>NC_091057.1:138036788-139447346 GCF_000393655.2 Nicotiana sylvestris
TTAATTGGCTTTTTTATTCAAACCGTAGAAGTAGACTTAGAGATTATTTTAAAAAATGTGATGAATTTGGCCTTAGAGAAAGAAAGGTTCTTAAACTTTGTCCAACTAGATGGAATTACATGTATGAAAGTTTAGTTGTTGCATATGAATATAGAAATCCAATAAGCGCAACATATAATGCTCGTGTAGGTGATGATGATGATGATGATGATGATGAGCACCTTACAAATCAAGATTGGACTAATGTTAAAATGCTTGTAGACTTTTTAGAAGAATTTCATGTTGCTACAAATGAATTATCTGAGCAATATTATCCTACTATTTCTAACTGTTTAGTTTATATTGCAACACTTGCAGATTTATTTACTCAATTTTCAGAGAGTGGGGTAATTTATGAACAAGCTATTAATTCTATGAAAGTTAAGTTTAAAAAATATTTTTTCCCTATCCCCTATTTTTGGTGTTGTTGCAGTGTTAAATCCTACAATGAAATTAGGAGGTCCTCATTTTTGGTACTCAAAAATTTATAACGCTTTATCATTTTCAGTTGAGGAATTTGCTACACTTAGAGATGCAAAAGCCTCAATTAAAATAAATGCTCAAACAATTTATAATGCTTATCAACTTGCCTTAGATCATGCTAGATCAAATGTTCCAACTCCTACTTCGTCTAGTTCGTAATCATCTAAAAGAACTGCGGGCCTAAAAGCCCTTAGTTCTTGGACGGAGTTCCGGGGTTCTCAAGGTGATAATATTGGTGATAGTTCACAACTAAATGAGATTCAAGTTTATTTGTCGCAGGGACTTGAGTCAGAGAATCCCGACGGCTCCTTCAATGTTTTGGAATGGTGGAAGGACAAACCAAAACACTATCCGGTTCTTTCAAGGATGGCTCGAGATATTTTAAGTGTTCAAGCTTCAACAGTGGCATCGGAGAGCGCTTTCAGTCAAGCGAGACTTCAAATCGGTGATCATAGAGCGTCTATGAGGGAGAGCTTGGAAAAATCAGTACTCTTCAGAGATTGGATCAGTTCGGAAAGAAGAAATTTTGGACTTACAGAATTACAACCGGAGATAGACGAAGCTTATGAAGAAATGCTAGCGAAACTTGCGCAGGATGCTGCTTCGCCCGGAAGTGGTGATGAACAAGCTTCTTTTCCACCACCACCAACGGAAATTCCTCCGGGCCTTGAAGGATTTATGAGATTTGTTAGAGATAATACATAGACTAATATGTAACTTGTATTTTGGCACATCTTCCTTACTTTTTTTCCTTTTAATGGTGGTATTAGTACCTTGTTGTGCTCATTCCATTAGGGGGAGGAAGACTAAGAAAGATATTGTCATTTTTTGTTAATGTCGTAATAATAAAAATTATAAGACATTCCCTTGAATATTTCTTTGCAATTTATTTTGTGTTTAAATTTGATATAGTAGATATATTATATATCTAATACATATAAACTATATATACATATATATATATATATAAGGCAATATATATATTTATAAGGCACTATATATATATATATATATATATATATATATATTATAGATATAGATATAGTATATATAATATATATAAGTTATATATTATATAAGGCAATATATAATTATATATACATACTATATATACTATATATATTTATATAGCTATATATAAGCAATTTATATTAGTATATACATATATAGTTTACAAGAAATTGCCTTAGATAAAAAAAATTAAAAAAAATAGCCTGGAACGAAAAAGCCCGTTTAGGCCGCGGGCCCGGCCCATTTAGCCCGGGCCCATGTGGGCTTAGGACCGTAGTGGGCCGGTTCCACTCATTTGGCCCGTTAGGCCCGGGACCGCCTAAGCCCAGGCCCGTTTGGCCCATTTAGGCCCGGGCCCGGACCACAATACAGCCTTAGTTCTTGTCGGGAATTGCATACACAGAAATGTTTTGAACAAAAAAAATTGCAGTTCAAAAGAAGATTAGCTGGTTGGTAGCTCTATGAGCTAGATAGAGAAACTAAAATCTATGATAGGAAATTCTAAGCACTCTAAACTGAACTATCAATGATTGATCAATCTCCAAGATACTACCAACTTTAATGATGTTAAAAAAAAACTGATGATATTCTACCAAGAAGATGCATTAACCTTGATCTTTTGAGGAACCATTAGGAACAACAGCAATGGGAGGAGTGAAATCTGTATTTGTTCCATCAGAAGGAAACTGAAGAGTTTCAATATCGCATATAGAGTTCCCTGGTTAAATTGGTTTAACTGTGAACTACTTATTGAACAACAGTGAACAAAGTTCAATTGTTAGAAGCAAAGATTCTACAAGGAACAGAAATAATCAAAGAACATTTTATTTTATAAAAGGAAAATTATATGGCAACGGAAATAACTATTTTTTATATGTTAACCCACATCTACTCCACAAGCAACCCCTCCCCAGGAGTCAATAGTGGCCCATTTCCTCCACCTGATCCCCTGATAACTCAAACCCTCAACCTCAAAGTTGGAGGTGGAGGGAACTTTCCACTTGAGCTACCTTATATTGTCAAAAGGAGATAACAATTACCTTCAGTGCCACAATCTGGTCATCATCTTTAGCTCCGCAGAACTCCTAAAATTTCAATAGTAATACTCAATAATTAGAATGAAGAAAATCAGCAGTACAGGGTGTGGAAATAACTACCAATTATTTAGGGAAAATGAAACAGATCAACCGAAAAAGACCTCTAAATCACTGATAAATCCATCAAGTGTATGATATGGAGCATAAACAATAAGATCAAATCCTAGACTCTGCAAAAGAAAGGTTAGAAAAGTTGATTAGAGCAAAATATAAAGGAAAATATAGAAGGAAATGACCTTTAAATGAAATCCATGCCTGGAAAACCAGCATCTCATTATTGAGAATTACATGATGATCCTGCCCGATCCCCTTACCAAGCTCCTCAGCTGATACATGGTTTTCCTCTGCCTTGCAAGCTGCATATATGCAGGTTAACCTACAAAAAAAAAAGAAAAGGGGGGGGGGGGGGACCACTAGTAAGTTATGCCTTGCCAAGTATCAACTACTACTGTATGCATCATTATATGTAAGACTCCAGATGACTTGTTTATGTTTTTAAGATGCAGTTCAACTTGAATTTGGCAAAAGTACTTGTTGTCCAAATGACCAATCAAACAATGCAGAAAGATAGGGGGCTTCTGCTTTCTATCTTTCTCACATTCTCACCTTTTTTTGGAGTTAATTTAGGGGAGAGGAAAGCGAACAGAAGACAAATAAGAAGCTTACATAATTTTTTGGGGTGATGTTCCATCACAGACCATTGCAGATAAAACCTCTTAAAGTAAATGAGAGTTGTTGCCTGCAAACAACCATGAGAGCTGTTTAACTTTCTAGTTGATTCATTAATCGTAGCTGATCAATAATAAAAAATTTATACCTGAATTTTACGTGGGAACTTAAAAGCATCCCAGACGTCTTGAATTTTGAACTCGTAAAAAGCCCTTAGAAGTTGTTCTTCTTCAACCTTGAGCGGTTTTGGACGCTTTTCAGCTAACATGCCAACCAACCTTGTGTATATGTGTTCCTTTTCACCTAATTAGGTTTTGTTCGGCTGAAGGCAATATCAATGTGTTTTTCGACATTGTGCTATTGTTGTCAGATTGATTAGTTTTTCCATTTTAACTGCAAATGTGCATGGGTTAAAAACTTACCCCACCCAGTTTTACACTATACTATACTAATTTACCATGATTAAGTCACAAATTAAGATGAGAATGTGTATTAATTAACAATAATTTAGTGATAACAACGTATAAAGAAGATACATGTCATGTATTTATTTGGTTGATGTAAACATAGGGTGCTCGTAAACTTTTATCATGCGTATGGTGTATGAAGTTATATATGCCTGCTGTATGTTTTCTTCAAACAATTATGTTTAACTTTCTCCACGCTTTAACATTCGCCTAAATTTATAAGCAGCATTACCTGAAAGTTTTATGGTCCAGAACAGAGCTCTAATTTATAGTGCTTGTAGGCTTATTGATAATACTGATAGCTAGTTCTATTGTGAAGTATGGAACAACACGAACGGAAGTTGATATTGATGGGTCGTTCTTGTATGCTGAAACCCAAAAAAAAAAAAAAAAATTGCTAGCATACCTCTTCAAGTGCTTGTTTGGCTCTTTGATTAGCAGCATTATACTTATCATTCTGTTTATAAAGTAAACCATCCATAAACACAAAAAAAAAACTCAAATCAAACGAGAAAACGTAAAATAAAAATCCATATTCTCCAATATTTGAACTTTGCTGAATACTTCTACGAATACAAATACAGCAAAGCCACTTTACCCCAAAAAAATATATATAGGGGTGAGGAATTGTAACTCACAATATCTTGGGGAGTAAAAATCCAATTGGTTCTATGGGTGGATGTCATGGAATCAGCCATAAGTAACTCTGCCGATTCTAATTTTGGTTTGGATGTTCTCACTATAATTCAAACCTAGGTCCATTTTATACTGCACATTTTTGTTTTTTAGTTGTTCACACAAATTTGGAACAGTATAATTTGAGCCCGTTTGGACACAAGAAATTTTTTTCTTTTTCTAAAAAATTTTCACCTTTTTTCGAAATCATCGTTTGTTCGTAAAATTTTCAATTTTCACTTGAATATGTATTTTGAAAATTTTCAAAAATTTGAAAAACTCAAAAAAAATTATTTTTCAAAATTTTCACTCACATAACTTCAAAAACAATACAAAATTATATTCATGTCCAAACACGATTCTAAATTTCAAATAGTATTTTTACTTGAAAAAAAATTTCACCCTATTTTGAAATTTTACAATTCTTATGTCCAAACGCCCACTTAAACACTCTTTTGTTTGGTATTCTCGTGTCGTTTTTAATTACATATTATTATGCAAGTAATATGATACTGGTATTAGCACCCGCGTAGATGCGCGGACACTAACCATGTTAAATATTTGAGTTATTTGGATTATAACGTAAAAAATCTTAAAATTTAAACCTTCTCGATAAATATAGATAATCATTGGATATTAATTAAGACATGAAAATGATTAAACATTTCTCAAATCTCCTAGTTATAATTCTATTTTTCTTTTTTAGTACCATTCTCGCATGTGTCATTGGATCAAAAAAATAGCCAGAAAACAAAATAATAACTCATATTTATGGCAAAACAATCAAAGGTTGAGACTATCAAGGACTCTTTGGATACGACTTGATTCTTTTACTATTGCTTGAACTCTTATTTGGTGTGTTGATATATTCTAAAATTATTTCTATTTTAAATTTTCAGTTTCTAAAATTTTATTTTTCAATAATAATTATTTTTATAACAATGTAAGTGAAAATATTATCCTTAATTCAAAACTCATTTCAGTCGGCTATCTAAAATTTAAAAAGTTCTTTAGCCCGTGATTTTCTTTCTAGTATGACTCCATTTTGATATTTGACATTAACCATGTTAAATATGTGAGTTATTTGAATTATATGTAAATAACCTTAAAATTTAAATGTTCTAGGTAATTATAGATAATCGTTAGATATTGTTTATGAAACTCTACACGAAAAAAGGCTAACATTTTCTCAAATCTCGTAGTGATAATTTTATTTTTGCACCATTCTTATTGGTGTCATTAGAACCTAAAAATAGTCACGAAATAATAACTCGTATTTATGAGCTCTGGATAAGCACAAAGGTTGGCACAATATGAACGATTTTTTGGTTACGACGTGACTCTTTTACTACTACTTAAATTCTTATTTGGTATGCTATTATGTTTAAAAAAATATTTCTATTTTAAAATTTCAATTTCTACAACATTATATATATTTCAATAAAATAATTATTATTATAATGATGCAAGTGAAGATATTATCCTTAATTTAAAATTCACTTTAATCGGCTAGCTAAAAATTTAAATGATTCTTTAGTCAGTAAATTTTATTTCAGTATGACTCCATTTTGAGTTTATCGATATCTCTAGCCACAAATTTCAAATTTTTAATACCCTTACATATACAGATTTTTTGTTCTTTGAATCATTAAATGTTAGATTAATTGATTGTTATTATATAACATTGCATATATTGTCTTAAAATTGCTAAGCAATTTTTTCACCATGTTTGGCTTAACCTCAATGCAAACTACTTAAATTATAATTAAATTCAAATTCGAAAATCATATCACTTTGTTAGCAATAGTGATTTTTTTAAAAACGACACACAATGTAAATAAAAAAAAATATTCTAAGATATCCTTATCTTATAATCTATGTATTTGAGTTACAACAACAACAACAACAACAACAACAACAACAACCCAGTATAATCCCACACGTGAGGTCTGGGGAGGGTAATATGTACGCAGACCTTACCCCTACCCCGAAGGGTAGAGAGGCTGTTTCCAGGAGACCCTCGGCTCAAAAAAAACAACAGAAGCCGATATATTAGTACCACAAAAATGCATAATAAAATAACAGCGATACAATAGATATGAAATACAGAATACGAAATACGAAAAAGATGGCTGGTATAGTAAAACTAGCAGGTAAAGCCCTGCATCAATAGACGACCAATGACCTTCTTAGTCTAACTCCTAACTGGCTAGTCTCACTCTATTGTGCTGTAGAAATATTCACAACTCTCCCCTAACCTACAACCTTAATACTCGACCTCCATAATTCCCTGTCAAGGGCCATGTCCTCAGTAATCCTAAGTCGCGCCATGTCCTGTCTGATCACCTCTCCCCAATACTTCTTAGGTCGTCATCTACCTCTCCGCGTGACCACTACAGCCAGTCGCTCACACCTCCTCACCGGTGCATCAGTGCTCCTCCTCTGAATGTGCCCGAACCATCTGAGTCTTGCTTCCCGCATCTTGTCCTCCATGGGGGCCACGCCCACCTTCTCTCGAATATCTTCATTCCTAATCTTATCCATCCTTGTATGCCCGCACATCCACCTCAACATCCTCATCTCTGCTACTTTCATCTTCTGGATGTGTGAGTTCTTTACCGGCCAACATTCAGTTCCATATAACATGGCAGGCCTAACCACTGCTCTATAAAACTTACCTTTTAGTAACGGTGGCACTTTCTTGTCACACAAGACTCCCGACGCTAACCTCCACTTCATCCACCCCACCCCTATACGGTGTGTGACATCCTCGTCAATCTCCCCGATCCCCTGAATAACCGATCCAAGGTACTTGAAACTACCCCTTTTGGGAATGACTTGAGAGTCAAGCCTCACTTCAACTCCCGCTTCCGTCGGCTCAACTCCAAATTTGCACTCGAGGTATTCCGTCTTCGTCCTGCTTAACTTGAAACCTTTAGACTCAAGAGCATGTCTCCAGATCTCTAGCCTCTCGTTGACGCCGCCTCGTGTCTCGTCAATTAGAATAATGTCATCAGCAAATAGCATGCACCATGGCACCTCCCTTGAATATGATGAGTCAGTGCATCCATCACCAGGGCAAATAGGAATGGGCTGAGTGCAGACCCTTGGTGCAACCCCGTAATAACTGGAAAATGTTTAGAGTCTCCTCCTACTGTCCTAACCCGAGTCTTAGCTCCATCATACAAGTACAATGGTCCCGTTGTATAAGAACAAAGGTGATGTCCAGAGCTGTAACAACTATAGGGGCATCAAATTACTAAGTCATACCATGAAAGTTTGGGAGAGAGTGGTAGAAATGAGAGTGCGAAGGACGGTGTCTATTTCAGACAACCAGTTCGGGTTCATGCCGGGACGATCTACCACAGAAGCTATCCACCTTATTAGGAGGATGGTGGAACAGTACAGAGATAAGAAGAAGGATCTCCACATGGTGTTTATTGATCTGGAGAAAGCGTACGATAAGGTTCCTAGGAAGGTCTTATGGAGCTGCTTAGAGGATAAAGGGGTCCCGAGTAACTATATTAGGGTGATTAAAGACATGTATGATGGAGCTAAGACTCGGGTTAGGACAGTAGGAGGCGACTCTGAACACTTTCCAGTTATTACGGGGTTGCACCAAGGGTCTGCGCTCAGCCCATTCCTATTTGCCCTGGTGATGGATGCACTGACTCATCATATTCAAGGGGAGGTGCCATGGTGCATGCTATTTGCTGATGACATTATTCTAATTGACGAGACACGAGGCGGCGTCAACGAGAGGCTAGAGATTTGGAGACATGCTCTTGAGTCTAAAGGTTTCAAGTTGAGCAGGACGAAGACGGAATACCTCGAGTGCAAATTTGGAGTTGAGCCGACGGAAGCGGGAGTTGAAGTGAGGCTTGACTCTCAAGTCATTCCCAAGAGGGGTAGTTTCAAGTACCTTGGATCGGTTATTCAGGGGATCGGGGAGATTGACGAGGATGTCACACACCGTATAGGGGTGGGGTGGATGAAGTGGAGGTTAGCGTCGGGAGTCTTGTGTGACAAAAAAGTGCCACCGTTACTAAAAGGTAAGTTTTATAGAGCAGTGGTTAGGTCTGCAATGTTATATGGAACTGAATGTTGGCCGGTAAAGAACTCACACATCCAGAAGATGAAAGTAGCAGAGATGAGGATGTTGAGGTGGATGTGGGGGCATACAAGGATGGATAAGATTAGGAATGAAGATATTCGAGAGAAGGTGGGTGTGGCCCCATGGAGGACAAGATGCGGGAAGTAAGACTCAGATGGTTCGGGCACATTCAGAGGAGGAGCATTGATGCACCGGTGAGGAGGTGTGAGCGACTGGTTGTAGTGGGCACGCGGAGAGGTAGAGGGCGACCTAAGAAGTATTGGGGAGAGGTGATCAGACAGGACATGGCGCGACTTAGGATTACTGAGGATATAGCCCTTGACAGGGAATTATGGAGGTCGAGCATTAAGGTTGTAGGTTAGGGGAAAGTTGTGAATATTTCTACAGCACAATAGAGTAAGACTAGCCAGTTAGGAGTTGTGAGCACGTGATTTTTGCCCTATATGAGAATTACTCCCAAAAAATTCAAAATAAAACAATTTTCCTTTGTGTGCAATTTTTGAGTTTTCGTGGCATTTATTTGATAATTATTTGTATTTTTGTCTGTGCATTATTTGTTATATTAATAAAAAATATAAAAATATGTTGCATTTGCATTTAATATTTAATTCTACAGTTAGGAGTAATCAAGTTTGTTTTACAAAATGAAAAAATCATAAAAATATGTATTTTTGCATTTTTAGCATTTAACGTCCAAATTGTATGATTTTATCGTTAATTGTTATTTAATTGTGTGTTAATTGTTATTAGGAGCTAATTAATATTTTAGATAATTTTGGGTTTTATAATTTAATCTTAACATTTTAGTTTTATTAATTAGGAAATTGAATAAATAGAAAAGAACAAAAATAGACAAAAATCGGATTGGGCCTATTCTTCAAAATTTTAAACCACAGGCCCAAAGAACCGAACCCATGGGTCAACCCGACCCAGTCCGCCCCATAACCAAACCACCGCCCAACCCCTTTTCTGCATTTTCATTTTCATTCCCCCCTCCCCAAACCCTACACCCAAATACCCACCCCCTCGCTACGTCTTCTTCTTCCTCTACTCACCCCAAACGACCTCCGAACTCCTCAACCATGGCTTCCCTTCCCCCCGCCTCTTCTCATTCAACACACACACACACACGCACAACATGAACACCAGCTCCATCGACGACCAACAACCAGCCTCCATCGTCTTCATCGTTACCACCCTCCAGCTCCACCATCGTCCAACGACAGCCATGAACGACCTCAACAACCACTACCCGCTGCTTTTGCTCCTTCACGTCCAAACAACCCATTGTTTCTGCTCCCTCACGCCCAACGACCACCCAAGCCGCCAGCTTCGTCTTCTTCTCCGTCGTGAACCAGCGGCAACAACATACGCAGCAGCGCTCTTCACCACCAAACTCACCTGAACCAACGTCCCACTCCTCTCCAAGGCGCTGTTGTTCCTGTACAAACGACCCTCACCTCGCCGGAAACCACCCAACCAGACCAGCGACCAACCCTAACTCCATCTAGTTCCTCCATTCATGGACTCACCTTCAAAATAACAACACAACTCCTCCGCCCCTTCTTCCAAAAATCAGTCCAAAACAACACTTGAAAATGGTCTGTCCATTGATAAAATCAGAAAACAGAACAAGGTTTAGGGTCGTCGTTTGCCGTTCTGAGTTCGTCGAGTTTAAAAGAGAAGGTGGGTTGTCGTTGAAGTCGATATCTGTTAGGTCGTTGGCAGTCTTGGTTCGAGTTTGCCATTTCCGTTCGAGTTCGTCGTTGTTCATTTCCGGTTAGTTGGTTTAAGTTTCATTTCTGTCCGTATATTGTTTGATACTCTCAGATTTGAAATCAGTATATCTTTGATTCTTTTATTATTCGTTGTTATCATTTCTTGATTATTTCTTCAGTTTGTTTTATGTTCTTGTTTAGTTTTAATATAGAAGAGTGTTAGTTTAATCGCTTGAATCCGTCATCTTTGTTGCTTAATTTAGATTTAATTCGTGTTCATTTTTTGTTTGAAGTTCGTTTTTAATCCAATGATTTAATGTGAGCTTATGTTTTGGTTTTTAATTTTTTGATTTAGTTTGAATCATTCATCTTGGTTGTAATGTTGTTGGATTTAATTTGAAGATCAATTGATTATTGAGTTTAGTAATTTGAATCTGTTTGTTTGTTCTGTTTAAGTTTAATTTGAATTTGAGCTCAATGATTTGAATATACTTGTTTGTTATTTTTGTTGAATCTGAAAGTAGGTTTGTTGTTAAAAAAATATTGTTCAGTCAAAATAATTCCAGTTGTTTCTTTGTTGTTCATCATTTAGTTTGAATTTGTTGTTTGAATTTGATTAAGAATTGGTTATAGCTGATGTATTTGGTTAGAATTGATTAGGTGAATTGGTTATACCTGATTGGGTAGAATGATAAATTGCAGTATTTTCAGGGGTAAAATGGTAATTTCAGTAATTTTAGAGGTGTATTTTCGGAATTGAAAATCTGAAGAATTATTTATTTTGAGTGTTCTGTCCACTAAGCTAATAATATTAAAAATAATGTACAAAATAATATGTAGTGGAGGACAAGACATAATGGTGGGGAATAATGCATTTATTTAATCAATAATGGGAGACAAGACATAATGGTGGGGAATAATGCATTTGTTTAATCAATCATGGGGAACAAGACATAGTAGGATTACGGGGCTCAAGAAAAGTTGATTTAAAAAATAATAATTGCATTTTTTATGTAGTAGTGGGTTTGGTAAGAGAAAATGGATGGTTTTATTAATTGATTAAGGGGTCTGTTATGAGATATAAATAGAGCAGACTTGGACAGAATTAGAGAGAGGAGAATGAGCTGAAAATAAAGAGAAAAAATTCGAAAAATATTAAAAGATTTTTAGGGATTCGAATTTGAAGAGAGTTTAAAAGAAAGAATTTTCTGAACATTAAGAGAGAATTAAGGGTTAAACATTGACTGGTCTTTCAATAAAAAAAAGAAGTTCACTTTGTTATTGCCCGTTGATTATTATTGGTGTTTCTGGATTTTCATGTGGTTTGTTTCTCGAGTTTAATTGGTTATTTGCTACTACTTCACTGGTTATTACTGGATTTTATTCGGTTTTCAAATCTGTCACTAGGTGTTCCGTTTGTTGTATATTGCTGGTTATTTGTTGTTGTTGCTGTGTTACATACTACTTTGCTGACTTTCTTCTTCTTGTATTGGCAATACCAGGTACACAACTGTAATTTTGGCATTTTGTAAGCTGAAATGTGAAAGTATGAATACATATGAAGAATGGAATTTTAAAGTTTTAATTTAGCTTTTTCTTTGTTTCTTTTACTAATTGTATTTAGGCTATTTCATGTATTATTATTCTGTAAATTTCTGTCGCTCTGCATAACTAGGCATCTGGTAGTGATGTATTAAATAATACTTTGCTTTAACTTGATTATTAGGTAGTATATATTTAAGCATGCTCATTACTGTCAAACTGTTTAATAATTGGAATAAGAGGAAAATAACATAAGTCGGTCTTTACTAAATCGGCTTGGCAAAACTGATTAAGTTCACTAGTTATGAAGGTTTTAATATTGTCAACATTAAGTTAATCGAAAACATGTAGCTAAATTTAGTTAAAGCATGAATTTAAATTAATTTCGCGAATTAGGCATTATGGCATGATTTGAGTTCAAACAAGGCGAGTTAATGTTAAATTTAATAAATTTTAGAAATATGCATTAGTAATTAAGATTGATTCTAATTTTCAGTAGTTGTAAATAATTAATTTCAACAGTTCAAGTCATCTAACAATGCGAGTTTAATCTGGTTATGGGATAATTAGTTTCTTTTAAATATATATTATTTAACAATTCCATATTGTATTTATAATTACAATTTTAGTAATATTCCTTTCCGTTAACATTTGTCTTAACCTAGCATTTAATATGTTATTTTTAAATATGTAATTAATTAGGATTTTTTCTCTTTTATTTTTTAGAGACAAATTTAATAGGAAAAAATGTAGGCACTTTAGGATTATCCTTTTAAAATAAATGAGATGAGTCTCGCCCAATAAAACGCACAAATTGCGGGGCCCTCGATAAATGTTTAATTGAATATTTAGACTTCGGGATGGGCCGTTTAGCAAATTTCACGGCATTCCCCAAAGATAATAACGCGTTAGACTCTTTAGGCGCGACTTAATTAAATTACATTCTTAAATTCGGGTGCGCATTTATGTGACCCAAATTCAAATCTCAACGGAGTCGAAATGTGTTAACAACTACGGGTGCATTGATTGTGACGTGGTTCGAGATGCATTTTCACGACGTTGCAATTCTATAAAATAAATGATAATAATAAAAGCGGTTTAAACTTAATAAAAGCACATAAGTCACAACATGTATTTAAATCAGATATTTAGCCATTATAACAATTTAAGCGACCGTGCTAGAACCACGGGATTCGGGGGTGCCTAACACCTTCCCTCGGGTCAACAGAATTCCTTACTTAGAATTTCTGGTTCGCAGACTTCATTTGGAAAGTCGAATATTTTCCTCGATTCGGGATTCAATCGGTGACTTGGGACACCATAAATCTCCCAAGTGGCGACTCTGAAATAAATAAATAAATCCCGTTTCGATTGTCCTTTAATTGGAAAAACTCCCTTCCGCGCCCCTTTGCGGGTGGCGCGGGTGAAAAAGGAGGTGTGACAGCTCTGGCGACTCTGCTGGGGAACGAACCCAGAATCTATGGTTCAGGGTTCAAAAATTCGAGCTTAGAATAATTGTTATTATTTGGCTTCATTTATTATCTGATTTTATGTTTTGTCCTAATGTGCTAAAATGTTGCTTTTTACCGCTTTGATATTATCTGAACTGTATATATAAACTACTATGAAATCCCTCTCTTCTCTCTCTTGAGGAGTGCATGCTGGTCGTGACTTCTTTCTGTTAGCGTCATATCCCAAAATAGAACGAGGATTCGGAGGAGTTGCAAAATCGGATGATCTTTTGGTTACCGGTACGCAGTTCCCATCCTCGGCTCGAGTTGTCCACTCGGGTAAGCCAGGTCTAGAACAAACACCCAGGATAAACCTAGTATAACAAAACCTCATACCGGATCCCTAGTAGGAATGCTTATTTGCATCATGTTGCATTTGACTTAGGGGACTCAATACAGGGGTTGAGTCCGTCTAGGACAAGCAACCTGAAATGAAAAAGACCATCCTGCTGCATCTTGTTTGTTTTGCACATTTATTTGCTTCAGATCTGCATGCTGACCGGCTTCTAAAATCAGGAATTTTGAAGAAAAAAAAAAGAAAAAAATATAGCAGTGTAGGTAGATAACTACTAATTTTTTTTTTAGAAAAATAAAATCAATGTCCAAGTAGTGTCAAAACCCTGCCGAAATTTTGAAAAAAAAAATTTAGTTTGATTTATTGGAAAAGAAAGGAGTATTGTTTACAAAGTTTAGTTTATATGGCCCGAACTACGCCGGTTTGATTCTCACAGGATGTGAGATACGTAGGCAACCCTCATCGGGTCCAACCTCCCCTTTTGCAAAAATAGCTAAAAAAATGTCAAAATTTTTAGTTTTTCGTCGTAAATAAGTCGGGTGATTCCATTCTTGTAAAAATAACTGAATGTCCCTAAAAAGACGTCGGAAGGCTGTTTTTGCGAGAACAGCCATTGTTGGTCATTTTTAAGGTTTTGTCCGGTTGGTAAAACACAACCTTTAAATCTTTTTCGAAGTGCTGAAGGGCCGTATTGACAAGACCGGAGTTTTAAATGTGTGTCAATTCTTCCTTTGAGTCCAATGAGTCTTAATCACCCCAAACAAACATGCAGAATGAGCATGGGTCCAAGTTTATCGGTAACAGTTAGGAGCAAGATCCCTTTGGAGTTGCGCTTGTGGTGGGAGGATTTGGAAAAGTCATAGCGAGATAAGATCAAATCACATCTGGGAGGCCTCACCAGTTTGTTGAACGTCAGACCCAGATGTGACATCATAAAAGCTTTGGTTACATTTTGGGACCCGGCCCACAACGTATTCCACTTCTCGAATTTTGAACTCACCCCAACCTTAGAAGAGGTAGTAGGATATATGGACATTACTGAGGGGCTAAGGAACAAATATCTGATTACACCAAGAGCCGTCAATTCGCACAAGTTCATGGATCTGCTGAAGATAAGCAATGGAGTCTCGTACTCTGAATTGGATAACGGGTTTTCTACTTTGCAGTTCATATACCAGAGGTATGGTCATATAGGATGGTTCGACGATCTGGAAAGCGGGGTTTGCAGTACAGGGAATCGGACAAAATGGGATGAACATAGGCATTGTGGTGTTTCCTCGGAAAGACAGAAATATTGATTTAAAGGTGGCTGGAGTCGTCAAGGTCCTAATTACCAACAACAAAAGCACGTTGGTCCCTATGATAGTGTCCGAGATATACCGAGCTCTCACAACCTGTAAAGTCGGGGCAGATTTTTTCGAAGGGTGCAACTTGTTATTGCAAATGTGGATGATCGAGCACTTGTGTCATCATCCTCAGTATATTAGTTGTAGATCTACAAACGAAGGTTGCATTGAAGGATATAACACGAGGGTTTCAGGGCTCAAATTGCTAGAAGGGTCTGAAGACTGGGTATCTTGCCTTCGTGTCATCACTGCAGCACAAATAGGGTGGACATTGGGTTGGCTTCCTGTTGAAGAAATTGTGTACATGCCCGCCACGGGTCCTTATTTCCTCTTAATGGGACTCTGAGGCATTCAGCCTTATGCGCTTTACCGGGTGATGAGATAGTTAGGGAGGTGTCAGGTGGTACACCCAGATGAAGATCTCAGTGTTTATGCAATCGAGGTTAGCACCAACGACCAATTTCATGAAGAAGTCGTTCGTTCTATATGGAATGAATGCCAATATTTAATGGTAAACACTCGAGTGCGCGACCTATCCCGAGGTGAAGTCTCACCGGCTTATATCGCCTGGTATAGGAAGAGAGATGTTGTAAGAGATGAGCCAGAACGACTAGCCAAAAAATCCCACATTCAAGAGTTCATTGAGGCGTCGCAAGAATCGTGGGACTGGTTGGCCAAAGAGCAGGGATACCGGGCCGAAATAGGCAAGCTGAAACAACAGATTAAGGATCTGAAATTTGAGAACAAAGTGCAGGTTGTTGTCGACGAAGGAGAAAAGAACAAACTAGCCAGAGAAAGCGAGATCCTCAAAGCTCAGATCCGGAAGATGAAAATGGATGCCGACAACCAACGGAGAAGCCGGTCCGATAAAAGGTTGATAGCAGGGTTAAGGAATCAGGTCATTGAAAGCCGAAAAGACTTGGAAAGATCCGAGGCTAGCATAGCAAGAATACGGGCCAGATGGGCAAAAGGTACAGCAGCGCGGAAAAAGCACATATAGCAAGTGAGAAGGGATTATGAAGGGAGCGTTGCAATATTAAGAGAAATAAATTCCACTCTCAGTGATCGGGTCTTTAAACAAGCCCGAGATGCTAGAACGAATAGGGAGCGCTGCTATGACTCAATAGCCCGAATGGAAGAACAAATGGAGAGGTTCCAAGATCAGCTCGTTGACAACATTTAAGTATTGGGATTAAAGAATCAACGAATAGAACAGCTGTGTATGGAAAGGGATAGAATCAGGGGTAGGATCGATGAGATTGGGCGCTACATCACCACGAAGTGCCTAACATGTGAAGAAATGCCCCGTGATACCCTTTTTGCTTCAGTCATGGGCTATGTCCACCGGATCATGGAGGAATTAAAAAGCTTGCAAAGAGGTCTGGCGCCAAAGCCCTCGGAAAGGCCGAACGATACCTCGCGGGCACCAAAATTCAAGGCTTTAATGTATCCCTAGTTCAAAGTCTGCACTTGTTTGTTTTTTAAGAGTCTGTTGTCTACCCCTCTGTGCTCTTTTCATATCAAACAATGATAATAGTGTGGATTCTGTATTTCGTTTGTTTTTTTTTCAAATGATAGCTTGTAATAACGTTTTTTGGTAATAAAATGCAAAGTTGCGTCTTTATTTTTTGTGGCAGAACTATGCCCGGTCTGATTCATGCGGGGACATGATACGTAGGCAATCTACATAAGATTCGACCACCACTAAAAGAAAAGGCAAAGTGACTAAAGAAAGGACATAAGCCGGAATGACGCATGCAATCGAAGCAAAAACATGTTAGAAATGGTTAAACTGCCTAGGAACATTGCATTCCCCAATGTGAAATTGCAATATGTGTTAAGCCCTAACACTGACAAGTTTGTTGTTTATACCAGAGAAAGAGATTTCAAAACAGTTAGCTCGTTAGAACGGTCTGGCAGATTACCATTACCACACAAGATCAAAAGGGCCCATTCCGGAAAGTATGTCTGGTTCAGACAAAAGTGTCGTGGAGGAAAAGACGAAGATGCAAATGATGAAGGAGGAAGTAGACAGGTTGAGACAAGAGATAGCTGGGATGCACCTAGCCTGGGCTAAGGGACAAACATCACCAAAACTTCCCCCTACTCCTTCCCTTTCACCAGCTCGGACTCCGGAACACCCTTCCACTGGTCCATCAGCGAGCTTCCCCATTGTCAAATACTATTAAGGGGAAACTTCCTATAATCTCCAAGCTTCACCACCCAAACAAAACCCTCCTCCACCAGTTGCTCCTGTTTTCGTGGCACCTCCACCCGCCACATTGCAAAAATCACCTGATGAACCAGTGTTTCAGGTTCAAGACAATCAATACTATCCTCCTGAACTCACCTTTAAAGCACCCGAGCCATACACTTACACCCCTCACCTTCAATTCCCAACAGAAACTGAAAGGCCGGCTAAGAATCCGGAGCAGGATGAAGTGCTCCGTAAAGTGAAAAGCCTGGAGCAATCCTTCAGGAATTTGCATGGATTGGGCAGCCAAGTTAGTGTGGCCTACAAAGATCTGTGTCCCTTCCCCGATGTTCAATTGCCAGCAGGTTTTAGGATGCCAAAGTTTGACTTATATGAGGGACATGGTGATCCCATGGCATATCTACGAGGTTTCTACAGTAAGATGAGAGGGGCAGGTGGAAAGGATGAGTTGTTAATTGCTTATTTCGGTCAAAGTTTAAGCGGGTCCGCATTAGAATGGTACACGAGGCAGGATCCTAGCAGGTGGTATACCTGGGACGATCTAGCACAAGCATTTGCAGGTCATTTCCAGTATAACCTCGAGATCATCCCCGACCATCTCACACTGTTAAAACTTGAGAAAAAGCCTGGAGAGAGCTTCAGGGAATTCGGATTCCGTTGGAGAGAACAAGCGGCAAGAGTCGATCCGCCAATGAGAGAAGGTGAAATGGTGGACTACTTCTTACAAACTTTGGAGCCAACTTACTTTGGTCACCTGGTGACGTCGGTTGGTAAATCTTTTAATGAAGTAGTAAAAATGGGCGGCATGGTTGAAGAGGGACTCAGGTCCAACAAGATAATGAGTTATTCGGCGATCAAGGCAACAACTCAGGCTATCCAAAGTGGCACGGGAGGTACGCTCGGGAAAACGAAGAGAGAGGAGGTCGCAACAGTCGAAGCAGGTACTTGGTCCAGATCAAGAGGTCCAGCCCCTCTCTACCAAACCAGACCCCATTACCCAAATTATCCACACAATCCATACAACCCTCTACAACCATATTATCCACCACAAGAGCCCCATTTCTTCGTCCATCACGCCCAAACTTACACCCAGCCTCCGGCTCGTCCACAATGGCGTGCGCCAGCTCCCCAACATACATATCCACCTCCACAAAACACATATCCCCCTCCACAAAACACATATCCACCACCAAGGGCCTACAGGAATCCTTCAGGGCCAAGCTTCCGCGGAAATCAGGCTTTCAGAAACGAAAGGATGCAGAAGCCGAGAACATTCACTCCATTGGGAGAAACCTATACTACTCTATTTCACAAGTTGAGGCAGATAGGCTTATTAAGTCCTGTTGAACCCAAATTGCCAAATCCCCTTCCCAGAAATCTGGACCATTCAGTAAGCTGTGAATATTGTTCGGGGGCTCCCGGGTATGATACTGAGAAGTGTTGGAAGTTGAAGACTGCCATACAAGATCTTATTGACACAAATAGGCTCGAGGTTCAGGCACCAGAGGCACCCAACATCAATGAAAACCCGTTACCAGTGCACCATGAGGCCCACATGATTGAACTAGTGCACGAAGGAGGGAAACTTAAAACACCCTCACAAACGGTAATGATGATTCGTGCCAGTCCAAATGAAAATTCGACCAGTGGAAAGGCAGTGGTGCAGTTGGAAAAGGTAGATGACAAGCCATTCGTGGTAGTTGGAAAAGGTTCGTCTGTTGCTGTGAAGAAGCCAGAGTCAGCCAAGGCAGTACTGCAGGGAGTATCAAGCACACCAGTGTTGGTGGTAAAGGGGGTCCACGTAGAACCGGTTGTTATCAAACCAGTCATGATGTTGCCGGTAACAAGTGAGAAATCTGTGTCGTGGAGCTACAGTCAAGTGACAGTGATGCCTAAGGGAAAGGAGGTGGTGGAAGAAGTATGCGAAACTCAGGGACTAACTCATTCGGGAAGGTGTTTTGTTCCCGCAGAATTGAGAAGGGTCAATCCTGTAACAATAAAGAAGCCAGTAACGGAGGAAGAAGCAGAGGAGTTTTTAAAGAAGATGAAGGCACAGGACTACTCAATTATAGAGAAGTTGAGGAAGACCCCGGCCCAGATTTCGTTGCTATCTTTATTAATCTATTCAAGCGATCATTGTCAGGCCTTAATGAAGATTCTGAATGAAGCCTATGTCCCGGACAAGCTCTCAGTGAACCATTTGGAGAAAATAGCGCACAAAATCTTCGAAGTAAACCGAGTGACATTCTCTGACGATGAGTTACCGGTAGAGGGTACTGAACACAACAGAGCACTCTACCTGACGGTAAAATGCGAAGAATCGGTGGTCACTCGAGCACTAATTGATAATGGGTCAAGTGTCAATATATGTTCTTTGGCCACTCTGAACAAACTAAAGGTTGTTGATGATAGAATCCACAAGAAAAGCTTCTGCGTCCGAGGTTTTGATGGGGGCGGTACTGACACAGTGGGTGATATCGTACTGGAATTAACCATTGGTCCAGTCGAGTTCACCATGGAATTTCAAGTGATAGATGTGGCGGTGTCATACAATCTTTTGTTGGGACGACCCTGGATCCACGCAGCTAAAGCAGTGCCTTCTACACTGCATCAAATGGTCAAATTTGAATAGGATAGACAAGAGATTATGGTACACGGGGATGACGGCACACATGCCGTCAGTGATGTTATTGTGCCCTTCATAGAAACCGACGATGACAAGGGCCCATGGGTTTATCAGGTTTTCGACACAGTCTCAGTAGACAAAATTCCTGAGGGTGGGGGGCCTTCCACTTCCCATAATCACAGCTGCAACCTTCATGATAGCCTCAGAGATGTTGAACAGCGGGTTTGTACTAGGGAAAGGTCTAGGGATTGATCTGCAGGGAATGATCCAGCCAGTTTCCTTGCCTAAGAACTTGGATACTTTTGGGTTGGGATTCAAACCTACCGCAACGGATGTAAAGCGGGCCCGCAAGTTGAAGAAAAGAGTCTGGGTCCTTCCTAAGCCAATCCCACGCCTGTCTAGATTATTTGTCAAAGCAGGGTGCAGAAAGTTGCCAGTCCTGAAAGTTCTTGGACCCTTGATCGGGCCAGATGGAGATTTGAATGAGGGCTTTGAAAGAATGTTCGCAGATGTCAACATGATAGAAGCTGGATAGGGTTCCAGTAAGGCAGACATACAGTTTGTGGGTCCTAAGGCCAAGGTCAACAATTGGATAGCTACTCTTATTCCTATTCGGAGGGAGTCGTGGTAGTTGGCTCTGATTTTCCTTCTTGTTTTCTGGATTATTCCAGGGTTGTAATCCAGATCCCTTTTTATTGTGTTCAATAAAGTGTGAAACCTTGTTATCCCATAATTCAATAAAATGAAAAAGTTTCTTTATTATTTCTTATTTTATATGTTATATTTAATTTTGTTTCCTTCGTTTCTTTTTCTGAACAGTTCTTTTCATACTGGTTCTAACGACATGGCATGCACAACGGATCTTCAACCTAGTCTAAAAGATCAATCTGATTCCGAACTAACTATACAAGAGGTCGATTATGATAATGAATCGGAATACGATGAGGATGAAGCCTTCGAGGAAATAAACAGGTGTCACACCTCCTTTTTACCTACACCCGCAAGGGCGTAAAGGAGTTTTTCCATTTAAAGGACAATCGGAACGGGATTTAATTATTAATTATTCAGAGTCGCCACTTGGGAGATTAATGGTGTCCCAAGTCACCGATTGAATCCCGAACCGAGGAAATTTATGACTCTGTTATAGTCTGCGAACCAGAAATCCGAGTAAGGAATTCTGTTAACTCGGGAGAAGGTGTTAGGCATTCCCGGGCTCCGTGGTTCTAGCACGGTCGCTTAACTGTTGTATTTGATTTTATCTGATTTTAATACATGCTAGCTTATGTACCTTTTATTCATAAACTGCCTTTTATCATTATTTATTTTAAAAGAATTGCAACGTTGTGAAAACGCGTTTCGAACCACGTCGCAATCAATGCACCCATAGTTGTCAACACATTTCGACTCCGTTGAGATTTGGATTTGGGTCGCATCAATGCGCACCCGAGTTTAGGAATTACGTATCGTAACCATGCCACGGGAAACGTACCCATGGCCACGGTAATTTATTATTAACATCGCGACCCAGGCCTCTCATTAATAATTACTCTACTTCTACCTACATAATTAAATGAACAGATCCAAAGTTAAATTCAATCCTGAGCCTTATCAGCTTCAAACAATTCCAAACATGATCAATTAACTCTTAAAATACAAATGGCCAAATAAACTTACTGTCATGTTTTATATTAAAAAAAATAACAAACCAATACATCAATCTAATAAATATATCAAGCATATGACTTGATTCAAAGCAGCAAAAATTAGCATGAATTCATCTAAAAAAAATCAAGAAGGAAGTACCTATCTTTACAAAACAGACAAATGAACGAAGACGACGAACAAAGATAAAATAACATCGAAGAGCGACAATAGCCAATATCATTCACTATGCTAGCAAAGTCAAATTGAGATAATATAAGTGCAAAGAGTGGACCTTACAGTTGAGAACTTCCTTTTATATTGAAGAACCTTCGGTGAAGCCAAAAATACAAGGAAATCGGCAACTACAATTTTGACCCAAGCAAAATCAAAACAGGGACCTTCCAACGGAACAGAACCAAACGGCCAAAACCTCAATGACGAGCTCGAAACAAAACTCGGGCGCAATCTATACAAGTAATCATTTCGAGTGCAAAAGGGCTCTCGTTTTAGATTGAAAATAGTAGCCGGTGGTCGTTGTTGGTTGTTCGGAATGAGGGGGAGGGGGTTCGCTTTGAGAAGACGATGCGCGAGGGGTGAGGTCATTTGTGTATGGTTGCGCTGCTTCTTTTTCGTTTTTTTTTCTCTTTTTTTTTTCGTTTTTCATGCACAGCTTTGCATGTTCTTAGCCCTCTGCGTTCCCTTCTTGTTGGTTCAACAAAGTCAGGAGGGGTCGTTTTTAGAGATAAGGTCGTTTGGGTCGGGGAGGAAGATGAGAACGTGAGGGGAATTATTTGAAGAAGACAACGTCTGGGGGTGTGGGGGTCTTCTGAAAGGCTTTTTCCTTCAGCCTCTTTTCATGCGCAGCTTTCTGCTTTTCCTTTAACCCCCCCCCCCTATTTGTGCTGATTCCCCCTGCTTGTAAAAGAATAGAATAGGATATATATATAAAGAAAAAGAAAGGTCCTTCCCCCTCTCCAAAACGTTATCCGATGAGAGAGGAAAAGGGGATTCTTGTGTATGTGAGGATGGGTCCCATAACCAAAGTGCATGTGATTTTTGAATTGCCAAAACCAAAATCTGTTATGCCATGTGCTAGTTTGTTAAGTAAGATAGAGAGGAATCTTTGCCAAATGACAATTTTTTATTATTCTTTCTTTCTTTTTCTTTTTTTTTGTAGTATTTTGTTTATAACAAATAAACAAAAATAAAATTTACTCCTACTAAATTAAAAATAGCAAGATAAAATGACTATACACTCAATCTTCATTCATTGAAAGTGTCTAGTTTTTTTTTTTTAAAAAAAGTTGCACTAAACTAATAAAACTAATTTTTGACACTTTTTTTCTTCTTCTTCTTTTTTTTTCAAAACAAAAATAAAACTAATACTCTGGAAATATGTAACTCTTTTTTTTTTGTAATTTCCCATTTTTATGACGAAAATAAAGTAAAGAAGGTAAAAATAGTTGAAATAACTATATTAGGCCTAAATTAAATATTTATATGCAAAAATAAGAAAAATCTTGGGGAGGGTCAAAAATCACATATCTACAGCTGCCCCTCTTTGACTGGAAAGACGTAGTATTTTCAGACAAAGACTGACTAGACAGGTTTTTGACCCGACCCTTATTTGGAGAGACTAAGACTAAGAGAGAAGGGAGTGTGACCGAGCTCTGGCATTTGAGCTGCCTACATATCCTTGGCTATAAAGGAATCAGGCCACGTGTAGTTCAGAAATGAGTGAGGTGATGGAGTATGCCGAGGTAGAGATCCGGTCGAGGTACCGTTCCGTCGAGGTTCCGGTCTGTGATCTCTGTTATTACATCAAAAATCAAAAGATGAAAAAGACTAGCTAAGCCTATCGACTACAAGCTACAAGATTCCTATCTATAAGTCTTCTGAAGCTTGATCTTGAGTCTTGAATGGTTCTTCATACAGACTTTAGATTTGAACCTTGACACTTGTTAGCTGCAGGTGCTAGCTCGTTCTTCTACAGCTTCTGGGTTAGGACCGGACATGTAGTGCTTGTGACCTCGGCCATGTCTTAAGCAGCTCACATCCTTCATCATCTTCTGAATTGCCTTTTGAATTGAATTCCTTTTTTTCCAGGTGGGCGCCTGATTGCTGAACCTAAACTATCCTCCCTTGTTACTTGACACTATTTTCCCTTACACTTTGAACCATTTTCCCTGAAATTCGAACTGTCTTCCTTCGAAACTGTTTTCCCTAGAAACTTGAGTTGTTTTCCCTTGTTCTCCAGGTGGGCGCCTGACTGCTGAACTTGAAATTGAATGTATTCCTCCGTTATCCAGTCGGGCTCCTGACTCTGTTATACAGGTGGGCTCCTGATTTCCGAAACTTGAATTGTATGTCTCTATTTTCCAGGCGGACTCCTGACTTCTGAAATTTGAAATGTATTCCTCTATTATTCAGGCGGGCTCCTGATTTCCGAAACTTGAATTGTATGTCTCTATTCTCCAGGCGGACTCCTGACTTCTGAAATTTGAAATGTATTCCTCTATTATTCAAGCGGGCTCCTGATTTCCGAAACTTGAATTGTATGTCTCTATTCTCCAGGCGGACTCCTGACTTCTGAAATTTGAAATGTATTCCTCTATTATCCAGGCGGGCTCCTGACTGTTGCGCTTGAAAGTATTCCTCTGTTCTTCAGGCGGGCTCCTGACTTCTGAAACTTGAAATGTATGCCTCTGTTCTCCAGGCGGGCTCCTGAGTTCAAAACAGACAAAGAAATTAATGGAAAACTAAAACTTGAATTGTAATACCTCTGTTCTTCAGGCGGGCTCCTGACTGCTGACTTTTGAACTTGGATGTATTCCTCTATTATCCAGGCGGGCTCCTGACTTCACAAAAATAGACAAAACAAAGAAAACTTTCTGCCCCAGTTTGGAAAACTGGGTGTTTGTTACCACATACTAATAAGAACTAAAACTTGAATTGTGATAAGACTGAAATGCAACTTTTAAAAATTTAAAGACTGAAATGTATCTTAAAATTTAAAATTTATCTTAGGTGAAAAATTCATCAGAGTAAGATTTTCATCTTAGGAGAAAGATTCAACAGACTAAGATTTTTATCTTTATCTTAGGTGAAAAATTCATCAGACTAAGATTTTCATCTTAGGAGAAAGATTCAACAGACTAAGATTTTTATCTTTATCTTAGGTGAAAAATTCATCAGACTAAGATTTTCATCTTAGGAGAAAGATTCAACAGACTAAGATTGTGACTCTAGGAGATAATTCATCAGACTAGGTCCATTTTTGTGTGATCTCAGGAGGAAGATTCATCAGACTGAGATTTTGACTCTAGGAGATAATTCATCAGACTAGGTCCATTTTTGAGTGATCCTGACTTTCTTAATTTTCCAAATTCCAACTTCCTTTCTTTTCAAATTCTGCCTTCCTTTCTTTTCTTTTTTTTGACTTCTGCCTTCCCCTTCTTTAAATTATGTCTTCCTTTCTTTCTCCTCAAATTCTGCCTTCATTTTTTCCCAAATTATGCCTTCCTTTCATTTTTCCAACTTCTGCCTTTATCTTAGGTGAAAGATTCATCGGACTAAGATTTCTATCTTAGGTGAAAAATTCAACAGACTAAGATTTCTTTATCTTAGGTGAAAGATTCAACAGACTAAGATTTCTTTATCTTAGGTGAAAAATTCATTAGACTAAGATTTCTTTTAACCATTTTCCTTCAAAGTTTGTTTTATCTACCCACTAACTTGAATTATCTTCTTTCAGAACTGCTTCCCTAAAACTGGTGTTGTCCTCCTTCAAAAAACCACTTCCCTAAAAACTAGTGTTTCATTCCTCCAAAAATTACTTTTCTTAGAACTGGTGTTTTTTCCTGAAAACTACTTCTCTCTCTTTTTCTCTTTTTTTTTTAAAACACTTGTATTGACCTTCATGTTCTTCAGATAGGTACCCGAAAAAAAATTTCAACACGACGGAAAATTTTCTGCCCCAGTTTGATAATCCTCCTGTAGCATATCTTTCTGTCATCAATATCATTTCCATGCCCCTGTTTCAAATCAAAGAAAATTCTGCCAGTTTAAAAGTGTGGTGGTTGGTTGTGGTACTCCCGCTGGGATGGATTTCCTTTTCTCCTTTCCATGCTTTGCGTTCTCCGACCATCTTTGAAACTTGGCTGATAACTTCCGCCCTTCTTGACGACTATCTCTCAATTATTACTTCTAGTCTTCTTATCTGACCCCATATGTTTTGTGACAACTGATTCTTCTTGAAGGTCTTACATGTTTACTGATTAACCGCTTTCCCCGTCATCTGTGTCACTGAAATACCCTTTTCCCCCGTTCAATCCCAATACCCTCTATCTGTTGCATTATTCCTGAACCGACATCTACCAAACTTTGTGTTTCATAAGGATCCCAAAGTATGTTGATTATCACCAGCTCAGTGCTCTTGTTATTTTTCCTGACTTGTGACCCCATTTTGTGCAATTGGAAAGCTGGTGGAAAATTTTGAAGTCATTCCTCACTTGTTACGACCAAAAGACTCAAAAAGGGGAAATAAACAAAACAAAAGGAACAGAGTAAAAGACAATAGAAAGAGATGATTCCTAACAAGAAAATTACACAGTAGAAACCTATCGGATGTGGATACCGACTCTAATGACCTTGACATGCACCTGCTACCTATTCTGTTAAGCAAACCTGATGGTCAGCTCTTGTTGTTCCTTTTTGCCGTGAAACTGGGCTTCAGTGCTCCGCTTATCCAATTTGATTCGCATTCCTTATTCGGCTTGTAGTGCCCAAAGAGTTTTCACCATCAAACCTCTCTCATTTCGTTCTTTCTCTCAACTTACTGTCGTCTCAAGGTGCCCGTGAAGGTTTTCACCAATAAAACTCTCGGTTTTTATTTCTCTCAGCTTTCATCACCTTGCGATACCCATGAGGATTTTTATCAATAAGATTCTCTCATTTTCATTTTTCTTGTTTGGACCGGAGTGTTGCCCCTAACATGAATTACCTTACCTGCTTGACTTGGCATTTCTCAAAGACTGATCAGAAGGTCTTTCTTTGGACCGTAATGTAGGCTTTTGGATGGGTTAGAAAGAAAGGGTATAAAAGGCTCAAAACAATTTCAAAATGGGTTAAAATTACAACTTTCGGAATCCAACTTCTCACAACAACCACAATTTCTGCCCCAGTTTCTTGCTTGGGGACTTTTGGATTTTTTGTTTTGGTATGACTGAACCTCAGAGAGGCTACCTACGTACCCTTTCGGGATCAAGTCAAACGTAGTTCACGTCGTAGAAACTACGTTGTTGCGATTTTCTTTCTCTCTTTTTCTTTTTTTTTTGTTTTTTTTTGTTTGTTTGTTTTTTCTTTTTCCTTTCTTTTCTTCATTTTTCTTTTTCTTTCTTCTCTTTCTTTCTTCTCTTTCTTTCTTCTCTTTCCTTTTCTTTTTTTTCTTCTTTTCCTTTCTTCCTTTATTTCTTTCTTTCTCATTTTCCTTTCTTCCTTTTCCTTTTTTTTTTCTTTCCTTTTCTTTTTCCTTCTTTTTTTCCATTTGCGTATCTCCGGCACTTGCATTTCTTTAATTGTGTCGTTGATTCCGAAAGAGGGGTATGAAAGAAAACAAATAAGGCTCAAAGAGGTTAACAAAAGGGTAAAGTGTTTAGATAGCAGAACAAAACGCCTTCGTCATTTCAAACTTCAAAATATGCCTAATACAAACAAGTATAATCAGAATAAAGAAACCATACACATCATCTCTTGACCGCATCGGAATTGACGGCCATTTCCACACATTTTCCTTCTACATCTGTCAGATATAATGTGCCATTCGACAACACTCTTACTCTTATTGCCACGACCGGCCCCTTGTCAATTTGGCCAACTTGCTTTTACGGGGATTTTTATATTTTACTTGCCCCAGTTTCACATGGTTCGGGCGTCAAACAATCTCAAAACGTCCCAATCTGTTCTCATTTCCTCAAGTGTCCTTATCGTTTTCAAAATGGTCTCATTGCTTCGCAACTTTTGAAGATCAGACTGAGAATTATTCGTGCATGTCATGTCACTAGAACCGGCAAAAGGCAAAACAAAAAGTTAGAAAAGAACTAAACAAAGAAAATGATTGGGAGTAACAATAGATCGGAATTTGCATTGGACAAACGATGAAACAGTTCGAATAACAAAACAAAAACAAAACAAACTGGATTGCAACCCTAGAATGAACTGAAACAAACCTTGACAACCCTAGACAAACCACTACGACTAAACAAGCTAGATAAAAATGAAAGGATATGAGGGTTTAAACACAAGACCATATCCGGATTACAACCCTGCAAATAATCCGGACAACAAAAATGACAGCCAAATGGACTACCAAAGCTCCTCCCCAGCTGACTTAGGAATGGAGCGTCTTTCCAATTACAAGCACGGCATCTTAGCCACTAAGCTTCGCATCCATATTGCCATGACCACTATCTGCTTCAGTATCTTCAACTTCAGTCAACAAGTTCCCAAGAGTATTCTCATACCCCATGTCACCGGGCATCATCCCCACCAAGTGTGCCTCCTCGTGTAAGGGATGCAGCGTGATATTCTGGGTGTCACTGTCTTGAATCAATTTTTCATGGGTCATCCTTTCTATTTCTCTTTTCAAATCCCGACAATTTTCCACATTGTGCCCCAGAGCATTGGAGTGGTATTCACACCTTTTAGATGAGTCAAAGCTTCTCGCACGTCGGTCCACCTGATTTGGAGGAATGGGTGCAATCATGTCATGTTGTTTTAACTTCTCAAATAAGCTTGCATAGGACTCTCCTATTGGTGTAAAACTATCTTTCAACTTTTGTTCCCTTCTATACCCCTGGCTTGGATGTGGGTTACAAGGTAATTGAAAATTTTGCGGAGGCTGGTGGAGATTTTGTGATACTCGTGCTCGCTTTCTTGGGTGATTTGGTGGCGAGTATGGGGGGTTCGGAGGTGGATAGTAATGCTTAGGGTGGTCATGGAAAACCTGATGAGGCTGCACATACCTTCGAGATGTTCTCCTAGGACCTCTTCTCGACCCTGATATCACCATGATTTCTTCATCCCTCTCATTCGTGTTACCAGATTCAATTTGGACAGCTTGAGCTACAGCTTTGAGACCTGTTTGACTTATAATTCTGCCTGTCTTAAGACCGTTCTCCACCATTTCTCCCATTTTGATTGCTTCCGGGAAGGATTTACCCGCTGCGGACGTCATGTATTGAAAATAATCTGGCTCTTGAGCCTGTAGAAAGACAGTGATTAACTCGTGGTCATCCATGGGTGGCTTAGCTCTAGCCGCCTGCTCTCTCCATTTGATGGCATATTCCCTGAAACTTTCAGTTGGTTTCTTTTTAGGTTAGAAAGGGAAATGCGGTCTGGGGCGATGTCGATGTTGTATTGAAACTGTTTGACAAAGGCTCGTGCCATGTCATCCCAGACGTACCAGTAAGATGTTTCCTGATCCAAAACCATTCAGATGCTACTCCCGTGAGGCTTTCCCCAAAATAAGCTATAAGCAATTCCTCATTTCTTCCTACACCTCTCAATTGGTTGCAATACCTTTTAAGGTGGGCTATGGGGTCTCCATGTCCATTGTACTTTTCAAATTTGGGAACCTTGAAACCAGGCGGCAAGTGGACATCGGGGAACATGCATAGATCTCTGAAGGCAACGCTCTTTTGACCTGCCATTGCTTGCGTGTTTTTCAACCGTTGTTCTAATCTTTTCACTATTTGGGTTATTTCTTCCTGTACTCTCTTTCGGGAAGGCTTCTCGATGTTTACAGGAAGCTCAAACGAGTACGAGTGGTACTCGGGATAGTGGTATTGTTCTTGCTGTGTTGCAAATTGTGACTCGTGACAAGGCTGTCCTTGGCCATTGGCCCAGCCTTGACGCATTTTGGTCATTTGTTGTTTTAGTGTTTTATTTTCCTCAACCACAGTAGACCCTTGTTGAACCCTCTGACCCTGAGTCTTTTGAGCACTCGTAACAGCTTCGATGTCAGTTATCATTTTCCTTGGATCTTGTGTCTCCAGCTTACCACAACCGACCACCTCAACTTTCTTCACAATTCAAAACAAAACATGTTAGAATGGATTGGGTCGGTCCTCATTATTCACAACATCTTTTCCCATTTTTCTTCAATTCTTCCTTTCCATTTTTCATTTTTCAATTTTTTTTGGTTGCGGTCGAATCTTATGGAGATTGCCTACGTATCATGACCCCGCATGAATCAGACCGTGCGTAGTTCTTGCAAATAAAAGGTAAACGACAATAAAATATTTTTGGAATTTTCCATTTTCATAATAACGACAAAACTGACCAACTTAACGATGCAATACAGACTCAAAAATCAAACGACCCATTTACTCTAATCAAAAGAAATACAAACCCAAAAACGAAATGACAGATTCCTTCCCCTATATGCCAACTTTGACCCCAAAATCCGAACGGTATTCACTTGACCACTGACTCTTTTCTTGTTTTTTTTTCAAAATTAAAATAAATGACCCGGTATTGCAATCACGGCCTTCCTGCACCTCGGGGGCGAAGATTTTAAGGCTGTGAGGGTCAAAAATCAAAATACGACCAAAAATGGTTGTTTATGCAAAGTCAACCTTCTGGTGCCCCGTTTGGGAACATTTGGCTATTTTTGGCAAAAACGGCATCACCTGGTTTATTTATGACAAAAATTAAAATTTTGATATTTTTTGGTTATTTTTTGCAAAGGGGAGGTTGGACCCGATGAGGGTTGCCTACGTATCTCATGCCCTGTGAGAATCAAACCATGCGTAGTTCGGGCAAATTAACCGAACTATTTTAAAACATGATTCTTTTCCATTTTCATTTTTGGCATTTCTTAAGCGAATAAAAACTATTTTTAGAAACAAGACTTTTTTTTTTATTTTTTCTTTTCAACAAATAAAACAACCTATTTTTCCAAGCTAAAAATAACAGACTCTTTTTTCTTTTTTCATTATCCACGGACAATAAAACAACCTATTTTCCCAAACTAAAAATAAAAGACTCTTTTTCCCTTTCCTTTTTCAACAAATAATGAAACAACTTATGTTTTTTCAAACTAAAACAAAGACTCTTTTTATCCCTTTCTTTTTCAACAACCAACTTTCCAAAAATAAAAGACTCTTTTTTTCTATTTTTCTTTGCCCTTTTTTTTTAGTAAAATAAAATAAAACATTTTCCCTTTTTTATTTTCTCAAAATTTCGGCAGAGTTTCACCAGTAATTGGTCATTGATTTTTATTTCTAAAATAATCAATTAACTCCCTAACTGATATTTCTTTTTTTTTCTTATCTCTTTTTTTTTCTCGATTTTCCAACATTCCCGAGATTCAGAAATCGGTCAACATGCAGGTTCGAAACAAATATATGTACAGAGCAAGTAGGATGCATCAGGATGGTCTTTTCATTTCAGGTTGCTAGTTCTAGACGGACCCAACCCCTGTGTTGAGTCCCCTAAGTCAAATGCAACGTGATGCAAATAAGCGTTCCTACTAGGGACCCGGCATGAAGTCATGTTATTCTATGTTCAAAACCCGGGTCGGTGTTCTAGACTGTGTACCCGAGCGGACAACTCGAGTCGAGGAGGGGGCAACTTACCGAGAACCAAAAGGCCATCCGGCTTCGTAACTTGTCCGGCCTCTTTCTTATTTCAAGGTATGACACTAACAGAATAGGGAGTCTCAACCAGTAAGCACATCCCCGGAGGTGAAGAGAGAAGGGTGTCGACACAGTTTATATACAGTTCAGATAATATCAAAGCGGTAACATTTAGCACATTAAGCATGAGACATGTAGGAAAATCAGATATAGCAAAATACAACAATTTATCTACGCTCGAATTCTGAACCCTGAACAACTAGAGATTCTGGGTTCTTATCCCCCGCAGAGTCGCCAGAGCTGTCACACCTCCTTTTTACCTACACCAGCAATGGCGTAAAGGAGTTTTTCCATTTAAAGGACAATCGGAACGGGATTTAATTATTAATTATTCAGAGTCGCCACTTTGGAGATTAATGGTGTCCCAAGTCACCGGTTGAATCCCGAACCGAGGAAATTTATGACTCTGTTACAGTCTGCGAACCAGAAATCCGAGTAAGGAATTCTGTTAACCCGGGAGAAGGTGTTAGGCATTCCCGGGCTCCGTGGTTCTAGCACGGTCACTTAACTATTGTATTTGATTTTATCTGATTTTAATACATGCTAGCTTATGTGCCTTTTATTCATAAACCGCTTTTTATCATTATTTATTTTAAAAGAATTGCAACGCTGTGAAAATGCGTTTCGAACCACGTCGCAATCAATGCACCCGTAGTTGTCAACACATTTCGACTCCGTTGAGATTTGGATTTGGGTCGCATCAATGCGCACCCGAGTTTAGGAATTACGTATCGTAACCATGCCACGGGAACGTACACATGGCCACGGTAATTTATTATTAACATCGCGACCCAGGCCTCTCATTAATAATTACTCTACTTCTACCTACATAATTAAATGAACAGATCCAAAGTTAAATTCAATCCTGAGCCTTATCAGCTTCAAACAATTCCAAACATGATCAATTAACTCTTAAAATACAAATGGCCAAATAAACTTACTGTCATGTTTTATATTAAAAAAAATAACAAACCAATACATCAATCTAATAAATATATCAAGCATATGACTTGATTCAAAGCAACAAAAATTAGCATGAATTCATCCAAAAAAATTCAAGAAGGAAGTACCTATCTTTACAAAACAGACAAATGAACGAAGACGACGAACAAAGATAAAATAACATCGAAGAGCGACAATAGCCAATATCATTCACTATGCTAGCAAAGTCAAATTGAGATAAAATAAGTGCAAAGAGTGGACCTTACAGCTGAGAACTTCCTTTTATATTGAAGAACCTTCGGTGAAGCCAAAAATACAAGGAAATCGGTAACTACAATTTTGACCCAAGCAAAAGCAAAACAGGGACCTTCCAACGGAACAGAACCAAACGGCCAAAACCTCAATGACGAGCTCGAAACAAAACCCGGGCGCAATCTATACAAGTAATCATTTCGAGTGCAAAAGGGCTCTCGTTTTGGATTGAAAATAGTAGCCGGTGGTCGCTGTTGGTTGTTCGGAATGAGGGGGAGGGGGTTTGCTTTGAGAAGACGATGCGCGAGGGGTGAGGTCGTTTGTGTATGGTTGCGCTGCTTCTTTTTCGTTTTTTTTTTCTCTTTTTTTTCGTTTTTCATGCACAGCTTTGCATGTTCTTAACCCTCTGCATTCCCTTCTTGTTGGTTCAACAAAGTCAGGAGGGGTCGTTTTTAGAGATAGGGTCGTTTGGGTCGGGGAGGAAGATGAGAACGTGAGGGGAATTATTTGAAGAAGACAACGTCTGGGGGTGTGGGGGTCTTCTGAAAGGCTTTTTCCTTCAGCCTCTTTTCATGCGTAGCTTTCTGCTTTTCCTTTAGCCCCCCCCCCCTATTTGTGTTGATTCCCCCTGATTGTAAAAGAATAGAATAGGATATATATATAAAGAAAAAGAAAGGTCCTTCCCCCTCTCCAAAACGTTATCCGATGAGAGAGGAAAAGGGGATTCTTGTGCATGTGAGGATGGGTCCCATAACCAAAGTGCATGTGATTTTTGAATTGCCAAAACCAAAATCTGTTATGCTATGTGCTAGTTTGTTAAGTGAGATAGAGAGGAATCTTTGCCAAATGACAATTTTTTATTATTCTTTCTTTCTTTCTTTCTTTTTTGTAGTATTTTGTTTATAACAAATAAACAAAAATAAAATTTACTCCTACTAAATTAAAAATAGCAAGATAAAATGACTATACACTCAATCTTCATTCATTGAAAGTGTCTAGTTTTTTTAAAAAAAAAAGTTGCACTAAACTAATAAAACTAATTTTTGACACTTTTTTTCTTCTTCTTTTTTTTCTCAAAACAAAAATAAAACTAATACTCTGGAAATATGTAACTCTTTTTTTTTTTTGTAATTTCCCATTTTTATGACGAAAATAAAGTAAAGAAGTTAAAAATAGTTGAAATAACTATATTAGGCCTAAATTAAATATTTATATGCAAAAATAAGAAAAATCTTGGGGATGGTCAAAAATCACATATCTACAACAGGGAGTTAAGCCAGTTAGAAGAAAAATCCAAGCCCAACTTAAATGACACAGAAGCCATCAATTTAGGGGATGCCGACGATATCAGAGAAACTAAAATAAGCATCCACATTGCACCAAATATCAGGGAGGAATTGATCAAAACACTTATTGAGTTCAAAGATGTTTTTGCATGGTCATATGATGGCATGCCGGGGTTAAGCATAGATTTAGTGGTTCATAAATTGCCCACTGACCCGGCATGCCCTCCCGTCAAGCAGAAATTGAGGAAGTTCAAAACGGATATGAGTGTGAAGATTAAAGAGGAAGTAACCAAGCAGCTTCAAGCAAAGGTTATTCGTGTCACTCGATATCCTGATTGGTTGGCTAATGTGGTGTCGATGCCAAAGAAAGATGGGAAGATCAGGGTGTGTGTCGATTACCGCAATCTGAACAGGGCAAGCCCAAAGGACAACTTTCCTTTACCCAACATTCATATCTTGATCGACAATTGCGCCGGATGTGAGATTGGATCTTTTGTAGATTGCTATGTTGGGTATCATCAGATTCTGATGGATGAAGAAGATGCGGAAAAGACGGCATTCATCACACCATGGGGGACTTATTGCTACCGGGTAATGCCATTTGGTTTGAAGAATGCTGGGGAAATATACATGAGAGCAATGACCACTGTGTTTCATGACATGATCCACAAAGAGATTGAGGTGTACGTGGACGATGTGATCATAAAGTCCAAGCATCAGGAAGACCACGTAGCAGACTTAAGGAAGTGTTTCCAAAGACTTCGAAGGTATGATATTAAGCTCAACCCGGCTAAATGTGCATTTGGTGTTCCATCTGGAAAGCTGTTAAGATTCATCGTCAGTCGGCGAGGTATTGAACTGGATCCGTCAAAGATCAAATATATCCAAGATTTGCCACCGCCGAAGAACAAGACAGAAGTAATGAGTCTATTGGGAAGGTTGAATTACATCAGCAGGTTTATTGCACAACTCACAGCAACCTGTGAACCCATCTTCCGGCTACTGAAGAAAGATGTTGTGATAGAATGGATGGCGGAATGTCAAGAGGCATTTGACCAAATCAAAGGATATTTATCAAATCCACCTGTGTTGGTTCCACCTGAGCCAGGGAGACCGTTAATGCTTTATCTAATGGTCTTGGTGAATTCGTTTGGCTGCGTGTTGGGGCAACACGATATTACAGGAAGGAAGGAGCAAGCCATATATTATCTCAGCAAGAAGTTTATAGTATATGAGGTTAAGTACACTCAACTCGAGAAGACATGTTACGCCCTAACTTGGGTGGCCCAGAAATTGAAGCATTATTTGTCCTCATATACTACTTATCTCATTTCCCGCTTGGATCGGCTAAAGTATATTTTTCAGAAGCCTATGCCCATAGGGAGGTTAGCGAAATGGCAAACATTACTAACAGAGTTTGACATCGTCTATGTGACGAGGACGGCTATGAAGGCCCAAGCGCTGGTAGATCACTTGGCTGAGAATCCTGTTGATGAAGAATACGATCCATTGAGGACGTATTTTCCTGACGAGGAAGTAATGAATATAGATGAGTTGGAACCAGGTTGGAAGCTTTTCTTTGATGGAGACGCAAATGCGAAGGGTGTTGGAATAGGAGCGGTACTTCTTTCTGAAACAGGACGACATTATCCTATTACAGCTCAGCTACGTTTCTATTGTACCAAAAATATGGCTGAGTATGAGGCATGCATTTTGGGTCTGCGATTAGCTGCAGACGTGGATGTCCAGGACGTTTTGGTCTTGGGAGACTCGGACCTCATGGTGCATCAGATTCAGGGTGAATGGGAAACACGGGATTTGAAACTCATACCATATCGACAATGTTTGCACGATCTGAGCAAGCGATTTCGATCAGTAGAATTCAGACACATCCGAAGAGTTCATAATGAGGTTGCCGATGCATTGGCCACTTTAGCATAGATGTTACACCACCCAGACAAAATTCATGTTGACCCGTTACACATCCAGGTTCGTGATCAGCATGCCTATTGCAACATGATAGAGGAAGAAGTAGATGGCGAGCCATGGTTTTATGATGTCAAGGAGTACCTCAGGATGGGGATATACCCGGAGCAGGCCACCGGAGATCAAAAAAGAGTCATTCGGCGATTGTCAAATGGTTTCTTCCTCAGTGGAGGAGTGTTGTACAAAAGAACCCCGGATTTGGGATTGCTGAGATGTATAGACGCCAGTCAAGCCACGACAGTTATGACAGAGGTACATGCTGGAGTTTGTGGGCCACATATGAGCGGATATGTATTGGCGACGAAGATTCTTCGAGCATGGTGTTATTGGCTCACTATGGAGCGTGATTGTATCAATTTTGTGCGGAAATGCCATCAATGTCAGATACACGGAGATTTGATTCATTCTCCGCCGACAGAATTGCATACAATGTCAGCGCCATGGCCATTTGTTGCATGGGGCATGGATGTCATTGGACCTATTGAGCCGGCAGCTACCAACAGTCATAGGTTCATTCTGGTGGCCATCGACTATTTTACTAAGTGGGTTGAAGCTAAAACTTTCAAATCAGTAACCAAGAAGGCAGTGGTGGATTTTGTTCACTCCCATATCATCTGTAGATTTGGGGTCCCAATAGTGATCATCACGGATAATGGTGCTAATCTTAACAACAATTTGATGAAAGAAGTATGTCAACAGTTTAAAATTACACACCGTAATTCCACACCATATCGTCCTAAGGCGAATGGAGCAGTTGAAGCAGCCAACAAGAACATCAAGAAGATACTAAGGAAGATGGTAGAAGGATCCAGACAATGGCATGAAAAATTACCATTTGCGTTGTTGGGTTATTGCACTACCGTCCGGACTTAAGTAGGTGCAACCCCTTATTTGTTGGTATATGAAACCGAAGCAGTAATACCTGCGGAAGTTGAAATTCCATCCCTTCGGATTGTCGCTGAGGCTGAGATTGATGATGACGAGTGGATCAAAACCCGATTGGAGCAGTTGAACCTGATTGATGAAAAAAGATTGGCAGCTGTGTGTCATGGCCAGTTATATCAAAGGAGAATGGCGAGAGCCTACAACAAGAAGGTGCACCCTAGAAATTTTGAGGTGGGACAACAGGTGTTGAAACGAATCATGCCACATCAGGCCGAAGCAAAAGGCAAGTTCGCCCCGAATTGGCAAGGATCGTTCATTATAACCAGAGTATTGTCCAATGGCGCTTTATGTTTAACAGATATCGACGGAAAATGCGTCGACATGGCTATCAATTCCGACGCAGTTAAGAGATATTATGTATAATTTCTTTTGATTGTAATTGTTGTTTGTTTGTGGTTGGCATTTATCGGAGAATGAAATGACGGAGGCAATTCTTTCTTATATCCAAACACTTTATCCTTTGCTTCCCCTTTTGAGCCTTATTTATTCTTTCATATCCCTCTTTTGGAATCAGTAAATTAAAATGAAAAAAGGGAGAAAAATAATGATAATTGTAAGCACGTGATTTTTGCCCTATATGAGAATTACTCCCAAAAAATTCAAAAATAAAATGATTTTCCTTGGTGTGCAATTTTGTGATATTTTTGGACAATTATTTGTATTTGTCTGTGCATGTTTATTTGGTAAATTAATAAAAATACAAAAATATGTCGCATTTTGCATGTAGGATTTAATTCTATAATTGTTACTAATTAAGTTTGTTTTACAAAAATTAAAAATTACAAAAATAGGCATCTTTTGCATTTTTAGCATTTAATGTCCAATTATACAATTTTATGCTTAATTATTACTTAATTGTGTGTTAATTGTTATTGGGAGTTAATTTGCGCTTTTATAATATAATTTAGTTCTTAATAATAATTTAAGTATTTTTATAATTTAGTTTTAGAAAAATAAAAGAAGAAAGAGAGCAAAAACATAAAGAAAATCGGAATTGGGCCTCTTCTTCAATTTCAAACCACGAGCCCAAAAAGTTGTCCAACCTTTCCCGATGACCCGGTCCATCTCTACGCGGGTCGACCCGGTCCGCCTCATTAACCCAAATACCCAACACCCCTATCTTCATTTTTTCATTTTTGGTCCAACACAAAACAAAACAAAAAAAAGAAACCCAAACCCTAAGAACCTAAACCATCTGCCCCCCCTCCCTATCTTCTTCTTCCCCAAACTCAAAAACACACAACCATGGCAGCCTTTCCACCTCCTCACGCCCAGAACAAGCTCCAACACCATCGTCGAACGAGCTCCAAACGACCATCGTTGCTGCCTCGTCGAGCTCGAGCATGAGCTCGCATGGTCGTTGGTCGCCATGTCTTCATCTTCTTCGTCGAAGGCAACACCTCGCCATGGACGACCCCTCAAGCTCTAGCTTCAAACAACGACTGCCCCCCTTCCTCGACGTTGTTGCTGCCCGTGTCCACCATTTAAACAACCAAACGACCTGCTGCGTCTGCTTCTGCCTTCTGCTTCATTCTTCTCTGCCAAAACGATCAGTTGCGCCATGGACGACCACTTCGCCATGGATGCTACGTCCATGGAGTCTGATGCATCTTCCTCGACGTTCCTTCTTCTTCCAGCTTCGTCAGCATCCGAGGGGAGTTCGTTGATGCTGCTGCTCACGTTTCTGCTTCTGCTTCCCGCCGCTTTTGCTTACTCCTTCATCTTCTCCGTTTCGTCAAAGTTCGAGGGTTTTTCGTTGAGTCGAGGTCCGGTACGTCGAGTTTTCTGTCCGAGTTTTCCATTTCCGTTCATCGTTTCGATCCGGTTAGTGTTTTTTTTGAATTTCACTTTTGTCCGTATTTTATTTTGATGTTATCAAATCTAAAATCGGTAAATATTTGATTTTTGTTTTGTTCGTGTTCATTGTTTTGTTAATTTTTCAGTTTGTTCATGTGAAATGGTTAGTTTAATGTTCGTTAGATTCAAATTAAAGTTTAATTAATTATTTTCAGTTTGTTTCATGTGTTATGTATTTTTTCAGAAATTGTTAATGTTTGTTAGATTCAAGTTTAAATTCATAATTGTTTCTTCTTCGATTTTGTTTGTTATTTGTCTAAAAGAATTTAGTTGTAATAGGGAAATATGTTGGTTTAGTCATTTGAATCCGTCATGTTTTGTTGTTTAAAATAGATTTAATTCATGTTCATCTTTGTTTGAAGTTCATTTTTAATCCAGTGATTTAATGTGAGTTTATGTTTTGGTTTTTGATTTGTTAATTTAGTATGAATCATGTATTGTGTTGTTAATATTGTTGTTTCCTTGCTCATCAATTTTTGGCCTAAGTTAACCAGGATTGGTTTCCAATATGGTTAATTTATGCACATTAATTTGATGTTGTTCAATTTGTGTTCATGTGATTTGTTGTTGAATTGGTTCAGAAATCGTGTTCATGTGATTTGTTGTTTGAATTTGTGTAGAAATTGGTCATATTGGCTATATTTTGGTTGAGTTTGATTAATTGATTGGTTATAGCTGATGAGGGTAGTTTGGTAAACTGCAGTACGTTCAGGGGTAAAATGGTAATTACAATAAGGTCGGAGGGGTAATTTGGGAATTGAACATTTTGAATAAATCTTTATGTTAAGCATGGGGGACAAAATGTAATGGGGTGTGAGTGATATAATTGTTTAATATAAATGGGGGACAAGACAAATTGTAGTGGAAGGGAATATGGTAATTGTTTATATTAGGCATGGGGGACAAGATGTAATGGGTTGGTTTGATATGTTAGTTTAATGTAGTGGGGGATGAGTGGGAAGATAATGGGTTTGGTAGGAGAAAGTGTGGTTTTATTAATTGATTAAAGGGTCTGGGATGGGATATAAATAAAGGAACTTGATCAGATTTTAAAAAAAAAAGACAGAGAATAAGGGAGAGAATACAGAATAAAATTTTAAGAGAGGAAATTCCGAAAAATACTAAGACTTCAGAAGATAAAAAGAAAAACATTCTGGAAATTCAAAAGAAGAATAGTATACACCTGATATATAATCCAAATATTCTGATATACGGATTCAGAAATTAAGGGTTAAACACTAACTAGTCTTTCAAAAATCTGAAAAGATTCCCTTTTGCTTCTGTCCGTTGATTGTTGTTGGTGTTTCTGGATTTTTGTCTTGATTTTAAAAATCTGTCAATAAGTTTCTCGTTGCTGGTTGTTACTGGTTGCTGGGGTTGCTGTTGTTGTATGCTACTGAATTTCTGTTGATCTCCCTTTTCTTTTGCTTCCAATATCAGGTACACAACTGACACGATGGTTATTGTAAACCGAAATATGAAGCATGAATACGAAAATGAAGAGTTGAAGTTCTAAATTTAATTTAATTATATTCTGAATTTTATTTGTATATATAAATTATTTAGCTTGCAAAAATCAGAATCATGTAGCTATTTAATATATATAGTGGAACATCCGACGATAGCTTAACGGATGAACTATCTATATATTGCCTAAAAATAAATAAATGGTGTAGTAACTCCGTCTAGTCAAAAAATCAAATGAATAGGTCATTTAGGAACTTGGTAGGAATATTTGTTTAGTTAAATAATATTGGTTAATTTCAGCATGTAATTGGTTTAGGATTAAAATTAGATTGCTAATTTTTTTTTAATTTGACAAACTGAGAACATGCCTAGTATAATGTAACTAGGTAGCAATATGTGAATAAGACGGCTCATGTCTAGTTTTATGCCATACACGTTGGGCCTGGGCCCGTATTGGCAATGGACTGCCTTGCTTGCATCATTTTCAGAATTTATGAATCATATCCGAAACTCAACTATAACAACTCAAGCATGTAAATAAATTAAGACCTTTTTTTTTCTTTCATTTCGTAGAGACAATTTTAATAGAAATGTAGACACTTTAGGATTATCCTGATAAAATAAATGAGATGAGTCTCGCCCAATAAAACGCACCAATTGCGGGGCCCTCGATAAATGTTTAATTAAAATTCCTTAGACTTCGGGATGAGCCGTATAGCAAAATTCCATGGCCTTACCCAGAAATAATAATAATACGATAATTGCTTCAGGCGCACATTTTAATAATCTTACCTTCTTAAATTCGGGTGCGCATTTATGTGACCTAAATCCAAATCTCAACGGAGTCGGAATGTATTAACAACCACGGGCGCATTGATTGTGACGTGGTTCGAAATGCATTTTCACGACGTTGCAATTCCATAAAAAATAAATAATAATAAAAGCGGTTTAAACTTAATGAAAGCACATAAGTAATAACATGTATTAAATCAGATATCTAGCCATTATAACAATTTAAGCGACCGTGCTAGAACCACGGGATTCGAGGGTGCCTAACACCTTCCCTCGGGTCAACAGAATTCCTTACTTAGAATTTCTGGTTCGCAGACTTCATTTGGAAAGTCGAATATTTTCCTCGATTTGGGATTCAAGATAAACCGGTGACTTGGGACACCAAAAGCCAAACCTTTCCCAAGTGGCGACTCTGAATTAAATAAATAATCCCATTTCGAATATTGTCACTTAAATTGGAAAAACTCCCTCGCGCATTCAACCCTTCGGGGCGGGCGCGCAAAAAGGAGGTGTGACAGCTCTGGCGACTCTGCTGGGGAAATTAACCCAGAACCACTGGTTCAGGGTTCAAGAATTCAAGCTTAGAATAATTGTTATATTTGGCTTTATTATCTGATCTTTATTACATGTTTTGGCATAACGTGCTAAATATTGTCTTTTACCGCTTTGATATTATCTGAACTGTATATAAACTGTGCCGAAACCCTTCTCTTCTTACCTCCGGGGAAAAGCTCGTTGGTCGAGACTCCCCATTCTATTAGTGTCAATACCCTGAAATAAAAAAAAAAGAGGCTCGGACAAGTTACGAAGCCGGATGGCCTTTTGGTTCCCGGTAAGTTGCCCCCTCCTCGACTCGAGTTGTCCGCTCGGGTACACAGTCTAGAACATATACCCAGGTTATAAACCTAGTATAACGAAACCTCATACCGAATCCCTAGTAGGAACGCTTATTTGCATCATGTTGCATTTGACATAGGGGACTCAACACAGGGGTTGGGTCCGTCTAGGACAGGCAACCTGAAATGAAAAGACCATCCTGCTGCATCCCGTTTGTTTGGCGCATTTATTTGCTTTAGATCTGCATGCAGACCGATTTAAAAAAAATCAAAAAAAATTGGAAAAATAGTACCAGCGTAGGGAGATAATCACTTATTTTTGGAAATATCCAAGTAGTGTCAAAACCTCGCCGGAATTTTCTAAAAAAAAAAAAAGAGAAAAGAAAAAAATGAAAACAAAATTTGTCTTTTAGTTTGATTTATTAAAAAAACATATAAAAAAATTTTCTTTTAATCACTTTCAAAATCAAAAAAAAAATATCAAAATATATCAAAATCCAAAAAATATATATATATTTATTTAAAAGTAAAAAAAAAGAAGAAGGGAAAATTCAAAATTCAAAAAAAAATGTTGTTTCTTTTGTAGTATCTCTTTTATAAATTAAAACTAATAGTCCAAATACTTCCTTAAAAAGATTTTCTTTGGTCTTTATCTCTTTTCAAAAATAAAACAAAATATAAAAATCCAAAAAAAAGAATATAAATATATTTTTTCCTTTTCTTTAAAAGATTGTATTCAGAGGGGGTTTAGTTTATTTCCTCTATTCCTGATCAGACCGAACTACGCCGGTTTGATTCTCACAGGGTGTGAGATACATAGGCAACCCTCATCGGGTCCAACCTCCCCTTTTCCAAAAATAGCCAAAATGTCAGAATTTTAACTTCATCATAAATGAGTAGGGTGATGCCGTTTTGTCAAGAATAGCCAAATATTCCCGAAAGGGACGCCGGAAGGCTGACTTTGCACAAACAGCCATTTTTGGTCATTTTGAACTTTGACCAATTTGCCCGACAACCTTGGAATCCTCGTCCCCGAGTCTCTGTGAGGCCATGTTCCCAATGTCGGGTCACCATTCTAAAAAAAAAATAAAAAAAATCAAGTGATGTTTTTGTTGTCAAAAACAGCCGAACGTTCCCGAAAGGGACGACGGAAGGCTGACATTGCATAAACGGTCATCTTTGGTCATCGTTTTTGATTTTTGACCGGTTGATCCTCGCAGCCTTAAAATCTTCGTTCCCGAAGTGCTAAAAGGCCGCATTTGAAAACCGAGTCCATTATTTTGAAAACAAAATCTTTTAAAAAAAAAACATAGATAGTTTTTTTTTTTGAGTCTAATAAAAGTTTTTTGTTGGCATAATCACCTTAATAAATGTGCAGGATGAGCACGATACAAAACAAACCCTTTTCGATAATGACCAAGATCCCTTTTGAGTTGCGATTATGGTGGAATGACCTAGGCAAGGAAGGGCAAGGCAAAGTAAAGAAATATCTGAAAAATCTCCCGGATTTACTAGACATCCAGCCTCGGGGTGATATTATCAGATCATTGGTCACTTGCTGGGATTTAGCACACAATGTATTTCATTTCTCGGACTTTGAGCTCACCCCAACATTGGAAGAAATAGCAGGATACATCGGAAGTGATGAAGCTCCGTTAAGGTTCGAGTACTTGATTGCTCCTAGGGCCGTCACGGTACACCGGTTTCTGGATTTCCTAAAAATACCCCGAACATTTCACCATCCAGATCTCGCCAAAGGTTTCTGCAGTCTCCACCTCATATATGCTAGATACGGCCATGTGGGCAGGTTCAATAAGCCAGACTTCAAACTATGCAGTAGATGTAACCGACAAAAGTGGGATGAACACAGGCTGGTAGCTTTTATGATAAATTTTTTGGGCCTTATAGTATTCCCAAGGAAAGAGGGAAACATCGATCTAAAAGTAGTTGGGGTCGTCAGTACCTTGCTCACCCATGATAAGAGTACTCTGGCGCCTATGATTATGGCTGACATCTTCCGGGCTCTCACTATTTGCCGAGCCGGGGTGACTTTTTCGAATGATGTAACCTATTGTTGCAAATGTGGATGACCGATCATTTGTGCCACCGCTCCCCGCTCTTGGGTTACGGTTCGCCCGAGAAGACTTGTATTGGAGAATTCTACACAAGAATCGAAGGGGTTAGTCTACCCGAGGGAGTCACAGCTTGGACGTCATTCTTCCGAACTCTCACTGCCGACCAAATTCAGTGGACGCTCGGATGGCTGCCTATTGAGGAAATCATATACATGCCGGCAACCAGGCCCCACTTTCTGTTGATGGGACTTAAAAGCATCCAACCCTATGCATTGTATCGGGTTTTGAGGCAACTTGGGAGGTATCAAGTAGTGCCAAAAGATGAAGATTTGAGTACCCAAGTGGTTGAAATCAGTCCGGACGGTCGATTCCCCGAAGAAGAAGTTTGCCAGATCTGGAGTGAGTGTCAACATCTGACGGCAAACACTTATGTGTTGGATACAGCTAAAGGAGAAGTCTCCTCGGGGTATCACGCCTGGTTTAGGGGTGACATGTCCTGTGAGAGACCAGCTAAAAGACCTCATCTCAGAGATTTCGCTGAGTCATCCCAGGAGCAATGGAACTGGTTAGCAAAGGAGAAAGATTATCGAACAGAGATCGGTGAGTTGAAACAACAGCTTGAAAGTCTGAAATTCAATAACAGTATGCAGGTCGCTGCAGATCGAGGCGAAAAGAATAGATTAGCCCAAGAAAATGAAGAACTTGGGGCCCAAATCCAGAAATTGAGAATGGCTCTTGATAAACAACCAAGGAGTCGATCAGACGAGCAGTTGATAAAAGGGCTGAGAAGTGAAGTCAGGGAATGGCGAGATGGTTTAGAAGAGTCTGAAAACGTCATGGCAGAGCTCAAAGTAAAATGGAGAACAAGAGCAGATAAGCATCGCCGATACTTGAATCAATTGAAACACGACCACGAGAAAACTCTTGCCAACATGAAGAGAAAAGTGGCTGCACTTGAGGTTAAAGCAGTTGAGCAGGCAGAGGATTTCCAAATCGAAAGCAGACACTGTTACGACTTGTTGGCCCAAATGGAAGTAGAAGTACGGCAACTAAAGAATCAGCATATGCAGGATTCCCAGGCGTTAAAAACATGCAGTGATCAGATAAAACGCTTGCTTATAGAAAATAGGCGAACCAGAGATAAGATTAGGACCATTGCCCATGCCATCATCAGAAGGTGTCTACGGTGTGAAAACATGACCAGCATTACCGTTCTCTCGGCAGTAATGGTTTATGTCAAGCAGACCATGCATGAGCTGGAACAACTTGAAAGGGAACTCACACCTAAGACCGCGGCGAGGCCGAACAATGCCCCGCGGGCGCCAATTCTCGAAACCTTAATGTATTCATAGGTCGAGTCTGCATCTTAGCATATTCTGTCCGTCTTTTCGCATCAGGGTGCATTAGTCTGTTTGAGTCTGTACTTATTTTCAAGGTTTGTTTATTTTCCCTTTTTCAAATGTTGGTTGTAATGGATTGCTTCAGTAATAAAATGTGTGCTTCTTTTACACTCCTCTATCCCGAACTACACAAGATCTGATTCACGCGGCATCGTGATACGTAGGCAATCCTCATCGGATCCGGTCATATTTTTTACTACAAATAATGAAAACAATAATAAAAAAAACAAAGAAAGAAAATGGTGATAAATAAAAGGAAAGCCTAAGGAGAAGCCGGAATAACACATGTCTTTGTTGCAAGCATGAAGAAACTCACCTAACTGTATAGGTGCATCACACCCCAATGTGAGATTACCTGTCTGTTATTTGTTTCAAACTAACCGTTTGTTTGCTGATAAGTTCAGGTTCCTAGAAAAGTGGTTTGGTTTTGTGGTAATCTGGCCTCACATTCGTACTTCACGAGGTCAAAAGGAAGCGTTCAGCCACCCGTCGCTAAATCAAGAGGAAGTGTTCATACATACTTCACAAGGTCGAAGGGAAGTGTCGAAATGTCTTCAGAAATTCCTCTGCCAACGATTCCTATTTCGGAGGAAAGTTCAATCTCAGTCATCCCAACTTCTGAGTCAGCAACTGTCGAGGAAAATAGGATTCTGCGTCTCCGCATGATGGAAATGTGGGACGCCTGGGCCAATGGAAAAGAGCCACCAAGTGCGATCCCTGGATTCCCTGAGCTTTTTCCTAGGGCAAGTGGGACCTCCAACATCCCCACAAGTTATCCAAATACCCCAGTGGGATTTCCTACCATCTCAACCTACTTTACTAGAACACCTTCTGAGTCTCGCCCCCAGGTGTTAGCCGCCGGTGTGGTTTCAAACATATTCACTGTTCCACCTTGTTCAGCCACGGCACAACCTGTTTTACCCAGGCCTAACTTCGATTCATCATCCTTCACATTTCAAGCACCACCTCTTCCATTGGAACCTAGCCAGTTCACTACCAACGCTTACCCTCAGTCGTCTCGGTACGAGTTTATCGCAGGGCAGGAGAAAGCCAAGAAAACACCTGAACAAGAGGAAATGACCAGAAAAATGAGAAGCGTGGAGCAAACTCTCAAAAATATACAGGGTCTGAGCGGGCAAAAAAGCGTATCTTACGCTGACCTGTGCATGTTCCCGCACGTACATCTGCCCTTGGGTTTCAAAACCCCAAAGTTTGAGAAATACGACGGGCATGGGGACCCCATAGCCCACCTCAAAAGGTACTGCAACCAGTTGCGGGGAGCGGGCGGAAAAGAAGAGCTTCTTATGGCTTACTTTGGAGAAACTTTGATCGGCATTGCTTCTGAATGGTATACGGATCAGGAAGTATCTCGTTGGCACATTTGGGACGACCTAGCTCGGGATTTTGTCAGGCAGTTTCAATATAACATCGACATTGCCCCCGACAGGAATTCATTGTCGAATCTAAAGAAGAAGCCTTCGGAGAGCTTCCGAGAATATGCTGTCAAATAGCGCGAACAAGCGGCCAGAGTCAAACCTCCGATGGATGAAACAGAAATGGTCAGTGTTTTCCTTCAAGCCCAAGAGGCTGATTATTATCAAAACATGATGTCTGCATTGGGAAAGCCGTTTGCTGAAGCCATCAAAATCGGTGAAATGGTGGAGAATGGTTTAAAAACAGGGCGAATCTTGAGTCAGTCTGCTATAAGGGCCACCTCCCAAGCAATCCAAGGCGGGTCTAGAGGAGGAGCAAACCGAAAGAAGAAGGAAGAAGCAACAATGGCAACTTCGAGTGTAAGAAAACCCCATCCGTCCAGATTTCATTTCTCTGAAAGAGCCCCGCAACACTACTACCCCCATCAAGATACGGCCTATGCTATGAACCTTCAGCCCTACACAGTAATGAATGCACAACCATATATTAGGCCACAACAACAATTTCACCAAAAGCGAGCTCAATTTCCAAGAAATCAACCTCCCCACCAAGCTCAGTATAATCCCCGACCTCCACAAAATAATCTCCCCTACAACGCCCGCACTCGAGATCCGCCCAGGAAAATGGACTTCACACATATTGGTGAGTCATATTCCAACCTTTTCCCTAAATTGGTCCAAATGGGTTTGTTACAACCCGTACCCCCAAATAGGCAAAACCCAGAGTCACCCTCTTATCAACCTGGTGTCCGATGTGCCTATCATTCTGGAGTGGAAGGGCATGACACTGAGAGCTGTTGGACTTTGAAAAGGGTTGTTGAAAACCTCATAGAACAAAAGCGGATAGTGTTAAAGGACGAAGACATTCCTAATGTGACCAACAATCCGTTACCGGCTCACAACAATGGACCGATTATTGGGATGATCTGCGAAGATAAAGAGTTTGATCCTGTCTTGAAAGCCATCATTGCAATCGCCGACATTGAGAAAAATCCCAAGACATATGCAAAGCAATAAAAGGTGGACAAGAAGAGTAAAAACCCCCCTCAAAACACAGAAAAAGCAGTGGAAACCAAAACTGAGGTAGTACCCACGAAAGATGTCATCCTTTATGTCCCCCGAGGTTCGAAGAAAGGACAAGTGACATTGAGACCTCCAAGAAGGTTTGAGCTGAACAAAGGATCTAAAATATATGTGCCCAAAGGGACCTATGCGGTACGGGGGCCAATAATTTCACCAAGGCTGAATGAGCTCGTGATTATTGGACGCGCGCCGCAGAGGCCCATGACAGATCCTACTACCGTCCCGTGGAATTATAACAAGGCGGTAGTAACCTACAAAGGAAAAGAAATCCTGGGAGAAGTGAATGAAACTAACCCAACTGAGAAATACCTCAACCTGGAGGAGTTGAATGATTCTACAAAGAAGCGTTTCCCACTCAAGAAACCAGTTAGCGCCGAGGAAGCGGAAGAGTTTTTCAAGAAAATGAAAACTACGGACTACGAGATAATTGACCAACTCCGAAAGTCTCCCGCTCAGGTCTCGTTGTTGTCTCTATTAATGAATTCAACTGAGCATCAGAAAGTGTTGATCAAGACCCTCAACGAAGCTTACGTCCCAATTGAAACTACCGTGGAACAGCTAGAGAGGATGGCAGAAAGATTCTTCATGATCAATCAGATTTCCTTCAGCAAAAATGATCTGCCCCCGGAAGGGGCCGCTCACAACAAGGCCCTCCACCTAACAGTTAAATGTGAAGGGTATTATGTGAAGAGGGTCATGCTGGATGGCGGGTCCAGAGTAGATATCTGTCCCCTTTCGACTCTCCAAAGAATGGAGATCGAGACAGGGAGAATCAGGTCCAACAGCGTATGTGTTTGTGCCTTTGACGGCATCAAAAGGGACACTCTAGGTGAGATCGATTTGATTTTGACTATTGGACCTGTGGATTTTGAGGTGACCTTTCAGGTCCTAGATATGGATACTTCTTACAATTTCCTTCTAGGAAGGCCTTGGATTCATGCGATGGAAGCCATACCTTCTACTCTCCACCAGATGGTAAAATTTGTATATGAAAATCAAGAGATTATAGTCCACGGAGAGGATGAGCATTCAATTTATCGAGACCCATCGGTTCCATGCCTCGAAGCTAAGGAGGGTAGTGAACACATAGTCTATCAAGTTTTCGAGGTTGTGGTCGCAGACCAATGCGAAGAAGGAAGCCCTTACCCTCAACCTTTTCTCTCAAAAGCGCCAGTTATGGTTGCCAAGGAAATGATCAGGCATGGTTATAAACTGGGGAAGGGACTCAGGGCATCGTTGCAAGGTATCACCGAACCTATCACCTTACCTGCCGCTGAAAAGTTCTTCGGTGTTGGTTTTTACGCCGAAGAAGCTGACATAATGTGGGCAAACCAACGGAAGAGCAATGGTTGGGTTTTATCTCAGCCAATTCCGCATCTTTACAGAACATTCGTCAGACCCAAGTACAATGAAGAAAGAGAGGATGAGACCTTCACGATGGAGGAAATTGAAGAAATCTGTGGGGTTATGAGGCAAATGTTGTACGAAACCCATATGGTTCAGCCGGGAGAAGGCTCGAGCACCGCTGAGGTGCTTTACATGGGGCCTGGTGCCAAATTGCAAAACTGGAAGGCTACTCCGTTTCCGATCAAGCGGGAATCCTGGTAGACCAGTCTTGCCACCTTTTCTGCATCACGAGTTATTTTGGGGTGTAACTCGAATGATTTCCTTTTAGTTTCCTGTCCTTAAATTCTGATGTAAACCCTATTATCTTCAAAATTCAATGAAATGAAATTAATATTTCATCTTTCATCTTATTTATTCTCTCTGATTTTTTTATTTTTTTTGTTTTATTTCTTTCAGTTCTAATAATGCGGTTTTAAATAACATGACATGCTTGCGGACTTCATGCCCGGATCCAAACATGCAGTCTAGCTGCGAAATAATGAACCAAGAAATGGAATACGATGAAGAAGAGGCTTTTAAGGAAATAAATCGAGAATTGGAACACTTTGAGAACAAACCTAAGCCGAATCTGAATGACACCGAACCGGTTAATTTGGGAACTCCTGAGGAAATCCGAGACACCAAAATAAGCATTCACACGGACGAGAGAACGCGATACGCGATAGTTCAACTCCTTTTTGAATTTAAAGATGTGTTTGCTTAGTCATACGATGACATGCCAGGATTAAGCGTTGATCTAGTGGTGCATAAATTGCCAATTCACCCTGATTGTCCTCCAGTTCAACAAAAGCAAAGAAAGTTCAAAACTGATGCCAGTGACAAGATTAAAGAAAAAATCACCAAGCAGCTGAAAACGGGAGTAATTCGGGTAGTCCAGTACACCACGTGGTTGGCGAATGTAGTTCCAGTGCCGAAAAAAGATGGGAAGACTCGGGTATGTGTGGATTATCGAGATTTGAACAGAGCAAGTCTCAAAGACAATTTTCCACTGCCCAACATCCACATCCTTGTTGATAATTGCGCCAAACATGAGATATAGTCTTTCGTAGATTGTTACGCTGGATATCATCAGGTATTGATGGATGAAGAAGACGCCGAGAAGACTGCATTTACTACACCATGGGGCACTTACTGTTACCGGGTTATGCCATTCGGTCTGAAGAATGCTGGGGCAACTTACATGAGAGCCATGACTGCCATTTTTCATGACATGATGCATCAAGAAATAGAGGTGTATGTGGACGACGTGATAATCAAGTCCAGGACTCGGGACAATCATATCCAAGACTTGAGGAAATTCTTCGAGAGACTGAGAAAGTACGACTTGAAGCTGAACACGGCCAAATACGCCTTCGGAGTCCCATCAGGCAAGCTTTTGGGGTTTCATAGTAAGCAGGAGAGGTATAGAGTTAGATCCAACAAAGATAAAATCTATCAGAGATTTACCTCCCCCAAGAACGAAGAAAGACGTGATGAGTCTGTTGGGCAAGTTAAACTATATCAGTCGATTCATTGCCCAACTGACTAGCACGTGTTAGCCCATATTTAAGCTATTAAGGAAGGATGCGGTGACCAAATGGACGGCTGAGTGTCAAGAAGCCTTTGACAAGATCAAAGAATATCTTTAAAATCCCCCAGTTTTGGTCCCGCCAGAGCCAGAGAGACCCCTATTCTTGTATCTGACAGTCTTGGAAAATTCTTTCGGTTGCGTCCTTGGGCAACATGACATAACCGGAAAGAAGGAGCAGGCTATCTACTACTTGAGCAAGAAATTCACCGGCTACGAGGCCAAGTACACTCTGCTGGAAAGAACGTGTTGTGCTTTGACGTGGGTTGCTCAAAAATTGAGACATTATCTTCAAACTCACACTACTTACCTCATAAGCAGGCTGGATCCTTTGAAGTATATATTTCAGAAACCAATGCCTACTGGAAGACTGGCCAAGTGGCAAATCTTGCTTACTGAATTTGACATAGTCTATGTCACCCGCACGGCAATGAAAGCCCAGGCATTAGCAGATCATTTGGCCGAAAATCCGGTTGATGAGGAATACCAGCAATTGAGTACTTATTTTCCAGATGAAGAAATAAATACCATAGAAGTGGTCTCGGAAAATGCTCACGTTTGGAAGATGTTCTTTGATGGGGCCGTAAATGCCAAAGGTGTAGGAATAGGGGCAATCTTGATCTCACCTGCTGGTCAACATTATCCGGCTACAGCTAGGCTTCGTTTCTTTTGCACGAACAATACAGCTGAATATGAAGCCTGCATCATGGGCATGAATATGGCTATCGATCAAGATGTTGGGGATTTGTTGATTATGGGGGATTCTGATTTGATTATCCGGCAAGCCCAGGGTGAATGGGAAACTCGAGATGTCAAGCTTATTCCTTACCGGCAACACGTAGAGGATCTCAGCAAGCGGTTCAGATCAGTAGAGTTCAGGTATATCCCGCGATGTCACAATGAATTAGCTGATGCACTTGCCACTTTAGCTTCAATGTTACCTTATCCAGGCAATGCCCACATCGATCCCTTGGAAATCCAAATTAGGGAAAGGCATGGTTACTGCAATGCCATCGAGGCAGGACCAAGTATCCAGCCATGGTACCAGGATGTTAAGAGGTTCTTGAAAACACAAGAATACCCCGAACATGCTACTAGAGATCAGAAGAGAACTATTAGGCGGCAGGCAAGTGGATTCTTTTTGAGCGGTGAGATATTGTATAAAAGAACCCCTGATCTCAACTTATTAAGATGTGTTGACGCCGAAGAAGCAGGCAGAATCATGCATGAAGTACACGCAGGAGTGTGTGGACCTCATATGAACGGATATGTTTATGGAAAGAAAATCCTTCGGGCCGGGTATTACTGGATGACCATGGAAAAGGACTGTTTCAGCTTCGTTCGAAAGTGTCATCAGTATCAGGTGCATGGAGATCTAATTCACGCACCTCCCACAGAACTGCATCCCATGTCTACACCTTGGCCATTTGTTGCCTGGGGTATGGATGTCATTGGTCCGATTGAGCCCAAAGCTTCAAATGGACACAGATTCATATTGGTCGTTATCGACTACTTCACAAAATGGGTCGAGGCTGTCACTCTCAAATCAGTCACTAAGAAAGCCGTGGTGGATTTCATACATTCAAATCTTATCTGTCGTTTCGGTATTCCTGCAAAATCACAGATAATGCAGCAAACCTGAATAGTCATTTGATGGAGGATGTGTGCGAACAGTTCAAAATAACGCATAGGAATTCCACTCCTTATCGGCCCAAGGCCAACGGCGCTGTTGAAGCGGCGAACAAAAACATCAAAAAGATTTTGAGGAAGACAACCCAGAGTTCCAGACAATGGCATGAGCAGTTACCTTTCGCCCTGCTGGGATATCGCACATCAGTAGGGGCAACCCCATACTTGTTGGTTTACGGGACCGAGGCTGTAATACCGGCAGAGGTAGAAATCCCTTCTCTCCGGATCATTGTTGAAGCTGAAATTGAAGATAATGAGTGGGTCAAAACCCGTTTGGAACAGTTAACGCTGATCGATGAGAAGTGAATGGCTGCGGTCTGTCACGGGCAGTTGTACCAACAAAAAATGGCCCGTGCTTACAACAAGAAAGTGCGACCCAGGAATTTTGAAGTAGGTCAACTGGTGTTAAGGCGCATTCTTCCACATCACCAGGAAGCGAAAGAAAAATTGGCTCCTAATTGGAAAGGTCCATACATTATCAGGAGGATATTGCCCAGGGGAGCATTGTATCTAGGTGATATTGAAGGAAAAGATCCTGACACAGCCGTGAATGCGGATGCAGTAAAAAGATACTATGTCTGAACTTGCTCTGACGATGTTTTTGCACATTTGAGAGGACGAAGGCTTTCATTCCCGCTATCCAAACACTCAAATCCTTTGCTAATCCTTTGAGTCGTTTACCTTTTTTCCATTACCCTCTTTGGAACCCGGAAGTGCTAGTCTAAAAAAAAATGAAAATTTGTCTGAACTACGTTTGACTTGATTCCGAAAGGATACGTAGGCAACCTCTCTATGGGGTTCAGTCACATCAAAACAAAAATCCAGTTTTTCCCCAAAAGTTAAACTGGGGCAGACGTTATAATAATTCGGCGATAATCCCGCCTGGACGGTTCCAAAGTTGTAATTCGATCCAAGTTCTTTTGACCCCAAACCTGTTGCAAGTCCTTCCGATCAATCGGCAAAAGTTCCTTCAAAATCAAAGGACGCAGTTGCTCGGATCCGACGCAGTCAGGATGAGAGAAATAAAATGAGAGAGTCTTATTAGTGAAAACCTACGGGCACCATAAGGCGATGGCGAGCAGAGAAATCACAATGAGAGAGTCTTGTTAGTGAAAACTCATGACGAGCACTATAAGGTGACGGTAAGAAGAGAAATGAGAGAGGTCGGCTAGCGAAAACTCGCAAAGGGCGCTGTCGGCCAAAAAGAGGATTTCACCACAGAAGGTTCTAGCAAGGTTCCCTGGTTTGGAAACATAGATCTGTTTGGTTCGTGAGAAAATGTAGGTTCGTGAGAGTCGGGCATCCAGTCCAAAAAGCAGGTTATGTCAATTTAAAGCCAGCATGCACCTCAGATAAGTCTTTCTTTTCCCCGAAAAGGACGTTTCTCTTTTTAAATTCATTTCCTTGCTCTTTGTTTACTTTTCTTTGGATTCCTTTTCGGTTTAACCCTAAGCCCCAAAACATGTTAGAAAGAAAAGGTGGCAGGACCGGTTTCACAGGGCTCTATCCCGCAAGAGGTGGAGAACATACCCGGCCTCAGTGATGCGTCAGTCCAATCCCGACTGATCGTGGCGTTTGATTACCTCAAAATCCCCAAGCAGAGCGAGACGGCCAAAACAGAGCCGTACACGCACAAATCATCGTGAAATCCTGAAATATTGAGTCTTATCAGTTTGAAAGGAGGTCTCCTTGGAAGCCAATCAATGGCGAATTTTCTCAACAGAAATGAGGCTTGGGACCAAGAAAAACAATGAAGGCTACAAAACCGACCACAATTTCAAACTAACAATTTTCCTTTGTTTGAAGTTGAAGCAGTTGCAATACAAAACGAACTAAGCAGAAGCAGGTACAACCCTGCGAGAGGCAGGTGCAGCCAAAAGGAAATGCGCAAGGATTAGAAATGGCTATGTTGCAATAATCAACCCAAAAGGGAAGTCTCCTCCCGATTCTTTCCTACATTTTTTTTCCTAACCCAATGATTTCCCCGGCATAACCCGAGGACTCTCTCCCTTTTCCAGCATAACCCGATGATTTCCCCGGCATAACCCGAGGACTTTTTCCCTTTTCCGGCATAACCCGATGATTTCCCCAGCATAACCCGAGGACTTTTTCCCTTTTCCGGCATAACCCGATGATTTCCCCGGCATAACCCGAGGACTCTCTCCCTTTTCCGGCATAACCCGATGACTTCCCCGGCATAACCCGAGGACTTTTTCCCTTTCCCGGCATAACCCGTGGACCTCCCTGGCATAACCCAAGGACCTCTTTCCCTTTTCCGGCATAACCCGATGATTTCCCCGGCATAACCCGAGGACTCTCTCCCTTTTCCGGCATAACCCGATGACTTCCCCGGCATAACCCGAGGACTTTTTCCCTTTCCCGGCATAACCCGTGGACCTCCCTGGCATAACCCAAGGACCTCTTTCCCTTTTCCGGCATAACCCGATGATTTCCCCGGCATAACCCGAGGACTCTCTCCCTTTTCCGGCATAACCCGATGACTTCCCCGGCATAACCCGCGGACTCTTTTCCTTTCCCGACATAACCCGTGGACCTCCCTGGCATAACCCAGGGACCTCTTTCCCTTTTCCGACATAACCCGATGATTTTCCCGGCATAACCCGAGGACCTCTTTCCCTTTTCCGGCATAACCCGATGACTTCCCCAGCATAACCCGAGGACTTTTTCCCTTTCCCGGCATAACCCGGTGAATCTTCCCGACATAACCCGTGGACCTCCCTGGCATAACCCAGGGACCTCTTTCCCTTTCCCGGCATAACCCGTGGACCTCCCTGGCATAACCCAGGGACCTTTTTCCCTTTCCCGGCATAACTCGTGGACCTCCCTGGCATAACCCAGGGACCTCTTTCCCTTTCCCGGCATAACCCGATGACTTCTCCGGCATAACCCGGTGAATCTTCCCGGCATAACTCGAGGACTCTTTCCCTTTCCCGGCATAACCCGTGGACCTCCCTGGCATAACCCAGGGACCTCTTTCCCTTTCCCGGCATAACCCGATGAATCTTCCCGGCATAACCCGTGGACCTTTTCCGGCATAACCCAATGAATCTTCCCGGCATAACCCGTAGACCCTTCACGGCATAACTCGTGAACCTCCCTTGCATAACCCAGAAGCCCTTTTTCTTTTTCTCTCGGCATAACCCGGTCAGTTTTCCAGCATAACCTGGCAATCCTCCCAATTTAGGGCTCTGATCCCTAAATTGAGCAAGTTTCCATTTAGCCAGCATTAGAGCTCCACTCCCTGAACTGAGCGTTCTTCTGTTTAGCCAGCCTTAGGGCTCCAATCCCTGAACTGAGCATTTTTCAATTAAGCCGACATTAGGGCTCCAATCCCTAAGTTGTACATTTTTACCTTTTGCGACATTAGGGCTCTAATCCCTGAGTTACGCTTTGTAGACTAGGGTTTTTCCAATCCCCTCATCAGTGCTGTAAATTTTCATGACAATTAACTCACGAGATTTTCCTAGTGAAACTGGGGCAGAAAATTTCGTTCGTTTGTTTTGTTGTTTCAGCAGGTCTGACCCTGAGGTGCATGGATCGAGACGACCTACGGGATGAGTCTCAATCCAGAATAAAGAAAAGAAGAAGAGAACAAAAGAAAAAAGAAGAAGATGTTCCCACATATTGGAACAAACAAAGGGCAGGTCGCTCAAAAAATTGGATCAAATTCCCGAGCTCTGCCAATCCCATTTCATTCAATACCGCAGAAATAAACAGGCGCCTACAACTTGTGAGCATCAAGATTCGGATCGAAGTCTACAAGCAGAATCAGCTAAGACCCAAGATCAAGTTGCAAAGGAATTATAGATAAGGATCTTGTAACTAGCAATTGACATGCATAAGTAGTTAGTTCAATTTCAATTTTCCTTTGGTTGTAATAAGGCGATCAGTAAAGCAACACTGGCAGCAACAACAACAGCAGTAACAACAAGCATCGCAATCCCAGGGTAGTCCCAGCTACCAAAGTTTCCCGAACTACATTGACTTGATTCCTGTTCAGCCCAGGATATGTAGGAAACCTCTGAAGCAAAGGTTCAGTCAAATCTTTTTCAAAAATGCTTCATACAGAGTACTCGGATGGGCAAAAATCGCTCACTTTATCTTTGCACGAAAACCCTTCGTATCTTCGGGCAAAGAGGGGCAGCTGTAAGCACGTGATTTTTGCCCTATATCAGAATTACTCCCAAAAAATTCAAAAATAAAATGATTTTCCTTGGTGTGCAATTTTGTGATATTTTTGGATAATTATTTGTATTTGTCTGTGCATGTTTATTTGGTAAATTAATAAAAATACAAAAAATATGTCGCATTTTGCATGTAGGATTTAATTCTATAATTATTACTAATTAAGTTTGTTTTACAAAAATTAAAAATTACAAAAATAGGCATCTTTTGCATTTTTAGCATTTAATGTCCAATTATACAATTTTATGCTTAATTATTACTTAATTGTGCGTTAATTGTTATTGGGAGTTAATTTGCGCTTTTATAACATAATTTAGTTCTTAATAATAATTTAAGTATTTTTATAATTTAGTTTTAGAAAAATAAAAGAAGAAAGAGAGCGAAAACATAAAGAAAATCGGAATTGGGCCTCTTCTTCAATTTCAAACCACGAGCCCAAAAAATTGTCCAACCTTTCCCGATGACCCGGTCCATCTCCACGCGGGTCGACCCGGTCCGCCCCATTAACCCAAATACCCAACACCCCTATCTTCATTTTTTCATTTTTGGTCCAACACAAAACAAAACAAAAAAAAGAAACCCAAACCCTAAGAACCTAAACCATCCGCCCCCCTCCCTATCTTCTTCTTCCCCAAACTCAAAAACACACAACCATGGCAGCCTTTCCACCTCCTCACGCCCAGAACAAGCTCCAACACCATCGTCGAACGAGTTCCAAACGACCATCGTCGCTGCCTCGTCGAGCTCGAGCATGAGCTCGCATGGTCGTTGGTCGCCATGTCTTCATTTTCTTCGTCGAAGGCAACACCTCGCCATGGACGACCCCTCAAGCTCTAGCTTCAAACAACGACTGCCCCCCTTCCTCGACGTTGCTGCTGCCCGCGTCCACCATTTAAACAACCAAACGACCTACTGTGTCTGCTTCTGCCTTCTGCTTCATTCTTCTCCGCCAAAATGATCAGTTGCGCCATGGACGACCACTTCGCCATGGCTGCTACGTCCATGGAGTCTGATGCTTCTTCCTCGACGTTCCTTCTTCTTCCAGCTTCGTCAGCATTCGAGGGGAGTTCGTTGCTGCTGCTGCTCACGTTTCTGCTTCTGCTTCCCGCTGCTTTTGCTTTCTCCTTCATCTTCTCCGTTTCGTCAAAGTTCGAGGGTTTTTCGTTGAGTCGAGGTCCGGTACGTCGAGTTTTCTGTCCGAGTTTTCTATTTCCGTTCGTCATTTCGATCCGGTTAGTGTTTTTTTTGAATTTCACTTTTGTCCGTATTTTATTTTGATGTTATCAAATCTAAAATCGGTAAATATTTGATTTTTGTTTTGTTCGTGTTCATTGTTTTGTTAATTTTTCAGTTTGTTCATGTGAAATGGTTAGTTTAATGTTCGTTAGATTCAAATTAAAGTTTAATTAATTATTTTCAGTTTGTTTCATGTGTTATGTATTTTTCAGAAATTGTTAATGTTTGTTAGATTCAAGTTTAAATTCATAATTGTTTATTCTTCGATTTTGTTTGTTATTTGTCTAAAAGAATTTAGTTGTAATAGGGAAATATGTTGGTTTAGTCATTTGAATCCGTCATATTTTGTTGTTTAAAATAGATTTAATTCATGTTCATCTTTATTTGAAGTTCATTTTTCATCCAGTAATTTAATGTGAGTTTATGTTTTGGTTTTTGATTTGTTGATTTAGTTTGAATCATGTATTGTGTTGTTAATATTGTTGTTTCCTTGCTCATCAATTTTTGGTCTAAGTTAACCAGGATTGGTTCCCAATATGGTTAATTTATGCACATTAATTTGATGTTGTTCAATTTGTGTTCATGTGATTTGTTGTTGAATTGGTTCAGAAATCGTGTTCATGTGATTTGTTGTTTGAATTTGTGTAGAAATTGGTCATATTGGCTATATTTTGGTTGAGTTTGATTAATTGATTGGTTATAGCTGATGAGGGTAGTTTGGTAAATTGCAGTACGTTCAGGGGTAAAATGGTAATTACAATAAGGTCGGAGGGGTAATTTGGGAATTGAACATTTTGAATAAATCTTTATGTTAAGCATGGGGGACAAAATGTAATGTGGTGTGGGTGATATAATTGTTTAATATAAATGGGGGACAAGACAAATTGTAGTAGAGGGGAATATGGTAATTGTTTATATTAGGCATGAGGGACAAGATGTAATGGGTTGGTTTGATATGTTAGTTTAATGTAGTGGGGGATGAGTGGGAAGATAATGGGTTTGGTAGGAGAAAGTGTGGTTTTATTAATTGATTAAAGGGTCTGGGATGAGATATAAATAAAGGAACTTGATCAGATTTTAAAAAAAAAAAAGACAAAGAATAAGGGAGAGAATACAGAATAAAATTTTAAGAGAGAGGAAATTCCGAAAAATACTAAGACTTCAGAAGATAAAAAGAAAAACATTCTGAAAATTCAAAAGAAGAATAGTATACACCTGATATACAATCCAAATATTCTGATATACGGATTCAGAAATTAAGGGTTAAACACTAACTAGTCTTTCAAAAATCTGAAAAGATTCCCTTTGCTTTTGTTCGTTGATTGTTGTTGGTGTTTCTGGATTTTTGTCTTGATTTTAAAAATCTGTCACTAAGTTTCTCGTTGCTGGTTGTTACTGGTTGCTGGGGTTGCTGTTGTTGTATGCTACTGAATTTCTGCTGATCTCCCTTTTCTTTTGCTTCCAATATCAGGTACACAACTGACACGCTGGTTATTGTAAACCGAAATATGAAGCATGAATACGAAAATGAAGAGTTGAAGTTCTAAATTTAATTTAATTATATTCTGAATTTTATTTGTATATATAAATTATTTAGCTTGCAAAAATCAGAATCGTGTAGCTATTTAATATATATAGTGGAACATCCGACGATAGCTTAACGGATGAACTATCTATATATTGCCTAAAAATAAATAAATGGTGTAGTAACTCCGTCTAGTCAAAAAATCAAACGAATAGGCCATTTAGGAACTTGGTAGGAATATTTGTTTAGTTAAATAATATTGGTTAATTTCAGCATGTAATTGGTTTAGGATTAAAATTAGATTGCTAATTTTTTTTTAATTTGACAAACTGAGAACATGCCTAGTATAATGTAACTAGGTAGCAATATGTGAATAAGACGGCCCAGGTCTAGTTTTATGCCATACACGTTGGGTCTGGGCTCGTATTGGCAACGGACTGCCTTGCTTGCATCATTTTCAGAATTTATGAATCATATCCGAAACTCAACTATAACAACTCAAGCATGTAAATAAATTAAGACCTTTTTTTTTCTTTCATTTCGTAGAGACAATTTTAATAGAAATGTAGACACTTTAGGATTATCCTGATTAAATAAATGAGATGAGTCTCGCCCAATAAAACGCACAAATTGTGGGGCCCTCGATAAATGTTTAATTAAAATTACTTAGACTTCGGGATGAGCCGTTTAGCAAAATTTCACGGCCTTACCCAGAAATAATAATACGATAATTGCTTCAGGCGCGCATTTTAATAATCTTACCTTCTTAAATTCGGGTGCGCATTTATGTGACCTAAATCCAAATCTCAACGGAGTCGGAATGTATTAACAACCACGGGCGCATTGATTGTGACGTGGTTCGAAATGCATTTTCACGACGTTGCAATTCCATAAAAAATAAATAATAATAAAAGCGGTTTAAACTTAATGAAAGCACATAAGTAATAACATGTATTAAATCAGATATTTAGCCATTATAACAATTTAAGCGACCGTGCTAGAACCACGGGATTCGAGGGTGCCTAACACCTTCCCTCGGGTCAACAGAATTCCTTACTTAGAATTTCTGGTTTGCAGACTTCATTTGGAAAGTCGAATATTTTCCTCGATTTGGGATTCAAGATAAACCGGTGACTTGGGACACCAAAAGCCAAACCTTTCCCAAGTGACGACTCTGAATTAAATAAATAATCTCATTTCGAATATTGTCACTTAAATTGGAAAAACTCCCTCGCGCATTCAACCCTTCGGGGCGGGCGCGCAAAAAGGAGGTGTGATAGCTCTGGCGACTCTGCTGGGGAAATTAACCCAGAACCACTGGTTCAGGGTTCAAGAATTCAAGCTTAGAATAATTGTTATATTTGGCTTTATTATCTGATCTTTATTACATGTTTTGGCATAACGTGCTAAATATTGTCTTTTACCGCTTTGATATTATCTGAACTGTATATAAATTGTGCCGAAACCCTTCTCTTCTTACCTCCGGGGAGAAGCTCGCTGGTTGAGACTCCTCATTCTGTTAGTGTCAATACCCTGAAATAAAAAAAAGAGGCTCGGACAAGTTACGAAGCCGGATGGCCTTTTGGTTCCCGGTAAGTTGCCCCCTCCTCGACTCGAGTTGTCCGCTCGGGTACACAGTCTAGAACATATACCCAGGTTATAAACCTAGTATAACGAAACTTCATACCGAATCCCTAGTAGGAACGCTTATTTGCATCATGTTGTATTTGACATAGAGGACTCAACACAGGGGTTGGGTCCGTCTAGGACAGGCAACCTGAAATGAAAAGACCATCCTGCTGCATCCCGTTTGTTTGGCGCATTTATTTGCTTCAGATCTGCATGCAGACCGATTTAAAAAAATTCAAAAAAATAGGAAAAATAGTAGCAGCGTAGGGAGATAATCACCTATTTTTGGAAATATTCAAGTAGTGTCAAAACCTTGCCGGAATTTTCTAAAAAAAAAGAAAAAAGAAAAAAATGAAAAAAAAATTTGTCTTTTAGTTTGATTTATTAAAAAAAACATATAAAAAAAATTCTTTTAATCACTTTCAAAATCAAAAAAAAATATCAAAAAAATATATATATTTATTTAAAAGTAAAAAAAAGGGAAAATTCAAAATTCAAAAAAAATGTTGTTTCTTTTGTAGTATCTCTTTTATAAATTAAAACTAATAGTCCAAATACTTCCTTAAAAAGATTTTCTTTGGTCTTTATCTCTTTTCAAAAATAAAACAAAATATAAAAATCCAAAAAAAAATATAAATATATTTTTTCCTTTTCTTTAAAAGATTGTATTCAGAGGGGGTTTAGTTTATTTCCTCTATTCCTGATCGGACCGAACTACGCCGGTTTGATTCTCACAGGGTGTGAGATACGTAGGCAACCCTCATCGGGTCCAACCTCCCCTTTTTCAGAAATAGCCAAAATGTCAGAATTTTGACTTCATCATAAATGAGTAGGGTGATGCCGTTTTGTCAAGAATAACCGAATATTCCCGAAAGGGACGCCGGAAGGCTGACTTTGCACAAACAGCCATTTTTGGTCATTTTGAACTTTGACCAATTTGCCCGACAGCCTTGGAATCCTCGTCCCCGAGGCTCTGTGAGGCCATGTTCCCAATGTCGGGTCACCATTCTAAAAATAAAAAATAAAAAAAATCAAGTGATGTTTTTGTTGTCAAAAATAGTCGAACGTTCCCGAAAGGGACGGCGGAAGGCTGACATTGCATAAACGGTCATCTTTGGTCATCGTTTTTTATTTTTGACCGGTTGATCCTCGCAGCCTTAAAATCTTCGTTCCCGAAGTGCTAAAAGGCAGCATTTGAAAACTGAGTCTTATCGGTGAAAACTTTCACAGGCACCATAAGATGACGGAAGTCGAGAGAAATAAAACGAGAGAGTCTTATTGGTGAAAACCTTCACAGGCGCCTTAAGGCGACGGGAGTTGAGAGAAACGAGAGAGTCTTATTAGTGAAAATCCCTCGAAGGGCACTATGAGGCGACAAGACAAGATTGGCGGAAAGGATTCGCATTTGGCAAAGAGTTGAATGCCTGTTTATCCCCAGCAAAATGAGGCCATCCGAAAGATTGATTGATACGAATAGACTAGGTTGATCAATCCGGAATGCACAACATAATCGTTGGGATCGGTTATATCATTCTGATAAGTACTTTTCTTTCTTTTTCCCCAGCATTTGTTCAGAAAGACTTTTTCTTTTTCTATTTTTTGAAATCATCATTTTATCATTTCTTGGTTTAAAGACTTTACCTCCCTAGCAGTTTGTCTTTGAAAAGGATTTTCAGAGCTTATTACCAGTTGCCAAAATGGTGCAAAGCAAAATACGAATAGGACAGGCCAAAGATAAGGCGACAAAGCAAAAAGAAGTTGGTCGCAAGACCAAATAATGAATGGGTCTAAAGCCCAAGAGGACCAAATTTCCAAGGGAAGTTGGAGAAAAACGGAAAAGCAACAGTTAAAAGGTTATGGAGATCCCCAGCAGATTTGCGAGATACAGGAACAACTCTGACAGATTCTCGACCAAGCTTCACAATGGTCGGACAACACAGAGCGGGGAAGGAAGAGAAAAGAAAAACCATCCCCAGCAGGAGTATCATCCCCAGCAAAGAATATCATCCCCAGCAAGTTTTATAGCAAATGAGGGAAAAGAAAAAGGAAAAAACCATCCCTAGCAGAAGTGACACAACCACTCACCACGTTTTAAACTAACAAATTTTTCGTTGATTTAAAGCAGGGAAAGGAAATATTATTGACCACAGGAAGACAGGGTCACAAAGAAGATTATTAAACTGGGGCAAAAAAATTTCTCTCATTACGAAAATTTTCTTGAAATTAGATAGCCATTTGGGAAAAAGAGAAGATAACACAAGTTTAGAAGAAAATAAAATCCCCAACAGTATACAAGAAAGGAGATACAAGTTTCAAAAGAAGAGTAATCTTGGAAGAAGCAAGATAACCCAAAGTTGTAAAAGCAATGACCTTTGAATCAATATCATCCCCACCATTGTTAAAAAGAGGAAGATAATTCCCCAGCAGTGTTATTCCCGGCAGGTTTCAGGGAAGTGGAAGCACTAAGCTTTAAAGGAAATAGTCTTTGAAGAAGGAAAATGACATATTTGTGAGATAAAATATCGGTGTTATTCCCAGTAGTTTTCAGAGTAACAAAACACCAGTTTGGAAGGAAGCAGTTAAAGAAGTCAGGAGCCCACCTGGAGAATGGAGGGCGAATTATTTTTAAGTTATTGTTGAAGTCAGGAGCCCGCCTGGAGAATGGGGGCTGATTTATTTTCAAAATTGCTGATAAAGTCAGGAGCCCGCCTGGAGAATGGAGGCTGATTTATTTTCAAAGTTGCTATGGAAGTCAGGAGCCCGCCTGGAGAATGGAGGCTGAATTATTTTTAAGATTGAAGAAATCAGGAGCCCGCCTGGAAAATGGAGGTGTTACATTTAAAAAGTTGGAGAAATCAGGAGCCCGCCTGGAGAATGGAGGCTGAATTATTTTGGAAAAGTTGTTGAAGTCAGGAGCCCGCCTTAAGAATGGAGGCTGAATAATCTTGAAGAAGTTGTTGAAGTCAGGAGCCCGCCTGGAGAATGGAGGATGAATTATTTTAAAATTGTAGGAGTCAGGAGCCCGCCTGGAGAATAGAGGCTGAATTATTTTGAGAAAGTTGGAGAAGTCAGGAGCCCGCCTGTAGAACGGAGGTTGTTAAATTTTAAGTTGGAGTCAGGAGCCCGCCTGGAGAATGGAGGCTGAATTATTTTAAAATTGTTGGAGTCAGGAGCCCGCCTGGAGAATGGAGGCTGAATTACTTTGAGAAAGTTGGAGAAGTCAGGAGCCCGCCTGTAGAACGGAGGTTGTTAAATTTTAAGTTGGAGTCAGGAGCTCGCCTGGAGAATGAAGGTGTTTATTTTAAATTGGAGAGGTCAGGAGCCTGCCTGGAGAATGGAGGCTGATTTATTTTCAAAGTTGCTATGGAAGTCAGGAGCCCGCCTGGAGAATAGAGGCTGAATTATTTTTAAGATTGAAGAAATCAGGAGACCGCCTGGAAAATGGAGGTGTTACATTTAAAAAGTTGGAGAAATTAGGAGCCCGCCTGGAGAATGAAGGCTGAATTATTTTGGAAAAGTTGTTGAAGTCAGGAGCCCGCCTGAAGAATGGAGGCTGAATTATCTTGAAAAAGTTGTTGAAGTCAGGAGCCCGCCTGGAGAATGGAGGCTGAATTATTTTGAGAAAGTTGGAGAAGTCAGGAGCCCGCCTGTAGAACGGAGGTTGTTAAATTTTAAGTTGGAGTCAGGAGCCCGCCTGGAGAATGGAGGCTGAATTATTTTAAAATTGTTGGAGTCAGGAGCCCGCCTGGAGAATGGAGGCTGAATTACTTTGAGAAAGTTGGAGAAGTCAGGAGCCCGCCTGTAGAACGGAGGTTGTTAAATTTTAAGTTGGAGTCAGGAGCCCGCCTGGAGAATGAAGGTGTTTATTTTAAATTGGAGAGGTAAGGAGCCCGCCTGGAGAATGGAAGTGTTACATTTAAAAGGATTGAAGAAGTCAGGAGCCCGCCTGGAGAATGGAGGTGTTATTTTAAGTTGTTATTGGAGTTAGGAGCCCGCCTGGAGAATGGAGGTGTTACATTTAAAAGGTTGGAAAAGTCAGTAGCCCGCTTGGAGAATGGAGGTTATGTCATCTTTCAAAAGTCAAGTTGGTGTCAGGCGCGTCCCCGCCTGCTGAATAGAGGAATACATTTCAAGATCAAACAGAAGTCAGTAATGAGGAGGGTTACAACAAAAATCCTCAACATAACAAGCTTTAATGTAGGAAGCAGTGTCCCCAGCAGACAGAGCGGAATAATAAAACTTGTGTTCAGAAAAGCAAAAGGCCAGTGTCATCCCCAGCAGTTTTCGAAAGTAAGGCACCAGAGGAAACACAAGCCGACAAGAGACACAAGAACGTGGCTGAAGATCTAGATAAGATTTTGTAATTCATAGACTATAGTTTAGTCTAGCTTCTTGTTTTCTTTCAGCATGGTGTAATAAGGAGGTCGGCAAGCAGTAATAATAGCATGCAACAGCAGTAACATTGCAGTCCCATGGTAGTCCCAGCTACCAAAACTTCCCGAACTACATTAACCTGATTCCCTTCTAGCCAGGGATATGTAGGAAACCTTTGAAGCAAAGCTTCGGTTAAATATTTCAAAAAAATGCTTCACACAGAATAGTCCAACGGGCAAAAATCGCTCGTATCCGCTCACTTTATCTTTGCACGAAAACCCTTCGTGTTTTCGGACAAAGAGGGGCAGCTGTGAGCACGTGATTTTTGCCCTATATGAGAATTACTCCCAAAAAAATCAAAATAAAACAATTTTCCTTTGTGTGCAATTTTTGAATTTTCGTGGCATTTTTTGGATAATTATTTGTATTTTTGTCTGTGCATGTTTATTTGAAAAAATATAAAAATATGTCGCATTTGCATTTAATATTTAATTCTACAGTTATGAGTAATTAAGTTTGTTTTACAAAATGAAAAAATCATAAAAATATGTATTTTTGCATTTTTAGCATTTAACGTCCAAATTGTATGATTTTATCGTTAATTGCTATTTAATTGTGTGTTAATTGTTATTAGGAGCTAATTAATATTTTCAATAATTTTGGGTTTTATAATTTAATCTTAACATTTTAGCTTTATTAATTAGGAAATTGAATAAATAGAAAAGAACAAAAATAGACGAAAATCGGATTGGGCCTCTTCTTCAAAATTTTAAACCACAGGCCCAAAGAACCGAACCCATACCGGGTCAACCCGACCCAGTCCGCCCATAACCAAACCACCCGCCCAACCCCTTTTCTTCATCTTCATTTTCAACTAGAGAGCAGCCGCACCCAAATACCCACCCCCTCGCTGCGTCTTCTTCTTCCTCGACTCACCCCAAACGACCTCCGAACTCCTCAACCATGGCTTCCCTTCCCCCCGCCTCTTCTCCTTCAACACATACACACACACACACACAGCATGAACACCAGCTTCATCGACGACCAACAGCCAGCCTCCATCGTCTTCATCGTTACCACCCTCCAGCTCCACCATCGTCCAACGACAGCCATGAACGACCTCAACAACCACTACCCGCTGCTTTTTCTCCTTCACGTCCAAACAACTCGCTGTTTCTGCTCCCTCACGCCCAACGACCACCCAAGCCTCCAGCTTCGTCTTCTTCTCTGTCGTGAACCAGCGGCAACAACACATGCAGCAGCGCTCTTCACCACCAAACTCGCATGAACCAACGTTCCACTCCTCTCTAAGGCGTTGTTATTCCTGTCCAAACGACCCTCACCTCGTCGGAAACCACCCAACCAGACCAGCGACCAACCCTAACTCCATATAGTTCCTCCATTCATGGACTCACCTTCAAAAGAACAACACAACTCCTCCGCCCCTTCTTCCGAAAATCAGTCCAAAACAACACCTGAAAATGGTCTGTCCATTGATAAAATCAGAAAACAGAACAAGGTTTGGGGTCGTCGTTTGTCGTTCTGAGTTCGTCGAGTTTAAAAGAGAAGGTGGGTTGCCGTTGAAGTCGAGATCCGTTAGGTCGTTGGCAGTCTTGGTTCGAGTTTGCCATTTCCGTTCGAGTTCGTCGTTGTTCATTTCCGGTTAGTTGGTTTAAGTTTCATTTCTGTCCGTATTTTGTTTGATACTCTCAGATTTGAAATCAGTATATCTTTGATTCTTTTCTTATTCGTTGTTATCATTTCTTGATTATTTCTTCAGTTTGTTTTATGTTCTTGTTTAGTTTTAATATAAAAGAGTGTTAGTTTAATCGCTTAAATCCGTCATCTTTGTTGCTTAATTTAGATTTAATTCGTGTTCATTTTTTGTTTGAAGTTCGTTTTTAATCCAGTGATTTAATGTGAGCTTATGTTTTGGTTTTTAATTTTTTGATTTAGTTTGAATCATTCATCTTGGTTGTAACGTTGTTGGATTTAATTTGAAGATCAATTGATTATTGAGTTTAGTAATTTGAATCTGTTTATTTGTTCTGTTTAAGTTTAATTTGAATTTGAGCTCAATGATTTGAATATACTTGTTTGTTATTTTTGTTGAATCTGAAAGTAGGTTTGTTGTTAAAAAAAATATTGTTTAGTCAAAATAATTCCAGTTGTTTCTTTGTTGTTCATCATTTAGTTTGAATTTGTTATTTGAATTTGATTAGGAATTGGTTATAGCTGCTGTATTTTGGTTAGAATTGATTAGGTGAATTGGTTATACCTGATGGAGTAGAATGGTAAATTGCAGTATTTTCAGGGGTAGAATGGTAATTTCAGTAATTTTAGAGGTGTATTTTCGGAATTGAAAATCTGAAGAATTATTTATTTTGAGTGTTCTGTCCACTAAGCTAATAATATTAAAAATAATGTACAAAATAATATGTAGTGGAGGACAAGACATAATGGTGGGGAATAATGCATTTATTTAATCAATAATGGGAGACAAGACATAATGGTGGGGAATAATGCATTTGTTTAATCAATCATGGGGAACAAGACATAGTAGGATTACGGGGCTCAAGAAAAGTTGATTTAAAAAATAATAATTGCATTTTTTATGTAGTAGTGGGTTTGGTAAGAGAAAATGGATGGTTTTATTAATTGATTAAGGGGTCTGTTATGAGATATAAATAGAGCAGACTTGGACAGAATTAGAGAGAGGAGAATGAGCTGAAAATAGAGAGAAAAAATTCGAAAAATATTAAAAGATTTTTAGGGATTCGAATTTGAAGAGAGTTTAAAAGAAAGAATTTTCTGAACATTAAGAGAGAATTAAGGGTTAAACATTGACTGGTCTTTCAATAAAAAAAAGAAGTTCACTTTGTTATTGCCCGTTGATTATTATTGGTGTTTCTGGATTTTCATGTGGTTTGTTTCTCGAGTTTAATTGGTTATTTGCTACTACTTCACTGGTTATTACTGGATTTTATTCGGTTTTCAAATCTGTCACTAGGTGTTCCGTTTGTTGGATATTGCTGGTTATTTGTTGTTGTTGCTGTGTTACATACTACTTTGCTGACTTTCTTCTTCTTGTATTGGCAATACCAGGTACACAACTGTAATTTTGGCATTTTGTAAGCTGAAATGTGAAAGTATGAATACATATGAAGAATGGAATTTTAAAGTTTTAATTTAGCTTTTTCTTTGTTTCTTTTACTAATTGTATTTAGGCTATTTCATGTATTATTATTCTGTAAATTTCTGTCGCTCTGCATAACTAGGCATCTGGTAGTGATGTATTAAATAATATTTTGCTTTAACTTGATTATTAGGTAGTATATATTTAAGCATGCTCATTACTGTCAAACTGTTTAATAATTGGAATAAGAGGAAAATAACATAAGTCGGTCTTTACTAAATCGACTTGGCAAAACTGATTAAGTTCACTAGTTATGAAGGTTTTAATATTGTCAACATTAAGTTAATCGAAAACATGTAGCTAAATTTAGTTAAAGCATGAATTTAAATTAATTTCGCGAATTAGGCATTATGGCATGATTTGAGTTCAAACAAGGCGAGTTAATGTTAAATTTAATAAATTTTAGAAATATGCATTAGTAATTAAGATTGATTCTAATTTTCAGTAGTTGTAAATAATTAATTTCAACAGTTCAAGTCATCTAACAATGCGAGTTTAATCTGGTTATGGGATAATTAGTTTCTTTTAAATATATATTATTTAACAATTCCATATTGTATTTATAATTACAATTTTAGTAATATTCCTTTCCGTTAACATTTGTCTTAACCTAGCATTTAATATGCTATTTTTAAATATGTAATTAATTAGGATTTTTTCTCTTTTATTTTTTAGAGACAAATTTAATAGGAAAAAATGTAGGCACTTTAGGATTATCCTTTTAAAATAAATGAGATGAGTCTCGCCCAATAAAACGCACAAATTGCGGGGCCCTCGATAAATGTTTAATTGAATACTTAGACTTCGGGATGGGCCGTTTAGCAAATTTCACGGCATTCCCCAAAGTAATAAAGCGTTAGACTCTTTAGGCGCGATTTTAATAATATTACATCCCTAAACTCGGGTGCGCATTTATGCGACCCAAATCCAAATCTCAACGGAGTCAAAATGCGTCAACAACCACGGGTGCATTGATTGCGACGTGGTTCGAAATGCATTTTCACGACGTTGTAATTCTATTAAAAATAATAATAAAAGCGGTTTAAAGTTGATAAAAGCACATAAATTATAACATATATTAAAATCAGAGATCTAGCCATTACAACAGTTTAAGCGACCGTGCTAGAACCACGGGATTCGGGGGTGCCTAACATCTTCCCTCGGGTCAACAGAATTCCTTACTTAGAATTTCTGGTTCGCAGACTTCATTTGGAAAGTCGAATATTTTTCTCGATTCGGGATTCAATCGGTGACTTGGGACACCATAAATCTCCCAAGTGGCGACTCTAAAATAAATAAATAAGTCCCGTTTCGATTGTCCTTTAATTGGAAAAAACTCCCTTCCGCGCCCCTTTGCGGGTGGCGCGGGTGAAAAAGGAGGTGTGACAGGAGTTAGACTAAGAATGTCATTGGTCGTCTATTGATGCAGGGCTTTACCTGCTAGTTTTACTATACCAGCCATCTATTTCGTATTTCGTATTCTGTATTTCATATCTCTTATATTGTTGTTATTTTATTATGCATTTTTATGGTACTAATATATCGGCTCCTATTGCTTTTTTGAGCCGAGGGTCTCCTGGAAACACCTCTCTACCCTTCGGGGTAGGGGTAAGGTCTGCGTACATATTACCCTCCCCAGACCCCACTTGTGGGATTATACTGGGTCGTTGTTGTTGTTGTTGTTGTTGTTGTTACACTTGAAAATCGCTATAGAAACTACCAATTAGAAACCAATATCCCTCCTTTTGAATTCGAGAAAAAAAACTTTCACATAATCTAATGATTCAAAACTAATATTTTTCGATGAAAAAAATACTACACCCTTGCAATGTTGGTTTGACTGCAGCTAAATGAAGAGGTTTTGGCTTATATCCTTCAATTCCTAGAAGGTGTTAAATAGAAATTAATCAATTATATAGTCAAAGTTTTGTTATTTGTTTGATGTCCATTTATATAAATTGACTCTTCAAACAAATATTTTTTCAAAAAGAAAAAAAAAACTTGTGTTGAATATTGATTGATTTTTGTAATGTTTCTTTCTCCAGCATGTAGGTTTACTTCATTATATATGCAATTATCAACTTTTAAACTTTTTTTTTTGTTATAAACATAGACGTGTACCTTATATATTATATTTATTTTAAAAAAAATCGCTTTATTCAAATCTAGCTATAGAGTTTTAAAGAATTATAATTATAGAATTTTAAATGTAAAAGAGTTTATAGTTATATGGAGTATTATTTATTTATTTTTGCCAGAAACGAAGTAGTATTTACATAATTTGAATTAAGATAATAAAAGTTCCTAATATAATTGCATATGATCACTAACCGAATTAAGCATGATAACATGGTAATAAAAGATATTTTTTTTATTTTAATTCAAATTTACAAAATTTATATAAATATAAATTCAAAATAATATATATATATATATATATATATATATATATATATATATATTTGACTAACATAGTCAAATATAGAATAAAGTTATCATATACTATTAATATTTATTAGTTTGCCACTTGGATTAACTATATATATATATATATGACTAACATAGTCAAATATAGAATAAAGTTACCATACACTATTGATATTTATTAGTTTGTCACTTGGCTTAACTACATAATCAATTATTTATGGCAACTTTATAGCTTTAATATATATATATAGATGCTGAAGATTACCAGAATTTCAAAATATATTTATTGTTTTATATGTATTTAATTATATGTTAAATATCTTTCTCTCTTTCTTAACATATTATGTTCAATCAAACACAAAGCTCCGAAATTTAAAATATTCAGTTGTAACGACCCGAACCGTTGTTTCCTGTATTTTCGTCTCGTATTCCCCGTTAAATGCTTATTCATGTTTCAATATGTGTACTAGGTGAATTTGAGTCAATTCGGATCGAGTTTGGTATGAAATGGGACAATTAGTCTCTTTAAGGAAGAATTAGTTTGGAAAAAGTCAACTGGACGTTGACTTGTGAGTTAGAGGGATCGAAATTGAATTCCGATGATTCGGTTAGTTTCGGGGGATGATTTAAGGCCTAGGAGCGCAATCGGGATTAATTTTGGAGGTCCGGTGAAGAAATTAGCTCATTTTGGCGAAGTTAGTATTTTGGCGATTTCCGGTTGATAGGTAAAATTTTGATCCGATGGTCGGAATGGAGTTCCGAGAATTTCTGTAGCTTCGTTATGCCATTTTGGATATGTGTGCAAAATTTCAAGTCATTCGGACATATTTTGGTCGAGTTTTGATCGAAAGCGCGTTTTGGAAGTTTTAAAGGAACTTAGACTTGAATTCGGTGTAATTCGATAATTTTGGTATTAGTCGAGGTGTTTTGATAATTGGAACAAGTTTGAATAATATTATAAGATGTATTGGTATTTTTGGTTGAGGTCCCGAGGACCTCGGGATGATTTCGGATGGCTAACGGGAACTTTTGAAGTTGGAAATTTCATAATAGACGAAAGTTGTAAATGAGTGCGCACAAGGCCTCACTTTGAACGATAATATCTCTTGTTATATAAGGATTTGTGTGAGCTACAACCTATTAAATTAAAGCCCTTTGAGTCTAGTTTCCAACTAAACAAATCGTTCGTCATTTGGAAGTGTATACAGGAAGTTATGACATTTCACTGGTCAGGTGTCAGAGCGCGCGAAGTATCGCGCGAAGTCGCGCATTTCGCGCGTCTGAGGCAGAATGCTCAGCAAAATGCGCGAACTACGCGACTGAAGGTTTTTAAGTACTGTAAAGACCGGAAATGAAAGGAATTGAGTCATTTCTCAAGCTTAGGGCTTCCCCAACACCCCCAATTCGACCAAGACACCCAATTGCACTCCTAAGGTAAGATTTTTGGAGTATTTTGAGTTGATTACTACTCCCAAACACTTATATTAACATGGATTGATCTTAAAAATCCTTAGATTTTCAAGAAATTCCTTCAAGAACTCAAAGAAGGGTTTTGCAAGATTTCTTCCAAAAGGTAAATCCTACACCTTAGACTCACATATATGGATATATTATGGAAATATGAGTATGAGTCAAGTATTACAACTTATTGTATGGTGGTTGGAAGCCATAAATTCCCTATTTAAATACATGAACATGGTAGGAATTTAGAGGTGTTTATTTGATGGAATTTTTGTTGGTTTGGGTGTGAATGGTTGATCACACATGTGATGTTAGGAGTATAAATTGTTAAAGAATAATAGTGTGATGAATTGTTGGTTAATGGTGATAGTTGGAGGAACCAATGCTATAGTTAAGAGGTGTAAATATTTATACCTACAAGATGTTTGATAATATGCCTAAATGGCATAATTTATGGGATCTAGTACTAATATTGGCCATATTGAGTGTTATATGGTAGATTGAAGTTACATAATTGTATGGGATCATTATAGTATCATTAAGGGGCGAATTTTAGATATGTATGGTTAAAACCTCGTCTTTTAGAAATCGAACTGCATTGAGGTTTGTGTGATTTTTGGCAGATTCGTCACACGAGGAGGCCAATTAGAGAGGCAAGGGCATAACGAGCTAGAGGTGAGTAATAGATGTAAATGTTGTTCTGAGGGTTTGAAACCCCGGACTTTCACATTGTAACGCTATATTGAGGCGTGACACGCACTCCATGGCGAGTGCGGGGTCGGATACTACTGGGGATTGTGACTTGGTCCACCCCGTGTGATGTTTATACTATACTGGTGATTGATACACATACTTCATTGATATTACTGGGCTTGATGCCATGTTTGGGGCCTTGTGCCGATTTGTAAAATCCTTCGAGGATTGATATTACTGCTTAGCATGATTTGCATATCATTTAATTTCAGTCCAAGGTTTTAAATGCTGTTTTGCAAACTCAGCCATAATTCTAAGTGTTGAAAACTTAAATGATATTTTTAAATGTATTCCGGGCTGGGAACTTCTGTTTTGTAAATGCCCAAGGGGCTTATTATATTATTTTCTGGACTGATTATAAAGTGACTTGAAACAGTGGTAACAATGACACTGTGTGATATACTTGACACAGTGGTAACAATGACACTGTGTGATATACTTGAAATAGTGGTAACAATGACACTGGATGATATACTTGAACAGTGGTAACAATGGCACTGTATGATATAAATTGGTCAGGTAACAATGGCTGACCGGTCAGGTAACAATGACTGACCAAGATATTGCGCTTGGGCTGTAGGAGCCCCTCCGGAGTCTGTACACACCCCCAGTGAGCGTCGTCGACGATAAATAAATAGGGATGGCTCGGGCTGCACGCCGCAGTGGGTACGGGAATGTACCATCATATGCATTGCATTGTATTCATGTATTTGTATCTATACTGTTGTTTAGCTGCTCAGTTCTATATGTTGCTGCATATTTGGATTTTAGCTTACTTTGTGTATTTATTAGGTTTTCTTATCTTCGGACTGTGGTTACTTTTATTACTCACTGGGTCGGAGTACTCACATTACTCCCTGCACCATGTGTGCAGATACAGGCAGAGCTGAGTTCGCTCCTGAGCGCTGATTCTTTCCAGACCAGGCGGTGACTAGGAGTAACGAGGTAGCTGTTGACGTCCGCAGCCCCGTTTTCTCCCTTATCTTTGTTATTTATGATAATTCCAGACTTTGTAAAATATTAGTAAACTCTGTAGTAGCTCATGACTTGTGACACCCCGATTTCGGGCTGAGTTGGGATGGTTTTCCTTGTTCTATCACGTTTATTTCGCATTTAAGATTATATTGCCCATGATTTAGACTTATTCCTGCTAAGTAATTATAAAGAGATGTACTGTTTTGTTGATTGGCTGGCCTTGTCCTCACGAGAGGCGCCATCACGACCGGGTTGGGATTTTGGGTCGTGACAAGTTGGTATCAAAGCCTAGGTTACTTGGTCTCACGAGTCATGAGCCGGTTTAGTAGAGTCTCGTGGATCTGTACGGAGACGTCTGTATTTATCCTTGAGAGGCTGCAGAACCTTTAGGAAAAACTTCATATTCTTGAATTCTTATCGTGCGTCCTTGATTCAGCTTGAAAAAGTAACTTTTACAATTCCTTCCACGTATTCGTATACGCGAACGAATGCTCAGTATTAGATGTGCCTTGATGGCTTGTAATTCCCCGATCGAAGGGCGAGACGTGGTCGTTTTGAGTTTGATGTTAGGACAGTCTGGAGGACTTGAGGCCGAATCTTTGCCAATGGCTTTAGCACAGAGGTGCTTATTGTGTGAGCAAGTATTTTGAACTTATATGTTCGGTATTGCCTCTATTAGTAGGAATCATGGATGGATAGCTACGTGAGGAGTATGATAGTACTGCGATATGTATCTATATGACTTGGAAGTGACGAGGAAGGTCTACTGGATGAGAGATGAACTATTGAGTGTATGATTTCCATTGTGATAGGATGTGTAGTCCCAAGTTATGGGTGCGTGAAGGATCTTTTTATGTCTCCTATTTGGAGTGAAGTAAATTTCATGTTACAGTATGAGTTTAGACTCAGGAAGATTAAGTGATTGTGTAATGTGTATGGCAGTGGAAGGTATACAAAAAAATTATTAACTAAAGGTAAAGCTAGTGGGTAATTGGCTTATGAGGGGAATCTATTTGTCATACTAGTTAGATAAGTCTGGGAGCTGAGATCACTTCTGTAAATGTATTATGACAAAATCATTGAGTCAAGGAGACCACCTTGAGGGTCGAAAACATTAAAGAAAGAATACGTTCTTACTTGGTTGAATAGCCCAATAATGGAGGATTGAAAGATATTTTCTATGTGTTATGATTTAAATAGGTGCAACGCATGTCCATGTATCAATTTTGATAATATAATACATGTAATATTGAGATTAATGTTGTTGATATACATTGTGATGCTTTGTCAAGTTGTGGACGTGTTGTTAGGATGGTTTTGGTGATTCTCTGGCAGGTGGATACGCCCAATTACAAAGGAGACTCTGCCGAAATTTTTGAAAAATTTGGGACTTAGTAAAAATTTGGTCCCCTAGAGAGTAGGCTTAACTATTATGTGAGTGAATGCAAGAAAACGCGGAAGAGTTAAAATTTTAGATGAATTGTGTTTCCACAAGCTTATGAAGGAGTGAGTTTAATCTCACTATGGTATTATCTCAGTCTTCCACACAAATGCCTCTGTTTTATTTGATCCGGAATCCACCTATTCTTATGTGTCTTTATATTTTGCCCGTCATTTGAGTATGCCCCGGGAGTCTCTTACTTTACTTGTTCATGTGTCTACCCCGGTGGGAGATACTATTGTTATGGACCGTGTGTATCGGTCATGTGCTGTGATTATGGGGGCCTGGAGACCCGAGTTGATCTACTGTTGTTGAGCATGGTAGATTTTGATATTATTCTGGGCATGGATTGGTTATCTCCATATCATGCTATTCTAGACTGTCATGCTAAGACAGTTACTTTGGCTATTCCGGGTGTTCCGAGGATCGAGTGGCGTGGCATGACTGATTATGTCTCTAGCAGAGTAATTTCTTTCTTGAAAGCCCAGCGTAGGGTTGGGAAAGGTTATCTATCATATTTGGCTTTTGTGTGGGATGTTGGAGCTGATACTCCTAGTATTGATTCTGTCCCAGTTGTAAGGGACTTTCCTAATGTATTTCCTGCAGACCTGTCGGGCATGCCACCGGACAGGGATATTGATTTTGGCATTGACTTAGTATCAGGCACTCAGCCCATTTCTATTCCGCCATATCGTATGGCACCAGTAGAGCTGAAAGAATTGAAGGAACAGCTTCAAGAACTCTTAGATAAGGGGTTCATTCAGCCTAGCATGTCCCCGTGGGGTGCACCTATTTTATTTGTGAAGAAGAAAGATGGCACAATGAGAATGTGCATTGATTATAGGCAGTTGAATAAGGTAACAGTGAAGAACAAGTATCATTTGCCTCGCATTGATGACTTATTTGATCAGCTTCAGGGAGGCGAGGGTATTTTCTAAGATTGATCTCCGTTCGGGCTATCACCAGTTGAAAATCAGGGAGTCGGATATTCCCAAGACTGCTTTCAGGACTAGATATGGTCACTATGAATTTTTGGTTATGTCTTTCGGGCTGACCAATGCCCCAGCAACGTTCATGCATTTGATGAACAATGTATTTCAGCCTTATCTGGATGCATTTGTTATTGTATTCATTGATGATATCCTGGTGTATTCACGTAGCCAGGAGGAGCATGCCCAGCATTTGCGTGTAGTGTTGCAGAGATTGAGAGAGAAGAAGCTTTATGCAAAATTCTCCAAATGTGAATTTTGGCTAAGTTCTGTGGCATTTTTGGGACACATAGTGTCCAGCGAGGGTATACAGGTTGATCCAAGGAAGATAGAAGCAGTGCAGAGTTGGTCTAGATCGTCCTCAGTCACAGAGATTCAGAGTTTCCTTAGGCTAGCAGGCTATTATCGCCGATTTGTTTAGGGGTTTTCTTTTATTGCATCGCCTTTGACCAAGTTGACTCAGAAAGGTGCCCCATTTGTATGGTCCGGCGAGTGTGAGGAGAGCTTTCAGAAGCTCAAAGCACTTCTGACCACAGCTCCAGTGTTGGTGTTACCATCAGCTACAGGTTCATACACGGTATAGTGTGATGCTTCCAGAGTTGGGACTGGTAATTCCTTCCAGAATTCGTTTTCCTTTTGTGACACGTTCGAATTAGTATCCTATTGGCATATTGGGGCATCATATGTAGCTTTTGATTATATCTGAGGTGGCTTATTGCCTGGGCAATTTCTAATGGGTGAGACAAGATCATTGAATTCGAGATCAGTGCGATCTGAGTATATAAAGTAAATTAAGGGGCTAAGACTATTGTCTGGTTCAGAATGAGGTGATAGTTTTTGCCAGAAGTATAGACCCAATGAATTATTGATTTGGCAGTGTTATGAATTTATACAGATTTTATTCGTCGTGTCGGTATTGTAAGAATTTGAACAAGACCTATATGTGTCATGCAGAGCATGGGATGTGTAATGGTTTTTCTTCTAGAGGGGATCAATGAAAGTTCTTGACTAATTGAGTACATAAACATTCCTGGTTTGGAAGGGGAGGTGAAGTCCTCATGTTACCTTAGGATGATATGGTATATGCGATATGTTGTGAAGGATTGAGAATTGCGTGTGTAAGGTCATGGTTCAGTCCTGAATGGAAATTCATAACATTTTTAGGCAGTACAGGCAACTTTGGGTGATTAGAGAAATGAGCTTCAGATGATTAGGGTGAATGATTTTCAGATGATTAAGAAAATTTTACTTCTAATCATAGTGATTTGTAGAGGTTACATGTTTCAAAAAAAGGCCAATGTGATTAGGTTGATGGCACTTCAATAGTATTGGGGTAAGGTATGATGATGCGTGTGCTACATGGAGTTGGAGACTGGGAGTTCTCATGTACAGGCTATATTGTGGTTGTGGATCGTGTGCGTCGGTACTATTTAACGGCTATCAAAATTTGGAGGTTCGAGTAGATCTTTACTTGCTGGTATGGTAGATTTTGTATGTGATGTCAGAATTTAGACTGGTTATCTTAGCGTCAGGCAATTCTGAACTATTGTGCCATGGGCTATGCCGAGAATTCCACGGGTTGAGTGGCGAGGTGAGTTGGATTATGTTCTATCAGGTTTGCGTAGTAGGTGTTATTTGTATCACCGTGGGTGTAATGATTTGCTCTGGCTCCAGCCATAAATTGAGCATGGTTGTCGATTTCAAGCATTGTGACTTGAGGTGTTTCATGTGGAGTAGTATTTGGATAAGATCGCGCGTTGCAGCAAAGATGTGTGGAAACATGACCTTGCTGGTCAAATTGTGTGTCCTATTTCTATGATGTGAGACCGGGTCTCAGCCTTGTGTTGTGGCAGTACTAGAGTTTGAGATACAACTCTCTCAGTTGAGTCATATTCATGATTTGAGCATGTTCGGACCGTTTCTTATGGGTGCGCGTATTATGCAAGTTGTGGCTTAGGCATGTATTGGGGTGTTACAACACCAGAGTGGTGTGTTGGATTCGAGATGATCATTAGGGGCAGTGATGAATACGAACAAAAAAATCGATTCCGGCTTGTTAGGAGGATAATATCGAGGTTCGGCTCGGAAATCTGTTGCGATATTAGTAAAAGAGGAAATGACTTTATAAATGGTTGATCTGAGAAATGGTTACGTTTTATCGCGTGTTTTATTTATAGTTGGAAGTATATGAATGTGTTGGAATAATACTTTAGCTAACAAGAGGTTTCCTATCGGCATTTGGGTATTGTGGGCAACTGCTGTGAATAGAGACTATCGTTCCGAGTGTTGGATTGTGGGTTATTACAGCTGGTTCGTGTTAATTCTGGGTATGACTTCGGAAAGTACAATGTGGGTCTACGGTTTATGGTCTAAATGGCTATGAAATTTCAGTTTTATTGTATTATCAGACCTACGTGAGATATGATGACGTGAGTTCATCCCCGGATTTATACATGGTAAGGTTATTCAGCAATTGTTGGGCTTTTTGGAACAAGTCTTGGCACGTTCGAGGACGAACGTTTGTTTTAGTTGGGGAGAATGTAACGACCCGAACCGTTGTTTCCTGTATTTTCATCTCGTATTCCCCGTTAAATGCTTATTCATGTTTCAATATGTGTACTTGGTGAATTTGAGTCAATTCGGATCGAGTTTGGTATGAAATGGGACAATTAGTCTCTTTAAGGAAGAATTAGTCTGGAAAAAGTCAACCGGACATTGACTTGTGAGTTAGAGGGCTCGAAATTGAATTCCGATAATTCGGTTAGTTTCGGGGGATGATTTAAGTCCTAGGAGAGCAATCGGGATTAATTTTGGAGGTCCGGTGAAGAAATTAGCTCATTTTGGCGAAGTTAGTATTTTGGTGATTTCCGGTTGATAGGTGAAATTTTGATCTGACGGTCGGAATAGAGTTCCGAGAATTTCAGTAGCTTCGTTATGCCATTTTGGATATGTGTGCAAAATTTCAAGTCATTCGGACATATTTTGGTCGAGTTTTGATCGAAAGCGCGTTTTGAAGTTTTAAAGGAACTTAGACTTGAATTCGGTGTAATTCGATAATTTTGGTATTAGTCGAGGTGTTTTGATAATTGGAACAAGTTTGAATAATATTATAAGATGTATTGGTATTTTTGGTTGAGGTCCCGAGGACCTCGGGATGATTTCGGATGGCTAACGGGAACTTTTGAAGTTGGAAATTTCATAATAGACGAAAGTTGTAAATGAGTGCGCACAAGGCCTCACTTTGAACGATAATATCTCTTGTTATATAAGGATTTGTGTGAGCTACAACCTATTAAATTAAATCCCTTTGAGTCTAGTTTCCAACACAACAAACCGTTCGTCATTTGGAAGTGTATACAGGAAGTTATGACCATTTCACTGGTCAGGTGTCAGAGCGCGCGAAGTATCGCGCGAAGTCGCTCATTTCGCGCGTCTGAGGCAGAATGCTCAGCAAAACGCGCGAACAACGCGCGAACTACGCGACTGAAGGTTTTTAAGTACTCTAAAGACCGGAAATGAAAGGAATTGAGTCATTTCTCAAGCTTAGGGCTTCCCCAACACCCCCAATTCGACCAAGACACCCAATTGCACTCCTAAGGTAAGATTTTTGGAGTATTTTGAGTTGATTACTACTCCCAAACACTTATATTAATATGGATTGATCTTAAAAATCCTTAGATTTTCAAGAAATTCCTTCAAGAACTCAAAGAAGGGTTTTGCAAGATTTCTTCCAAAAGGTAAATCCTACACCTTAGACTCACATATATGGATATATTATGGAAATATGAGTATGAGTCAAGTATTACAACTTATTGTATGGTGGTTGGAAGCCATAAATTCCCTATTTAAATACATGAACATGGTAGGAATTTAGAGGTGTTTATTTGATGGAATTTTTGTTGGTTTGGGTGTGAATGGTTGATCACACATGTGATGTTAGGAGTATAAATTGTTAAAGAATAATAGTGTGATGAATTGTTGGTTAATGGTGATAGTTGGAGGAACCAATGCTATAGTTAAGAGGTGTAAATATTTATACCTACAAGATGTTTGATAATATGCCTAAATGGCATAATTTATGGGATCTAGTACTAATATTGGCCATATTGAGTGTTATATGGTAGATTGAAGTTACATAACTGTATGAGATCATTATAGTATCATTAAGGGGCGAATTTTAGATATGTATAGTTAAAACCCCGTCTTTTAGAAATCGAACTTCATCGAGGTTTGTGTGATTTTTGGCAGATTCGTCACACGAGGAGGTCAATTAGAGAGGCAAGGGCATAGCGAGCTAGAGGTGAGTAATAGATGTAAATGTTGTTCTGAGGGTTTGAAACCCCGGACTTTCACATTGTAACGCTATATTGAGGCGTGATACGCACTCCATGGCGAGTGCGGGGTCGGATACTACTGGGGATTGTGACTTGGTCCACCCCGTGTGATGTTTATACTATACTGGTGATTGATACACATACTTCATTGATATTACTGGGCTTGATGCCATGTTTGGGGCCTTGTGCCGATTTGTAAAATCCTTCGAGGATTGATATTACTGCTTAGCATGATTTGCATATCATTTAATTTCAGTCCAAGGTTTTAAATGCTGTTTTGCAAACTCAGCCATAATTCTAAGTGTTGAAAACTTAAATGATATTTTTAAATGTATTCCGGGCTGGGAACTTCTGTTTTGTAAATGCCCAAGGGGCTTATTATATTATTTTCTGGACTGATTATAAAGTGACTTGAAACAGTGGTAACAATGACACTGTGTGATATACTTGACACAGTGGTAACAATGACACTGTGTGATATACTTGAAATAGTGGTAACAATGACACTGGATGATATACTTGAACAGTGGTAACAATGGCACTGTATGATATAAATTGGTCAGGTAACAATGGCTGACCGGTCAGGTAACAATGACTGACCAAGATATTGCGCTTGGGCTGTAGGAGCCCCTCCGGAGTCTGTACACACCCCCAGTGAGCGCCGTCGACGATAAATAAATAGGGATGGCTCGGGCTGCACGCCGCAGTGGGTACGGGAATGTACCATCATATGCATTGCATTGTATTCATGTATTTGTATCTATACTGTTGTTTAGCTGCTCAGTTCCATATGTTGCTGCATATTTGGATTTTAGCTTACTTTGTGTATTTACTAGGTTTTCTTATCTTCGGACTGTAGTTACTTTTATTACTCACTGGGTCGGAGTACTCACATTACTCCCTGCACCATGTGTGCAGATACAGGCAGAGCTGAGTTCGCTCATGGGCGTTGATTCTTTCCAGGCCAGGCGGTGACTAGGAGTAACGAGGTAGCTGTTGACGTCCGCAGCCCCGTTTTCTCCCTTATCTTTGTTATTTATGATAATTCCAGACTTTGTAAAATATTAGTAAACTCTGTAGTAGCTCATGACTTGTGACACCCCGATTTCGGGCTGAGTTGGGATGGTTTTCCTTGTTCTATCACGTTTATTTCATATTTAATATTATATTGCCCATGATTTAGACTTATTCCTGCAAAATAATTATAAAGAGATGTATTGTTTTGGTGATTGGCTGGCCTTGTCCTCACGAGAGGTGCCATCACGACCGGGTTGGGATTTTGGGTCGTGACATCAGTATTAATTGAAAATTAAAAATATATAAAATGAAAACTTTGCCTAAAAGTGAACGAGGGTTCGGGTTTGCATTATTTCTTGCTGAAGTAATACTCCATCTATTTCAATTTAGATGACATATTTCGCTTATCGAGAGTCAATTTGACTATACTTTGAAGCTAAATTGGATTAGCTTAACTCAGTTTTTTAAAATTAAGATATATATATATATTCAAAAACAGTGCGAAAAGTACTATAAGTTGCAAATTTTTCTCATGTCAATAGGACAAAAAGATATTTTAAAATATTGGTCAAACTTAACATAGCTTGACTTTCGATAAGCGAAATGTATCATCTAAATTTGAATGGAAAGAGTACTTGCTTAGTTAATCTTCAATCTTTGCATTAATTTGTGAGAAAGTCATTTTTAGGACCGTTGATTTTTGCCTGAGCAATGTCATGTACTCCCTCCGTTCAGTTTTACTTGTCCACGATCGACTTTGCATTCCCTTTAAGAAATAATAAATAAAGTATATATTTTAGCATAATACCACAAAAAGTAGCATTTCAAAATGTCTTGGGAGATGATTTATGGAATAATTACTTAATGATAATAGTAAAATATTTTTTTAATCTTAATTTAATAAAATAGATAATTAAAAGTAAAAATACACTTTTAGTATAGTCGATAAGTAAAAACGAACAAAATGAGTAATTGTTAAGATAAAAATAAAAATAAAAATGGGAGAGCCTTTACTTAGAATTAAGGGAAAAGGTCTAAAATTGCTCCTCTACTATGATATATTGTTTACTTTTGCCACCCGTTATATTTTTCGTTCAAATTTATTCCCTACCGTTAATAAAGTTTGCATAATTGCCCCTAACCCTAACGTCCCTTCACTGTGGCAGCTGACCCCTCTAATATTTTGTCCATGTTAGCAGCAGGTCCCACCAAATAAAATGCCATGTGAGCATTGGAAGTAATTTAATCCTCAAATAAATTATGTTTCTTTATCAAAATTAGAAAAAGATTAAAAAAAACAAAATTTTCTAATTTAATAAATGCAAAAACAAGGGGGGGCACCCTTCTTCCTGCTAGTGATCGCTGCCGTTGCCGCCAAATTTTTGTCTATGTCGGCTGCCAAGTCAGACCCAGGTCATTCACCATATAATAGGTAAAGATTTGACTTTTTTAAACCTTAAAATATTTGTTTTTTGTCCTAGGCCACAAGATATGGCAAACTGATGTGTCAAATCAACGGTGGAGTAATTAAAGAAATGGAACAAAGTTCCGGGCAACTACAAGACGAAACAAAAAGCCTAAATAAACACATAACATATTATGAAACAACAAAGTCAATGCAAAAGCTAATATATCTATGAAATTAATATATCGTACAATCAGCAGTGACAACCGCAAAATTAAATTTCAACAAAATATAAGGGGATTCACAACTATAAAAAATGACAATAGCGTTACACAGTAGTAAGTTTAGATCCATGAAATATGGTTTCGTTTGACCACAAAAGGTTTAGATCTTGGAGGTTTATCGACGGTCTATACCTGTAAAATAAAAAATAAAAAGAATTAGAAAAATACAACTAAAAAATATGGATGGGATCGTGTGGAGTTGCTCCGATGAATTTGACGGACTCTGGTGGTCGGAGACAGCCACAACTCCTTTATTCTTCTTTTTTTTTGTTCTTATGGGAGAGTATTTCAGTTGAAAAATAATAGAAGAGAAAAAAAAAGACGTTGGAGAAACTATTAATTGTCACGATCCAATTCCCGAACCTGGTCGTGATGGCGCCTCTCATGAAGACAAGGCCAGTCATTCAACCCAATTCATCCTTTTAAGACAATTAATTAACACAATTATAGTATAAACATGGTTTAATAATATCCAATAGCGGAAAGTATAGATAAAATACGGAAATCCAACCCAACTCAGCCCTAACCGGGGTGTCACAAGTCATGAGCTACTACAGAGTTTACTAAAATTCTACAAAGTATGGAATTAGGAACAAAGTCTGAAGATATCATAAATAACAGAAGATAAGGGAGAAAACGGGTCTGCGAACGCCATGCAGCTACCTCGATAACTCCGATGAAAACTGAACAGCAGAAAACTCGCTCTATGCCTCAGGAATACCTGTACCTGCACACATGGTGCAGGGAGTAATGTGAGTACTCCGACCCAGTGAGTAATAAATATAAATAATGACTGAAGGTAAGAAAACACGTTAAGGCACACAACATTCTATACAGAAGCAGTGAAATCATTTAAAATAACAATTCAGTGAAACATCATGTGAAATTTCTTTTAAACCAGTAAAACAGGTAATTTGGCAGTAAAATGACGAGTAGAAATCTGCCCCTCGGGCTCAATATCAAAACAACAAATAGAAATCTGCCCCTCGGGCTCAGTATCAAAATAACAACTAGAAATCTGCCCCTCGAGCTCAGTATCAAAATAATAAGTAGAAATCTGCCCCTCGGGCTCAGTATCTCAGAACAGTATCAACCCTCAGGCTCAGAACAGTATAAAGCAACCAGTCAATGAAATAAGAGCACATAATTATTATGACAGATAATGCAGATAAAGAATAAATGCATGAGTGCAATGCAATGCATATGACGGTACCCTCTGGTACCCACTGCGGTATGCAGCCCGAGCCATCCATATTTATTTATCGTCGACGACGCTCACTGGGGTATGTACAGACTCCGGAGGGGCTCCTACATCCCAAGCGCAATATCAAGCCATCTCGTGGCATCAATCAAATCCTGGTCAGTCATTGTTACCTGACCCATTTACATCATATAGTGCCATTGTTACCATTGTTTCAAGTTCCTGCTGCGGCACGCAGCCCAAGCCACCCATAATGTTTCAAGTCACATCACACAGTGCCATTGTTACCACTGTTTTAAGTCACTGTTGCGGCGCGCAACCCGATCCATGCTCAGTCCAGAAATCATCATAAGCCCCTTGGGCATTTGTAAAACAGTAGTTCTCAGCCCGAAATATCATTTAGAAATATCATTTAAGTTTTCAAATCTTAGAAAAATGGCTGAGTTTGCAAAACAGTATTTAAAACCTTGGACTGAGGTCAAATGATATGCAAAATATGCGAAAGCAGTGATATCAATCCCTGAAGGATTCAAATAATTGGCAAGAAGCCTACAATTGGAAACATGACTGAGGATATAAATTCTTTAACAAAATAAGTGAGGAAAACCAGTCAAAAATCCCCTAAGGGTTCTACAGGTCGGCACAAGGCCCCAAGCATGGCAACAAGCCCAATTCACAATAATAAAGTATACGTCTCAACCAAAAATGTAGTAAAATATCTCTCGGGACGGACCAAGTTACAATCCCCAATGGTGCTCTACCCCACGCCCGTTATCCGGTGTGTAAGTCACCTCAATATAGCGTCACGATATGAAATTCCGGGGTTTCAAACCCTTAGGACATCATTTACATCTATTACTCACCTCTAGCCGGCCAAATACTACTCCGCTATGCCCTTTCCTTTCGTATCGACCTCCTCGCGCGTCGAATCTGGCCAAAACCACAACGAATACATCACAATAGGCTAAGGGAATATAACCCAATCGAAAAGACTCGAAAAATATCAAAAATCACGAAATTTGCAAAACCCGAGCCCCGGGCCCACGTCTTGAAATCCAGAAATTTTTACATCAAAATGTTCCTTATCTCGCCACGAGTCTATACATACCAAATTCACAAGAATCGGAGTCCATTTGACCCCTCAAATCCCAAATTTAGAATTTCAATCTCAAGCCCTAATTTCTTATAATTTGGCTATGTTTTCATGGATTTCTAGGATGATTCTTCAATAAAATCATGTATTTAACTCATAAAACTTACCTCCAATCGATCTTAGTTGAAACTCCCTTCAATCCCCGTCCAAAAGCTCTCAAAATGACTAAAAATGGTGGAGAAATGGGGTGTTTTTCGCGAATGAAATGTAAACATTCTGCCCAGAATTTTTCGGAATTACTGTTCACCCCGTGTTACTGTTCACCCGTGTGTACTGTTCACGGGGGTACTGTTCACGGATACTGTTGCGGAGCACTGTTCACGACACTATTCACGGATACTGTTACGGGGCACTGTTCATGGGAACTGTTCATAACTACTGTTCACAATGTTGTAAAAAAATGCAACAGCTTTATTTTTTTCGTGCCTAAATCGATCCGTTAACCTTCCGAAATACACCCGAGGCCCCCGAGACCTCAACTAAAAGCACCAACATGTCTTAAAACATTATCCAAACTTGCTCCAATCGTCAAAACACCTCAACTAACGCCAAAATCATCAAATTATATCGAATTCAAGCCTAAGTTCTTTTAAAACTTCTAAAACACACATTCGATCAAAAACCCGACCAAACGATGTCTGAATGACCTAAAATTTTGCACACATATCCCAAATGACACAATGAAGCTACAGTAACTCTCGGAATTTCATTCCGATGCCCGGATCAAAATCTCACCTATCAACCGGAATTTGCCAAAATACTAACTTCGCCAATTCAAGCCTAATTCAACACCGGACCTCCAAAATTACTTCCGGTCCTGCTCCTAAGTCACAAATCACCTCCCGAAACTAACCAAACCGTCGAAATTCACATCTGAGCCCTCTAACTCATGAGTTAACGCCCGGTTGACTTTTCCAAATTAAACCTTCTTAAAAGAGACTAAATGTCTCATTTCTTATCAAAATCGCTCCAAATAAATTCTAATGCACCCAAATACCGATAATGAAACATGAGGAAGCAGAAAATGGGACGAACGAGACAGTAACTCATGAGACGACGGGTCGGGTCGTCACATTCTCCCCAACTTAAACAAACGCTCGTCCTCGAGCGTACCCAGAGTTGTCCTAGAAGCCAACTAAAAGCTGAATGACCTTATCAAGCATAAACCCGGGGATGATCCCACGTCACCCTATCTCACATGGGTCCGATAACGCGTTGTAACTAAGATCACACAATCTAGTCTAGCCCATAAATCATAGAGCCACATTTCACCTTTTCGGAATCATACACAAGATCAGAACCTCACACCTACATTCAGAATAAGTTTGAACCAGCTGTAATAGACCATGCCTGCAACCTTAGGTGCAATTGTATGATATACCAATAACTCAAACAAATGCAGCAATAACTTCCATTCACAGCAGCTGCCCACAACAACCAAATACCGATAGAAATCTCTTATTAGTCAATGTCTCATTCCAACACTCTCATATATTGTCAATAATAATTGAAACACGCAATAAATCATAACCATTGCTCAGATCAACCATTCATGAGGCCATTTCTCCTCTAGCAATTATAGTAACAATTTTTTTTTTAAAACCGAACCTCAATATTTACCCATCAAACATGTTGAAATCAAATCCGTTCGTATTCATCAATGACCCCAATGATCACCTCGAATCCAACACACCACTCTAGTGATATGACACCTCAATACAGGCCTAAGCCACAACTTTCATAATACGCGCACCAATAAGAAACGGCCTGAACATACTCAAGTCATGAAAAATGACTCAAACGAAAGAGTCGTACCTCAAGCTCATCAGTACCATCAGCGTACCCAACAAGAACATGCCGCAATACTACCGAAATATCATTAGTTTAATAACATTACCTTTTTATGAGACATATACTCTCGTCAAGTCACTTTCAATTAGCAATACTATTTCCCCAATCATCCGAAGATCATTCGCCCTAATCATCTGAAGCTTTTTTCTCTAATCACCTAGAAGAAAATCGCTACACATCTCATGTTCTGCATGATGTACATAGGTATTGTTCTAACTCTTACAATATTGACATGACGGATGAGGTATGCATAAATTCATGACCACTGTCGAGACAACGATTCGTTGGTTCTATACTCCTGGCAAGAACTATCACCTTATTTTGAGCAAAATCATGGTCTTAACTCCTTAATTTACTTCATATACTCAGATTGCACTAATCTCAGATTCAATGATCTCGTCTCACCCAGTACGAACTGCTCAGGCAATAAGCCACCCCAGACATAATCAAAAGTCGCATATGATGCCTCAATATGCCAATAAGCTACCAATTCGAACGCGGTACAAAAGGAAAACAAACTCTGGAAGGAATTACCAATCTCACACACTAATACAGACTTTCCTTAGAAAACAGGAAGCAAGGCATACAAAATAGCATATAGAAAACTATACTCAACATCACACTGTTGCGGCGTGCAACCCGATCCAGATAACATACCCATGGCGGCGTGCCACCCGATCCACACATAGATCTCACATAAGGAGATGCACATCGAGCCAAATTTGCTCATTACAACAAAATACCGAGTATCGGTCGTAAGCATGCTAAGTGCATAATAATATCTCTGAGGGACATATAGCGTTATAAGCTACAAAACTCAAGCACAACTGAGGTGCGATGTACAATCTGAATTTCAAGAGCCAAGATGCTCATATAACGTCATTCCTACACAGATTCTCAACACATAGCAATTTCTCAAGTCGTCTCACAACTCATACGGCGCAATGTATCACTACGCGAAATATCTGACAATGAAACATCAACCTAACTACTCCTCCATGAGGACCGCGTTACTAAAATGCACACATCTGGCCTGATATAGAGCCATTATTCACATTAAATCTATCCATCGACTTCAAGCCGATTCTGATCACACTGAACTAGTCTGATAACCTTTCAAAGGTCCATAATAACTCCCATTTTTCTCATAACACACAAGAACAACCATCACAATCGGGGTAATCCTCCCCAGTTCACAACCCAATATGCCAAGTGCCCTCCAGGCATGAATCTTTAATTTAACGACACCATCACAAACTTCATACTTGGTTTACATCTTTTTATAATTATTTGTATTTCTGTCTGTGTGTGTTTATTGGTTAAATTAATAAAAAAATTACAAAAATATGTCGCATTTGCATTTAGTATTTATTTAAGTTTGTTTTACAAAATCATAAAAATAATGTACGTTGCATTTTTAGCATTTAACGTCTAAATTGTGTGATTTTTATAGTTAATTGCTATTTAAATGTGCGATAATTGTTATTTGGACAGATTTTTGAAGTTATAACAGATTTTGAATCAGGGCAGTAACAGTAGTTTTAGGGGTAATACGGGAATTAACCAATTGCAGATTATTTAATTATGGTGGGGGACAAGACGTAATGATAAAAGCAAAAAGGAAAAGGTGGATAATGATGTCTTCTTTTCAAAAAGAGGGAACAAGGGGGCCCACTTTGACTACTTTTCAAAAAGAGGGAACATGGGGGCCCACTTTGACTACTTTTCAAAAAGAGGGAACATGGGGGCCCACTTTGGCTACTTTTACTAAAGTAAAAGTGTGGGTAATAATAAAAGTTAAAGGGTGCACATAGTGGAAGAAGATTGGGTCTTGCTTTGTATATAAAGAGGGATGAGGGGATTGAATTAAGGGGGAGGAGATTTTTGGAAGAATTTTGGGAGAGAAAAAAAAATTCAGAACTAAAGAGGAGATAAGAACATACTTTTAATCTTGAAGAAGAGGATTTCTAAAATATCCGAATACTATTTCCGTGTATTCCTAAGTGTGATCTCTGCCTACTGTTTGCTTCCAGGATTTTCAATTGGCTTCTTGAGTTAACTGTTGGTCCTTTGTTATTGCTTTATTGAGTGGTTGCTGGAATTTCTGTTTGGTTTTCAAGTCTACTGCTGGGTTTTCTGACTGCTGGTTGTTTGTTGTTGCTGCACTGTTTCTACTGCTGCTGATCCTATTCTTCCTTTCCTTGTATTCAAATACCGGGTACACGACTGTAATACTAGCTATTGCAAGCTGAAAAATGTGAAAGCATGAATACATGAAGAATGGAATTTTGAAGTTTTAATTTCGCTTTTTCTTCGTTTCTTTTACTGATTGTATTTAGGCTATTTCATGTATTACTGTTTAATAATTGGAATAAGAGAAAAATAACATAAGTTGGTCTTTAGTGAATCAGCTTGGCAAAATGGGTTAATTCACTAGCTATGAAAGTTTTAATACGGTCAACAGTAGGTCAATCATGAATGGATAGTTAAATTTAGTTAAAGCCAAACAAGACTAGATAATGTTTAAGTTTAATAATCTTTCTAATAAGCTTTAGTAATTGTGGTTAAATCTAGTTTCAAATGGTTATGAATAATTAATTCCAATAGTTGTTTTTTATATAACAATGCGAGCTTCAATCTAGCTATATTTGATTTCTTTTGAATATTAGTTGTCGAATTTCTTATTTTATTTATAATTTCGAATTTTTTCTTTAAAATTCTTTCATTTAATATTGGTCCTAATCTAGCAATTAGTATGTTACATGTTCTTAATTTTTTCTAACTCCTAATTAATTAGGATTTTCTTTCTTTATTTTAGAGACTAAACTTAATAGAAAAAATGTAGTCATTCTAAGATTATCTTTTTTTTTAAAAAAAATAATAATGAGACGAGCCTCGCCAAATAAAAATGCAAATTGCGGGGCCCTCACAAAATGTATGTGTTAATTACTTAGAACTCGGGATAGGCCGCTTAGCGAACTCCACGGCCTTACCCAAAATAACAACACGCTAGTTTCTTTAGGACGCGTCTTAATTAATCTTACTTTCCTAAACTCGGGTGCACATTTATGTGACCCAAATCCAAATCTCAGCGGAGTCGAAATGTGTCTCTAATCACGGGTACATTGATTGTGACGTGGTTCGAGATACGTGTCCATGACGTTGCAAATTCCTTTTAAAAAAATAAGAATGAGATGAGCCTCGCCGAATAAAAAATACAAATTTGCGGGGCCCTCAGTAAATATTTGCTTTAAAATTGCTTAGACTTCGGGATGGACCGTTTAGCAAAATTTCACGGCCCTACCCAAAGTAAATGATACGCTAGTCACTTTAGCCGCGCCTTTAATAATTTAATCTTCTCAAACTCGGGTGCACATTTATGTGACCCAAATCCAAATTTCAACGGAGTCAAAGTGTGTCGACGATCACGGGTACATTGATTGTGACGCGGTTCGAAATACATTTTCACAACGTTGCAATTCTCTGTAAAATAATAATAATAATAATAATGAAAGCGGTAAAGAGTTAAAATCCGCACATAAGCTCATAATTGTATAAAAAATCAGATAAACAAGCCGAATATGACAGTTGAGCGACCGTGCTAGAACCACGGAACTCGGGAATACCTAACACCTTCTCCCGGGTTAACAGAATTCCTTATCCGTATTTCTGGTTCGCGGACTATAATACAGAGTCATTATTTTCCTCGATTCGGGATTAAATTGGTGACTTGGGACACCCTAAAATCTCCCAAGTGGCGACTCTGAAATTAATAAACAAATCTCGTTTCGATTGTCCTTTAATTGGAAAAACTCCTTGTACCCTCGCGGGAACGGAAAAAGGAGGGGTGACAGCTCTGGCGACTCTGCTGGGGATTATAAACCCAGAATCTCTGGTTCAGGGTTCAGAATTCGAGCTTAGATAAATTGTTATATTTGGCTTTATCTGATTTTTACATGTTTGAGCATAATGTGCTAAATGCTGCTTTTACCGCTTTGATATTATCTGAACTGTATATAATTGTGCCGAAACCATTCTCTTCTTACCTCCGGGGATGTGCTTACTGGTTGAGACTCCCTATTCTGTTAGTGTCATACCTTGAAATAGGAAAGAGGTCGGACAAGTTACTAAGCCGGATGGCCCTTTGGTTCCCGGAAAGTTGCCCCCTCTTGTCCGCTCGGGTACACAGTCTAGAACACCGACTCAGGTTTTGAACATAGAATAACATGACTTCATGCCGGATCCCTAGTAGGAACGATTATTTGCATCATGTTGCTTTGACTTATGGGACTCAACACAGGGGTTGGGTCCGTCTAGGACTAGCAACCTGAAATGAAAAGACCATCCTGCAGCATCCTGTTTGCTTTACGCATTTATTTGCTTCAGACTTGCATGCTGACCGGCTTCGAAAAATCAGGAATATTGGAAAATTATGGAAAAAAAGAAGAGCGAGGTAACAGTGTAGAGAATTAATCGCCTATTTTAGGAAGAGAAAGAAAACAATACCCAAATACTGTCGAAATTCTGCCGAAAATCTTGAAAAAGTGAAGAAAGGAAAAATGTTTTATTTTATTTCACTCAAAAAAAAAGAAAAAAAAAGAAGAGTCTTTTTATTTTTTAAGTTTGGAAGATAGGTTAGTCATTTTGGTGAAACGAAAAAAAAAATTCACTTTGTCTTGTTTTCAAAATTAAAAAAAAAAGAAAAAAGAAAAATAGTTTGTCTTGCCATGAAAAATGAAAATGAAAAAGAGTCTTGTTTTTAAAATGGTTTTTTTATTTATTTATGAAAATGCCAAAAATGAAAATAAAAAAGAGTCGTGTGTTGAACGTGGTTTTATTATTTGTTGCAAATATATATATATAGATCCAAAAAGTATTTTTCTTTATTTCCTTTCTAGAAAAGTTTTTTTTAGACCCCCAATTTTCAAAAGAAAAATCCAAAAATATTTTCCACTATTTATTTCATTAGAAATTTTTTTTTTATTGTTTTTTTTTAAATAAAAAAAATATTTTCTTTTAATTTATTCAAAAAAAATCAAAGAAAAATATTTTCATTCTTCTTTCAAAATTGAAAAGAAAATTCAAAAATATTTTTTAGAAGCATTTCTTTCCAAAATGCTCCCTTTCTTCTTTATAAGTCTTTCCTTTCAAAAAAAAAAAAAAAGTTAGTTCATTTACTTTATTCATCATTGCCCGAACTACGCGAGTTTGATTCTCACCGGATGTGAGATACGTAGGCAACCCTCATCGGGTCCAACCTCCCCTTTTTGCTAAAATAACCAAAAACAAACAAATAAATAATAAAAAAAATATGTCAAAATTTTAATTTTGTCATAAAGAAGTCGGGTGACGCTGTTTTGTCAACACATAGCCGAATATTCCCGAAAGGGACGCCGGAGGGTTGACTTTGCATAAAAGGGACGCCGGAGGGCTGACTTTGCATAAACAACCACCTTTGAGTCATTTTTTTTTTAGTATTTTTTGTCCAGTTGACCCACACAGCCTTAAAAATCTTCGTCCCCGAGGCACTGAAGGGCCGTGTTTGCAACACCAGGTTTTTATTGTAATTTAAAAAAAAACAAAGAGTCAGCGGTCAGGTGAATACCGTTTGGGTTTTTGGTCAAAATAAGCCGAGCCAGCTTTGGCAGCGTCTTAAGCCGTTCTTGCCGAAATAGCCTTAGAGTATCTTTCAGTTGTCGAAAGGCTATTTTCGTAAAAAACGGACAAGTTTGTAAAGTGTCATAAAATAATCCTCCCCGGCATCAAAATTCATGTGAAATTTGGAAGGGGCCACATTTGCAAAAAATAACCGTTTGGTTGCATTTGTCAAACGGAGAAAGGGAGCTGGCCTTTTGTTTTGAGGTTGTAAATCTTTTGACTAGAATATGTGGGTTGTTTGATTTTTGAGTTTGTTGGTCATCTTTCAACCTTTGAAACCCAGTTTGTTTTATTATGAAAATCGATAAAGAAAAAAATGTCTCATTGTTGTTACCTTTCATTTTGTCCGAACTACGCAAGGTCTGATTCATGCGGGGTCATGATACGTAGGCAATCTCCATAAGATTCGATCACAACAAAAAAAAAAGAAAAAAATGGAAAAAAAAATCGAAAATGAAGAAAATGAAAAAAAAGAAAAAAAAAAGGAAAAAGATGTTGTTAATAATGAGGAGCGACTGAGTCCATTATAACCTGTTTTGTTTTGAATCACAAAGAAAGTTAAGGTGGTTGGTTTGTGGTAAGCCGGAAATACAAGATCCAGAAGCACACTTTGCGGGGATCAGGCCTGATGACAGAAGCACTCGAATCCTATTGGGGACTTGTTGAGTAAGGTTGATGATATTAAAGTTGGCAATGGTCTGGGCAATACTGATGCGAGGCTCAGTGGCTAAGATGTCAGTTTTGACTAAGTGGGAGGACACTCCGTTCCTTGGTTAGCAAAAGAGAAGCTTTTGGTGGCTTATTTTGTTGTCATTTCTGTTGTCCGAGTTATTCTTAGGATTGTAATACGGATATTGTCTTGTGTCAAACCTTCTTATCTTTCTTATCTTGTCATAGCGGTCTGTTTAGTTTTGTCCAGGTTGTTTTAGGATTTTATCCTGGTTTGTTTTGTTTGTTTTGTTATTCAAACCATTTCACCGTTAGTCTAATGCAAAATCCGGCCTTTTATCATTTCCAGTCATCTTTTCATTTAGTTCTTTTATCATTTTGTTGTGTCTTTTATTCAGCGCCGATTCTAGTGACATGACATGCGCGCACAGTTTGGGCCTAATCTTAAAAGTTAATCATAAAATCAGTTGAAGGTGATCGGGATATTTAAGGGAGATAAGAATGGTTTGAGATCATTTGAAGCCCAAACCATGAGAAATTGGGGCAAGTAAATGAGAGTGTTGTCCAACGATGTTATGTGTGGATATGGTTCTCTGGTGCAATCAAAAGATGTTACCAATGTTTTCAGCGGTTTGTTTAATTGTGTTGTTTGTACTTGGCGTGTTTTGGAGATTGGAATGACGAAGGAATTTTGTTCTACTATCCAAACACTTTATCCTTCGTTAGCCCTTTGAAACTTATTTATTGTTCTTTCATACCCCTATTTCGGAATCAGTAGCAAAGGTTAGAAGCACAAACGTGGAAGAAAAAGAAAAAAAAGGAAAAGAAAGCAACTAAAACAACAAAAAACAACAAAAGAGAAAAAAAAATGATAACAAAAACAAAAGAAAGTCAGAAGAAAATAGAGGATTTAGGAACTACGTTTGACCTGATTCCTCAAAGAGGATACGTGGACGCTTCACGGCTCGGTCATAATGGCCATAATGGTCATAGTGTGCATAGTGTAACGTAGTATAACAAAAATAAATAATCCCCAAGCAAGAAACTGGGGCAAGAGTTGCGCTTGTTGTAAGCAAATATGGTTCCGATGGTTGTAATTTTGAACCCCAAGTTTATTTTTTGAGCCTTTGATACCCTTTCTTTCTAGCCTATCCAAAACACACATTACGGTCCAAAGAAAGACCTTCTGATCAGTCTTCAAAAGATGCCAAGTCAGACAAATTTTCTGTTCCACAGCAGAAAGGACTCTAATCCCCAGCAGAAAGAGTCATATCGGCAACACTCCAAATCCCCAGCTGTAAAGTGATACAATTGAGAGTCTTATCGGTGAAAATCTTCACGGACACCATAAGACGATGAAAGTTGAGAGAAAAAAACCAAAATGAGAGAGGCTTGATAGTGAAAACCCTTTGGGCACTACAAGTCGAAAAAGATTAAGAATCAGATGGGGAATCTCCAAGTGAAGATCTTGAAATACGATTGACGGCGGAGGATAGGCCACATGTGCATGTCATGACCATTAGATTCGGTATCAGCGTTTGATAGGTTTTTATTTATAGTTTATTTTGTTAAAGAATCATCTTTTTCCTTTGTCTTTTATTCGGTTCCCCTTTTGTTTATCTTTCTCCTTTCATAGAAACATTACCCAGTAGAGTCTGTTTGGTCAGAACAAGTAAGAAATGTCTTCAAAATATGCCATCAGCTTTCCAATTATGCAAGATAAGATCTGACTAGTACATCCAAGTGATATAGTCAGCAAGGAACAAGTGTGAGGCCAGTGTCAAGAAAGATATCCCCAACAAAAGGGAATTGACAAAAGGATTGACGAGTGTCAAGAGGGATATCCTTACCGAAATCAAAGGTGATAAAACTCAAGGCCAAGGCCCGTGGACAAATCAAGGAGAGAAATGATCATGATTTGGGAAATTCATACGAGACTAAAAGGTCGGGGAAATGCCAGTTTCTGAGCTATGCCACAAAGAAGAGGGATATCCCCAGCAGAAAGGGAATATCCCTAGCAAATAATATCATCCCCAACAAGTTTTGGAACGCATAGCAAGGAAGGAGAAAGGGAAAACCATCCCAGTAGGAGTATCATAACCAACCACCGCGTTTTAAACTAACAAATTTTGTTTGATTTGAAACAGGTGAAAGAAATGGCATTGATGACGGAAATGCATGCCACAAAGGAGATTGTCAAACTGGGGCAGAAAATTTTCCTTTCATTTAGAAAATTTTCTGAAAGTCAGATACCCATTTGGGGAAGAATAAAGATAGCACCAGTTTCAAGGGAAGTGGTCTTTGAACCGGTGTTACCCCCAGCATAATAAGTTTTAATGAAGGAAGTTGTTCCCCAGTGGACAGAACAAAAGGATGAAACTTGTGCTCGAAAAAAGCAAAAGGCCAGCCTTCCGAAGAATGAAGCACTAGTTTTGAAGGAATCAAAATCCCCAGCAGTGTTATCCTTGACAGCGTTATCCCCAGCTGATAACATTTTATCCCCCAACAGGTAAGTAAATAATTCTCCAACAGTGTTATCCCCAGCAGTTTCGAGGGAAGACAACACAGGTAAGTAAATAATTCAGGAAGAAGGAAATGGTTCACGCATAGGAGACGCACTTCCTAAATTAAGATTTTACCATAGGAGACGCACTTCCTAAGTCTATTTTACCATAGGAGACGCGCTTCCTAGGTTTTATTTCATGCATAGAAGAAGCACTTCCTGAATTAAGATTTCATGCATAGGAGACGCACTTCCTAAATTATTTTCATTCATAGGAGACGCACTTCCTAGTTTAAATCATTAAAGTTTCACCTATAGGAGACGCAATTCCTAAGTTTATTTTTACCCCTAGGAGATGCACTTCCTAAGTTTATTTTTACCCCTAGGAGATGCACTTCCTAAGTTTATTTTTTACCCATAGGAGACGCACTTCCTAAGTTTAGTTTCACCCATAGGAGACGCATTTCCTAAGTTTAATTTCATGCATAGGAGACACACTTCCTAAGTTTAATTTCATGCATAGGAGACGCACTTCCTAAATTAAGATTTCATGCATAGGAGACGCACTTCCTAAATTAAGATTTCATGCATAGGAGACGCACTTCCTAAATTAAGATTTCGTGCATAGGAGACGCACTTTCTAAATTAAGTTTGTAGGAGACGCACTTCCTAGTTTGAATCATTGAAGTTTCACCCCTAGGAGACGCACTTCCTAGTCTGGTTCATTTAAGTTCATTTGTAGGAGACGCACTTCCTAGTCTGGTTCATTTAAGTTCATTTGTAGGAGACGCACTTCCTAGTTTGAATCATTGAAGTTCCACCCCTAGGAGACGCACTTCCTAGGCTGGGGCTTTCAAGTTATATTTTGCTTTAGGAGACGCACTTCCTGATTTTGGTTCATACAAGTTTTACTCATAGGAGACGCACTTCCTAGTTGGGTTCATCCGCCCTCGAATAGGATATTTTGGGTTCATCCGTCCTCGAATAGGATATTTTGGGTTCATTCGCCCTCGAATAGGATATTTTGGGTTCATCCGCCCTCGAATAGGATATTTTGGGTTCATCCGCCCTCGAATAGGATATTTTGGGTTCATCCGCCCTCGAATAGGATATTTTGGATTCATCCGCCCTCGAATAGGATATTTTGGGTTCATCCGCCCTCGAATAGGATATTTTGGGTTCATCCGCCCTCGAATAGGATATCTTGGGTTCATCTGCCCTCGAATAGGATATTTTGGGTTGTTGAAATCAGGAGCCCGCCTGAAGAGAGGAAAGGCGTTTTATTTTTCAAAGTTGTTGAAGTCAGGAGCCCGCCTGAAGAGAGGAAAGGCGTTTCATTTTTAAAAGTTGTTGAAATCTCGCCAGCCTAAAGAAAGGAATGGCATTTTATTTTCAAAAGTTGTTGAAATCAGGAGTCCGCCTGAAGATAGGAAAGGCGTTTATTTTTCAAAGTTGTTGAAGTTAGGAGCCCGCCTGAAGAGAGGAAAGGCGTTTTATTTTTAAAGTTGTTTAAATCTCGCCAACCTAAAGGAAGGAATGACACTTTATTTTCAAAAGTTGTTGTTGAAATCAGGAGCCCGCCTGAAGAGAGGAAAGGCGTTTTATTTTAAAAGTTGTTGAAATCTCGCCAGCCTAAAGAAAGGAATGGCATTTTATTTTTCAAAGTTGTCGTTGAAGTCAGGAGCCCTCCTGAAGAGAGGAAAGGCGTTTTATTTTTCAAAGTTGTTGCTGAGGTCAGGAGCCCGCCTGAAGAGAGGAAAGGCGCTTTATTTTTAAAAAGTTGTTGAAACCTCGCCAGCCTAAAGAAAGGAATGACATTTTATTTTCAAAGTTGTTGAAATCAGGAGCCCGCCTGAAGATAGGAAAGGCGTTTTATTTTTCAAAGTTGTTTGTTGAAGTCAGGAGCCCGCCTGAAGGGAGGAAAGGCGTTTTATTTTTCAAAGTTGTTGTTGAAGTCAGGCGCCCACCTGTATAACAAGAGGAATACTTTTCAGTCTTTATATTTCATGTCTCAGGCGCCCACCTACATAACGAGAGGAATATTTTTCAGTATTTACATTTCATGTCAAGCGCTCACCTACATAACGAGAGGAATACTTTTCAGTCTTTACATTTCATGTCTCAGGCGCCCACCTGTATAACGAGAGGAATACTTTTCGGTCTTATACTTCAGATCTTGAAATTAGTAACCCACCGGAAGGCAGAAGGTTACAACAGGAATCCCCAGCAGGAAACAATAAAAATCCCCAACACCGGAAAGCAGAAGGTTGCAACGAGAGGTCCCAGCACAAATTCAAGCACATGAGTCAAAAGGAAGAAAAGACACGTCTTGAAAGAAGCGGCATGTGAACATTAAATTATGCCCAGCATAACAAATCTGATGAAGAGAGTTGTATCCCAGAGGAACCGCCGAAAAGCTTAATGAATAAAGCCATATCCCCAGCGGACCGAACAAAATGATGACAACTGGTATTCAGAAAAGCAAAAGGCCAATGTCATCCCCAAAATCTCGGAAGAAAAGCACCGAAAGAAACACAAGCCGACAAGAAAGCAAGGCAACAAGAACAAGTTGAAGATAGATGAGATCTTATGATCCGTAGTCTAGCATAGCTTCTTGTTTTCTTTTAAGCACGGTGTAACAAGGAGATCGGTAAGCAGTGGTAATAGCATGCAACAACAGTAACATTGCAGTCCCACGGTAGTCCCAGCTACCAAAACTTCCCGAACTACATTGACCTGATTCCCCTTTAGCCAGGGATATGTAGGAAACCTTTGAAGCAAAGGTTCGGTTAAATCTTTTTCAAAAAATGCTTCACACGGAGTACTCGGATGGGCAAAAATCGCTCACTTTATCTTTGCACGAAAACCCTTCGTGTCTTCGGGCAAAGAGGGGCAGCTGTAAGCACGTGATTTTTGCCCTATGAGAGAATTACTCCCAAAAAATCCAAAATAAAACAATTTTCCTTTGTGTGCAATTTTAGAATTTTTGTGGCATTTTTTATAATTATTTGTATTTCTGTCTGTGCGTGTTTATTGGTTAAATTAATAAAAAAATTACAAAAATATGTCGCATTTGCATTTAGTATTTATTTAAGTTTGTTTTACAAAATCATAAAAATAATGTACGTTGCATTTTTAGCATTTAACGTCTAAATTGTGTGATTTTTATAGTTAATTGCTATTTAAATGTGCGATAATTGTTATTTGGACAGATTTTTGAAGTTATAACAGATTTTGAATCAGGGCAGTAACAGTAGTTTTAAGGGTAATACGGGAATTAACCAATTGCAGATTATTTAATTATGGTGGAGGACAAGACGTAATGATAAAAGCAAAAAAGAAAAGGTGGATAATGATGTCTTCTTTTCAAAAAGAGGGAATAAGGGGGCCCACTTTGACTACTTTTCAAAAAGATGGAACATGAGAGCCCACTTTGACTAGTTTTCAAAAGTAGGGAACATGGGGGCCCACTTTGGCTACTTTTACTAAAGTAAAAGTGTGGGTAATAATAAAAGTTAAAGGGTGCACATAGTGGAAGAAGATTGGGTCTTGCTTTGTATATAAAGAGGGATGAGGGGATTGAATTAAGGGGGAGGAGATTTTTGGAAGAATTTTGGGAGAGAAAAAAAAATTCAGAACTAAAGAGGAGATAAGAACATACTTTTAATCTTGAAGAAGAGGATTTCTAAAATATCCGAATACTATTTCCGTGTATTCCTAAGTGTGATCTCTGCCTACTGTTTGCTTCCAGGATTTTCAATTGGCTTCTTGAGTTAACTGTTGGTCCTTTGTTATTGCTTTATTGAGTGGTTGCTGGAATTTCTGTTTGGTTTTCAAGTCTACTGCTGGGTTTTCTGACTGCTGGTTGTTTGTTGTTGCTGCACTGTTTCTACTGCTGCTGATCCTATTCTTCCTTTCCTTGTATTCAAATACCGGGTACACGACTGTAATACTAGCTATTGCAAGCTGAAAAATGTGAAAGCATGAATACATGAAGAATGGAATTTTGAAGTTTTAATTTCGCTTTTTCTTCGTTTCTTTTACTGATTGTATTTAGGCTATTTCATGTATTACTGTTTAATAATTGGAATAAGAGAAAAATAACATAAGTTGGTCTTTAGTGAATCAGCTTGGCAAAATGGGTTAATTCACTAGCTATGAAAGTTTTAATACGGTCAACAGTAGGTCAATCATGAATGGATAGTTAAATTTAGTTAAAGCCAAACAAGACTAGATAATGTTTAAGTTTAATAATCTTTCTAATAAGCTTTAGTAATTGTGGTTAAATCTAGTTTCAAATGGTTATGAATAATTAATTCCAATAGTTGTTTTTTTATATAACAATGCGAGCTTCAATCTAGTTATATTTGATTTCTTTTGAATATTAGTTGTCGGATTTCTTATTTTATTTATAATTTCGAATTTTTTCTTTAAAATTCTTTCATTTAATATTGGTCCTAATCTAGCAATTAGTATGTTACATGTTCTTAATTTTTTCTAACTCCTAATTAATTAGGATTTTCTTTCTTTATTTTAGAGACTAAACTTAATAGAAAAAATGTAGTCATTCTAAGATTATCTTTTTTTTAAAAAAATAATAATAATAATGAGACGAGCCTCGCCAAATAAAAATGCAAATTGCGGGGCCCTCACAAAATGTATGTGTTAATTACTTAGAACTCGGGATAGGCCGCTTAGCGAACTCCACGGCCTTACCCAAAATAACAACACGCTAGTTTCTTTAGGACGCGTCTTAATTAATCTTACTTTCCTAAACTCGGGTGCACATTTATGTGACCCAAATCCAAATCTCAGCGGAATCGAAATGTGTCTCTAATCACGGGTACATTGATTGTGACGTGGTTCGAGATGCGTGTCCATGACGTTGCAAATTCCTTTTAAAAAAATAAGAATAAGATGAGCCTCGCCGAATAAAAAATACAAATTTGCGGGGCCCTCAGTAAATATTTGCTTTAAAATTGCTTAGACTTCGGGATGGACCGTTTAGCAAAATTTCACGGCCCTACCCAAAGTAAATGATACGCTAGTCACTTTAGGCGCGCCTTTAATAATTTAATCTTCTTAAACTCGGGTGCACATTTATGTGACCCAAATCCAAATCTCAACGGAGTCAAAGTGTGTCGACGATCACGGGTACATTGATTGTGACGCGGTTCGAAATACATTTTCACAACGTTGCAATTCCCTGTAAAATAATAATAATAATAATAATAATGAAAGCGGTAAAGAGTTAAAATCCGCACATAAGCTCATAATTGTATAAAAAATCAGATAAACAAGCCGAATATGACAGTTGAGCGACCGTGCTAGAACCACAGAACTCGGGAATGCCTAACACCTTCTCCCGGGTTAACAGAATTCCTTATCCGGATTTCTGGTTCGCGGACTGTAATACAGAGTCATTATTTTCCTCGATTCGGGATTAAATTGGTGACTTGGAACACCCTAAAATCTCCCAAGTGGCGACTCTGAAATTAATAAACAAATCTCGTTTCGATTATCCTTTAATTGGAAAAACTCCTTGTACTCTCACAAACTTCATACTTGGTTTACATCTTTAATCAATCAAGTGATCACATGCCACACTTATATAATCTTCTCGTGGGACACACTCCCACAACCTACCACAAAAATATCTGGAGCGTACCTCCAAACCATCGATCGCACTAACGCTGAAGAGCGATCAAATTACAAAATATCGATCTTAGGTAACGCTGAAGACAATTCCAACTTACCATAAACATCGAAACTTATCGCCTGCTCATCCGAGCTCATGACATCTTGTCAAAAAATTTCCTTCACTCATGCCATTCTCGGACTAATTTCCACAACCAGAACTGATTCACCAGCATGCATCAAATCAGAACTAACATAGTACATAGTCGTACAATCCGCTAACCAATAGCAAGCTCCCAACTTGGCTCGAAGCCATAGATCACAACACATATACTCTATTGCTGCCGTAATACCATGGTGAGATTAAACTCACTCCTGAATAAGCTTGTGGAAATACGAATCATCAGAAATTTTAACTCTTCTGCAATTTTTGCATTCACTCACACAACAGTTAAGCCCACTCTTTAGGCAACAAATTTTTTTACTAAGTCCCAAATTTTTCAAAAATTTCGGCAGAGTTTCCTTCGTAATTAGCCCTATCCACCTGCCAGAGAATCACCAAAACCATCCTAACAACACGTCCATAACTTGACAAAGCATCACAATGTATATCAACAACATTAATCTCAATATTACATGTATTATATTATCAAAATTGATACATGGACATGCGTTGCACCTATTTGAATCATAACACATAGAAAATACCTTTCAATCCTCCATTATTGGGCTATTCAACCGAGTAAGAACATATTCTTTCTTTAATGTTTTCGACCCTCAAGGTGGTCTCCTTGACTCAATGATTTCGTCATAATACATTTACAAAAGCGATCTCAGCTCCCAGACTTATCTAACTAGTATGACAAATAGATTCCCCTCATAAGCCAATTACCCACTAGCTTTACCTTTAGTTAATATTTTGTGTATACCTTCCACTGGCATACACATTACACAATCACTTAATCTTCCTAAGTCTAAACTCATACTGTAATATGAAATTTACTTCACTCCAAATAGGAGACATAAAAAGATTCTTCACACACCCGTAACTTGGGACTACACAACCTATCACAATGGAAATCATACACTCAATAGTTCATCTATCATCCAGTAGACCTTCCTCGTCACTTCCAAGTCATATAGATACATCTCGCAGTACTATCATACTTCTCATGTAGCTATCCAGCCATGATTCCCACTAATAGGGACAATACCAAATATAAAGGTTCAAAACACTTGCTCGCACAATCAGCACCTCAGTGCTCAAGCCATAGGCAAGATCCGACCTCAAGTCCTCCAGACTGGCCTAACATCAAACTCACTGAGATCACGTCTCGCCCTTATATCGGGGAATTACAAGCCATCAAGGTAAATCGAATACTGAGTGCTCGCTCGCGCATATGAACATGTGGAAGGAATCGTAAGAGTTACTTTTCAAGTTGAATCAAGGACGCATGATAAGAATTCAAGAATGTGAAGTTTTCCTAAAGGTTCTGCAGCCTCTCGAGGATAAATACAGACGTCTCTGTACCGATCCGTGAGACTCTACTAAACCGGCTCATGACTCGCGAGACCAATTAACCTAGGCTCTGATACCAACTTGTCACAACCCAATTCCCGAACCTGGTCGTGATGACGCCTCTCATGAAGACAAGGCCAGCCATTCAACCCAATTCATCCTTTTAAGACAATTAATTAACACAATTATAGTATAAACATGGTTTAATAATATCCAATAGCAAAAAGTATAGATAAAATACGGAAATCCAACCCAACTCAGCCCTAATCGGGGTGTCACAAGTCATGAGCTACTACAGAGTTTACTAAAATTCTACAAAGTATGGAATTAGGAACAAAGTCTAAAGATATCATAAATAACAGAAGATAAGGGAGAAAACGGGTTTGCGAACGCCATGCAGCTACCTCGATAACTCCGATGAAAACTGAACAGCAGAAAACTCGCTCTATGCCTTAGGAATACCTGTACCTGCACACATGGTGCAGGAAGTAATGTGAGTACTCCGACCCAGCGAGTAATAAATATAAATAATGACTGAAGGTAAGAAAACACGTTAAGGCACACAACATTCTATACAGAAGCAGTGAAATCATTTAAAATAACAATTCAGTGAAACATCATGTGAAATTTCTTTTAAACCAGTAAAACAGGTAATTTGGTAGTAAAATGACGAGTAGAAATCTGCCCCTCGAGCTCAATATCAAAACAACAAGTAAAAATCTGCCCCTCGGGCTCAGTATCAAAATAATAACTAGAAATCTGCCCCTCGAGCTCAGTATCAAAATAATAAGTAGAAATCTGCCCCTCGGGCTCAGTATCTCAGAACAGTATCAGCCCCTCATGCTCAGAACAGTATAAAACAACCAGCCAATGAAATAAGAGCACATAATTATTATGACAGATAATGCAGATAAAGAATAAATGCATGAGTGTAATGCAATGCATATGACGGTACCCTCTGGTACCCACTGCGGCATGCAGCCCGAGCCATCCATATTTATTTATCGTCGACGACGCTCACTAAGGTGTGTACAGAGTCCGGAGGGGCTCCTACAGCCTAAGCGCAATATCAAGTCATCTCGTGGCATCAATCAAATCCTGGTCAGTCATTGTTACCTGACTCATTTACATCATATAGTGCCATTGTTACCATTGTTTCAAGTTCCTGCTATGGCGCGCAGCCCGAGCCACCCATAATGTTTCAAGTCACATCACACAGTGCCATTGTTACCACTATTTTAAGTCAGTGTTGCGGCGTGCAGCCTGATCCATGCTCAGTCCAGAAATCATCATAAGCCCCTTGGGCATTTGTAAAACAGTAGTTCTCAGCTCGAAATATCATTTAAGTTTTCAAATATTAGAAAGATGGCTGAGTTTGCAAAACAGTATTTAAAATCTTGGACTGAGGTCAAATGATATGCAAAATATGCGAAAACAATGATATCAATCCTTGAAGGATTCAAATAATTGGCAAGAAGCCTACAATTGGAAACATGACTGAGGATATAAATTCTTTAACAAAATAAGTGAGGAAAACCAGTCAAAAATCCCCTAAGGGTTCTACAGGTCGGCACAAGGCCCCAAGCATGGCAACAAGCCCAATTTACAATAATAAAGTATACGTCTTAACCAAAAATGTAGTGAAATATCTCTCGGAACGGACCAAGTCACAATCCCCAACGGTGCTCTACCCCACACCCGTTATCCGGCGTGCAAGTCACCTCAATATAGCATTACGATGTGAAATTCCGGGGTTTCAAACCTTCAGGACATCATTTACATCTATTACTCACCTCTAGCCGGCCAAATACTACTCCGCGATGCCCTTTTCTTTTGTATCGACCTTCTCGCGCGTCGAATCTGGCCAAAACCACAATGAATACATCACAATAGGCTAAGGGAATATTACCCAATCGAAAAGACTCGAAAAATATCAAAAATCACGAAATTTGCAAAACCCGAGCCCCGGGCCCACGTCTTGAAATCCAGAAATTTTTACATCAAAATGTTCCTTATCTCGCTACGAGTCTATACATACCAAATTCACAAGAATCGGAGTTCTTTTGACCCCTCAAATCCCAAATTTAGAATTTCAATCTCAAGCCTTAATTTCTTATAATTTGGCTATGTTTTCATGGATTTCTAGGATGATTCTTCAATAAAATCATGTATTTAACTCATAAAACTTACCTCCAATCGATCTTAGTTGAAACTCCCTTCAATCTCCGTCCAAAAGCTCTCAAAATGACTAAAAATGGTGGAGAAATGGGGTGTTTTTCGCGAATGAAATGTAAACATTCTGCGTAGAATTTTTCGAAATTACTGTTCACCCCGTGTTACTGTTCACCTGTGTTACTGTTCGCGGATACTGTTACGGTACTGTTCGCGGTACTGTTACGAGGTACTGTTCACGGCACTATTCACGGATACTGTTACGGGGTACTGTCCACGACACTATTAACGGATACTGTTCATTGGGTACTGTTCATGGCACTATTCACGGATACTGTTATGGGTACTGTTCATGTGCACTGTTCATAACGCTGTAAAAAAATGCAACAGCTTTATTTTTTTCGTGCCTAAATCGATCTGTTAACCTTCCGAAATACACCCGAGGTCCCCCGAGACCTCAACTAAAAGCACCAACATGTCTTAAAATATTATCCAAACTGATCCAATCGTCAAAACACCTCAACTAACGCCAAAATCATCAAATTATATCGAATTCAGGCCTAAGTTCTTTTAAAACTTCTAAAACACACATTCGATCAAAAACCCGACCAAACGATGTCCGAATGACCTGAAAATTTGCACACATATCCCAAATGACACAATGAAGCTACAGCAACTCTCGGAATTTCATTCTGACACCCGGATCAAAATCTCACCTATCAACCGGAATTCGCCAAAATACTAACTTCGCCAATTCAAGCCTAATTCAACACCGGACCTCCAAAATTACTTCCGGTCCTGCTCCTAAGTCACAAATCACCTCCCGGAACTAACCGAACCGTCGAAATTCACATCCGAGCCCTCTAACTCATAAGTCAACGTCCGGTTGACTTTTCCAACTTAAACCTTCTTAAAAGAGACTAAATGTCTCATTTCTTATCAAAATCGCTCCAAATAAATTCTAATGCACCCAATACCGATAATGAAACATGAGGAAGCAGAAAATGGGACGAACGATACAGTAACTCATGAGACGACGGGTCGGGTCGTCACATTAATTCTGCCCAGAGAAATTTTCCGGTGAAATGTCGTATAAGGTGAGGGAGAGAAGAGGAGAGAAAGGGTGGAGATGTGAGGAGTGAGAGTCGTATTAGCTGGGGTTATGTTAGAGTTTTAATTTGGTGTGGTCGATGACATGGCAGCTGACATGGATGAAATTGAGGGGGTCAGTTGCCACAGTATCAAAACATTAGGGTTAGGGGTAATTTTAAAAACTTGATTAACGGTAGGGGCCAGATTGGACGAAAAGTATAACGGGTGACAAAACTAAACAATAAACAATAGCAGAGGGACAATTTTGGACCTTTTCCCTAAAATTAAACCAGATTTGGGTTTGCATCGTTTTTTGCACAAGAAGCATTATGTAGTTGCTAAGTTAATCCTCAACAATTACATTAATTGAGAAGACCATCACTTTTAGGTAGGGTTAGCATATATCGAGTAAAATCGACAGCCCAAACAGAAAAAATTAATGTTGGATTATCGATATCAGATTATTAAATTAATGGTTTAGTATTATTTAACTATTGGGTTATCGATTCGGATATCAATTTTCTCAATTTTGTTAACAATTTAATTGTAACCCAATAAGCCTTTTGAAAATTACACTTTTATCACTAGGTATATAAAGTCACCTTACGGTTACATTCTCTCTATTTTCTCAATTGTCACTCTTCATCTTCATACCTTACTCTTAGGGTAACTTTAAACTTTTTTGAATTTCTCAACTTCAATTTTCAGTTCACAGTTCAGATTTTTAGTTTTAAAACTTTAAAGAATTAACTCATGCTAACTTATTCCTTTTGTTGACTTTGAGAATTGAGATCATTGGGATTTTCATGCACAAAAAAGGTTTTGCTTTTTAAAGTTAAAATTTATTCCATTAAAAATTTAAGTTCCTTTCTCTTAACACTATGGCCATAATTTTTATAATAAAAATATGGGATTAAGTACTATTTTTTCCTCTAAGTTGGATTTTAGTTATCTTATCGGATAAACTAAAAACTAAACCGACAATGATCAATAATTGATTAATCAATACCCGATTATCTATATTTTATCAATTCGGATATCAGTTTAGCATTTTATAAACCGTTAACACTCACAACCGGATCGAATCGACTGATACCCAACCGTGCTTTTAGAATTGATGATTAAAATGTATCTAGTGTTTGTGATGCATTTAAGAAAAAAGACGCATCCTATAATGGTGAGAGCCACTTTTTGGTCTTCTCTATTTTTTTGTATGTTTCTTCTTTTCACGTACCAGAAATAGACTTTAGAAATGTATGCATCATTTTGGTCACCTAATCGTACGAAGATCACATCAACTCGATCACTGCTATAATTGTTCTTTCTTATTCTCCCCTTTCTTCCTTTTTTTTTTCTTTTCTAGTGGCCTGAATTTTAGAATCCTAAAATTTATTGAACTACACAATTTAAACTTGAGGACATAATGTTAGGGGTGGACATAGTTTGAGGAAACCCGAAATCCAAATCAAAAATTGAACCTTTTGAATCTTTGGTTTGAATTTTCGTATTACAAATTGAATTTCATGTTTAATCTTTAAAAACTTTGGATTTTGAATTGATTTCGGATATAGGACTTCGGATTGTTGGATATCTAAATATTAGAAATATTTATACTTCATATTTAGCTCTATCCATTAGACGTATGGTTGGACGTTCAGGCAATTCATATTGAATACGAAAATTTCAGATTGGATATTGAATTTTTGAATTACATAAATAACAATCCAAATCCAATTCAAATAAGCTCAGATTGGATAAGACTTTTTAAGTTTGATTTTGAATTGATCGGTTTGGATATTTTGGATTTTCGATTTTGAGCCTATAAGTTTAGATATTTCCTCTTCTTACAAAACACATCCAAATAAAGTATTCATGCCAAATTACCTAAAACATTCCTCATTCTCACTACAATCATCCAAATAAAATATTCTAGTAATGAAATCACTATCAAGAAAATATAACAAAGACATCAATAAGGCTGATAAGAAGTAGCAATAGTAATACTATGTCCAAATATTAAGTATTAAACAATATTTTAGTAGTATTGTATATATATATATGAGATACTATCTAATGGTAGGGTATTGGACTTATTATTATTGGCATATGGATAATGGACTAGATATAAAATATAGTAATTTTAATTTTTTGGATATCCATAAATTTAAAGTACCAAATCCAATATCCAACCCGAAATTCAAAAAATTTAAAAATTAAAATTAGAAATCAAATTCGTAATCTGAAAATTCAAACTAAAAATCCAAAAATTTGAATTTCGATTTGATTTCGGGTTTGGTCAAACTATGGCCACCCATATTAGGTGTTTTTGGGGGGAAATTTTCATAAAGCACTATCTTTTAGTAGTAATTAGCCATCTATAGATACCATCTGCTATATTACAGATTATAGATACCTTTTATGTGGTTATAAGATGTATTTGATGTATTTGATGTATTTAATCTATTGTATTCATGAATACAATAGCAAAAATATGCGTGAATCATGGAAGTCCAGCTAATCAGTTGTTGTATTCGAGTGTATTCGACTGTATTCATAGAGTGAAACATGGGATTACAGCTGGACAGATTATTGTATTTGACTATATTCGACTGTATTCACGGCGTGAAATAGGGGATTACACTATTTTTAAAACGGAAAGTGAATCAATTAACATAATAGACTCCTAATATAACTCAACAAACTCAATTATAACACACAAATTTTGTATTTCAGCTATAAAAAAGATTCTCAACCGAAAAATACCCCAAAAACATAGCAATCTTCAGAGAAATTATATAATACATCTGAATACATAAATTATATTAATTAAAAAAAATATGAATACATTCATGGCAAATAGCGAGACAGTGAATACAATGAAATACGTAGAATACAATGGGATACATTGAAATATAATGGAAAAAAAGATAGTGAATGCAATGAAATACATGGAATACAACAAGATACATTGAATTACAACGAAAAAAAAGACAATGAATACAATGAAATACATGAAAATACATTGAAATATATTAACATAAAATCAAGTTGTTCAGCCTCAAACTCCGTCGTCTTTGTTCAAGAACAAACCCTAATTTCCGGCGAATCCGCCGTAGCAACGTTTGAAGGTACAACACGCGACACCTTTAAGATGTGAAGGTACAACACGCGACACCTTTTTTCATTACCTACTACCCAACAGATTCAATCTCGGTCGTCCGTTGTTCCGTCGCCGCTGCTCCATCGGCCGCTGTATCCAAGGCTTTATATTTTGTCAGTGGTCAGATTGAATTAATTCTCTTTCTTCTCTTTACTATCTAAGGTTCTTCATAGTTCTCTGTTTATCTGTTTGTATCCAAGGCTTTATATTTTGTCGGTGGTCAGATTGAATTAATTCTCTTTCTTCTCTTTGCTATCTAAGGTGCTTCATAGTTCATGACATCGATTGTTTTTCTGTTTGGTTAGGGATTTGATTTACTTTTAAATCGCAATTTAATATTCGGTGCAAGAATTGATCGGAATGAAAAGAAAATAGTGTGGTGGGAGGAATTTTGAGATTGAGCATCATATTTTCAGGGAATGAGGGAAGAGAATGGGGATGTATCAAAGTATGGAGAGAAAGAAATAGTATAACTAAATAGCGTATTTAGTGGCTTAGGGCTAGGAGGTAACCAAAATTAAATATTTTGCTATAAACCTTAAAAGGTATCTATAGAATATAATTTTTTTAAATAATATTTATTTAAAATAAATAAGGTGTTAACCTTTGCTATAGGAGGTAAAAATTCTTTTTTTTTTCATGAATACTAATAAGTTCATTATCGCCCCCATTAAACATTAACTCATATATCCAATATTAATTATTACGTTCAATATTGATACCCTACTAAATCCAATATAGGATTCTTTTCATCCTTACCCATATCAGTTTTCATTTTATTTTGTATTAATAAATACCTAAAGTTGAAGTTGCGTTACTATCTAATTTAGCGAGGTCTTATTACGTTTGACTTGTTAACTCGTAGGGCCTTATTAATGCATCTTTTGTATTTCCTTAATAAATATTTTATTGCTTGCATGAATACTTCAACTGAATGATTCTGGTGCCAATGGGTAACTTTTAAAGCAATTTGACATGAATATTTTAATTGGATGTTTCTTTTTTAAATGAATAGCGAAAAATCTTCACTTGTCCGCTAAAAAATAAAAATCCAGAATATCCAGTCCGATGAATCCAGAATCGAACTTAAAAAATCTCATCCAATCCGATCTTATTTAGATTGTAATTTCTTCATTTTAAAAACTAAAAATTCAAACCAAAATCATATTCCATCCGAATTTCCTGAACGCCCACCCCTACATAATACGATAAGGTTCGAAAAACACAATCTTAAAATTTAATGATACAATGTCATGAACTTTGGAATGTAGAGTTCAAACATAAGGACACAAAGTCTTGAAGTATACGCATTTCAAACTTAAGGACGCATTATATCAGGTTGAGACTTAAAACACAATTTTAGGTTCACATGCATTATTTTCACCACTTAATCGTAATAAAGTTTTATCAAATTGATCACCACTATTCCTATTTCTTTATCATTCTCTAATGACAAGTTTGAAATTCATGATTCAAATTTTAGGAGGCCGGATCGTAAAGTTGAACTTTAGAAACATATAAAATTATACCATAAACAACAACAACAACAACAACAACAACAACAACGACCCAGTATAATCCCACAAGTGGGGTCTGGGGAGGGTAATATGTACGCAGACCTTACCCCTACCCCGAAGGGTAGAGAGGCTGTTTCCAGGAGACCCTCGGCTCAAAAAGCAATAGGAGATGATATATTAGTACCATAAAAATGCGTATTAAAAATAACAACAATATATAAGAGATATGAAATATGAAATACGGAATACGAAATACGAAATACGAAATAGATGGCTCGTATAATACAACTAGAAGGTAAAACTCTGCGTCAATAGACGACCAATGACATTCCTAGTCTAACTCCTAACTGGATAGTCTCACTCTATTGTGCCGTAGAAATATTCACACTCTCCCCTAACCTACATCCTTAATGTTCGACCTCCATAATTCCCTATCAAGGGTCATGTCCTCAGTAATCCTAAGTCGCGCCATGTCCTGTCTGATCACCTCTCCCCAATACTTCTTAGGTCTTCCTCTACCTCTCCGCATGCCCACTACAGTCAGTCGCTCACACCTCCTCATCGGTGCATCAGTGCTCCTCCTCTGAATGTGCCCGAACCATCTGAGTCTTACTTCCCGCATCTTGTCCTCCATGGGGGCCACACCCACCTTCTCTCGAATATCTTCATTCATAATATTATCCATCCTTGTATGCCCGCACATCCACCTCAACATCCTCATCTCTGCTACTTTCATCTTCTGGATGTGTGAGTTCTTTACCGGCCAACATTCAGTTCCATACAACATGGCAGACCTAACCACTACTCTATAAAACTTACCTTTAAAAATATTATACCATAAAATGGACAAAAAATAGCAAAAATTAAAAAGACGAAACTGTTATGATAAATATCACATTATGGTGGATGTCTACTCTTCTTCCATGATTTTCATCTCAAATGTTTAATGACATATTCAATGACATATTTTGTATGTTCAATGATATATTCCATGACATATTTTCTTCACTTTTTATGCCTATATAAAGGCCTTGTAATAGATAGGAAAATACACACAATTGAAGAAGAAATAAGAATCTCTCTTTCTCTCTATATCTCTTAGTTTGTTTTTGCTTGTTCTATATTGTTATTTTGGGTTATATTTTATAACACGTTATCAGCACGAGGCTCTACCATCTCAAGAAGATCTTTGAGAAAATTAAGGTATAATTTTTCTCAAATTTGTATTTTTTTAATTGTGTCTGATATTATGAAAAGAAAGTTCGTTGCCCTTGAAATTTCGGGCAAGAACTATATGACATGGGTATTGGATGCTGAAATCCATTCAGATGCAATGGGTCTTGGAGACGCCATTAAAGATAAAGATAAAGCATCTACCCAAGACTGTGTTAAGGCCTTGATTTTCTTGCGCCATCACCTTGATGAAGGGTTGAAAATTGAATATCTCATAGTAAAAGATCCACTTGTTTTATGGAATGGTTTAAGGAAAGATATGACAACTTAAAGTTGGTCACTCTTCCACAAGCACGATATGATTGAGCTCATCTTAGGCTCCAAGACTTTAAGTCTATTTCTGAATATAATTCTGCTATGTTTAGAATTACTTCTAAATTGAAACTCTGTGGAGATAATATCAGTGACTATGATATGCTTGAAAAAACGTTTACAACGTTTCATGCTTCCAATATGGTCTTGCAACAGCAGTACCGAGAGAAAGGCTTCACAAAGTACTCTCAGTTGATTTCTCTTCTACTTGTGGCTGAACGAAACAATGAATTGCTTATGAGAAATCATGAAAATCGACCCACTGGGTCTACACCATTGCCTAAAGAGGATGAGGTGTATTCCCATTATACTAATCGTGGAAAAGGTCGTGGTCATATTCATGATCGTGGTCGTGGCCATATCTAAGGAAGAAAATTTCCTGGTGTTAATCATCCTCCACCGAAAAATAACTTCCAAAAATGGAAAGGGAAAGATGAGAAGCGAAACGCAGAGGGTTCAGAAACTAAATGCTATCGTTACGGTGGAAAAGGGCATTGGACAAAAATTTGTCGCATACCAAAACATTTGGTTGAGCTTTATCAAGCATCTCTGAAGAATAAAGGCCCTAAAGCCAATCTTGTCTATGACAATGAATTTGACATCACCCACTTGGATGTGACAGATTATTTTGAGCACCCTGATAAAAAATAAACCACTTGATCGGTGATCTGTGGTTAGAGATGATTGAGCAATTTAATTTTTATGCCTTCTTACTCGTAGTATGTAATGAATAAACATCTCGTAATTTTTATTGCACTTTATAATTATCCTTATGTAGTTCTTAAGAATATTTTTATTTCTGAAATTTTATAAATTTCACAAACAAGGAGTAATATCATATTAATTAGTATTCTAGTCTCAGTGATCTTTTAACAATTTCAACTTTCCTTTACGTTGCTTTAATTCTCTTTAAGAAAAGGTTTACAAGCACCCTGGAACAACTTTTGTTACTTCACCCTTAATTTTTTTTATGAGTATGTTCTTTTCTTACACGAATCAATTATTTTTCATACAATGTGTAGGAAAATGCAAATAATTTATACATATAAATAAATTTGTTGTAGTTGTATTAGTCATATGCGTATTTGTATTATTTTTTGCGTAATTATTTGTATAATAATTAGAATTTGCCAGAAAATGCATTAAAGGCTGATATTGAATTATTGGTTTAACTTTATTTCTTTTTCATTTTTCTCTAAAAATACTAATATTTATTCATATACTTCTTTTGTATGTCAATCTACGGGAAGCAAATATGGATATCTTTCAAAGAAAACTTGGATCAAAGTTCAATTGTAAAAATATTTGCTTAATTGATTCATGTACGACACATACAATATTCAAAGAGAAGAAATATTTCTCTCATTTAAGTATGTGTAATGTAGATATTACTACAATTTCCGGTAGTAGTAATCTAATTGAAGGCTCTGGAAGAGCTACTATAACTCTGCCTATGGGAACAATAATTATCATAGAGAATGCAATGTTCTCCTCCAAGTCCAAGAGGAACTTGTTGAGTTTTAAAGATATCCGCAGAAATGAATTTCATATTGAGACAATAGATGAGAATAATATGGAATATCTCATCGTTACCAAGAATGTCTCTGGCCAGAAAAGAATTATTGAGAAGTTCCCATCTTTATCTTGTGGCCTATATTGGACAAAAATTAATGCAATTGAGGTACATTCTACCTTAAACCAAAAGGTTACTGCTTCCAATACTTTTGTACTTTGGCATGATCGATTGGGCCATTCTGGATCAATTATGATGAGACGAATAATAGAAAACTCAATTGGGCATCCATTAAAGAATTTGAAAATTCTTTTAAATAATGAATTTTCTTGCACTTCTTGTGATCAAGGCAAGTTAATTATAAGACCATCACCAACAAAGGTTGGGATTGAGTCCCCTGCATTTTTAGAATGTATACAAGGGGACATTTGTGGACCTATTCACCCACCTACTGGGTCGTTTAGATATTTATGGTCTTAATAGATGCATCTTCTAGATGGTCTCATGTATGTCTATTGTCATCTCGCAACCTCGCGTTTGCAAAATTAATGGCACAAATAATCTGATTACGGGCATAATTTCTCGATAATCCAATTAAGTCTATTAGACTTGATAATGCTGCTGAGTTTTCATCCCAAGCATTTAATGATTATTGCTTATCAATTGGGATAAAAGTGGAACATCTTGTAGCTCATGTTCACACTCAAAATGGCCTTGCAGAGTCTTTAATTAAACGTCTGCAATTGATAGCAAGACCGTTACTCATGAAAACGAAGTTGCCCACTTCTGTTTGGGGTCACGCCATTTTGCATGCAGCAATGCTAATTCGTCTCAGACCGGCAAATTATCACAAATATTCCCCGTTGCAATTAGTTTTGGGTCATGAACCTAATATATCTCATCTAAGAATTTTTGGATGCGTTGTATATGTGCCTGTAGCACCCCCATATCACACCAAGATGGGTCCCCAAAGAAGGTTAGGAATATATGTTGGGTTTGAATCGCCCTCCATTATTCGCTACCTTGAAACGCTAACGGGAGATTTGTTCACTGCTCGTTTTGCAGATTGTCGATTCGATGAGACATTCTTCCCAAAATTAGGGGGAGAAATTATTGAAACCAAACGTGAAATTTTGTAGAAAAATACATCATTGTCTCATCTTGATCCACATGCCTCTATTTGTGATACGGAGGTGCAAAAGATTATCCATTTGCAGAAAATAGCAAATCAAATGCCAAATGAATTTACGGATCTGAAAAGGATAACAAAATCACATATCCCTACAGAGAATGTTCCAATCCGTATTGATGTCCCTATTGGACAATCTTCTAGTGTCATAGCTAATGAGTCAAAAGCACGCCTAAAATGTGGCAGACCATTAGGTTCTAAGGATCTAAATCCTAGAAAAAGGAAAACAAATGATCAAGATGACACTACTAAAGAGTCTCATAATGAAATTCATGATTTAACCAATCCTGAGATTCATGAGGAAATCAATGAGCCTGAGACTCAAGAAAATAAGGAACTATCAATAAATCCAATCGATATTGAGACAAATTTGAATCGAATGGATATAGTGGCAGATTACATCTTTGCATATAATGTTGCATCTAGCATTATGCAAGAAAGTGAGGATCTTGAACCTCAATCTGTTGGAGAATGTCGACAAAGACTTGATTGGCCAAAATGGCAAGAAGCAATCCAATTAGAGTTAAGTTCACTTGCAAAACGTGAAGTTTTTGGGCCTGTAGTCCAAACACCTAATGGTGTTAAGCCTGTTGGCTATAAATGGGTCTTTGTACGCAAAAGGAATGAAAAAAAATAGGTACACAGATATAACTGAAAGTATTCCCGCATTTTACTGGTGGGCGACCTAGAGCTGAAAAGTATTCCCGCATTTTACTGGTGGGCGACCTAGAGCTGAAAAGTATTCCCGCATTTTACTGGTGGGCGACCTAGAACTGAAAGTATTCCCGCATTTTACTGGTGGGCGACCTAGAGCTGAAAAGTATTCCCGCATTTTACTGGTGGGCGACCTAGAACTGAAAGTATTCCCGCATTTTACTGGTGGGCGACCTAGAACTGAAAAGTATTAAAATTGTTTCCTCGTTCTTCCGAGAAAATTTTTGACAATCGGCAGAAAATTTTCTGCCCCGGTTTTGGTGATTTCCCTGGCTCCTGATACGCAATACTATCCCCCTGAGCCTATATTCCATGCACCCGAACCACAGGCCTACAACCCGTACAAGACGACCATGGATTCATGCAGCCAAAGCAGTACCCTCCACCAAACCCCAACAGCCCTAAAGGCTAGCCCTAGGCAATGCAATGTTGTGCCCTGCAGTTTTGGAGGAAGTAAACTCCTAAAGGGAGTGTTTACGGGAGTAAAAGCAGACTCCCACGGCAAATCACGTGCTTACATCGATTATGAAGAGACATATTCTCCTGTTATGGATGCTATAACATTCCGTTATCTCATTAGTTTTGCTGTCCATGAAAAGCTTGACATGCATTTAATGGATGTAGTTATAGCCTACCTTTACGACTCACTTGATAATGAGATATATATGAAAATTCTCGAGGGATTTAAAATGCCTAACGCACATAATTCAAAGTCACGGGAAATATTTTCAATCAAATTGAAAAGATCTTTGTATGGTCTAAAGCAATCAGGAAGAATATGGTATAACCGTCTTAGTGAGTATTTATTAAAGGAGGGTTATATAAATGATGCCATTTGTCCATGTGTTTTTATAAAGAAAACAACATCGGAATTTGTTGTACTTGCCGTATATGTCGATGACATAAACCTTACTGGAACTCCTACAGAACTCCAAAAGGTAATTGATTATTTAAAGAAGGAATTCGAGATGAAAGATCTCGGAAAGACCAAATTATGTCTCGGTTTGCAAATTGAACATTTGACAAATAGGATTTTTGTTCATCAATCTGCCTACGTTAAAAATGTATTGAAACGGTTTTACATGAATGGAGCACATCTATTAAGTGCTCCGATGATTGTTCGATCACTTGATGTGAATAAGTGTCACACCTCTTTTTTCCGCCCCGCGAGGGGTACATGAGTTTTTTTCAATTAAAGGACAATCGAAACGGGATTTGTTTATTTATTTCAGAGTCGCCACTTGGAAGATTTAGGGTGTCCCAAGTCACCAATTTAATCCCGAATCGAGGAAAAGAATGACTCCATATTATAGTCTGCGCACCAGAAATCCGGATAAGGAATTCTGTTAACCCGGGAGAAGGTGTTAGGCATTCCCGAGTTCCGTGGTTCTAGCACGGTCACTCAACTATCATATTTGGCTTAAATATCTGATTTTAATACAATTATGAACCGATGTGCCAATTTTAACTTTTTACCACTTTATTATTATTATTTTTAAAAGAATGTGAACATCGCTTAAAACACGTCTTTGGACTGCGTCACATGAAATGCACCCACAATCCGGAACACATTTTATTTGATGTTTTGGGATTTGGATTTGGGTCGCATGAAATGCACACCCAAGTTTAGGAATGTATTATTATTAAAATCGTGCCTAAAGCGATTAGCGTATTATTATTTCTGGGTAAGACCGTGGAATTCACTAAACAGTCCATCCCGAATTCTAAATATTCAATTAAACATTTATTGAGGGCCCCGCAATTGGTGCATTTTATTGGGCGAGGCTCATCTCATTTTATTTTTAAAGGACAGTCCTAAAATGCCTACATTTTTCTCTTATTAAATTTGTCTCTACAAAAATAAAAGAGAAAATGTCTTAATTTATTTACATGCTTGAGTTGTTATAGATGGGTTTCGAATATGATTCATAAAATCTGAAAATGATGCAAACAGGACAGTCTGTTGCCACTGCGGGCCCAGGCCCAACGTGTATGACATAAAACTAGACATGGGTCGTCTTATTCACATGTTACTACTTAGTTACATTATACTAGGCATGTTCTCAGTTTGTCAAATTAAAAAAAAAACTTAGCAATCTAATTTTAATCCTAGACCATTTACATGCTGAAATTAACCAATATTATTTAACTAAACAATATTCCTACCAAGTTCCTAAATGGCCTATTCGTTTGATTTTTTGACTAGGCGGAGTTACTACACCATTTATTTATTTTTTAGGCAATATATAGATAGTTCATCCGTTAAGCTATCGTCGGATGTTCCACTATATATATTAAATAGCTACATGATTCTGATTTTTGCAAGCTAAATAATTTATACATACAAATAAAATTCAGAATATAATTAAATTAAATTTAGAATTTCAACTCTTCATTTTCGTATTCATGCTTCATATTTCGGTTTACAATAACCAGCGTGTCAGTTGTGTACCTGATATTGGAAGCAAAAGAAGATGGAGATGAGAATCAGCAGCAGTAATAACAATACATCACAACAACAACAGCCCAGCAACAACAGCCCAGGAACAGATTTGAAAATCAAAATAAAATCCAGAAACACAGACAACAAACAACGGACAGAAACCAAGGGAATTTTCAGATTTGAAAGGCTAATTAATGTTTAACCCTTAATTTCTAAACTCGTATATCAGAATATTTATCAGGTGTGTACTACTCTCTCTTCTAATTTCTAGCTCCTTTTTATTTGTATTTTTTCTTTTCTTTTCTTTTTCTTGAAAGTTTTAATATTTTTCTTTCTCTCTTAAATATTCAGCTCTTTTTTTTTCTCTCTCTCTATCTGTCTGTCCTCTTTCTGTCTTTTCAAAAATCTGATCAAGTTCATTTATTTATATCCCATCCCAAAACTCTTTAATCAATTAAAATCAACCACTTTCTCCTACCAAACCCATTATCTTCCCACTCATCCCCCTTTTAAATCCACTACTTAATGTTTTATCCCCACTACATTAAATAAATATATCAAACCCCAACCCATTACCTCTTGTCCCCCATGCCTAACATAAACAATTATATCACCCACACCCCATTACATTTAGTCCCCCATGCCTAACATAAACAATTATATCACCCACACCCCATTACATTTTGTCCCCCATGCTTAACATAAAGAATTGCAAAAATGTACAATTCCCAAACTACCCCTCCCCCCGACCTTATTGCAATTACCATTTTACCCCTGAACGTACTGCAATTTACCAAACTACCCCATCAGCTATAACCAATTCACCTAATCAATCTCAACCAATATATAGCCAATACGACCAATTTCTCAACAAATTTTTAACAACAAATTCAAACTAAATGATGAACAGCAAAGAAACAACTAAAATTATCTTGATTGAACAATATTTTTAACAACAAACAAACCTACTTTCAGATTCAACAACAACAAACATGTATATTCAGATTTCTAAATTCAACAATCATTTGAACTTAAAATTAAATCTAAAAACATTACAACCAACAATTTCTATATTAAAACTAAACAAGATCATGAAGCAAACTGAAGAAATAATCATAAATGATAAACAACAAACAAGAAAATCAAACTTATACTAATTTCGGATTCAAGAACAATCAAACAAAGTATGAACATAAATGAAAAGTTTCAACAACAATAACAAGCAAGTTTTATTCAAATTCGAATTAAGCTTAAACAAAACAAATAAACATATTCAAATCACTAAACTTCAAATAATCAATTGATCATTTTAATTAACTCCAATAAAATTATAATAAAAATACATAATTCAAAAAATTAAAAACCAAGACATAAACTCACATTAAATTACCGAATTAAAAACGAACTTCAAACAAAACAAAAAATGAACACGAATTAAATATAAACTAAACAACAAAGATGGATGATTCAAGCGATCAAACTAACATTCTTTTATGTTAAAACTAAACCAAAACAAATGAATAAAAACAAAAATGAAGGAATAATCAAGAAATGATAAATAATGAACAAGAAAAGAATCAAACATATACTTATTTCAAATCCGAAAATATCAAACAAAATACGGAAGAAATGAAACTTAAAATAACTGACCGGAAATGACCAACGATGAACTCGAACGGACTCAAACGAAACCAAACGAAACTTTGAAAGAACTTCGCCGGACTTTAACCGGACTGCTTTGCTTTTCCTCCGTGTGTGTCGTGTAGTTGTGGAAGTTGCTATGGCGAGCAGCAACAGCACTTGGACATGAAGAACGCAGTGGGCAGCAGCGATTTAGAAGCTGGAAGAAGCTGCCATGGCAGCAACGACAACGAAGAAGAATCAGTGGGCAGCAGTCCGCGTCGACGGGAAGAAGATGCAGCGGGCAGCAGCGACGGGAAGAAGAAGAAGAAACCACGGGCAGCAGAAACGGGAAGAAGAACAGTGGCCAACAGCGACAAAGAGACAGTAACAGCAGTTGGTCGCAGAAGAAGAAGAAGCGGGCAGCATCACGACGGAATCTCGTGCTCATTTTGAAGAGCTTGAAAACGCAGGCATGGCGGGGTTGTTTGGAGAAGGTGAAGACAAAAGGAGAGGGCAACCATGGTTGGCTGAGGTTTGGGGATGGTGAAGTCTTGGAGAAGAAGAAGAGAGGGTGGCCATTGTTGGCTTTCTTGAAGCTTGAGGAAGAAGAAGGAAAGAGAAGAGGGGGGCGGATGGGTAGTGTAGGTTTAGTTTTTTTTTTTTTTTTTTGTCAAATGTAAGATATGGGGTGTTGGGTATTTGGGTTATGGACCGGGTCGACCCATGTGGAGATGGACTGGGTCATGGGGAAGGTTGGACAATTATTTGGGCTTGTGGTTTGAAATTGAAGAAGAGGCCTAATTCCGATTTTCTTTATATTTTTGCTCTTTTTTCTTCTTTTATTTTCTAAAACTAAATTATAAAAATACTTAAATTATTATTAAGAACTAAATTAAGTTATAAAAGCGCAAATTAACTCCCAATAACAATTAACGCACAATTAAGTAATAATTAAGCATAAAATTGTTCATTTGGACATTAAATGCTAAAAATGCAAAAGATGCCTATTTTTGTAATTTTTAATTTTTGTAAAACTAATTTAATTACTAACAATTGTAGAATTAAATCCTACATGCAAAATGCGACATATTTTTGTATTTTTTATTAATTTAACAAATAAGCAAACACAGACAAATACAAATAATTATCCAAAAATGTCACAAAAATTCTCAAAATTGCACACCAAGGAAAATCATTTTATTTTGAATTTTTTTGGGAGTAATTCTCATATAGGGCAAAAATCACGTGCTTACAGCTGCCCCTCTTTGCCCGAAGACACGAAGGATTTTCGTGCAAAGATAAAGTGAGCGATTTTTGCCCATCCGAGTACTCCGTGTGAAGCATTTTTTGAAAAAGATTTGACCGAACCTTTGCTTCAGAGGTTTCCTACATATCCTGGGCTAAACAGGAATCAGGTCAATGTAGTTAGGGAAGTTTTGGTAGCTGGGACTACCGTGGGATTGCAAGGTTACTGCTGTTGCATGCTATTAACACTGCTTACCGATCTCCTTGTTACACCGTGCTTAAAAGAAAACAAGAAGCTAGGCTAGACTGCAACTTGTTCTTGTTGCCTTGCTTTCTTGTCTGTTTGCGTTTCTTCCGGTGCTTTTCTTCCGAGACTTCTGGCCCTTTGCTTTTCTGAATACCAGTTTTCATCATTTTGTTCGGTCCGCTGGGGACATGGCTTTCTTCATTAAGCTTTTCGGCGGTTCCCCTGGGGATACAACTCTCTTTATTAGATTTGTTATGCTGGGCATGATTTAATGTTCAAATGCCACGTCTTTCAAAATGCGTCTTTTCTTCCTTTTGACACATGCACTTGAGTTTGTGCTGGGACCTCTTGTTGCAACCTTCTGCTTCCCGGTGCTGGGGATTTTTATTGTTTCCTGCTGGGGATTCCTGTTGTAACCTTCTGCCTTCTGGTGGGGTTACTGATTTCAAAATCTGCAGTATAAGACTAAAAAGTATTCCTCTTGTTATACAGATGGGCGCCTAACTTCAACAAACAACTTTGAAAATAAAACGCCATTTCTCTCTTCAGGCGGGCTCCTGATTTCAAAAACAACTTTTAAAATAAACGTCATTCCTCTCTTCAGGCGGGCTCCTGACTTCCACAACTTTAAAAATAAAATGTCATTCCTTTCTTTAGGTTGGCGAGATTTCAACAACTTTTAAAAATAAAACGCCTTTCCTCTTTTCAGGCGGGCTCCTGATTTCAACAACAACTTTGAAAATAAACGTCATTCCTCTCTTCAGGCGTTCTCCTGACTTCAAACAAACTTTAAAATAAAAATGTCATTTCCTTTCTCTAGGTTGGCGAAATTTCAACAACTTTTTTTTAAAAAAAAAACGTCATTCCTCTCTTCATGCGGGCTCCTGACTTCAACAAACAACTTTGAAAATAAAATGCCATTCCTTTTCCTAGGTTGGCGAGATTTTAACAACTTTTAAAAATAAAACGTCATTCCTCTCTTCAGGCGGGCTCCTGACTTTAACAAACAACTTTAAAAATAATTCAGCCTCCGTTCTCCAAGCAGGCTCCTGACTTCGACAACAACTTTTAAAATAATTCAGCCTCCGTTCTCCAGGCGGGCTCCTGACTTCAACAACTTTAAAAATAAAATGTCATTCCTTTCTTTAGGTTGGCGAGATTTCAATAACTTTTAAAAATAAAAAGTCTTTCCTCTCTTCAGGCGGGCTCCTGACTTCAAACAAACTTTAAAATAAAAATGCCATTTCCTTTCTTTAGGTTGGCGAAATTTCAAAAAAATAAAACGCCATTCCTCTCTTCAGGCGGGCTCCTGACTTCAACAACTTTGAAAAAATAAAATGCCATTCCTTTTGCTAGGTTGGCGAGATTTTAATAACTTTTAAAAATAAAACGTCATTCCTCTCTTCAGGCGGACTCCTGATTTCAACAACAACTTTGAAAAATAAAAATGTCATTCCTTTCTTTAGGTTGGCGAAATTTCAACAATTTTTTTAAAAATAAAACGTCTTTCCTCTCTTCAGGCGGGCTCCTGATTTCAACAACAACTGAACATTGATAATCTTAAGAAAACTAAAAAATGACTCCCTTTTTTTCAATTTCAAACTTCTTTTTTTTTCTTTCAAATTATCCGACTAAGATTTTATTATATTATCTTGGGAGAAAAATTTCATCGGACCAAGATTTTGACTCTAGGAGATAAATCGTCAAACTAGGTCCATTTTGTTGTGATCTTAGGAGAAAGATTCATCGGACTAAGATTTGATATCTTAGGAGAAAATTTCATCGGACTAAGATTTCTATCTTAGGAGAAAAATTCATCGGACTAAGATTTGGTATCTTAGGAGAAAATTTCATCGGACTAAGATTTGATATCTTATCTTGGGAGAAAAAATTCCATCGGACCAAGATTGTGACTCTAGGAGATAAATCGTCAAACTAGGTCCATTTTGTTGTGATCTTAGGAGAAAGATTCATCGGACTAAGATTTGATATCTTAGGAGAAAATTTCATCGGACTAAGATTTCTATCTTAGGAGAAAAATTCATCGGACTAAGATTTGGTATCTTAGGAGAAAATTTCATCGGACTAAGATTTGATATCTTATCTTGGGAGAAAAAATTCCATCGGACCAAGATTGTGACTCTAGGAGATAAATCGTCAAACTAGGTCCATTTTGTTGTGATCTTAGGAGAAAGATTCATCGGACTAAGATTTGATATCTTAGGAGAAAAATTCATCGGACTAAGATTTGATATCTTAGGAGAAAAATTCATCGGACTAAGATTGTATCGGGAGGGAAATTCATCAGATTAGGACTTTTTATCCTAGGAGGAAAATGTAAAGATCAATGATTTGAGAAACTTACCGAGAAAAATTCATCGGACTAAGATTGTATCGGGAGGGAAATTCATCAGATTAGGACTTTTTATCCTAGGAGGAAAATGTAAAGATCAATGATTTGAGAAACTTACCTTGGTAATTTCTTCTTTTCTTTTCTTTTTCCTTTGCGCTGCTTTGTTCTTGCTTGCTAGGGATAATACCACTGAGGGAGTCTCCTTTCTTCCCCTCCTTCAATTTTTTTTTTCTCTCAACACTGCTGGGGATAAAAGTGTTATCTTTTTGGGATAACGTTGTTGAGGATAACGCTGCTGGAGAATTTTATCCCTTCAAATCGATGTTTCATTCTTCTGGAAGCTGCTGGGGATGATAATGGCTTTTGCTTTTTCTAAACACCAGTTTCATCTCTTTGGTTCTGTCCGCTGGGGGATACAACTCATTTTATTAAAACTTATTGTGTTGGGGGCAACACTGGTTCAAAGACCACTTCCTTTGAGACTGGTGTTATCTTTATTCTTCCCCGAATAGGTACCTGACTTCCAGAAAATTTTCTAAATGAAAGGAAAATTTTCTGCCCCACTTTGACAATCTCCCTTATGGCATGCATTTCCGACATCAATGCCATTTCCTTTACCTGTTTCAAATCAAACAAAATTTGTTAGTTTAAAGCACGGTAGTTGGTTGTGATACTCCACTGGGATGGCTTTTCCCTTTCTCCTTCTTTGCTCTGCGTTCCACAACTTGTTGGGGATGATATTATTTGCTGGGGATAATCTCTTTCTGCTGGGGATATCCCTCTTCTTTTGTGGCATATCTCGGAAACTGGCATTTCCCCGACCTTTTAGTCTTGCATGAATCTCCCAAATCATGCCCATTGCTCTTCTTGATTTGTCCACAGGCCTTGGCCTTGAGGTTTATAACCTTTGATTTCGGCAAGGATATCCCTCTTGACACTCGTTGATCCTTTTGTCAATCTCCTTTTGCTGGAGATATCTTTCTTGACACTGGCCTCGCGCTTGTTCCTTCCTGACTATACCACTTGGATGTACTAGTCAGATCTCATCTTGCATGATTGGAAAGTTGATGGCCTATTTTGAAGTCATTTCTCACTTGTTCTGAACAAACAGACTCTACTGGGGAATTTTCTATGAAAGGATAAAGATAAAAAGGAACAGAATAAAAGACAAAGGAAAAAGATGACTTTTTAACAAAAGAAACTATAAATAAAAACCTATCAAATGCAGATACCGACTTTAATGGTCATGACATGCATATGTGGCCTATCCTCCGCCGTCAATCGTCTTTCAAGACCTATAATTGGAAATTCCCCATCTGATTCTCAATCTCATTCGACTTGTAGTGCCCGAAGGGTTTTCACTATCAAGCCTCTCTCATTTTAGTGTTTCTCTCAACTTTCATCGCCTTACGGTGTCCGTAAAGATTTTCACCGATAAGACTCTCTCATTTGTATCACTTTCCAGCTGGGGATTTGGAGTGTTGCCGGTATGACTCTTTCTGCTGGGGATTAAAGTCCTTTCTGCTGTGGAACAGAGTGTTATGTTCACCGGCAAGACTCTCATTTGTCTGACTTGACATCTTTTGAAGACTGATCAGAAGGTCTTTCTTTGGACCGTAATGTGGGTTTTGGATAGGCTAGAAAGAAAGGGTATTAAAGGCTCAAAAATAAATTTGGGGTTCAAAATTACAACCTTCGGAACCATATTTGTTTACAACAAGCGCAACTCTTGCCCCAGTTTTTAGTTTGGGGATATTTATTTTTGTTATACTATGTTACACTATGCATATTATGCACCATATGACCGAGCCGTGAGGCGCCTACGTATCCTCTTTGAGGAATCAGGTCAAACGCAGTTCCCAATTCCTCTGTATTCTTCTGACTTTCTTTTGTTTTTTTGTTATCATTTTTCTTTTTTTTTCTTCCACGTTTGTGTTTCTAACCTTTGCTACTGATTCCGAACGAGGGGTATGAAAGAAAATAAATAAGGCTCAAAAAGGGTAACGAAGGATAAAGTGTTTAGGTAGCAGAACAAAATGCCTTCGTCATTCCAATCTTCAAAACACGCCAAGCACAAACAACACCATTAAATATTCGCCACATCTTCTGATTGTGCCGAACTTGATAACCATATGCAAACATTTGCCTTTTTCTTTTGTCATTTTTAAAGCACCACTGGGCAATTCTCTCACTTGATTTCATGGTTTTCTTTATGTTTTATTTGCCCCAGTTCCACATGACTCGAGCTCCGAATAATCTCAAACCATTTTTATTCTTTTTAAATGTTCCGATCACCTCCCAATGGTTTTATGATTATCTTTTAAGATCAGGCCCAACTGTGCGCACATGTCATGTCACTAGAATCGGCGCTGAACAAAAATGACAGAAGGACCAAACAAAAGATGACGGGAAATAAAAGATCGGATTTTGTATTAGACTACCGGTGAAATGGTTTGAATAATAAAACAAACGAAACAAACCAGAAAAAAATCCTAAAACAACCTGGACAAAACTTAAACAAACCGCTATGACAAAATGGAAAGATAAGAAGGTTTGACACAAGACAATATCCGAATTACAACCCAAATAATCCGGACGACAGAAATGACAACAAAATAAACCACCAAAACTCCTCTCTGGCTGACCAGGAGATGGAGCGCCTTTCCAATTGCCAAACACGATATTTTAGCCATTGAGTTCTGCATCATCATTGCCAAGACCATTACCAACTTCAATATCATTATCATCAGTTAGCAGCTTCCCGGGATGACTCTCAAACTCCATGTCACCAGGCATCCTCCCCATAAAGTGTGCATCATGATGTGCAGGTAAAGGATTCTGCGCGATATTCTGGGTGTCACTATCTTGGATCACAATCAGATTTTCCTGGATCATCCTTTCTATTTCTCTTTTCAAATCCCGACAACTTTCAACATTGTGCCCCTGGGCATTGGAATGGTATTCACACCTTTTAGATGGGTCAAAGCTTCTTGCACGTGGGTCCACGTGATTTGGAGGAATAGATGCAATCATGTCGTGATGCTTTAGCCTCCCAAATAAGCTTTCATAGGACTCTCCTATTGGTGTAAAATTATCTTTCAACTTTCGTTCCCCTTTATACCTCTGGCTTGGATGTGGGTTATAGGGCACCTGAAAGTTATGTGGAGGCTTCTGGAGATTTTGTGACGCTCGTGCTCGCCTTCTAGGGTGTTTTGGTGGCGGGGCAACATACTGAGGTGGAACAATAGAGTGTTGTGGGTTCTGAGGGGGATAATATTGCTCAGGGGATTAATAGAAAACTTGAGGAGGCTGCTCAAACCTTCGAGATGTTCTCCTAGGACCTCTTCTTGACCCTGATGTCATCATGATTTCTTCAATTTTCTCATTTGTGTCGCAAAAATTATCAGACTCAACCCGGACAGCGTGAGTTGCAGCTTTAAAAACTGCTTGACTTATATTTTTTCCTGTCTTAAGACCATTCTCTATCATTTCTCCCATTTTGATTGCTTCCGAGAAGGATTTGCCAACTGCGGACATCATGTTCTGAAAGTAATCTGGCTCTTGCGCTTGAAGGAAGACAGTTATTAGCTCGTGGTCATCCATGGGTGGCTTAACTCGAGCTGCTTGCTCTCTCCATTTAATGGCATATTCCCTGAAACTTTCACTTGGTTTCTTCTTCAGGTTTGAAAGGGAAATGCGGTCTGGGGCAATGTCGATGCTGTATTGGAACTGTTTGACAAATGCTTGTGCCATGTCGTCCCAGACATACCAGCGAGACGTGTCTTGATCCATAAACCATTCGGAAGCTACTCCCGTAAGGCTTTCCACAAAATAAGCCATCAACAATTCTTCATTTCTTCCTGCAACTCTCAGTTGATTGCAATACCTTTTCAGGTGGGCAATGGGATCTCCATGTCTATCGTACTTTTCAAATTTGGGAGTCTTGAAACCAGGCGGCAAGTGGACATCGGGGAACATACATAAATCTTTGAAGGCAACGCTCTTTTGACCAGACAACCCTTGCCTGTTTTTCAACCATTGTTCTAAGCTTTTCACTCTTTGGGTCATTTCTTCTTGTACCATCTTTCGGGTAGACTCTTCAATCTTTGCAGGAAGATCAAACGAGTACGGGTGGTACTTAGGAGAGTGGTATTGCTCTTGTTGTGTCGCAAATTGTGACTCATGACGAGGCTATCCTTGCCCACTGGCCCATGCTTGACACACTCCGGTCATTTGCTGTTTCAGTATTCTATTTTTCTCCGGCACAGTAGACTCTTGTTGAACCCTCTGACTCTGAGTCTCTTGAGCATTTGTAACAACTTTGATGTCAGTTATCATTTTCTTTGGATCTTGTGTTTCCGTCTTACCACAAACCGACCAACTCAACTTTCTTCACAATTCAAAACAAAACATGTTAGAATTGACTCAGTCGGTTCTTATTACTAGCAACATCTTTTTCCTTTTTTTCGATTTTTTTTCAATTTTTTTTTCAATTTTTTTTGTTGTGGTCGAATCTTATGGAGATTGCCTACGTATCATGACCCCGCATAAATCAGACCTTGCGTAGTTCGGACCAAATAAAGATAAACAACAATTTTTTCAATTTTTATATTAAAACAAACTGGGTTTCAAAGGTTTGAAGATGACCTACAAACTCGAAGATCAAACAACCCACATATTCTAATTAAAAGGTTTACAAACTCCAAAAACAAATGGCCAGCTTCCTTTCTCCGTTTGACAAATGCAACCAAACGGTTATTTTTGCAAATGTGGCCCCTTCCAAATTTCACATGAATTTTGAGGCCGAGGAGGATTATTTTATGACACTTTACAAACTTGCCCATTCTTTTACGAAAATAGCCTTTCAACAACTGAAAGATACTCTAAGGCTATTTCGGCAAGAACGGTTTAAGACGCGGCCGAAGCTGGCTCGGCTTATTTTTGACTAAAAATCCAAAGGGTATTCACCTGACCGCTGACTCTTTGTTTTTTTTTCTTTTCAAATTACAATAAAAACCTGGTGTTGCAAACACGGCCCTTCAGCACCTCGGGGACGAAGATTTTTAAGGCTGTGTGGGTCAACTGGACCAAAAATCCTAAACATGACCCAAAAGGTGGCTGTTTATGCAAAGTCAGCCTTCCGGCATCCCTTTCGGGAACATTCGGCTATTTATGACAAAACAACATCAATTGACTTATTTACGACTCTTTTTATCGTTTTTCAAATTAGAAAACTCAATATTGCAAACGCGGCCTTTCAACGTCTCGGGGACGAAGATTTTTAAGGCTGTGTGGGTCAACTGGACCAAATCTTAAAAAACGACCCAAAGGTGGCTGTTTATGCAAAGTCAGCCTTCCGGCGTCCCTTTCGGGAACATTCGGCTATGTTTTGACAAAACATCGTCACCCGACTTCTTTATGATAGAATTAAAATTTTGACATGTTTTTTTTTATTATTTATTTGTTTTTGGCTATTTTAGCAAAGGGGGGTTGGACCCGACGAGGGTTGCCTACGTATCACACATCCGGTGAGAATCAAACCCGCGTAGTTCGGGTAGATTGGATATGGGTGCGAAATAAAAAATAACTAATTCAGAGAAAACATATTTATTTTTTTTGCTTTTTCTTAAAAGGTGATGAAACATGTAAAATCTTTTGGATTTTCTTTTTCCCTTTTTTTTATTTTTGATTTTTCAAAAATGATAAAAAGTGCAAAGTTTTTTTTATTTGAATTCATTTTTTTAAAAAATAAAAATGTAACAAAACATAACCGGGCCCTATTTGCTTTATCTTCGCACTTCACCCTCTCTTTTTCCTTTTTTCCTTTTCATTCACTCTCAATTATCATTGGTCCACCAAATGACCCTTTTACCCTTGAAGGAATGCAACATGTAGCACATAAGATGCATCAAGATGGTCTTTTTCATTTCAGGTTGTTAGTCCTAGACAGACCCAACCCCTGTGTTGAGTCCCCTAAGCCAAATGCAACATGATGCAAATAATCGTTCCTACTAGGGATCCGGCATGAAGTCATGTTATTCTATGTTCAAAACCTGAGGCATATTGTTCTAGATCTGGCTTACCCAAACGGACAGCTTGAGCCGAAGTGGGGGCAACGTACCGGGAGCCCGAAAGTCTACCCGGCCTAGTTACTTGTCCCAACTTCGTCTTATTTGGTATGACTTCTAACAGAAAGGTGGGCCACGCGCACGTGTGCACCATAAATTAAAAAGACTCAGAAGGAAGGAGGGTTTCGTAGCAGTTTTATATACACAATTCAGATAATATTAAAGCGGTAAAAAGCAACATTTAGCACATTAAGCATGAATACGTAAAAAAAATCCGATAACAAACAAAGCCAACCATAACAGTTATTTTAAACTCGAATTCTTGAACCCCGAACTAGAGATTCTGGGATAATCCCCAGCAGAGTCGCCAGAGCTGTCACACCTCCTTTTTCCGCCCCGCGAGGGGTACATGAGTTTTTTCCAATTAAAGGACAATCGAAACGGGATTTGTTTATTTATTTCAGAGTCGCCACTTGGGAGATTTAGGGTGTCCCAAGTCACCAATTTAATCCCGAATCGAGGAAAAGAATGACTCAATATTATAGTCTGCGCACCAGAAATCCGGATAAGGAATTCTGTTAACCCGGGAGAAGGTGTTAGGCATTCCCGAGTTCCGTGGTTCTAGCACGGTCACTCAACTATCATATTCGGCTTATTTATCTGATTTTAATACAATTATGAACCGATGTGCCAATTTTAACTTTTTACCACTTTATTATTATTATTTTTAAAAGAATGTGAACATCGCTTAAAACACGTCTTTGGACTGCGTCACATGAAATGCACCCACAATCCGGAACACATTTTATTTGATGTTTTGGGATTTGGATTTGGGTCGCATGAAATGCACACCCGTGTTTAGGAATGTATTATTATTAAAATCGTGCCTAAAGCGATTAGCGTATTATTATTTCTGGGTAAGACCGTGGAATTCACTAAACAGTCCATCCCGAATTCTAAATATTCAATTAAACATTTATTGAGGGCCCCGCAATTGGTGCATTTTATTGGGCGAGGCTCATCTCATTTTATTTTTAAAGGACAGTCCTAAAATGCCTACATTTTTCTCTTATTAAATTTGTCTCTACAAAATAAAAGAGAAAATGTCTTAATTTATTTACATGCTTGAGTTGTTATAGATGGGTTTCGAATATGATTCATAAAATCTGAAAATGATGCAAACAGGACAGTCCGTTGCCACTGCGGCCCCAGGCCCAACGTGTATGACATAAAACTAGACCTGGACCGTCTTATTCACATGTTACTACTTAGTTACATTATACTAGGCATGTTCTCAATTTATCAAATTAAAAAAAAACTTAGCAATCTAATTTTAATCCTAGACCATTTACATGCTGAAATTAACCAATATTATTTAACTAAACAATATTCCTACCAAGTTCCTAAATGACCTATTCGTTTGATTTTTTTTTGACTAGGCGGAGTTACTACACCATTTATTTATTTTTTAGGCAATATATAGATAGTTCATCTGTTAAGCTATCGTCGGATGTTCCACTATATATATTAAATAGCTACATGATTCTGATTTTTGCAAGCTAAATAATTTATACATACAAATAAAATTCAGAATATAATTAAATTAAATTTAGAATTTCAACTCTTCATTTTCGTATTCATGCTTCATATTTCGGTTTACAATAACCAGCGTGTCAGTTGTGTACCTGATATTGGAAGCAAAAGAAGATGAAGATGAGAATCAGCAGCAGCAATAACAATACAACACAACAACAACAGCCCAGGAACAGATTTGAAAATCAAAATAAAATCCAGAAACACAGACAACAAACAACGGACAGAAACCAAGGGAATTTTCAGATTTGAAAGGCTAATTAATGTTTAACCCTTAATTTCTAAACTCGTATATCAGAATATTTATCAGGTGTGTATTACTCTCTCTTCTAATTTCCAACTCCTTTTTATTTGTATTTTTTCTTTTCTTTTCTTTTTCTTGAAAGTTTTAATATTTTTCTTTCTCTCTTAAATATTCAGCTCTTTTTTTTTCTCTCTCTATCTGTCCGTCCTCTTTCTGTCTTTTCAAAAATCTGATCAAGTTCATTTATTTATATCCCATCCCAAAACTCTTTAATCAATTAAAATCAACCACTTTCTCCTACCAAACCCATTATCTTCCCACTCATCCCCCTTTTAAATCCACTACCTAATGTTTTGTCCCCACTATATTAAATAAATATATCAAACCCCAACCCATTACCTCTTGTCCCCCATGCCTAACATAAACAATTATATCACCCACACCTCATTACATTTTGTCCCTCATGCCTAACATAAACAATTATATCACTCACACCCCATTACATTTTGTCCCCCATGCTTAACATAAAGAATTACAAAAATGTACAATTCCCAAACTACCCCCCGACCTTATTGCAATTACCATTTTACCCCTGAACGTACTGCAATTTACCAAACTACCCCATCAGCTATAACCAATTCACCTAATCAATCTCAACCAAAATATAGCCAATATGACCAATTTCTCAACAAATTTTTAACAACAAATTCAAACTAAATGATGAACAACAAAGAAACAACTAAAATTATCTTGATTAAACAATATTTTTAACAACAAACAAACCTACTTTCAGATTCAACAACAACAAACATGTATATTCAGATTTCTAAATTCAATAATCATTTGAACTTAAAATTAAATCTAACAACATTACAACCAACAATTTCTATATTAAAACTAAACAAGATCATGAAGCAAACTGAAGAAATAATCATAAATGATAAACAACAAACAAGAAAATCAAACTTATACTAATTTCGGATTCAAGAACAATCAAACAAAGTATGAACATAAATGAAAAGTTTCAACAACAATAACAAGCAAGTTTTATTCAAATTCGAATTAAGCTTAAACAAAACAAATAAACATATTCAAATCACTAAACTTCAAATAATCAATTGATCTTTTTAATTAACTCCAATAAAATTATAACAAAAATACATGATTCAAAAAATTAAAAACCAAGACATAAACTCACATTAAATTACCGAATTAAAAACGAACTTCAAACAAAACAAAAAATGAACACGAATTAAATCTAAACTAAACAACAAAGATGGATGATTCAAGCGATCAAACTAACATTCCTTTATGTTAAAACTAAACCAAAACAAATGAATAAAAACGAAAATGAAGGAATAATCAAGAAATGATAAATAATGAACAAGAAAAGAATCAAACATATACTTATTTCAAATCCGAAAATATCAAACAAAATACGGAAGAAATGAAACTTAAAACAACTGACCGGAAATGACCAACGATGAACTCGAACGGACTCAAACGAAACCAAACGAAACTTTGACAGAACTTCGCCGGACTTTAACCGGACTGCTTTGCTTTTCCTCCGTGTGTGTGCATGTAGTTGTGGAAGTTGCTATGGCGAGCAGCAGCAACACTTGGACGTGAAGAACGCAGCGGGCAGCAGCGATTTGGAAGCTGGAAGAAGCTGCCATGGCAGCAACGACAACGAAGAAGCAGCAGTGGGCAACAGTCCGCATCGACGGGAAGAAGACGCAGCGGGCAGCAGCGACGGGAAGAAGAAGAAGAAACCACGGGCAGCAGCAACGGGAATAAGAACAACGGTCAGCAGCGATAAAGAGACAGTAACAGCAGTTGGTCGCAGAAGAAGAAGAAGCGGGCAGCATCTCGACGGAATCTCGTGCTCATTTTGAAGAGCTTGAAAACGCAGCCATGGCGGGGTTGTTTGGAGAAGATGAAGACGAAAGGAGAGGGCAGCCATGGTTGGCTGAGGTTTGGGGATGGTGAAGTCTTGGAGAAGAAGAAGAGAGGGTGGCCATTGTTGGCTTTCTTGAAGCTTGAGGAAGAAGAAGGAAAGAGAGGAGGGGGCGGATGGGTAGTGTAGGTTTTTTTTTTTTTTTTTTTTTTTTTTTGTCAAATGTAAGATATGGGGTGTTGGGTATTTGGGTTATGGACCGGGTCGACCCGTGTGGAGATGGACCGGGTCATGGGGAAGGTTGGGCAATTATTTGGGCTTGTGGTTTGAGATTGAAGAAGATGCCTAATTCAGATTTTCTTTATATTTTTGCTCTCTTTTCTTCTTTTATTTTTCTAAAACTAAATTATAAAAATACTTAAATTATTATTAAGAACTAAATTAAGTTATAAAAGCGCAAATTAACTCCCAATAATAATTAACGCACAATTAAGTAATAATTAAGCATAAAATTGCACAATTGGACATTAAATGCTAAAAATGCAAAAGATGCCTATTTTTGTAATTTTCAGTTTTTGTAAAGCAAACTTAATTACTAACAATTGTAGAATTAAATCCTACATGCAAAATGCGAACATATTTTTGTATTTTTTATTAATTTAGCAAATAAACATGCACAGACAAATACAAATAATTATCCAAAAATGTCACAAAAATTCTCAAAATTGCACACCAAGGAAAATCATTTTATTTTAATTTTTTTTGGAGTAATTCTCATATTGTTCGATCACTTGATGTGAATAAGGACCCGTTTCGACCTCAAGAAAAGAATGAAGAGCTTCTTGGTCCTGAAGTACCATATCTTAGTGCAATTGGTGCACTAATGTATCTTGCTAACACTACAAGGCCTGACATAACTTTTTCGGTTAATGTCTTAGCAAGATATAGCTCTGCTCATACAAGGAGACACTGGAATGAGATCAAACACATATTGCGATATCTAAAAGGGACTACCAATATGGGCTTATTTTATGGCAATGATTGCAATTCCGATCTTGTTGGTTATGTCGATGCTGGATATTTATCTGACCCGCATAAGGCTCGATCTCAAACAGGTTATGTGTTTACATGTGGCGGCACTGCCATATCTTGGCGATCGACTAAGCAATCAATCGTGGCTACTTCTTCTAATCATGCTGAGATAATTGCTATTCATGAAGCAAGTCGATAATGTATTTGGTTGAAGTCTATAATACATCTTATCCGAGACAAATGTGGTTTGAAGTGTGAAAAACTACCCACAATTTTGTATGAAGACAATGCAACATGCATAGCCCAATTGAAAGGAGAATTCATAAAAGGAGATAGGACAAAGCACATTTCACCAAAGTTATTTTTTACACATGATCTTCAAAAGAATAGTGATATCAATGTGCAACAGATTTGTTCAAGTGATAATATGACTGATTTGTTCACCAAATTTCTACCAACATCAACCTTCAAGAAACTGGTGTACAAAATTGGGATGCGAAGGCTCAAGGATGTGAGTTGATGCTCTCATCAGAGGGAGTTAATACACGTTGTACTCTTTTTCCCTTACAAGGTTTTGTCTCATTGAGTTTTCCTTGCAAGGTTTTTAACGAGGCAATAAAAGGGCGTATTTCTAATCATGTGTACTCTTTTTCCTTCACTAAGATTTTTTTTCCCATAAGGTTTTTTTCTAGTAAAGTTTTAACGAGGCACATTATCTTTGGACATCCAAGGGGGAGTGTTATGATAAATATGGTGGATGTCTACTCTTCTTCCATAATCTTCATCTCAAATGCTTAATGACATATTCAATGACATATTTTGTATGTTCAATGACATATTCCATGACATATTTTCTTCACTTTTTATGCCTATATAAAGGCCTTGTAATAGATAGAAAAATACACGCAATTGAAGAATAAATAAGAATCTCTCTTCCTCTCTTTCTCTTTATATCTCTTAGTTTGTTTTTGCTTGTTCTATATTGTTATTTTGCGTTATATTTTATAACAGAAACATCTAAATGTGAGTTTTTGCTGAAATTTTTTCCAAGCACCTTAAATCTAACCATTAGAATTTGTTAAATATTCACTTTCAGCGGACCAAACCTACTCAAGATATATTTAAGGGGCTATTTATCAACCTAACCCAAACATAAAGGACAATTTTTGTCATGTTCTCGTACTCTTTTTTTTTTTTCAAAAGGCGAAATCACAACGTACTGAACCACGGCTGCTTCAACGAATTTAACGCCTTATTTATTGGTGTCCGTCAACAGGTCTCGTCATATTCAGCCCTAGCTCTTGGAGCTTTAATCCACAGGGACCAAAAGGGAGGGACCTCGAAACATCTTTCTTTGCCGTTTTAGTCCTCAACCTTTTTGAAATCTTAACCCCAGATTCCCTGTCAATACTGTTTCTTGAATTATTTCCCTCCTCTTCAAAAAGATTCCAATTTTTCCTGTTATTTTAGATCCCTAATTCCTTCACTCAGATTAACACCCACCATATCTTTTATTTATTTATTTATTTATTTTTGTTCGCATTTGACTGCTGTAATTGAACCAAGCAGTCACTTGTGAAGTTTCTGCAAAATTAACGTTTAGGGTCTTTTTTGAGTTTCTAAGTTGGAGAGGGGAAAATAAATAAGGAAGTTGAATGTGGATGCAAGAAATTGAAGAGTAAATTTTGAAAACCTAGAACTTGCTGTTGCGTCCGATATGAAGCAGTTGTGGGGACACAAAAATGGCTGTTCATGCTGTGAAAACTGAAGTTTGATATTGGTGTTCTACTGCTCTGAGGTTTGAGGAAATTTTGTTCCGGAAACTGTTTGAATTCCTTTCATCAGGTCTGGCGTTATCTTCAAGAAGTTTGATTTCGATGCCATTATTTTTATTGAGTTTTTCTTACCTAGGAGATGTACATTAGACTTACATGCACCTTGTGTTTACATCAAACCAACACATTTATCACTTAACCAAGTGATATATTTTATTTTTTGGATAATGGCAGTGGACCGGTACTAGGTAACTCTGTGCACCAAGGTTTGGGCAAATGGGGAAGACATCACCTAACATTTTTGCCTCCACTGGATTTGAGCCCGAGACCTCAGGGTTTTCAGCCCACTTCTTTGGCCACTAGGCCACACACCTTAATTTTTAACTGCTAAGTGTTAAATTATATGATTTGGAGTAAAAATCGTCGTATAAAATATGTGATTACATTTGTCCAGTGTTTGGTTATTGGTATTAGCTAATACCACTATAATATTTTGTACAAAGTCTTGGTATTATCTATCCCATATTGGATGTGGGATTATAGTCCCAGGATAACCTTTTTTCAAACCAAACGAGTCCGAAGTTATCACTGGTCTTGCTTATCTGCTTCCGTGGGAAAATGTTCCTTTTGTGCTTTCACTCTTCTTCAAAGTTCTATCATGTTTGCCCTCTAGTTCTCTAATCTATTTTAGCCTATTTATTTGTACTTACTTTCCCTTATTTAATTTCTTATCAGTCCTGGGATGAATTCTACAAATATGGTTGGCTTGTGTAGTAACAATCTTGGAGGTGTGGAGACAAAGGCTGTTAAGTTGGAATCAGGATTGGTTGAAAGTTCAATACCACAAATGGAATACTGTGAAGCTGACCCCTTGCCATACCAAAATACCTCAAGCAATTGTGGAAGGCAAGATTCTGCAACTACTGAGCAGAGTGGCACCACTGTCTTGGATCAAGATCAGTCTCCAATAGATGATTCAAGTCTTTGTTCTACATCACAAATATGTCCAGCACCCCTATCTCGCCAGTTCTGGAGAGCTGGAAATTATGATGAGGGGCTTACTACTAAGTCCACCCTTAAAAGTATTATACTTTGAAGTACTTAATTTTACTTTTTTAAATTTACTTTTAGCAAATGATCATTATGTTCATTTGGGTAAAAGGACCATATGAAGTTACCACTAGTTGATTAACCATGCCTGCTAAGTGAGTTCTGCTGAGTAGTTGGTCAATTTTTTTCTTGATTTTGCTTACCCTTCAGTGTTGCCTTATAGCCTGATTCTTTAACTGTAATTCAAGTAGTATGTGTTTTTAATCTAAAGATTGTTGCCATCTAATTTGTGGCATTACAGAGGGCTCCAGTTTCCTTCACATTCACCCCAAGTTCCTTCACTCAAATGCAACTTCCCATAAATGGGCATTTGGTGGTATGTGCAATTGCTGGTTGATTTTTTGTTTTCATATACTTACATTGTGATAGGTTTACATGTATTGCAAATGCTATTACCCGAGTTTTAACTTAGTTATTATTGTTTTATGGTGTCTAAAGCCTTGGCGGAGCTTCTTGACAATGCTGTTGATGAGGTAAGCCTCTTTTCAAGCTTATTCTCCTTTTTTCTTTTACTTTCTTTATAGCACCAACTGTCTTCCACTTTTGGTGGGCTATACCTATTTTAGGGGCACATAATTATCATCGTGATAGCTGAAAATTTCCAAAAATGATAAACATGGAGAGACGATTGTTCACTATGAACAATTATGGTATCTATAATACATGAAAAGAAAGAAAAAGTTACAGCGGGCTGAAGAAGAAGTCGCAGAACAAGTAGGGTAAAGATAGATATAAAGGAGAAGGAACAAATAGAGTTAGGTGGAGAAATAAAGGGAGATGGTGTGGAGTCCACCTTATTGAGAGAACTTAACTAGTCAATACTCTTATAAATTTATACTCGGGTGAAATAAAGCTTTATACTCTTGGGTGGTTGGCGGCGAGGGGAGCGATTTTGACCGCAGAAAACCTGGGAAAGAGAAGGATCACCTATGTTAGTTGGTGCTAGATCATCTCCTATTGCATTGTAAAGCGGCTAATCAGTTGTGGAGAGTGATCCTTAATTTGTTTGAGGTGCAATGGGCGATGCCGGGTACAGTGAAGGAACCGTTGCATACTTGGGTTCACATGAGTGGAAAGAGATGTCCAAGGGCATGGAGTGTCGCTCCCTTAGCAATCATGTGGGTGATATGGAAAGAGAGAAATAGGAGGGCTTTTGAAGGGATGGAACAAGATTTTGTGAAATTGCAAAGTAGTTTTTTGTTCCTAGTTTGTTTTTGGTGTACTCATGAGCAGGGGCGGATGCACTAAGGTCCAAGCGGTGTCAGCTGACACCGCTTCGTCGAATTCTTTTGCTATTTATATGTATAAAATAATCTGGAAAACGAGATACAATAAAAATAGTAATAAGTTACACCACTTGCATTAACCCTTTCTTTGGTCAATTGGTCAGGCGCCCCAACTCTTTAGGCTAGGTTGAGGGATCGAACCTGCCTTGAATTTTATTTTTATTATATCCTCATTCTTATTTTGAAGATCATGTATGGATCGAACCTACTTTTTCGTCCTTCTCTCTTTTACTTTTTAATTAGAAATTCTTAAAGTTTTACTACTTCAGATAGAAATTGTATCGCATCGGTAGAAAGGTCATTTGTTTACTTCTTTAAAATGTGACACCGCTTATAATAAATTCTGCATACGCCACTGCTCATGAGGTCCCTATTTGTATAGAGGATTGGATCTCTTTTGTTGAGAACTATATTTTGGTGTAGGTTCTCTTTTTTGGTATACGGCTTGTATACGGGGTTAGTCCTCAATTGTTAATAAAAATATTTACCTTATCAAAAAAATAAAGCTTTATAGTACTCATATAGTAGGATCTATTAGGTTAACAGGGCAGAAGCAGGTTTCGAGTTCTTGAAATGCTGGATACTGCTGAGAATGCTGCAAAGTATGAGCAGAATGGGTGAGGCCTTTCCATATGCCATATTTTGGGCAATCTGGGAGGAAGGCGTCTTTGGGAAAGGAATATTCAATGCCCCACAGAGAGCATTTTTGGAGCACTTAGCAAATCCCTGTCTCTATAGATGACTGGATACAGTAGGAGCTAGTTCTTCTCTATAACGCTCTTTCTTGGATGCTGGGTTACCATTCTTTGTTCTTAATAAAAACTAACTTATTTATCAGAAAGGAGGGCACATTGTAAAAATAGAAAAACTTCTTATGACTTGATTAATAATGTATAATAGGTGCTCCTTATATTGGACTGGATACATTAGGAGCTAATTTTCAAAAAGTTCGGTAGATGCTTAATAGTTTGAAATGTGAAGAAATGGAGTAGTTAGTGAAATGTCACAGAAGTTTGGAATAGTATAAAGTAATAAAATTTATATATTATTTAGAGTTGTTGGAGCAATAAAAAAATACAATTCAAGGAAATAGGTAAACTTTTCTGTGACAGTGAAATATGAAGAAAATCTAATTTATGTGCGCAAGCTGACCCACCCGGACTACACCGTCATCGGAAAAAGGATAAAAATAAAAAATAAGATTTAATCTAACGGGAGTAATACATTGGACAATGTAAAATGCTCCAGGCCTCTGGATGGGATATGTATATGTTCAAAATCTGGGCTAGGAGTAGGTTGTCTTGCTGAATAAAGTTTATTCTGGGATCCCCTGGCCCTGATGATAATGTGCCTTTTAAGGTGTCAGCAATGCTGAGATACTGCAACCCTTTTGTCCAAACCTTCATGCTAATGCTTTCACTTTCTATTTTGCACCCTTGTTTCTTCCACTGGTTAGATACAAAATGGAGCCACCTTTGTTATTGTAGATAAAACCTTGAATCCAAGGAATGGAAGTTCAGCTTTATTGGTTCAAGGTATTCCATTTCTTTCGTGCTTAGTGAATAGCAATTCATACTGATGCTTTGATTGCTCTGGTTTCAGTTGAAGAAAAAGGTTAGAATATGAGATTGTAATTATTTCTAATCTTTGTTCCAGATGATGGCGGTGGAATGGACCCAGAAGCCATACGTCGTTGTATGAGTTTTGGATTTTCGGATAAGAAGTCAACTTCAGCTATTGGACAGTGTATGCATGTTAATTATCATGGTGTCCTTTTTTGTGTCATGTCTTGTTAATTGCTAACTTTCAGCATTTTAGATGGAAATGGTTTTAAGACCAGTTCAATGAGACTTGGGGCAGATGTTATTGTCTTTAGCCGCTGCACAAAGAACAGGTGTGGTAGTTAATTCTTGCATGTGCTGGTTTATCTTTACTTTTTTCTCCCTTTCTGTTTGATTAGTTCTTTTCCTTTTTCTCTGGTAAAAGCAACTACAAGCCTGTTAGCAGTTCTAAAGAGCCTTGATGATTTCTTTGACTTGTATTTTGTGAGACTCCCCCAACTTTTTGGGACTGAGGCATGGTTATTGTATTTTGTGAGTGTCCCTTATATGTCTACATGGTTACGACTGCTTGTTGGTGATAATGGAAAAATAGGTGTGAACTGGTCATGCTGGTCCAAACAAGATAGTATGGAAATCTCCTCGTATACATATTTGTGTGTTGTATGTATCTTGACATGCCAAACTCAAGAAAAATCAACTATAGAAGTTGCTTCTCTGTGATAGGTATGTTGTGCATGAAAAATGAAGGTTTTATTCTGGTGGACTTCTCATGAGTTCCCTCTCCCAAAAGCTGAATAGTTGAGGGGAAGAGAAGCATTTCACAGATTAAGATTGGTTCTGCTTTTGAGTTTGTATGTATACACGCAAACTCCTACTTTTTGTCTAAATGCTATTAGTCTAGCTTTGAAGGTTTGTAGAGAACTATCGATATTGTATTTAATATACACACACATACATTTATATAGAAAATACAATGCCGATGGAGATCGAGTAGAATCAGCTCATTTTCAGTATTGCCAAAGTGACCTTTTATTAATGGAAAACAAATTGCCATGTTTAAAATTAATTCTTTTGAAAGCCATAGACTGAAACATGCTTTGCCCAAGTCCTTATGTAAACAATTTAATTTTTTTTTTGGGTCTTGGTAGCTTCTTATGTCTTGTTTAGAAGCACAGCATTAGCTCAGAGATGATGATCATATCATCAGGAGATCAACTCCTTTGTATTTTGCTTGGATCCTCTGGATGCTGAGTGATACAGTCATTACTTGATCAAAAACTGTCCTAGACTGTCACGTGATCTTGCAGATCTATTAGTTATCTTTCTAGGTTATCAATGTTGATCTTTGCTTACTATAGCCTATAGGAGAATCTTGCGGAGGACTTCAGAGGTTTTTGTAAATATAATTTGAGGGGCTTGGTTTCCATTTTGAGGAGCATGTGCAATTAAAGTTGAATGGAGAAATGTTATTTTTTGACCTACTTGTTTATACTGTACTTCTAGAGACTCACAATTTAGATGTCGATTGAGGACTTCTGTGAACCTTCATGAACATTAGTTTTTTGCCTGTAGAAGAGCTAACAACATGTAGAAGAGCTAACAACAGTTTCTTTTCATATTCTGCGTTTCTCTATTCTTTTTCCTTTAAGCTGCTTTAGTTTCCTGTTCTAGCAGAGTTGTCTCCACCTTAAAAAGATGTACAATCTATCTAATGCATATAGCTTCAGGGAGGGGGCATTGCCTTAAAATCTCTAGGCCTAGCCCAACAACTACCAACCCCCCTCCCCCAAAGAAAAAAGAAAAAGTAAAACCAATTTAAACTAGAAGACGTGGAAGGTTTATTTCTTTTGTGACATCAGTTGCTCACCCAGGCACTGGTCTATGCTCAGGTAACCCCATCTAATCTTCTATATGTTGCTATTGTGACCAGGAAATTGACACAAAGCATTGGGCTTCTATCTCAGACATTTCTGTCCCGAGCGGGCCTTGACAGAATAGTGGTTCCTTTGGTGAGCCTTTTTCCTTTCCTCGACTAAGTATGCAATTGAGTTTAAATCGTCTTAATAGCTCAAACCATGATATGGCGGTTTCCCAATCACCCTTTAACTTCTTAGCTACAATATCTTGTTCTTCTTTCACAAATATGGTACAAAAAGTCAAACTAATATGTTAAACTACTCCTATTTCATTTAACATCAGATGGATATGTGCTTTCTCTCCATAAAAAACAGTAACATTGCCACTACTCTAGTTTTAGTATGTAAAGTTATTAACAGAGTAGCTTTTATCCTTATCCTTTAGGTGGTTTTTATAATTTGCTTCTTGTGATATATTAGAGTTTTCAGGTGTTGTATCAGTTATGACTTTGATGTTGATTTCTACCTTTGTCTGATGGTCTCTTGCTTAACTTGGGTCTCCAAATTTTTCTTATGCATGTCTCATTATTAGATAACTCCTCCTATTTCCCTGAAAGAAAAATGAAGACAAAATCAGATACATTCATACATAGAGGGTGGGGTGGGGTGCTACCTGGGTTCTGCCCATGTGATCATAAGTTGTTAAATAACAGTAACCAAACATCAGTTACTGCTGGTGACTTATAGTTCTTGCTTTTTTATTCTCCTTCCAACCTTCATGCTGTATGCCTTAAAGTATTCGTTCTGGTGATGCAGATTGACTTTGAGTTCAGTTCAGCAGCTGGAAAATGGAACTCGTTACATGGTGAACAGCATTTTGTGAGTAACCTTTCCTTGTTGTTGCGCTGGTCTCCATTTGCAACAGAAGCAGAGCTTCTTAAGCAAGTAAGTTTTGGTGGCTTTCAAGGTTGTTGCCTTCTTTCTGTCAGTTTTTTTTAACCTTTTTATAATAAACCTCTTTTCTTTCCTTGGCTTTCTTTCTTCATGTGAGCTCTCCTCCTTGCATCTTACTGGGGAATACGAACCAAAAAAAAAAAAAAGAAAGAAAGAAAGAGAAGCAATTATAGATATAAATCTAACTTCTTTCTTCATTCTTAAATATGTTGTCAACCTACGAATCACTCTGTGGTGATGATCTATATTAGATTCATCGGCCAAGTCCTCCTTTGAAGTGTCAGTTATATTCATATTTTATTCACCATCATTGGAAGTATACCTGGGTATTTAACTGGACCTGAAAAATATTCATGGAGATATAAAGGCATTATTTTTTTTATGAGGGTGAATTTTATAAAAGATATAGACAGCTCTAAGGTAGTACGTCAAAAGTTACATATTCAAACAAGTCCACGGTCATTCCAAAATCCAAACAAGGAATCAACATCATTTTCATAGACAAGGTTGCACCAAAAAGCTAGCAAAAAGTACATCTGTGCTTAAGGCTATGTATATTCCTCCATTTGCCTTAAAAAACTCTGTTGTGTCTTTCTGTCCAAATTGTCTACCAAATAACCATTGGTATAGTATTCCAAATCTTGCATGCCAAAAGTCCATTCTGGGTTCAACATAAAGGCATTGGATTTTGTTTCTAACTTGTCTTCAAATTGTTATTTCAAAATGATAATGCTGCTTTTTCTACTGATATTCTGATCTAACTGTGGTGCTGCTGACAGGCATACTTCCAGTATTACTTTGATAGATAAATAGCATTTGAAACTTCTTTCAACCCCACATTTAGCCACCTGAACCAAGTAATGAGGAAAACGGTCTCCTTCTTTGTCAAGTACAAGTCAGACTGGGTAATCTTTTCCAATATAGAAAAGACCTTATATAGGGATTATTCCATTTTCCTTAATTTATTTTTATAGCACTTCCATTTTCAAAACGATGCATGATGGTGTGTGTGAATAGGCAAATTGATTCATGCCTCATGCATTAAATAATGATGTGGATTATTAAATCTAGCAAGTCCTTGAGTGTCACGAGTGGAATGGTTTAAGTTGTTTTTAGCTGATTTTATAGTTTAAATTGTGGTCAGTGTTATCAAAGGCGCTCTTAAAGCACGCTTAAGCCCTGAAGCGAGGCTCGAAACATGTTGAGCGCTTTGCCTCACTTAGCGGGAGCTTCAATATTGTCATCAAGGTTGGGAATGAGCGTAATCTTGAAGAGGCGACACTAAACAATTGATATTTCACTTTATCATAAATGTTCTTCAATTTTTTTGTCCATATATTTGGTATTCCCGCTTATAGATATTAGTCTTGGACTACACAATATTTGTCGTTTTTCTCCATTTGCGCCTTTCTTCGTTAAAGCCCATGCTTTATTTGCGCTTAAAGCCCCAACCGACCTTAGAGCTTTTTTGCGCCTTTCGCCTTTGATAACACTGTTTGTGGTTAATGAGGATTCATATAGTCGACACTAACTTGTTTGGATTGAGGCGTAGTTGTTTTATAGTTGAAATTTTTCAATCTTTTTCCAAGTACTTGAAATTGTTTTTTGAGTAGTTAAATTTCCTTTACTGGTTGTCTTTTTTTTTTTGTTTTGTCATGGTTGTCCGTTTAGCCTACGATTAGTTAACTTTCATTTTGAATTTTCCAGCATGCAGTAATTTACTGCTCCAAAGTTATTTACTTATCCTATCAAAAATTAAAATAAAAATTTTTACTGCTCCAAAGTTGAGATTTAGCAGAAGGTTTTGGTGACATAAAGTTGTCAAACATCTTTAAAATTCACGCGATTTTCAAAATAACTTTCTCAAAAAACAAACAAAAAAAATTTCACGCGGCTTTCCAGACATTCAAATTTAGCCACCGAAACCTTGGCTAGCACCTACTGAAGTTGTCAAACCAAATATAGTTCTCATCTTTATTCGGTGGCAATTCCCTCTTTTCTATTAAAGCTTGCTATGTTGCATTTACAATCCTGTGAGGCTATTCCAAAACTTTTACCAATATTGACTTTGGCTCCCCCCCCCCCTCTATCTAATTTGCAGTTTGATGACATTGGTGATCATGGCACAAAGGTGATTGTCTATAATTTGTGGTTTAATGATGAAGGGAAAATGGAGCTCGACTTTGAGGCAGATCCTGAGGTTTGGTTTGACTTACCTATATAAGATTTCGTATTTCTGATTGTTTCATGAACTATACCTGTATTTTGACTTCTATTTCTCTAACTGCAGGATATTCGTCTTTCAGGGGATGCAAACGATAAAGAGAAGAGTGGCTCTCGTATTTCAGCAAGTGACCTGCATCTTGCTAACCGTCTTCGTTACTCACTACGTGTAAGTTATCTTCCTTGTAGTTTCCACTTGATACTTCCATTTTTAATTCAGAGGATTACTGGTCATTATCTTCTTGGTGTTCCCATACTGAACAGGCATATTTATCAGTGTTGTACTTGCGGATCCCAGACAACTTCTGTATTCTGTTGCGTGGACGGATTGTTGAATGCCATAACATTGCTAAGGATCTCAAGTATCCTGAATTTATCATGTATAAGCCTCAAACAGTTGGATTCAAAGAGGTATGTATCAGAGTTTGCCTTTAATGTGAGTGGTAATTTTTGGTGTGATATATTATAATATATTTTACACACTCCATCCCTTTTCATGAGGCAACAGTGCAGTTATGAAGATTAAGAATTTATTCCTTTTGTATGTAATCTTGGTGGTAGTACAAGTAAATGTCGATGTTGTTAAAAGCAAAGCAAGGGGTTATGACATTTCCGAGAAGTGTGAACTGAAACGTTGGTGCAAAGTGATTCAAAAGAAAAGCGGTGGTTTTTTTGTATCTCAACCTTTAGAACTTGGTTAACATTGCCATTATTGTATATTGGAATGCATTCTATGATGCTTTAAATTAATAAACTTGGATTGCTATATGAACTTTAACTTGTAAAATTATATCAGGAGCAAAACATTATTCAAATTGGAATTTTGAAAACCAGAAAGTATGTTTTGAGTATGCTAAGAGGGAGGGAGCAATTGTTACACATTTTCACACTGATTAGATGGATCTGAACATTTCATTTTTCTTGATTTGTTAAACCATTATATGCTTGCTTATAGTTTGGCACTTTTTGCACAGTAGACATAATTTCTTCTTAAAATTGTACGCATAGGTTTTTTTGATAGGTAATAAAGTTTTATTAACTTAAAGTACAAAGGCCATTTAAAAGATATGCATACAGTTGGCCTAACTATCAGCATTCCTATCTACATTGCTTTACCTTTCTCGATATTTATAGAGAGAGTAGCTTGATCTGGGTTTTAGAGGTCGAGACAGTTGAGGAAAATCTGGAATTGTTCACATTTTGAGTTAGTAATTATGAAGTCTTATATTCTAAGTGCTCCATACTATAGCATTTGTTTTTCCTTCGTCTCAAAGCTGTCTCCAAACTGGATCAGATACTTATAATGCTTGACCTTTGACTATCAAATTACTTTTGCTTTCCAAAAGTTTGCTAGTAACATATTAAGTTCCTATATTTCCAGAACTTCTCCGAAAGTTTCCTTTCTGTTGGTGGTCGCAGGGTTCAGTCATTACTACAATTGGCTTCCTAAAGGAAGCTCCAGTGGTGAACGTTCATGGGTTCAATGTCTACCACAAAAATCGTTTGATACTGGTAACTAGCTTCTTGTGTTGCTTTATATTTTTAAGAATTTGTGATTTTGAACTTCTGAGAAAAATTGGCTTTGTTTGTACTTATCCCCAAACCTTGAAGGTAGCTGGATTAGCGTCAAATAATTCCAAATATAGAAAAACTGACGGATCATGAGATAGTTTCCTTGTTAGGTAACATAACAGGTGCAAAATACAACAAAATGAAAGGAATATTCATGAGCTATAAGAAGTATAACACTTTCTAAGTGTGCACCACCTACATCCAAATGCTTGAGTAGCTAGTGAGGTTCGAAAACTGGATTATAAGGACGATCTTGGAGTTTGCCCATTACCCTCGAGATTTTTAATGTCATGAATAATATGAAAACTGCTTAAATGATGGGTGATATTAATCTGATTGATTGTACAGTTTAACTTCTGTTTCACTTGCTTGGCAATCACTTTACCGGGCAAAGATAAGGAAAGAATACAAAACTAAAAAGCTTGTTAAGGTGGTAAGCTTCAAATGCGATTACTTTATTGAGACTTGAGGACTCTTTATCGTCCATGTTGCATTATTCTCCTTCATCATATACGTTTAGAAAGCAGGCTAGGGCGTAAAGTTGATGGCCTTCTTCTTTTCGAGGAAAGTGAATCAAGCATTTAAAAATCTAGCTGTAAATATGTTTTATTTAAGAATTTCCACTTCTTTTCTTCTTCTGGTCTGTTCTTTACTTTACCTGCTCTATCCTGTAAGGATTGTTTTCTGGGTTAGCAGTGACCTAAATTTTGATGGATTATTCTTCTATGAACTGATTCAATAAGTAAACATTTTTTACTGACCTTCTCCTAATTCCTAAAGTCTTACATCTTTGTAACTTTGCAGCCATTTTGGCATGTTGTAAGGTACTCTGATAGTAGAGGCAGAGGAGTTGTTGGTAAGAAGCCTCTGAACATCTTTGCATTGTTTGACTATTCTTTATGCTTGTATGACTTTCCCCTTAACCTGGCTAGAGAGGTTAATTAATGATTTCCTTCGCCTTCCAGGTGTTTTAGAAGCAAACTTTATTCAGCCAACTCATAATAAGCAGGACTTCGAGAAAACCCCTCTTTTTCAAAAGCTTGAAGTACGCCTAAAGGAGATGACATGGGAGTACTGGTAAGTAATTACTTGAAATTAAGAAAAGGCCAATGAACTGTTTCTGTTGTTGATTGGAGGTAAGTTGCAAGCATTGGCCAATTTGATTTTTTGTCTTATCTGCATAGATTCAGGCAGCATTTACTTGCAGGTATCTAGGAAATAGAAAAGATGCTTTTAGCTTGCGTAGTCATCAATTTCTTGTTTACCAGAAATCATGCAGTTTTTTCCCTGTATATTCATGGATTAGATGGGAAAGGCAGAGCTAAGTTTTTCATAATCAACTACCTAAATATTTTCCTCACTTAATGCTAATCCTTTGACAGGGATTATCACTGCGGGCTCATTGGTTACCACCCAAAGAAAAAACCTCAGCGACCGATAACTCCTCAGGCTTCATCTGAATCTAGACAACAACATGGCACATATAAACCTGTTCTCTTGGGTAAAAACTCCTTTAGTGCTGTTGGACCAATAACTCCTCAGGCTTCATTGGAATCTAGGCAACAACATTGTTCATATAAACCTGTTTTCTTGGGTAAACACTCTGGTGCTGTTGGTTCAAACATTACAGTACGCGGAACTGTAACACCAGTCTTTCAAAATAACTCTAGACAAGGTAATGTGTCAATGAGAGCTATGTCTCACCTCTATAATGGAGTTGTCCTAGATCATTGTGCTTAGTATTTCATGGCTGAGAGGATTTTTAACGGCCTTGATAACCAGAATGGAGCTTTTCTTTTTCCTCTTTTGGAAATCTAGCTTTACTTTTGAGGCCTCTCTTTCGAGCAATAGTATCCGACTTTTCTGTTTCTTTGCATACCTATTTTGATAGCGCATTACATGAAAAACTTTGTTCTTTTTTAATTTTGAACTTTGGATTAAACTAAGTAATTGTCAAACATCATGTATAGATGACCTTAATATTCATGTTTAATGACCATATTCTCGCGCACGGGTCTTGTCGTCTCCTTTTATGTTCTGTCGGGAGATCATGTTGATCCATCTAAGTAGAATGAAAAGAAAGAATTTCAAAGAGAAAAAAAATCCCAATCATCTTCTTCACCATAGTTCTCTATCTCCCCCGAGCCCAATCACTAATTTCTAGCGCAGCCTGATATTTTGGGTGTCCTTTCGCCAAAGCTCCATACATGCAATGTTTTTTGTTGTTAATGGTAATGTTCGAGTCAGTTTACGTGCACCTCAAATGTTCTATCGGGTATCTGCTACCTCCCACTAGCATACATACCGTTTAACTTGCTCACCAAGACTTAGGCAGGTGGGAAGAAGTCACTTAATTTTTTTGCCTATGCTGGGATTTGAACCTTGATCTCCCATGATTTTCATCCCATCTCATTGACGCTAGGCCACATACTTAGGTCCGACCAGGCATTGTTCTATATAGCGCTTGTTCATCTCAATAGTTTTCTTAACCATCTTTCCTCCATGCTCTGGTGTTACAGTTTGGCCATTCTTCCTGTTTCTTCACCTCAGCATAGTTCATTGTCATAGGTGGTAGGGGACCACCACTCTTCTCAACAAATATCTGAAACATTCCAGCTATATCTTTCCAACCTCCATTTTTGTGACCTCTGGTACAACTATGAAGTTTCTTCTCTACCTTCTTGAAACCAATATTCTGACGTATCTGACAAGGTCATTGAAATTTAGAGGAACCAAATATTCATAAAGTTGCTTTGAATTTTGCCCTTTTTTAGACATTCCCTTTTGTTTCCCAAATCGTTACAATATCTCGCATCATATCCACAGCAGGATTCTTCACCCTGTGTCTATTTTGTTAACAAAATTCCTCCTCCTTTCAGTCCATATGTACCTTTGCATGCTCCCTACAACAACAAAAAATGATTTTTCTCCAGCTATGAAGAGATATCTCTTTTCCATTGTAATGTTAGGGGAATACAAGTATTGGTTTATGTTTTCCTTCACCATGTTAACGTTGTATCTCCAACGCGTCGGCATAAAATCAGGTTTTGATTTCTGAGGAGAAAGAAAGGATGATCACATGCTCTGGTACAATGGATCTCTTTTTCCGTTTGTCATTTCTGTAGGTTGTCAATGATTTAGTTACTATGAAGTCATTAGTTTTGAGGTAGGAGTGGCAATTCCCCCAAAACACTCGTGCAATTGTGTGTGGTTGCCTGCTTGGTTGTATGAATCACCATCTTTTACTTTTTGATATTAGATGAATCACCATCTTTTACTTTTGACATTAGATTTCTATGTATAACCTTTTTCAACCATTGACAACAATACTGTCTGCTGTGAACCTCAGGAGCTTCAAAAAGGAAAGAAGTTGATCGTCCAATAGAACAGGAAAGCTTGAAACGGACAGCTGGACTAGTAGTTGATTTAACTGGTGGTGGGCGAAGTCAACAAATTCTGGTATGTATTATTGATTATGCTCTCCTTCCACTAGTATTGATTTGTACAATTGCATCTAGGGGTGGCAAACGGGCGAGTCGGGTCAGATATGTGCGGGTAGAAAATGGGTAATACAAAAACGGACAAATTATCCTACCCGACCCATATTAATACGGATAGTAAATAGGTTAACCGGTGGATATCTATATTATGCGTGGCTTCTTGAATATAATCATTTTTGGGAGAATTCCTAGTCTCCCAAACTTGAGGAACCCCCAATTTGAGTTATTGCAAATGTAAAGGAAAACCCCATTGGTTATCCATTTTTTAGTGGTTAATAAGGATCTTATCATATTTGACTTATTTTTAAAGAGTTCATTATTTAACCCATTTTTAGTGGATAATATGGATGTATAACTGTTTTTTGTCACCACTAGTTGCATCCATAAAAAAATATGGCATCACTATCCCTAGGTATCTTGAAATCAGAAATTTGAACTTTGGATTTGGCTTGTGAAAGATTTTTGTTTTGGGATTTTTCCACATCTTATTTCTCCGCCAAACCTAGTTTGCTTTTGGCATTTGACTGCATGTTGATTGTGCGCTATAGCTTGAAGAAGGAATAAATCTACTTACCATATCGACTGCATGTTATCTATAGAATAATAGACTTGATTAGCTGAAGTTCTTACTCTTGGATCTCATGTTAAGTTTAAGAGGTAGCGCTTCCCCTGCTGTGAATGAACTCAATACTTGTTAAAAAGGGACTATGAGGGAAGATGTTTAATTAGTAATTTTTTTCCATATAAATGATTAAGTTCCTTTATCTTTATTCTTTATAATTATTTTGACATGCCAAAAACCTACTTACTGCCAGAAGCCTCCAAGGCTTTGGTCTAGTGGTAAAAGCACAGTGCATGATGTGCAAGTCATCGGCTTGAGCCATAATACAGGCAAAAGCCGGATATTTAAGTGGAAAAGGGTAGAGGGGCTGGTCTATTACCTACCAAGTTTCGAACTGTGCGCCACTAGCCCTTTGATATTTCCGGTTATCCGAAAAAAAAAAGAAGCTACATACTATCTGAAAGAAACCTCATGCTTTTGTGTTAGAAGAGCTTTTCTCGGCGGGTGCATTGCTCATTGCCTATTTTAATGAGTACAGGTTAATGTGGATTTTCTCCTCAATCTTTTTGTCAAGATCTTGTTATTGGCCTTAATCGCTGATTTGCATATAAGTTACTTTGCCTACAGAACTACGATAGATTGGTCGCAAAGATGAGACATAATGAACTGGGCATTAATAAGAAAATATTCTACTGTTATTTCTTTTCTTTTTTCAATATCTGCATGTCTTTTGACTGTTGTAGACTCCCACTTCAAGTGGCTTACAAGATCAAGAGGCTTCCCACTTTATTCAAGAGAATCAAAAGCTCCGTGCCCAGTAAGTATATACTTCATTAATGAGTCTGTCATCTAATGCAAGTTCCAAATTATTCTTTTTGCCTTTTTACAAGAAGGAAATGCAAGTATGACAAAAAAGTTATGTAGCCTGACAACTTCTCTTTTCTCCTTATATGTATACACACACACATTATAGAAAAAGGGATAATACATGAATTCGCCTTTCAATTTTGGCTGAGGCGAACTATAACTCTCCTGTGCTTGTCCAGAGTGAATCTTTTGCACCCTTGAGCGCTGACATGGCAAAGAATTTGTATGCACCTCCACTGAGGTGTGTGAAAAGTTGAAAAATGAAGGCCAAAAGTTTGGTGTTCCTCTTCTTTCTCTCTCCATTTTCAAAATCTGGTTTGGGTTAAAAGTATATCAATAGTCCTATAGGAAAAAGTCATTTCCAGTAACTTTGTGCTTCATCACTTCCTCTTCATCACGTGACTAACGGCCATCCGCTTCACGTCTTCACGTATCATTCTCTCTCTCTCTCTCACACACACACACACATAAAGCTTCCTTAAAAGAAAATGCACACCCAGTTAGTTCCAAAGGAACTTCCATATTTTACAGGCACTTGGCTTCCAGCTCACTCTCATGCTCATTCCATCAGCTTTTTCTCCTTATGGAGCGGGCACTTGACTTTTTCCTCTAGCTTTTACCCCTGTTTTTTCCTGTCTTTGTACTTAAACTTTTACACCCCGAATTCTGTTCCAATAATTGTGACCTCTCTCTGTCTTTTTCAAATATAATTTCCAATGAGAAATTCTCCTCTAGCATTTTTCATAGATAAGCAAAGAATGTTAGAAGAGAATTCCTTGTGCAATGAGATGTTTAAGACAGTAGTAGGAAAACTTGATGTACCAAGCCATGAAAAACCACGCTTTTCTTATTGAAGTGTCTTACAATCTCATTTAAAAGCTTAAGTTGTTAGAGAAAGCACACTTTATTTACTTAATTATTTCCTCCACGCCCCAAACGTCTGAGTTCGATTATTGTTTATGGGCCAGACACGTGAATTCTTATTTTTGGGCAAAGGTCTGAATTTTCCCTTGAACTTTGCGAAATGGTTCAGATTTGCCTTCCATTAATAGTCGAGATTAGATCTGCCCTTGCTATTCCAGAATGAGCTAGATAACAACCAAGGATTTCCAGCACATGGGCCTTTTTTATGAGGGAAAAGGGTCAAGTTTACCCTTGAACTATGTGAAATGCTCCAGATTTTTCCCTGCACTTTGAAGAAGAAGATCACAGTTCCGGTGCAGTAACATCGTCTTCTTCAACACTCAGAACCTCCAAGGGCGAGGTCTCTCTATCCCCCAAGCTCAAATTAACCACCATCAAGCCTCAAATCAACTCAAATGCAACTCAACCAATGATCAATTGCACCATCAAATTGAATTCCTACCTTTGCCGGAACTCTATCGACACAATTCCATCACCAATCCTTCTTAGATAACCAATAACGAGGACAAATCTCCAAATTGATCCCCTAATGCTAAAACAAACTCAGGTACACAATATTCAGCTCCTAAATCATTTGCAGCAATATTATGGCGGTCAAGGTGGAGTTGTAATGGTTATGAGCTAGTGGTCTCCTAGTGTAGGTAAAATGATAACGGGGGAAGTGGTAAAGATGAGGGTGGCCTGAATGGAGTAGTTTCTAAGTGAAATTTTCATTTGTTCTTTCTACACTTGTCTTAGGGTGAAGTGGTGGAGTAACAGTGGTATTCTTGAGAACGGAGAGAATCAATTATTTTGGTGGCGATCGATTTAGATGGATGAAGGACAGTGGCTGAGAAAAATAAAATTTGGACCATTTCACAAAGTTCAGGGGCAAATTTGATATTCCTTGTAAAAAAGGCTCATGTACTTGGAACGCCTTTCCTGTTAGTTAATTAAGGCATATCTAGCCCATTTTTGTGATGACAAGGATAGATCTGACCTCACTAGTCGGGCAAATCTAACCCATTTTTATAACGACAAGGGTAGATCTGACCCCAAACTATTATGAGAGCAAATTTAAACCATTTTGCAAAGTTCATGGGCAAATATGGACCTGTTCTCCTTTTTCCTTTTTTTGTTGATGGTAACAGTGAGGACCCCTACCTTGCTCTAACACCTTGTGTGACTCTTTCATCTAAAGAATTAAGCTATTAGAGTACACTTGATTTTGTCTTAAACAAATCATTTGAAGATACACAATTCAACTTCCATAACATGCCAGTATGTGACATCAGTACATATTAACGTTCTCATCAAGTTCTTAAGCACAAAGACCAAGCAATACCCACTCTCCCCAAAGACCCATCCATTTAACTCACAGATCATTTTCCATTTAACACTGTATCCAATTAAGAGAACCCATTGCTTCAAACTACAAGTTAATACCAAAAAACACAATACATACCCATCAGCGAGAAGCCGTGGGTATGGCGACCATGAAGAGCTTTGGTCAAGGTCTAAGCATTTGAGAGTTACAGACCATTTCTTTCACCGCAATGATGGTGTTTCCCCGGTCAAAAAAAGGGATAAAAGGGTATGTTTTTCTAGGAAAAGGTGAGAGAATTAAGGATTGGTCTTCAAATATTTGGTCAACACTGGAGTGTGAAGAAGATGACTATTACAGAAAAATCAATGTAGAAGTTGATGGAAGCAGGAGAAGATGAGGGTAAAATAGTTCTGGTCTCAATGCCATGATGATGATCCAGTTTTGGTCTCTCTAGGTGGTAATAACTCTGTTTCAGACAAATTTATGGGGGGTATAATAGGTCCCCAAGTTGAAATGTGTAGTTGAAAAAGGGAACAAGTTATATAGGGGATATTTATGTGTTATCTCATAGAAATATATAAAATACAATTACAATCAAGTCAAATACATATGTGTGTGTGTGTGTGTGTGTGTGTGAGAGAGAGAGAGAGAGAGAGAGAGAGAGAGAGAGAGAGAGAGAGAGAGAGAGAGAGAATGTGTGTGTCATTATGTTTGCAGCACCATTGTGTATCCCCTGTAATTTTATTAATGTGTAACTACTTTGTTCTTGTCCCAGGTGCTCGGATTTTGAGAAGAGGGAGGAAGAACTTCATGGGAAGGTAATTAAATAACGTTTTGCCTAAGTAAATTTCAGTGTTGCAAGTCAATTATTCAATCATCAGTAGTTGAAGGCAGTACCTGATTCAAATGGAAAATCATCATATGTTTGTTGCAGGTTAATAAGCTTCGGAAGGAGCTTAAAGAAGCACAACGTACCTATGCGCACTTGCTAGTGGAATCAAGATTATTAGACAAAGTCAAGCCGGAAGACGATGTAGTTCTTTAAGGAAGTGCCCCCATCTTTGCACTGTCGTTAGCACTCTTTGCAAATGAATTGTAATTTTAGCTTGTTGATAAAATCTGGTTCCTTTCTCTGTTCTGGCGGTTTTGTACCAAAATCTTGTTTTCTTCTTTCGTTGATGGACCAGAATGGAAGGTGGAATCGAAGTTTTCACTGTTTCTTGCAAGTCTCATTCTCGATTTTTTATTGTTATGACTATCATTCCTGAAAATTTGAACTGAAAAATTGAAATTCAGGGCGCATTGGTTAATTCTTGAAAAGCAGTCCTTAAAGTGGCTACATGATGTCTCTTTCTACAAGAACTACATTGATCTACACGTCGGAATGGGCCTCAGCTTACTCCTACCTCGTTACACTTGGTAAGCTAGGCGTTTCTTGATGAAATCCCGTGATAGAGGGGTAAAAACATAACAAGATTTATATAGAACTAGTATTATACCAAATTCAAACTCAACCTAAGATTAATAACTATAGTTATAAGTACTTAATAAAATATCTCAAAAACATACGAAAACAATTAACTTAGGAATTCTTTGTCCGTGTACATTTTTTTCTTTTTTTCTAAACTCTTCTTTAAAATATTGTTTGGTTATACATTTGAAGGTGAGTTTCGAAAAATTTGGAGTTGAGTTTCAAATTTGAAAAAGTGGTTTTCACTTCTTTTTCAAGTAAATAATATTTTTCTCGCACAAAATTTTAATATTTTTTCAATTGAAATACATATCTAAACATAATTTTAATTTTTAACTATTCTTTTTCAACTTCAATATTTTTTTAAATTTCATGTTTTTTATGTCCAAACGCCTACTTACTTGCAGTTGTGTACGATCTTTAGTGGTACACATGATTTGGTTGAGTTAATTTCTTCAATTTGTCAAATCTGTAAATTAAATCAAACCATCATAAAATAATTTTTCAGTTTCGACTTTCCATTTATTCGGGGTTCTTTCCTTTTCTTAAAAAAATCTTAATGTTTTCAGTTTTCTTTACTCTCCCCACACGTACTCTTATTTAAAATACATTTTACCTCAATAAGTTATACTTAGTAGAAATGCTGCACGTACATTATATGCATTAATACAGGTATAATCATAACTAGTACTCAATAGAGTAGAGATAACATGCTAATCTATTTGAATAATTCTTGCTTCATTTAAGGTGTAACAAAATCATAATCTAATTACAGATTTTTAGCATGCGCCGGATGTTCCAATGAAATCCCATAATTATGAGGATACCAAATATATGCTGTAATAAAAAGAACATAAAACAGAGAATGAAACTACTAAAACGACACCGTCGGATATACAACTGGAAAATTCAGCTTTTGAGGCAGCTTTCAACTTTACTTATATTTCGCTTTTTCCCCAGTTTTCATGCATTCATCACATAGAAACAGACGTTGCTGGAAAGTACAAAATTTCCTCCCATTCCCTCTGATAAACCCTAACCGGTAAGACACTGATTCGGCAAAAAATCCTCTCTGTTTTAGTTACGTACTTTTAAAATTTTCTCGGATTCATCGTTCATTGTATTTTTAGTGAATTTTTTAAACCAAAAATGACATGTGTACGGTGATGGTCGTATAAACTGATGTATAAATATAATACAGTTGTATGTATAGGTTTATATAGCACGTTGAATTGTGAAATACTAGCGTATAAAAGTATTTATGTGTTGAATGGAATGAGGTGTATCTGGACTGATGAATGAATGATCGTGTAGGGTGATAAGTGTCGATGTAGTACCCTGTGCGTGATTTTTTGTATTTTTTAGTGTTTTACATATTTTGTTTTAGTTGAATGCTGTGGTTTTGTTGATTTGTAGAAATTGGAAGAATAGGTTGAAGAATTGAGAGAATGAGTAACAGAGGGAAGCTGGAAGAGAGCATGAAGACGTTGGAGGAGGGTATTAAGAAAGTGAAGTTTATTTTGGATGGTTACCCTGCCTGTAAGCTGTTCGCGTCTGAAGAATACATGAGATATTATGAGTATCCTTCAATTTTGTTATGCTTGCTTTGCTTTTTGCCCCTTATTCATTATTGCTAGTAGTATTACTCTATGTTTTGAGGGGAGATACTTTTTTTTTCCTTCAAACTGAGAATCCTTGAGGGAAGTGGTGGATGGTCCAAAACTCGGTGAATAATGAGCCTGCGCCTCTACTTTTTTCACTTAAATACCAGGCTTCATCTGCGGCAAGGTTAGCACCCATGACGTGCGCCTAACACACATTACAAGTTATGCTCTTACCACTAGACCAAAGCAGTGAAGACCATTTTGAGGGGAGTTTTAGGGAGAAAGAAGATGGTTGATTTATTGGTAATTAGTTGTTTGGTATGGTTAAAGGAAGCAAAAGTGATAAACTTCCTTCTTTGGTCCAATATTGGATGGATTGAAAAAACTGAGATTGTGAGGTAAATAATCCCATTTACTTCACGTTTTCTCTTTTACTTCCTTGCCATACAATGACAATGAGCCTTAAATTTTGAGTCCTCCAGCCTTTCATCTTCTTACTCCAACCAAATGCAGCATTAGATTTCTGGTAGCTCAATTGCAAAAAGATTTCTTAGTTCCCAGCAACTGATGGTTTAATCAGCTAATGATGGTTCAAATCTTTTCGTTTCTTGGTTTTAGTTTGATGAACTCTGCTGGAATTTTTAATTACCAAAGATGAATATTCTCTCTCTTTATGTGAATCAATTTGGACGTATATCATGGGTTGACATTGTAGGATCTATTTGGGTTTTGTGTTTACTGTTATTGTGTTTCCTTCCTTTTCGCTGTTATTAGGATCCTTTCTATTTGTATTTCCTTATTGGTTTTCTAATTTGTTTTATAGTTAGCAGAATCTGTTTGCATCAAAATGTGATGGTAATTATGAGAGTACAACAACAACAATGGCTTGTTCAACTAAATGCATACAGGTTTAATCAAAATAATATTGCTGTTTTACATCTGAATTACCATTTTGATTTTCATGGCATGTGACAACAGAGAGGCAAAAGAAGTTTGTGCATGTGCATTCATCCAAATTTTCAGTATCTCAGTGTCAGCTTGGCTTCTACCATCATATTAGCTAAGATATGTTTTCAGCTTTTGCAACTGTCATTTAACTTGAAACTACCATGAAAGTCAAATTTTCAATTATATTCTTTAGTTACGCTGGAGTTCTAACAAAAATAATTAGATCTAAGACTATGATCTTTTGACAAATGTGCCAAGTAATGTGCTAGCATAGCTTCCGGAAGTGAATGTTAGTTTTGATTCCAACACCCCCAACCACACCCAAAAAAAAAATAAGAAGAAAAAGGAGTGTGAATCACAAAGAAAGAACTATAGAGAAGGAGGTTTAACTTTTATTATTTCTGATTCTGCCATTCTACTTGTCCTGTTTGTTTAATTCCTCGGAAGCTTTATAGCCCCATAAGCTTTAGTGTGTTATTATATTCCCATGCAATTTGTATCTTTAACTCTTGATAGCTGTGTTTATCTCTTGTGCGTTCAACCTCCCCCATTTGATTTATCAGCAGAACTTCTTAATAGGTATCATGCTACCTTGGATGAGAGTATAAACTTGAAGGTGAGAATTTACGGACCAACAGTGGGATCATATTTTCTCTAACAAAGTTTTCACTTCAATGTTGTCTTAACTATATATGCTGAATTTAGCCTATGTAAATATTATTGTCTTTCATTTGGGTATGTATTATTGTCTTTCATTTGATTATGTAATAGGTTTCACTCACATTTAAACGGGTAGAATGCTGATGATGTACAATTCATTTCTATTTGCAGGTTAATTTGGATATGAAATGCTTCACAAATTGAATTTTCTTTCTAATATTATAACTAAATGCAACCAAGATTCTGTAATTACAAAGATGACTTGGCTAAGGAAAACTTTTTTTTACAAAAGAAATAATATGAGAATTAATATCAGAGCTTCAGCTGTTCAAAGAACACTGTTCCATTTGATTGGCCTAAGCTTATGTTTAAGAATACACTCAGTGGTAGGGTTTAATAAGTGATCTAAGGTGCTCATTGACACAGTCGGCCTCTGTTATAACAATGTGATTTGAGTTACCTCTGTATACTTTGGCCTATACAACATTTTCTTCAGTATGTAATGGAGAGAGTGCCAAAATATTTAAAAACTTTTTGTTCTCAATGATGAGTTCAGGATCAGAGGTTATTTTTGCAAAAGAAAACATATTGGTCCTTGTCTCTTGAGCTTTGGCCATGCATTGCAGGCTAACCTGAAAATCATATCCAATTTTAGTAGTTTTCAATTGCAACGGCAGTAAAGCAATGCAATGAATGTGGGTTTATCTATTATTTGCATCTTCTTTTACTAGCACTTGCTAATGCCTAGTGTTGAATATCACTTTTTACTTTGCTTCTAGGTTCTGCCTTCTCTGAAAGATAAGAGTGGTACCTCTCTGTTAGCTGAATTCTTACGTATCTGGACAAATTACAAAGCAATGTTAAAGTGTCTTGGAGGGTTTTTCCTTTACCTTGATAAAAAATGCACCGATCAGAAAAGATCTGCACCCCTTAAAGAGATTGCCTTTTCCTGTTTCCAGAATGGGGTAAATGTCTCTGTATATTTTACAGGAAATTATCACTCTTTTAATTATTTGTAGACACAAAAACTTCGTAATATACTGATTTTTCATTTGTTCATTTCAGGTTTGCAATGATCTCCTTCCAAAAATTTTTGATGCTGCACTTTTACTGGTACTGTTAAGTAGCATGTCAAGTTTGTTGTTGATTCCAACTATGCTGTTAGTGATTTACAGTATGCCACATGTAGATAAGCCAAGACCGAAGGGAGGAACCAATTGACAGGAGCCTGCTACAGGGCCTCTCTAACTTTTTTGTGGAAAATGATGGGCCCAAAAAAGGAACTTACTATCACATGTTTGAGGAGAAATTGCTTACAGATACATCCAGTTGCTATGCTCGAATTGCCTCGGAGTGGCTCCATAGCTATTCTTCAGCAGATTATATATTGAAGGTCTTCTATACTTTATCTTGTCTTAAAAAATAGCTTTGTGTTGCATGAATTTGTTTCTTTCATTTAATTTCTTATATCTAATAAACCATTCTTCTCTACTATCATTCTAATTCAAGGTGCTACTGTTAGGTCGAACGGTGTTTGAATGATGAAAAAGGAAGGTTGAGTCAGTTCCTCTATCCTTCCTCTGTAGAGAAGCTACTTCAGGTACTGCTGTCAATTCCATTAATCAAGTATATTTTTGTCTCAGAAGAATAATACCTTTTAGCTGTATCTTTTGCCCTAATGTCACTTGGTGGAAGAATGGTTGTTTGTTTCCTCTCTATGTTAGTAATAAGTGAGTGAAGCTGCACGGGAGTTTATCAGTTTTGTAAATTATGTCGTGGATGTTATATTCAGATAGGCTTTGTGGTCTCTGGCTCTATGTCTGTGCAGACTACTCTTATTCGTTAAAACTGGGTCTGCTGATGTCTTGCAGACTTGCAGTTGATATATCTTTCTAAAATGTTTGTAGCTATTTAAATTTATGTGAACCTACAATGTTAATGGGTCAATTCCAACTTCCTTTGTATGTTTTAACTCTTTCTATATTAATGATACGGTGTCACTTGATCTCCGGATCTCAAGCAACCATATTTCGCCTGACCTTACATCCGCGTTTTCAATTGTTAGTTCTATTAAATGTCAGAAATTAACCCATGTCCCTAAATTCTTGTTCCACTTCTTATCTTACCTTCTTCATAAATGGACCAAACCATGCGAAACAGTGTACACCCATGGTATTTGAATAACTTCTCCAAGTGCTTCTCATACATATGCGCTGCAGTTGATTTAGAAACCAATAACTAACACTATCCTTCTGAAAAATGTCAATTTTCTAGAGAATGGTTGCTGTGATTTTTTCTGTCACCTAATCTTTTTCGTTTTAACAAAATATGTTGGTGAACCACTCATTTCATCTACTTGATGCCATCCAATGGACTACTTAACTAAAAAAAGTTAGTGGACCAGTTGGTGATTCTGGACTGAAAATTCTTTTTAGGTTGTGCATTTGAAGTTGATTGGTGAAATGACAAGCCAGCTGATTGAAAAACAGAAGGCTGAGAACAACCTCAACTCAACAAGATATCAGGTTGTTTCTTTTTATCAGTCTCTATATGCTAAAAGATCAATACATATAAATGCACTCTCAATAGATTTTAGCTTTTCATACCTATCTTGTCCCATCACCAGCAACATAGGTGACCCATGTTAGTTCTACTATCTTGCTTTTAGGTAATTGTTTTAGTTATAAAGTTAATTATTGCTTTTAGGTAAGAGTGAGACACTTGATGCATGGGTAGTAAATAGCATACCTCGTACAAATATATATTGCATCTGAATATGCAAAACATCACAACTTGCACCACTATTGTCTATATTTTACTTAGAGAAAATCAAGATGGATTGTTCTGTTTCTTTACTATCTTTTAATGTGGAAATTTAAAAGGTAGCGTTTCTGAACTTATGAGATTTAGGAGAAGTTATATTCTATTTTCTTAATCCTACCAATGCAAGATGGAAAAAAATATCTAGTTTTTCGGAGATCAACTTTGTTGAAGTATAGACTACATCTGGTTGGTTTTTCTTGAAGGCATCCTTTGAGAAAACTTAAAAATGATCAAAGTTAGTGCATAAACCAGCATACTCTTTATATGTACTTGAATTTTCAGTGCATGAATAATGTATGCTCATTGTGTAGCATACATTATGAAGTCGTTAAACTGTGTAATCAAATGAGGAGTCTGTAATTAATCTATATTAATGAATGTCTGAAAAAGATCCTTGTAGCTAGTAACTTCCAAGTCTGTAAGTCATAATCAACCTTCAAGTGGAACCAAATGAGGATTAAAGCAAATTGGTTAGACAATGAAATCAACCTAATCCAGGTTAAAAAGTGAACCTAGATTCTTTTCTTAAGTAAAAAATGACTTTATATTTAATGTGATCATAACTTGAGAATTGACAGATTGAGCAAGATTCAGAACCAATTTTACTTTACATGTGAGCTTTTTCTCTGTAGAATCCGTAATGCTTTAGGCTCAACTTTGCAGTGACCTTCACATATTTTTTGTCGAACTGCCTATTAGAATGTTCTATTTTAGTACTGTGAATGATTAAGCTATTTTGTTCCACCTTGGCCTTTGGTTTCTGATCTTCTTCTCTCTTTTGTTTTCCAAAATATGCTGCTAAGTAACAACAACTACCCAGTAAAATCCCACAAAGTGGGGTCTAGGGTAAAATATGCTGCTAAGTGTTTCATGGATATATTTATTCAGTTTTGGATGTTTTTCCTTCCCTCCATTTACTTATTTTTCTCTCCCCCCACATGATTATCTAAAGCAAATAGGCAAGATAGCATCAGTATGACCTGGTTCTGGTGCCGTGATGCGTCTTTGAGAACAATAACAGATGTGGGCTGTAGGACAAAATATACCGTCTGTAACAGCTTTTTAAATGCTACATTATCCTACCATGCCTGAAACCTCTCTTTCCTCGCAACATATCAAAGATCTTGCAGAATTTTGATTTATTGTTAATTGCATGGTCTTTCTTGGTATTTCTGCAGTACAGTTTTTATAACATTACTTATTTTGGATTTTCTTACAGGAATTACTGTCCAGATGTGCAAATTTAAACATTGGGTAAAGAAGTGTGACATATTTACCGAGATTATAGTGTTTGATAGTTCCTCAGAAAAGTTTGATAGGAAAACGGAACAGAAAAACACTAACAAAAGCCCCGACAGTGTTATAGGCCAGTGAAGATTCTGCTGATCTCTCCCACCCTCTATTTTTTGCGGCTCCTCTCTTGGTGCTGTTTAGTGTTAGGCTCCTAATTCCTTTTTGGCAATATTCATATCTGACAGTGTCTACCTAGGGATTTAGCAGAGCAAAAATATTTACTATTTAGGGGCTCTGATTACTTAGGAAAAAAAAGTACTACTATCTAGGGGTTAATGAACTTTACCAATTTGCACATTTCTGCAGTGTATAGTATACACCTCATACGAGGAGAAGATACTTGTATGTAGCACAGGTGCAGATACATATTATGCAGACTCTGAGGAATGGATCATGATTTACCAAAAACCTGCATGAGCTCAGATATTATAACAGACTTTGCTTTGGTGCACATGCTTTGTTTCTGTATTTGCTTGTATATAGTTTGATCTAATTCCAACTAGCTTACAATGTTCATGAGCTTAAAATTTCCATCAAAAGTTAACCATTTTACTGTCCTTGACGCATAGTCTCTTGGTCATTCTCTCTTTAGGATGACAGGCATTCAGTGAGTTAACATGCAACATATGACAGTGAGTTAAACATGCAATATATGAAGTTACAAGGGAAACCTTATAGGAGAGAGATATACAAGCCTTTGTATGCACAAAATGAAATGCTTCCACCTGTTGGAGTAAAAGCAGTTTGAAGCGTAAATCATTTTTTCCACTGCCTATTGAAAGTCAAAACTTCTTCCAAGTTTCAGTTCCCGAACCTTGAAAGTGTCAATGCCTCCTTAGATTAAAAAAAAAAAAATGCTGGACATTGGTTGTATTTCCCTATGTTCATCTAACTGTAAAGAATTAAGTCCCTCCTTTTCTTTGAGCCACCTTAACACCAACCTCTTCCTTTTGTTCACAGGGGCGAGATGTTTCGCCTAATTCATACTGTGTTAGGAAAAATCCTTGGAAAGCTAAGTTTCGAGCTCCGATTATTGTATCCTTGATTATTCTCAGCTCCGTCCACCATAGGAGTTTTCACAATCTCAGCAGCTGTTAGAGTACTCTGTCTTTGAACCTTCTTCTCCGGCCAAGTTTATACAGAACAGTCTATGGTTTCATCTGACCTCTTGTTAAGGTTGAGTTTAATTTCAGACCTTTTGGGTCGGTCCAAGTTAGGACCCAATACTGTATTGCGGTTGTTCGCCATAGTATCACGGGAAGTGCACAGTTAGCCAGTAATAAGACATGTATTTACTTTTAAGCTACTGTTTAAAATGTCTTTAATTTTTAGCTACTGCTTTAATAAATTTTTACCCGCCCGGACGAAAATACTCTTCTGCTTATAAAGTCAGGACCAAGTGTACTTAACTTATGAACTTGTTAAAGTAAGTTTAGGACTAACTGTCTTGTCCTTAATTTATGAGCTTGTAAATCTAAGTTAAGGACTACTTGTCCTTTGTTTTTGAGCTTGTAACTGTAAGTTCAAGACTACATGTCCTTAACTTTTGAACTTGGAACTCGAAGTACAGGACTACCTGTCCTTAATTTCTGTGCTTGTAACTCTAAGTTAAGGACTATCTTTCCTTAATTTTTGTGCTTGTAACTCTAAGTTAAGGACCAAATGTCCTTAATTTTTGAACTTCCAACTCTAAGTTCAGGACCAAGTATCCTTAACGTATGAGCTTGGTACTGTAAGTTCAGGACTGGCTGTCTTGTCCTTAATTTATGAGCTTGTAAATCTAAGTTAAGGACTACTTGTCCTTAGTTTTTGAGCTTGTAACTCTAAGTTTAGGACTACCTTATTTGACTAAAATGTGTTAGGACTTTTTGTGAAACTAATTAAATAAGAAGATTTGGGGCAAATCCTAGCCAAAGATAATTTATCCTAGATCTGAGATAGAAGATAAGAATGAACAAGCATAGCTGAACATAAATTTTGATTACAGTTACGATTGAATTCCATAATGTAAGAAAAGGATGATTGCTCCAACAACATTAAATGATAACGAAGAATACATAAATGAAAAGAGTCACCATTCTTGAACAATGCAGATCTCCATACATTTGATATAGTTGGATTACAGATGAATATCGAGATTCTAAGCCCTTTTCTCATCCTTTGGGCGAGGAGACTCAGATAAGGATACATTTTCATCTTTAGAGATTTGTATATGTTTGTGTGTGTGTTCCTCTTAGCTCCCCTTTCAGTTACACTCTCTCATGACATTTATACCAAATATTTTCCTTACCTAGTGGTTCTTAACCGGAGTACCTAATTTCTTGGAATATCTCGTAGAATATTCCCCTAAAATGTCTAAGTGTTGAACTAGTCGTTTAGGCCGAATTGAGTGCTCGACCTCGGCCGTAGCTAAATCACTCGCCGGTATATTGCTTCCTATACGTGACCCCAACTTGGTCGACTCTTGGTCGTTCTTCCTTAAGTAAAATTCTTTTGTTCAGATTTCGACCTATATAGTTAGTCCTTCCGCCCGTCGGGGTTTTCTGTGGGAGAGCTCGGTGGGCGGACATCGCTAGTTGCACTTTTTGAGAAATCTAAGCACGTTGGCCTACGAGTGATTCCCTTTTGTCGGCGAGGTAGCGATGTGACGCTTCAAGAGCCACACCTGACCATTACGTTAGTTTGAAATGACATTGTTTCATCATGCGTCATTATGACGCACGTTCCCCATACGTTACATCATTTCCCTCGCTTCTTCCGTTTCAAAATTAATGAGGCGGCGTTTGGGCTTTCTCGACTGGGGTGCCTATATTCTTATAAATAGGGATAAGCACTCCTCATTGAATTGTTGCATTTTTAGAGCCTTTGAAGCCTGAGTTCTTTTCTTCTTCGATTTCCAAGCTTTTGTGCTTTCTTTCTCCCTTCAGTATCTTTTACTATTGTCATCTCCTTCATCTTTGTATTTCATTTTCGCACACAATCAGAAAAATGGCCAGTGCTTCCTCTGACCCTGTGACGTTGGCTGCGAATGCATTTCCTCATGAGGAAGGCGTGGCCATGGTGGAAGATGAAAACTTCCTCACCGTGGACGAGATAATCCCACGCTCCGGGAAGGCTAGGTCAGATTTCAAAAATCTACCTGAGGATGAATCTGAACCCGTCATTTCTACGATAGATGCGGCGACGATTACTGCATTTAGGACTAAGTGGCGAATCCCGACCCATGTTGAAATCATTCCCGCTGGTAGTGATGTCGTACAAATACATCGCCCAGGATACTGCGCATTTTATGCGTACCCATTTGTCGTCGGCTACACGCTTCCTCTTCCTTCCTTGGCAGTGGATTTTTGCCGCTTTTACAATGTGTGCCCGGATCAGCTTTCTCCGTACATATACAAGTTTTTCCTCATGCTTATCAAATATGCGGAGCTATCCAGCCGTGGTATTTCTCTACGCCGCGTGTTTCACCTCTTCGCCCCAAGTTTTCACAAGGGCACGATGATTCATATGCGCCATCGGGGGACCAAGGGGTTGGTGGTGAAGATGGACGATAAAACTAATTGTCGTTTTTAGGAGAATTTCTTCTACGTGAAGACAACGCACGTGGTATCGAACCCCAGTGGTTTCCCCGAGGAGTGGATTTATGCTCGTAAGTGTTTCCCTTCTAAAATGACCGTTATTTATTTTGGGGTAATCTGATCATTCTCTTTCTACATTAGTAGCCGAGCGGGAGCCTCCTTTACTAGTTGTTGACATTCGCGACTGGGTGAGTCAGGTTTTGCCCCATTCTATGGGGATTCGCGAGTGGTTGCACTTCAATGAGAGGTTCTGGCGTAGACCTGCGGCCGGTGAGTCACCTTTGGCTTTAATTGTTGACTTTTATACCGTCATTTCTATATTCTTATCTCTCTTCTTTGTTTACAGGTCGGAGGGAAACAAGGAGGGTGATGGCTCATACGCCTGCTTTTCACTAGTTGGGTATCTCGGCCGAGCCCGTACTTGTTGTGGCTGCAAGTGAGTCTGCTCTGGCCGCCACTATCTCGCAGACTACAGCCTCACGCGGGCTTGGCTGCCCAGATGTTGCTCCCCTGGTGGGGATTCCGGCTCCCGTAGTTCATTTGGTGGACGAGTCGTTGGAGGACGAAGATGAAGAGGCTCCCTAAAAGAGACGGAGGATAGTGGCTGAGACTGAGGGGCCTTCGAGGGGTGAACCCATGTTGGCGGTGTCCAAATCGGACGGGGGTACTGGTTTGTGCGTGGAAACCGTGCCTCTTTCGGTCGTGGAGATGGCTTCCTTAAAAGAGGGGTAGAGCTCGGAGGCCGCTGCAATCATTCCGAGTGGTCCATCGACTTTGCAACAGGCACGTGCTCCTTCTTCGGCCAGCGAGAGGGCAAAGGGCGTGGTTGTGAATGACTATGAATCCGATTCAGATATTGACCCCGAGGTCATAAGAATTTTGAGAAGGGGTTCACTCGGGTTGAGGCGGGAACTGATAGTTCCTCCCGCATGATCGAGATTTCCCCCGATTGCAATTTGTTGGAGTACACAGTGAGCCCGGTACCCCAATTTTCCCTTCTTTGTTACGCTACTGAAAACAGGGCCCTTCAAGAGATTAGCGATGCTGGCCTGTCATGGGGCATAGCCGGAATGGCTTTGAGGGTGAGTTCTTTATTGCTTTCTTCGTTTTACGTCTTCTACTCATACTGACTTTTCTTTGGCCCTTTTTCTTTCTTCAAACTTCCATTTTGGAGACTAAGAGTATCCGTCGCGAGGAGAGGCGGGCTGCCGTTTTCCAGAAAATGGTTTCGAAGTACTGCTGATACCGTGACAAGTGCCACGAAATGCATGCACGACTTAGGGAGGGAGGCAATCTTTAGTCCCTTAGGGAGGATTTGGAGCGAAAGGACAATGACCTGGTGTAGTCCATTGGCAGATGCAGTGAACTCGAGGGGCTGCTTAGGGCTAAAGAAGAGGAGCTCGAGGTGGGCAAGGGGGTTACAACTGAGTGCGTTGATCTTCAGGCGAAGGTGGTGGCCTTGCGGGCGGAGCTTGAGCAGAGTGCCACTAGAGTCGCTGGTCTGAGTGTTGAATTGGCGGAGAAGGTGACCGAGTTGTAAAGGAAAGCGGCCGAGCAAGAGAGGGCTGAGGGAGCCCAAGTAGCGGCCTTGGCAAGGGCCGCGACATTGGAAGATTCTATCTGCGTTCTCAGGTCTGAACGGGCAATTAAAATGGAAACGACCACTCTGAAGGAGGCGCGGCTTGATGAGCAGATTGGTGGGCTTGAAAGAGATGTCTCGAGCCTGGGTGATCAAATTGCCGCTATCGAGGCTGAGAGGGCGCGATTGTTGGCTTTGAATCCTCTTGTGTGCGCCTCTGTTGACGTTCCTCGCCACTTGTACAAGATGTGGATCCATGCCGAGGCTCGGTGGGATATATATAAGGGCTTGTTGGCAGTAGGAAATGTTACCGAAGCCACTTTTGATGAAGTTCGTGTTAAAGCTCGTGAGGCCCGGCTTGCCTACGGCTATGACCCCACGACACCGGAGACCAATGGAGACGATGGGGCTGAGGACGGGCTTACCTTTGATGATGAACATTCTGACGGAGAGAGTGACGGTGGAGGTGAAGTCGTTGAACCAAGTGGTGAGAGAGATGATGGTGTGGATGGGGATAATGCTGAGTGAAGCTTTTGTACTTTCGTATTTAATTTTTTCCTCCTGTTTTTTGGACTTAGTTAGTTGGGTGGGGGCCTCTTTTGGCCCTTTGTAAGACGTTATTTTTTCCTTTGAATGAAATAGTCGATTCATCCTTGATTGTATGTCTTTGGCCTTTCCTTCCTTTTTTTTGTATTTCTTGGATCTTCTCGCAATAAGTCCCTGATTTTTGGTAGTTAATTCGAGTGGGGTCGAATTTGACTACTAATTCGGGCAATATAGAACTTGACTTATTAATTCAAACAAGGTCAAGTTTGACCTGCTAATTCGAGGTCGAACTTGACTTGTTAACTCGAGCGAAGTCGAATTTGACTTGTCAATTCGAGCGAGGTCGAATTTATCTTGCTAATTCGAGCGAAGTCGAATTTAACTTGCTAATTCGAGCTTAGTCGAATTTGACTTGTCAATTCGAGCGAAGAGCGAAGTTGAATTTATCTTGCTAATTCGAGCGAAGTCGAATTTGACTTATCAATTCGAGCGAAGTCGAATTTAACTCTTAATGAATTCGGACAAGGTCGAATGTACATTTCTTGTGTTGGCGTGATATGTAAACTTGATGGAGTTACGTTTGAATTCTGTATGCTGCTTTGCTTACTCATTTATTGGAGAAGACTACATGTTGTTGTACGGTACGTACATACATTCGAGAAGTTCCAGTCTATCTAATCCCTTCATTGTTCTGCCTGGGGAGGCAATTGATAAACCAGATGATGAATGTCTCGCGCAAGCTTTAGGACGTCCTAATATATGGGCAAGATCAAATTTAGCTAGTTGTGTCATCGCATAGATGCTTTGGCGAGCGCGTGGGTGAGTTTCACACACTTGTGTTTTGTTTGCGTGCTGGAGAGATTTGTATGTTTTTCGAACTGGCGACCCAATCCCAGTCTATACAGGCTTTTCCTTTTATGGCATTAAGTACCAACTTATTGGGGGGTTTCGCTTGACCGTTGCTTGCAGGATGATATGGCACAAAACGTTCTCTTGGTGTGTTGTTTTGATGGCGTTTCTTCCCTGTTCGTGTATTTGGGAGAATGCTCATGTTCCTATCCCACTTAAAAAGAAAAATAGCAAGTTAAACCCCAATGAAATCATTTGTTACCTCGACCTGAATTGTTGACGAGTGGAGAGGGGCGCTGTAGAACGACTCGTTTTGCCCCGTACTCGAATGTTGGCTTCAGATTTGATCTCGGCCTCGTGCTTAACTTCGTCATTAGTCAAATCTGGGCATCTTACGGGCTGACAATTTACTTCGCCCGTTGGGATCTTGAGTTTGAGTCCCGAATCGATTCAGTCCCATGAGCACAAAAATAAGGTAAACACAAGTCATACCGCAAACATACGGGCAGGGCAAGCTTGTTATTTCAAAGAATTACACAATAGGCTATCATCCCTTCCTAAGAAAGAGAGGGCAGTGTGCATAAAGTATAGATTGTTATCTTACTTTAATATTGCAATAGGATTGCGAACGTTCTCAGTGCGTAGTGGCCATAATCCTACTCTGACAACTCACAATCACGACATACCAGACCCATCCCTACAGCAAGACATGGCTTTCGTGTAGATATCAAACATAATTTCAATTTCCTGCAAAGATCTGACCTTGGTTGGTTCGGCTATTTCAAGAGCTTGCCTACAAATTTCTCAGGTTGGTGTTTGTAGCGAGAGGGCGAAGCTACGACAAATGGGAAGTGGAACTTTGACTGACTTTAGATCTTGAGGGAACTAAAACTTTGGCTAGAAAATTCCCACAGACGACGCCAAATTGTTTGACAAAAAAGTATTAGGCCTTTTTGTGAAACTAATTAAATAAGAAGATTTGAGGCAAATCCTAGCCAAAGATAATTTATCCTAGATCTGAGATAGAAGATAAGAATGAACAAGCATAGGTTAACATAAATTTTGATTACAGTTACGATTGAATTCCATAATGTAAGAAAAGGATGATTGCTCCAACAACATTAAATGATAATGAAGAATACATAAATGAAAAGAGTCACCATTCTTGAACAAGGCAGACCTCCATACATTTGATATAGTTGGATTACAGATGAATACCGAGATTCTAAGCACTTTTCTCCTCCTTTGGGCGAGGAGACTCAGATAAGGATACATTTTCATCTTTAGAGATCTGTATATGTCTGTGCGTGTGTTCCTCTTATCCCCCCTTTCAGTTACACTCTCTCGTGATATTTATACCAAACACTTTCCTTACCCAGCGGTCCTTAACCGGAGTACCTAAATTCTTGAAATATCCTGTAGAATATTCTCCTAAAATCTCTAAGTGTTGAACTAGCCGTTCGGGCCGTATTGAGGGCTCGACCTCTGCCGTAGCTGAATCACTCACCGGTATATTGCTTCCTATACGTGGCCTCGGCTTGGTCGACTCTTGGTCGTTCTTCCTTAAGTAAAATTCTTTTGTTCAGATTTCGACCTATACATACCTGTCCTTAACTTTTGAACTTGTAACTCTAAGTTCAAGACTACATGTCTTTATTTTTTGAAGTATAAAATTGAGACAAATGACAAATCCTGTATTTTCAATTTTTCCCTCTTGCTTTAAGATTGTTATGTATTCTTTAGGGTGTCAACTTATCGCCAATCAATATTTTCATGAAATAAATTTACACGAACTGCATTTTTGATGGACGATGTGTAAATTTTAAAGGTTCATGTGCCTAGCTCATAAGTGATAAACAAAAATTAGGGCTTTTAGCATTGAGCAGAAAGATTTCACCGGAGAAAAGGGAGACGGAGAGACTGGCAAGGAAGAGAACATGGACAGAAAAGAGACAGAAGAAAGGGTAACACTATCTTTTTATATTAATTTTAGTAGATTAGTGGCTATTTTTGCTCAGCATTAAAAATGTTGGATAAAAAGTAAATACCACTTTAAAAAGTAGTTATCCCACACAATTTTTACATAGTATCAATCGTTTCGAAAGAGCCCACTTGGTAAGTTTGGTTTTATTTTTTTGATTTTTTAGTTTAATATTTCAGCTGTGACTTCTTGATTATTAAACTATTTTTCAGAACAATATATTAATTTCATGACGAAATTGTATCTAATCCCCGAGAAAATGGGATAATGGCAGAAAGGTAGTGGTTGCTCTTGAGTCTTGACGCTTTAACACAGTAAAATGGGTTAACGAAGTAGAGGTGGCGCCACGGCATTATGGCAGAAAACAAGGACGGGGTTACGGGGGTGTATATTACAAGTCAACTGAGTTAACTAGAGTAGGAAATAAGCTATTTTTTGTTTTCTATGTTTCACTTGAAAATCAATGTCCCACATAAGTTTGGTTTAACTTTTAAGTCCTTCCTGTGAAGTTATACATTCTCATGCCCTTTACTGATTTACTAATAAACGACCGACCTAATATTTTATTTTTATTTATAGCAAAAGCTATATTTCCCTTCACGATTATTTCACCCTAGTATGTGCTGCTACGTAGTAAAAAGTGGACGACAATATACTTTGAGGTTTTTATCCCTAATTAGCAGATGCAATGCATTCTCCTAAGACATGATTATGATTTAAGAATGATTAATTATAGGTTTTAAAAATTTTAAAGAGAGATGGTAGAGAAGTTGATGAAAATATACTTTGATATTTTGATCCCTATTGAACAGATATTGCATTCTTTTAAATCATGATTGGGATTTAAGAATGGCTAATTATTGAGTTTTCAATTATCAAAAGGTAATTTAGGTAGATAATTATCATGATTCCAAAAAAAAATTGAACTAGTATCTGTGTAATGGAATATTTTTTTTTGCACTGATTGCTTTGAAAATTTTGGAACCTGCGACCATCACGATGGAGTCAGGGTTTCTTTGTTGAGCTCGAGTGAAATTTGTTGAACTTTAAGCCATTGGGCTTTAAAGACAACAAGTGTGAATTGGGAAATGGTAGGAAATAAAATGGAGGGAAATGAAAAATTTGGAAAATTTGAATCAAGTGAGCTTGTTCATTTATGACAAATGAACTTTGTCCCTCATTGGTGAGGGACAACTACACATGTGTGTATAAATATAGGATCACTTCTTAGAGCTCTTAAAGGAGTTGAAGAGAATGAAGCCCCGTGTCGTCGTCGTTGTTCGGATTCGAATTCGGATTTGTCAAATGATCGATGAGATTAATTTTTTGGACAAAGTTTATTTAATTGATTATTTAAGAATTAATTACGTGCGAGTCAGTTCATTAACGGAATTAGCTGGAATGTATAATCCAAAACGTTGAACGTTGCTTTCCTTTCTGTTCACATTATGAACAGACATCACACCTCTTCCGACAATTGCCTATAAATTCCGAGGCATGGCTTCCTTTTTCACATACTGAGAAAACATAGAACTTCCTTCTGAAAATCCAGCATTCTACTTCACAGTTTCTCTTTTAAATTCGTAAGTGTGATTTTGCTCCGTTCTTTGAGTTCGTTGGTATCCTGCAGTTTATATTGCCACTGTTGCAAAAAGGTTTATTTCGTGTCATACTGAGAGGATTTAATCCATTACCTTGGCAACTTGTGAGGGGGTTAAAATTCCTTAACGACGCACAAGGAGATTGTGGACTCGGAATATTTCTTATCGTTACAGTTTTTCCAGTTTCTTCTAATAGTTTTCTAATTTCTGTTTTAACACAGTAGCGACGACAAGCTTAAGGAATTTTATATTAATGTTTCTGTGTTGAAATCTATATTGAACTGCGATATATATTTTGTATACTGGTTTGGAAACTAAAGCCTTGGTGCTTTCTACTCTGATATATTTTTTACTCCAGCTTAAAGAACATAAAAACTTTACCGGGGTATTAAATTTGAATACGGTTTGAAGAATATAATAAACTTCACCATTTATGTTTTGAATGTGTGGTTTGGTATTCAGTTTGAAGATATAAAACCTTCACTGATTTTGAAAAGTTTTGTTTATTGCCAACTTTACAGAAAAATGGCAAATGAGGACCAAACTAATGCTAATGGAATGGGTGTTACTGTTACGAGTGTTGCTACCTCGTTGAGCCGTTCAACTCCTACTCATGCTATGGCACCAGCAGAAAAACCCGAAAAGTTTTCCTGTATTGACTTCAAACGTTGGCAAATGAAGATGCTCTACCATCTTACTACGTTGAGTTTGCAGCGATTTATCAAGGAGGATCCTCCGGTCGTGGCTGAAGGCACTCCGGATGACGAACGATTTGTTGTAACTGAAGCATGGAAACCTTCTGATTTCTTGTGCAAAAACTACATTTTGAGTTGTTTGGAAGATAGCTTGTACAATGTCTATAGTGTTATGGAAACTTCAAAAGCGTTATGGAATGCGCTTGAGAAGAAGTACAAGACTGAGGATGCCGGACTTAAGAAGTTCGTGGCTGCAAGATTTTTGGATTTCAAGATGGTTGACACTAGGTCGGTCATAACTCAAGTCCAAGAATTACAAGTCATTGTGCATGACCTCCTTGCTGAAGGTATGGTCATAAATGAGGCCTTTCAAGTCGCCGCTTTCATTGAGAAGTTACCTCCGTTGTGGAAGGACTTTAAGAACTATCTAAAACACAAGGGTAAGGAAATGACACTTGAAGATTTGATTGTTCGTTTGAGGATAGAAGAGACAACAAAAATGCTGAAAAGAAGTCACATGACAACTCGATAATAATAAGGGCTAACATTGTTGAGGAGGCGCTACAAAATAAGAAGAGTAAGAAGGCTTCTAGACCAAAGAATTACCCAAGCAAGAAAAAGTTCAAAGGTAATTGCCACAACTGTGGAAAGTCTGGGCATAAGGCCGTGGACTGTCGTGCACCAAAGACTGATGTACAAAAGAAGAAGAATAAGAAGAATCAAGCTAACATGGTTGAAAATATTGAAGAAATGGAGGACTTGTGTGCCATGTTGTCTGAATGCAACTTGGTAGGAAATCCTAAAAAATGGTAGATTGATTCTGGAGCCACCCGCCATGTTTATGCTAACAAGGAGTTATTTTCTTCTTATGCCCCAGCAGGACCCGACGAGACAATTTTCATGGGAAATTTGTCTACAGCCAAAATTGAAGGAGTTGGCAAGATTGCGTTGAAGATGATGTCGGGAAAAATTGTGACTCTAAACCAAGTTCTCCATGTTCCAGAAATTCACAAGAATCTTGTGTCTACCTCACTTCTTGTCAAGAATGGATTCAAATGTATTTTTGTTTCTAATAGTGTTGTACTAAGTAAGAATGATGTGTATGTAGGAAAAGGTTACCTGAATGAGGGCCTTTTTAAGATAAATGTAATAGCAGTTCCTATCAATAAAGTTAATGCTTCTTCTTACTTACTTGAGTCAAACACTTTATGGCATGCACGCCTAGGTCACATCAACTTCAAAACATTGCGAAAAATGATAAATTTGGAAGTATTGCCAAAATTTGATTGCATTAATTCCAAATGTCAAATATGTGTGGAATCAAAGTATGCTAAGCATCCTTATAAGTCTGTTGAAAGAAATTCAAGTCCTTTAGACTTAATTCACATAGATATTTGCGACATGAAGTCAACACCATCTCGCGGTGGGAAAAGTATATCATTACTTTTATTGATGATAGTACGAGATATTGCTATGTTTACTTACTTAATAGTAAAAGGTGAAGTAATTGATGCTTTCAAGCAATACAAGAGTGAAGTTGAACCACAACTAAACAAAAAGATCAAAATGATAAGAAGTGATATGGGTGGAGAATATGAATCTCCTTTTGAAGAAATATATTTGGAAAATGGCATTATTCACCAAACAACTACCCCTTACTCTCCACAATCTAATGGAATTGCGGAAAGAAAGAATCGAACGTTGAAAGAGATGATGAATGTGTTGTTGATAAGTTCTGGTTTACCACAGAACTTGTGGGGGAAGCTATACTTACAGCTAACCGAATAATCAATTGTGTACCTCATAGTAAAACACGTTCCATTCCTTATGAAAAATGGAAAGGAAGGAAGCGTAGCTTGAAATACTTCAAAGTGTGGGGGTGTTTAGCTAAGGTACAAGTTCCTAAACCTAAAAGGGTTAAGATAGTCCAAAAATGGTTGATTGTGTATTTATTGGATATGTAACCAATAGCAAGTCATATCGTTTTCTGGTTCATAAATCAGAAAATCCTGAGATCCATGTTAATACGGTAATAGAATCAGATAATGCTGAATTCTTTGAAACTATTTATTCGTATAAAAAGAAAAGTGAATTGTCCTACCAAAAGTCAAAACGACCTCGGGAGGAAACAACATATGGTATGCCTAATGAGGAAAATCCGAGAAGAAGTAAACGTCAAAGAACATCTACTTCATTCAGTCCAGATTTTCTGACTTTCCTGCTAGAAAATGAGCCTCGAACCTTCAAGGAAGCAATGTCTTCCTCAGAAGCACAATATTGGAAAGAGGCTGTCAATAATAAAATAGAATCCATATTGAGCAACCACACTTAGGAATTGGTTGATCTTCCTCCAGGTAACAAAACTTTGGGTTCTAAATGGATTTTCAAGAAGAAAATAAAAGATGATGGTACTATTGACAAATACAAGGCAAGACTTGTTGTCAAAGGATTTAGACAGCGAGAAGGTCTTGACTATTTTGACACATACTCGTCGGTAATAAAAATTACATCCATTCGGATGCTAATAGCGTTAGCCGCCTTGTATGAGCTTCAAATCCATCAAATTGATGTAAAAACAGCCTTCTTAAATGGTGATCTAGAGGAAGAAATTTACATGAACCAACCTGAAGGATTTGTGGTTCTGGGAAAAGAAAAGAAGGTGTGCCGACTTGTTAAGTCCCTTTATAGACTAAAACAAGCACCCAAGCAATGGCATGCGAAATTTGACCAAACAATGTTGTCAAATGGCTTTAAGATTAATGAATGTGATAAATGTGTTTACATTAAGAACGTTCAAAATCATATAGTTATTGTTTGCTTATATGTTGATGATATGCTAATAATGAACAAAAACATTACCGACATTCAAGCTACTAAGCGTATGCTTGCTAGTAAGTTTGATATGAAAGACTTAGGAGTTGCCGATGTAATTCTAGGAATTAAAATCCAGAGGACTCCTCAGGGTTTGGCTTTGTCTCAATCACATTACGTGAAAATGGTACTGGAAAAATTCAAACACTTGGAATTTAGAAGTGCAAGAACTCCAATTGACTTAAACCATTATCTTGTCAAGAATAAAGGTGAAAGCACGTCTCAATTGGATTATATTCGTATGTTGGGAAACTTAATATATATCATGAACTGTACACATCCTGATATAGCTTGTGCAATAAGTAAACTTAGTAGATTCACAAGTAATCCCAACAAACATCACTGGTTGGCAATGAAACGAGTTGTGGAATATTTGGAATATACCCAAGATTACGCTTTGCACTACAATAGATATCCTGCGATTATCGAAGGATATAGTGATGCAAATTGGATAACCGGCTCAACAGAAACAAAGTCCACAAGTGGATATGTTTTTACTGTTGGTGGAGGAGCAGTATCTTGGAAGTCTTCCAAACAAACGTGCATCACTCGCTCTATAATGGAATCAGAGTTTATAGCTTTGGATAAGGCCGACGAAGAAGCTGAATGGATTCGAAATTTCTTAGAAGACATTCCATTCTGGCCAAAACCTTTGGCTCCTATATGCATACATTGCGATAGTGAGGCTGCAACAGGACGGGCAGGGAGCGTTATGCATAACGTAAAGTTTCGTCATATACGACGAAGACATAAAATTGTTAGACAACTACTCTCTAGTGGAATTATCACTATTGATTATGTAAGATCAAAGGATAATGTGGCAGATCCGCTTACAGAAGGCCTAACTAGAGACGAAGTTGAGAAATCATCTAAGGGAATGGGACTATGGCCGAGGACAAGTCATCATGGCAGTATCTCTACCTAGAATTTTGGATATTCCGAGATCTAGGTTCAAGGAGCTCAAACAAAGTTGTGATTGACCGGTTCAACATTGTCAAAGTAAAATCTTTGGTCCCTTCTCGTGATGAAGACAATGTTCAGTAACAAGGATAGAACTTTACACGTTCTTTAATGATTACCTAAGTTTGATGTGGTATTTATCAAATAGTGTTAATCTAAAGGATTACACATTTAGGAATCACCTTTGTAAGTGTGAAGTGGAAGCCGCTTCAATGAGAATTCTGTAAGGCCAATTCTCTACGCACTTATGAAACCAGGCGGTGTTCATGGCTAAAACAAACACAACAATGAGAACCAAAAGACTGTTAAGGGTTGGTTGTGCGACATATGATTGTCTAGGTATACACTAGCATTCGACGGTTCAAAGATATCAAATCTACCAATTGACCAAGTATATCCGACATATGCTCACTAAGGAAAGTTCAAAGGGAACCTACTTATCCAGATGCAATTAATCCTTACTTACAAATCACACAGCTTTCATATATGTTCATTCTTGTTACAGTCATTCCCATTCATGTAGGGGATTATTGGACTTTAAGCCATTGGGCTTTAAAGACTAGAAGTGTGAATTGGGAAATGGTGAGAAATAAAATGGAAGGAAATGAAAAATTTGAATTAAGTGAGCTTTTTTATTTGTGACAAATGAACTTTGTCCCTCATTGGTGAGAGACAACTACACTTGTGTGTATAAATATAGGATCACTTCTTAGAGCTCTTAAAGGAGTTGAAGAGAATGAAGCCTCGCGCCGTCGTCGTCGCTTGGCTCGGCTTCAGATTCGGATTTGTCAAATGATCGATCGATGAGATTAATTTTTTGGACAAAGTTTATTTAATTGATTATTTAAGAATTAATAAAGTGCGAGTCAGTTCATTAACGGAATTAACTGGAATGTATAATCCAAAAATGTTGAACGCTGCTTTCCCTTCTGTTCACATTATGAACAAACATCACACCTCTGACAATTGCCTATAAATTTCGAGGCATGACTTCCTTTTTCACATACTGAGAAAACATAGAACTTCCTTCTGAATATCCAGCATTCTACTTCGCAGTTTCTCTTTTAAATTCGTAGGTGTGATTTTGCTCCGTTCTTTGAGTTCGTTGGTATCCTGCAGTTTGTATTGCCACTGTTGCAGGAAGGTTTATTCCGTGTCATCCTGGGAGGATTTAATCCATTACCTTGGCAACTTGTGAGGGGGTTAAAATTTCTTAAGGACGCATAAGGAAATTGTGGACTCGGAATATTTCTTATCATTACAGTTTTTCCAGTTTCTTCTAATAGTTTTCTAATTTCTGTTTCAATACAGTAGCGACGACAAAATTATCATTGCGCATTCAACAAAGAGCTTAGACCAAATACATACACATCCCCTTAAGCTTGTTTGATTATTTTATTTAGACACTTAAAGTTAAGCTAGTGCATATTGAACACCTAAACTCTTCCAAAATATATCAATTAGACACATTTTGCTGACGGTATTCCACTCTCTTTGAGCGAATTGAGTACCATGTTAAGAATGTGTCTAAAATAATTGGACAAGTTTAAAGGATTGCTTATGCATTTGGCCAAAACATTATTGGTGTGTCAAAAGGAAGTATTTTGATCTTACTATTTTCCATCTTTTAATTGAAGTCTTATAACCATGGTTTTTGGAATATCAAATCATAGAATATGAGCTCTATTAACATGGTCAACGCAACTTGAAATGCTTTCCCTAGTAAGTATAGAACTAACTTTGTATTTACATGAACATAGAAGGTTAGCTGAAAGGAAATGCAATGTCAACTTAGAGACCTTACTAAAAATATAATCAACTAAATTTCATATTCTAGTTGGTTTTGTTTCATATATGTGAGCTAGAACAACTAGCAATTATTTTTATTGAAAGAATGAAGATTTTTTGGATTAAAAAAAATTGAGACATTGGAAGGTTAACACATGAAAATTAGTAGATGTATATATAATAAAAAATATTTCGAGAAAATAGTGTCGAAAGACACCACTTAAAGTCATGTCCTTCGCCTCGCCAACGCATTGGAAAAGGTCCCTTAAACATGGCTTGTTGCATAGGAAGCACCTCGCTATCTTCTATCTGGCACTAAGAATAGAAGGGAGTGTACCTTCCACTAGTGTTAATTTATGGCATTAGAGTATGTTAGAAGTGTGTCATCCACATAAAGGCTATAAATTTTGCATTAATAAACTAAGGTAAGTGCTTTGCGTTGGTCAGCATATATTGGATTTAAAACGAGCTTTAAAAAAAAAAGAGATAGTCTCTAGTTCTTTTTAAGTAATTTATTAATATTGATGTACACATTCTACTTAGTGGTGAAAAATTGAGTTAACTAAATGATGAGACATGTGTCTTTTATATGAGATTATTTTTGATGTTCTACTGTGGTCAAAAACTAAACTTGCTAGGTTGTGAGAATTTTCAAAAATATTGCTTTGAAAATAGTAGTACATTTTAAGGAGTTTGAAAACATCAACTATATAATGTCCTCTCAATTCAAAAGTTTTTTTGAAATCTTTATCAATTTTATGCAAGATAGAACTATTAAAAAAGTTTTAGATTTTTTTTAAAGATCTATCAAATAATTTTTTTAATAATTTTATCAACGCTGTGCAACTATTGAGTACATAAGGACAATTAGAAATGCAAAATAACTAAAGAGGCCTTTCTAGAGCTATATTCAAGAAAAACAATCATGATGAATCTTTTATTGGAACCCAAGTATTTTAATTGTAAAAGAATTAGACACAAGCAAAATAATTGTAGTTTTATAAGGGAGCAAGCAAGTATGACACAAAAGGAAGATGCTCTTTTTTAAAATTAAAATGAAGTGCACAAAAAATAAGTTAGTCAAAGAAATTGGTGAGAAGTGCATCAATAATTTAACAGTGAATATTTTATAAAATATTACATAAATTTTTATGAATGGTAGAGATGCCTGTAAGATGGCTCGAACACCATCGTTATAAACAAGTTTTGATAAAAAATATGTGAATCTTATTATTAAAAGTTAAAGAAACTATTTCAATAAACACTCTTTAGAAGAATCAAAATTCTTGATCAACTGAAGTGAGACCAAAACAAGCTATAAAACCGATTCGATTGACCCCATTCTCTCCAAAGTTTGTAGAATAGCTTTTTTGAAAGTTGAAAACTGTCTATGTAATTCAATTATTCTTTTTTGACTTAACCCAAATAAATTTTTCACTAAAACAAATGGCAAAAAGAAAAAAACAAGCTCAACATATTCAGCATCATAAAATTTCTTACAAAAAAGTTAAAGGATATAAGGTCTCCTCACATAACAAGTTATATGTATAATGGGAAATGATTCTTGATATTACTAGTGAGTGATTCATCAATCTAGATAAGTTGAAAGACGGTCAACACCATCATTATGTGGTGCCACAAGCAGACTCTTGTTATTGGTCTTTATTGCTCAGAAAAGTTAAAGGGCGCAATGCTTGTGGAATTATCATGTGCATCCTGGATGTGGAGGTTTCGCAGATGAAAAAATGCTAATGATAAGGTGACCGTGAATGTACTAAGTGACACAGAAAAAATTGATCTGAGCAACATTGATGTCAATAATTGTGATAAACTGGGGGTTATATTCCATGTTGAAAATCGGGTCCGAATGCATTTGGTCTATCCTATTGTATATCACAAGGGGTCTAATTGGAAACTTAAAGGTTGTAGATTGAGTCTTCCTGATAGAGAAAAAGGAATGCAGGTTAAGGAGTTTGATGAAGTCTACAAACGACGCAAGTTAAGGGAGTAGATGACTTTAGCATTTGTTAGTTATGTTTCATATAATTTCTGAGTAGTTATTAGTAGTAGGCCACTTTCTCATTCCAATAGTTTTAGGAAGTTATTTCCTATTTTTTAGGTGGTTGGTGAATCCACCGGTCTTTTTATAAGATAACTTGTAAACACATTCCTTTTTTTCTCATTCAAATTTTTTAAAAAAAGATTGACAATCAGACTTGAAAAAAAAATGAGTCCCACATCGACAATGAAGGGGATGAGTGGTCTCCTTATATGGACATGCGCAATCATCACCTCTTGAGCTAGCTTTTTGGGTTGAGTTAGGCCCAAAGTCCATTTAACATGGTATCAGAGCAGGACCCATCCCGATTTTCTAATGTTGGGCCACCATAATTGTCCATGCTCCGGATGTCCAGTCCTGCGCGTGAGAGGGTGTGGAGTCTCATATCGATAATGAAGGGGATGTGTGGTCTCCTTATATGGACTTGGGCAATGCTCACCTCCTGAACTAGCTTTTGAGGTTGAGTTAGGCCCAAAGTCCATATAATATCTCTCTTCTCTTTAGATAAATCATATTTTTCTCCACCATTGACTGTTGGGGCTCAAGATGAAATTTTTTTCAAGTATCTGGTGAATAGTGTCAAGAAAGTTTTCTCTCCTCATATCTCTTATAATCAAGGATTTTGGACTTATTTAGAAAATTCACAATCTCGTATATATTTAGAAGGAATATGCTTTCTCGGAATACAGGCAATAAAGTTCCAACCTACTTATAAGGAGATTCAAAAGGCTTGAGGACCTTCAAACCTACACAGAGTAGTTCATCAGATTATTTCTCACACTATAATTTGGCTAAAGGTGTTCAAACTTAAAAAGTAAATAATATTTTTCAATGAGTAGATGCATTAAAAATATTAAATCAGACTACATAATATTTAGCTTTGTCATTTTGCTTTATAGTTCATCTCTAAAGCATCATTCAAGTACTAAATTTGAAATGTGTTTTTGCATTTTTATTGTAGATTTTAGTTGAGAAAAGAAAATCACTCAGAGGATTGTAGTATAAAAGAAAAAGAATCATAAGGCACCAGTAAAGGAAAAAAGTTGGAAGTTAGCAAAAGAGAAAAAAAAAAGAATCGGCCTCGACGGTGTCCGACATGCGGAAGCGACAAGGTTTTAAATAGACTTCTTGGAATCAAGTCAAATAAACTTTATATTTTAAAATAAAACTAGTATAATAGTGCATGTTTCATGTGGTGTGTGAAATATATTAAATTTTAAAAAAAATATTTTTTATAAATCTAGTCGAGATAATATAATATCTTTATTAAATTTAGATACATTGAGCAGTATTTTCTACGATCAAATTTTGTTATGGAAAAAAATAGAATTTTAAAGAAAATAGATTGGTTAGATATCAATTATTCTACGAAAATAGATTTTATAGTAAAAAATAATCCCCTAAATTGTGACACCAAAAATATATATTGCTCAAGAAGATATAAGAAACAACTAGGGAATATATAGTTTTTTGGTCTGTCCATGAAATACACACAAATTATATGTTTTTAAGCATCATGAATTTCTCAACTAATATAATTTTTGCCTTGATAATTATTAAAAAATCATCATCAAATTTCATAATTGAGAAACCTTACTCCACATAGTTTACAAGCAATATCCTTCTTCTTTCATGCAACGATCCGATCGGTCGTTTTGAGTGTTAGAGCCCAGATCCCCTATTAACTGCTTCTCCCGTATCCATTTCTGCTATTGTGACTTGTCGGGAGGTTTTATTTTGGTTTATGGAGGGTTTTGGGACGTTTAGTCCCTAAATAGAGTTTTAAGCCTTAGGATTCAGACAATAGTCGGAACTGTATGAAGAAGACGCCGAAATGAAGTTCCGTCAATTCCGTTAGCTTCGTTGGGTGATTTTGGGCTTAAGAACGTGTCCAGATTGTGATTTGGAGGTCCGTAGCTCATTTAGACTTGAAATGGGGAAAGTCAAAATTTTGGAGTTTTGGACCGGTAGTGGAATTTTTTATATCTAGGTCGGATTCTGATTATGGAAGTTGGAGTAGGTCCATTGTGTTGAATGCGACTTGTGTGCAAAATTTGAGGTTAATCAAACGTGGTTTGGTCGGTTTCGGCATCAGTTGTCGAAAAGTTTCAAGTTTCTTTAAGTTTGAATTGGAGGGTGATTCATGATTTTAGCGTTGTTTGATATGATTGAGGGCTTGACTAAGTTCGTACGATGTTCTAGGACTTGTTGGTATGTTTGATTGAGGTACGGGGGGCCTCGGGTGTGTTTCGGATGCTCAACGGATCATTTTGGACTTTGGAAAGATAGCAGAGTTTTTTGGTTTCTGTTGCAGAAGTTTGTTCTTTGCGTTCGCGAAGAGGAGATCGCGTTCGCGAAGAGGAGATCGCGTTCGCGAAGGGGTGGCCAGTGGAAGCATCGCGAACCCAAGGAGTAGGATGCGTTCGCATAGAGGAAAATGGAACAGCTGTGGCCTCAAAGATTTATTCTACGCATTCGCGTAGAGGAGAACACGTTCGCGAAGGGGCTTGCAGGTGAAGCTACGTGTTCGCTATAGGACTCTCGCGTTCGCGAAAGAGGAATCTCGATCAGTGGAAGATTGTTCATCACGTTCACGGTGGTGTCGACGCGTTCTGAAAGAAGAACGCACTTGGGCAGAATTTAATGTTCAAAATGAAGGTTTTGAGTCCATAACACAAAATTGGATTGAGAGCTTAGTAGAAGGTGGAATTTCGAGATGATTTTTAGAAGAAGTTATTGGGTAATGATTCCTAACTCCTTTATGGTTATATCCCACTAATCTATGCTTAATTCCAATTTGAGGTGAAAAATTGAGAAAAGTTCTTTGGCCGAATTTTGGGGTTTTGGTCGAGATTTTAGTATCGGATTTGAGTAAATTTGGTATGGTTAGACTCGTGAGTGAATGAGTGTTTATATTTTGTAACTTTTACCCGATTCCGATACGTGGGCTTGGGGAGGCTATTTGAGCGATTTTTCAATTTCTTGCCTTAGCTTTGATTTCAATAGCTAGATTAGTTTTTTATAGTTATATTTATGTTGTGTAATTAATTTTGGCTAGATTTGGGCCATTCGGTGTCAGATATTCGTGGAAAGAGCATTGTTTCGGATTGTATTGAGCTTGGTTCGAGGTAAGTGACTTGCCTAACCTTGTATGGGGAACTCCTCTTAAGATTTGATATTATTTTGATATGTGGGCGTCGTGTACGTGAGGTAACGAGTACCTACACGGGCTATTTATTGTAAAAATCCATTTTTCACTAAGTCATAACATGTTTTCTTCTTATTTGAACTACACTAGCATATGCAACTATCCTGCTTAGTTAGAATAACATGCCTACGTGTTTTAACTGCCTAATTAAACTTTGTGCAGCATGATTAGTGAAGTTACCTGTTTTCATTGACTTGAACTTAGTTGAAACCGTATGTTTTCTTGCTGTAATTGTTATTTCTATTGGTTGAGCTACATATTTACTTTGGGACTATGTAACGGTATTCCGGAAGATCCCCTTGTATTGCATATTTACTTTAGGACTACGGAACGGTATTCCGGGATATTCCATGTTCTGCATATTTACTTTGGGACTACGGAACGGTATTTCAGGAGATCCCCCTGCATATTTACGTTTGGACTACAAGACGGTATTTCGGGAGATCCCCTGTGGTTATCACTGTGTTATGAGTTGTTTTCTTTCATTTATTCTATATCTGTTAGATTTCCGTATCCATCTTTACTACGATATTTCATTCTGTCTTATTTCATTATATTTATACCAGTAGGGCCCTGATCTGACCTCGTCACTACTCGACCGAGGTTAGGCTTGGCACTTACTGGGTACTATTGTGGAGTACTCACGCCCTTTCTTGCACATGTTTTTCGTGTGCAGATCCAGGTTCATCGTAAGAGCCTCATCACTAGTTGCAGTCGCTGCTACTTATCGGAGACTTCAAGGTACATCAGCCCACACCCGTAGATCCTCGGAGTCGCCCTCTATCCTCCTTTGTTCATGTTTTCCCTTTTTCTGTAGAAAAGATGTATAGAACAATTAAGATTTCTTAGTAGCTTGTGACTTGTGATATTCCGGATTTTGAAAATTGTTTGGTGCATTTCAAAGGTGATATTTGTATATTCCGAGTGGCATTCAGTTGCTTATTAGATATTTGTTACTGTTAGTGGTTTATCTTCAAGCTTTTATTTCATTTCTGCAAAGCATTAGGCTTACCTAGTCGTAGAGACTAGGTGCCGTTACGACAACTCTCGGAGGGAGGAAATGGGCCGTGACAAGTTGTATTAGAGCTCTAGGTTCATAGGAGTCGTGAGTCACAAGCCGGTTTATTAGAGTCTTGCGGATCAGTACGGAGACGTCTGTACTTATCTTCGGAAGGCTATGAAACTTTTAGTAAAATTCCACTTCATTTGATTCTTTGTCGTGCGAAATTATTGATGTTACACCCCGAGGATATATCCTTACTCCACCATTACAGACCCTAGCCACTATACTTACGGTAGCATAGGGGAAACGCTAAAACAAACAACAACGATCCAACTATAAGCAAAATAAATAGTAACTACATGCACGCTACTAGAATGACTAAACTAGTACAAACTACTACTACTTAGAACCAAATGTAATGTTGTGGAAAAAAAAGATCACCAAATGTTGGGATTTAGCGGTATAAATTGGTTACATGGATGTGTAAGCTGTGAATACACATCCAAGAGAGTATGAAATTAAAAAGAAGAGATAATCAAATTACATAATAAATTATGCATGAACTTTTGGAATTTTAGTTAGATGATGAGAGTTTAAGATGCCAAAGTCGTGCAATAGCAACATACAAATGTAATATACTTTTATTGCCACAAAATTGTAGTGCCAATAGAATACGACCGGCACTTCAAAGTGTACTACAGAAAGATAAAAGAATTTAGGGAAAGAAAAAAAGGAAATGTAATATGAGATGATAAAGAAGTCAAATGTTGTGAACCTATATTAAAGCGAAAATATTAATATTACTACTTTCGAATATGTTTTAAATTATACATATAAAATAAAAAGGTTTATGAGATTTTCTTTATTATAAAGATAGAAATTATTTTCTTACGTGAAAAGAAGGTTAACTTTTTATCATTTTAAGAATTAAACGTACTAAAATTTGTACTCTTTATATGAGATTGAGAAAATTAGAAGTTGAGAAAATATACGTATTTTTACATGAATGTTTTAATGAAATAATAGTGTATGTATTGATTTTATATGGTACCATAATTTATTAATATTTTAATATTTAATAGTAGTGCTTTAGGATGAGGACAAGACTATTTTCGAGATTATAAGTATTTATGGTATTACAAACAAGTGATAAGTAAATTCGTGGAGGTGAGAGGGCAAGCAAATCGGAGAAAATGAGTTTCGTCGAACTTTGACAATTTGGAATAAAATACGATCAAAGCTATAATACCTTGTAATTATGGGCTAATAATATACCACATGACCATGTTAGTATGATGTATAAAGTGTATTAAAAATAAGTAGAATTTTAAATAATTTGAGATAATTCTTAATTATGCGAGCATTAATCCACGTGTAAGTGGCTAGAGTGACTAAGCAATGCTTAGTAGGTGGACGCGGAGGCTTGAAAACATAATAGATCTTAAAGTGTAACACATGGAACCGTCCAGGATGTGGAGGATACAAATCACAAAAGATTTTGTAAGACTGTTCAAAACTCATTTTAGAGCTTTACGACACCGAACATACGACAGTACTTGACAAATGGGTTCATGGGGAAGAATAAAACTCATTTTTTGCTTGTATTTGGATTTGTAACATATCTTATGAGTTTCCCAAGTGCAGTAGGCTTACAAAATGGAACTCTTTTATTGATACAAAATTATGAGAGTGAATGAGAAGTACCAGAAATAAGATTTGGACATTAAGTTCGTGAATTGTTTTAGAACAAACAACATGCACTAGCATCTTTTTCATAAAATTTATGTGTTTCTTATGTAGGGACTTATACGCAGATTTTCCGGTACTTTTAGCAAAAATTATGTCCCAATTTTTCTTGTTCTGCAACGTCAACTTCCTCTTTCACTCCCTTGACACTAATATCTTATTAACCACCTTTGAAATTGTTCTAGCTCTATGCTCTAAGCCTCTAAATAACTTCTGTTACAAGGCTTTAGCAAAATAGCCGGCATGCTATGTGATTATGATTGAGGCGTGGAAGAGATTGTTCATGGATACAAGTAAAAAGTTGGTCTTAAAGGTATGTTAAAGCTATCCCTTCTTTCTTTTGGCATGATCTACGACACGAATGAAATGAGCACAAATTCCATAAATAAATCTATTCATAGAAATATTAGAGATGTCTATTTTCTTGAATTTTCATATGTCTTATTATTCTATCGTATGTCCATGGGTCTCAAAAATACGTAAGTTGGTAAAGTTTATTTCATGATATTAGCCAGAGGCATAATGGTCTTATGACGTACTGAGAGATTTTATTAACATATTTTCATGTGCATTTCATGCATCTACATATGCATATTGACCCATGACCAGATGGCGTTATATACGCGTATATATATATATGTATATGGGATATGGGAAAGGTTATGGCGTTATATACGCACCACCACCTGATCAGTTAGTATACGTTGATGATTTTGCCCACAGTGGCACCAAATGGCGTTATATACGCGTATATATGTAAATATATGTATATGGGATATGGGAAAAAGGTTATGGTGTTATATATGCATCACCACCCGATCAGCTGGTATACATTAATAATTCTGCCCACAGTGGCACTAGATGGCATTATATACTCGTATATATATGTAAATATATGTATATGGGATATGAAAAAAAAGGTTATGGCATTATATACACACCACCACCCGATCAGCTGGTATACGTTGATGATTTTGCCCACAGTGGCACCAAATGACATTATATATATATATATATATATATATATATATATATATATATATATATATATATATATGGGATATGGGAAAAAAGTTATGGCATTATATACACACCACCACCTAATCAGCCGGTATATGTTGATGATTTTGTCCATAGTGGCCGAGATGATATGATGGGATACCCTCAGAGGCATGATGATATTATAAACACATGTACCTATGCACGACATGACCTTCATACGCATATACATGACACTATACGTATTTCATGATTTACAGAGTCATCCTGACTTACAGGGTATAGACAATCAGTTTGACGAGCCCTCATAGTAGACGAGGTTAGCATTCAGTGAAGGATCGGTAAGGTTCCACCTCATTCGGAGTGCATCCATGTCTATAAGTCATCGTATTAGAGTTTTGCTACAGACTTATGGGTAGGCCGGTACCCTGTCCCATTTTATGTCAAGTAATCTTAGAGGCTTTGTAGACACAGGTTTATTATGTACAGTATGTTAGAGGCTTTGAAGGCCCATATGTATTCATATTTTATGAACGATGGTTCATTGATGTAACATTTGCCCACTTACAATTGTACATTACGAGTTGTGGCCATGTTGGCCCATGATAGTTGAAAAAAAAAAGAATGAATGAGTTACAGAGTGGTTCACTCGGGCCAGTGCGGCACCGGGTGCCAGCCACGCCTCCTAAGGTTGGGGCGTGACAATTGACTTCGAAATTCTAAACTTCTGTCTTCTATTCTCTCACAGATGGTGATGACACGTGCTACCGAAGATGACCAGGCACCCGCGCCCTTACTAGAGCCACCCGAGGCTGGGGCCGGGGTAGAGGTCGAGGACGCCCCCATGGTGCAGTAAAAGCACCCTAGCAAGCTGCTACAGAGGAGCCACTAATAGCTCCAGTCGGAGAACATGCACCTAATAAGCCTACTACTCCTACTCCAACTCTTCAGGAGACTCTTGAATAGTTCATGAGCATGTACATCACTTTAGCTTAGTCATGGTTGATTCCCCTTGCTCCAGCCACATCTCAGGCCAGGGGAGGAGCACAGACTCCCGCTGCCTACACCCCAGAGCAGCGGGTTCAGGTTGATCAGATTCTAGAGATTATATCGGTACCACCTGTATTCCCAGTTCAGCCCGAGGGTAGGGAAACAACTTCGAAGGAGGAGGAGCGTAGGCTTGAGAGGTATAAGAAGTACGACCCTCCTACATTCAGTGCTCTAGCATAAAAGGATGCTCAAGGATTTCTGGAGGAGTGCCACCGTATCCTCCGTACTATGGGCATAGCAGAGTTGAGTGGAGTTTCTTTCACTGCCTCTCAACTTCGAGGAGCAACCTATCTGTGGTGACATACTTATGAGTTGGACAATCCGACTGAGGCAGCTTCCCTTACATGGACTCAGTTCTCGGATATATTTTTGAGAGAGTATGTCCCTCAGAGCCTCAGGGACGCATGGCGCGCAGAGTTTGATCAGCTACGGCAGGGTATTATGACTATTTCAGAATATGCAGTCCGTTTCAGTGACTTGGATAGACATGCACTGGCCTTGGTTTCTCTAGTTTGAGAGAGGGTTCGTCAGTTTATTGAGGGATTCATTCCCAGCATCAGGACTAGTATAGCCTGGGAGCTAGAGATGGATATCTCGTATCAGCAGGTGGTGAGTATTGCTAAGAGAGTGGAGGGCATGCTTGATCGGGATATGGAGGAGAGAGAGGCCAAGAGGTCTCGAGATTTAGGCCATTATTCTGGTGCCTGTACCCCAGCTGAAGTTCGTCATGGTAGGGGTTATGTGAATTGCCCCGTTCATTTAGCTCTTCCAGTCGCCAGTGGTATTCCACCTCCTCCTAGGCCCCATGAGCCTTATTATTCACCTTTAGTATCTAGTGTACCTCCTACACGGGGTGCTAGCAGCGGTCAGTCTAGCAGACTTGGCCCGAGCCAATCACAGCCACCACATCCTCCCAGAGCTTGTTTTGAGTGTGGCGACACTCGTCATATAGTGAGGGATTGTCCCAGACTTAGGAGGGGTGCACCTCTACAGACTTCTCAACTACAACGTGCTCCACAGGGTTTCCAGGCTATGATTACGGCACTATCTGCCACTCCACTTTCTCATCCAGCTCGAGGTGGAGGTCGGGGAGGTAGAGGTCGCCCTAGAAGGGGAGACCAGGCCAGATACTATGCCATTCCTGCTCGTACAGAGGCTGTTGTTTCCGATTCTGTCATTACAGGTATTGTTCCGGTCTGTCGTAGAGATGCATTGGTTCTATTCATTCCAGGCTCCACTTATTCTTATGTATTGTGAGCACGTGATTTTTGTTTTTGCGCGACAGTCGCTCCAAAAGAATAAAATTGGTCCTGCTGTACAATTTTTGGATTTCTGTGCGGCACTTTGTTGATTATTTGTGACTTTGTATTTAAATCAGATATTTAGCCATTATAACAATTTAAGCGACCGTGCTAGAACCACGGGATTCGAGGGTGCCTAACACCTTCCCTCGGGTCAACAGAATTCCTTACTTAGAATTTCTGGTTCGCAGACTTCATTTGGAAAAGTCGAAAATTTCCTCGATTTGGGATTCAAGATAAACCGGTGACTTGGGACACCAAAAGCCAAACCTTTCCCAAGTGGCGACTCTGAATTAAATAAATAATCCCATTTTCGAATATTGTCACTTAAATTGGAAAAACTCCACCCGCGCATTTAACCCTTCGGGGCCGGGCGCGCAAAAAGGAGGTGTGACATGTATCATCTTATTTTCCCCCGCATTTGGGCGTATCTTGGGATTTCTTTAGTTCCCCTGTTTATGTGTCTGCTCCCGTGGGAGATTCTCTTGTTGTGAACCGCGTGTATCGGTCGTGTTTGATTATTCTTAGTAGTTTTGAGACTAGAGCCGATTTATTAATGCTCAGCATGGTAGAATTTGATGTTATTTTGGGCATGGATTGGTTGTCGCCCCGTTATGCTATTCTTGATTGTCACGCCAAGATTGTGACACTGGCTATGCCAGGTTTACCGCGATTAGAGTGGAGAGGTACCTTAGATTACACTCCCAGCAGAGTTATTTCATTTCTTAAAGCTCATCGAATGGTTGGGAAGGGGTGTGACGTGTATCTAGCCTATGCGAGAGATGTCAATATTGATACCTCGATTCAGTCCCAGTAGTGAGAGATTTCCCTGATGTGTTTCCAGCTGATTTTTCGAGCATGCCGCTTGACAGAAATATTGATTTTGGCATTGATTTGTTACCGGGCACTCAACCTATCTCTATTCCTCCTTATCGAATGGCCCCTTCTGAGTTGAAGGAGTTGAAGGAACAGTTACAAGAATTGCTTGATAAGGGCTTCATTCGGCCCAGTGTGTCACTTTAGGATTCTCCTATCTTGTTTGTGAAGAAAAAGGATGGTTCTATGCGTATGTGCGTTTATTATCGCCAGTTGAACAAAGTAACAGTGAAGAAACGATATCCTTTGCCTAGTATGGATGACTTATTTGATCAATTACAGGGTGCCAGAGTGTTTTTCAAGATTGACTTGCGTTCTGGTTATCATCAGTTGAAGATTCGGGAGCCAGATATCCCAAAGACTACTTTTAGGACTTGGTATGGTCATTACGAGTTCCTTGTCATGTCATTTGGGCTGACCAACGCCCCAACAACATTTAAGCATTTGATGCACAATGTATTTCGGCCTTATCCTGACTCGTTCGTCATTGTCTTTATTGATGACATTATAGTTTACTCCAGGAGTCGGAAGATCATGAGCAACACTTGAGGACAATGCTTCACACCTTGAGAGAAAAGAAATTACATGCAAAGTTCTCAAAATGTGAGTTCTGGTTAGATTCCGTGGCATTCTTGGATCATGTGGTATCGAATGAAGGGATCAAGGTGGATTTCGGGAGACCCCCATGCACATTTGCGTTTGGGACTATGAGACGGTATCTCGGGAGATCCCCTGATGTTATCACTGTGTTATGAGCTATTTTCTTTTATTTATTCTATCTCTGTTAGATTCCCGTATCCATATTTATTGCGATATTTCATTCTGTCTTATTTCATTATTTATACCAGTAGGGTCTTGACTTGACCTCATCACTACTCGATCGAGGTTAGACTTGACACTTACTGAGTACCATTGTGGAGTACTCACACCCTTTCGTGCACATGTTTTTCGTGTGTAGATCCAGGTTCATCGTACCAGCCTCATCACTAGTTGCAGTCGCTGCTGCTTATTGGAGACTTCAAGGTACATATGCCCGCGCCCGCAGATCCTCGGAGTCCCCCTCTATCCCCCTATGTTCATGTTTTCCCTCTTTCCGTAGAAAAGATGTATAGAACAACTAAGATTTCTTAGTAGCTTGTGACTTGCGGTATTTCGAGTTTTGGGAATTGTTTGGTGCATTTCAAAGGTGATATTTGTATATACCGAGTGCCATTCAGTTACTTATTATATATTTATTACTGCTAGCAGTTTATGTTCAAGCTTTTATTTCATTTCTGTAAAGCGTTAGGCTTACCTAATCGTAGAAATTAGGTGGAGGAAGGAAATGGATCGTGACAACTCGCACGATAAGACTTCGTTTCATATTAGCCTTTGGCTTCCGTTTGGTTAGTCCTCGACTTTGAGCTTGAATCTTTTGTCAGTTTAGCTCAATATTGGCATGCATTTTGCTTGTTATTCAATGAGATTTTTCTAACCTTCTAGGAAGCTATTATGCAATGTGATGAGGAGTTATGTATATCCAAAGTTCTTATACAACACTTTCACATTAATTAACTTCAAATTAAAATGCCTGATTTAATTCTTTGGCAATTTATCTTTCATTGCACATGTCACAAAACATTTCTTAACTTATTTCTATTATAGTAAACCCTACATTAATTAACGTTAAATCAAAACGATTAATGCAATTTCTTAGAGATTCACCTTAACTTAATCTCTTAGAGAATAACCTTATAAACCTTTAGCGAATTCACTACCTTATAAACCTTTAGCGAATTCACCTTAATATAATTCCCTAGCGATTTATCAAGCATCTCTTAGTTTATTTTTATTATGGTAAACTCTCATTTAATGAACTTTAAAACGTTTAGTGCAATCCCTTGGCGAATTCACCTTAATGTAATCTTTTACCGATTCATTCGCGATTATGCATATAACCAAATATCTCGTAGCTTTTTTCTATTTATGGTAATCTCTAATGTTAATAAATTTTAAATTAACATCTCGTAATTTACTTCTATTACGGTATACTCCAATTGAGAACGATCATTTTTCCAACATAAAGATCTTATTGTTGCATGCAAACTTTTTTTTTTTTTCAAACATTTCTTGTCATAAGGTGGTTTAATCGAACTAGAACTTTTAATTAACCTTTTTCCTCACTTTTGTGATTGTTGGTGATCGTGATGTCTAAATATGAAAGTCTAAATTAAGATCCAATAACCTAGTATTTAATAGTATAAAGTGAAACTATTTATGTTTTAACGGAGAAATCTGAATATAATTAAAGAAATTAAGATTGACAAATTTGTGGTTTGGTGAGTGAGTTGCCAAGATGGCTAAAAGTGTAACACAAATAAAGTTGGCTCTAACCTATTCTCTTCTCTCCTCCCCTCACCTCATCTACACATCCGTACACGTAATCTTTTTTGTACATGCACGCACATACATACAATTATTTCACCATATTTAGTTTTTCCAATTTGTCCTCTTTTTTCCTTTTCTTTTTCCCCTCATAACTTATTTTTTGCCTTTTTCTTCCATAGATGATTCTCTTCTCCACTTTCCGCCACATTGCACACAACAACTTCAAAGATCTATCATCAATGTCGATACTCTCTATCCTTGCACTCCAAAATTAAATCTTTTTTTCTCCTCTTTAATTTTACTCGATATTCTGAATTTAGGGTTTTTTTTCCGCTTCCGATTCAGCTCAGATCAGAGTTGGAATTGCATTGTTTTCATCATATTTCGTGACTTCATGAAGATTTAGGGTATTTTGTCGACTCGTGGAAACTTGGATAAAATTTTATTTTTAATTTTTTGGGAGATTGTGGATTGAGAAATTGTGTTAGGGTTTCGATTTTCTGTTTGCATGTGTAGAATATGAGGAGGGGTCCTCTGCCGTAGCATGGAGGATCCCAGAATTGGGATTTTTTAGAAAATTAGTGGGCATTGGAGGCAGATTCTGTATTTGGATTATTTATTAAGTGAAGTGGAAAATTAGGTTTTTTGAAGGTAGTTATTGTGTGAAGTATAAATCTTTGTGAAGGGGGAGATGTTTGGGTCTGGGAGTGATAGTGGGCAGAACCATAGTGGGGTTGGTGCAGGTACTGTTTTGATCCCAACGCGTTTTGTATGGCCTTATGGGGGAAGAAGAGTGTTGCTCAGTGGCTCTTTCACTAGGTGATTAGCTGTTGTTCTTTTTTCTTTGTTCTTTTTTATTATTTTGTGAGAAATTGTCTTTCTTGGTTGAAAATGAATATGGAACTATGCAGGTGGCAAGATCACATAACAATGTCACCCATGGAGGGTTGCCCAACTGTGTTTCAGGTTGTCTGCAACTTAACACCAGGATATCATCAGGTTTGTGTTATATGGAGTGTTAATGCTGGTAGTATGTACTTTGTGAAGCTCCTTTGTAGCTTTCAAACAAATAGGCTACGGTGCTGACTATTAATGCTTACCAACGTCATACTTAATGATGGGGTTTTATGAGCTGTTGTTCTGTAGCGTGAGATTGTCAAATGGTAACTTTGGCTAAAAAAGCTAGTTGTTTTAATTTGATCAAGAGATGAATAGCGAGGTTAGATTTTTCAAAGGTTGTGAAGCATATAGGCTACTTGGAAATTAAAATGCGTCTTAGGAGTTCTTTTTTGTTTTTTGTTTTGACGTGCATATGAACAGAAACTATTGGATCTTCTAATTGTAGCATACAAACTCATTGTAAGCATACAAGGGAAGTTGATAGAGACTCTTTAAATGAGTTGCTACCTATATTTTATTCGCAAATAAATCTGCTTATGTGAGATAAGAAAAAAAGATGTATCTGCTTATGAGTTGGAGGATTTAAACAAACATAGCGAAGTAGGAAAGTGGAATGTGAGTGATTGACCTATAGAGCTTCACAATTCTATTACTAGTCAGATTGAAGGTACTCCTTTGTGGGCACGTCACAGGTTCGAACCTTGCTGCAAACAAAAGCCTGGTATTTAAATGGAGGCCCTTTATCCGCCGAGTTTTAAACCGTGCACTACTGGCCCTCGGGGATTTCTCGGTTATTAGAAAAAAACTCCTTTTCGGGCAAGTAATATTAATTGCAGAAAATGAGGCAAATGTTACAGCATAATTGGACATATGCTTCTCGAACTACATCATAGGCATAATCGGCACAACTTCCAGCTAATCAGGAATTCCCAAAACCTGTTCCTTTTGATCTTAGGGATCAACTTCACTATTCAGCCTGCTGAATTGTAAAGAAATCTTTCAAGCTGTGTCCTCAAGGAAAGCAGCAACCCCTTGTCACCGTTTACTTGTCCTCTCAGTGCACAAATGTGCTACAATCACGGCCAGGGCAAGCTTAATGACTTATTTGGCAAAAAACTGAATTGTTCATTGCTTCACAGGCGAACTTTATAAATGTGGCTTTAAATGGAAATATCCTTCCAAACTCTATTGACTAATTGCAACGTGGAAAATAAGACGTTTAGTGTTTCAGGAGAGTTGAGGCAGAGATGCCAGGAGTCATTAAGGTCCCAACCTTATAATCTGCTGAGGGTGGAATTGTTCCTATGACGAGCAAGCCAAAGGATGAATGCCCATCTACAAATCCTTATTCTAAAGTTCTCATAATATAATTCAACCTATTTGCTTACTCTTGTCATTCAATCTGGTAGAATAAAGTTGGTCCTATATCAATACCATTGCTCAAAAAACAGGGTTTTCAAGACCTTTAAATGAAAGCTGAGTTGTAGAGTGAAGAGAGCCTTAGAAGAAAGAGAAGAAGGCGGCAGGGCACTTATTGACCATTGAGTGCACAGAGTGATAGTGGTACCATTGGAAGGGGAATGAAGAAAGGGAGAAGCAACATTGAGATAGAGAGACGAAGAGGGGAGTTAGAATGTTCGAGGTTCATGGTTTAGATTAATTTTTCTGATAACTAAGAAAAAGTTCATGAACTGCACGACTTATTCTCAAAAATGTGCTAAATGCTTCTATGTGTTTAGGTTAATAGTATGCAATATTCTTTGATTTCTTTCTAATATTGATATCTAGTAAATTTTCTTACTTAATAATTTTCCTGAAAAGGGGAAGATGCTTTCTTTTTGCTTATTCCTTCTTCGAGGTCATCCAAATATCGATATTGCAACTAAAGTCTTGAAACCAAATTATGTCAATTCTATATCTGGAAGTAGAGGCAGTAGGTCTTGCCAAGTGAAAGTGGCTCCCATAGAGGGAGATCAATTAGCTCCTGTTCATTTATTACGTCAGACTGTTAGAGAACTTCTCCAGTGTAGGGGATAGCTTCTATGATCAGTAACACGATACGGAAAGTTATTCCTCATGTTTTTTTATTCTTTTGAAACAGAAAACCACTTGAGCTAGAATACATTTTTTATTTCTCATGCTTTTTCACGGGTGCCGTGGTGGGTTGAAGCTTGACCTTCGATGCTTTATGTTTACTTTTCGAGCAGTCAAAATGCACTTGTGTTGACATTGGATGAGTTTGAGTGGGAAAACAGCGTTTTTTTATATAGTAGTTGTCTGAAATCCTCTATGTTTTAGAATTTAAAAACTAATTCCTACAAAATAAAAACCCTTCTCAAAAAATTCCTACAAAATAAAAGGTAAAGTGGAATCTTGGTATCTAAAGGGTGCTGGGTTTGCTCTCCCACCCCCCTTTTCTCTCTCAACGTTGGTCGCTGGTTGCGCTGGAGGGTCTAAACTCATATCAGTGAAAAGTTGAGGAGGATTTTTTGCACGTGCAGTTTCGTCATTGTGTGTTGTCTGATCATATTTGATAATGCATATGTTTGCTTCTACTTCACTGTAAAAAGGAGAGAATGGAAGCAATGTTTTGTTGCAGGTAGATTATTTTCATCTCATTTCCCTCTTTGTTTGATAGATAAAGTTTTTAGCAGAGACGAGTTTACATTGTTTTCTTTTTTCTTTCTTTTGGATAGCAATCCCCTTGTTTGGTTCGACATAGTTGAAATGACTATTATATGAAAGGACTAAAACTTCACCTAAGTTAAAGTGACATAGTCAATGAAAATAAGATCTTAATATAATATTTTGTAATAGTGCAATGAAATTGATATGCGTTTTCACTTACTTGCAGTACAAGTTCTGTGTTGATGAAGAATGGCGCCATGATGAGCGTCAGCAATTTGTAAGTGGAAATTATGGTGTAGTCAACACAATTTTCTTGCCCAGGGAGTCAGATGGAATTCCTGAGATTTTTAACTCAGATGTGCCCGCAAGATCTAATATGGACGTTGATAATGATTTTCTTCGTCTGGTAAGAGGATTAACATTGCTCGTAACTAAAATGTTCTATTAGCTGATGCATTTGGCTCCTTTCCTGCTTCACTTGTTCTCTTGAATTTGTTTCATAAATCTTGATACTCTTTCTTGCCCTTTTTGCTATTGCATTTTCTTTTTGCAACTCATGCTGATATTCAACAATGCGCTATGCCCAGGGATTGTGTGGATAAGATCTCTTGGAAAAGGAATATATTCAAACTATCAAGTGGTCTGTTTTTCCTGATATTGCTCCATGAAATTGATAAAAAAAGAAAAGAAAATAAAGGAAATTTCTGTATGACTATTCAGTTCGCGTTTTCCCAACTTACTTTCTCTTGTGATATCATTCGTTATTGAGGAATGTTATGTAGAAGTTGAAGCTATTTGAGCAATTACTGCTCCTGGGAGAGGAACATTATATTTTTTTCAGTAATTTGAAACTCTTTATTGTTTTTTGTTTTTATTTTTATTTTTTGCCAGTAGGAGAAATTTTAGATTTTAAGTGTTTGAAGATTTACCTATTGTATTGGTTGTAATTGCTGAGCTTTGATAGTCCATACCCGAGGATTTAGCATTTCAACAAAGAAATCTCAGCATTACTATCTTTCTATGTAGTGTAACCATCAGATATTACCTGCAGGATGCAGTTCCACAGATATCACAGGCTGAAATAGAGCTATCTCGTCAACGTATATCTGCATTTTTGTCTACACATACTGCCTATGAGTTGCTCCCAGAGTCTGGCAAGGTATCTATGCATTGATGCTGTCTATATTCTCCGCTTAGTAGTACAGGATAATTAACGAGAAGATGTAAACATTCTTTTTTCTTTTTTGATAAGTTAAATGTAAATGTTCCGTGTCTTAAATGTTCCCTGTCTTTCTCCTATAGGTTATAGCTTTGGATGTAAATCTTCCAGTGAAACAAGCTTTTCATATTCTCTATGAGCAGGTAAATACTGTTGCACATATTGAAGACATGCTGTTATCGGCTGTAGTTTCTTGATTTTTTATATTCTGTTTAAGATCCGGCTTCCACCCTATGGATTTTGTAGCTAGTTGTTTAGGCAATCATAATGAACATAGGGGAGTGAGTCACTCTGTACGTGCTCATAGTTTTTGTCAGCTTCGAGGACTTAAAAATAGGTTTATCTATGTAATTGATGATTATTAGGAAATAATGAATTTGTATATTTAGATTTCTAGAAGTAATCTATGCCAAACCTTCTTGTGAACTTTGGTACAAGTCATCCAATCCACAAAAGAGTTTTAACTTGGTCAAAAGAATATGTTTCATTGTTTCTACTTAGTTATAATATTGTTAGTAATCCTTACCAAAAAATAATATCTCTTGTTATGACAATAAGGGGCCATTTGGTTTGTCTACAAGTTATACATGAACTTTAGTACGATGATCGTAATATGGTAAATAATTTTGTATTTGTTAATTTTTATTGGATCAAAATATAGATATACAATATATAGTCTAAATTATGCTTGGTTTTAAATTAAATAAAGATTTTTCGATAATACCCTCATTGTATTTTACATTACTTTATCCAACCAATTTAAGATATAGGTTATTATATAAATTAAATGTTATAATTATAAATGTTTACTTATTCGATCGGACCAGTTCTAAGAGAAAGTTGAGAATTAGGTAGATAAAATATGGGTTATCTGAATACCTAAATATTGCATCAGTCCAACAATTATGCCTCAATTTGAAACCGATTGGGATCGATTACAGAAAATGGAAGTAGGGAAGAGGAAGGAGGTCGATGGATGGTTGGGAATGATGAAAGGAGAATGGGCCGTGTTTGGGGTGGGGGTGGGGGTCAAGGGCATCTCGATTACATGTTGAAGTGGTTAAAATCCCTTAATACAGTCTTTCCAAAACAACCGTAAGTGGAATACGTATTTATAAAGACAATAATACTACTATTACTTATGCTATATTTTACTTATCAAAAAAGAAAAAAGAAAAAAGAAAAACAGACTAACATGTTGAAGGCTTTATTGGGTTGATATGCCATAATGCCATTTGTACACTTAAAGATTGATAGTGATTGTGTTCAGTTTTGGAAACATTGGGACATTATTTAATTTTTTCATTGCAATTATAGCTCCTGCTTCATTTTACTGGTGTGAATTGTAATTGAATTTTTATTGCTGTCATTTCACTAAGTAACAGCTTGGATTTGCTGACATCTGATTAAAGCTTTTCCCAGGGAATCTCTGTTGCTCCTTTGTGGGACTTCTGCAAGGGTCAGTTTGTTGGAGTTCTCACTGCGATGGACTTCATCTTAATCCTAATGGAGGTAAGCACTATAGTAATTCCTTCTCTGAGGATGTTGTTTATTGGTTTCGCTTTAAACTTTGCCTCATGCCTTCATCTACGTGTGGGGTCATCCTTGAGCTTTACTTCAACCTTCGATTCTGCTCACCGTCTTCTAGAAATCTTTCCTGTTTGGTTCTTCTTGTTCTTATTTCTATAAGATGCCTGATATAGGATTCCATATATCTGGAAATTTTCATCTCTTCCTCCTCAACTTCATTATAAATTATTGGAGCTAGATAAAGCATGATGAAGATCATCAATGACATAGTTGTAACTGGTTTCATGGCATATTCTGTATAAGCTGCAGATATTTGGTTCTCAGTTTCAATTTAATTATGCCCCAAGAAAATTCACTAAAGCAAAGTGTGAAGTTGGTTCAATCATTGTCTACTGTTTGACATTCATCAGTTGTTGAAGTTTTTATCGTCAAACAGGAAAATCTGCAAAATGTGCTCAATGGAGCAATAGGGCTACTTTTACTGATGAAAAAAAGGAGCAACTTGGCTTCTTTGTCCTTTCCGAATCGAATGCTATGTTCTCCCTTTTGGGGCCAAGACAAATTAACATTCACTTCCCTGAAATCAAGTATCTCACCGTTTATCATATATAATCAAATGCTTGAGCCATCCCAGTTTCAACTGTCAGACATCTAAGTGAATCAAAAAGTCCATTACCTTGTTTCTGGATCAGTTGTCATGGAACAATCTTTAATTCGGACGTCTACTCAATAAACGATTATATTATTCTAGAAATTCTGTAAAGTCAAATCGAGCAACTTGCTCTGAAAACAAGGCATTATTTATTCTTTCCATGGTATGCGTGCTATGTGTGGATATCCTAGAGGACTATTATCCTGAGTGAAATCATAGTATTTCTTGTCTGTTGCTTAATGGTCTTAGAGGGGAAGTCAAGTATGTCTCTTAGGGTTCCATTTCAAAGAAAAGAAAGTTCCATTTCAAAAAGTATGTCTTTTAGTGTTCAAATGTATGGTCCATATTTTATCAGCTAATTTTGTGCAGTTTCTTCCCTTCCCCTTCAACTTTAGGGGACTTGACATCCTTCTTTCTTAAATGAACGTAAATGCTAATATGTTATCCAACTTCAGCTTGGGAATCATGGATCTAACTTGACGGAAGAAGAGCTCGAGACACATACCATATCTGCTTGGAAAGGGGGAAAGATACGGATCAACAGGCAAATTGACTGTAACTTGAATTCGTATTCAAGAAGTCTAATCCATGTAAGCGAATTTCACAGCTAATTATTCACAATATTTTCATTTGTCCTGACATTTGCTTATCATGTCTTTTTTTCCTGATATTAGCCAAAAGGTACTGGGAGTTGTTTTACTTTCTAGAAAATTGTTGGGGTACCCTTGAGCTTTGCTCCCCCTAGATTCATGAGAGCCTTAGCCTAGTGGTCATCAAAATCTGACGGATAAGAGAGAAGCGAGCACAGAAGAAAGAGGAAAAAGAAGAAAGCCTTTGAAACTTTTGAGTTCAGTATGTTTGAAACTTTATTAGGTTGAATAACGTTGACGTTTGCTGTGGGTGAAGTCATGTGGATTGTTAAATTAGATATGAAATGATATGGTTATTGAAGTCGCTAATACACTACTGCTTGTAGCATTAAATCGTTTAGCCAATTATTTTTGTGATACAAACTAGCAAAAATTTGTCTTTGGTGTGTGTAAATTGCTGAAATAACATCAAGCGTGGAATTTTCCTGAATTTGTAATTTTTACGCGTGTATCCTATCTGATTTAATGATCTCCGTGGTGAATCTAATATTCTCTCCTTTTGTCTTTTTATTATCTTGAGCCGAGGGTCTTTCGAAAACAGCCTCTCTACCCCTTCCGGGTAGGGGTAAAGTCTGCGTACACACTATCCTCCCCAGACCCCTCTTGTGGTATTTTACTGGGTTGTTGTTGTTGTATCCTATCTGATTTACAGAGAGTCTGCTATGCTTCCTGCTAGCATTTTTCTGACAAGCCAGTCTCTTTCCTCTAAAAGATTCTCTGTGTTTTACTATTTTTTAAAGTAATTTGAAGCAGGTGCAGTATTTGCTGGTATATTGCCAGGAGCGAGGAAACAGAATTTTGAATTTCATGAATGTGAAATAAGATTTTTTGGGCTAAAATGCATTTGTTACGGAACACTCAAATTTCTAAGCCTCTGGTTGGCACCTTGTTGGGTAGAAGCATGATAACCAAGACCATAAAATGGGATATGAATGATTCCAGTGATTATCTAACGTGAGTGGACTGAAGATATGAATTAAGAGAAAGATTCCACACCAGAGTGTGCTTTTAAGTGGTTCACATGTAACATAGCTAGTTACTGCTGTAAAACAAGCCTCTAGCAGGCTTCTGGTTGAAAGTTTGGCTTCAGAGTCATTAGATGCACTGCGAGCTGGGTTTTATGATTTAGGTCCTGATTGGCGTGTAACCGTTTCAAGGACAAGCAGTATTATACAACATAATTTAGGCGGAGCTGCTGCTATTGTCTGAAATCTTACAGCCGCGTCACTTGAGTTCCTCTCTGTTTTGAAGAATCTATTTTTCAATTGGGGGTCCTTTTTGCGCCTTTATTTGTTCTTTTATCTGTAAATGTGCCCGGGCACTTGTATTCAACCCCTTGTGATTTTTCTGGGGATGGGGAAATGTTGTTGGAATTGTGAAATTCGAGTTATATCTATCCTCTTCCTTCTAAGTTCTCTAACCTAATTTGGTGATAATTGTTGACATTTGACGCACTATTGAGCTTAATAGTTATGTTGCTTTGCCTTTCAATTAAGCTTCTGCATAACCCTGGCATTAATATCTGCTAGCTTCTGCATCACACAGGGTGGGCCTTGTGACTCGTTGAAAGATCTTGCCTTAAGACTTCTGCAAAACAAGGTCTCAACTCTTCCCATTATCCATTCTTCTTCACCTGATGGCTCATTTCCTCAGCTGCTACACCTGGCCACCCTTTCGGGGATTTTAAAGTGTAAGTTGCTCTTTCATATGCTGAATGAGCTGTTTTCTCTAAGCTAATTTCTAAGAAATGTCCAGGTATCTGCCGGCATTTTAAACATTCTTCTAGTTCCTTGCCAATTCTTCAGCAACCAATTTGCGCAATTCCTATCGGTACTTGGGTTCCAAAAATTGGGGAAGCAAGTGGAAAGCCAGTCGCCATGCTAAGACCAAATGCTTCTCTTGGTGCTGCTTTATCTCTATTAGTTCAAGGTGATTCTTCCCTTTATTATTATTTTTCTGAATCATTAGTTGAAGTCAGGATAGTGTTTGCTATTGTATTTTTCTAGTTTCATCTTTTTTTTTTTTTTAAGGTTTCTTTTTGTCTATTATTTCTTAAATGACCCTGTTTTCTGTTTTTGCTTTCTGTAAGAACTTGTACAAAAAGAGGAAAAAGGAGGAAAAGAAAAGTTTGATTAGTGATTGAGAAGAAAAATCACTCAGACATAAAAATGTTCTATTTCAGATACTTCAAGGTAATAAGATTAAAGACCACGAAGTTTTTGCAAATATGATAAGAATATGCTAGTAGAGGTTCCAGATCCCACTCTTTTACACTTGGGGGTGAAAGGCAACAACGGTGATTGATACATGAGTTGTAGTCAACACTTCGGTGTTTTAACCCAAATACATTATATGGTTGTAGACTCTTTTAAGATATATACCTCAATGCTAGCACCAAAGCCCCATATAGTGGTTGGGAATCATTCAGAGTTGTTGAAGCTCATAGTGCTGGGTATGAAGTAAACAATTTGTACTGCAACACTTAGGAGGTAGCAGTTGAAAAATAGATCAAATGCTCCTCACATCATCAGAGTTGGATGAGTTTTCTCGGTTCTTGGTAAATGGTAACTGTAGTGGGTCGTTAGGACTCCATTTACAGTTAAGGACTAAGGATCAGCTGAGCTTCATTTTGGGGCTCAAGACTAAACAAAAGATATTGACAAAAAAATATGGGGACTTTTCCCAGTATAAAGTCGTTGAAGAAGACCTAACAATAGGCACCTTGGTCTAGATTCACGTTCTCGGATCAGAATATGTTTCAGATTAAAACACTGAAAAGGGGTTGATTGAGGTTACAAACAGTGTTGTCATAGGCGAAAAGTGTTAAAAAGCGCTCCAGGTCTATAAGGGCTTTAAGCGCAAAGCGCAATTAAAGTGTGGGCTTTAGTTAAAAAAGCGCAATGAAGAAAAAAGTAAAATATATAGGTAATGCAACAATTAACAAGTTCATTTATAATGATTTCCTTAAAAATTAATTATATCTTTTAGCCATTTATATTTATTATTTTGTACCACTCTATTCAAGATAGAACTTACTGGCAATGAGGTGTGGGTTTTAGTGCCTTGCCTGCACTAAAGCGCAGCCTAAGTGACGCGAAGCGCATACCCGGAGCTTTTTTGAGCTTCAGGCTTAAGCACGCCTCAAATGAGCCTTTGACAACATTGGTTACAAATTAATCACTTCTCTGTCGCTTCAGTTTTCCTGGAAAAATCAGGAATTTGACGAAATAGAATCCTCTGTGAGATAATAAGATGCAGTAACTAAAATATCATGAACCAAAATAGTACACCTTTAACTTAATAAAACAATAGGAGCAGAGTCCACCAACTACTTAAGCTCTTCTATAGTCTATAGTTTGCAGCAATATTCTTCTCCTGAATCTCCTCTATAACTCTATTCAACACTTACCTTAAGGGGTGACTAGGGCCTATGACCTAATGCCTAAAGGTTTAGAGCGCGATCAGATGCCATGGAGAAGCTCTTAGGCTTCATTGTTTAACTGCTTAGCTTTGTTGGATGTGCGAACTTTTCTTTTAAGCTCAAAATTGGTCCAATTTACTGGTAACCGCTCAACTTGCCGACAACTAGGACTTCCGTGAAGCATTTTCATAATCCAGATGAGAGCCTTAAGAAATTTTTGTTCCAACTATGTCATTTTGCTATGTTAACTTTGTCATCCAACCTATTCTTTATTGTGTATTACAGCTGAAGTTAGTTCGGTACCAATTGTGGATGATAATGATTCCTTGCTGGATATCTACTGTCGAAGGTAATTAGCTCTATGTGAACCTACCGTGCAGCTTTTACGTTGTGTAACCTTCTTACATATTCTTTTACTATTACTATCCTGTTTCAGTATGACGTGCTTTTTGTCATTTTGTGACAGTGACATTACTGCATTGGCAAAAGACAGGGCGTATGCGCAGATTCGTCTTGATGAATTGAGTATTCATCAGGTAAACGTGTTAAGAGCTATTTGAACTACAATTTTTGATTTCTTTGCTGGGATGGTACCTCTATGTTTATGTATGTACATATCAAATTTCCCCAGTTTTTTCCCCTTCAAATTCCCCCACTATTTTAGGAATGCATGTGCAGTTCCATTTATTAGTTTTTGTTCTCTTCACCATCTCCTTAATATTGGAGGAAGAGGTGGATCCTGATCCCTGAAAGATGGATTGAACTAGAAAAGTTTGAGCTAGTGGGGTCTTCATTGCGCTAACTGGCTCCGTAATAGCTTAAGTTATTGTGATTCTGATCTGAGCAGACTAAATATGTTTGGAAAATACACACTTTGTCTGGTCTATAGATCCTTTTGATCTTGCCCTTTGTCTGGTCTATAGATCCTTTTGATCTTGCCCCAGGGCTTAGTTCAAGTGGCAAAGGTTGAGGAAGTGTGACTTAGGTCACAGTTTCGAGCCCTACACCATGCAAAGTTGCTAACTAAGCCTGGTATTTAAGTGGAGAAGGGTAGAGGGGTGGGTCCATTATCCCTGAGTTTTGAAGGCTGTGGTTGGTCCTAAGAGTTGGCCACAGACGGATTTCTCGGTCATCACGAAAAAAAGGGATCCTTTTGATCCTTAATTTGAGTTGTATTGAGGAATTTCCCAGTTGATTGCATCAAGGTTCTGTAACATTCCATGGCCTGTGAGAATAGTACAAGTTTACTTGTTTCTAACTGTCTGCATTGCCTAGTGTGTGCTTATCCATAATATTATAACACTGAGGAGTTTAGGAACAAATTGCATGGACAGCACCTTTTTTGCATATGTATGGCACTTTTCATGCAAGTTGGCGTTGCCATTTAGTGTCCAAACTGTTACTAGAGTTCTCATTTTATCTGCTTCTTCTGCAGGCAATACAATTGGGACAAGATGCAAGTTCTCCTTATGGGTTATTCAATGGACAGAGATGTCAGATGTGTCTAAGGTCTGACCCTTTGCATAAAGTAATGGAGCGACTTGCTGTTCCTGGTAAACATCTTCAGTCTTCCATTTGTTTGAGACTTTCAGTTTGCATTCTGTATCTTTGCTTTTGATATTTACCTTTGCTAAAGTTTTGCCAAAAGAGAGCTTTTTCCTTGTCTGTATCTGTTTCTGATGTGTTGCAGTTTTGCGAACACCGAGGAATATCACTCGCTTTATCTTTTAGATGGAAACATTCCATTTTATTTGGACAACTTTACATGAGATAATGCGTACAGCACATTTTTTTCTACCACTGTCAGCTTCTACTATTTTGTCTATCTTGTTTGCCCTTCTTTCATTTATGGAGGTTGCATTTCTTTTTTGCTGATGTACGAGATTGCTATAGCTGTATTTCCCCTATTTCCTAGTTTATGTTGATTTCCTTGTGAGTTTCTACTGTATGAACTCAAAGTTTACAACACATTTTCCTGCACAATTTGTAGTTTTCAACGACTTAAATGAAAGAATAAATAAGCAGATCTTTGGTATACTTTCAGGAGCAAGGAGACTTGTCATTGTGGAGGCTGGTAGCAAGCGCGTGGAAGGCATTGTTTCAGTGAGTGATGTATTTAGGTTCTTACTCGGCTGCTAATACAGCCTGGTGATCGCCCCGCCTTTTAGGGCTTTGTTGTGGTGGCTTTATGAAGAAGCCATTGCTTGGCACTCATGCTAGTTGCTCTTCAGCAATGCCCTTTTCTCATAGTTGCATTTGTTATTGGTCTTGAAATTTGTGGAGTCCTGATGGGCTCATGCTTTTGACCCCCTTCTTTTTCCAGGATGTGAGTTCAGAAAGAAAGAAATGTCTGTAAATTGAGAGGATCCCAAATTTTCCCTTATTTATATCTTACATTTTCACAACCTTGTTATTATCAACCATGTCATAGTGTAGTTGCTCTGTTTTATCTTTACTAGCTAACAAAATAGCGATGAAGGTGTCAGTAGCTGTATAGTTTCTCATGATGCTGGTTGGTTGCTGGAAAGTAACCTTGCTATCCTTTTTTTCTTCTCTCTGTGGTACTTAAATATATGCATTTTAGTGAATGTAATCTGTAGTTGTTGAGTCGGAAACATTTACGGTTACCAACTTTGAACAAATTTGCAAGATATTGTTTGCCATTTGGATAGACGCATATCCCCTTTTGTTGGAAGTACTTCTTGGTTACTAAAATAATTGTGTACCTTATTATACCCAAGGGATATAGCTTAGACATGCTGAAGTGGAACGAAATACTAATAGTTATCACAATGTAGTTCCATGATTCGGGGAAGGGAATGATGTGAGGGTACTTGGTGGGTTTTGTGCTGCTTGTGTCCGTGATCCTCATCTATGCGATACATTGTGCGGATGAGGAAAGAATTTTGCTTATCGTGACCAGGCTTGGGAGGCTACTTACCAAAAACACGTCTGTGTCAAGTTGTTTCCGTTGGAGCCAATAACCAAAGCCCCCATGGATCTAGAGTTGCTCATATTTTACAGAAGATTGTGACATATAGGAATGATGCCTTATATCGAGAATATCTCATAATCTTTTTTGGTTTTATTTATTTCGGAGTTTAATAAGTTCAGTTTTTATTTTTCTACATCACAAATTGCAGTCTGGAAATTATCTAGATGAAAGTAGAGAGCGCTGGACGCCATATCTTTTGCCCTCAAGTGTGGGTTTGTATGTCCAGGAGATGTTGAAGAGATCTAAGTTAAAATACTAGACTTAGTTTTATATACGATAACGAAATAGAGAAACTATAACTTGCATATAAGTGCAGATAATTGTAAAAGAGGAGTTACAAACGCATGAGTAAACATTACCTCCTGATGAATGACTTCACGTCGTCCTTGATACGAGCATGATGAATAACACGTCGTAAATTTAGCATGTAGAAAACTTTCGGACTCAGCACGGTATGTTGCTCTTGTAAAAGCTTCGAACTCGACTACATTTTACTGCAGTTCTTTCGTGCTTTAAGTAGTGATAGTTTTTTTTTCAAACTTTTGTTTAGCATTAAAAAGAGGTTATCTCTCAATTGTATTTCAAACAATGACTAAATATTAGTAAGAGGTCCAAAAAATGGCCACCCACGCAGTTTTGTGGAAATGACACCAGGTAGCCGCTTTTAAGCATGTTGTTTAAAATATATTCATAGTTTACAATGTATTTAAAGATTAGTCAATTTGTTCAAACTTTAGGACACGACATTCTGAAGTTTAAACCTCAAAGTTCACACTTCAGGACATCAATGTCCTAAAATTCGAAAATTGTGTCCAGAAATTCGAGTCTTATGTATGTCTTGATTTTAAATTAGGACACTTAATCCTAAATTTCAAATTAACAGTTTAAATATTCAAGACACTTAGTCCTGAACTTTAAATTAGTAGCTCAAATAAGTCCTGAATTTTAAATTTGCAGCTAAAAAATTTAGGATACTTAGTCTTGAAGTTTGAGTAAATTGGCTAATCTTTAAATATATTATAAATTATGCATATATGTTAAGTAGCAGGCTTAAAAGTGGCTACTAGTGCACTTCGCCCCAATTTTTACCATGAAGAATTAACCCATAGTCACTCACCTAATCTCTTAAACTAAAAATAACGGGCGGTTGTGTTATATATGTATAATTCATAGATAATATATATAACAATATATAATCAATATATAATCTATGTATACCGTTAGAAAAAGTAAACCTTGAATTTGGCCGACTATTTGTGTAACAATCCCCCTTTTCCCACTATAATTGGAAATTTTACCTCCTGTAACAAAGTATACACCCTATTTATTATAAACCAAAATTATTTTAAAATATTATTTTCTATAACTACCTTTTATATTTTATAGCAAAATGGGTATTTGTGGTATATACTACCATTGAGGCATGAAATATGCTATTTATATTTTTCCTTTTTCTTTCTTTCAATTAACACACTATTCTCTCTCAAAATTTTTCTTCTTTCTCTCTCTCTTCGAGCAACTCAAGATACATGCCCTAGTATTGATGACTGACGAGACATTAGAATATAGCAGAAGGCAACCAGGAAACAGAAATGAGTGAATTTTTCGAACGGAAAGGAGCAATATGATGAACTCTTATCAGAAATTTGTTGTACGGGTCCGACAAACTTTCTTCTCTTCTTTGCTATTTAGTCACATACAATGATACAAATACATTGTATTCTGTACAAATTCACTCAAACACATTGTATTTTTGTATAATTTGTTTTGCCTGTATTTATGTATTTCGAAGGTCTATATTTTTAATACAGATGAATACACCTGTATTCATGCATAATATACATACAGTATGCATGAATACATGATATAACATTGAAATACACTGAATACAAATATTGAAATAGAACATAATATAAATATTGAATACATTTAATTTTAAAATATAGTGAAATACAATAAAATACACTGAATACAAATAGAAATACAGTGAAAAATTAGAATTGATTTTGTTGAGTTATATTAGGAGTGTATAACTGAAAAGTCATTCTAATTAATTAGGTTGATAATGAGGCATGTTAGAATTGACTTTATTAAGTTATATTAGGAGTGTATTTATTTCCGTTATTAGACAGTGACATACCTATTTTTAAGGTGATTGTCATTACTGTATTCATGAATGCATGATGCGAATACATATGCATACAATTGCGTACAACCCAAATATTTCATTTCAAATAAAGTAATCCACCCAGGAGTTGCAAGATAAAGAAGCAAATAAATATAAAATCTCAAATGAGCCGTTTCCATTCATTTGCGGCGATGAATTCGACCGTTAGAACCCAAATATCCGTTGGCAACAAAAGTCAAGACACCTTTTTCCTTGTATACTTCTGCTTCATGTAGAAACTCAACACCTATCCCCCTACTCCGAACACCCACCCCCCCACAAAAACACTATATTGACTTCCACTACGGAGACAAAGGGAGTTTTGAGGAGCGTATAGAAAGAAGAGACCCACACTTTTCTTTTCGTTGGGTTGAGAAGTGAAAGCGAAAATGGTAGCAAGAACCCCACCAAGGTTGCAGCTTCACAAGAAAATGGTGGTGCCTCCTCCTCTTAACCCGATTCTTCTTAGAGAAACTCTTAACAAGGTTGGTGGTGCCATTCATCATTACAAGCAAGAAAAAAAAGAACTTTTTCTTCTTTGTTTATTCCTACTGGTTTCCCCACTCCACTCCACATCAATGACGCTCCTCCTCTTCTTTTGATCTTTTTTACTTGTTATCTTATAGTATTTGAATATGGAAAAGTATCAGTGCTGGGTATTTCTTACTTTTGTGAATTGGGTTCTTTTTTGTTGAGTTATAAGAGCTCAATTCTGTCAACTGGGGGATCTTTAAAGTAAGATCCTTTGATTTCAGACTGAATTCTGAGAAATGAGTTCTCATTTGTATCTGAGTTTTTTTTGGGATTGAGGAATGGCTCTTTCTTTTGGACTTATAAAGTTCAATTAGATGTATTAATAATTTCTTCAATGTTGTGTAATTTTATGGTGTCTCTAATACTAAAGGTTTCATCTTTCTATGGCGTCTGCTCTTTCTGAAAAATCTTTCTTATTGACTTCCCTCAATATTATTCTGGGTGTCAGACTCATAATTTTGATTAATCATTGGGATCTTCTGGTTTCAGATAATAAAATATTTTGATCTCAGTCATGGCTCTTTGCTGTTTCTGAAATTTCCTCCCCCCCTCAAAGTTTGGTAGTTCTAAAAGGATCATCTTTTTGCTAGAAAGGTGTTGAAAATTGCAAAACTTTAGCTGATTTTTGTGAGGTGATTTTGGTTGAAGGTGGACAAGTGTATGGCTCGATTGCAAGAGCTTCAGTACACAGTTACAGGTGGTAATAAGGTTATTTCTGGTGTAACTCTCAGTCCTCGTAGCACCAGAGGCTATTTGAAGACTAGCCTCAGATGCAAACAAGAATCTTTGAGGTACAAAAATATAGAACTACTTATTCAAATCTAGCTGATTTTTTTGTACCTTTTCTTTTTTACAATTTAATTAATGTCCTCTTAACTTGTGTAACACAATTCTTCTTATACCAATTCAAAGGATCAAGAATGCTACTTCCCGCAAATCTCCTCCAGGGAAATTGCCCACAAATGCAGGTAACTTTCTGTCTTTTATAATTAGTAACTTGTGTTTCTGGTTTCCTAAATTGTGTCAAAATTGTTGATGTTTTTGTGACTTGGTGGGAGCAGGGGAATGGCGGCGAATGTCATTACCAGCAATGCTTCTGGGAGAGACAGTGGCTGAAATTAAACAGGCAAGTCAATTTGCTAGAGAAATAGTGGAAGCAGTAGGATCCAAGGGAACAAAACCAGACCCTAAAACTCCACTCACAATCAGGAAAAATCAGAAGCCAAGCCCCGAAAACTCTGAGCTCCGATCACGTAGAAAGAGAGAGAAACAGGTAACCTTGCAAACAATGCGGTCTGAGTTCGATACACCATCAAAACAACAACGAGCAAAATCAAGAATAAACTTCAAGGTTTCTCCAGTGCAGAAGAGGGAATGTGAGAAAGAAGATTGCAAGTACATTGCGAATAGAGTGTCCCCTAGGAATAGGCCATGGGTGAAAAAGACTGTTCTTTTCCCAAACCCATTGTTCCATTCATCACCAACTTCACAGCAGCAGAAACTCACCAAAACAAAGTCTCCGGTGATTGCAAGAAATCGACAAACACCCCATAAGTTCTTGGTGAAGTCTCCGCTCAAGTCCTCAACACTTCAAGTGAAAAACAGAAGCCCTCAAAAACTTTTTGTATCTTCTCCTACCAGATTAACAAGTTTGAGCACTAAGTTATTGGTGAAGTCCCCGCCTAAAGCGTCAAAGTTTCAAGTGAAAATCAGGAGTCCTCCAAAATTTTTGACATCTCCTATTAGAGCAACAAGTTTGAGCAAGAGGTCTCCAAAGATGTCTACAGCTGCCAAATTGAGAAGGTCATTTTCTCCATCAAGATTGGCAAACAAGCTAGCTTCTTCACCCTCCAAATTGAGGTCATTTTCGCCATCAAGATTGGCAAGTAGGTTAGCTTCACCGTTAAAGAGCAAAAAGTCTGTACAGAAGATTGACGGGATGAAGATGATGATGAGTGGACTCAAACAGAGACCACGAGCTTCAACCACATCAATGCAATTCTGAGTTCAGGGAATGTAAATGAGCGTAATCATGGTTTGCGCTTGAAATTTGAGGGATTCTTTTCTGTTGAAGATATTTTCTTAATGTCCTTGTTAAAATAGTACAACAAGAGTACTTTTCCCTTTTTTCATCCCTTCTATTACTTTAAAGATTGTATAATTTGATTTGTGAACTTGTGAGGTACTTCCTCAATAATGTAAATAATAATGGTTTTCTGACGAATGAAATTTACTTTCAGTGTATAGTTTGGCTAGGTTCAATCTATCATTTCGTGAACCTCTTTAAATGAATGTTTAACTGCATACATTCTCATAGGCTTAAGAAAATGGCATGCTTTTGCACAGAAGATAAAAGCTATGGAAACCAAGGAAATAAAGATCGAAGCTACAGCTCCAAATTGAGAGAATGGCAATCCTGAAAAGGAGCTCATGCACCAAGTATGGTGACTAATACTGTCTTTCTCCTCAAAAGCTTCGTATGAGTTTGGTACGCTAATGCTTACACAGGAAGTATATATTTTTATACAATAATCTATATCAAGAAAAGTATCATCCTTGGATGGATTGCGATTAGTGGAAAGGTCAGTAATCTGGAAAAATCTTCAACTATTTAACTTGTTATAGGAAAAATTTAATCATCTAATAAAATGAAAAAGGAATATTAGTTAGAACAGAGGAATATGTTAGTCTACTTGGGAAGAGTTTAATTTGAGATGACTTTACATAGTGGACTAGAGTTTTGTGCTAAGAGAAAGCTACTTCAGAACTTCTGAGACGAGAATCTGATGATGGTGTGATCTTATGAGGTCTGTTCAAACTTAGAATGTGGGAGCGGGTTGCAGACAGAGTAAAAATATACTATTTCTCTTGCTATATAAAGCTGGTAGCTTTCCGGAGAGAGTTTTAACTTTTTATACTATGAGGTCACTTAAACATAACTACAAGGTAACAGTCCATAAAAGGTGGGATTAGTAAACTAAAAAATAAAGCAGGTTACCCGGTACAGTAGTTTATACCCTGACAGTGTAAAAATATTTTATGTAACAGAGTGAATTTTCCTAGTACAATTTGTAATGTTCCACTTGTACATCGATATCATATCACCCAATATTCAGTCAGTTGCAGCTGCTTTTCCCCGACGCTTGGTGTGTATCCCAGCATCTCATATGCTGCATAGTGCAGACCATTTTAAGGACTTTGGTAACATAGCATAAGGTTGACAGTCTGTGACTTAAATAACATTTCTCCTATGGTCCATGTGATAACTTCAGCATTGCATAGCATTTGAGGTGGTAGTCTCTGTTCAACTTGCAAGTTTTTCCACACAAGGTGGTCTCCTAGGAGGATTTTCAAGATTTAGAACCAGTCTACATGTTTGGTTGAGGCCTTAGGTTGCTTCTTGGGCTTTTGGTAGCGATTGTTCTCAAATCGGGCTTTTACAATTAAAGAATATAGCAAGTCTGCTTCTGCTGATGTATCATAAGGTGTGCTCATGATGCTACAAAATAAAAAACGACACAAAATTAATGATAAAAAGGAAGAAAGGGCAGCAGCAGCAGCAAATAAGAAAATCACAATACAATTCCAACGGCTTGAAGCCAAGAAGAGAGCACTGTTATAACATATAGATGCTATCCATGTAAACATATCTATAAACTTCTTTTCGTTTTGGGATTCTTCTTGTTGGAAAGTTCGCCCACTACCATTTTTTACAAAAGCAGGACGGAAGTTGAGTCGAGGAGTAAAAATACCTGCCAAGTAGCTCTTCAAGAATTATTCTTTGAGAAGGTGTAACATAATGAATGCAACTCCTGGGGCATTGACCAACTGCAAGATGGACTTGATAATCTTCACCATGTCCTGAATATGTACAACTTTTGGTTCACTAGCTAGATAAAACTAAGAGGATAAAACCTTCTTTATATAGACCAACCAAAGCAACTGTATAATTGTCTTTCAGTGTTTACTATGTTTCCTTTCCATTCACTAAAAAGCATTATTTTTCACTACAAATCTTTTCCTGTTAGCAGGCTAATTTTCTGATGATAGTAACAAGGAGTTCAGTATCTAGTACTACTATAGACCTTGAGAAGTAGCGCATGCAGTTCCCGTTAAAGTGGAAAAAGTGAACGCATGAGGTGCTTTCTCAGCGCATGAAAACGGACAGCCTGCATATATCATGAAAGAAAGAGATCAGGAACTATGCAAATTCTACATCGTATCATTCTGACAGTAAAGTGAATGTGCTTCCAAAAGATAGCCTACAGGAAGAATCACTTGCAGGCTACAACAGATTTTTGAAGTTGTTACCTTTTCCAATGCAAACTGTTTCGTTAACAAAGAGATCAAATGCTTCACATTCTGGTTGATCAAATGGATCCAAGCATTCCCTGTAAAACTCAAACAGTGAATATGACAAAAAAATATTACCTGAAGCACACTACTCAACAACAACAACAACAAAAAACCTAGTGTAATCCCATAAGTGGTGGGGTCTGGGGAGGGTAGCGTGCACGCAAACCTTAACCCTACCTTATAAAGGTAGAGATACTGTTTTCGATAGACCCTCGGATATGAAGGACCACTACTCCAAAAAAAAGAAAAAGAAAAAGAAAAGCAGAGCAGAGGAATGTTGCAGCAATTATCACAAGATTGGGTTGTGACTATTCAACTGAATGGAATTTCAGGATTTAGATTCAATAAGATTATAAACTTATAGCCCCAATTTACCTTTCAATGATCTCTGACTTGGTGAAGTTGGACAACATCTGCTTTCATTTCAAAAGATAAAAGTCAGCTATCATTTGAGAAAGAAAATTTAAGCAACCAAAAGATAGCATCCTGATTTGGCATTTCCTCTATAAATCTAATAGGCCTTATATTATATTCTTAGGTTTTATGAAACAGTTTGGACTTTGGAACCAAATCTTATAACTAAGGACAGAGTCTCCCTGAATTGCTTTCCATTAAACCAGTTTATTAAACCTGAAAAAACTGGTATTAGAGGACTATCTAGCTGCAGCTTTACTATCTTACTGCCTGCATATTACTCACTTGATATCATAATAAATTCTTGCTTATACTTTGGATTTTCCTGCATGTTCTACAACTCAAATTGGATGATTTGTTTGCTCTTAGGACAATTTACCTCATAGGCTTGAATGACTAGGCGAATCATTTTATCTGAACTATCCCCATCTCTCCTTACATCAGGATGAAACTTTTTAACCTGTATCCATTAATTATTAAACCAAACAAAAAAAAAAATCATCACTAGCAGTTTTAAGTATGAACCTTGCAAGCACAGAAAAGTAAAAAAGACAAACCTTTTTTTTCTTCAGAAATCAAAAGAAAAAACAGGACAATAGACATGGATTCTTGAATGGTTTATCCACAAATGCAAAATTTGTAGTATTACCTTATTCCGGAAAGCGGATTTCAGCTCATCAGCAGAGCAGTTAGGAGCAACACCAAGAACATCATATGCCAAAGAAGCATTGAGGGGTTCGTCATTACCATAATTCTGACCATAACACTTGGCTTTCGAGGAAGAAGAAGAAGAAAGGGAAGCAAAGTGGTGTGTAGAAGTCAAAGGAAAAGAAGAGGTTGATGGAAAAGTGTGGGAGTAAATATTCTCAGGAGTTGTTGGAAAGAAAGCTGAAGTTCCAATTACAGTATTTTTGTTGTACAGAGATGACCAATATTCCATCTTTCTTGATCATTTATGGGCAAAAAGAAATAAAAAGGCTATATGGGGTTAAGTGTAAGAGATATTCTGTCTCCAATTGTAGGCTTGTAGCCATTCAAGTTGTCCTCCGCCTGTGAGATTAGTGGTGAGGTTTATTTCCAAAAAGTTCACGTCACTGTCCTTTTTCTTATTATTTTTCTTGCTGCTTAAATAGGCAATTATGGATATTGTGAAAAAGGATCAAATTACACTGCTGTAGGGGGACTTAAAGAGCGAAAAAAGTAGACATACTGATATGAACGGCAATGAAATAGTAAATTAAAGAAGGAAAATGAAAGATAAAGCTGCTAATGAAAGGAAAATACAGAGCAAAAATAGATAGGATTTAATTCATTGTGTAAAAGGGACTCTAGTACAATGCTCATAAAGGAAAGAAGTAAAAAGGAATCAATAGTTGTCCTATGCTCCTTTGTGGCAATTCTTATCTTCCTACTGGACCCCATTAATAACATACAAGGACAATTGCTGGGTCAATGTGCATTTAGTGATAACTATAAAATAATTATAAAAGGACCTAACTGACCAACTCAAAACTTAGTTCCAATCCTCTAAAATAACTAACTTAACTGCCACGTCTTATCTTTTAAGCTTAACGTACAACCTTCAGAAGCTACACACTCTTCAACTCGTATCAGATCCCCCTCGTTGAAATCTTCCTTGTCCCCAAGGAAGGAAAGAAGGGAATCGAATCATAAGAGATTGGTTATCCTCCCATGTTGCTTGTTCTGAACCTGTTTGATCCCACTGGACTAACACTTGAGTGATGACCTTGTTTCCCTTTTGAACCATTCTTCTATCTAGGATCAGTGAAGGGTGAGGACAATAGGGACTGGAGAGGTCAAACACAGGGGGGTGCGCGATTATTTCTGGTAGTTTATAACAAGGCTTCAATTGAGATACATGAAAAGTGGGGTAGAGGAGTTGAGGAGGCAGTGATAACTTATAGGCTACTTCTCTTACGTTCTGCAGTATCTGATATGGCCCATAATATTTGGCTGAAAGTTTAGAAAAATGAGCACCAGACATGGTCACTTGCTCATATGTTTGTATTTTGCGGTATACCAATCACCTTTTTTGAATTGCTTGTCGAGCCTATGTTTGTTGGCCTGTTCAACCATCCTCTGTTGAGCTCTTTGCAAATGGTATTTCAGAAGTTGAAATTTAAACTCCTTTGTTAGTAAGCTTTTATCAACCTCTTCTACAGTTGAGTCTCCTGCCACATAAGGCAAATGAAGAGGTGGTGACTGTCCATACAGTGCCTCATAGGGAGTGGTCTGTATTGAAGAATGAAAGATGGTGTTGTACCACCATTCAGCTGCTGTCACATAAGAATACTAGTCCTTTTGAGAGTCAGAACAAAAGCATCTGAGGTAGGTTTCGAGGCATCTATTTACCACCTTTGTTTGACCAATTGATTGAAGGTGGTATGTTGTAGAAGTACTAAGAGTAACTCCCTGCATAGAAAATAATTCTTGCCACAATTTGCTAGTAAAGATAGGATCTCTATCGTTTACTATATCCTCTATCATCCCATGCAACTTATGAATCTGCTCCATGAATATCTTTGCAAGATCTTTATTTGAATAAGGATGTGAGAGCCCTAAGAAATGAGCATATTTAGTCAGCCTGTACACCACTACCCAAATAACCGACTTTTCTTTTGATTTTGGTAAACCCTCAATAAGTTCCATACTTATGCTACTTCATGCTATATAAGGCAACCTGAGTGGTTGCAGTAGGCCTGGGTAAGGTACTGTCTCATGTTTGTGCCTTTGACACACTCCACACTCTTTGACATATGTTTGAACATCCTCCTTTAAACCTCTCCAATAAAAAAGAGCAGCAATTCTTCTGTAAGTGTGGTCAATACCTGAGTGTCCTCCACTGACTGAGTTATGCCACAATCTCATGATCTCCTTCCTTAACTGCTCATCAGGTCTTATTACCAACTTCCTATTCTTTCTCAGTTGTTTATGTACAAATGAGTACCCCTTCACCTCAGATTTCTTTTCTTTGAGTTCTTGGATTAGGCTAATGAGTTCATCATCTAGTGACCAGCTTTGCATAATTTGGCTTAGTAAGTCTGTCTTGATTGTGGACAGAGTTAGAGCAGCTAGTTCCACCAAAGGTAATCTGGATAATGCATCTGCTGACTTGTTCTCTTTTACCTTTTTGTACTCAATGGTAAAGTCATATTGCATCAACTTAGTGATCCACTTTAGTTGAGAACCTGTATGTAGCTTTTGTTCAAGAAGAAACTTTAATGCCTTTTGGTCTGTTTTCACTGTGAATGATCTACCCATTAGATACTGATTACATTTAGAGACTGCCATGACCAATTCCAATAACTTCTTGTTATATACTGATAAAGACTAATTCCTAGGAGATAACCTATAACACTCCTCAAATTTATAAAGTTTCGAGACACGCTAATTATAGAATTAAATTATTATTATTATTTTTGTCTTGCCTATAGTGAATAAATAAATATATATATATATATATATATATATATATATATACACACACACACTTAAATAATTGGATATACAATTAGAGGAATATTAATAATTTTTAATGTTAGTAATTACTAAAAGTATGTGTAATAAAATACTACTTAAGTCAAAAAAAGAAAAAGAAAAGGGGAAGCACGTGCCAAGTAAGGCCATAAAGGGCTGTTGGACCAAACATAATAGCCTCACAGAGGCGTGAATACTTTACAAAAGCAAACAGAATTAACATTCTGTTTGATCGAGAAACACAGGCACCAACTATTCATGCAGGGAAACGAAAATTCTAGGGTTCTTCATAACTCACTTATTTTTTTTACTCAGGTATACAAAATTTTCTATTCTCAATTACCCTACAGTAGTAATAGGTAAGAGATGAATAGTTAATTCCCTTGTTTTTCCATATCAACAATAAATTTCATGTTTAGGTGTGAAACTTTAAAATTGATTAAAATACACTGGTTGTTGTAGAATCGATTGTTTGACTGGTGTCAATTAGACTGGGGTCTATGCATTGGCTCGAGAAGTTTTGAGGTGAGTTGATATAACCCTTTACTAAAGTGGTTTAACTCACAAAAGCACACACACAAGGTGTTTGATGAATTGCATAAAAGAGTTAATATATACTTAATTGGAGTAGTAAGTACCTATTAACTTAGAATTATTTTCTAGCTAAAGTTTAGATGATTATTTGGATATATATGCATAAATTTCAGATTTTTATGTTATCTTATATGCCATTTTCATGTTGAAAAATCATAAAGGATCAAAAACTTTTATAAATACTTTTAAATGTTTATTTCATTCTTATACCAAGTCTTACATTTAAGGATACCGGTATGAGTATGTATAAAAGATTTAGACTTGAAAAGTCACAAGAAGAAATTTTAGAAAGAAAAGATTTTTGGGAGTATCCTTTATTTTGAGAAGGGGTCATCGTCCAGGCCTAAGGTTCTGACCAAAGCGTTGACTTCCTGAAACTACTTGTGCCAAAGTAGGGAGCACACGAGCCGAGGGTAGGGCTGTGCATGGATCGGATCGGATCGGATCGGATTTAGCATATTTCGGATTGAAATTTCGGATTTCGGATTCCAAAAATTGCAATCCGAATCCGATCCGAATTATATCGGATTGGATCGGATTTTTAAATTTCGGATCGGTTTGGTGATCGGATTTTCGGATCGGATTGTACGTATTATTAAGGAGTGTGTATAACTGTATATGGATAATGGATGTTACATAATACAATAGCATTTAAAAGACCAAAAATAGCAAACAAATGACTATAAATTACAGCACCTCAAGATTTCACTTTTGGCTTCATTCCAATTAATAAATGTTACTAATGTCTAATAGTATAGACTTATAGTATTGTAACTGTATAGTACTGTAACTGGTTAAAGCTGACAGTCTTTAAAAATATTCAAAGTTATGCAGTTATTCAAAGTTATGCAGAAAGCCAGAAACATAGCTAACAAGTTATGCAGTTAGCAGTTATTCAAAGTTATGCAAAAAGTACTATACAATTATAGTATTGTAACTGTATAGTACTGTAACAAGTTATGCAAAAAGTCTTTAAAAATATTCAAAGTTATGCAGTTATTCAAAGTTATGCAGAAAGCCAGAAACATAGCTAACAAGTAACAATTACAACTTACAAGACCAGAAGCATAGCAGAAGAGCAGAACTGCAGAAACACAAAATGGAACCAAGTTCTACTGATCATTCGAACAGTTACATAACTGTAACATAGAACCAAAACATAACTGTAACTCCAGAAGCATAGCAGAAGAGCAGAACTGCAGAAACACAAAATGGAACCAAGTTCTACTGATCATTCTAACTGTTACATAACTGTAACATAGAACCAAAACATAACTGTAACTCCAGAAGCATAGCAGAAGAGCTGAACTGCAGAAACAGAAAATGGAACCAAGTTCTACTGATCATACTAACAGTTACATAACTGTAACATAGAACCAAAACATAACTGTAAGTCTGTAACTCCAGAAGCATAGCAGAAGAGCAGAACTGCAGAAACACAAAATGGAACCAAGTTCTACTGATCATTCTAACTGCAGATAACTATAACTGTAACATAGCTAACAGTCCAGTTCTACAAAATTAACTAAAATCCCAGAATTCCCTAATGCAGCAGCTTTAACCAGAATTCCCTAATGCAGCAACCTTAAGTTCTGGCACACTGGAACTGAAATCCTCAACCTGGCACACTTTCAAGTTCTGCAATACTACACTTGTCAAAAATGAGAGAGTCAGTAAATGTGTATCATGTCAAGTTGGGCAGCCTGTGCAACAGCCTAATGCAGTAGCTTGACTGCTTGGTGGTAGAACAAAACAATACAATAGAGAAGGCTTAATGCAGCAGTTTGGTTCAATTTATTAGAAGGCTTAAGAAAACTTTTAACATGCCACGAACTCGTACCTTTTATATGTCGACGATGCAAGGCTCTCTTCCGGTATTAATCAAGTCTGTAGAATAAGATAGTAATAGAATAAATTAGTTTAAAAATAATCTAAAGAAACATAACATAAGTATACATTAAACACAAGTAAAGTAATAGAAGAAATAAGATAGTCTTACCCGCTTCAAGTTGTTCAAGATTATCTAAATCTTCTTCAATTTTAACCGGAGTTGTTGATTCATTTCGAAGCCAATCTTGGACACACACAAGAGCTTGAACCAATCTAGGTGTCAATGAAATCCTAAATGGATCAAGTATGCGTCCACCGGTACTAAAGGCTGATTCTGAGGCAACACTAGAAATAGAAATGGCTAGCACATCACGTGCCATCTCAGCAAGTGCGGGAAATCTGGGTGAATTCAACTTCCACCACCCCAGAATTTTAAAATTTTCAAAGTCTTCCTCAACATCTTCACCCAAATATTTATCTAACTCTGTTTTAGAATCAATTCCTTCACCCTTCTTATGCTTCTTTAAATCTAACATGAATTTTGAAAGCGATGATGAAGAAGTAGATGAAGTTGGAGAAGATGGACATGAACTAGGGGAAGATGGAGAAGATGGACATGAACCGGAAGATGGAGAATATGGAAATGAACCAGAACTACCATTCTTCTTTGCATACACATTGAACAAAGATTCCATGTATGTCTTCATCTCAATTTGTATTTTCACACCTATTGTTTCTCCAAACATGGCAGCAAGAACAAACGAAAGAGATTGAAACTTGTGGCGTGGATCGAACACACATGAAATAAAAATCATTTTGTTCATCTTTTGTGGATCCCCCAATACTTATCAAACTTCTCTTTCATATTATTTGCCATTTCTTTCAAGGTAGCATCTTCACTTTGCATCAACTCTTTCAAAGAAGAACCAACAACACATATCTCAAGAAAGTGCACATTAGACGTAATATAAAGTGTACCTGATACCTTCAAGGTGAGTTCATAAAATATTTCAAGAAACTTTACAATACGTCTTACACTATCCCAATCACTACTTAAAAGTGGACCTGCCGGCTGTCCATCCTCACAAATACAGTTAGCAATACATGACATCAAACCATAATCAATATCACAATATTTTGTAAAGGCTTCCTCATAAACTGTAGCAACCTTCAACATCAAATATGTGGAGTTCCACCTAGTAGGAACATCCAAGCACAATGATTTTTTAGAAGTTATCCTATCTAGATCACAACATTCTTTAAACTTCTTCCATCTTGCTGGAGATTGTCTAATGTACCTAACATGCTTGTCTTATTCGTTCCACAGACACACTCCCTTCTCTCAACCCATCTTGAACAACTAGATTGATGATGTGAGCCATACATCTAACATGAACATGCTTACCTTCCATCAAGTTAGTGTTCCATCTAGTAAATTGTTTGGATAATTCTTTAACCATGACATCGTTAGAACTTGCATTATCAACTGTCACAGTAAATACTTTATCCACCCCCCATTCAAGTAAACACTTAGCAACACCACTAGCTAAATCTTGACCTTTGTGACTAGTAATTGGACAAAAATTTAATATCTTTTTATGCAAATTCCAATTCTTGTCAATGTAATGTGCTGTAACACACATATAGTTAATTCTTTGAATTGATGTCCATGTATCAGTCGTAATACAAATTCTCTGTTTTGATTCTTTAAAAATTGACTTCAAAGCAAGTTTTTCATCATGGTAAATCTCAAAACAATCTCTAGTCATAGTAGTACGAGATGGAATATGAAATAAAGGTTGAAGAGCTCTCACGAAGTCTCTAAATCCATCCTTTTCAACAGAAATGAAGGGTTGTTCATCTATAATTATCATACGAGCTAAAGCCCTCCTACATGCCTCTTGATCAAATTTCCAAGGGATAAGTGAGACATCACCTGTTTGACCTTTCGATTGAAAAGCTAATTTTGTCTGGCTTGTCTCCGGTTTGTGGGGATTGTTCGGACACTTGAGAAGATGTGATAGCAAATTACTTGTACCACTGTTTTTGGTGTTAGCTACATATTCTTCTGGACAGTACTTGCATTTCGCTTTTTTAACACCCTCGTCATCAGTGAACTTACTGAAGTGTCGCCAAGCCACTGATCTTTCTTTCATAATTTTTCTTTTCTTCGAACCAAAATCAGATTCGACGTTGCTTGTGGAATCATTTGAAGCACCACTTTCACCACATTTTACAAGGGCTTGAACTTTATTCACCATCTCTACCTCATCTTCCATCTACGAAACAAAACAAAAAATTAAAATTAAAATCGGATTCAAAATAGTAGTATAGTATGGTCTATTTCTGTTTAAGAAAATCAAGAGTGAAACCCCCAATTTATTTCATCAATTTTATCCGAGAAATAAAAGAGAACAAAGAGACCTAACCCTAGTGTCTTTCTTAAGAATTTCATCAATTCTTAGTGTCTTACCAGTTACCAGTGTGGTCGCCGGGAAACTACGAGCAGGAGGGACCAGCTTGAGCGTTGAGGCGTCGTGTGAAGACTGAAGTGAGCAGCACCAGCACAGCAGTCTCTGGGTGCGACACTGCGAGTCTGCGACTTGTGAGGACTGAGGCGTGAAGAAGAGTGAAGACTGAAGCTGTGAAGTAGTGAAGTGAGAGTGAGGACTGAGTCTGAGCTGCTGAGGCGTGAGAACTGAGAAAGTGAGAAGGGTTAAGTGTTAACTGAGAAAGTGAAAAGCAGAACGCAGCAACATCAGAAATTTGTTTATGAGAATTAGACGGAGGCAGCTAGGGCTGTGAATGAAATAAGGGTTAGGACTTAGGTGACCTAAGTAACCCTAAATATAATATTATTATTTATTATTTCCTTAATAAATTCGGATTTCGGATCGGATCGGGTTTAAACTATACAAATCCGAATCCAATCCGAAAATCCGAAATTTTAAAAAATCAAATCCGAATCCGATCCAAATATCTGAAATCCGAAATCCGAAATCCGAAATTTAGTGGATCGGATCGGATTTCGGATATCCGATCCAAATGCACAGCCCTAGCCGAGGGTTTCGTTGCTGAGAATTTACTTAGCCATGATAAGGTATGAAATATGAGCACTGAGAACCATGAGGCGAGTGACACCTCGTGGATTGAGCCTATTCGATCAGGTTGGGATCGAACCCATGCCGATCACACGGTGACTCAGACAGAATTAAGTTAGGATAGTTGGAACTCCCAAAGTATAAAGTGAAGTATTTTTTTATAAGAAAGAAAAATAAAAGAATTTCTTTTAGAATATTCATAAATTGCTATTATGCAATTATTTAGAATTATTCTTATAAGCTTTATGTTTTACATGCATTTAGAACCTTTGCTCATAATGTATATGTTATTGAAGTTTCGCCCCTATTGTTGAGGCTCACTGAGTAAAATAGATGGTACTGACATTCTCTTTTGGGAACCTACGTTGGTCTGCGGTACAACGTAGGAACCGGGTTTGCAGGCGAGCAAGTTACGAGATAGGACTTCCTTCTCTTCCAGTGCTATTGGTGAGCTCCGCTTTTGTTCGTGGAGTATTCCTTAGAGTCATCTTTATTTAGTTATTTCTTTGTTACTTAGAGACTGGCCAGGAAATCTCATGTCCTGAGCAGTGCGTCAGTTTATCAGTAGAGGCTTCATAGACATAGTCGTTGGGTTAAGATTCAGATATTTTTGATAATAACTTAGCAGTATTTTATTGGTTACTATGAATAAAGTTTTGGAGTTGATTTATTTAAATATTTAAAATTAATCAAAAGCATTTGGTTAGAGTATTGCCTTGTTGCATATAAAGTTTGGGGTTATAATAGATTTGATAAGCAGAGATGGTTCGCTCGGTCATGTTTAGTGATTGAATGCCGGTCCCGACTTGTTCAAAAAATGGGTCGTGACATAACCCTTTACTTAGGTATGCAACAGACTGCCCCTTCTGCATTAATATAGCTCCAATGCCCATGCTGCATGCATCAGTCTCTATTTCAAATGGTATTGAGAAGTCAGGAAGCACCAGTACTGGTGCTGAGGTCAGGGCTTCCTTCAATCTGTTAAATGCCTTAGTGGTTTGATCAGTCCATATAAAGTTGTCCTTCTTCAATAGCTCAGTGAGTGGCTTACTGATTTATCCATACCTTTTAATGAACCTTCTATAGTACCCAACCAAACCTAGGAACCGTCTTAACTATTTGAGATTGATGGGCACATGCCATGTCTAAATAGCTTCTATCTTCTTTGGGTCTGTGGCCACACCTTCAGCAGAGATGTAGTGCCCCAAATATTCCACCATATCAGCTGCAAAGACACACTTGCTCTCTTTAGCAAATAGCTGATGTTTAACCAACAGATCAAAGGTAACTCTGAGGTGTTGTAGATGTTTATCCATGCTCCTACTAAACACCAAAATGTCATCAAAGAATACTAGGATAAATTTCCTTAGATACTCTTGGAAAATGTGATTAATTAAACCCTGAAAGCTGGAAGGAAAATTGGTTAAGCCAAAGGGCATCACCGGGTACTCATAATGTCTTGAGTGAGTTTTAAATGCTGTTTTGTGGACATCTGAGGGAACCATTCTAATCTAGTGATAACCAGCTCTTAAATCTATCTTGGAATAGACTTGTGAGCCCCCTAATTTATCCAATAACTCCTCAATGATGGGTATTGGGAATTTATCCTTCATAGTGACCTTGTTTAGAGCTCTATAATCCACACACAATCTCCAAAAGCCATCTTTTTTCCCTACCAAAACCATAGGTGATGCATATGAGTTGTAACTATACTGAATTATGCCTTGACTTAACATTTCCTGCACCATCTTTTCTATCATATCTTTCTGTATGGGTGAGTACCTGTAAGGTCTTGAGTTCACAGGGTTGCTTCCTTCTAACAAGGGAATATGATGATCAAATACTCCTCTGGAAGGAGGTAATTGTTTAGGCTCCTCAAACAACTCATTGTATCCATCTAGCAACTGTTGAATTTCCACTCTCCTTTCTGCAGCTATGTCTGGTTGGTCAACTTCAACATTTTTCTCTATGCAAACTCAGATTATGAAAATCTGAGTAGTATCCACTGATATCTTGTGGAGTGCCTTGGCATCTACAATTTTAAAAGAAGGTTGGATCCCTTATAATGTCACAATTTTTCCTTGATACACAAATTGCATCCACAACTTCTCAAAATTGACCTTGATGTCTCCCAATTTACTCAACCATTGGATACCAAGTACTATATCAAAACTTCCTATAGGAAGTACTAAGAATTCATCCTGAAACATGGTTCCTTGCATTAACTATTTGAACTCTTTACTTCCCTTTTACAGATTGAATGATTCTCCCATCTGCTACTGAGACATCATGTGGACTGATTTGATGAATTTTTCATCCCATCTTCATAGGTTCCTTCTCATTTATAAAATTATGGGTAGAACCACAATCAATGAGAACACTAATTAGTCTTTGCTCAGTGAATCCTTGGATTTTGAGTGTCATGTACCCCTTTGAGCCATTCGGGGATTGTAGAGAAATTTCATAATTCTCAGTTGGTTCCTCTTCAAGCTCTTGAACCTCAAGGCACTCTTCCTGCTCCTCTGGTTCTTCCTGTGTAGTGAAGCCTTTTTCTCCTATCTCTAGAGAATAGATTTGCTTTTGCCTTACATTTGTGACCAGACACAAATTTTTCATCACAAAAAAAAAAACACATCTCATTGGCTCTCTTCTCATCCATTTCTGCTGGCGTTAGTCTCCTTCTTCTATTATTGTTAAAAGCTACAGTGATTGGCTTCTTGTAGTTAGGCAAGTTACTTCTATGCATCCCTCCAGAACCTTGACCTTGAGAGCCTCTTGAGGAAGCAGGCCCTGCATATGCACTTTTGATAGTCTTTCTTTGGTGCAACAAAGCTAGCTTCATGTAGCCTGGCTAGATAGTAAGCTTGGGGCAGGCTACAAGGGTTCCTATCTTCACTACATTGCTAAACTCATGTTTCAAATTGTTCAAAAAGATACTGATAGCATGCTCCACAGACAAATTGATCCTGGTCATCACACTAACAAAATACTTCTGATAGTCTTTGACTAAACCTGTGTGCTTAACATTCATAAGTTCTATCATGGGTCTGAATATTCGCCCCAAAGCTGTCACATAAAGCCCATAAGTATTCTTCCCGAGTTGGAAGAGGCATGTGTCCTCTACTCCTCATATATTCTAGTTGCCACTGTAGGGCATCACCCTCAAAGTGCAATGAAACTAGCTTCATCTTCTGTTTGATTGTAACTTCCTCATCAGCAAAAAACTGTTCTACCTTATACAACCATGTCCTCAAGTATTTCCTATTAAACTTTAGAAATTCAACCTTGTTGTATTTTGTGAATGGTAAGTTAGGTAAGGGCAAATTGGGATTGGTTGTGGTCTGTTGGTGCTGATTGGTAACAGGAGTGTTCTGGTAGTGAGGAAGGGTTGCTGTATAAGGAATTTGGTGGTATAAAAGTGGTGGTATATGTGTGTTATGGGTATAATAGGAAGTGAGGTATGACCGTGTTTGGTAAAATAAAGTGTAGGGGGGCTGCAATCCTACTGGTGACCCTTAGCTTAGTTGCTGAGTGGTAGGATAGCTACTGCCTTGGCTATATGGAGTGTTCAAGGATTGTGGTTGAATGTTGCAGCTCTAGAGTAGGGTGATTGGAAATTCTATGGTCTTTGGGTGTAAAACATGGAGGGTTGTATAGGAGGTTGGGGTACCATTGGTATTCTATTGGAGTTGGGTGAATTTGGGAGCCTTGAGCTATGAGAGTGTGACTAAGTGATGCAACTGAAGCTGCAAGAGCTCTAGTTAGTATAGGTTTGGGGCTAGAGAATTGTCATGCTCCAAACTAGGGGAGGCACAACTGTCACTCGATACTGTATTCGATCGAGTTAGCCACTAAACATATTAGCTAACTAAACCGGGGGCCCAACAGATCGGGCAGCACAACATCTGAAATACTAAGCCTGGACCATTAAGGTCATGACCTGAATAACAATAAGCCATATAAACAAAGGTAGACGAGCCAAAATAATAAAGTACTAGCTGGCCGACGAGGCCGAGATTGGAGACATACATGCCTACACACATATATATACATGCCAAGCCTATGGGCTGGAGACTGAAAGCTACAAAAAGAAACCAAGAATACTGTGTCCATAATAGCCTCTAAGAGTGTCATAAGCACTGTCAGAACAAGGCCCCGACTATACCCAAACTGTACACAAAAGTAACCATCCTATGAAAGCTCCAGGAAGAGGTGGAGCTTACCAACTCACAGCTGAACCCCAAAATCCTAGCGGAGGGGTCGATCGGAGTCCCTACCTGGACCTGCACGCACGAAACAAAAATGCAGTGTCCCCAGGCAACGGGACATCAGTATGAATAAAAATGTACTGGTATGTAAGACAGAAAGTAGAATCATACATAGCTGATGTAAAAAAATAATAGTGAAACCACCTGACACTGAAACTCTTATAGCCTCCATGACCGACATTCGACCTCATAGTAATCAATTATGTATGGTATGCTCGTGTAAGCATATGTCGTGAATACATATATATTGATGCAAATGCATGACATACCCAACCAAATGCTAGCAATGACGGTCTCTCCCGGTAGATAACCGGTATCATATTGCCAACCTGTGGCCATCTGTACAATATATATAGTTTTTCGGGCAAATAGGCCCCTTACCTACGATTATAGCTCAAAGTCCATGCATAATATGTCATGTATGATATGAGATTTGAATGCACATAATAGGCCATAACAAGGACTTAGCCAATCTTGGCTCATTGGTACTCTTATTCTTATAATCTCATAATCACCTTCGTATCGCATACACTTGTCTCGTGGAACCTCATATGTTTTCTTTGAATAAATAAGCTTGAAAACTTAACTCGACTTTTAGAAAGATAACTTAACTCTGAAGATGTTCATAAAAAGCTTAAGGTGCTTCACTTAGTCCTTATACATGATTTCTTGATAATTAGCAAAGGAAAGTATATCAAAAATCAAGTGTTTTAATAGTTTAAACGTAAAATTTATATTTGAGATATTTTGAAATCGATGTGTCACTTTAGAGATTTTAAAATATACTTTAACAAGGAAGAAGGACTGATCGTAAATACTAAATGCCTTTATTTTGTTTAGTCACACAACCCAAAAACGAATAAGAATTCATATATATAGACATATGGAAAAGAAAACCGACAAAATGACATATATAGATGTCGAATACCCTAATTAACTGAACGAGTGGAATATCAACCCAATAGCATCATAAAAATACTTCAGCTACGATCCCAATGCCTTTCACAGAAGGTCTTTCTAGCAATAGAATAGTAAAATATCACATTTGACGTCTTAGGAATTTCCAAGAATTCGTGCAAAAAGGAAGGACGGAGCTTAGCCTTAACATACCTTCCCAACGAACGTCCGAATGCCTGTAGTTCCTTCACGAAAGTTGTTCCTTACATCCTAAGCTTCGCAAACACTATATATATGCAGCTTATACACACCTATAAATAGTTCATAATTGAGTTTAAATCGGTAGATTTGCCATATGGCCCTAACTTGACGAAACGTCCGTAGAACTTTGTAAAAACGATCATAAAAGAGTCCCAAGATGATTACCTTGGAAAATCAAGTATAAAGCCTGAAGAACCAGCAAGAACAACAAATTCCTATCTTCCAAAAATAGCTCCAAACACAGCTAATAGAAGGGGGAAACGATTGCAAAGTGTAGAGATTGAGTTTCTAGGCACGGGGACGAACTTTAATGGTATAAATCGTTAAAAACGTACCTTAATCACTCAAGAACACCATGGAACCCTCTCTTCAGCTCCCTCACTGTTTTGGGGCGAAAATGAAATGTTTTGGGGTCTTACAAGTCGGATTTTCCGACTTATACCACTTGTTTGACTCAACTCGGTTCGTGACCCAGTTTCAGCCTGGACAGCCCGGGTAAAACATCCATAACTTTTTACTCCAATGTTTGTTTGATGTGAGGTATTCTTGGTTGAGAACTAGACTTGTAGACATTCAATTATATAGGTTGTGGGTCCCATAACTCATTATATATTGGGAGAAATGATCTGATACATTTGACCCAAAGTTTAGAAAAATTATTAGAGAAATTTACGATAACCTTTGCCGACCTTTATTTCGCAACTTGCTTGACTCCAAAACTTAACATGTGACCCGTGTGATATTATAATACCTCATAACACACTATTCTTAGTATATTATACACTCTTAGTCTTATCCCACAGGTGCAAGTTAACTTAAACCTTCCGAACGCGCTGGGTGCTACCCGAGCCATTTCTTTAACCACGAACCTTTGTTTAAGGGATTCCTTTGACCTAAAGCTTTAGTTAGTTCCTTGATATTACCACACATTTTCAGTCTTATTCTCCCAATGTGCTATACCCAATCGTATATACCTAATATAACCACGCCACATTATGTATATTACGTACGAGAAGAGAAAAAAACACATGGGGTCTCACAGTCTCCCTCCCTTAAGAACATTCGTCCGCGAATGAGTCAAATCAATTCCTTGGTTTCATTTTTTTCCCCGCTAATACGTTATTTGCGAGGCTATATTTGTTACATTTGCAAAGCATAAATCAAATTCTGAAGATTCCAACTACTAGGCTTCTATAGCTATCTCGCAATAAGAAATTTAAATTGCACTTTCTTGTCATTTAAAAATCCAATTAAGTGTTGTAAAGAAATAATTGCCAATTATTTAAATACAACTCACCTTAAGTCATAAATAGGTAGGGGTACTTCTTCCTTATTTCCTTCTCAGCTTCCCAGGTCATTTCCTCGATGTTGTTATTTCGCCATAATACTTTCACGGAAGCCACTTCTTTAGTTCGAAGCTTTCTTACCTGCCGATCTAAAATAGCTACTGGTACCTCTGCGTAAGATAAGTCTTCAGCAATGTGAATATCCTTAATGGGCGTAATACATTAAGGATCTCCAATGAACTTCCACAATATAGATACATGAAACACAGGATGGACTGCTCCCAATTCTGAAGGCAAATCAAGCTCGTACGCCACCCTACCAATCCTCCGAATAATCTTATACGGTCCAACATACCTGGGGTTGAACTTCCCCTTCTTTCCAAATCGCATGATGCCCTTCATAGGCGATACTTTCAGGAAAACCCAATCTTCTACATCAAACTCTAAGTCTCGTCGTCGAACATCTGCATAAGACTTCTGCCGACTTTGTGCTGTACGCAGCGGTCTCTAATAAGTTTTAACTTTTCCATTGCTTGCTGGACTAAATTATGACCTAGCAACTCTGCTTCCCCGACCTCGAACCAACCGATCGGCGACCTACACTTCTGCCCGTATAGTGCTTCGTAAGGGGCCATCTGAATACTAGTTTGGAAGCTGTTATTATAAGCAAACTCAATAAGAGGTAGATGATCATCCCAACTTCCTTTAAAATCTAGCACGCATGCACGTAACATATCCTCAACTATCTAAATAGTACGCTCTACCTGTCCATCAGTTTGCGGATGAAAAGCTGTGCTAAGATTTACCTGCGTGCCTAGACCCTTCTGAAAAGATTTCCAAAAATGTGCTGTAAATTGAGCCCCTCGATCAAAGATAATAGATAATGGTACCCCGTGAAGGCGCACAATCTCCCGAATGTAAAGCTTGGCATAATTCTCGGCTGAATATGTCGTCCTGACTGGCAGGAAATGAGCAGATTTTGTAAGCCTATCAATAATTACCCAAATAGAATCATACCTCCGTGGAGTGCGAGGCAAACCGGTGATGAAGTCCATATTTATCATGTCCCATTTCCATAATGGAAGTTCAATACACTGAGTTAGGCCTCCAGGCCTCTGATGTTCGGCTTTAACTTGCTGGCAGTTAGGAAATTAGGCTACCATCTCCGCGATATCTTTTTTCATTCCATTCCACCAATAGATCTGTCGAAGGTCCCGATACATCTTTGTCGCTCCGGGGTGAACTGCATATCTAGAATAATGGGCCTCCAAAAGAATCTTGGCGCGGAGTTCTCCGACTGTCGGTACACATAAGCGGCCCTGGTATCTAAAGACTCCATCTCTAGTTAGCTCAAATAAATATTGTCGCTGCTGTGAAATACTTTCCCTCAGTTTTATAAGCTTAGGATCCTCGTGTTGTCGCTCTTTCACTTTAGTAACAAAAGAAGATTTTGCCGTATTCTGAACGAGAATGCATCCACCCTCTGTATCTACCAAACGCACCTGCAAACTAGCTAGCTGGTATAGATATTTGGTCATCTTGACCTTATCAACTTTAACATGTCTTAGACTGCCCATGGACTTCCGGCTAAGAGCATCAACAACAATATTAGCTTTGCCGGGATGATATAAAATATCAACATCATAGTCCTTTAGTAATTCTAGCCATCTTCTTTGTTGTAGGTTCAACTCCCTCTGTTTAAATAAATACTGAAGGCTCTGGTGGTCGGTGAAAACATCAATATGAACCCCATATAGATAATGCTGGCAAATCTTTAGGGCGAAGACAACTGCAGCTAACTCAAGATCGTGCGTAGGATAGTTCTGTTCATGTTTCCGCAACTGTCTAGAGGCGTACACGATAACCTTACCATGCTGCATAAGAACACAACCTAGGCCAATTCTTGAGGCATCACAATAGACAACATAACCCTCGGTGCCATCCGGAAGAGTCAAGACAGGTGCCGTCGTAAGCCTTTTATTTAGCTCCTGAAAACTTTGTTCACATACCTCAGTCTACTGAAACTTAGCTCCCTTATGTGTCAGCTTCGTCAATGGTGCAGAAATAGAGGAAAATCCTTCCACAAACCTTCGGTAATACCTTGCCAAGCCTAAAAAGCTACGAACCTCTGTCGGATTCAAGGGCTTGGGCCAAGTCATCACAGTTTCAATCTTTTGGCCATCAACCTTGATACCATCACTGGTAATAACATGACCAAGAAAAGCTACAGAAGTTAGCCAAAATTCACATTTAGAGAATTTAGCATATAACTTGTAGTCCTGGAGAGTCCGCAATACAACTCGCAAGTGATCCGCATGCTCGGCTTCCGATCGTGAATATATCAAGATATCATCAATAAACACAATCACAAATTCATCCAAGAATGGTTTGAATACCCGGTTCATAAGATCCATAAAGGCTGCTGGGGCATTTGTAAGCCCAAAAGACATGACAAGGAATTCAAAAGGGCCATACCCCGTCCTAAATGCTGTTTTTGGGATATCAATATCCCTGACTCGTAGCTGATGATAACCGGATCGCAAGTCGATCTTTGAAAAGCATTTGGAACCTTGTAACTGGTCGAACAAGTCATCAATCCGTGAAGAGGATACTTATTCTTGATAGTGACTTTATTTAATTTCCTGTAGTCAATACACATCCGCAATGAGCCATCTTTCTTTCGAACAAAGAGCACCAGAGCACCCCATGGGGATGTACTTGGCCTAATAAAGCCTTTATCGAGCAAGTCCTTCAATTGTTCTTTCAATCCCTTAGCTCCGCACGAGCCATTCTGTAGGGAGGAATGGATATAGGCTGCGTATCAGGAAGGAAATCTATAGCAAAATCGATTTCCCTTTCGGGGGAAATTCCTGGAAGCTCTTCAGGGAATACCGTCGGGAATTCATTCACAATAGGAACCGATTGAAGAGTCGCTGGCTCCTTATCTATATCCCTGACATGAACCAGATGGTATATACAGCCTTTAGCAATAAACTTCCGAGCCCTAAGGTATGAAATAAACTTACCTTTGGGCGTGGCTGCATTACCTTTCCATTCAAGGACAGGCTCACCCGGAAAATGAAATCGGACCAACTTTGCACGACAATCAATATTAGCATAACAAGCTGCCAACCAATCCATACCCATAATGACATCGAAGTCTACCATAACCAATTCCACTAAATCAACAGAAGTTGGACGGTCATTAATTAACACTGTACAACCTCGATAGACATGATTAGCAACAATAGAGTCGCCAACTGGCGTAGACACCTCAACTGGATGTGGCAATAACTCAGATCTCATGTCAAGCTTACCAGCAAAAAATGGAGTAATATATGAAAATGTAGAGCTGGGATCTATCAATGCATAAATGGCATGAGAATGTATTGTCAATATACCTGTGACAACATCTGGGGATGCCTCTGAATCCTGTCGGCCTGTGAGTGCATAAAAGCGGTTCTGTCCACCACTAGAACCTGAGGTGTCTCCTCCACCTCTCCCCCTACCACGTCCCTGAGTAGACTGTGGACCTAGTCGGGGAGCACGGACTGAGGGCGAAGAGGCTGTTGTGGATCCTAAAGGCTGAGCTAGTGCACCTCTACCTAAAACCGGGCACCGACTAATAAAATATCCTGTCTGCCCACAATGATAACATGCACTCGAACCCTGTCTACACTGCCTGGTGTGCAGCTTACCGCACTGAGTACATGGAGGAATAAGCTGTTTCATTTGTGCGGAATGCTCCTGTCGACGGCTCTCAGGCTGGCCTGAGCTCTGCCCCAGTCCTGACTGAATATAACGATCAAACCGCTGACCCTGCATCTGTGGTGGGAAACTACCTGCTGATCAAGGTGGATATCGATGGAGTGGGGGCTTGAAATCACCCCGTGACTCCCTATAAGACCCCATAGTACGAGCCCTCTTACTCCGCTCCCTATCCCTGCGGCTATCACGAATCCGACGGGAAAGGTCCTCTATAGTCTGAGCGAAAGCCTGTATGCGGGAAATATCTACATCATCCGATAGGGATGCTACCCTACAGTCCCTAATCAGATGATCCCCCAAACCATACACATAATGATGAACTCTAGCCCTCATGGTACGTACAATATCTGGTGCATACCTCGCCAAAGAATTAACCTTATGGCTATAATCCCTCACACTCATATCCCCCTGCTTCAAGCTAAGAAACTGGTCAAGACGGGCCTCCCGAACCTCCCGTGGCAAATAATGGGCTAAAAAAGCCTCAGAGAAGCCCTCCCACTCTGCTGGTGGAGCATCAGGTCCTCTAGATCTCTCCCATGCCTCATACCATAGGACGGCTATATCACGTAGTCGAAAAGAAGCCAACTCCACAGCCTCAGTGACGGAGGCATGCATCACCCTTAATACTCTATAAATTTGGTCTATAAAGTCCTGGGGATCCTCAGTTGAACTGAATCCTATAAATAATGGAGGGGACAAGTGAAGAAACTCTCGTACCGTCGAGCTTGTTGTCCGATCTCTCCGGGCATCTGCTCCCGACTCTAGCTGTCGCTCATGAATAGAAACCATCCTAGTCAGCAACTGAACTGCCTCCCTCATCCCCTGCTCCCCAGTCTCTGATGGCGGAACAACAGGTGCTAGAGGTCCTGTGTCTCTAGATGCCTCAGGTACTAATATAACTGGTGAGGCTGGGGCTACTGCATCTCCTTGGGCTCCAACAAGTGCTGGGGAAGCTGAGACTAGGGGTACTAGAGACTCACTGTGTGCCTCTAAGGGAAATCTATCCCTCTGACCCGGTGGGGAACGACTGGTACCTTTCCCCGGATTCATACCTATCTCTCGTTGTGCCATCTCCTGAGCGTAGGTAGCCTGTAAGATAAGAAACACAAAGCACGATTTAGATTTCATATGTTCTTATAACTTCGCTCTATAGCACGATCTATTAATTGAAAGAAATATAACCATTCCTAAATGCCTCATAGCCTCCTGATTATAAGTGTGGTGCACAACACACCCATAAGCAAGACTCTACTAGACACGGCTTGTGGACTCCCTGGGACACGACCTGCTCTGTTACCAAGTTTTTCACGCCCCAAACTAGAGGAGGCACGACTGGCACTCGATACTGTATTCGATCGAGTTAGCCACTAAACATACTAGCTAACTAAACTGGGGGCCCAATAGATCGGGCAGCACAACATCTGAAATACTAAGCCTGGACCATTAAGGTCATGACCTGAATAACAATAAGCCATATAAACAAAGGTAGACGAGCCAAAATAATAAAGTACTAGCTGACCGACGAGGCTGAGATTGGAGACATACATGCTTACACACATATATATACATGCCAAGCCTATGGGCTGGAGACTGAAAGCTACAAAAAGAAACCCAGAATACTGTGTCCACAATAGCCTCTAAGAGTGTCATAAGCACTGTCGGAACAAGGCCCCGACTATACCCAAACTGTACATAAAAGTAACCATCCTATGAAAGCTCCAGGAAGAGGTGGAGCTTACCAACTCACAGTTGAACCCCAAAATCCTAGCGGAGGGGTCGATCGGAGTCCCTACCTGGACCTGCACGCACGAAACAAAAATGTAGTGTCACCAGGCAAAGGGACATCAGTACGAATAAAAATGTACTAGTATGTAAGACAGAAAGTAGAATCATACATAGCTGATGTAAAAAAATAATAGTGAAACCACCTGACACTGAAACTCTTATAGCCTCCATGACCGACATTCGACCTCATAGTAATCAATTATGCATGGTATGGTCGTGTAAGCATATGTCGTGAATACATATATATTGATGCAAATGCATGACATACCCAACCAAATGCTAGCAATGTCGGTCTCTCCCGGTAGATAACCGGTATCATATTGCCAACCTGTGGCCATCTGTACAATATATATAGTTTTTCGGGCAAATAGGCCCCTTACCTCCGATAATAGCTCAAAGTCCATGCATAATATGTCATGTATGATATGAGATTTGAATGCACATAATAGGCCATAACAAGGACTTAGCCAATCTTGGCTCATTGGTACTCTTATTCTTATAATCTCATAATCACCTTCGTATCGCATACACTTGTCTCGTGGAACCTCATATGTTTTCTTTGAATAAATAAGCTTGAAAACTTAACTCGACTTTTAGAAAGATAACTCTCTGAAGATGTTCATAAAAAGCTTAAGGTGCTTCACTTAGTCCTTATACCTGATTTCTTGATAATTAGCAAAGGTAAAAATCAAGTGTTTTAATAGTTTAAACGTAAAATTTATATTTGAGATATTTTGAAATCGATGTGTCACTTTAGAGATTTTAAAATATACTTTAACAAGGAAGAAGTACTGATCGTAAATACTAAATGCCTTTATTTTGTTTAGTCACACAACCCAAAGACGAATAAGAATTCATATATATAGACATATGGATAAGAAAACCGACAAAATGACATATATAGATGTCGAATACCCTAATTAACCGAACGAGTGGAATATCAACCTAATAGCATCATAAAAATACTTCAGCTACGATCCCAATGCCTTTCACAGAAGGTCTTTCTAGCAATAGAATAGTAAAATATCACATTTGACGTATTAGGAATTTCCAAGAATTCGTGCAAAAAGGAAGGACGGAGCTTAGCCTTAACATACCTTCCCAACGAACGTCCGAATGCCTGTAGTTCCTTCACGAAAGTTGTTCCTTACATCCTAAGCTTCACAAATACTATATATATGCAGCTTATACATACCTATAAATAGTTCATAATTGAGTTTAAATCGGCAGATTTGCCATATGGCCCTAACTTGACAAAACGTCCGTAGAACTTTGTAAAAACGATCATAAAAGAGTCCCAAGATGATTACCTTGGAAAATCAAGTATAAAGACTGAAGAACCAGCAAGAACAAAAAATTTCTATCTTCCAAAAATAGCTCCAAACATAGCTAATAGAAGGGGGAAACGATTGCAAAGCGTAGAGATTGAGTTTCTAGGCACAGGGACAAACTTTAACGGTAGAAATCGTTAAAAACGTACCTTAATCACTCAAGAACACCATGGAACCCTCTCTTCAGCTCCCTCACTGTTTTGGGGCGAAAATGAAATGTTTTGGGGTCTTACAAGTCGGATTTTCCGACTTATACCACTTGTTTGACCCGACTCGGTTCGTGACCCGGTTTCAACCTTGACAGTCCGGGGTAAAACAGCCATAACTTTTTGCTCCAATGTCCGTTTGATGTGAGGTATTCTTGGTTGAGAACTTGACTTGTAGACATTCAATTCGATAGGTTGTGGGTCCCATAACTCATTATATATTGGGAGAAATGATCTGATACATTTGACCCAAAGTTTAGAAAAATTATTAGAGAAATTTACGATAACCTTTGCCGACCTTTATTTCGCAACTTGCTTGACTCCAAAACTTAACATGTGACCCGTGTAATATTATAATACCTCATAACACACTATTCTTAGTATATTAGATACTCTTAGTCTTATTCCACATGTGCAAGTTAACTTAAGCCTTCCGAACGCGCGGGGTGCTACCCGAGCCATTTCTTTAACCACGAACCTTTGTTTAAGGGATTCCTTTGACCTAAAGCTTTAGTTAGTTCCTTGATATTACCACACATTTTCAGTCTTATTCTCCCAATATGCTATACCCAATAGTATATACCTAATATAATCACGCCACGTTACGTACATTACGTAAGAGAAGAGAAAAAAACACATGGGGTCTCACAAGAATTAACTTGAGAAATAGCTAGAAAATGAGAGACATTTACAGCAATACTATTATTTCCAGAGGAACTAGGAGTTGCAAGCTCACCTAGGTCGAAGGGTTTATTATGAGGAGAATAGATCTTACCTCCATATTGTCCTAGGTCGCTGAGAACTAAATTTTTATCTCTTTTAGGTCGTCTGCCCCCTATCACCTCATTAAGTACCTCTTTGAGCTCCCCCAGAGCTTCCTCCTGATTTCTACAGTTCTGTTCTTGTGCAGCTTCCAGCTGTTCCTGTCAAGCAGTAAAGCTTGACACATCCATGGAGATTTTATGCAAAGATTGATGACTTCATTCATTTAAGTCGTCATGGATTCCACAGAGCCGGAGATCTGCTATGATATTACTGATATGAACGACAATGGAACAGTAAATTTAAGAAGGAAAATGAAAGATAAAGCTGCTAATGAAAGGAAAATACAGAACAAAAATAGATAAGTTTAATTCATTGTGTAAAAGAGACTCTAGTGCAATGCTTATAAAGGAAAGAAAAAGAATGAATCTACAGCTGTCCTATGCTCATATGTGGCAATTATTATCTTCCTACTGGACCCCATTAATAATAGACAAGGACAATTGCTGGGGTCAATGTGCATTTACTGATAACTATAAAATAATTATAAAGGGACCTAAGTGAACAACTCAAAACTTAATTCCAATCCTCTAAGATAACTAACCTAACTACCACGTCTTATCTTTTAAGCTTAACGTACAACCTCCGACAGCTATGCACTCTTCAGCTCGTATCACATACTTTGCTAAGCTGACTTTTCTTCTTGTTTTCTTGGAGTAATTAGGATAATTAAGCTGACTTTGATAAATACTCTTAGCAAAATAAAAAAAATTAGGATAAATCTTGTTTAGCTTTCAGGGTGTGTTCAGTACGAAAGAAATAAGAAAATAAGTAATTTTCTCATATATTTGTTAGTATTTGATAAATAATTAAAATATATGATAAACGGTTAGGGTATGCTTTCTCTCTCGGTGCACTTTAGCCAAAGTGCGCCCGCCATGGGAAGGAGAGCACGTGTACCAACCCAGAAAGTCTTTTTGAATCAAGCGATGAAATTGCAAGCGAAGAGTAAACACGGTACACAAAGTAACTACTCAAGACCAGTGGAACCAAGTGGAAGGTCTCCAATGGTAACAAATTCGAAATTGAAGGAAAAGGAGGTCAATGAAATAGTAAAATTCCCAGAGGAAAACAGTGGGAGTGCTACAGATCAAGCTGGGAGTAGCAGTCGAAAGCTCTCCTAGGCTGAAGAGGCAGAGCTGAAAGCAGAAAAAATGCAGAGAAGCTCAGTATGGGACAACTTTGACATTGGTAAGATTACTAACACTGGGTTTAAATTGGAATTTGTCTCACCACAAGTTCAGGGTGACTCTAATGTATGTGAAATTGAGATTGAAAACATAAATTATGAAATAGAGTATTGGAAAAATGCAGTAGTATGCTACGTGTTGGGGGCTCATCCACCCTTTGCAGTACTAAGAGGATATATTCAGAGGATGTGGGTTAAGTATGGTATCAATAATATTTCCATGATGAAAAATGGGATTGTATTGGTTCATTTTGACATTACGATTGGAAAAAAAGAAGGGATACAAGAGGGGATTTACCTCTTTGACAATAAACCATTCATAGTGAAAGCTTGGTCCCCGGACATGGAATTCACTAGGTGAAATTACCTTGATTGGACTTTAAATATTGGAGTTCGAAAGGACTGAGTAAGATAAGAAGCCTAGTGGGTAAGCCATTAATGATCGATCAAAATACAGAAAAGAAGACTAGTTTGAAGTTTGCTAGGTTACTAATTGAAGTTGAAGTGGATGGTCCATTACATGAGAACATTTTTTTCAGGAATGAAAAAGGGATTTTGGTTGAGCAGAAAATATAGTATGATTGGAAACCAAAGCTATGTAAGTTTTGTCAGAAACATGGTCATGCTGAGGAGGAGTGTAGGAAGAGGAAAACACCTCAACCTACACTTAAAGTAGCAGAGAACAATTGCCAAATAGAGAAGATAGCAATTTTGTGAAGCTAAGGAAGCTTCATCAAAATTTGTTAGCCAGCAGGTCATTAACAGAGATGAAAATGGGAAGAGTTCTCTGGAAGCATTACAAAGGGACAAAATTCAAAAATACCATGTATCACGCAAGGACGAAGCATATCGACGTGAGATATCAGTGGATTTGAGAAAGAATAGATGATGGATCTATACAGGTCAAGAAGATCCATACAAGTGAGAATCCTTCAAATATACTGACCAAGGTGGTACCAAAAGACAAGTTCGATTTATGCAAAGAACTTGTCAGCATGCACTCAAACTAGAAACTCTAGTGTTACCTCCTTCAGGTGCATGAGACTAGATGGGGAGATTTGTTGGGTCTATCCTATATGTGAAAGAAGAGAAGTTTTCTTTTGTTTTGAAAACTTCAAGCCAACCAATTAATACTAGAAAAGATTGGGGAAGATTTTTGAAGTAAATATTGATGTCATTGCATGCATCAATATGGGTATTCTTCAACTATAAATATGTGACTCTACCTTCATTGTAAGATACACCAACAAAGAGAAAGAAAGAGTGAGACATCACAGATAGGGTATAAGAAAATAGTCCGTGAGAAAAATAGAGAGTGAGCGATATTGTAGTTAGGTGAAAATATCAAAAGAGGATTTTTTTCTTTTGAGTGTTAGTGGTCTTTGGAGTATTTTACTCGGACTTACAAAGTGTAAAATTCCTTGCTAGTGATATTGGTTGCTCCTCTCAGGGCCGTGGTTTTTTCCCTTATTCAAAAGGATTTTTCACGAAAAACTCTTGGTGTCGTCGTCACTTTTTTATTCTTGTTAATTACTGTATCTCGATGCTACATTATTATTCCGCTTTTATTACCGTGAATATTATTTCTGTGGAAGTTTATTCCCAACACTAACAACTAATCTTTCAGATATAAGTTTCTCCACAAAGATTTAGATACTTGAACAAAAATGATATGCCTTGTATCAGGAATGCTAGATTAATCAATGAAGTCCCAACACAAAGATTAACAAATGGACTATCTGGAAGAAGCTTGTAGGCATGTAGGCATTCTTCTGCAACAGCTTGATATAGGCTGCCCATACTAAACTGATGCCCTGAAATGATAATTGGAGTGATCAATTGTCCATTCCTACATCAGTGCTTGTAAATATAGTGACTCCTATTATGTAGAGGAAGAGGCAAACCTGAAAATAAAGAAGGTAAAGAACATCAAATTTAACGTGGAAAACCCTTCAAATCGAAGGTAGAAACCACGAGATCACAAAGATCCAAAAAACTCCACTATAACAATAAAAGGGTTATAAAAGTTCTTCAAATTGGCTATACAACAAGTGCCAAATATGGAGCAACAATAGCAACAATTAATTAATTGAAGAAAGGGGAGAATCCACAAAAATAAGCTGTTGTTCGAGTCTCGAAATCAGATGCTACAGACCTCCAAATCCAATTTTCACCGTTCAAATCTAAGATCAAGATGTTACGAACCCTCAATCAAAATTTCATCCCTATCCAACGGTTAACAAATCAGATAATGTGATTTAAAGTTGGCTAGTTGGAATAAAAATCTATAGCAAAACAAATACTTTTCTTCTCTCTTCTCTCTTGATGAAAGCACTCTCAAAAATCACTCTTATGTTCTTAAGTCTTTCAAAGACTTGTATCAATAAGTATAGAATAATTCTCCAAGGTTGTCCTATGAATAGATCATGAGTGGTGCTTTCTCTTAAATCCAAAACCCACTCAAAATAGGAATAAACACCGAATCCAATTCCGAATAGGAATGGAAACTAAAAGAGAATAGGATTGGGCCATTGGACCTTTGGCTGGACAACATGGGCATGTGCCCAACAAACTACCTCTCCAGCCAAGGGACCAAATGTGTATTCAAGTAGAGGAACTATTGAAGGTGGATCAAGTTTATTTTGTCAGAAAATTCAGGCCAAAGGAAGAATTGTTAGGTGTTGTCCTGATTTTCTTACCATTTGTTTTTCCTATCTCTTGAAGGAAAGGACAATATATTTACCATAATTGAGTTTTCCTTCTTGTTGAAGAAAATTATAAATCTCTCATATTTGGCTAGTCCTTTTTCTTGTAGGAAAAGATTTGAATTTCTATAAATTGAGGTTCCATCCTTCTCATTCAGTAACATTTATAATGTAGCCATATGGAGTTTGAGAATCATGTTTAGGGCGAGAACTTTACGGGACAAGTGTTAGCGTGTCACTTGTGTTTGCCTCTTCGTGAGGTTGTTCTCTTGATATTTTGTGTTCTCTTTTTATATAGTGGATTGCTCATCTCCGCCGTGGATGTAGGTCAATTGATCGAACCACGTTATATGACACCTAATTTTATCATTCCTAACAACTCCCTATAAAATAAAGTAATATAATCTATTACTAATAATACCACAAGAATTAGATGAAATGTGATTAAGTAAATAAAATACCAGTCCAACAACGTCTATGCTTAATATTACTCCTCGGCCTCTTCAATGGTCCAGCAGGCAGAATAGTCACAGATGCATGGCCTGTATCTCCGTCATCGTTCGCATCATCCAAATTGTTACCATTGTAATAGACAATGAGATTACTGGGCCTAATAGGGAGAACGGGCCGTTAGAGGACATGTCAATTGGGCCTAATGATCTGCCAAGAAAGAGCCTAAGGGTGAAGAAATTAAACCAAAAAGCTAGCTGACTACGCGTTGGATGTTGGCTAAGGACTTGGAGTGCAAGAAAATATCGAATTGGAGACCATTATCTAGTATTAAATACAATAGTGTGAGTAGTGGAGAGATTAGGCAAAAAGTTATTAAGAATATTCCCCATCTCTCTTGGTTTGTGGCTCTGTTCCTCCCTCTATGTTTCTTTCTTATGTTTTATCTTTATCTGTGTTCTTCCGTATTCTCTAGCTACAATTTTTATTATTAAATTGTATTGGTCTTCTGTTGAATCAATAGTGTATGGGTCAAAATCTGACCACATATGGATTAGCGCTGAAAGGAATGGTAAGGGATCGACTAAGCTGTGGTCGTACCCACAAGGCGTAATAACGATGAGTATCTCGGCCACTGCCGAGATCGAGCCATCAGAAAGCTTGTACGACAAAATATATGTCGTAATACCAAGGGGACGATGTAAAGTATAATCGAGAGAGAGGGTATTCTGGCTAAAGACCGTGGGACAAAAGAGAATATTTATAATATATATAGGAGGTAAGAAGGAAAAAAAAGGGCTCTCTCCCTCAAGAGGGAGAGACAGAGGAATAGGAAAAGATCTCTAACAACAATAAAGCGAAAGCTTAGATCTTGGTTGCAAATCTTTGTAATCATCATTGCTGAATCACTAAAAATAGATCTCATAGTTATCAAGGGCATTCCTTCCTTTTCTTCTTTGCTCCTACATTACGGAACAATATGTCAAGAATGTAAGCCTATCATTTATATTTGATATCTTATATGGTCCCAGAAAGTTTATAAGCTTGATTATATCTTATTCTCTTATTCAGTGTGCTTAGATCTGGAGTTAATTATCCTTGACTAAGATTTATCCTCTATTTTCATCATTGATTAGTTTAGCAAAAAGTTAGATACTTTTTGGTCAAATAATTTAGCGCTATCTGTGGGGACTTCTTAGCCAAATTTTTAGTTTCCTTTAGATCTAAAACCAACCAAATTTCACTTCCATGCTATCATAACCTCACCATCTCAGTACAAACACCAACTCGAAAAAGTGATAGATAAGCTTTTGAGATAACCAAACCAATCTGGGTCAGATCTCTACATGAAATCAAAATTATGTCTGATGTTTATGCAAAACCCACGCCTCATCTGTAGCAATGGGTTTGGCACTTCATATGCATGTTTAAAGTAGGATCATGGTCACTACGCGCTTAGTATGACCGCAATCCTATTTGACGTATTTACCTTATATACCGGCTTGTACTCGCACCTCTTAGGAAGGGACTATAGCCTACTGTGTGATTCTTTGAAATAACGGGCGTATCCTGCCTTATTTTCGCACTCACACACACTATGTGATTTATGAACAAAGTATGATATGTTTCCCTTATTGTTTGCGCACATCGGACGGGATCGGATCGGGACTCGGCCTTGAGATCCTAATGGGTAAAGTAAGTCCAACCCACAAAAAGCCTAGACGCGACTAACGACAAAGCCAAACACGGCTGCCAAATTTGGAATCACCACTTTAGCACGGGGCAAAACGAGAGACCCTACAACGCCTTTCCTCCTTCACCGACTTATCAAGCCAAGGTAAGAGGCAATTTCGTTTGGATTTAACTTATCATACTCTTTTTGGCTCAGAGCAGGAACGTGAGCATTCTCACAGGTACGTGAACAAGGAACGAACTCCACCAAACATACCAGGAAAACATTCAGTACCGTACCATCTCACAAGCAATGACCGAGAAAAGCCCTCTGCACCGTAACGTATTACAAATAACAAAAACGGCTCAAAATCTCCTAAACGGGTTACAATTCGACCTCGCTCGAATTAACACCCTTACGACCATCTGTCATCGATAAACGGGTTACAATTTGACCTCGCTCGAATTAACACCCTTACGGCCATCTGCCATCGCCAAACGGGTTACAATTAGACCTCGCTCGAATTAACACTCTTACGGTCATCTGCCATCGCCAAACAGGTTAGAATTCGACCTCGCTCGAATTAACACCCTTACGGCCATCTGCCATCGCCAAACGGGTTACAATTCGACCTCGCTCGAATTAACACCCTTATGGCCATCTGTCATCGCCAAACGGGTTACAGTTTGACCTCGCTCGAATTAGCACCCTTACGGTCATCTGCCATTGCCAAACGGGTTACAATTTGGCCTCACTCGAATTAACACCCTTACGACCATCTGCCATCGCCAAATGGGTTACAATTCGACTTCCCGAATTAACACCCTTACAACCATCAGCCATTGCCAAAGGAAAGGAAAGTTCGACATCACTTGAACTTACAACGGGTTACAATTTCAACCTTGCTTGAATTCACACCCTTATGGACATTGGCCATTACCGAAGGAAGTAAAAATCCGCCCACCTGAATCAACAAATCAAATTTTGACCCCTTCGAACTCATAACAGGCCATAGTTCGATCTCACACGAGCTCGCCCCTTGCCATCACTAAACTCGCCATGAAAAATTGACTTCGCCTAAGTTGGAAACTCAAAGTTCGACCTCGCTCAAATATATATGGCAAAATTGACTTCACCCAAATTGGTAAGTCTAAATTCGACCACACTCGAATATACAAGTCAAAACTAACTTCGCCCAAGTTGGTAAGTCTGAATTCGACCTCGTTCGAATACACAATTCAAGGTTGATTCCGCCCAAGTTGGCAAATCAGAATTCAACCTCGCCCGAACTTGGAGATCCAAAGTGACTTCATTCGAACTCACACAACAAAATCCAACCTCACTCGGATCAAGCAAACTAGATCCGCCCTCACACGAATTCCTAATTAAAAGATCAGGGACTCATCACGAAGAAATCCGAAGATCTTCTCCCCAGAAAAAAAATGGGAGAGAAGGAGAAAGAAAGTCAAAAAATACACAAACAAAGGCGAAGAAATTATTTTATTCAAATGTACATGCGCAACAGCCCCGCCTTACAAAAGGCCAAAACGGGCCCTCAAGAACAAAGATGAAAATAAACAACAAAAGAACAAAAAAAAATGAAGTACAAAAACTGCAACAAAGTTTCACTCGGCGTCATCTCCACCGCCGTTCTCCCCAGCATCATCATCATCAAAAGAAAGCCCATCCTCAATATCAATGCCCTCACCAACCTCCGGTGTCGCAGGGTCATAGCCGCAGGCAATACGAGCCTCGCGTGCCTTTGCCTGAGCATCTTCAAAGACGGCCTCAAGAATGCTCCCCGCCTCCTACAAACCCCTGTATATATCACGTTGGGCCTCAGCATGGACCCATAGCTCATACAGAAGGCGAGGAACAATAGCTGATGCAGACTCTTGAGGGGGAGCTTGAGCTAATAACTACGCGTTCTCGGCTTCAAGAGCCGCAACTCGGTCTCCCAAGCTCGAAGTATCCCGATCAAGTTTACCAATCCGCTCCTCGAGCCGTGCCTCCCTCAGCATGGTCGTCGCCCTCTCAGATTCTTGCTCATACTTGAGGATGAGTATAAAGTCTTCTAGCGCCAAAGCCGACACTCGAGCACCCTCAACTCTCTCCAACTCGGCCACTTTCTTTTCCAGCTCGGCCACCTTCTCCGTCCATTCTGCACTGAGAGCGTCGACTCTAGCATTATTTTGCTCAATCTCAGCTCATAAAGACAACACCTTTGCCTGAAGGTCCTCGCACTCCGCGGCAACCCCTTTGCCCACGTCGAGCTCCTCGTCTTTGGCGTGAAGTAGCTCCTCAAGCTCATTGCACCTACGGATAGACCGCATCAGTTCCTCATCTCTTTTCTCCAACTCCTCCCTGGTGGACTGGGTACTAGCGCCCGCTCTAAGATGCTCGCGCAGCTCACGACACCTGTTGCGATACCGCATATACTTCTCGGCCATTTTCAGAAAAATCTCGGCCCGCGTCTCAGCCCTATGAGCACTTGCGATCTCCAGCATGTAAGTCTAAAAGAGAGAGAGAGAGAGAGAGAGAGAGAGAGAGAGAGAGATGGAGACAGAGAGAGAGGAGAAAGAGTCAGTAAAGACAAAGGTCACAAAACAAAGAAAACAAGAAGGGAACTCACTCTTAGGCTCATCGCGGCCACACCACGTGACAACCCTATCACGACCTAAACCGAAGGGCCGCGACGGCCACCCAGTGCCTTACTCAACCGAGTACCAACATAACATATCTTTCTTATTATACTATCTTGAGTAAATGAGCCAGATACCCTCATGAGATAACAAGAATAAAACATAAGGGAGTACTCAACATATGACGACCCAACATGATATACAAACTTATACATGTGACATATAGGCTTATAAGGCCGACATGACCATTTGTAAACTCAACACATAGGCTAACAAGGCAATACAAGTATCCATAAACCTGACCTCTGTCTATAAGCCTCTAAGAGTACATAAAATCATAAAGGTTGGGACAGGGCCCCACCATACCAATCAATACATATCCAAAGCATACTGACCAAATAGGCAACTCCGTAGAGAGTGGAGTGCACCAACACCTCCGCTGAGCTGATAGCCTACTAGGAGGAATGTCAACCAATCAATTGGGACCTGCGAGCATGAAACACAGCGTCCCCAGGCAAAAGGGACGTTAGTACGAATAAAGTACCGAGTATGTAAGACAGGAAAGCATAAACAAGAACAGTAATATAAAGAGAGATAAAGGAGATACAACATGTAACATTTGCGTGCCTTTGGGGGCTACTGACATGAAATGCATAATACATATATATACATAAACCTTTAAAAACATACGCCTCTGTAAGAATCATCATCATCATCATCATATCATACCCAGCCTCAAAGAGGACTCGGTAAAAACATACACAACCATCATAAGGCTTAGTAGAATCGTACTCGGCCACGTGGAGCTCGGTAAACCCAACTGATCAGTAATTGCACAATAGGTGTCGTACCCGACCGACTATAGCGTGGCTCAGTAGATTAAAGTAGATACATATATAATGCATGTTGGACTCATAGAATCACGTTCTAAACCTTTTGGAGTGACGTAAGGTCATTCCACCTTCGATTAATATTATGGACATCCCTACCATCAATATGAACCTTAGTAGGATTTAAGGATCATACACACTTGCTTAGAATAACTTTATAAGGAAAGAACAGCATGGACAACCTTAGTTTCTATGAGTAGATCTGTTATGAATTAGCATACCGTTTATGTTCGTTTCACTTTAGATCATGCCAATAGAAAGAAGTAAGTGCCTTAACATACCTTAACCACGTTGAGTCCTTAATACCTTCCAAGCAACTCTTCAAACAACTCAATTCAATCTACCATTGCATACAGAGATTCAAAATCAATATTGAATAAAGGCTAAGTCTGCAACATAAACTTGTAGCTCGTTTATATAAATTCGGGCAGTACCTCCCCTGTAACAAGAGCCTACTACAATACCATATACCAACAACAATTACCAGAGAAATCCAACAATACATAATTATCAATAATAAGACACCATAAAACAACAACAAGTCACAACTATTTTACGACGAGCGGCAAGCTCCAATTGGAATTCGTATATCCCATATCACCCCTTATAGACTTTTTAATTTAACTTAATAGTATCATTAATATGATAATAAAGTCATTCATTAATAATTCCAGCCTCATACCATATATCCAGAACAAAGAAAATGATCCACAACTCCAATTATTCTCAATTAGCAACTTTATTCACTAGTTCATGTCTAGTTCATCCATGTAACTCAACCGATGTCAATATAACCTTAAGCACCTATAGGAACACAATATAATTACCTCCTATAGTAGATACAAGTCGAAATCCATGTTATATTTAGCTTACAACAGCCCAACACACCCAAATCGATTCATATCCAAAACGACGACTATAATAGTGTCAAACATAATGACTAATCCATGATTTTTCCATTATGTGGTATTTATCCCCACCATTTATCCTCCAAAAACTCCATTTAACAGCAACAAAATAGACAGCCCAAAAGCTATACAAAACAGCCCAAAAACAGTCCATTACAAGTTAAATAACTCGAACTCACGACTTCCGATCACCGTCCCGTGAGTTCTAACTATTATGAAATCAATTAATCAACCTTACTTGATATTTAAGAGTTTAAAAATAGAATTAAGAATTTTCTCAACTATACAAAGAAAAAGAGAGGTAATATAGCAATACTTACGCTGTGGGGATCGTTCTAGTGTTATTGCTTCTTGATTTCGTGCACAGGATGATGGTATTGTTGGAAACCCTTGTAGAGAGCTTAAGGGTGATGTTAAGGGTCTTATTTAGTCGTGCTCTCTGTAAATATGCAGAAAGAGACGAGATAAAGGAGATAATCTCCATTTTATTGAAAAGTCAAAAGGTGCTACTTGGCATCCTATAATTGGCTCGTCTTCCAACGCTTATAACTTTTTATCCGGGTGTCGTATGAGAAAACGGTTAAAAGTATTGGAAACTACATTCCAAGACTTTCAATTTGGTATATAATATGTCCCAAAAATACCTCATATAGCACACAAAAGTTATTACTCATAAAGCTTCATTACAAAACAAATCCTTAGTCGGTTTTTTTTCCGCAACTTAAATCCGATTTTTCTCAAACTTTATACTTCATATACAAACATCATATATAGTCATATCATGGCTTTAAACTCATTTAAATCATGATTAACAAGTCTCATATTCATCTTAACTTGCTTAACACTTCGACAAACCTTTCTTGTCCTTGTAGAAGGATTTCATCCTTTTTTACATCAATTAACTCACGACGTACTTTCAGGTACAAAAACATGGGTTGTAACATTATTCCCCCCTTTGGAACATTTGTCTTCGAATGTTGTCTGACGCGCTTCTCATTCTCATACCATATGGCTCTTATGAATACTTTAATTTTGTCCTTTGTCATCTAGGTAATTGTTCTGTGAATAAATTTAAAAACCAGGGCATTCCCCCTTTTAGGCCTATTCTCACCTTGCGAATTATGGCCAGAGTTCTTCCAATCTCGTAACTTCGACTACCTTCTATGATGTATCCTATATGACTATGTCCTTTTATGCACGACTCTTGTCTTTTTTTTTCCTCCAATTTTTTGCCAATCTCTTGGCTTCACTTTGTGAATACATATATAGAACTATGACATGATGTCCCTCTGGGCATATATAGGTATACTTAAGCTATTCGCTTGGTATTTTGCTGAATGTACGAATATTGCTATATTTCGTTTTATAGCCTTGGTATTATTACCGAGGTGTGCTACACAACTCTAGGTTACTTTCTCATTGCTTGTCCCATAACCTACCGGCACAACCATGCCACATTAGGAACATATAATTGACCTCAATATCTGAGTACTCCATCTCACCCTGCCATATTAGGAACATATAATCGACCTCGATATCTGAGGACTCCATCTCCTGTAACCTTAAATAGTGTATTCTCCTTTTGAGGGGTTGTATCTCTTTAATGATCTAGCACATGATCTTTATACTGGCATTCCTTCACTTCAGTTACTAAAGAGGAGGTTTCCATGTCCTAAGTAGTAACTCTGGTACCACCTGCATCTAGTAATCGAATTCCAAGATTAGCTAGCAGATGAATCTCACAAGCTATCTCACTCTTCTATGACTGTAAATATGATAGGCTAAACATAGATCTATGATTGGGGGCATTGACTACTACATTCGCCTTCCCTGGATGATATAAAATATAAACATCATAGTCTTTCACTAACTCCAACCATCGCCTCGGATGTAATACATTGTCACTAAGGCTCGCGTCTCATCGGGGAACATCTGAAGTGATTTTCTTGATGCACCTAGGGATGATACTATACTTCAATAACTACATTTTCATAACATCCCAACGTATTCATCTTACGGGGGCATTCTAATACCGTGCCATCCATGAAATCCTTTTTCTTTAAATCATTACTCAATCGAAGGCCCAAACGTCATTCTCTTAACTATCACAATTACACCCTTATTCTACTATCAGGGTAGTATTTCATCTCTTCTAATTGCTCCTATTCTTAGACTCTTCTGAGTTCATTCAGAGTGTACGGAGCTTTCTATAGCTCATGGAAAGCATCGGCCCTTTTGTTTTGACAGGTTTAATCCTGAGACCTTGCCTATTATTATCACCTTCTCACTCACATTTACCATACTTACCTTTAAATCTCGCATCGTATCTTCTATCAATTTCATAACCTCCCTTCTACATTGGTGGAATTCACATCCATACTTTAAAGCTCTACTATAATACTTGCAACCTTGGTGCATACACAATCTGGTGGGAGCTTCGTATTATCGTCTTATGAGGTTGGTACTCTTCTAATTGCTTTATCGTAGAGATTTTATAGAATATGATTGTTGTACTATCTTTTTTCTACCTCTACTATTAAAAGTGTTCCTGCTATGGTTTGAGTCACGATTTCTATAACATCTAGGTCTAACAATCGGACTCATGATGTAACTTCCGAGCTTCTTCTTCCTTCTCAGCCTTTAATTAAGCTTAGGCTATCTTCCAATCTTCAGCTTAGGGTATTAGCTATTACATTAGCCTTTCATGGACTCTATGTAGCATCTATGATATAATCTTCTAACAATTCAAGCCTTTATAGGTGACGTGGACTTAATTCTTTCTTTTAACTTATACCAGAGTCTCCTATAGCTGTATGAATGTCAACATATATGCTGCATGGATATAACTCTGAAGTATTAAGTGCATTCACAACGTAATTAACTCTGGATCATTGATTGAATAATTCCTTTCGTTCCTTCTCAGCGTTCTTTAAATGTAAGCAATCACTTTTCCTGGTCGTTATGCCACTTGTTGCATGAATACTTGGCTTATCTTATTGCCCACCAATACTTGAATTTCCTATAACTCATATGATCTCAAATATCACTTTTGACTTCCTGTTCATTAGTCACAATAGGTGCCACTTTCTTATAGAGTGTATACCATATTGTAGTGAGACTGTTGTTACAAAACCATTTCTTCTTTATATCGTTATGCTTAAATTGAAGCCTTCTTCCTTATTTCCTCAGCTAGTCTTTCTTTGTAGTACTTAAGGAGACCTTCTGTATCTTGTAAAGTTATGATCTTGTTATACTGTATACTCTAAGGAATTTTCAATGTTCTTACTCGCTTACAAACATCCTTAGTTACATTCCTTTATGCCCTTGTGCTCGTAAGATTACTTCTAAACTCAGATTTTGATTGTCTCCTTAGTGTCACTCTCCATTATTTCTGTAACACTTATATGGTACCTTTAGTAACCCAACTCCAAGATGAATATTTCTCAAGGTTACGACATCATATCTGCGAGACTAAATTTACTAGATTAGGATTCACTACGTTTATCTTGCATGATCTGCTGATTTGCTTATAACCTCTTGTATAGCCATAACTTGGCTCTTCCTAAATCAACTATAGACCACTCGTTGGTCCATTCTCATATCTATATTCCGTGTAATCTCTCTTTAGTTATTTACTTTGTCTTAAGTTACCTCTCGCACTGGCTCCTTATGTATCAAGTGTTCATTTGCACTTATTTATCAATATCATCGGGTGCGTAACCCTTACCGCTTCTCTCCGGCGTCATGCTTGCATAATGTTCAGGAGTCATATCATATCTATAGGTTCTGAATAGATGCAATCTCATTCCTTTCACCCTTTTACCGGTTCCTCATTTACTATTCCATAGTTACCTCTTCATCTTGGCATTTTTTTCACATCTTCACTAAAATCTTACTCACCTTGTGGTAACCTCTCTATACCAGGGATAACTGAATTTATTACGCACAAGGGTGACACTTAATGTAATTGGCACATTTCGTCCCTTAAGCTTAACTTTGCTCCATGTGCTTGCTTTAGGGAAGCATCTTCCTAAATGAATCTTAAAGGTTATTCTTTTGTTGTTCATTCTATTATTGTCGGAATGTTATCTCTGAAATTCCCATGATACCAACTATTATAAAATCCTTCAGTCCCTAATTCATATTCAATTTATCTTGTTCACTAGTCCATTCTGATTTCTACTACTCTGGGGTCTAACCTTTCCTCCTGGTAATCACGTTGAAGTCACCAACTTATTTCTCGAAATAAGAATATGACTTTATGGCTTATACTCTTTTATTGCCTCAAGGCCTGTCACCTCTTGTATTTTCCTTCACTTGACTATGGACTCTGTCATCGTGTCATATTTTGATTTACCGTTATCATCCATTTATCACATCTTACTTATGATGGTTCATTTACTCTCTTCTTATTCTCCGGATAATATTTTTGTCTATCACTTTATTTTGAAACTTGAACAAAATGTTCTTTCACTTTTAGCTCCCCTTGCTTTATCTCACTGGATCTTTGGAATGCCTAACATTCTTCCCTTTTTTTCTTACTCGGGGCTAGAGTCATACTAAGGGAAATATTTTTCCCTTCTAGGATCCCACTACTTATCTTCTGAAATTTCTGAATATTCTAGTATTCATATCTGATTGTACTATTCTAAAGTTCACCATCTAGGTGTCTCACAAGGAGATCTATTACCGCATTTGCAATATCCTTCGGATACATTAGTTAATGATAACAATCCATCCATAATTTTTGGTTACTCTAACCCGAATTGAATCTTGATATCACCTTCTTCTTTTAAAATATATTTGTTAGCTCCCATATGGCACAACTGAGATGAGTGTGGTCAATTGTATATATCACCGTTAATATTGAAGGTAAAACCAATACTTACATTTCTCTGCCTGAATTGTAAATACTAATAATCTTCATTAACTAGGTACCTCGTACCCTTCGTCATTTTGCTTGTTTTACTTGCTGAAACTTGTGTCTACTTTCTGATTCACTTATTCCTTTTTACTATACGAGTGGATAGATATTCTTGCCTTATGACTCCTTATCAAGAAGCTTACACATCTTAAAACACACATGATCTGCTGAAGACCCCACATTTGCTCATCATAAGCATGATGCAAAATCGAGTTCCTCTGACTCAACTCTTCCACAACCACATTCAATATCATACCAACTGTTTATTTGGATGAGGTATCGTTGTATTACGAACATAATAGAATTTATAAGTTTGAATTCTTACAATTGAGCTCTACAACACGATCTAGAGTAAGAAGAAAGAGTGACAGTCCGAAATGCCTTGTAGCCTCCTGCTTATAAGTGTGGTGCACAACACACCCATAAACAAGACTCTACTAGACACGGCTTGTAGACTCCCAATGAAAGAACTGCTCTGATATTACTTCTATCACGACCCAAACCGAAGGGCCGCGACGGGCACCCGGTGCCTTACTCAACCGAGTACCAACATAACACATCTTTCTTATTATACTATCTTGAGCAAAATAAGCCAGAAACTTGTCACGAGATAACAAGAATAAAACATAAGGGAGTACTCAACATATAACGACCCAACATGATATACAAACTTATACATGTGACATACGGGCCTATAAGGCCGACATGACCATTTGTAAACTCAACACATAGGCCAACAAGGCCATTCAAGTATCCATAAACCTGACATCTGTCTACAAGCCTCTAAGAGTACATAAAATCATAAAGGTCGGGACAGGGCCCCATCATACCAATCAATACATATCCAAAACATATTGACCAAATAGGTAACTCCGGAGCAAGTGGAGTGTACCAACACCTCCGCTGAGCTTATAGCCTACTAGGAGGAATGTCAACCTATCAATTGGGACCTGCAGGCATGAAACACAGCGTTCCCAGGCAAAAGGGACGTTAGTACGACTAAAATACCGAGTATGTAAGGTAGGAAAGCATAAACAAGAACAGTAATATAAAGAGAGATAGATGAGATACAACCTGTAACATCTGCGTGCCTCTGGGGGCTATTGACATGAAATGCATAATACATATATATACATAAACTTTTAGAAACATACGCCTCTGTAAGCATCATCATCATCATATCGTACCCGGCCTCAAAGAGGACTCGGTAAAAACATACCCGGCCATTATAAGGCTCGGTAGAATCGTACCCGGCCACGTGGAGCTTGGTAAACCCAACTAATCAGTGGTTGCACAATAGGTGTCATACCCAGCCGACTATAGCGCAGCTCGGTGGATTAAAGTAGATACATATATAATGCATGTTGGACTCATAGAATCATGTTCTAAACCTTTCGAAGTGACGTAAGGTCATTGCACCTTCGATTAACATTATGGACATCCCTACCATCAATATGAACCTTAGTAGGATTTAAGTATCATACACACTTGCTTAGAATAACTTTATAAGGAAAGAACAACATGGACAACCTTAGTTTCTAGGAGTAGATCCGTTATAAATTAGCATACCGTTTATGTTCGTTTCACTTTAGAACATGCCAATAGAAAGAAGTAAGTGCCTTAACATACCTTAACCATGTTGAGTCCTTAATACCTCCCAGGCAACTCTTCAAACAACTCAATTCAATCTACCATTGCATAAGGAGATTCAAAATCAATATTGAATAAAGGCTAAGTCTGCAACATAAACTTGGAGCTCGTTATATAAATTTGGGCAACATCTCCCTGTAACAAGAGCCTACTCCAATACCATATACCAACAACAATTACCAGAGAAATCCAACAATACATAATTATCAATAATAAGACACCATAAAACAACAACAAGTCACAACTATTTTACGACGAGCGGCAAACTCCAATTGGAATTCGTATATCCCATATCACCCCTTATAGACTATTACTTTAACTTAATAGTATCATTAATATGATAATGAAGTCGTTCATCAATAATTTCAGCCTCATACCATATATCCAGAACAAAGAAAACGATCCACAACTCCAATTATTCTCAATTAGCAACTTTATTCACTAGTTCATGTCTAGTTCATCTATTTAACTCAACCGATGTCAATATAACCTTAAGAACCTGTAGGAACACAATATAATTACATCCTACAATAGATGCAAGTCGAAATCCATGTTATATTTAGCTTACAACATCCCAACATACCCAAATCGATTCATATCCAAAACGACGACTATAGTAGTGTCAAACATAATGACTAATCCATGATTTTTTCATTATGTGGTGTTTCTCCACACAATTTATCCTCCAAAAACTCCATTTAATAGAAACAAAATAGACAGCCCAAAAGCTACACGAAACAGCCCAAAAACAATCCATTACAAGTCAAATAACTCGAACTCACGGCTTCCGATCACCGTCCCGTGAGTTCTAACTGTTATGAAATCAATTAATCAACCTTCCTTGATATTTAAGAGCTTAAAACCAGAAATTAAGAATTTTCTCAACTATTAAATATCTTTAAAAAAACTTAAACTACAAAGAAAAAGAGAGGCAATATAGCAATACTTACGCTGTGGGGATCGTTCTAGTGTTATTGCTTCTTGATTTCATGCACGGGATGATGGTATTGTTGGAAACCCTTGTAGAGAGCTTAAGGGTGATGTTAGGGGTCTTGTTTGGTTGTGCTCTCTAGAAATATGCAGAAAGAGATGAGATAAAGGAGATAATCTACATTTTGTTGAAAAGTCAAAAGGTGCTACTTGGCATCCTATAATTGGCTCGTCTTCCAATGCTTATAACTTTTTATCCGGGTGTCGTATGAGCAAATGGTTAAGAGCATTGGAAACTACATTCCAATAACTTCAATTTGGTATATAATATGTCCCAAAAAGAGCTCATATAGCACACAAAATGTATTATTCAAAAAGCTTCGTTACAAGGCAAATCCTCAGTCGATTTTTTTTCCGCAACTTAAATCCGATTTTTCTCAAACTTTATACTTCATATACAAACATCATATATAGTCATATCATGGCCTTAAACTCATTTAAATTATGATTAACAACTCTCATATTCATCTTAACTTGCTTAACACTTCGGCAAACCTTTCTTGTCATTGTAGAAGGATTTCATCCCTTTTGAGCTTACATCAATTAACTCACGACGTACTTTCAGGTACAAAAACATGGGTTGTAACAAACCTAGAATCGCTAACCTCCTAAAGAGATCCGCTTTCAGCGGCGGAGCATAGTAGATCGAACTATGGCACCAAATCCACCATATCCTGCAATAGTTTGAAATTCGACAGAATTTCGAGTATGCGGGAGGGGCCTTCCGCTCTTACCTCAGTCCTGGTAAAGCCCTCATCAAACATCCTCATGTCCTCAGGGTCGATGTTGGAGTCAGATTCATAATCCTCAACCATGATGCCCTTCCCCTCTCATTGGCCGAAGAAGGGGCGTGGTTCTGCCTAGAAGTCGATGGGCCGCCCGAAACAGTAACGGAAACCTTAGAACTATGTCCCTCCGCCACAATAACATCTTGAATGCTCACAATGGGTGTCATCTCTACGTCCAGTCTGGCACCACCGCTGGTTTTGGGTACCGCCAAAACAAGGTCGCCCCTCGAAGGAGTTTCGGCTAGAGAAGCCCTTTCCAACACTACCCTTCGTCTCTTCGACGGGGATTCTACACTACCGACGCTAGAAGATTTACCCGTTGAACGGATTGAGTGGACCTGAGTCTTTGGTTGAGGAGCAACCTCCAAGTGTACGGCTTTGGCCATGGGCACGGTCCGACGAGCGGCCAGTCTCTCTACGCCCTCGCCTACCGTGGCTCTTGGTGCGGGCCAGGCGGAGGGCACTGATTGATGACATGCGAGCGTAGGAGCCATCATCCTTCTCACTCCTACCTGACATGTCAATAAGGAGGGATTTGATCATATAACGACAAGGTTAAAGAAACTGTGAAGCAGAGAACAAAGCAAAACCACAACGAGCCAACTCACCAGTAAGAGGCTTACGCCCAAACTTCTCATGGAAAGGCGCCCACTCACGAATCCCTACTTGCGAATATCGGCAAATAGCGGGGGAGGTAGTCTCTTGGCTACAAAAACAAAAGCAAATCCTCAGTGAAGTCATTAAAGGGAAACAACCGACGACCATCTTAAGAAAAACTGCACAAAGTAAATGGAAAGGAAAACTCACAAGCAAAATTCCACGTCTCAGGAAACCCTGTTGGGTTCGACACGAAGTGCTATGCTCGTACATAGAAGAAGCTCTCCCAGAAACGGCGATTGGCCTTGTCGTCCATCTTCACCACCAAACTCTTGATTCCTCGATGACGCATATGAATCATCGTACCCCGAAGAAAATGGGGGGCGAAGAGGTGGAGCATGTGCCCTAGAGAAATTCCTCGGTCGGCCAGCTCCGCATACTTGATGAGCATGAGGAAGAGCTTGTATGCATATGGATAGAGTTAAGTTGGGCACACCTCATAGAAGCGGCATAAATCCACCACCAAGGAAGGAAAGGGAAAAGTGTATACAATGACAAAGGGATACGCGTAAAATGTGTAGTAGCCCAGGCGGTGTAACTACACTATATCCTTTTCTGCTGGCACCATTTCAATGTGATCGGGAATCCCCCATTTGGCTTTGAACGTCGTGATCGCTGCAACATCTATCGTGGAAGGAACAGGCTTCGGTTCATCTCTGGAAGGGCTGTTAAAATTGGTCCTCGCCTTCCCCGGGCGGGGAACCACCTCATCCACCATCGGAAACCCCTCGTCTTCCACCACTTCCACTCCCTCTTCGAGTAGGGATATGTTATTTTCCGTCACCAGAGCACCTACAGCTTTATCAGAGTGGGAAGAAGCACTAGCCATTTATTTTCTTTGATCGAAAGAAACGAAAGTGACGAAGGAAAAAGACAATAGTCACAGCGAATCCTAGCAGAAGCGGAAATATGATAGACTAAAGAAGGAAGAGAAGATTTGTGAAGTTCTTTCTTAAACAATTGGAAAGTGTAACATTCAAATGAGAGACTACCCCACTATTTATAGGGACATAAATGCCCTGAGCGGGAAAACCAAGAGCCGCCAGTTAGAAAATGAAAAGGGCACAAGAAACAATGCAATGCATAGAAAACGTGCGTCATAATGACGCATGAGAAGTATTTATGACATCCTGAACTGACGCGACGATCCAATTCTGAACTGACATAATGGTCCGACGCAATTCTCGAAGCATCACATCGCTACCTCGCCAAGAGGATCTCGCACCTCGCATAAAGTGTTCAGATTTCTCCGAAATTTTGAATCAACAGAGTCCACCCATCGAGCTCGCCAAGAGGCGACCCCAACTGGCGGAGAGACTAACTATATGGGTCAAAATCTGACCACATATGGATTAGCGCTAAAAGGAATGGTAAGGGATCGACCAAGCTGTGGTCGTACCCACAAGGCATAATAACAATGAATATCTCGGTCACTGCAGAGATCGAGCCACCAGAAAGCTTGTACGACAAAATATATATCGTAATACTAAGGGGAGCGATGTAAAGTATAATCGAGAGAGAGGGTATTCTGGCCAAAGACCGTTGGACAAAAGGGAATATATATATATATATATATATATATATATATATATATAGAAGGTAAGAAGCCAAGAAAATGGGCTTTCTCCCTCAAGAGGGAGAGACAGAGGAATAGGAAAAGATCTCTAACAACAATAAAGCGAAAGCTTAGATCTTGGTTGCAAATCTTTGTAATCATCATTGCTGAATCACTAAAAATAGATCTCATAGTTACCAAGGACATTCCTTCCTTTTCTTCTTTGCTTCTATATTACGGAACAATATGTCAAGAATGTAAGTCTATCATTTATATTTGATATCTTATATGGTCCCAAAAAGTTTATAAGCTTGATTATATCTTATTCTCTTATTCAATGTGCTAAAATCTGGATTTAATTATCCCTGGCTAAGATTTATCCTCTATTTTAATCATTAATTAGTTTAGCAAAAAGTTAGATATTTTCTGGTCAAACAAATACAATATCTTTTGTTTTCTTGTTAAGTTCATAACATCCATCTACATAGCCATTGGCATCATCTAAATTGTTACATTGTATATCGTCGCTAGAATCTTCCAAACTAATATCACATATACCACCCTCATCTATATTACTAATAATGAGTTTAAGTTCTGTTTTAATTTGTGGGTCAAAATACTTTATTACCCTATCATATCACTTACAATGTAAACTAACATAATATCATAAGTTAAACTATAGTAATAGTGTAAATTTTTTAAGGCAATGCTTATTAAATCAATTGTACTAATTACTGTATCCTTGACTGATAAACTTTTTAAAAGACCAAATTACATCATAAGAATATAGTACTTCCTTTTTAGTTTTAGAATATATAGTCGAAAATCAAATTGAAGACTGTACTATTGAATTTATCTCATTCATTGAGTGTCACTAGAATCTAGATTATGATTATGAAAGTAGACTTGTATTTGTATTAGACTAGTGCAATGTCATATATAAGCAAATGGCATCTTTGCAATGATTAATTCTCTATTATGGGACAAGAGGGGGTTAATCCACTAAAACTGCATCTTTACCTCTCACAAACTCTAGTGAAGTCAAAGTAAGATGTGTTGAGAGTGAGAGGAAAGCTCTATTAAGAGTCAAGCAAAGTCTCGTCTGATCGATTGGCTTCTTGGGTTGGCATAGAGTGCTGCATTTGAGAAGGTGTTTCTTGTGACATATATACTAACTGGTAATTAATATCATCAAGCTTGATCTCAATATCAAACAATTGATGGAGAAATATTTGGGGTCAACTTGAGCAATGAATGGATTTCTCCATATATTGAGCTTAGAAAATGTGGTTTGGTCGACAATATGACTGAAAACTACTGTTAGTTATTATCTCCAGTGACTCCATTTCAGATCCTATTACAGGATTTTCAGCATAAAAAGGAATTAGTTTCTAAGTGTTTATCAAAACCAACAACTGTTTTCGCTTATTATACTTTTTCTTCTTCTTTATATTTGATTTTTGTCCCTGTAGTGTTGATTTTATTGACGTGAAAAAAAATATGAAGAACGACTAAAATTGCAGAAGGAAAATTATAAAATAATTCAAAGAAACTTTATATGGGGTTCGACCAATACCTCCAAAAAAAATCACGTCATTAATTGGAGAATTGTTGCTAGCAACAAGAGAAACGAGGGTCTTGGTATCCGTGTAGCTAAAGACAAAAATCTAGTAAATTAGGCTAACCTTACTTGGAGATTAATTCACAATACTAATAAACCCTGGGCCAAAATCCTCTCTTCGATTTATGGCTCGACAAATAATTAAAAAACTCTTCTTTCATCTGGAAAAGCATAGTGAAGGGTTGGGATATATGTAACAAGGGGATCAAATGGATTCCAAGCACTCACTAACTCTGAACATCTGGCACTCAAACTGGATTCCCGAATCTCCAAATCTTAGACTAAGCATTGAAGGTCCTATCACAAAGATGTGCAGTAGCCTAACCATTAGTGATATTTGGGTCAATAACAAATGGGATATGGGGAAAATCTCTTTCGAATTACCACAACCCATGAGAAATAGTATCGTATCCATATACCCTAGGGATTGCATCAAAGACACCCCGACGTGGGCCCTAACATGAGATGGTAAATTTTCTTCGGGAAGTTGCTATAAGCTAGTTAGATCCAATAAACTAAATAACACCGACTTTAGCTGGATATGGGATCTTCGCTGCCCCAATAAGATTAAGTTTTTTCTATGAAAATGTCTTCACAATAAACTTTCCAGTCGATCCTACCTTCACTATATAGATATTAATATAGACCCAATTTGTCCTGTTTGCAAAAAAAGAAAATGAATCTATCGATCACATTTTTATTAGTTGTGATGCAGTTCTCCAATTCTGGGATATGATAGGTTATAAGATCCCTCCTCATCATAACACTTCACATTGGCTCACTAATATAAAGGACCTAACTACTCCCAGCTTATCCCCCTACCTTTCATGGGTAGAATTATACCCTTTTGTTCTATGGAGCATTTGGCTCAACTGTAATAAAAATAATCATGATAACACCATTTGCAATTTCAATCTTAAGAACTCTACTGTGTTAGCGGTCGAGTACAAGCTACTAACGCAAAACGAACTAACTACTGTTCAAACTCATGCAATCAACATTGCATTGCACAAACCCCACAAAGGTTTTTATAAGCTCAATATCGATGGTGTCTTTAGAGAAAAAGAATACTTAGGGAAATTAGGTGGAGTATTCAGGAACAGTAATTGCCACTGGATAGCAGGTTTTCAACATCACTGCCCTGCCATATTATCCCTACAAACAGAACTAGAAGCGCTCAAAGAAGGACTCAACATAGCAATGATCAAGGGATTTACTCTGCTGGTCATAGAAACAGATGCAACAGAGGTAATCAAAGCTTTGCAATATGGATGTGAATCTCATGACATGATTGCTTGCTTTTACAGGTGGTTAATGCTCCAACTGAAGCAACCATCAATCCGACATAACTTCAAAGAAGGAAACAAAGTAGCCCATAAGCTAGCTAAGGAAGCTCACAATCTTACGAAGGAACATTTACTACTAGATAGGCCGCCTCCTTGTGTAATAAATAAACTAAAAACAAATAGGGCTCTGGCTATGTTTATTTTGTTAAAAAATTAAGTATTGAAGTATGTTGTAAGCTTGCCAACTTGGGCAATATTAATGTCCTTAGAACATGTAGTATCTCTGATGATGTAACAAATAATATTCCTTAGTTTTTATAATATATATTCCCTGTTTTTTTTAAAAATAGCTATATATGAATGAAAAAAGGATGACATTTGTCATTTTGTTCTTCTCTCGAGTTAGACCATAGTGATGCGTTTTAAACTCATGAGGGTCTAGGCTCAAAGTGGACAATATCACTAGCGAGCTGTTACACAAGTTTCTTAGTGTATTTTACTTTTAGAAACACTAAAATTATTTAGAAGCATTCTAACGCCCGAAGTATTAAGGAGCTATTTCTGTCATTTAGCGGGGGAAAAAAAGCAATACGTGGGGCCAATGTCCACAATAGTGAACAAAGTTGAACAGGATTCCTTACCAACCAAAGTCAAGTTCCTGGCGTGGAAACAAACACACGAATATGAAAAGAGAAAGCACTGATTCTTTAGCTTTAAAGAGAAAAGCAAGTCCTCTTTTTCTCCTTTGTGTTGAGTTAGCAGTAATTGTATTAATTTGATTTTGTTTAGCTTTAGTTCCCGACTTTCAAAATTTTGAAATGTTAACTTCAAATTTCAATTATTATCCTTTTGTTGATATGAAAGAAATTTCTACTTCGCAGCCTGCTTTATGGCATTACATACTTCAAAATAAATTTGATACCATTTTAGGATAAATATTATTGTTGTGGAATTATACTGGGTTGTTGTTGTTGTTGTTTAGGATAAATGTTGTTTGCCTTTAATTTCAAAACTATACGACTTTTTATTGGACTCCAAGTTTTCAAAAATATTATATAAATTAATTATACTTTTAAAAGTGTTGAAAATCAAATGAATTACAAATATTAGGGTTGAGTCCTGAGTATGAAATTGTCTTTTTAGAGAGCGTTTTACCCTCTAATGTAAAACTTTTCAGCATGAATTTAGATTTTACGTAGGTATCAAACAACGAAGTGCAAACCAAAAATCATTGTTGAAAATCAAATTGAAGATTTGACTAATTAGGGTGTCTTTTTACACAAGTCTTGTCATGTGTCATGAATTTTGACAAGGGAATATAGAAGGCCATAGTCCACATCAAAGGTTCATTGATAGAAGCAGCTGCTATCATCCTTTCTATCATTTGAAAAAGAGAAATTCTAAGACAAGTATAACAACCAAACTTCAACTTAGAAATTCTTGTCAAATTAAAAAACTCCAAAAAAGCCCCACTTGAATTGTAATCACTTTATTTTATTCTTCTTTTTGCCTATAGAAATAAAATAAAGAGAAAATATATAGGATGTATCATGTACTTGTCCTAAAAAATTAGTTTCACACTTAATTTTTACGGGCGTCCCATTACCTTCATATACTTGTCCAAAGAGAATTTAATACCTGCCCAAAAGCTAATATGGCAAAAATATAAAATAAAAATAAAATAAATCGCATTTTATTAGTCTTTAAATTTTAAATTTTATTTTTTTGCAAGAATAAACTTTCTTGGACCCCCCCCCCTCTCTAAACACTTCCTCCCTTCTTCTTCAATTTCACACCCACCTCTCCTAAGACCTAATTTTCTTGTCTTCCTTTTTTTTTTTCTTCATCCTCACACCCCCAACCCTTTTTTCTTCATCACCAATTCTTTTAATTTTTATTGTATATTAAATTAATTTCTAAAATATAATTTTTCTTCGCGCCAATCAATGTCCTCCATTAAAAAGCACCCAAGTTTTTAAATTTGAATCGGTAAACATAAGATTAGACCTAAGATTCTATGTTTTGATGGCTGGGTTCGTGAATTGATGAGAGGGTTTTCTTTGACTTTAGCTAAAACCAATTTGAACGCCACAAATTTTAGCTATAATGGAGGTTGTATTGGGTATCGAAGAAAAAGAAAAAAGAAAAATGTTAAAGAAAGAAGAAAAAAATAGTAAAAAGCATAAATTTATTATATTTTTGACCCAATGCTGACATGGCACTAATTAGGGGTGTACAAATCGAACCGATAAACTGCACCAAACCGAAAAATCCAATCAAACCGATTAAAAATCCGATTAGGTTTGATTTGATTTGATTTGGTTTGGTATTGAGTAAAAATCCGAACCAAACTGATATATAAATATAGAGACCCATAAATATATAAATTTTATATATACTTTTAAGATTTTATATAAAATTTCTTTAAAAATGTCTAGATATATTTGAGATTCTCTTGCGGGATATAATATTTAATAGAATATGAAGTGCTCCATATTCATTAACCTTGAATAATGGGTTGTATGATCACTTTCTTATCAAGTGTTACTGAAATGCATCAATCTCTTTGTTACATATTTATATCATATGTTAAGATCTATTAAATTTTTATATCTTTTTCAAATGTGAAGTGATTATTATTATTTAGGTATCATAGTAATTTTTATGTTTAGTTACTAAATTCGGTTCACCTTGAAAGTGTACATCAACGAACAATTATCGTCTGATGACTAAAAAATAACTATCATGTGCTATTAAGAAAACTCTCCTATAAGAATTTCTTAATTGATAATATGTTTGTCAATTTTTTATATTTTTACTATATATATATATATATATATATATATATATATATATTTACTTATAAAAAACTTAACAAAGTAAGATTGAAATAATATTTAAGTAACAAAAAACCTCAAAAAACCCGATAAAACCGAACCAATTCAAGTTATAGTTGGTTTGGTTTGATTTTGATAAAAATCGAACCAACCTAGTCCATGTACACCCCTAGCGCTAACATGGCATGTGCGTGTGGAGCACCTCACCCCATGAGAGTAATATTACACATCACAGGCTAGTATTAAATTCACTTTGGACTGAGTATATGGAGGTAATAGAATGCCCGTAAAGGTTAAGTGTGAAACTAATTTTTTCCAGACAAATACATAATGCATTTTATGTATTTTCCCTAAAATAAATGGAATATAATGTAGGTCCATGTAAATGATCCAGACCTATAACCTTTCAAAACATTAACTGTACTTTCAATTCAATCTCTGAAGGAAAAGATATTTTACTGACAAATAAACTCAGAGAAGTTATACCGACTAAAAATCAAGTTATGGACTCTTTCTATTCCAACCACCCCCAACCCACCCCTTTAAGACCCTGTTTTGTTCCTTTTACTAAAAAAAATAAAAAAAATAAAAGAAGAAGTTAGCTGGGTGTCCAATGCATCCCGCGTTAATATAGGGATCAGGGAAGGGTCGCACCCTGAAGGATGTGATGTAGACAACATACCCTAATACAAGCATTAGTAGCCGCTTTAACCCATAATCTATAAGTCGCACGGAGATAATTTTACCGTTGTTCCAAGGCTCCACTTCATTTTATTCCTTTTCCTATCATGAGCAAATTAGCCATGTTAATTAAAGCAGTAAACCTTACAAAATTCGTGGAAGCAATAGACCTTAAAAGTTTTAATACGAGTCTCAACCATGTTGTCTATGCCAAGGGGAGTATAAGATTTAAAATTGGCAACTTAATTGAATGCAGATTAAAAAGAAGCCAAGAAACCAAAATGAAAAGCTCCATGAACATAGACGATCTAATTCCAACCATCAAAACTTATATAGTCGAGAGGCGGCTCAACACCACGTGTGGCCTAAAGCCAAAATCTAAAAAGAAGTCTTTAAAGACATTCAAGGTTGAGAAATACCTTTTCACATCTAATCCTTTGATAATTTCTTCGAAAAATTGTCTAAAAAGCACTTAAAGAATAAAAGAAGATTCTACAAAATCATAGTAATTGACAAAATTGATTCAAGTTGAAGTCTAACTCGGGATTGTTACACAAATAGCCAGTCAGATTATATATTGATTACTTTTTTTAACCGGAATATACAGATTATTTATTGATTATATGCAAGTATACATATATTACACATGAATTACACATAAATTATACATTCTTCGGCTATTTATAGTTTAAGAGATTAAGTGGATGACTATTTGAGTTAATTCTTCTTAGACGACAAATTAAGAAATCGAGCCCACCCGTCATGGGTGAGGTAACAAAAAAAAAACAAAAAAATAGGAAGTAGCTACAAATTTAATAGTCTACAACTTTCAACTATAATTATAATTATATTTTAAAAAGGGAGTATAAACTTTAAAAATCGACAAATAATGATTGGTTAAAAATTGACAACAAACGATTAAAGCCAAACAATTCATTTTTGGGGGCCTAAAGCCACTGCTTTAGAGTCCGTTTGAATTGGCTTTAAAAAGTGATTTTTCAATAAAAATAACTTTTAAGCAAAAAAGTAACAAGTTGAGTTTACCCAACTTATTGTTTTTGACTTGTTTTAAGCAAATTTTAACTTACTTTAAGTACTTTATAACTTTGTCAAACACTACAAAAGCGAGAAAATTGATTTGACCAGCTTATGGCTTCAGGGTTAAGCACTGATATAGTCTAGTGATACTGGTCATGAAAGTCTTTCACGATTTGTGTGGTTTCAGTTAATTCTCACTTTCACTTCCACTTCTCCTTTTCCTTATGTAATTAAAAAAAAAAGTAAAATAATATTACCCTCAACTTCTGCTGTCTAATATCCATATATAATGTCCCAACTCCCAACTCCCAACTCCCATGCATGTTAAAGACTTAGCATTTTGAATCTTCAGATAAATCAAGAGTTTACGCGTCTTCCAAATTCACGAATAAATTTCATTTATCAGTAAGTTAAATTAATCAAAATAATGTTGAACTAGTGGCCAGAAATAGTGCATGCCTTCTCGACTTGACAACTATGTTGTGCGGACTCTTCAAAATATTGTTGCACTATTTTTGGAGGATCCGACACGCACCCGGCATCATTTTTGAAGAATCCCAGGAACATAGCTAGGGAATGAACTAAGCATAATAAATACATCTCAAATTTTGAGAGTGACATTGTTGCGATTATTATTCCGTTCGAGCCGTGAAAACAATCTTTTGAAGAAATGCAGGGTAAGGCTACGTACAATAGACCTTTGTGGTCCGGTCCTTCCCCGAACCCCGCGCATAGCGGGAGCTTAGTGCACCAGGCTGCCCTTTTGTCTTTCCATATAAACAGACCCCAAAAACAAAAGGCAATATACTTTGAACTTACCATCTCTATTAGAATAATAAGTTTATCTCAAAATGGCATTTTGGCAACTTTTAGTTGCCATACTTGTTTTCTTTCTTCAATCCATTCCTCTACTTGTACCAGCTGAAGCCACTAAAGCTGCATCTTTACCACTCAAAAACACTATCGAAATCAAAGTGAGATGTGTTGAGAGTGAGAGGAAAGCTCTTTTAACATTCAAACAGAAGCTCATAGATCCATCTGACCGACTGGCTTCTTGGGTTGGCACAGAATGCTGCAACTGGAAAGGTGTTTTCTGTGACAAACAAACTGGTAATGTCATTAGTCTTGATCTCAATGATAAATCAGGCAATTGCATTAGGAAGAAAAAGGGCTATTTTATTTCTGGAAATTCATCATCATGTTTGGGTGGCAACATAAGTCCTGCATTACAAGACTTGCAACACTTGGAATATTTAGACTTTGGTGGCAATGATTTCCAAGGACTTTCCACTCCCAGTTTCTTGGGTTCTCTTGAAAATTTACAATATCTTAACCTCAGTCATTCATCCCTTATTGGTATTCCTCCTTCATTTGGAAATTTATCAAGTTTGCGCTATTTAGACCTTTATGCATATTCGTATCCTTACGATACTGTTGACAGTAGTTGGATCAAAGATTTGAGTTGGGTTTCAGGTCTGTCTTCTTTGAGTTATCTTGATCTTTCTTTTATAGACCTTTCTTTGGCAACAAACTGGCTTGAGGATTTTAATAAGCTGCCATCTTTAGTGACACTACGTTTGCAAAATAGTAGTCTTAACTATCTCCCTTATTCCTTCCCCAACTGGAATATGACTTCTCTTTCTCATCTCTCCCTTTCACAGAATAACTTTGTTAATGCTGTGTTGCCTAAATGGTTGTCTAATGCTACCGCGATTGAGACACTTTATGTTAGATACAATGACATTGAAGGCTCCATATCAAATGTTGAGTGGGGTAAACTCTGTAATCTGAGGGAGTTGTATCTAATGCACAATAAACTTAACGGAGACATTAGTCGAGTAGTGGAAGGATTGTCCAGCTGCAGCAACACAACCATAGAGGTCATACGTCTTGGGGATAACGTGTTGACAGGACAACTGCCAAATTCGTTAGGCTATTTGAAGAAGTTAAGGATTCTTACTATTTCTATTAACCCGATATCAGGCACGATTCCAACATCTATTGAACAGCTTTCGCGGTTGGAAAGTTTGCACTTGGGAGAGAATCAGTTAAAGGGAGCCATACCTGAGAGTATTTTTAGTTTTTCTGGACTAACTGAGTTGCGCCTTGCAACAAACGCTTTAGAAGGAAATCTTTCACAAAATCACTTTGCAAAACTCCATCAACTGAAACTTTTATCTTTATCATGTGGAAAAAGATTTGCAGTCAACTTGACCGATGAATGGGTTCCTCCATTTAGCCTCACCAGTATCGAGCTTAGAAGTTGCAATTTGGGTCCCAAGTTCCCGATATGGCTGGAAACTCAAAAGCAACTTGAGTTTGTTGTTCTCTCTAATAACTCCATTTCAGATCCTATACCTCCTTGGCTTTGGACTCTGTGCTCACAATTGCAATGGCTCGATCTATCGGATAATCAGATTGGTGGAACTCTTCCTAGGTCAGTAAATTTTCCAACAATCTCAAGCTGGACAGTACTGGATTTCTATTTCAGTTACTATTATGGTGTTGTGGTGGACTTAAGCTCCAATCAATTCCATGGTTTGTTACCTCTTTGGCCAAATGTGACACATTTGAATCTTGCAAACAACTTGTTTTCAGGATCTATCCCCTTAAACATTGGTCACGTGATGAAAAAACTCAAGGTCTTAGATCTTTCGGGAAATGCTTTTACTGGATCTATACCATATTCCATAGCTAGAGTGAAGCGGCTATCGAGATTGGACCTTACAGACAATCATTTGTCTGGAAAGATCCCTGATTGGTGGTATGATTTGCAACAACTTCAGGTCATAGATTTGTCAGGAAACAATCTTTCAGGTAGTATTCCTCCTTCAATATGTTCACCACCTTCACTTTTTTGGTTGAGATTGAGTCGCAATAACCTTTCTGGAGAATTTCCAAAATCGTTAAGCAATTGCAAAAGCTTGTTTACACTTGACATTGGAGAGAACAAAATCAATGGCACGATACCAGAGTGGTTCGGAAAAAGCCTATTATCTTTGCAAAAGCTTAGAATGAGTAGTAATATGATTCATGGAAACATTCCAGCACAACTATGCCAACTTTCTGGACTCCATATTCTTGATCTTTCACATAATAATTTGACAGGTTCTATTCCTTCCTGCCTGGGAAGCTTGAGAGCTCTTAAGTCTGTGAAATTTTACAAGTGGTTTCCCAACTATGGCTATTTCAACTATGTTTTTACACCCAAAATGAAGTTGGTTAAGAAAGGAACAACGATGACATACACCTTTACTTTAGATCAGGTGAATCTTATTGATCTTTCCTGCAACAATCTTCATGGTGAAATCCCGAATGAGATTACAGGTCTCTCAGCCTTGGGCACATTAAATTTATCTTGCAACCAATTATCAGGAAGAATTCCAGAGGACATAGGGAGCATGCAGAAATTGGAGACACTAGACATTTCCTCTAACAATCTTTCAGGTTCTATCCCAGTGAGCATGACTTTCATCACCTCATTGAGTCATCTTAACTTGTCATATAACAACCTGCATGGCCCTATACCAACAACATACCAATTCGGAACCTTTACTGATCCTTCATGTTTTGAAGGTAATCCAAAACTTTGTGGGAAACCATTGATTACAGAATGCTCTCCACCCGGGGAAAAAGGAACGAAAAAGATAATTGAAGACGGCGATTATGATGAGCATGAAATAAGGCTATGTTTTTTTGTGAGCGTGGCAGTGGGATTTGTTGTAGCGTTTTTGGCGACATTCAGCAGCTTAATGATAAAGAAGTCGTGGGGATACTGCTTCTTCCATTTCTTGGAGGAAGTTGGAGAAAGAATTATCAGGTGCTGTTCGGCTTTTATGAATTGCTTGAAAAGGATTTAGCGTCAGAAGGACTTAATTTCCATAGTATTTTTGCAACCAGCTAATAACTGTTTCTGCTATTATCTTTTTTTTTTTTTCTTGTTCTTGCTGTTTGATGTCTGTATTGTCTCTACAAGTTTGATTTTGTTGTAGTGAAGATATGGCTGTGATTGTGTATATAAAATAAAAACGATGAGCTTTGTTATTATGTTCGAGTTTCTCTCTCTCTCTCTCTCTGTGTTTTAACTTGCACAAACACAATTTGCTTGAATAATGTAATATTACGTCATGTCCTTATCTGTCTTTTAAAATTTATAGTATATTATATTTTTTGAAGAAAATTGCTTATGAAAGATATCATAGGACTTAGGCAACCAGATAGATAAGAATTGCATTAATCAGGTGTAATTCTGGAGGATACTCTCTGCGTACGAACGGGGACTAATATCATTATATCAATACTTAGCAAATTATTGTTAACAGAAAAACTATCTATAGTTACAACGCGTAGATCTTATCATCAGCTGAACTAAATGAAAGAAGATTGAGGATACTGCAGCTTTGCCGGTCAAGCATAGGGTGGGTACAAGGAAGTTGTCGCCTGGGTATCATTTACTTGTTCCTGGTTAGCTTATCTGTATGAAGCTTCCGCCAGTCAACTTCGTATACACAGTCACTGAAACACTTCCTTCTAGCTCTCAAGCTTAAGTGACGATGGTTATTCAGAAGTTGGCATGATGTTTCTGACTTCTGGAAAGCCCTTCCTGAGGAGGAAATGAATCCCATTTCCACACTCGGAGACTCACAGTGCTATTCCTGCACAGCCAACCAACTCTTGAAATGATAAGCTGTATGTTGGGACTTATCGTACATTTATTCTAGGCCTCCTATGTCTTTCATCGTCTAAGTAACTATCTGATCGATCACCATAATTATTGTTTCTTCCTCGTTGCTGTTTATAAGATTCTTCACGCCCACGGCTTTTGTAATCATTATATCCATTATCTTGGCTTCTCCTGCTGCTGCCACGTGAGTCTCTGGAAGTTCTTTTCGAGTTATCCTTAAAAGAGGTTCTTTTGTCTCTCATCCTATCACCACGACCTTCAGATGAGTCCCATCTGCCATTTTGACCTGCCTTACCACCTCTTTGTCTATTTTTGTTAAATGACCTACCATTGTTGCTCTCCAAGTCAGAGGAGGGCTCATCTTCACTGTAGGAGCTGCTTCTCCTTCCAAAATCCCTTCTTGATCCCCATTTATTCCCTTTATTCTGCCGACTTGTAAAATCCTCATCATCGGAGTCAGAGCTGAGGCCATCGTTCTCTGAGACAAAACTCATGGCACCTTTGTTCCTAGATCTTGGTTTAAAATAAGAAGCCTGATTAGATTTCCCATTAGTTTTAATTGGAAGGTCATCATCTGTGTCAAAATCCACTTCAGCATCCTCAGAACCACGAAAAGCCCCTTGCTGATGTCTCGATCTAAAATGTGCATCACTTGTGAGGGAACTGTTCCTACCACCAACAGGCAAAATGCTATCAGCATTATCAATGTCTTCAGATTCGGAGTTGACCTCAATATCCGAGAAATCTATTCGAGAACTTCTGTTTGTTCCATTACTCTCTATCTCATAACTGTCAACATCGTCGTCGTCTTCATCATCAAAATCGTTAAATCCTACCCCTGGTTTCCCAGGTGCAGGGTATTCAGTTTCATAACCTTTTGGAGGCCTGCTGCTCTTGTAGAAACCATCTTCATTGTCCCTAGAAGTATCTCTTTGTTCTCGCCTATCTAGGGGAAAGTCTTCATCCAATTTCTGAGAATCTGCATGCTCGAAGGTAGCAACGTCCGCGCCATCCGATTCATCATCATCAAAATCAAAATTCCATGCATTAGAAACATCTTGCCGGCGAGATACCTTGTCCATCTGCATCCTGGGTCCATGTTGCCTCTCCTGCTGTTGAGTGACCATATAGTCATCAGCTGGGCGCTTGCATTCACAATGAAAACACACCACATTTCTCCTATAATTCAAGAAATTGCACCTGCCAATTGATAAAAGGAAATAACCATTTTTGTCATTGCCACAAAAAGGGTAAACAAATATACAAGAAATATATTAGAAAGTGAAAGCTTCAGGTAAAAGAAGTCTTTCAACAAAGTTTTCCCAAACATTCACACAAATAGATATCTGCTAACTTCAACGAGCATGTAAACAAATGTACAAGTTTAATCGGGCATCCATGCAATCATAAACAGAATTTGCAGCTTGGTCCAGGCAGAAAGGAGATTAGCAGTTGTACAATGAAGAGACGACTAAAGTTGCTTCTTAGATGTCCTCCTCATCTGGATGAACTTGCTAAAGTAGCCACTGCTACTAGATTCAAGCCTCAACCTAGGCATCTATTATTATTTATTACGGTGCTTAAATAAATACAGCAAAAGTAAATGCCTGCCTAATTTAACATATTGCTGCAGAATTCAACAATATACTCATGTCAGAAGAAAATAGGAAGACTTAATAAGAAAAGGCAAAAAGAGGACATACTGGGGACATTCCCACTCTCCTGGAAGCAGCTGTCTCTTTGGCCGGTTGGCATCGCATTGTAAGCATATGGTATTCTTCGCGAAATTCATGAAGTCACACCTGACAGTGTAGCTTGCTGTTAGCAATGTATCCACAGTAGCCAAAAGCAAAAAACGAAAGCGCTAAAGTTTATTGGAGCTTTAAGAGCAAAGTGCAATTAAAGTGTGGGCTTAGCGAAAAAAAGCGTCAATGAAGAAAATAAAAATAAAAATAAAAATAGAAATGTAATGCAAGAAAATATACCTATAAACACAAGTAATAGTTACTTGGACAAAAGAACGGAAAAACTACAATTAAGCTATACATATGTTGTTGCACACTTTAAAGACAGAACTCATCAGTGAAGGTGCCACGCGCCTTAGCACCTTCACGCCTACCCTAAAGTGCCAATTATGCAAGGTGAAGCGCACAACCTGGGCTTCACCAAGCTTTAGGACTTAAGCACGCTTTAAGTGAGTCTTTAACAACACTGAATGTATCAACTCTAGATTTGAGAATTATGTTCAATTTTTTTTCTTCCTGACTCTATAAGTTCATAACAACCGGTTGTTCAGAAAAAAGTTCATAACAACCTAAACTACAGGATCAACTACAAGGGTAAAGAGTGAACTAAGAAAGATGATAAACAATTTATCACCATGCAGTTAATCCCATTCAAGGTGAAGCCTTGCATTGCTTTGTAGATTGCCAAAGAAGATTGTCAAAGGCTCATTTGAGGCGCGCTTTAGCCCTGAAGCTCGGAGAATCTCAAGGCAGGCGCTTCGCTTCACTTAGGATGCGCTTTAATGCAGGCAAGACACTAAGGCATGTACCTCATTGTTGATAAGTTCCATCTTGAATAGAGTGGTACTAAACAATAAATATGATTTGCAAAAAGATATATTAATTGTTAAGGAAATCATTATGAATGAAGTTATTATTCTTTTTCGTCTTAAGTACATGTTTTTGCTTTTTTCTTCGTTGCGCCTTTTTAACTAAAGCCCATATGTTCACTGCGCTTTGCGCTTAAAGTCCGATAGACCAGGAGCGCTTTTTAACGCTTTTCACTTTGACCATGATAGCAGACTTAGTGCAGAAGAAAAGAAATGAAACCTACTTTGGACACAGCCAATCTCCTTTTTTCATCTCAATGTCGTCACGTCCTACTCGTTTCTTCGGAGGGGGAGGTGGCTGCTTCACCTTTGGAGGTGGTTTTTTAAAAATTGGAGGTGGAAGATTTGGATCTATTGGAACAGCACTCAACTTGACTACTTCGTGAAGCAGTTTACGAACAACAGTCTTCACAGATTTCTTCTTCGTAAGGCTCTCATTAACAACGGATCCATTAATTGCATCAAAACCATAAGTCAGTAGGACACGCATGACATCAATTGTCCTTGCTTCATCCTCCTTATTGGTAAGTAAATATGCCCTTTCACAAGAACTCCTCAAATTGCAAGAACTGCAAACCTGATACAATCATGCGATAAGTTGGATTGGTCATTGAAAAATACAGCTAGCAAATGCCCAGATCCATAAACTCAATAAATCATGAATTCATCATTAGTGAATATTCACCTTGCGAAAGAATAATGTTCACCTACTTTAGCCTTTTTAAAGCTTCCCTACACTGATTCATGCCATGTTATGTCCTAATAAGGTGGTAATCTTCAGATGCTTAAAGAATGCAATGTCACGCACTCCCAAGTCCAAGACAAACATTACCAATAGTTCAGCTAATCTGAAACCATCTTTATATGTGAGTCAAGTGAAAAACTTGATTTTTCTTTACAAATCTTAAGCTAATATAATGTTGACTTGAGTAACCGCCTAGTATAAAAAGCTTAATCTGCTAGAAAACGAATGCTTTTATTTAGTTAATAGAAGATCCTTTGACGTGGCAGAAAACGCCCTTGCACATTTGAGGAATAACCTCTTGTTTCTAGTTTCTTTTTGGTGCAGCCATGAGGTTCCTATTGTATAGAAAATTGGGTGTTTCTTAGAGAACCAGTTTCGATAGAGGCTCTCTACCTTCTGGTATATTGCTTGTACATGGAACATTCCCATATTAATATAGTTATTTACTTTAAGGAAAAAAACAACCCCCTCGTGTCATGGGCCAAGAACGTGGAGATGTTTTGATGGAAGAAGGCAATGAGACTCAAATTCTAGACCTATGCCTACTACAATACTATATTAAATAGTGTGAACCCCTCAAGAATGAACACTATTGTTTAGTAAATTATGTCTCTAACGTATATACTTTCTTCATGTAAATTGCCACTCCATAGGCTGCTTACAAAGTATTACGGGTGACAGCTAGAGCCTGCTGCTTTCTAAAAACTATAGAAGCTTAAAATTCAACAACAAAATCTTGTGCTGCAAAGTTTCAAGTTTTATCACTTTCTGAAAGCAATGTACCAAGAGGAGATCTTAAAGCATTTCAATAACAAGAAGATTAAAATAGAAAATGTTTTTTCAGCAAATGCACGAAACGACAAGAACAGTGAACTTCCTCCATCACATGCCAAATCCTATCAAGACTTCACATATAGCAAGAAAATTAAATTGAGCGCACAACAAGAAGTAAATACAAGAAAATGGGAATGAAAAAAAAACAGATTTCTAGAAGAATCAATAACAGAACTTCTGATAAGGCATGAAAAACATTTTACAACAGAATCCAAACTTACATCTCCTTCGTCCAGATGGACGTGTTTCCTCAATAACTTGGCGGAAAAAACCACCTTCTTGTCTGCACTAGGACATCCATAACCAACCAAAATTTGGAGATCCTGTCTCGACAATGACCTGAAATCAATTAATCACTCTATGCATCAAGAGTTATTGTTTGTTACTAGAACATCGTGGTACTCTTTATAATCACTCCCCTTAATTCTTTACTTCAAATTTTGCCTCTAAATCCAGCGACACAGAGCTGAAAAATGTCACTGAAAGGTCTCACTTCATTGTCCTTTAACAAACAGCTAAACCCTAGAGCCCTAATTTGGAGGAGATGTCACCTCAATACCTGCTGAGCTCAAGCGTAGGCAGGGCCGACAAAAGGTGATGGTAATCAAATAAAAAGTCATCGCTTCCTTTTGGACAATAAACAAAAACAATCTACTCTGGTTAATTACCATATCAAATGCTTTTGAAAGAACAGTGAAAACTCACTGTGGGTCACTTGGCGGGCTGCCTAAACCTCCAACATGTAAGGAATCGATTCGCCATCTCGTAATCCCGTCCCCCATTTTCCCCTCTGCTTCCCGCTATGTATAATTATCATAAAAAAGAAAGGAACAGCGGAAACTGCATAAGTTAATTAACTAGACTCACAGCTTGCTATCAAAAAACAAAACAATTGTGTATATTCGCAACCAACTATGGATCTCATTCATCTATCACAACTTAGAAGTACTTCTCACGGTATACTAATATAAGAAGAGAGCAAGAACTCTTCAATAGTAAGAGTCAATTAACTTACTAACATAGCTACCTAAGGTAAACTTGAAATAAAGGGAAAATATGAACACCATCATTTCTAAGCTTCACGACGATCGGCCAGTCAATACTATGACAACAAGTACAATGCAGCTCAATTGAATTCATCTAATTGCCAAAAGTTTAATCCGAGCATGCAAAAATGGGACGAAAAAATTATTAAAAAAGCGTTCCTTATTCAAAAGCAGACCTCAATATATCGAAACGATCTTTGCCAAAATTAAGAACAGCAGTCTGAACAGTCTTCCAATCCCTTGTAAAATCAAAACCCTCATCTTCAGCAACCTCAGCTACATTAAACCCCAAATCCTCAATCAATTTATCCTCGTCTTTTCTCTTATGATCAAAGTAATTTTGCTGAACCAAACGCTCCATTAACTCGATCCACTCGGGCCACGGATGCACCACTTCCACCTTCTTACTCATCAACCCACCACCAAACCCATCATTCTTCTCCATTTCCGATGACCCCACATCAGAAAAGTCCGAGCTTGGACCTACCGGCTCTTGGTTTTGGTCTTTGGGCTTTTTGGATTCACGCCAGGCCCGAATACGTTGAAGGGTTTGGTCCTTTTCCGCCCGTTCTTTTTCAATGGCGTCGATTTGGTCGAATACGAAGCTCATGCGAGCTGACAAAGAAGAAGGTTTAGAGGATGCGGTGGGGTTGGGGGTGGAATCTGAAGAGAAGGGTTTTGTTTGTGAGAAGGTAGTGATAAGATAGGGTTTATAGGATGAAGATAAGCGCCTGAGGAGAAGACGAGAGAGAACCATGGTCTTTTGTTTGGATTGCTAAACCCTCACTGACATTGGAGGAGGAGGGAAACCTTAAACCCTTGCAATAACTAAAATAAGTGAACACAATGTTGCTTTTACCTTTAAGCTTTCAATTTACTTGCGTTCACGTACCAGTAATTTTACCTCTGTAAATTTTAACATCCATGTTTTTTTTTCCTTTTTATTATGAGTCGGCCATAAATAATGGGTTTACACACTGCTTATGGGTTATCGATTTTCAAATATGATTACTGTATGGGTCCAAATTTGGACGACCACGACTGTTGATGAGTACGACAAGTGACAAGATCCTCGTAGCTCGACATCCTGCAAGGGATGACAGACGAGCGAACAAGAGACTGTACGACCTTTGCAGTAGTGTAGGTCCATTCGGGGGCATTAGGAATATTCTTTCGAATATTTTCTATGATTTGTCTTTTAGGGCTTAGAAGTGGTTTGTCCCTTATATATATTGCGTAAAGACAACCTTGTAAGGGGCTTCTTCTGTATTTTTCCAACTAAGAACACTTGTTGTGATACTTGCTTACATAAGCAATTGATGTCATTATTGTTTGAGGATTCATCTTGATAAGGTCAAGAAATATAGCCTTCTGTGTTCACCTTGTGTTTCTTTGTTCTAGAGATTATTATAGTTAGCTAAGATTTACTCCTTCATTTCCTTAAACTGATTTATTCAAAAAGATCTCAATATCTTTTGAGGCAAACAACTTGGCGCCGTCTGTGGGGATTTCTATAGCTGAGATCTTAGTTTCGTCTAGATCCTTGAAAGAAATAATCACCTCTTCTTAGCCTCGCGAAGGCCAACAATGGCAAGAAAGGGAGAAGCAAGATTAAAGGCAATAGTAGGTGTCACGAACAACCTTCTGCATTCCCTCAACAAAGCCGGTAGGGAAGACAATGAAAACACAACGCCAAGTGCTACACCTGAGGGAGAGATCTCACCCCCCCCCCCCCCGCACGAAGGCGTGACTATCTCGCGCGAGAGGGAAACCTCAACATCCGCAGCAAGAGAAGCACCACCGGCTGTGAAAAGGCTATTAGAAGAGTGGTTGACAAACACCTTGAGCAACATACTCGACAAACCCACTCAAGGGGATATCGGAGGCACAATACCCGCAGAAACCGCAACTACCGCCGATGAGCCAGAACCTCCACGCACAGGTAACACTCATACTATCATTGATGCAGGTAACGATGCACTTGTGGCCATCTTAAAGAAAATGGAAAAGATGGAGAGCGAGAACAAAACGCTCCGCGATCAGATGAAGGAGCATCAGAAAAGGGACAATAAAATACCAGGCGCTCCGAAGCTGCTACCAAAATGTGACGTAGGCCGGTTTGTCGAATAGCCATACAGTGAAGGGGCGGCTCCCCACTCTATTCCGAAAACCTTTAAAATGCCGCCATATTTGAAAATATATGATGGAACCACGGACTCGGAAGATCACTTAATCCACTACGTCACTGCAGTAAAAGGCAACGATCTATCGAAAGAACAAGTGTCATCTGTCGAGGTCACAAGATTATAGATGAAAAGACCGAGGCGCAGGCCAAGTACAACCAGCTGCGCAAAAGGATTTGTGAGTATGAAAGTTAACACCGCGAGATACAAGAGTCCAACCAGAATCTGATTGAGGAATGGAAGGACATGGCTGTCAGTGCCAACAAGCGGCTATGATACTTGGAGCGAGGCATAGTAGAACGGGAGAGAAAATTTCTCAAGAGGGTTGAAGATTGTCAAAATGCTGAAGGGACCGAAGGCGGACATTTAGCCAGAGCATACCTGTTGCTGGGACTTCGCGAGTTGGGGAAGCTGTTCGACGGAGCCAAGGATGCCGAATCTGGGGAAGGTCCTTCTGGGACCAAGTAGATAGGAGTTTATCTTTTCGCTTTATAAATGTAATAAGGCCGATGGCCATTAGTGACTTTTATTTCCTGTTTATTTAGTGTCAGTTTGGGATTCGTCTTATTTTTTATCAATAAAATGAGGCATTTAGCATTCTAAGTTCTCCAAACCAATTTGTCTATGGGCCTACCTCGAGCACAAAGAGGTTTCCAAATTAGGACACGATTTACATTCACGCACTATATGTTTAAATATTGCAATACTTTTTATGATCCTCACTAACTTGGTTACCTTTTTGTTTTTATTCATTGTTTTTGTTTTTATTATTCTCCTCCCCAAAAGGTTAGTTCGTGTACTCTGGCATCATCATCTTATTCCACGAGATCCAGGGGCCCTCCACCCACTCCTCCTCTTAGTCCTGTCAAAAACAAGAACAAAAGCAAAATGGAAGATCTAAACAACGTCAGGAAGGAGAATCCAACTAAACTAGTAGAGGCCACTAATGGCCATGGTACTTAGGTTCCTAAGAAGAATGTGTCACAACTGGAACAGAAGTTGCTGAAATTCCAAGAAGAGCTCGATCAGGTTCGGAATCTGGCAAACCTGTCATTTTCCCTCAGCACCCCAGATATCAACTTTCCCAACACTCAAAACCCTACACCTCCTCAAAATATCCCAAAGCAACAGAATCATCCCGCTCCGCACCATCACACTATTCCACCAAAGACTCAATGCAACACCTGTTATATCCCAAACAATACTCCACTACTCATCCTAGAACCTCATAAATCCACAAATGACCATTTCCACACCCACACACCAGGCCACCATAACACTCCTATCTATGTAGAGACCATGCCACGCTCCACCCAACCTATATCAAGCACACCTGAGTCTGATGAAAAGGATTTGCTTATCAGAAACCTAGCCGAGGAACTTAAGAGATTAACTAGTCGGATTCAGGGTGTTGAAGGAAGTAAAGGAATTGAGGGGCTGAACTATTAAGATCTTTGCATACAACCTGATGTCGAACTGCCCGAGGGGTACAAACCTCCTAAGTTCAAAATGTTTGATGGTACGGGTGATCCAAGGGTCCATCTTAGGACATACTGCGACAAGTTGGTTGGAGTAGGGAAAGACGAGAGAATCCGCATGAAGCTGTTCATGAGGAGTTTGAAAGGAGATGCGTTGTAATGGTACATCAGCCAAGATCCAAAGAAGTGATCAAGCTAGGTAGGCATGACATCCAACTTTATGGACAGGTTCAGGTTTGACACAGAGAATGCGCCAGATGTGTTCTATATACAGAATCTAAAGAAGAAGCCCACAGAGACGTTTCGCGAGTATGCTACTCACTGGAGGTCCGAAGCTGCTAAGGTCAGACATGCCTTAGAAGAGGAGAAAATGAACAAATTCTTTGTCCGGGCTCAAGACCAGAAGTATTATGAATGACTGATGATGATCGAGAACCACAAATTTTCTGACATTATCAAACCAGGCGAAAGAATTGAAGAGGGTATCAAAAGCGGTATGGTTACGAACTTCAAGGCCTTGCAAACTATAAATAAGGCCTTATAGTTAGGTGGTGTGTCCAAGAAAAGGGACATAGGGGCCGTGATGGTTGCACAAAGGACCAAATCTCCCCTCAAATACCAAACTTACCTAACACCTCCACTCATATATCAGCCAACCCCAAATTACCAAGCACCTTCACCCTCATACCAAGCTCCACCACCAACTTATCAGTCACCTCCACCTCTTACATATTAGCCAACTTCACCCAGATACTCTCAACCCGCACATGTTTACCAAACCTATAATGCTCAACCATCCTACTATCAATTATCTCCTGCACGCCAAAACTTCCCTAGACCTCGACCTAATTTTGATCGCAGACCTCCAAAATAATATACAGTCATCGCCGAACCTATTGTCCAGTTGTATGAGAGACTCAAAGCTACTGGTTATGTCACCCTCATCCCTGCTGCGACCCCTGAGAACCCTTCTCAATGGGTTAATCAAAACAAATCATGTGCATACCACTCCGGTATGAAAGGGCACACCATCAATGAGTGTCGTTCTTTGAAAAACAAGATCTAGTATTTAATTGATTACAAGATTATTGTGGCAAAGGAACCTGCTCCAAATGTCCGCAACAAGCCTCTGCCAGATCATAAGGGTGGAGGTATCCACATGATTGAAATAGAAGATGACTGTGATCCCGAGGGACCAATCGGATTGATCGCAGAAGGTGATGACCCAAAGAAGCCAATAATTACTCTCATCCCAATCATAGTCCAGATTCAACCGTCTGAGGACGCTGAGGTGAATATGTCTATATCACTTGAGTTTCAAGCAACATCATCCGCAAAGGCACCAGCACCAATTGAGGTCGAATTCGTGTCTTTGGCAAATGTACCCGCACCATTTGAGGTTGCAGTTTTTCCACCCAAGGCACATGCTCCGTTCGGAGTAAGGATATCCATGCCGATCCCAGTGTAAATGTTTACCATGACATCGTTCCATACAAAGGCTGTACCTTGGGACTATACAGCCGAAGCGAGAAGGAAAGACAAGGTCAGGTTCAAAGAGACTGTTGCAGCGCAGGGTATGACAAGAATTGGTAGAGTCTATACCCCTGAACATCTAGCTGAGTCAAGCAAGTAGGCCTCTAACCAGCCACCCATCATTGAGACAGGTCCAGACGACCTTTGGAGGAAAATACAGGCCAAGGAGTATTCGGTCATTGACCAGTTAAACAAGACGCCAGCATAAATATCCATCCTCTCCTTGCTGCAAAACTCTGAGGCACACAAGAATGCTTTTTAAAGGTGCTGAGTGAAGCATACGTACCAAGCAACATCACTGGCGGGGAAATGGCTAACATGGTAGGACACGTGCTGGAGAGCCATAAGATCACCTTTCATGAGGACGAGCTGCCACCTGAAGGGTTAGGGCACAACAAAGCGTTGCACATCACCGTGCAATGCGAGGACTATTTCATCACCAAAATCCTGATCGACGAAGGTTCCAGTCTCAACATTTGTCCGCTGGTAACACTCAAGAGGTTGGGTAAAGGACTACACGAGATAAAAGATGGAGCTATCAATGTGAAAGCTTTCGATGGTTCTCAGAGGTCCACCATTGGTGAGATTGTTCTATGCTTGCAAATGGAACCAACATGGTTCGATGTCGATTTCCAGGTGATAGATGTGCCAGCATCTTACAACCTGCTGTTGGGACGGCCATGGATTCATGCTGCTGGGGCTGTAGCATCAACACTGCATCAGGCAGTAAAATTCAAATGGAACCACCAGGAAGTGATCATTCAATGCGATGGTAGCAACCTTATATACAGTCGTCAGACCATTCCGGCGACCAAAGGAAGAAGGAAGCTGGGTGGAGAGACTTACCACCATATTGAACAGGTCAACGCTATCGGCGTGGGATAACAAAATTGAGAGTATACTGAATTGGAGCGGGTACGAACCCGGCAAGGGCTTGGCAGGAACCTCCAAGGAATCTCTAAGACCATAAAACTCAAGAAGCGTGGCACTACTTTCGGTCTGGGATATGATTACACCTGGGAAGAATTCAACAATTGGTCGCCACCATAGCGCGGTCCTTACTACCCATTGGAGCAGCCAATACCATGTCTGGAGCAGATTTTTCAACAAGCTGACATTGTTTATGGGTCAGGCGAAGAAGAAGCACTTGCAGTGGTGAAGAACTTGTTCCTAGAAGACAATGACATGGATTGTTGTGTTGTTCTCGAGGAGGAGGGGGAGGAAGGCCCTTCCATATAGGCTGTGAGCAGAGGGGCATGCCTTAATAATTGGACCATTAGGACAACTAGAGCCCGACGAGCCTCGGGGCAATGCTAAAACAAGCATCATGCACTATTTTTATTTACTAAATGATTTTCTTTTCGCATTTTCAATTCCCGCAATAAGATCTTCAATGTTCAAAACAGTTATGCAATTTATCAAAGCATTTTGACTTTTCTTATGAATCAACACTCATTATCATTTTCTCTTATTACTTTACTTATACAACATTACTATTACTTATCTTGATGAACCAATGACTGTGACATGCAATGAGATAACGCAACAAACGGACATGGATTCAGAGGAAGATGACATACCTGACGAGATTGTCAAAGAGGTTGAGAACTTTGAGAATAGACCTAAGTCCAACCTGGACGAGACCAAAATTGTCAACTTGGGAGATGCAGAAAATGCCAAAGAAACGCGAATCAGTATTCACCTATCGCCATCGGAGAAGAAAGAATACGCAGAATTTCTAAAGGAGTATGAGGACATATTCGCCTGGTCGTATGACGACATGACTGATCTGAGTATGTCTATTATGGATCACAAACTGCCAATCGATCCAATGTGTCCACCAGTAAAGCAAAAGCTCAGAAAGTTCAAGCCTGATATGAGTTTGAAAATCAAGGAAGAAGTCACCAAGCAGATCAACGTTAAGGTTCTCAGGGTAGTAGAATACCCGACATGGTTAGCCAACATTGTGTCAGTGCCAAAGAAGGATGGGAAGGTCAGAGTCTATGTCAACTACCGGGATCTCAACCTGGCCAGTCCGAAAGATGACTTCCCTTTGCCAAATATATGCATCCTGATTGACAACTACGCCAAGCATGAGCTACAATCATTCGTAGATTGCTTCGCTGGGTATCATCAAATCTAGATGAATGAGAAAAATGATAGAGAATCACAGACAGTGGCACGAGAAGTTATCATTTGCTCTTCTAGGGTATCGTACCATAGTCCTTACATCAACCGGGGTAACCCCCTATATGCTGGTTTACGGTACAGAGACTGTCATTCCCACTGAGGTAGAAATCCCTTCCCTAAGGATCATACAAGAAGTTGAGCTCAACGACGCAGAGTAGGTAAAAGTCGTTTTGAGCAACTAGCCCTTATAGACGGGAAAAGAATGTATGTGGTTTGTCATGGTCAACTCTATCAGAACAGAATGTCCAGAGTCTTCAACAAAAGAGTCAAACCAAGGCAGTTCACACCGGGGCAGCTGGTGTTAAAGAAAATTTTTCCGCATCAAGATGAAACTAAGGGGAAGTTCTCTCCCAACTGGCAGGGTCCATACATGGTTTACCAGGTTCTGACAGGAGGAGCTCTCATACTTGCAGAAATGGACGGAGAAGTCTGGCCAAAGCCGATTAATTCAGATGTAGTCAAGCGTTACTATGTGTCATCTTTATGCTTCCCTTATATGATGTAAATTGAACTATGCCTGACCTGATTCCCATTTAAGAGAGGATACGTAGGCAGCCCTATGGGTTCGGTCACAATTCAATAAAAATTTCATTTCCCCTCGCAATTGGAAACTAGGGCAGAATTTTGAGGAGGACCCTTAAAATTCCGAAGTAATTTCAATCGATCATCGCACGAGCAACAGTCAAAAGCATCAACCCATTAAACTGGGGCAGAATTTTGAGGAGGACCCTCAAAATTCCGTAGCAAAAGAGGATGTAATGTCCCAAACCATGTCACAGTCATCGGTTCATCTAAAAACCATTTTTAATTATACACTTATGTCATACTTTTACAAAAATCATTGCATGTTTATTATCGAAACTGCTTTGTTTAGCAACGCTACCCTAATGATATAGATTGTATCACCAGATTAGAGCCGAACGAGTCAAGTAAAGCCAACAGGGATACGAACTAACCTTCCCTCTTGCAAAACTCATGATTTTTCTTTGGATGCAGGCACTAGGATTGTGAAATCATTAAACTTACTATATGCCCATGGAACAAACATTGTTCAAGAATACAACTCTCTGAACCGTTGCACGTGCCAACATTTGCTATCAGCACACACGAGAAATGCTTCGTAGTCACAATGCTCCCAGTAATCACAATACCACAATCTACCATCAGCTAAGGAAACTCTACTGCCATTTGTTACTTTATTTTTGTATAAGGTTACCATTCTGCCTTCCAATTTGCATAAGGCTACCATTCTGCCTTCCGAGACTAAACGTTGTCTCCATCTGCATTTGCATTGCATAAGGCTACTATTCTGCCTTCCAATTTGTATAAGGCTACCATTCTGCCTTCCGAGACTAAACGTTGTCTCCATCTGTATCTGCATTGCATAAGGCTACTATTCTGCCTTCCAATTTGCATAAGGTTACCATTCTGTCTTCCGAGACTAAACACTGTCTCCATCTGCATTTGCATTACATAAGGCTACTATTCTGCCTTCCAATTCGCATAAGGCTACCATTCTACCTTCCGAGGTTAAGCTCTACCTCCATCTGCATTCGCATCTTTGCATAAGGCTATCATTCTTCCTTCCGAGGCTAAGCTCTGCCTCCCATTTTCTTCGAAACTAAGCACTATCTCAAACACTATTTACCTCACTTCTCTTACGGGTTAAGCTTTAACCTTCAATTCACAAGACTAAGCTTTGTCTTGTCCGCATCATACTATTGCATCATTCATGGGTGAAATATCGCCAACTCATCCAAAGGCGTCATCGTTCGGAGGCACCATCTTCATAGCCCGAGAACACCATGTCATGGCCTGAGGATCTCTTTTAATCTTTTGCATATCATTATTCAAAGGCGTCATGGTTCAGAGGCACCATCCTTATAGCCCGAGAGCATCATTTCATAGCCTGCGATCATACGCTTCATGGCCCAGGACATCATGGTCTAAAGACGTCATCCTAACCGTCCAAAGACAACATTCATAGTCTAACGGGAATTTGCATCATGTTTAAATTTATGCACAGAATACGCTTGTATTGCTTCTATTTGCAGGTAAGCCGGCGAGCAACGGCCAACCCGGCAGGAGCGATCCCGCTTCAGTTCCCTCAAGCCATATCAAACCTAACCATTTTCGTAAATCAGTCCACTCACCAAGCCCTGGATATTGCGTCCGTTCTTGAAAAGTCTCCATCGGCATACTCCGCCGACGGATCCTGAACTACATTCGGACTGATTCCTGTAAAACCAGAGATATGTAGGCAGCTCAGAAGCTAGGGTGTGGCCTAAACCTCTTCAAATCATTTCGCTCGGTCAAAATTGGTCATCATATCTTTACCCGACAACTCTTTCATCCTTCCCGGGTAAAGAGGGACAGCTGTTGATACCTAATTTTCCCTATGTATTTTTAATATTCAAAATAGCTCCAAAATAGCGTATAAATGCATACATAAGCATGTCCAAATGTTTTATTATTTTTCCATAACTTTTAAAAGGTTTTTAAATCAATCTATTTCCCTTTTTCATCCATAAAATCCCAATAATTATGTCCAAAATTATTATTTTTGATGATTCATTTATTGGATCTTTATATTTATGCCAAAATATGGCTAGGTTAATTTTTACATATTTTTACAATTTTGTTTAGTATTTTTTAAAGCTAATTGTATATAATTACAATATTAGCCTTTTTAAGATTTAATTGTGTTTTATATCCATAAAATTAAGCCCTATATTCTTAAATTGTTATTTACATGCTTTGAATCATTTTAGTGCTTTCAATTTATTCTCAAAAATTTATTTACTATTTTTTATAATTTAAAAAGGGGAAAATTGGCTATTTAAATAACAGCCCATTTGTATTTAATTTTTATCCTAAATTTAACCCCAAATCAAACCCAATTTCCCCTGCCCAATTTCAATTAAACTCGATCCCAACCCAATTTCAACCAACCCAAACCCGGATTCCCCACTTACCCTTTTAATCTAGGTCGTTGATCATTCAGATCAACGACCACCATTCACCCTTCCATAATTAAACCCAAAAGACCCCTTAACCTAATTCACTTTTCACTAAACGTCGCTCTTGAATCCCTATCATCTCAATTCTCTCTACAGCCTCACATAAATCCTAGCCGCCGCCACCCAATTCCACCCTAATTCCTTGCAATCCCTACCTAATCCATGGATTACCATGGCTGCTTGAGAGGTATATCGGCCTCTTATGGATCCTGGATGTTTGTTTCTGTGATTTCATGGTTTGAGATCTGGTCCAGTCCTTGCTCAACCGCTATCTCTGGTCTTTTTTCGGCCACCTTTGGCCGTTCAAGACAGATCCACGGCTTTTCTGGCTAGATCGGTAACTTTTAAAGTCTTTCTCACTTTTTCGGGTTCTTTGAAACCCTAGTTTTAAGGTCTTTTGAAATTCTTTCAGATCTATCTTAGATTTGTGCTTATTATGAACTTCTCAAGTGTTTTCTCTAAGGTTCTTCGATTTTCATTCAAAATGACTCTTCATTTTTCAATGATTAGGGTTTCCTAAAACTTTTTTTAAAGATCTCTCCTTCGATCTTCAGCATAGTTTATGATTTTTCTATGTTCAAACGACTTGTTTATGCTTTCCTTCTACCTGATTCAGCATATTGAAAACCCTAGCTCTTTTTGGTCTTATCCGAGTTCTGAAATTGTCCTTGTTTGTTTGAATGTGTACTTGTTCGATTAAGTTCTTTGTTTCTGCCTCTCTTTTCCTTGTTTGACTTATCTGATTCTGAGTTCTTGTCATCTCTTAAACTCGACTACTGTTGAAGCCCTAATTTCTTAAAAGAGTTTTCCTCGCTTATTACTATGAGTTTGAAGGTCTTTACTTGTTTCTGACTTTCTTACCTATTACTATGTTTTTCTTCACTTTTGATTCTATGTGACTACTTGACCTTGTTGACTATTGTGCTTCGAGTAGATTTCTTTTACTACTGAATCCTAGCTTATTCCTGCTACTGCTGTATGTTTGTGTTGTTTCTTTTGCCAATGTGTTTGGCCTTGCATGTCTGATACTTTTGTTCATTCTATTTATATGTTGAAGTGCAGAATCATGTTTCTTTCTTGATTGATCTTGATTTCCTCAATCTCACGACTGATTGCAAAGGGTTCCCTTATAAACCCTAATTTTTTTACTCATTTGTTTAACATTAATTAATTCCTTTCTTTTACTATGATGTTTGATCGTGCTGAACCCTTTCCCAAAACTAAGCATATTTTGTACTTAGTCTCAATTATTTACTTCATACTTTTATTGCCCCCTTATATGGCAATAATCAATCTGTCCCAAACTAATTTCTTTCGTTAATTAACCTTGTTAGTATCTGTTAAGCAATGATTCCTTAATTAAAGGGAATCACTTGTGTTAATTGATTCTGATTGTGATTATTTTCATGTGTGTGTTAAGACTTTACTTATTACCTTATTCTTCACTCATTTTCAAAACTATAAGTACCCTACCCTCTCTTCTTTAAAAAAGACAGAACAATTTGAGTTCAGAACACACACTTACACTCAAAAACTCTCTCCTTCTTTACCACTACTTGTGCTATTGCTTTGTCTAGCCGGCTGAAAGTCAAGGCTAGACTGTGGGATCTTGCTTGCTTTACCTTTCTGCACTTTGCTTCTCTACTGGTATGTCCTAGTTAATTTTTAAGCCCCAAAAACAACATGCTTCTTTAGTTGCTTCAGTTTCTTTCACTCTTGCCTACTTCTGCTCATGTTTCTGCAGTCAAGTTACATTATCATGCTGTAATATGTTCCCTTTTCCCTTAGATTAATGTTTCCATCTATGCGTGTTTTAAAGCATATTCTGTCTTATTAACCCCAAACCCCTATATCCCCTCTATGTGTTTGTGTTCCTTTGACTGGTTTGTGGTCATGCCAAAATCAGCTATTGTTGTGCATGGCTAAACCAGACCCCTGCTGGGTTCATGTGCTTACAGACAAATGTATCCCTAAAACCCCTAGACCCCTTTGAATGACTACTGAGTAGTTTTGAGTTTTACTACTACTACTACTGATTTAAATCGCTTCTGTCACAAATTCCACACTGCACTCATTTTATTTGGTTATGTAAATTTAGGTGTGAGCACTGCCCGGGATCCCTTGAGGTCCTTAGGGAACTCTGACACACCCAGGTATGAGAAAAGGCTTTGAAATACTGGCATTGAAGTGGTTCATTACATAACTCAGAGAGGAAGTCAAGATCAAGCTTCCTTTGGTTGTAATTTCTTATTTCTGCACTTCTTTTGTAATTCAATCATTTGGTCTGTAATAATTTGTAAACAATTATGGGGTGATTAGTGAAAAAGGGTGGGTAGTTGTATATAGTGGCTAAATTGGGTAGATAACATGCCTATATGGTCTATTTTGAATATGGTCTGTTAGATAACATGCATATAGGATTTGCTTTGGTTTAAAATAAATTCTATATGTTTTACTTTCACAATTAGAAACCATGTCTATAGGGTATAAATGGCGTTAACAGTACAGATCATGCCTATAGGGTTAAAAATCCGTTTTATAATTAGATATCATGCCTATAGTATATAAAGTAATTGAAGTTCAATTTTTCATTACAGAATGTATCCAGATTCGTTTCCCTTGGAGATCATGCCTATAAGTCCAAAGTCAGCCTTTAATAATTAGATACCATGCCTATATGATTTAAAATCAACTGTAATAAAAATCATGCCTATAAAGTCTAAAACTAGTTTAGTTAAAAATCAGTTTGACTCGTGCCTGTCTGAATCAGATTAAATAACCTACTCTTTTCGTGTTAATCAATATCATTAGAAAGCATGCCTATAAGATCCAAATTGCATGTTTAAAATTAACCACTGCTCTACTACATTCTTAATCAATATAGATATCATGCTCATAGGACACCACCATTACTCCTAGGCAAGCCTTAGGTAATTACTTAAATAAAATTGGAACTGCCTTTGTTAATTACCAACCGCTACAACCAATAGGCAGGCCTGATTCGGACTTCTTTTCTGAGTTATACAATGAATCTGGTTCAGACTCAAACTTTGCTTTAGGATTTTTTAATTCAGACCTTAACTGTGTTTAAGTCATGCTATTTATATGAATTGTTTACGGAGGTATATATGAGCCCTCTAATTGTTTATATGTTCCCCTCAAAATGCAGTCCTACGTGTTTTGTATGTCGCCTTAGCCTTTTACCTTTAAACCTAAGAGTCAGCCTAAAATCCTCCCTCTTATAAGAATAATAGTCCTAAATTCCTCCGAGACTGATAGAATGGGACGGGTAATAACATGCAATAGAGGTCGAGACCAATCCACGTTTTAATACCTTAACGGGGTGAGAAGGGTAGATATGGATATGATGACCGGAGCACTAATACCACGTGTATCCCCTCTTCTGAGGAGTGTCATACCGGGTGTTGCATTGAGGTGATCCATATTATAAACAAACCTAGGACCCCCTTTTATTTTTTACAGGCATGTCTAGCTTATAACTCTTTTTCCAAAACCATGCCTTTTAATTGTTTGCACTTGTGTATTTAAACTTAAATCTCTTATTACTTGAGCCTTTCATTTGATTACTTGCTAATTGCACAAATTCACAAAAACTATCTGGCCGGGAACCATACTAGTGGATCTTGAGGGGTGCCTAACACCTTCCCCTTAGGATAATTTCAAGCTCTTACCCAATCTCTGGTTATCAAACCTAGTTGTAAATGAACTCTATGGGTGTCCTAATGCACCTTAAATCATTAGGTGGCGACTCTTCAAATACCCAATTCCCAAAAGGAACGAGTCATTATACCCCATGAATGTCAAAACCCGGACTGATCTCCGTTGGAAGGGGAAAAAGGGGGTGCGACAACGAAAAAGGCTTATGTCGGATGCAACCTCTCAGAACCAGGTAAGTTCCATGAGTTTTTAACTAACAATGCCGATTTGTTTGCCTTTTCCCATTCAGATATGCCGGTAATCCCAAGGGACATCGCTACACACAGGCTGAATGTTGACCCTCTTTACTCGCTAGTACGACAAATGAGGAGAAAATTCAATGCCGCCATCAATGAGGTAGTCAGCGAAGAAGTTGATAAGTTGCTTGCTAACGGTTCCATCTGAGAATCGAAATATCCTTAATGGGTCACCAATATGGTCATGGTAAAAAAAAGAACGGGAAGTGGCAGATGTGTGTTTACTTCACCGACCTGAACAAAACATGCCCGAAAAATTCCTTTCCGTTACCACATATCGACCAGCTCATCGATGCAACGGCGGGACACGAACTACTAAGCTTCTTAGACGTTTATTCTGGTTACAACCAAATTCTAATGGCTGAAGAAGACCGAGAAAAGACCACTTTCATCACTTACCAAAGAACGTGTTGCTACAAAGTCATACCGTTCGAAATCAAGAATGCAGGGGCGACGTATCAAAGGTTAGTCACCAAGATGTTCAAAGAATAACTCGATAAGACCATAGAGGTTTACAACGACGACATGCTAGTGAAGTCGAAAAAGAAAAAGGATCACATTGGTCATCTGAAGAAGCCTTCGAGATATTGAGGCGATACGGAATGAAACTGATTCCCGAAAAATGTGCCTTCAGCATAACCTCAGGAAAGTTCCTTGGTTTTCTAGTGTCACAAAGGGGTATCAAAGTCAACCCGGATCAGATCAGGGCCATTAAAGGAATATCGGAGATATTAGGAAAGACCACGGGCTATAGTGGAATTCAGAATGCGTCGACGCCTTAAGAAAATTGAAAGCGTATCTATCCTCGCCACCACTACTCGTCAAGGCAGACCCAGGCGAATGCTTCCTAGTGTACCTAGCCGTCTCCGAAGTCGCAGTATGTGCAATTTTGGTCCGCCAAAACAAAGGTACACAATCTCTGATTTACTATATCAATAAAACCTTAATTGATGCCAAAACAAGGTACCCTCACCTTGAGAAACTAGCTCTGGCATTAATCGTAGCTTCACAAAAGCTTAGACCATATTTTTAATGTCACCCCATAAAGGTGGTGACAACCTTCCCCCTTAGGGGAATCCTACACAAACCCGAGCTATCGGGTAGGTTGGCCAAATGGGCCATAGAATTAAGCGAGCATGATATAACATACCAACCGCGAACTGCTATAAAGTCACAGGTGCTCGCCGACTTCGTCGCGGATTTCAGCAAGAAATTATTGCCTGTAGTAGAGCAGGAGGCACTCCGCGCTTTCGCACATTCCGACCATTAGGTCCTCTACACCAACGATGCATCTAATGCATCGGGATCGGGACTGGGACTCATCCTCGAGGTTCCTATGGGCGAAGTAATTCGCCAATCCATACAATGCCCCGAGATGACTAACAACAAGGCCGAGTATGAAGCTGTGATTGTAGGATTGAAATTAGCCCTCAAATATGGTGCTCGACGACTCGTCTTCCACTGCGACTCTCAACTTGTGGTGAACCAAGTCACTAGGACTTTTCGAATCAAAGAACAGAGACTACAAAAGTACCAGTCAGACATTCACAAGCTAATGCCAGAATTCGATGAATACCGCCTCGACCAGATACCTAGGACGCAGAATATCGAAGCGGATGATCTCGCCAAGCTAGCGACAACCACCAGAAATATCAACAAGGAAAACGTGGTCACTCTTCTCCATTCCTCAATAGACCAGGTCGAGGTACATTCTGTAAACCTAACATGGGACTGGCGAAACCGTATCATAACATATTTGCAGGATGGAATGCTCCCACAAGATAAAAAAAGAAGCTAGAAAGCTTCGAATACAGGCAGTCAGATACAACCTCGTAAATTGTGATCTTTACAAGAGAACGTTCGGCGGCCTCTGGCCAAGTGTCTTGGGCCATATCAAACAAGGCGAGTACTAGAAAAAGTACACGAGGGGCACTGCGGCGCCCATACGGGACACCGCACCCTCGTCCGATGCCTCATCCGCATAGGATACTACTGGCCTACCATGAAAAAAGAAGTTGTGGATTATGTCAGGAAGTGTGAACAATATCAAAAGTACGCCCCTATGATACACCAAGTAGGGGAACTCCTGCATTCCGTCACTTTGCCATGGTCATTCATAAAGTGGGGGATGGATATTGTCGGACCCCTCCCGGTAGGACGAGGTAAGGTACGTTTCCTTTTGGTTTTAACTAACTATTTTTCTAAGTGGTTGGAAGCAGGTGCATACACTCAAATACGTGAGCAAGAAGTTATCGCGTTCATATGGAAAAATATAATATGCCGCTTCGGCATTCCCAAAATAATCAGCTGCGACAACGGACCTAAGTTCGTCGGAAAGAAAACGATCGAGTTTTCTGAAAAATGGCACATCAAGCGAATACTCTCCACACCATACCATCCCGTCGATAACGGCCAAGTCTAATCCTCCAATAAAGTGATACTGAATATATTGAAAAAGAAGCTCGAGGACGCCAAAGGGCTATGGCCGGAACTGTTGCCAGAAGTACTATCGGCATACCGCACTACGCCAAAGACCAGCACAGGCGAGACACCATATTCACTAGTCTACGGGACTGATGCGGTTATACCCGTCGAAGTCGGAGAACCTAGCTTAAGGTACTCCAGCGAAAGCGGACCAAGCAACGATGAAAGTAGGCTATAAGATCTGGATAAAGTGAAGAACAAAGAGATATGGCCCACGTAAGAATGGTAGCCCAAAAGCAACAAGCAGAAAGGTACTATAACAAGAAGGCCAAAGTACGACCGCTCAAGGTCGGAGAGTACATCCTCAAAGCTAAAACACAAGCAGCAAAACACTCTAATGAGGGAAAACTGGGAACAAATTGGGACGGGCCATACAAAATCACGACGGCAGCAAACAAATGAGCATTCCAGTTAGAGACAATGGAAGGAAAACTACTTCAAAACAATTGGAATGTCGCCCATCTCAAATACCTCCACTTCTGAAAGGAGGCGCCACCTAAGTCGTACTCTTTTTCCCTCATCTAGGTTTTATCCCAATCGGGTTTTCTTGGTGAGGTTTTTAATAAAGCGACAAGGGGACGTCTCGAGGCCTGAAGTATTGTTCATTACCCCGCCCACCGACGTGATCTCTAGGCCGAGTAATGAAGGGACTGGATATAGATAGCCAAATCTCCATTGTATGTACAAAGTCGACATGTATCTCCTACAGGAATATAATCAAATCTCCAACGTATGAACGTACATCCCACTGGCTAAGGCCATCGATGAAAAATGAGTTAGACTTCACTCGAACTACGATGGGATCCTACTTCAACGCCAGTTCGAAGGTAACATCCCAATGGCTAAGGCCATCGACAAAAAACGAGTTCGACTTCACTCGAACAACAACGGGATCCTACTTCGACGCCAGTTTAAAAGTAATATCCCAATGGCTAAGGCCATCGACGAAAAATGAGTTCGACTTCACTCGAACTACGACGGGATCCTACTTCGACACCAGTTCGAAGGTAACATCCCAATGGCTAAAGCCATCGACGAAAAACGAGTTCGACTTCACTCAAACTACGAAGGGATCCTACTTCGACGCCAGTTCGAAGGTAACATCCCGATGTCTAAGGCCATCGACAAAAAACGAGTTCGACTTCACTCGAACTATGACGGGATCCTACTTCGACGCCAGTTCGAAGGTAACATCCCAATGGCTAAGGCCATCGACAAAAAACAAGTTCGACTTCACTTGAACTACGAAAGGATCCTACTTCGACGCCAGTTCGAAGGTGACACCCCAATGACTAAGGCCATCGACGAAAAATGAGTTCGACTTCCCTCGAACTACGACGGGATCCTACTTCGATGCCAGTTCGAAGGTAACATCCCAATGGCTAAGGCCATCGATGAAAAACGAGTTCGACTTCACTCGAACTATGACGGGATCCTACTTCGACGCCAATCGAAGGTAACATCCCAATGGCTAAGGCCATCGACAAAAAATGAGTTCGACTTTACTCGAACTATGACGGCATCCTACTTCGACGCCAGTTCGAAGGTAACATCCCAATGGCTAAGGCCATCGATGAAAAACGAGTTCGATTTCACTCGAACTACGACGAGATCCTACTCGACGCCAGTTCGAAGGTAAAATCCCAATGGCTAAGGCCATCGATGAAAAACGAGTTCGACTTCACTCGAACTACATCGGGATCCTACTTCGACGCCAGTTCAAAGGTAACATCCCAATGTCTAAAACCATCGATGAAAAACGAGTTTGACTTCACTCGAACTATGACGGGATCCTACTTCGATGCCAGTTCGAATGTAACATCCCAATGGCTAGACCATCGACGAAAAACGAGTTCGACTTCACTCGAACTACGATGGGATCCTACTTCAATGCCAGTTCAAAGGTAACATCCCAATGGCTAAGGCCATCGATAAAAACGAGTTCGATTTCACTCGAACTACAATGGGATCCTACTTTGATTCCAGTTCGAAGGTAACATCCCAATGGCTAAGGCCATTGACGACAAACAAATCCGACTTCCCTTGAACTATGATGGGATACCACCTCGACGCTAGCTCGAGAGTAGCATCCCAAAGGCTAAGGTCATCGCCAAAAGAAAAGGACCTGACCTCACCCGGAGCAAAATCGGCTTAACAAATCGATGAGTACCCGTGATGTCACAAAAATTACAAGGATCATCACCAAAGTGACAAAACGATTTCTTCATTACAACAAAATATTACTAGCATCTATCTTTACAATGGGCTCAAGCATGCCCTTACAAAAATCCTGAAGCAAAAAATAAGTACAAACCAAAAATTACACATAATCCCCGACAGGATACGCATCTTTATACCAAGAGTCAGAGGTAAGACGGTTCGCATCATCAGAGTTGATGTCTTCCCCGTCGGGCGTAAGAGGGTCATATCCGCATGCCTCATGAGCTGCACGAGCTTCTGTACGCACACCCTGGAGTTCTAGTTTAGATGCCCTCCTGTTAACATGAAGAGCCTTGTACGCATCGAGTCGGGCCTCAGCATGAACCTACAACTCGTATAAACGATGAGGCACGACAGGTTCGGCCGAAGCACGAGACATAGAAGGTTGCGAGCGTCGACTCGCGCCCTCTGCTCTCAACGACGCCACTTGCCCATTCAGTATGGATAGCTCCGCCTCCAACTCCTTAACACGCTTCTAAAGCCCTGCTACCTTAAACTCGGATGCCTACTTCTCCTTGGTCAGCTCCGACCTACAGACATGGAGGGTATTTTCCAAGGCTGCCATTTCATAAATAGCAGTCGCCAGCTTATCGACACTGACACTCAACTCACCCTTAAGCCCATCAATATCCACCGCCTTCGTACCCAATTCAGCGGTCAAACTGGCCACCTTTTCTTGCAAGTCGGCATTCTCGGCCATCACCCCTTTACTTAACTCACGCTCATCTTCTTTCACCTTAAGGGAGGCCTCAAGTTCACTGTTGCGGGCGACGGCCTTCATAAGTTCCTCATCTTGCTCCCTCAGACTCGACCTTGTGCGCCAGTTGGTCTTCCCTATGTTTAAGTCCCTCGTGAAATAGTTGAAAATTAGGGTCCTGATTATAAATGTCGGTCATTGCACGATGCTTAGCGCGATATTGTTGATATTTGGAAGACATCTTCTCGTAGATGGCCGTCCTTTTCCTTTCCCAGTGCTCGCGCTCGGTCTCTATGATAAGGGTCTAGCATAAGAAGAAAGAAGTTAAGACAAAAATACAAGTCGACAATAACAATGCAAACCCAACGACGAAAAGGAAAAGAAAGACACCTACCCGCAAGGCCATGCCGGCGACGTTCTGAGACAACTCCATGTCACTCATCGCCCTAAGCACCTCGCTCTCGGGGGCAGCACATAGAAGGGCTAAAACAGACGCCACTTGATCGCAGTTCGATAACAGGTTGTAGTCACATGGGACAACTATATGACGATCAGACCCTTCCACTCTGACCTCCACATGAGTATGGCACCCTACAAACTCACGAACATCCTTCGGGTCGACATCTGAACCCGAGCCTTCACCTTCGACGCGCAGGCCTCCTCCAATGTTGGATGACGCGCCACCCTCAATGGAGCGCACGATGCCGGCTCCTGGGTAAACCACTTCCGTTTGGGGAGACCTCCCCGCTAAGACGGCGTCAGCCATAAATGTGGCCACAGGTGCCGTCTGCGACATACCCACCCTACTTCTACCAACGTCCACGGGCACATACTTCACAAGCTCCACTCCCTTCCTTTTTCTCAGTAACAACTCGTCCCCGTTAGAGGATTTGTCCAAGAGGTGAAGGGTCGGTACGGAAGATGCCTTCTCCCTCACGACCATATCCCGAGAGGGACCTTCCATTTGAATCGGCTGAGGACCACCCCCTCGAACAGATTCAGTCAAAGTAAACTGCATTCCTGCAGCAGCGACAGCCTGTCAGAATGCAGGGACTAGGGCCCTCCGCCTGGAAGCTCCTCGACCTGTCGTCATGAAGAGTCAAATCAATAGATGGCATTGTATAACCAACGAAGTGATATAGGGGAAAATTTTTACCAAATGAAACTCTCGGGCCGTAACGTTTTACGAAGGCAGGCCAATCTTGGGTCTCCGTTGCATGGGGCAACAGACGGGCTACCCAATCCCTTATACCTGCAATAGGGTGGGATGGACGCCCCATAGCTACAAACGAGAAGCAAACAAACCCTATAATGAATGAAGAGGAAAAGAAAGAGTAAAATAAGTGGCGACACTTACGAGTCTCGTTCCACCACTCCGGGAACCTGGCGGGGTCGGAAACAATGTGTTCGGTTTTGACAAAAAAGTACTTATGCCAAAACTTGTGACTTGCTAAGTTGTCGGTCCCAACCACCAGCCCTTTTGTTCCACGGTGCCTCAAATTCACCATAGTGCCTCTATGGAAACTGGTCGAGAATAGGTGTAAGAGGTAGTGGATAGTAACCTCGCATCCCGCCAACTCCGTATACTTTGTCAACAACAGAAGTATCTTAAGTGTGTACGGTAAAAATTGCGCCGGGCAAACTTGATAGAATCTACAAAACTCTTCCACTAACGGAAGGAGGGGGAAAGAATGACTAATCACGAAAGGGTACTTATAAAAAGCACAGTACTCAGGCCTATGGACTTCCACGAAGTCCCTTCCCGCTGGAACCATGTCAACATGAACGGGGATGTTATACTTTGTACGGAGAGCGTTAATGTGAACTTGTTCCGTTTCAGAGAGCACGGGGCAGGAGTAGAAGGAGGATCCTTGAGGAAGTTGCTTCGAGACATGGGGTGTCTCGGCAGCAACTCCTCCACAGTGGGAAAACTATCCCCCTCTCCACCATCATATCTTCACTGCCAGAGGGGAGCGCCACATACAACGGGGCGGCCTCAGAAACCCCCTCACGAGATCGATCTGTTCTTGGCATTTCTTCGATGAAAAAGGTGTTAAAACAATAGAGAAGGTTGTGAACGAAGAATGGGAGAAGAAGAAGCAGAAGGTTGTTAGAACAAACTCGGGAGGAATGAGAAAGGATAACCAGAAACGAAATGGCCAAGAGTTTTTGAAAAAAACAAACTCTCCACCTATTTATAGGATTGGGTGGCGCCAGAATCGAAGCGGAAGGTTGCAGAGTGGCACCGAAATCGAAGCGGCAAGCCCTCAACCCCTATCTCGAAAACACGCATAATGATGACGCACGTGGAGATGACATCATTTCCCGATAAAATACATTATCTGGTGTCTTGCTGAGCACGCTGACCGCCCATTATTGGCCAAGCCGTAACGCATTGTAAGACCAAATTTCTCCATAAGAGCGAGTGGTGTCCGCTTATCGAGGACGCACCAAGTTGCAACCTCGACAAGCGGAGGGACTAACTGTATGGGTCCAAATTTGGACGACCACGAATGTTGATGAGTACGACAAGCGGCGAGATCCTCATAGCTCGACATCCTGCAAGGGACGACAGACGAGCGAACAAGAGACTGTACGACCTTTGCAGTAGTGTAGGTCCATTCGCAGGCATTAGGAATATTCTTTCGAATATTCTCTATGATTTGTCTTTTAGGGCTTAGAAGGGGTTTGACCCTTATATATATTGCATAAAGACAACCACCTTGTAAGTGGCTTCTTCTGTATTTTTCCAACTAAGAACACTTTGTTGTGATACTTGCTTACATAAGCAATTGATGTCATTACTGTTTGAGGATTCATCTTGATGAGGCCAAGAAATATCACCTTCTGTATTCACCTTGTGTATCTTTTGTTCTAGAGGTTATTATACTTAGCTAAGATTTACCCCTTCATTTTCTTAAATTAATTTATTCAAAGATCCCAATATCTTTTGAGTTAAACATCTACCACTAGCTAAATCAATAAGATATGATCGTTTTGATATTGATCATTATCTCCTTCAATTTCTCCATTCCGTCTGCTATTAGATGTCGCTTTAAAAATTCTAGGTAGTCAACAAGTATTAAACAAAGGGAACTTTGAATAGTTTAACTAAATGGCAGCTACGGACAAAGACAATTCAAAAGAACAGATACATCCACTACGTACATTCACCTGACAAGCTAACCCGAGAAGCGCACAAACTGCTTGACAAGATGTGTGTACCACTACCACAACAATGTTTTAAAAGGCGAGGGCGTGAAACGGAGCATTTTACTTAATAAGGGCGAGGCGAAAGCTTCGAGACATGGGACGTAAGCCCCACAGATCTTTAATATTTTTAAATTTATGAATTAATAATATAGCATTACAACACAATACAATATAAAGGATGCATTAAAAATTCAAGAAAACTAAAAAGAATTAAAGAAAATCATATAAAATAAAATATTTAGCATATTTTACAAGTATAAATAATACAATACGTTTAAAGTTACTATGAAATATAAATTAACTCCAATCTCTTAACTTTCAAATAATTAAAAATTATAATTTCTTCAAAAATGTTATCAAACTGCATATTTTACCTCTTTAAAAGTAATACACAATAAATTTTTTAATATTGTAATTTAAAATATTACTCCGTCATAAGTAAACATAAAATTATTTTTAAATAGTATAATAAAAAATTTATGATAATTTAAATTTATGATAATTTTGAGAGATATAGAACTAAGACATGAAGATCTATCAAGTAAAGAAATAAATTTTGGTTATCTATTTTTAGAAGAAATATTCAAATGATATTCACCCTCACGATGTTCCCAATTAGTAAGTATACAATAATATATTTCGTTATTTGAGTTATTCACAATTTTCATATTTCTATAGATAAAAAGAACTTTAATCATTCATTTGTTAAAGAATTTTGACAGTTAACAGTGCAAATTAGTGAATTCAACATATGATTTGCACAAGAACTATTGGGCGAGTCCCGAACGTTGAGCGTTAGGCGTGTTTAGGGCGCACCGTCGGGCGCCTAGGGGCGTAAGCCTCAGAGAACTAAGTCTCACACATAAGTCTCAAGATGTGTTGATAGTGCCCCGCCCCGGGGCGAGCCCCGAGGCGAGTCGCAAAAAAGCCTTTTAAACAGTGTACCACAGTACCAAGGTTGCTAGGAGTTTCGACAAGGAACTAAATACTTCTATGCCATTAATTCTATAATTACGGAACATTTTTCAGGTTTTCTTTTATTCTTAGATAATAAAAAGATAAATGGCAAAGATCTGGTGGCCACTGCCAACTACATTCTTGAGTCATTATCCGATGATAATCATATGGTGTAGCAGAACCGGATTCCCAGACATCAACTTACCACACAAGAATAACTTTTATTTTTTGTCAGGAAAATACAAATTTCTTTACAACATTTGAATTACATGTTCCATTACTAAATACTCCGATGAAAATCAGATTCGTAGTATACAAGGCTTAATTTATTTTACAGGACTATTAGAAGATCTACTAGGGAAAGTACATACATTTATATTTACAAAAAATTCATATAATGTGGTACAACATATGTATAAATTTTGTTCGTTAGATACCTAAATACCCTTCACACTACATCTTTGACGCAGAAGACGCATTAGTTAGAACCATTCCACGACACAACTGGGATAAAAACCTGCTTCTGTAGTAACAGCAGAAAGAGATCGCAGTTCTTTCTGGATTTTCCTCCTTTCGTAGAAAACAGAGCATGCAAGAGATATGCATTTCACCCCACTTTCTACAAGCCAATCTCCTCCTCCACAGTGCCGACATATCTAGAAGGATGTAATAATCATAAGCATGCATATCAGAGATAACATGCTGCGAAGTGTAAGAAAATTTTAAAATATTGTAGCCCAAGGGGGGAATTTCCCAGGAAAAAATGTGTTCTGTTTAGTGGATCATTATCATGGTTCTATCGATGACAAATATAAAGGAAGAAAGGAGAAGCTCAATAAGCAGGTAGGGGGAGAAGAAAAAAGGATCATTATCAACCCAGATTTTGCGGAGCCATATGTTTTTGTGCTAACATGTACCAATATCAATTTTATAAAAAGAAGATAATGCTCAATGAGTTAGATACTCACAGCAGCAAGGTGTTGGATGTTTCTTTCCAATATTGAAGTTCTTCCTGTTAATGCAGCTGCAACTACAGCTTCGTTTCTGGAACAGTTTTGACAGACGTAACTAGATGCCTGGATCAACTCACCGCATAGGATACAATGTTTTGACATATAGTAATAATCAATTCTAGTTCTGTGCGCATTTGCAGCAAATGGGTGACGTTTACCAGCAGCCTCCCGCTCCGGACGAGGCATATCTGAAAACCACTGATTCAAGTCAGCTCGAACGAGCCCAAATACTCGTTGCAGAGCTGGGATTATCTGTTTCTTGATATAATATATGTCATTCAACCTGTAAGGTGAATCAATCGAAAGAAGATCCAAGGGATCTACCACGACATCAGCCAGCCTGGCACCAGGTTCACCATGAACCACAACATAAGGTACTCTCTCTGCATACCGAGGTTCTGCCCTAGGGTCGACTCTCATTGCCTTAGTGGCAACAATTGCTGCTGGTGGAAGTGAAAAAGCCTGTGCAGAATAGGTGCCTAAGCGTACCTCTTTTGCAAAGACAAAATCCTGAAGAGATACTCTGCCTGATATAATCTTTTTCCACTGACGCACCAAGTAATGTTTCACCTGTGCACACATAAAAAGCATTTAAAACAGAATTAATAGATACTACATAGTTTAGAATTCCCATGAACATACACATCAAACTGACGGCATTAACAATAACTGTTTCAAGCCGAACAGAAAAAGGGTATCTAGTAATTTACTGGGAGTACTTTAAATTGAACTGGCTTGAGCTGTTGTAATACTTCCTCTCGTTGGTGTTTTACAGCTTCCGAACATAGGATTCACAAATAGCATTCACCATACAGATAAGTAAGATCAACTACATTTCAAGGCAAACTAGTTGGGTCGGCAACACAAATCATCCGCATCCCCAAATGGAAGAGGTGCATGCAGGTAAGCGATGTTCATCTGGAGTACTCTGTATAAAATCGCTTCAGAAGGGATTTCCTTCAGGGCTTAGCAATCAATGTAAGTTATACTTCATACTCTAGAGGGTTGAAGGAGTATGATGCTATGGTTATGATGAGATTTATAGGACTGAAGATAAATATTCAGCGAACACCTAACAAGCATATACACATAAAAAGAAGACTGCTTAACGTCAAATACCCGCCTGGTTCTAGAGAAGATTAGATAGAAATCAGTCATATTACTCTACCATAACTGTTGCTTAACATCAGCTCGACACTGTTCATTTTGCCTATTGATACTATGACAATGCCATGTACACGTAGGGAAATTTTACCCTGCTTAGACTGGCATCATGCAAAGAAGATGGTTAGTAAAATGCCTGAAAAATGTGTATGATAAGCCATTGACAGACATGTCCTTATCTGGCAGAACTTGCTATAGAGCCCCTAGCACTACTCAAGCATGTTCTCTAACTTTGTTGATTTTAAATATTCAACGAATTTAATAACACTGAAGGAAGCCACATAGGTCCGTACACATGAAGATTACCTTCTCAATATCTTTATATTCAAAAAAGACTCTTATAGAGCGCTCCATTATCTTGGACACAGCCCCACATGTATCTCTTCGTACTGTCTCAATACCTTTAGCATCAAACACTGGTTTGCTTTGGCCAAGGTTCTCGTAACTATAACCAACATATCGTTTCTTAGTAAGGAGGAAGCACGAATCGTAAACCTTTTCCATCTTTAACGTGACTGGATTTGGATTCATTGCAGTTACTTCTGATGCAATTTCATGACCAATTCTAAAAGCTTCTTCAATGGACCGTCCTTCAAGGAGTACAAACATGCTGCGAAAACAAAAGCATGGATCAACCTTGAAGAACGAGAACAAAACAATACTGGGAGAAATGAACTCTAAATTATCAAGGGCAACACATCAAATCTGATGAATGAATCCATGTTTTTTCCTTTTCTAATGTGACTGTATAAGGGTTCATTACAGGTGCAACCTTTGTGGCATACTTGTAAGCTTGTTTAACATGTATCCTTTGAGGAGAACAAAGATGCTACAAAGAAAATGAAATAACTTAACAGCTCGTGCTTCATATTGCAATAGAATAAACTACGTTTTGATTTGACAGCGAATCAGCAAAAGCTGGTTGCTGAACTTCTAGTCTACATTTCAACGTCTCTCTCTGAATCCTTCTCCAAAAGAATTCACTGACAAAATCAGATGTTTCTAAACTCAGAAATATCTCATACAAAATGCAGTCAAAACATGCTACTGCGGACTTGATTTTGTACTATACATGGACACTTCAAAACTGCTTTATAGCCAAAAATCAACAACCAATTTCCAGTAGCATTCACAGACAAGATCAGATGGTCGTTGAATTTTTTTATTTTTTTTTGATAATTGTGGTGTCCGGGCCAGCTTGCCGGCACCTCGACTAATTCCATCGGATACCTGCGACCTCTCACCAGCGACAGGTACTAGGTAACTCTCAGATGGTCGTTGAAATGAAAAACATCTCATACAGTGCAATCAAAACATGCTAGTGAGAACTTGATTATGTCCTAAATATAGACATCCCTTATCAATTCCAGTACCATCCCTTATCAGTTCCAGTACCATCCCTCATGTCCTAAACTATTTGGCAATCCTAACTTAGTTACCAATTCCAGTACCATCCCTTATCTACATATGACATTACAGATCACAGAGTAGCTCAGTCAGACACAAAAAGTGCAAAGTCGGCAAGCCACAAAAATTATTAGACTTTCTGCTAGACTGATTGGATAAAAAATAATCTTCAAGCCAGCAAGTGTGTGTGCATGAATAAACTCATTTCATCATCATTACATGTTTCAATAAAGCTTGCATTACATGGCTTCTATATTATTTTCCATTACATTACACCTCCTTGTTATTTCGTGTAACTCAAAACCATGTAGCATTTCAAGATCAATGCAAGTATTAGATATCTATTACTGCTTGTTGAGATTTTAAAACCTGGCAAGCATTTCAAATAGATAGTCGGCTTAAACTAATACCTGTCTGTATCACCATATATGACTTTAGCATTCCACCTATCATTTGTGTTAACAAATGAAATTGCACTTTCCAATGTTCTACGGGCACACTGGACAATACTGTCAGCGAGCTCAGCACAGGGCATGCGTCCACTAAATCCAGCAGCTGTATACCCATAGGTCACATTGGCTATTAGCTTCAAAGCAAGTTGCCTCGCATTGAATATCCGATGAAGAACTTGCTGTCCAGGAGCCAATTTCTTCATTGCTGTTTTAACCATAATCCTAGTATCTAAAATTTCTTCCAATAAGCGAGGTAATACCCCCTTCCGGACCTTGGGAGGCACATACATAACACCATTTGGAGTGAGCAGTATTTCATCCTTTAAATTATGCATCACATTTTTATCAGGTGAATATGAACTAACACCGAGGATATTAGTTTTTGCAGAAGTAACTTTACCAAGGCAAGTACAGAAGCAGAGGTTATATGCAATTATCATAGATGGATAAAGTGATTGAAAATCCAAAACGACAACAGGGTCTGCATAAAATCCAGATTTTGGTTCCAAGACAAGGGGTATACATTCCATGGCAGGTTGAGAAGCAACTTGTTGGTTTCCAGGAGCAATAGCAACATAATTTTGTGCATGAGCCAGCCTCAGAAACATTGATTCAACACGGTACTGTGAACCCCTTGAAAGAACTGAAAAAAAGTCAATGCCAAAAATCCGTGCAAGCTCTGATGTTCTATTTACCACGTCAAGTTGATTCATGATATGAAGGTTCAGCTTTGCCCTCTCTAAAACATACTCTATACATCTGTATCTTGAATGTCCAGGACCACTTAAAAACCAATTTGTCAATACCTTGGTAGGAATATATGGAACTTTCCGTCTCAGCACTGCTTCAGCCACAGCTTCAAGCGTGTACAAGTTCAGCTTCACTTCGCCACGCATCAACCGCCAAATGTTAAGGACAATTCTACCCCCAACATGGACACCACTGGCGTGAGTTCGGCCCCATTCATCATCAATTATTGCAGCATCTTCATGAAACATTGGGTCAGTTGCAACTGCTTCAGAAAAAACATCACTTAGTTTTCCTCCTTCAGATTCTCCAGAAACTATATTGCCCTCTGATGGAGTGCGAGATATTTTGTTAAGCAAACCAATGCCAAGGTATGCAGCCCGTTCAGCAAGAAACCCAAGGGAACCGCCTTGAATATCCCAGCCCATAAGTATGTCTGGGTCAAAAGAATTAATCATCTTTATGAAATGAACAAATACTTGCCTCTCTTCAGAGAAAGTGAAAACTTTACACTCAGATAATCCATCAAGGTCTTTTTGAACAGATTCACCATTGCAATGCACAAGTACGCGAGTATCAGATCTTAGATCATCATCTTCCTGGAAAACGAGAACAACAATTCTTATGGCATCAACTCGAGGATCAGGTCTCAGATCACCCCTGGATTCTGCTTGGACCTCTATGCTCAATATTGTTAACTGCTGTCCACAACCGATACTAGAAGGGTCCCGAAAACCAGTTTGACTTAAAGGAGTTAGCCTTGATTTTCCATCAGGACCGGATATCTGGGAGAGATCTTGAGAGCCACGCATTGATGGTTCACATTTCAAGATAATATCTTCATTTTGTTGTTTTATTCTAGCATGGGGAGAAACAGAATTCATTAGTACACTATTGCTTTCCTGATAAGTTTCTTTAGCTTGAAGATCATTTGGATTTGGTTCTGAAGCAGAGACAGAATCCATCAAAGGTTGATCACCAAAGGTGGATTGAGAACCCTGTGATTCTGCTACATCATCAGAGCAAACCTTTATTGACGGGTACACTGGTGGACCAGAAACTACATTCATTTTAGAAGATTCTATACAATCAAGTGACAGCCATTGTTGAACACATTCACTTCGTGGTGGTGAATATACAGGAGTCAGCATGTATAAATAAGACCCATCATTTTGATAGTGAATGGGTACACCCAACATGTTGTCTTGACAATGAATGTAGTTGCTTGTTCCAGAACTAGTACTGCAAATCTTTTCTCCTGCTAGGCATTTCCCCTCAAAGAAAGGGGAGCATTCATTTAAACCTCTATCCTTGGCACATGTCCTTGTTTTATTTCTCTTGTTCCCCACATGGTAACTAGGGGCACCACATGCTAACTGAGCATTCCGTCCAGGTTCATCTGTGAACTCCACCTTAGGAGGTTTCTTGATGAAGGTCATGCCTATAAGTTCCACAGAGTCACCAGATACACCAGTTACTGCAGATGTTGGACTATTAGGACCAACAGGAGATTGACTTAAACCTACTGCATTTTTTTGCAGCAATTTCCCAAAACCAGTAAATTTACCTTCAGTTTCAGATGCGAACTGAGAATATGGAGCAAATACAGAAGCACAAAGATCAGAATTTGAAGTTTTAGTACATTTCACACAGCTGTCAACATTTTCGCGACTAGAGCATCCACAGCTTCCCATGTAAATGGCAGATTTTTTATTCTCAACATCAGGAAGCTGGAATAGTTCTTTAGTCCCCTGTGAGGTGGATGCATCACTAGTTCCATAATTTTGCAAACTTGCAGATGTTCTGCTGACAACATCAACATGAGGTCCTTCAGAAGAAAGAAACACTCCATCTTTTAATGCATTTGCCAGCAGAGAGCAGGATGAAAGAGGCAACTTACCATATGAAGGACAATTAGATTTGTCAGCTTTGATATCACCAGGATCAGCCTGCATCTGAAGTGCAAGACATGAGTTCCTCTCATGACATTCTTTTGGTTGATCCGTGAATGCTGATCGAGATATCAAGGAATCAAGAGGCATTTTCTCTTTCTCATCATGTCTGGATTCTGCATAAAGAAAAGAATCTTCTTTTCCTTTTGCACCAAGTTGTACTTTTTTTACCTGATTTTCATACTCAGGAGACTCAGCATGATAGGATCTTTTTACCCTCATCAAATCACGCGTAGAGCATTCAACTATCATACTAGCTTCCATTTCACAATTAGCAGATGCATTCAAACTTCCCGTTAGAAAATTAGGGTATTTGTTAAAACTCATGTGAGAAGAAGTTCCTCTGTCATCTCTTTCGCCACAAATGTGATTGCTAGATGTGTTAGCTGGATTTGGATGTGAACAATCATTCACATTTTGACCCAAAGAAATGGGTAAAGAGCACCATCCTGGTTTTTTCTTTTTGTGTTTATTGCTAATGGCTAAACTAGCATTATTCAATGAATCTGCTTGGGAAGATGTTCCGAGTTTTCTATGTGGGCTTGGATCATCATTGGAGCCATCCAGCTGAGGAATCATCACAGCCGGCGAACTTCTGCACGAACGATCACTGCTGATGGACTCAGAAGCTTTTTTGTCTAATTCTTCAAAATGACAACCATGAACAGAATCAAGAATGTCCTCACACTCTTGCTGAGATTCATTCTCATAGGCCACATTTGCCTTCTCCAACACCGTATTAATAGTCGCTGCTGGCATTAAAGGACTCAAAATGATTTCCCGAGCAAGGTCATCATCGGAGTTTATGTCCTCTGAAGCTTGAGAAGATGCAAGCCAATTTAGAAGTCTCAAGGCATCCTGATCTGAAGCCTAAATTGCAAACAATATGAATCAGAAATGGATTCTGAAGATTACGAATTGGTTACTTGGAAGAGCTAAGAAATGTAATGCAAAGAAAAACAAAATAAAAAAATGCTCAGCATGTCCAACCAGAGATCACATCCAAGCAAAGCATGAGCCCTAGTAAACAAAGTAACAACATCTAAAACAAAATCCATCTTGCATAGAATGAGCAAGAGTTAACCAGGAGCTAATTTACCTTCAAATCCTGTGATGGTACCACGGAAACAGCTGTTTTCAATTTATCAGCTAACATCTGCTTGGGACATGCATCCGTTTTCTCCCTTGATTCAACAACAACATGATCTTGAAATAACCCTTCTTCTGAGCATCGGGATGGTTCCCGTATACTATTTAAAGAGCCACAATGTACATGTTTGGCAACGCTCCCATCATTCATTGATGAGTTGATTGACTGCGGAATATCAGAAGAAGTGTTCACATCATTGCTTAATTCCATTAGAATCTCTTCATATCCAAGCCCATGAGAAAGTGTTCTCAAGACATCATCTCGAAGGGGTTTACCAGGATCAGGAGGCAAGCCCACTTCGTGCACCCCATTCCTTGCAAACTCCTCCTGATACAAGAAAATAGCATATAAAATACACCAGAATGATTTAAAAAATCGAATGGACCTCAATAAAATAAAAAATCAAATGGACCTCAATAAACTTGGCTATTGACAAACCTCCCAAATTGGTATTAGTGACTGAACCATTTTCTCTTGGGAGCTGGTCTGTGAAAGGGACATACAGGATATAAACTGCTGATTCAGAATTGCTGCATAAGCATATAACGAACTTAGCAATTAAGCCAAAGGTGCAAATACATAAAAGTTGTCTATCAAGTCATGAAAACCAACCAACCATCAACAATAGCATCTCCTTCAAGTTCAGAGATACTTTGTCGCTTAATGTTAGGGATATCCGGATCTGTTGAAGGATCAGCCTGACTAGAGCCTGTCCATATCCAATTGTCCGGAATTGTAGAAGACACCCAAATTGGTGTGTTGAAACAAGCCTCACCACCTAAATCAACCTAATAGAAAGTTCCCGTGACACTGGGTAATCAATATTTTATGCTTTAATTTGTAGCAGGATTAAACTAACAGAACATGTATCTACTGTAGTGTGAATGCACTTTTACCTGAAACTCTGCAGTCATGGAAGTGGACATATCAGAATACCTTCTTCTGTCAAAGCATTTAGCCTTTCTTGGAGAGAAAGTATCTGGTATTGGATTGCGGAACTTCATCTTTGATACATGTAGATGACCCATCCCATACAAGTTATAGTCAACCTGCACGTTTTATGCATGAAAGGGAAGAGAACATGTTATAACTAAGCCAGAGAGAGAATTAAGCAAGGGAATCTCAAATTCTATTAGAAAGTAAGGCTGCATTCTAATGCACTTGTAAAGATAGTATATGACATCCACCTATGCAGAAATTTTAGGAACTAAGATGCCATATCTTCATACTTCAGTGCATGTCCAACACCACCAGTTATTAACAACGAGAGTCTACCCAAAAAGAAAATCGTAAAAGTAAACTATCATGATATATGGAGACAAGTACACAGCAGCATATCTTGATGTAAATATTTTCAGTTAACCACAAAATCTGAAATAAAAAAGAAAGAAAGAGATCAGACAGTTTGCTTTCTTAGTTTTGGGAAATCACTAAAACATTTCTTCTTAAGAGTCAACTACTTTACTTTTTTAGTTTTGAATCACTTATTTTTCAAATTTAACAATATATTTACAGTTTGCTTTCTTAGTTTTGAGTAATCAACCTAGATTTCTGAAACTAAGAATCAGCGGTTGACAATAGAATAAAATAACAGGTGAAACATGTTCTGATATCAGTTTGAGATCTGACACGGGGACCTCAAGAATAACACCAACAAAAAATTACAAAAAGAGCCTATAGCTTCTGATATTCACAAAGAGAGCCAAGTAAAACAGTCAATTGCTTTAATGCACAGGTGATCATCACAAGATGAACTTGCTGCGAATACTAGTTTGTCTAACTGCCCAATTAACAATTTTTACATCTCTATTCGCCTTTTAAGTACTTCTAAACTTGATATATGCTTGAGATAGAACTTTCCCACTGCCCCTGGAAAAATTTTAACCCCCATCACTTTAGTATGTCATATAGGAGTTTACTATCCATGAATTAAAAGGTAGTTACCAGGAATTGAAGAAGGAAAGGTATATGAGATTCGTGGGGCTGTAATGACTTATCCATTACTGCACCTCCCTGCATAAAAGGAACAGAAAAATTTAATGATAACAATAAAATATAAAATGATTGCCCATCCTTCAATTCCTAAGGTATTAAGGGCATTGAGAGAAACTTCAGGTGTCAAGGAGACAGGTGTTTCTTTGCCAGTAACAACATTAAGCTAGCAGATATATCACACTCTAATTTACCAAGGAATAAATTAACTATTTTTGTGTAGACCAAGCACCACAGTGTGAGAAAAAAAAACTCTAGTTAAGATTATGCATGAGACTGGTGAAGTATGTTTGGGCAAAAAAAAAACGTAACATGCACCAAGAATATATCTTACTTTAATGCAAGAGACTGGCGATATATCAAACTCTAGTTAAAGTAATAAATTTTATTAAATGTTTGGGCCAAAAAAAAGCCCATATATCAAAAAGTTGAAAACCTACAAAAAGAGAAACTATAACATGCACCTTATCACGTAAAAATATGTCTTGCCTAAATTTCTACATCACGAATCACAAAGGCACGATGTTAGGAAATTTCGGATGTAAGCAAATGTTAGCTCTGTTATGTTTGACCAAAATACCTAGAATAATAAGGACTCATAACACGTACCAGAAGAAGATTGGCAGCACGCGAGACATCCTGTGGATGATAGCTTATATTTATGTCAAGGAACTCATAGGCAAACCTCAAAATAAATAAAGACATGAGCACAACACCAAATAGTTTCTCAAGCAATATTATGTGTCTCATTTTATCTGACCTGCTTTCTATTTTGGTGCATCCCAAAAATATTACCTCGTTCCTACAATGAAAGCATTTTTTTGTCCAGAAATTCAAACTAATATGAAGTAATACAAGTTTATATTACTTCAAATTTGAAGTTACATGAAGTAATACAAGTTTATATTACTTCAAATTTGAAGTTACATCTTCTCAAGCAACTCTTAAATTTTTCACGCCTTAAACGCTTCCCTACCAGGCTCGATATAATAATCATTCCAGCATTTTACACTAAAAACTTCGTGAAAATCATACCAGCATGTATAAAATGAGATGGAGAGAGTATAAGAAAACTACATACTAAACTCTTTACTAGTCATCCTAAAAGAATAAGAAGCTTCATTCCATAGCAGGTTGAATGACTATCCAGGGAAAGTTATTTAACGAACCCCAAGGCTTGAAGAAAAAAAAAAAAAGAGACAGAGGAACACCTAGCCATACTTATTATTGAATTTACTATGCCTGTTTACCACCTAATTACATTAATTCTCAGCAAACAATCACTGGCACAAGGTAAAATCATAGGATACAGATAGATCTTCACAAACAGTTCCTCAGAAGAATGATAACCATAAAACTTCCTTGCTCGTACAAGGCTGCAGCCATGGACATGTTGACGTTTTGAGCCAGCATTGCCTTTAAGCTGAAAGAAAATTTAAAACAAGTTCATGCATAAGTTGAAGCAGCAATTTGCAGAAAAGTGTCACCTGTAAATTCAAATGCTTAGATGACACTCCACTGCGATCAGACTTACCTTGAGCGCCTTCTCAAGAGCAAGAGCTAGAGCATTCGTGCATTCACTCCCTAGCCGATCTTGAATCCAGAAAATTAAATACAAGAAACATAGTGAAAGATCAATGTTAGTAGAAACGAAATTATCCAGTCAGCCTCTAAAATTTATTATACCTGCCCAATTTTGTGTTTACTTGTGCTGATTACATTCTACACACTAGGTGAACTACTAACGCACCCCAGAGTTTCATACTACAAAAACCTAATGAAAATCACTCAAAGTGCATAACTCAAGGCATTCCAAAAGTTTTTAACATTTTCCAATTGAAACTTCCTTTTTTCTTTTAGATGAAATTTGAAACTTCTTTTTGGATTAACCAAAATAAAGGCATTCCAATAAACAGTTTCTCCTCTTATAAGTAACGAGTTTTGGGATCAAACACATACCAGTTCCCCTTCCTCTAACTCTCCACACCATGGGCCCGGAAAAAAAGAGAGAGAAATTAAAAGGTACATTTACCTTTTTGATCTGATTGGAGGAAGAGATCTGACCATGGAACATAAAAATAAGGCAGAGCCTGCAACATGATGCATGTTAGTTCAGCCAGAAAGTCAAGAGCAAATATTCTGTATGGAAAAGTTAACTTGTTCAATTTCATGTCAACAACTTTTTATGAGAAGGGTGGCAAAGAATATTTCATGCCAAGACAAAACAGGATTAAACAAAAAAAATCTTTAACAGACAAGCATTCTTCTCCTTTAAGCATGCAATCTTTTTTTTAATTAGAACGTGCCAACAGCAAATAACAATTCACCCCCCTTCTTATAAGATCCTTCTTATAATCCTACTCAAAGGATTAAAGCATCTTGTTGAAAATGATAATTTTTCACGAAACTAGAAAGATAACTCTCCTTTTAATATAATAAAACAAATCTTGATCAACATCAAAACATTTGTCGTCGAGAACTGATAAAATATCATTCATGTTCGCTGTAGCACTAGCAATTCCAATCACTTTGCTAGGTATATTCATATCGCAGAGCACTCCTACGACATTCCTCTATTTCATCCATCCTATCATAACTTTACCTATTACATCTTCATCTTATGTCATTCTCCGAGAAAACTGAGTCTAGATATCTGAATAGTCAACATTTAGACACTACAATCTCATCTTATCTCATTCCACCTCATTCTTCTTATGGGTCTAATCTTGCAGTGCATATGTTCTATCCTACTTCTAGTCATCCTAAAGCTCTTACTCCCTTAGTGTTTCTCCATATTTCTAACTTTTGGTTGACTCCCTCGCTAATTTTCTCATTAACAGAATTTAATCTGCAAATAGCATGCATTACAATATCTCATCATATATAATACTGGTTGACTAATCTATAACTAGGGTAAACAAGTTCAGTCTCAAAGCCCTTGGTGTAAAATTATAGTTCCAAGAAACTCCCATGTATCTCTTCTCACTGTTCTCACAATTTTCATCACTCTTTCAAACAAATCTTTTATGGAATTTATATACCTAGAATGAATTGCTTTCTTCTTAGTCACCCACCACTGGATTTTTCCTGGCACTATATTATATTCTCTCCTCCACATCAAAAATAAATTATTATGTAGGGATCCTTCTTTCACTCGCTACATTTTTTAATAAATCTACCAAATATTAATCCATATTAGTTAACCTTGTAATGTCCTTAAATTTATCCTCTGCCACTATTTCCCAAAATATCATCGTGTGACAACTTTACTAACTATAGTTGGCATAATTTTGAATGTCTAATTTTCCTTATACATCAAAACCTAAGTACTACTATTTCTCCACTTGTTTGGTCTTTGGAATAAGAAATACTAAAAATTGTAAAGAATAAAGTAAAAATTCTTACTCCATGAAGGTGCAAACAGGTCTTCTGGCCAGCTGGAGTGGCACCATACACTCTGATCACAGGAACCTCATTAACTCTCCCACCTGTTCCAAGGAAGACGAAATTAACGATCACAAAAATGTGATGTGCGTCCTAATTCAAGCGTGCGAGTAGTTACGCATACCTTGGAAACTGCTGTAACAAATGTCGAAGCCAGGAATTGGAGCGGCCATGTAATAGTCTATTGAAACAATTCGAACACTGAAGAAGTTCGAATCGGTCTGAGAATCCCCCATTTTCTTCTTCAATTTCCTGCTTCATCTGCTTTTGGAATTGGTGGTAAAGTCCCGTTTGGCGCCGCTTTTGCGCTTTTATATGAGGAGCGTTTGGGGAACTTTTTTATTTTTCCTTTCAAGTTTTGGAAACTTACCTCGCAAGATTTGTGTCGGTAGGTCCGGGCCCATTCTGCCCCGTCAATGTATAGGATTATTTAGGAAGAATTTATGGAGTCTACTATTAAACTAAAACTAATTATCCGGTTATGCCCACTTGAATAATAACTATTATACATGTCTATCCCATATAAAATTATTACATATTCATCCATTAAGAAAGTTTTTAAAGACTTCAGGGCCAACGAATCTATACCTAACCTATATGAGACCTTTCTTCCTTCAATCCAAAGTAAGAAACATTTTATTTCTCTTTTCATCGATTTTCTCTCTTTGTTCTTGCTTCTATCTTCGTAAGTAAAATTATTTATCTGATAGGCTATATTTTTATAATATTCACAAAGTAAAATATTGATAATTAATGGGAGCAAGGAGTAGCAGTTTTTGTTTAGTTATGTGATGATTTTGTGTATACAAAAAATTAGATTTGCTCAATATCTATAAATTATAATTCAATTAACTCACTACACGCATGTAGTTTAATTTTCTCTTGCTGAATGAAATCATCGCCTATTGAATACCTTTCATCGCCACAAAATGCTCTCTCCCTCCCTATAAATTTTATATTTTCTCGTCGCTAATTATTCTAGTTCGAGTCATTTCCTGAAAAAATTTAATTATGATTCTGTTGCTATTAAATATTGCTTATAGTACCTTTTGAAAATTCATACTGAAATTTGATCGCAGTTGGAGCTGATCTGAAGTGATCGAGATCGAAATTTTCAGCTGAAAATCGAAAAAGAACACAATTACATAGCAATATACTACTATTGTATACAATATGTTGTAGAAGTATATAGCTATACTACAATAGTATATTGTTATAGTATATAATATACTACAACGGTATATTGTAATAATCGAAGAAGAACACAGTTACCTAGCAGTATACTGCTACAGTATATAATATACTATATGAGTATATAGTTATACTGCAACAGTATACTATTATAGTATACAATATATTATTATAGTATATACTATAATAATATTCAATATATTGTAACAGTATGATGTAATAGTATACTTATTACCCGTAAATTCACTTGTCTTTTCCCTTTTAATTTACTTTAAGTTTTTACCCTACGTGAGGGGCAAATTAAAAATGCCAAAAAAAAATATTATAGCATGATATATAATGTAATGGTATACTCTTACAATTAGATCCTTTTAGAATTTTTTGAAATTTTTATTGACAAGTGATATTATTTCAGTTTAATAATTGAATAAAAAAAATTTAACTCTTTGCGCACAATTGTATACCCTGTTGGTATATCTATATACTATACTGGTATCATATGTTAGTTAATATTTTTTGGTTATATTAGCTACATTTAATTGGCACACAGTTTAATTTTTCTTTAGTAATAGTATAAAAAAAGAATAATAAAAAATAGTAAAAACGGTAAATGAAATTAGATTATGAAGAGAGAAAAGAATATAAAAAAAGAAGTTAAATGAAATTAAAAAAGGAAAAAAGAAAAAAGTAAGAAGAAAACGAGAAAAGAAAAAGAAAAAAAAAAAGAGAAAAGAAAAAAAAAGAAAAAAAAGAAAAAGAAAAGAAGCATAGAATTAAAAAGAATTGGAGAATAAAGAAAAAATTCTCCACAAAAACTACTATGGGTAGGAAATATAATTAATTTATGGGTAGAAAAATAAATGGGTAAATAGTTTTGTTTTTGTGGGTAACTATGTCAAAACCCATTATTTAGTGGGCGTTTGGACATAATAATTGTAAAATTCCAAAAAAAAATGTGAAAAAAAAAATTCAAGTGAAAATGATATTTGAAATTTATAAAAAATTGTGTTTGGACATGAATATAATTTTGGGTCGTTTTGAATTTTTGTGAGTGGTGAAAATTTTGAAAAACAGCTTTTTAGAGTTTTTCAATTTTTCGAAAATTTTCAAAATGCATCTTCAAGTGAAAATTAGAAATTTTATGAACAAACGCTGATTTCGAAAAAAAAGTAAAAACATATTATAAAATAGAGGGGAAAAAAATCTATGTCCAAATGGGCTCTCAGGAGTATATATGAAAGGAATTTTTACATTCCTATGCCATATAGGAAACTATATTACCCTCAATGTTTAAGGTTTGATATAATTATATTTAGTATACCTAATTACCAATTATATACCATTAGTGGTTTTTAAGGGTATTAATTACACTCCTAATTTAATGGTACTGTATACTCCTTCTAATACCACTCCCCTCACGTTTCTCTCTCCAATTCTCACACCTTCACCGACGTTTCCCTCCCACACCCATGATTTCTTGTGACGACCCAAAAGGGTCATCACCTGTTTCTAATTGAAATCTGTGTCTCCGAGGCCCTGAAAACCTCATTTAGAGTCGCCTCGATTTGTGTGCACAATCCGGGCGCGTAGCCGGAAAACTTAAATGTGAAATCTTGTGAAAATTGCTAAGTTTTGATCTCGAAATGAATAAATTTGACTTTGGTCAACATTTTAGGTAAACGGACTCGGACCCGTGATTTGACGATCCCGGAGGGTCCGTAGGAAAATATGGGACTCGGATGTATGCCCGGAATCGAATTCCGAGGTCCCCAGCCCGAGTTATGAATTTTAAGTGAAATTGTTCTCTGAAAATGTTTAAAGAAAATGGAAATGAAATATGATAGAAAGCAATGGTATCGGGCCCGTGTTTTGGTTCCGGCGCCCGGTACGAGTCTTACATATGTTTTGAATCACTCCTGTAAAGTTTGGTAAAAAACGGACGTCGTTTGACGTGATCCGGACCCAAATTGGGAGAATTGATGTTTAAAAGGAAATCTGAGAAATTTCATTGATCTTGAGGCTCAATTCGATGTTCATGATGTTATATTGGTGATGTGATCACACGAATATGTTCGTAGGGTGTTTTTGAGGTAGTGTGCATGCTTGGTTTAGAGTTTCGAGGGCTCGGGTGAGTTTCTAATAGGTTCCGGGATGCCTTAGGCTTTAAAAGATCAGATGTTGCAGGTTCAGGAATTTTCATAGGTCTCTGAACCCTCTTGCACGGTCCGCGAGCAATCACGTGCGGCCGCAGTCGCCTTGAGCGGTCCGCGGTGGGTGTTGTGCGGCCGCGGTCAGCTTGGTACGGTCTGCACGGGGCAATGATCCGCATGTCTTCAGGGAACTTGCGTGGTCGCGGTCCACGGTGGGAACTTCAGAGGGGTATAAATACACGTGAATTTCAGTTATTTACACTTTTCAAAACCCCAAAACATAAGAGGCGATTTTCCAAACAACTTTTCTTCTCCGAAACGATTGGTAAGTGATTTCTAACTTATTTTCTTCACTTCTTAACATCTTTTAACATGATTTCAACTTCAAATCAAAGATTTTCATGGGGAAATTGGGTGATGTGGGTAGAACCTAGGTTTTTCTAAAATTAGAGATTTGGACCTCAATTTGAGGTCTGATTTCAAAATAAACCATATATTTGAATTTGTGGGGGAATGGGTAATCGGGTTTTGGTCTGAACCTTGGGTTGGGACCACGTGGGCCCGGGGGTGAATATTTGACTTTTGGGTAAAACTTTGAAAAACTCATTTTCATGCATTGGGGTTGACTCATTTAGCATTTATTAATGTAATTAAGCAACTTATGACTAGATTCGAGTGGATTGGTGGTGGAATCAAGAGGTAAAGCTATAATTGAGACTTGAGTGGTGTTCAAGGCATCGAGGTAAGTGTTTGGTTTAACCCTAGCTTGAGGGATTATGAGTTGAGTCATATTTGCTACTTGCTTCTTGTTGAGTACGACGTATAGACATGGTGACGAGTATCTATACGTTGGTGTCAAGCATGACCGTGGGTCTTAACTTGAAAGTTGTTGTGTTTTTGAATGACACCTGGTATACTTTAATTAATGATCCTCTATGATTAAGTATTTCCATTAATTGAACTGAGTACTAGCAAAGTGAGATTGGTTATAGCTGATTCTCCCTTGCCGGGATGACTATTTCGATATCCTTGTTCCCTTGTCGGGAAGTTATTATATTACTTATGTTCCCTTGCCGGGATTTTTTGTGATTGTGTGATATTATGAAATGGGAGTGGGTGGTACGCCTACCACAAGACATTATGAAATGGGAGCGGGTGGTACGCCTACCACAAGATATTATGAAATGGGAGCGGGTGGTACGCCTACCACAAGATATAATGAAATGGGAGCGGGTGGTACGCCTACCACGAGATAGAATGAAATGGGAGCGGGTGGTACGCCTACCACGAGATATGAGAAATGGGATCGGGTTGCACGCCTGCAACAAGAGGAAACTGAAAGTGAAAGTTGTCTTTATTTTCTTCATTTGTATAGAAGTTATAGTGCTAGCTTCCTTATTATTCCCTGTTATTTCTTTTAACTGCTATCCTCGAAGCATGCTCCCCTTCCCCAGCTTTAACTACTTATTACTTGTTTACTTTTCCGCCATATATTATATAACTGTACATGTTTATCTGGAGTCTGGTCCTAGCCTCATCACTACCTCGCCGGGGTTAGGCCAGACACTTACCAGCACATGGGGCTGGCTGTGCTGATACTACGCTTTGTGCTCTTTTGCACAGATCCAGGTTTTGGATAGCAGCAGTAGCGCGAGAGCCAACCTTCAGTCCAGTGAGACACTGAGGTAGCCTTGCAGGTGTTCGCAGGCCCGGCGTCTCCTCTATCTTTTATTTCCGCCTGTTATCTCATATATTCGAGACAAACAGTTTATATTTTCTTTCAAACGGTTGTATTTAGCACTATTAGAAGTTCATGAGTAATATGACACCAGTTCTTGGGTAGAGACATATGTTGATTCTCGCATTATTGTTCAGTTTTCTTTAAATTTAAGTCTTCCGCATATTTATTTAATTCCGTTGCTTTCATGCTATCGCCGATAATTGTTAAAAGAAGTAATTGTTAACGAAGTAAGCAGTTAAGGATTGGTTTGCCTAGCTCTCATTAGCAGGCGCCATCACGACTCCCGAGGGTGGGAAATCCGGGTCGTGACATTTCTGTATCAAAATCCCATTATTTCTTCCATAGCCAAGGCACTGTCGGCACTTCTACAATCTTGTCCCAATGTTTTTGTGCCCGGGGAAGATGAGCACAAGCCTGGTCGATTTGATGGTTATGATTTCGGGTTCCTTCAGTAATATAAGAGGAAAGAAAAAGAGAGCAGCAATTCCACCATTGACAGCCATTAAAAAGCTTTGAAGCTTTGAATTCAAATTTGGGTTTTCAAAAATCATTATTTGTTTGAATTGGGTGTTGTTGTAAATAATTGCGAATATGGTTTGGAGTTTATATCTCAATTTTGAGGGATTTTGTTGAAGATTAGACTTGGTTTTTGCTGAATTTTAGATTGAAACTCGAAGAAGAAGAAGAAGAAGAAGAAGAAGAAGAAGAAGAAGAAGAAGAAGAAGAAGAAGAAGAAGAAGAAGATATGACATACATTATATTGCAGCAATTGTAGATAAATTGTAGAAAAATTATAGACTGTTGTTATTTATTTTTGAGCTTTTGTATTTTTGTGTTAAAAGTTTTTATGGGAGTTTGTTATTCCACTTTGTCTGTTTTGGAGCTAACTTGTGCAGATGAGAAGATGTTTTTTAAGTTATATATATTGCTATACCTTTAAATTCAAGAAAGTATGGTTGTATTGTATTTAAAGAGGTGTGAATTTGTAGAATAGGTTGAATGTGAGGAATGAGTCAAATAAGACTCACAATGACTTGTTTTCTACATTTAATCTATAACAAAACTACATATCATTTGAAAAATTAATATGAAAATACAGAATTTCAATGTTTCTACAAATTATCTACAAAATTTCTATATATTGTTCATAATAGAATTTATCTTTATTTTCATGCATGTTCGTCTGGAACACTAAAGTTACTTAATATGCCAACATCTTCCGTTATAGAGGAATACAACTTATCTATAATTTTCTACAACTTTCACATATTATTTCCACCCAGTTAAACATAACTACAATAACATAAAATTTGAGTTTTGTGTTTTTGTGTTAAAAGTTTTGATGGGAGCTTATTATTCCACTTCGTCTGTTTTGGAGCTAACTTGTGCAGAGGAGAAGATGTTTTTTAAGTTATATATATTGCTATACCTTTAAATTCAAAAAAGTATGGTTGTATTGTATTTAAAAAGGCGTGAATTTGTAGAATAGGTTGAATGTGAGGAATGAGTCAAATAAGACTCACAATGACTTATTTTCTACATTTATTCTACAATAAGACTACATATCATTTGAAAAATTAATATGAAAATACAGAATTTCAATGTTTCTACAAATTTTCTACAAACTGTTCATAACAGAATTTATCTTTATTTTCATGCATGTTCGTCTGGAACACTAAAGTTACTTGATATGCAAACATCTCCCATTATAGAGGAATACAACTTATCTATAATTTTCTACAACTTTCACACATTATTTCCATCAAGTGAAATACAACTACAATAACATAAAACTTACATACAAATTTTATACAAAATTTATACAATATGTCTTTTGTATACTTTGTATCTGATTTATACATAGTAAAAATAATTTTCATACAACTAATTATATATTATACAACTTATCTACAAATTATCTACAATTTTCATATATTATTTCTACTAAGTTATATACAACTACAATATAATACCACTTAAATATAATTTTTATGCAATGTTGTTCAACTTTCATACAATAGTTAAATGAATAAAAGAAAAATAAATAAACAATAGAATACATTTTTTCTACAATTTTTCTACAATTTCTGCAATATAATGTATGTCATGTCTTCTTCTTTTTTTTCTTCTTCTTCTTCTTCTTCTTCTTCTTCTTCTTCTTCGAGTTTCAATTCGAAATTTAGCCAAAACCAAGTCTAATCTTCACTAAAACCCCTCAAAATTGAGATATAAACTCCAAACCATATTCCCAATTATTTGCAACAACACCCAATCCAAATAAATTTTGAAAACCCAAATCTGAATTCAAAGTTTCGAAGCTTTTTAATGGCTGTCAATGGTGGAATTGCTGCTCTCTTTTCCTTTGCTTTGTATTACTGAAATTTGGACACAATTGTGTTTGATGTAGAAGAATTGTAGAAGATTTAGTCATTTTTGATTTGTGAAATCAGAAAAAAGTTTGAAACACAGCGTATCGAAAAAGCAAAGACGCTAAATTTGAAATGAAACTGACGAAGAAGAGTAATGAGCGTGATTTGCGTTGTGGAAGATCTGGAAGAATATTTAATCCCCCAATTTTAGCGCGCCTAAATAAGGAATCATACAACTACAATGATTCATTGTTTAATGAATTGTCTATATTTTGTAAAAATACTATTAGCATGAAGGGTAATATGCAAACTATGAACATATTTGGTAATATAGTTTCCTATATGGCATAGGAACAAAATTTTCCTATATGAAAATTTGCTCTACTTCTTCAAAAATAAATAATTAATTACTAAATGAAGAATGAAATATTTACGCTAAAAAATAAAAATATCAAGAATGTCCAAATATGCCCTTATGATATTTTTGGATTTTATCTTGCCGGAGAAAGAAACTATGAATTGAAATTAAAATATTTCCAATTATGGACTGCTGGCCATAACAAATATTTGTGATTTATCTTCGTCTGTCAGAAAAGGCCGCTGTAAATTTGAATAATTCTAGTAGTGAATTACCTCTTTATTAAATGACATGTAACATTAGTAGAATACTTTTTTTTCTCAACAAATGGAGATCACAATGTCTGATAGTCAATCATTATTCTTAAATCTTAATTAGCCTAAGGATTTCGTTCTCTTTTAAATTTTAATTTTGTATTTGCAAACACTGAGCGCTTATAATTCAACAAGCGTACATAGGGGTGTACATAGGTCGGATTGGTTCAGATTTTATAATTATCAAACCAAACCAATTGTGTCGGGTTATTAAATCTAAAGACCAAACCAAATCAATAAAACTCGGGTTTTTCACTCTCGGTTTTTCTCGGGTTATTCGGATTTTTTTGTTTTTTTTTTCCGGTAAAATCTTCGTAGAACAAAACATATAAATTGTGCTCAAAATATTTTTTTAATCGTAGTAAGATACAACTATATGAAGTATTTTCCAAGAAAATAATACGAAATATGAGATGTGTCATGGCATTATCCTAAAATATTCAACAATAAAGAAAATAAAATTATGAAATATAAATATTGCTAATTAAAAAGTCATAATAAAAATAAATATAATCTAAAAGTACTAAGCCATGCTAAAATAAGTAGACTAATAAGGGAGTATTAATTACATGACTAAACGCTAAAGAAAAAATAAAAACAGGTTATGTATTTTTCTCTAAATTATTGCAAAACAAAAAATAGATATTCGATACATTCTCGTTCGTAATATTGAATTGAATCTCTTTTGTTAGCATTAGTATTGATTTGATTTTGGTTTGGGCTTTTGTTAGTATTATTTAATTTACTAATATTAATGGCTATAAAACTTATTGGAACATTCAAAAGTTCTAAGTCCAACATTGAAATAATACCTTAAAAGATAAAATTATGAAATTTTTTAAGAAATATTTATAAATTACATCACAATAAGTATATTTATATATTAAATATATCTAAAATTTCTATATATGTAATGTCATCGGGTTGGTTTGGTTTCGGTTTGACTTTTAGTTAAAACCAAACCAAACCAATTATGGTCGAATTTTTTTTCCAATACCAAATCAAATCAAACCAAACCAAACCATAATCGGGTTTTTTTCTCGGTTTGACTCGGATTATCGAATTGGTGCGATTTGTTGGTTTCCTTTGTACACCCCTAAGCATACATATAGTAAAGCCCGTTAACGTTCCAAAATACAAAGAGAAGTCTTATATCCTTATCATCATACTATACTACTATATTATAAGTGAGAAATTCTAAGTCTAAAATTGAATTACAAAAATATCCCCTCAAAAGCTAAGTGACCTTTTTACCCTTCAATCAACTATTATTCTTATTTAATTTATGTATAAAATATAATTGTACAATAAAATACTATACTTTGTTAGATTTGAATATTGTTCATTGAAGCACCCACTATAATGTCTCTTGAATATATTAAATTTAATATTTAATGTGGGTATATTTTGGGGACGTTGGTATTTCTTTTCTTTTTAAGCACTAATTTTACGTATGTGCGTTGCACGTAAATCTTTAGTCTATTATTTATATATAAAGGAGAATTGTTGTAAAACTATTCCCTTGAAATTAAAAATGCATAATCTTCTAAATATATTAATATTTGAAAATATTTATCAAATAACACTTTTATCTTACATGTTATTATGTGAAATGTTTGAAATATTTATTAAAGTCATGCTCGTAGATCTTTAGTCAATATTTATATAAAAAAGGGTTTTTTTTTGCACGTAATAGTCTAAAATGCACACAAGTAAAGCGTATGGGTTCCAAATATCAATCTCATATCACATAGCATCTTTTCTTTTTCTCCATCAATATTTAAATTTGAAAATAATTTAGAAAAATAAGGTCTTATAAATCAAAGAGTAGCAGAGTACTTAGATTTAGGGTTGGCTAGCGGATCGATCTTTTCTTTGCCTGGCCAGTTTTACTTAAATTTCCGTACCATCTACTGCGGTTCAACCTTTTTGCATGAATCAATAGGAAAATACAGTATTGATATGCTTCTTTCTTGTTGTTGTTACCAATTAAATAGTTGGTAGTAGACAATTGAAGTGTTCGGATCTTAAGTTATCTTCTCGGGGTATAAAGACACAATCCTACATTTGAGGTCTGCTTATGCATGGTTTGTTTGAATATAGTGTATTAGTAATGCTGATATTAGTTATGCATAAATTAGTTATACTGAATTTGTGCATTTGTTGATCCAAAATATTTACATTAATGAAAAACAGGTAAAAAGAAGCTTAATCAAGCATAAAATTTCAAGGGGCAATTTTATCTTTAACTAATTAAGGTTATGCATGTATAATTAACTTCGGTATTGCTAATACCATGGCGCCTTAAATCAAATATTTTTAAGTCTTCAATATTGGAATGATTACACTCCACGTAGGAGACATTGATTACCTTAAAAGTTGAGCTTGGTGCTCATAGGACTCCTTAGCTGAAATAAATATGCAGTTCTGCACCATAAAAGAATGGGTGTTGCAAATCAGCCGGTCATTGATATATATATTATGTCATGACTTTCAAAAAGAATAAAGGCTAGCTTCAAGACAACAACAATCATCCATTGCGAGAGAGATCACAATTCTGAATATACTGGTATTAGTCTTACAATAATTATTGAATCCAGAAATAAAAGTGAAAGTACAAATATATATAGAATAAGAGGCGAACGATATATTGAGAGCACACATGAGCTTACGTAAGATAAGTAGTCTTCAACTATAATTCTTAATCTTTGTCCAACCCCAATTCATATACCTATAAAATTGTACTTCAAAGTCCAAAATATTAAACTATGTTATGAAACAAAGACTATAAAGTAAAGACAAGTATAGAGAGAAACTGATATATTATTCGAATTCAAACTGACGTACATAATGAACTGAAATCTCTTCTATTTATAGAAGAAATGAAGCTGCTTTGTAAGCTGCTACTACAAGCTGCAGTGTAAGCTACTATAAGCTGCTACTACAAGCTGCTGTGTAAGGTGCTACAAGCTGCTGTGTAAGCTGCTGCTGTACCAGATATGGATAATCTTCTACTGAGAGCAATATTTATCCATAACGGAGTACTGAATGGATAAGCTTATTATACCCGGTATGGATAATCTTCTACCGGGGGTAATGTTTATCCATAACTGGGTACTGAAAAGATAAGCTTATTATACCCGATATGGATAAACTTCTACTGGGGGTAATGTTTATCCATAACCGGGTACCGAAGTGATAAGCTTCTTCAGGAAGCTTATTTCCAATATAGTACTAAATAGATAAACATATTTACGGTGGAGTCCCATATGGATAAGCTTCTTCAGGAAGCTTATTTACAACGGAGTACTAAATGAACATCCATAATATAATATATTTATAACACTCCCCCTTGGATGTTCATTAAAAGATAATGTGTCTCATTAAAACCTCACTAGGAAAAACCACGTGGGAAAAAAAATTCTAGTGAAGGAAAAAGAGTACACATATTTAGTAATACGCATTGTTAGGTGCCTCATTAAAAACCTTATAAGGAAAACCCCATGGGAAAAAACCTTAGTAAGGGAAAAAGAGTGCATCGCGTATTTTACTCCCCCTGATGAAAACCTTGTTTCAAATATTTGAGTCTCCGCATTCCAATCTTGTATACCATCTTCTCAAAAGTTGAAGTTGGCAAAGATTTAGTGAATAAATCTGCTGGATTATTACTTGAACGGATTTGTTGCACATCAATGTCACCACTTTTCTGAAGATCGTGTGTGTAGAACAATTTTGGTGAAATGTGCTTCGTTCTATCTCCTTTTATAAATCCTCCCTTTAATAGTGCTATGCATGAAACATTGTCTCCGTATAATATTGTGGGTCTTTTATCACATTCCAACCCACATGTTTCTCGAATGAATCACTGATCTCAATCATATGCATTCCCTGCTTGCCGGTTTGAAATCGAGCTTTATGGGTATCGGATAAATAACCTGCATCTGCATTACCAATACGATCTGCACCACTTTTGTTAGCATTAGCAAGATAAATAAGTGCACCATCTACACCGAGATAGAGTATTTCAGGACCAAGGAGCTCCTCATCCTCTTCTAGAGGTTGGAACGGATCCTTATTCACTTCAAGTGATTGAATATTCATTGGTGTACTTAATGGGTACACTTTGTCCATGTAAAAGTATTTTTAAGACCCTCTTGGAGCTCTTCCGGAGTTCCAATAAGATTTATGTCACCAACATAAATAGCAAGTGTAACAAATTTTGATGACATTTTCTTTATAAAAATACATGGACAAATAACATAATTTATGTAACTTTCTTTCAGCAAATATTTACTGAGGCGATTATACCACACGCGCACAGATTGCTTTAAACCGTACAAAGATCTTTATAATTTGATCGAGTACATTTCTCAAGACTTTGAATTATATGCTTCGGGCATTTTCAATCCTTCAAGGATCTTCATATAGATTTAGCCAAATAAGTCATATAGGTTAAGACTTGTATCTAAATGGTATGACATCTTCAAGTGTCTGGACTGCTAGTCCGATCCTCACAATCTTTTACAATATTGTGCACTATATTGTATTAAATATATCGTCGACGATCATTTTGTGTCAGTTCCGAAGCGACATAACTTGTGGAGATCTCATCACTTTCTTTATTTTCAGGTACCTGAACTTTTTCGGGAGTTTCATGAAATGTTATGTCGTGGGCTCTTCTAGAGCTTATTTCCTCCTCATTTTGATCATTAGCTCCTACTATTTTTCAAGGATTGTTACCTTTGGAACCGATTGGTCTACCACGCTTCATGCGTACAGTAAACTCTATCCTTCAGGGACTTTAATTTTAATAGGAGCATTTGCAGCTGAAATATGATATTTAATTTTGGATCAGCAAATGCTTCTGGCATTCGACTTGAATTATCTTCTAAGTGAGGATCATGATAATTCGATTCATATAGCATATTTTTCAACTGTTTATTCCATCCCCCAAATGTTAGAAAAACTAACATATATCCCCAATCATCTTTGGGAAACATATCTTTGTGTATTATGGTAGAGAAATTAATCATATACCACACAACAAAAGATAGTAAAAATATTTGGTTTCTGATCCTAAACCAATTGTGAAGGGAGGACTTATCATATATTGTTGATCTGATGCATACAAGTGCTGCTATATGCAATTTAGAAAATCTTAGACCAACACATGAAGCTTTGTTCTCATAAGCAATGGTTTAGCCATTAATAGGAGGTATTCAATGCTAAACCAACTTGGATATAAACCAGCATGATCAAAATGAACTGTCTTGATTTCATAATCTGAAAACTATGCTCTTAATCGAGAAAAGCAATTCCAAATGCCAAACTGCAGGTTGACAATAATTACACATGTAACCATCTCATATATGCACCTATAAGTGGTTCACATGATAGGTGAACAGGCCCATATTCACTTTTTATATATTTCAGAATTAGAGGTCTTAGTCCCAACTTTAGCTGGTATAATCAATTCATTATGAGAACAAGCAACACATGAGAATTCCTGAAGAATCTTCTAGTTCTTTAGTATATGCTTATCTAAATTCTCAAATAGCTCATTTAAAAATGGAAAATGAAAACTTCAAGTTTATAATGTCATGTGTTATCTCTTAGTAAACTTCTGGTTTACTATGACATAAACTTTTGCTTTAGTAAACTTCTGGTTTACTGTGATACATGATATAATACAAATTAAAGAATAAGGCGGGTAACTTCTCACATACATATTATTTTACCCCCTATGATTGTGGAAACATGAAGATTATCAATCTTCCAATCATTTGTAGTCTCAATATGATAGCCATTTGTATTAGTAAACTTCAGGTTTACTACAACATATGTTTTGACCATAATCATATAATATGAATGACATATTTGTATATAAGCTCTTCGAGAGCCTTCATTTATTATCCACAATCTAATATTTATCTGGCACTACTGGTGTCATGTATTCTTTAGGCAAACATTTAGCTCTTCAGGAGTTGTTGATACATTTTGTACTATCAAATATTGCTCAGACACTGCTGGTGTCATGAGAGAAAATCACAATCAAATAAACAATGTAAAACAATTGTTTAAGCACACGAAAACTCTTCTTCATAATATTTTTCCACTTCAGGAGGCAATTTCAACTGTGTTACTTCTTCAGGAGCAAATTTAAAATACGAAATATTGAGTATATATTCTCTCAATTATATTAACTCTTCTGGAGGTGAATTGTAATGTATTCACATCAAGAGCGCGTTCATATTTACCCGACTTATTAGTATTGTCACATTCACTTCAGGGAATGGATTAATATTATCAAAAGTTCTCATCCTTCAGGAAATCGAACATAATTATCTGAATGCGCATTAATCACATCAAATTGTGATGCCTCAACCTCTTTTAAAATATTTACTACTTCAGGAGCAAATCGAGGCGTGCATTTAATATAGAGAATATTTATGTAGCTTATCTTCAATTGTAACTATAGAAAGCCTAAATTATCACTTCTGGTGATCATAGACATATACCACTTCTGGTGGTTAACAAAATATAATTACAATGAGATATATGAAATATAACTACTTCTGGTGGTTGTATATTTCTTGCAAACTCTGCTAGAGTTTAAGTTGATCTAATAATATTATCCATATTCTTTAAAATGACATAAATAAGATATATTATAGTAAACATCATTATCAAATCATAATTTTTCTTTATGTACAACAATTACATAACCATACTATCTATTACAAATAACAAAAATTAAAATATTTACATTTCTACAGATTCACCACCGATTACATGACTTGTTTCTCCTTCTGGGAGTGCAAAGTAATCAGCTACATCCAAATGCATGAAGTCTAAATTATCTTCAGAAATAAAATTTGCTTCAGCATTTTTCTCTGTCTTCTTCAGGGAGGCTTGATAAAGCTCAACCAGGTGCTTTGGCGTACGACAGGTACGTGACCAGTGCCCTTTTTCTCCACATCTATAGCATGCATTTTCTGCATTTGGTGCTTGCACCGCTTCATGCTTTTGTTCCTTCCTTTTCCACTGCTGGTGGTGAGGAGTATTCTTTGGTGCATTATTATTACCATGATTAGAGTTTCTTTCCCGACCACGACCATGACCACGACTGGGGCCACGACCTTTTCCACGTTTAGCCTGGTGAAAGTTCGTCTCATTCACTTCAGGGAATGGACAAGAACCAGTAGGTCGACTTTCATGATTTTTCATTAATAGCCCATTATGTTTCTCGGCTATAAGAAGATGCGAGATAAGTTCAGAATACTTTTTAAATCCCATCTCTCGATATTGCTGCTGCAGGAGCATATTCGAGGCATGAAAAGTGGTGAAAGTTTTCTCCAACATATCACGATCAACAATATTATCACCACATAACTTCAATTGGGAAATAATTATGAACATAGCAAAATTATACTCACTGATAGATTTAAAATCTTGTAGCCTTAGATGAGTCCAATCATATCGTGCTTGTGGAAGAACGACCATCTTCAGGTGGTCATATCTATATTTCAAATTATTCCACAGTATGACTGGATCTTTAACAGTAAGATATTCCATTTTCAGGCCCTCATCAAGGTGATGACGTAGGAATATCATTACTTTGGCACGGTCTTGGTTTGATGCCTGATTTTTGTCTTTGATGGTGTCTGCCAGACCCATCGCATCAAGATGAATTTCAGCATCAAACACCCAAGACATGTAGCTTTTGCCCGATATATCTAGGGCTACAAATTCAATTTTAGAAAGATTTGACATTATTTAGGAAAAGAAAGTTCTTACCTCAGATACTTTCAAAATATTTGTTCGAGATGGTAGAGCTTCGTGTTGATAACGTGTTATGAAACAAAGACTATAAAGTAAAGACAAGTATAGAGAGAAACTGATATATTATTCGAATTCAAACTGATGTACATAATGAACTGAAATCTCTTCTATTTATAGAAAAAAGGAAGCTGCTTTGTAAGCTGCTACTACAAGCTGCAGTGTAAGCTACTATAAGCTGCTACTACAAGCTGCTACAAGCTGCTGCTGTACCAGATATGGATAATCTTCTACTGAGAGCAATATTTATCCATAATGGAGTACTGAATGGATAAGCTTATTATACCCGGTATGGATAATCTTCTACCGGGGGTAATGTTTATCCATAACTGGGTACTGAAAAGATAAGCTTATTATACCCGATATGGATAAACTTCTACTGGGGGTAATGTTTATCCATAACCGGGTACCGAAGTGATAAGCTTCTTCAGGAAGCTTATTTTCAATATAGTACTAAATAGATAAACATATTTACGGTGGAGTCCCATATGGATAAGCTTCTTCAGGAAGCTTATTTACAGCGGAGTACTAAATGAACATCCATAATATAATATATTTATAACAAACTATATATTGTTGTTTAAGATTATACTTTTATCCGGCCTGAAATGCATGTTGTTTGTGCTTTTCAAAGGAAAATAAGTTATGTAATTAAGGAGGAAAAACCTTTGTGGCATGGCTTGTCTCCTACACGCCAAAGAATTGAGCTTATATTCAAAGTCTTACTAAAATTATAAATTCGATATGCCTAATAATTTTGTGTATAATAATATATCTGTTGATTATAATTTTATCATATGAAACTAATTAAAGAATAACTAAGCAAAAAATAATAATTGCAGGAGCATCATAATTTTGTGTGTGTCATTGTTTAAAACTAATACTTAGAATGAGAGGAAAAAACAAACCTTGGAGGATAATTAGTCCTCGTTGAAAAGAAACAGTTTATCTTCTTCGATTTCAACAATCTTGTGGACAAAGAATTGCATCTCATGCTAATTTTGAAAATTAATTTAAAAGAGGAGGCGATACAAAATAGGTGAGAATTAAAAAAATATTATATATCACAAAAGACTGAAACAAATAATTACAAAAATAGACCATTATTGGTTTCATGCACTCGTATAATGCATTAAATTTTCTTTGAGCCTTGAAATTATAAAAACTATTACAAGCCAACAAGTAATTAAACTCAAAATACTAATTTCTAAAACCTATTATGCTACTTCTACTTAAACTAAGTTATTTCAAATATCTTTATTAGCAAGATACAAAGTATTCTAGCGATTATGAGTAACAAACTACAATGTATTGAATATGTTTCCTTTCATATAATTTAGATTTATCTTTTTGAATATTTAATCTTCTATAGACTTTATTCTTGAGTCTCAGCTTGGTATATCTTTCAACTCGTGTGATTAATATTTTCTTTGAATTTGTTTGATTTCTTTTACACTATTGCAGAATAGTTGATGGATTTATACTCTAGCTATCTTTTTTTTTAATTCATTATCCTTTAAACAGTAAAAATGTCTAGACAGTTTTGCTAAGTCCTATAAAAGAACGTATGTTATTGCAATTCTATTTCTACTGGTAAATTTTACATGATATTAAAAAATATACCGAAAATTAACCGAACCGTACCGATACCGAAGAGAAATCGACATGATTGGGACGGTTTTGAAAAGTCTAATTTTAGTTATACATAATAGAATAATCAAAAAATTGGTATGGTATAAATTTTATAAAATAACCGATCGAACCGAACCATTGACTCCCCTACTTTACGGAATATGTTGTGGAATGATGAGAATTAGGCTATGGTGGCAGTGTTACTTGGAGAAAAGCTTTTGATTATTCAATGCTCAATTCAATTTCAAGCAAAAGTTCTTCAATTCCAATTGGAAGACTGCAGAAAGAGAGGGAACTAAACAGTTCTCTATCCGCAAAAAGAAGAACAAGAATTAGGGGAAATTTTGATGAAAAGACAAAAAGGTCCATACTTTTAATGAGATAGCAAGAAATAGTAAGGATATTTTGGGTAACTCAAATATGTGTACATTGCTAACCTACTATAACTATGTAGTATGTTAGCAATTGCATACTATATATATATATATATAATGTCGAGCCTTATCACCTCGAGTTGTTGGCAAGTTATTGAGAAACGATAAAGGTTATATTCGCTTGTGCTCATGTACTATATTGTAAGCACGTGTTTCGTAACTCGATAATTACTATCCTTTCTTGTGGATCGGGCCGAACGCCTCGGCAGTATAATAGATGCATCTATGGTTCGTGCTGCTCGACCCTCGGTACTGTACACATTATTTTGAATCAGGCCGAACAACCTCGACATAATCGTGCGTTATATCGCTAGTAGTCAGAATGTTCACGAGATTATCATTCTACTGGTGCCCCGCACTTTATATGTTATTTCTTTATCCGTTTATTACTGGCAATTGATACATCTGAGCTGTTGAGATAGAATACGAGACTGAGAAACTTATATCTTTAAAAGAAATTTTTGGAAGATTTTGTAACTTACAATTTTACCCCCATTATTGCTGTCGTGCCCCATATCTGCTTATGATATATCCTGTTGTTTTGTTGGACTTCTAGTAAGTGTCAATTTCGATCCCTCGTCACTACTTCTCCAGGGTTAGGCTAGATACTTACTGGGTATGCGTTGATTTACGTGCTCATGTTGCACTTCTGCACTAAATGTATAGGATCTGGCAAGTTTATTTGGTGGTCATCTTGGCGCGTAGGGCGCAGCTGTTGAGGAGACTTTATGGTGAGTTGCAAATTCCAGGCTACGTATCTCAGCCCACAGAGTCTCCATCGTACTATTTACCTTATCCTGTCTTATTTTTAGTTCAGACGGATGATGTGTTATTATTGTACTCCTTAGTAAATGCTCATGTACTTGTAACACCAAGTTTTGGGATAGACTAGTTGATGCTTACGATTCTGTATATTATCATCACCTTTTATTTCTTTTATAAACTACTAATTTTGTACGTTCCCGTGGATTTAAACTTATAGTAGGTGGAGAATTAATTATTTCGACATATTCATCAGTGGTCTTGAGGATATTCAACGAAACTTATCTTGTTTTCTCCTTTTATTTTATATTTATTACAAAAACAAATGCTTTTAAAATATACTGAAACTTTTCTTTATATTTTATTTTATACCTTACACATAGTTCTAATAATAACTTTGTGATCTTAAAATATGTTGTACTAAGTGACATGAGCTACACGTACACCACACATGATCAGAAATTAGTAAGCATATAAGTAAGAAGATTTTTTTATAAAACACTATAGTTTAAAGCTAACTATAGTTTGCCTAATTAGTATTTATAGTTATTGTTCAATTATTACCAGCTTGTAACACTTGTATTCAAACGTGCAATGAGTACATCATACAAGGGCGTATATAAAGGATACAACATGTACCGACTATGTATACATGATCTTGTATCACTTGTATTCAAATGCGCAACGAATATATATATCATACAAGGGTGTATACAAAGGATACAACCGATATCGATTGTATACAGACGGTACACATGAGACACAACTTGTATCAGTTGTATTCATACGCACAACGAATACAACCAAGGTGAGTATAGAAAAATGCTGAGAGTCGAACTCAAGACCTTTGCTAACTAAGCAGACGCTCAAATCAACTGAGCTACGAGAGCTTGTTGCTTTTATTTCAATCCAAAATAATTAATCTCTTGTGTTAGTTTGTATGAGTCCACCAAACAGTAGAGTACCTAGTCCTCTATGAGGTTATGCTGAGAATGCTAATAAAGCTGTAAGTAAATGAGACACAAGATTTTAACGTGGAAAAATCCCAACTCAAGGGGACAAAAAACCACGACCTACACCTGTAGGCTTTCGACTTTACTAACTTGTAAACACCTATTACAAGCCACTTTGTAATGACTCCATTACAAATAATTCAACTCAACTAACTTGTGGTACTCTCACCACAAACCACTTTGTCACTCTTTAGTTACAAAGACTTTAACTAACTTGTGAAATTCTCATCACAAGCCACTTTGTCACTCTCTAGTTACAAAGACTTTAACTTATGACTAAACCTAGTCACAACATAAATTCAGAGAGTTTACGGATTTTACAAGAGGGTTCCTAATCAACGCTTATGGCTAAGAAGTTTAGGAGATACAATAAGAACAATCACAAAGTTACAACTCAACTAGGGACAACAAAATACTAACTTTAGGAACTGGTCCGTAGTAGCGTTTAACTTTGTTCTTCAAGCTCGTGAGAATTAATTTCTCTATTTTGCAAAAGGCTTGAATGAGGAACCGAAATGTTCAAGTGATGTTTTGATATAAACTCATTATTGATACACCTTGATGACATCACTTGAAATGATGTAAGCACTTCAGTTGGTTAAGGAATAAGTGGGCACTGGAAACAATGCAGTGCAGGCAGAAATAGTGTAGGCAGTCACGTCGCTTCCAGTTGTGTCCCATTGACTTCGTACTGCTATGAGAGAAAAACAAGAGTATCAGGTCCTTGTTTGGTTCTCTATCCCCTGAAGCTATAGCAGTTCACATTGAGCTGGAATCCATTAACTTGCAGTGTAGCCCAAGTGTGTCAGGTTCCCTATCTGGTTCTTGACAAAGTTTGTTAGATCATCAAAACATAAGTCAAAGGCATTGAAAACCTATCAGTTTCCCCCTTTTTGATGATGACAAACTTAAATATATAACGTGTATTTAGAGCAAGAAGAACCAGATAAAGTAACAAGAACTCATAAGTGTTTCCCCTGACTTTATGCCTTCCTTTTTGAAACATGTTTCCTATTTGATCATATATTCCCCCTTTTGGCATCATTAAAAAGACACAAGCAGATAAATAGTATAAAGAAGTCTAGCCGATCTAACTCATGCCACATATGTGCACACAATATGATAGATAAGAAAAACATAGAATTTAAGCAATTAGATAATAAAAGAGGATAGATTTGATATAGATAGAAAATTTTATATGCCTTTGCTTAAAAAGCAAAGGCAACATTGGACTGTTAAGACGGGAGCAGTATTGTTTCATCCCAACCACATCAAAAAGAGGAAAACAAAACATCTGCCAATCAAAACAAAAAAAACTTAAAAGGACATTTCCTGAAACTGATCACTGAAAGGGTACTTAGGGGGCACTAGAAGTAGAGGGCTTGGAGGCTGCAGCAAGTGTTTGGAGAACAAGGTCTATTTGGGCATTGCCCGACTTTTGCTCATTGAGCAGTTCTGCTTTCAGGTTCTCTACTTGCGCCCTGAGATCAGCATTCTCTTTTGTCAAATGAGCTACTTCATCATTTGATGCCGGAACCCCTTGGGCTTGCTGAACTTCCAGGATAGCATTCCTAGCCTTCAACCGACGAATCTCCTTAGTTGCACTATTCTGAGCATTAATGAGCTTTGAGATGGTTGATGTACTTCCTACCCCCCATTTGTTTCTATGCACTCGCATTCTTCCAATGTTGTCTGTGAGAAAGTCTGCTTCTTAGTTCCCACCTTGCCTTATCCCAGTGGCACCTCAATGAAATTAAACACTCGCGTAAGCAAAAACCCATAGGGAAGGCCATGATTACCATCTTTGAAGGTGGATACCTTTTGCATGTGTTCAATCATAATATCAGGTAGGCTTACAGGAGTAAAACTATCCAGTTGCTCCATCAAGAATAGGTCAGACTTAGAAGTCACAGACCTCCTCTCAGCTTGAGGCAATAGAACTTTGTTTACCAATTCGAAAAACAGCTGATAGACAAGGAGTAACGCCTTCTTATGGATCTGGTCCCCCTTTTGGTTTGCATTGTCTTTTACCACGGTATTTCTGAAGTTAAACTAACACACATCCTTTACATTGGATACACCAACTGTAGGAACTTTAAGAATTTCTCCAAGCAACTTTACATCGAACACGATATCTACTCCATTCACCAAAGCACAGATATGGTCGGTCTCAGCGGGAAAGAGGCTAGCAAAGAAGCTTTATACCTCATCCTCATATGCCTTAGGTGCATCTATTTGGAATAGATGCTCCCATCGTTGAAACTCAACCATTTCAAGAATTTGTCGCATACCAGCCATCTCAGAGATTGCTAGGTCAAACGTACGACCCAACAGAACCTTTTGGTGCCTCAGGCGTTCTGAACCAAGCCTGACTTCACTTCTCATCCTCTTTACAAAACCAAGTTCCTAAACGATTTTAGACTTTTGTTTGTCGGACTTCCCACCACTTGATTTCTCTTTTCCCTTGGATTTGACTAACACATCCTCATCAGACATCGAGAACTCACTCACAACATCCTTTAACTTGGAGCTAGAGGTTGAAACCTTCTCTACTGAAGCAGGTTATTTCTTTTTCTGAAACCGTCTAACCAGTGAACCAAGTTCATCTGGTGTTTCCTCTTCCACCTCTACCACAAGGATTGCCTTATCACTTACGAGTACACTATCTTTCACCAGCTTCCTCCTTTACTTCTTACTACTTTTTCTATTCTTTTGAAGAGTAGAGTCGTAGGCCACCTTAGCTTGTAACCTGGTAGTAGGTCATTTGGTGGAAGACTCAGGAGTGGACACAACCCTCCGCTTAACTATGAACGCATCGAGAGCCAGGTTATCTAGATCCTCCTCATCACTAGACCTTATCCCAGGAGCTTGAATGTCCAGAGGAGCAACATCAAACGCATGAGTAGAACTGTCCTGGGAATGAGAACCCTGACCTGGGTCCTGTAGAGAGGGATCATGTTCGTTATGTGAGAGTCCAGTAGTTTCTGCTAGTGCAACATCCTCAACTGGAACTATAGCTCCTTTTCCCCCATACCCTGTACCACGTTTTTCTGAGTAATTATCTCCTGAAGGACACCGTCAGCAGATACCACAAAGATGGTTACAAAATTGTCTTTCTCAATCAGCACTACTGCCACCACGAAATCTGCAGCAACAATGGCGGAACCCTCTGCGACCTCATGTTTGGACTTTGTTCTCCACTTGTTCTTTGATTAGTGGGTATCTTAGAAGATAGAGAGGACATATCAATATTTTAGGGGTTTCTGAAATGTAAAGAGACGGAGAATTTTGGTGAGGTGTGATTTCAGCAGGGAGAGTTGGCGTAGTTACAAAAGACTTAGAAGGGACAGAGGACTCCATAGGTTTCTCAGTAACAGGTATGACTGAGCCATGGAGGTCAGAGTTTGTATCAGCTATGGAACGATGGAGTGAAGGTGCTTTGGGAAGTTCTAATGGAGGACTTATGGTTTGTGGAGAACAGAGGTTTTTTTTTATTACGAATGGATAATTATGAGGAGAGAGATAGAGACCGGCTTTGAAACGGAGGTTGGGCATGGAGAAGTGCAACATTTCAGAGGGAGATGGAAGGATTTGAAATGAAGAGACGTGACAACAGAGTCTGAAAAGTTGGATGACATGGCAGTTGTGTTTTGTACCTTTTTAAGACGTGTATTAGAGAATGCACATAACTACTAACCTTTGGTACAAGAACCAGGTTCTTGACCTGTTTTTTGAAAGTATCAATCCTCTTTTATCATTCATGAACTACATCTACAACTTCTATACTCATCATGCGTGTTTACCTGCAACGGTATTGAAGTGAGTTAGGCATGGACATAAAACACTTTTAGCCAGTTTTTCCTGAAGGTGATTTTCATAGCCAAATAATGAGGAATCAGGTTCTCAATTGGGATTTAAAAGCCCCAACTTCACTCTGTTTCTTTCAAAATATTCCCTACTTAATGCCTTGGTGAAGATGTCTGCAATTTGGTCTTCTGTGCTATAGAACTTCATACATATCAACCCTTTCTCCACATTGTCCCTCAGAAAGTGATGCCTTACATCAATATGCTTGGTCCTTTTGTGTTGAACTGGATTCTTGGCCATGTTTAGTGTACTGGTGTTATCACATAGAAGGGGCACACTCTTAGTGAGTATCCCAAAGTCCTCTAGTTGCTGCTTAATCCATAAAAGTTGAGCACAACAGGATGCTGAGGCTACATATTCTACTTCAGCTGTTGAAAGAGCCACTGAGTTTTGCTTCCTTGTGCCCCAAGAGATGAGACATGAACCTAGGAAGTAAGCCATTCCAGAAGTGCTTTTCTTATCTACAAGATAACCTGCATAGTCTGCATCAACATATCCAATGAGATTAAAACTGTCACTTGAGGGATAATAAAGAACCAGGTCCTATGTTCCTTTAAGATATCTTAGGATTCTTTTGGCTGCCTTCAAATGAGATTCCTTGGGATTTAATTGAAACCTTGCACATAGCCCCACACTGATGACAATATCAGGTCTACTGGCAGTAAGATAGAGAAGAGACCCAATAATGCCTCTATACATGGTTTGATTTACAGGAGGCCCGGTTTTATCCATGTCCAGTCGAGTGGCCGTAGCAATGGGAGTGTCTATCACCTTTGATACTTCCATGTCAAACCTCTTCAAGAGCTCCCTAGTGTATTTTTGCTGACAAATGAATGTACCCTTTGTGGACTGTTTTACTTGAAGACCCAAGAATAAGTTCTGTTCCCCCATCATACTCATTTCAAATTCACTTCCCATGATTTTTGCAAATTTTTCACACAGAGAATCAACTGTTGCCCCAAAAATGATATCATCAACATAGACCTGAACAATGAACATGTACCTTCCCCATTTCTTTAGGAACAGGGTGTTGTTAATTTTCCTTCTTTTAAAGCCATTTTCCAAGAGGAGCTTTGACAGCCTTTCATACCAAGCTCGAGGAGCCTGTTTAAGCCCATACAATGCTTTGTCCAGTTTAAACACATATTCAAGGTGTTCATGACATTCAAACCCTGGAGGTTGCTTCACATAGACTTCTTCCTTAAGAAGTAGAAATGCATTTTTGATATCTATTTGGAACAAGGTGAATTCCATATGAGATGCAAAAGCGATTAGAATTCTAATAGCTTCCATACGAGAGACCGGAGCAACCATTTCATCATAGTCAATACCTTCCTCCTGATTGTAGCCTTGAACCACTAGCCTGACCTTGTTTCTTGTGGTATTTCCATGTTCATCAAGCTTATTCCTGAATACCCACCTGGTTCCTATAATGGTTCGATATGAGGGTCTGGGTACCAGGTGCTAGACATTGTTCCTTTCAAACTGATGTAACTCGTCTTGCATGGCTGTAATCCAGTCTGCATCTTTCAAGGCTTCCTTGCTATTCTTGGGTTCTATTTGGGAGAGAAAGGCTGAGAAAGCAAGTGAATTTCTGGCTTTTGACCTGGTTTGTACTCCAGAATCTAGAGGGATAATTATGTTGTCAAGAGGATGAGAACTTTTGTGTCTCCAGTTAGACGTCTGAGGTTCATTTAGAGAGAATGTGGGTACATTTGACTGGTTTCCTATGTTCTTCTCTCAGGTGCTAGTGGATTACCCTAAACTACATCAACCACTCTTTTTTCAGCTTCAGTGGTTGTAATTGAAGTACTTGGTTCCATTGAAGATGAGACAGTATTGTCTTCACTCAGCTCTTTTACTTGGCTCATCATATCTGCCTTTCCATTTGTCATGTCAATGACTTCACCAGGGACTAGTAAGGGTTCTTCATCTTAATCTTCTTCAGCACTCTTCTCACAGGATGGATAAGACTCATCAAAAATAACATGAATACTTTCCTCAACACATTGAGTCTGCTTATTATATATCTTGTATGATTTGCTTTGAGAAGAGTAGCCCAGAAATATTCCTTCATCACTCTTGGATGATCCTTTCCATTATTGATAACATAGCATTTGCACCCAAATGTTCTTAGGTGAGTCAGCTTGGGTTTCCTTCCATTCAGAAACTCATATTGGATTTTATTCATGAGGGATCTGATCATGCACCTATTCACCAAGTAGCAGGCAGTGTTGACCGTTTCAGCCCAAAAGTTCTTTGCAATTCCACTGTCGATTATCATTGTTCTTGCCATCTCTTCCAGAGTTCTGTTCTTCCTTTCCACCACTCCATTTTGTTGGGGATTTCTGGGAGCTGAGAAGTTATGGGTGATGCCATTTTCATTGCAAAATTCATCAAGTTTAGCATTGTCAAATTTTGTTCTATGATCTGACCTAATGCATGCAACTCCAGACTCCATCTTCACCTGGATTTTCTTCACAAAGGCTACAAACACCTCAAAGGTTTCATCTTTAGTTCTAAGAAACAGAGTCCATGTGAATCTGGAGTAGTCATCCACTATCACAAAAATGAATCTTTTTCCTCCTCTGCTTTGCACTCTCATAGGACCACATAGGTCCATATGCAAAAGTTCTAGTGGCTTTGAGGTGCTCACATCCCTTTTACACTTAAAAGAGGACTTCGTATGTTTTCCTCTAGCATAGGCATCACAAATATTTTGCACCTTGAACTTTGACATGGGCAGACCGTGGACCAGGTCCTTCTGAATTAGTTTGTTTAGAAGAGAAAAGCTTGCGTGCCCCAGTCCTCTGTGCCACAGTTCAGCATCATCATCAACAACTTTCAGACAACTCAGATCACCACTTTGCAAGGACTCGAAATTAGCAACATAGATGTTCTTGTATCTCTTGGCCACAAGTACCACTTTACTAGTTACCGAATCAGTAACTGTACATATCTTGGACAAGAATTCCACCTTGTTTCCTGTATCACAAATCTGAGAGACACTCAAGAGACTGTACTTAAGGCCATTGACAGTACACATTTTCAATAGAATGAGTTAGTGACATCCCGATTTTTCCAACTCCGAGAATGTACCCCTTTTTCCCATTGCCAAAGGATACACTCCCTCATTGCATGGATTTTAGTGAAAGAAAGTCCATGGTGTTCCCAGTCATGTGCTTTGAACACCCACTATCTATGAATCATTGTTGATCGCTTCCTTTCACTGTTCCCTGCACAAAATGATCAAGAGTTAGTTTTAGGAACCCAAGCAAGTTTGGGTCCCTTGTAGTAGGCAAGAGGATGAATAAGAGCTCTCTTAGTCCATGCAGGTAATGTGCGCCTTTTGTGAATGGAATCTGGTCCCTCTTTTGTAGTCACTTTTTCAGCAAACACTTTATTTTTCTGAACAGATTGAACTCTGTCCTGGCAATTCTCTTTGAAGTGCCCATTGTTCCCATAGTGGGTACAAAACCAGTTATCAGAACCAGTGACGTACTTACTGTGAGGGTTGTAAGGAGTTTTCTCCCTTTGGAACCCTATTCCATGCCTGTTTCTACCGTTATTAGTGTACATGACAGTGATAGCTTCTGAGGACCAGGTCCACTTTAGGAACTTTTCAAGATCATTTTTTACTCTTTCCAGATTAGTTTGGAGGTGCTTGTTTTTCTTAGTTTCAACACACATACTAGTTCTCACAACTTTCAACTCATTTTCAAGCCTAATGTTCCTCACTGCTATCTCTTTTCCTTTTCCAGAATTACCAGGTTTTGACTTAGTCCCTAGTCTTTTATTGTTTCCCTTAGGTCTGCAATTACTGCCAAAAGATCATTTCTTTCTTCTTTGAAGTTTTCAATGGTTTCCTTATGGCCAATAACTACAACCACTAAGTCATCTCTAGTTTGTTCATCTTCTCCTAGTTCTAAGGTCAAGGAATCCCTGTCCTCCACAAGACTATGATAGGCATCAATCAATACACTAGCTAAAGACATGAGTTTCTTAGGAGAGTAGGATTTCAGATTTCTGTGAACATCCCTGAAATTTACCTCCTTGTTGTCATCGTCTTCATCATCAACTGATTGGGACATTAAAGCAAAACTTGAGTCATATTCACTTTCCTCGCCTTCAACTGCCATCATGGAACTATCACCAGCATCAGTTTCATCTTCAAACTTGCGAGAGGAATCTCCCCATGCTGCAAGAACCTGTTTCACCACATTGTCAACAGATCTTTTTCTTTTGAAGTCCTTAAAAGGAACCGGGTTCCTCTTAGCTACCTTTTCAGTGTTGTTCTTGGAGAATTCTTGCTTCAAGAGAGGACAATCTTTGATGAAGTGTCCAGACTTTCCACACTTATGACAAAGATCATAGTTTTTTGGTTTGCTGGAGCTGCCCCTTTTTAGCATTTCTCCATTTCTTCTGACCATCTTCTGAAATCTTTTGGTTAAGTAAGCCATGTCACTGTCTTCCTCACTTGAGTCATTGCTATCAGCTTTGAGTACCAGGTTCTTTTCTTTATTTGGTTCTCTTCTTTCACTGTCTATCTTCCTCTTCATCTCGTAGGTCTTCAGATTTCCAATCAGCTCTTCTATGGTCAGCTCCTGCAAGTCCTTTGATTCAGTAATAGCATTCACCTTGCTTTCCCAAGGGCTAGACAGAGCACTAAGGATTTTCCTCACTAGCTTATTTCTAGGAATGGTTTCACCAAGTAAGTGTAACTCATTTATGATGAAAGTGAATCTTATGTGCATATCTTGAATAGATTCATCGTCCTTCATCCTGAAGAGTTCATATTCGGTAGTGAACATATCGATCTTAGACTGTTTTACTTAGGTGGTTCCCTCGTGAGATATTTGCAAAGCTTCCCATATCTCCTTAGCAGTGTCGCAAACGGAACTTCTATTATATTCTTCAGGTCCTATTCCATATATCAGAATCTTCTTGGCACGAAAATTCTTCTCCACAGCTTTCCTGTCTGCGTCAGTATATTCTTTACTGGTTTTTGACATTGGAAATGGAAGTTCTTCCAGTACCTTTATTGGAACATAAGGATCATCACATATGACATCCCATAACTCAGAATCCTCAGCCATGATAAAATTATGCATTCTTATTATTCACCACCCATAGTATTGTCCATTGAACCTGGGTGGTCGGTATATAGATTTACCTTCTTCAAAATTTTATGAAGCAGCCATAAGGATCCTTCCTAGGTGTTAGCTTGATAGGAGGGACCCGCTCTGATAACAATTGTTAGTTTGTATGAGTCCACCAAACAGTAGAGTACCTGGTCCTCTATGAGGTTATGCTGAGAATGCTAATAAAGCTATAAGTAAATGAGACACAGGCTTTTTACGTGGGAAAATACCAACTCAAGGGGACAAAAAACTACGACCTACAATTGTAGGCTTTCAACTTCACTAACTTGTAAACACCTATTACAAGCCACTTTGTAATGACTCCATTACAAAGAATTCAACTCAACTAACTCGTGATGCTCTCAACACAAGTCACTTTGTCACTCTCTAGTTACAAAGACTTTAACTAACTTGTGATACTCTCATCACAAGCCACTTTGTCACTCTCTAGTTACAAAGACTTTAACTTATGACTAAACCTAATCACAACATAAACTCAGAGAGTTTACGGATTTTACAAGAGGGTTCCTAATCAACACTTCTGGATAAGCAGTTTAGGAGATACAATAAGAACAATCACAAATTTACAACTCAACTAGGGACAACAAAATACTAACTTTAGGAACTGGTCCGTAGTAGCATTTAACTTTGTTCTTCAAGCTCGTGAGAATTAATTTCTCTATTTTGCAAAAGGCTTGAATGAGGAACCGAAATGTTCAAGTGATCTTTTGATATAAACTCATTGTTGATACACCTTGATGACATCACTTGAAATGATGTAAGCACTTCAGTTGGTCAAGGAATAAGTGGGCACTGGAAACAGTGCAGTTGTTTAACCAAAAATCTGAGTCTTTGGTCAAAGCTAAAAAGAAATTTGGGTTACTGATAATCAAGAGACAAAAATAAAATACTTTTGAGAATGATGGTAAAACAACAAATAGTTTTGTATTTCAATGAATTCTCAATAGTATTCCGTGTCCTTACAAATGATGATACTTCTTCCTTTTATAGATAATTCTAGGTAAAGGAATGAAGCCTCAGCTTTAATGATATAATTATGAGTAATAAATGACATTAAATAAGCCGTTATACAATCATTCCTATTAAATACCAATTTTCTAACGTATCAAGTATTTAATAATGAATTTGGACTCCTTTCTGTCATCAGATCTTTGTCTTTAATGTCTTCTAATCCGTTAGCCGTAAATAATTTAAATTGGTACGAGACTCGTATCTATACTTCGTCTCGTGCCTATTTAAATTCTTCTTCCCGTGGCTGTCTCCATCCGTGCCTCTTAGTCAATTGTTGCGCTTTGACCATTTAACTAAACCACGTGTCATGCCACATCATCTTTAATATAAACTCAGTTTTTTCCCAATACAGCAGTGCAGGCAGAAACAGTGTAGGCAGTCACGTCGCTTCCAGCTGTGTCCCATTGACTTCGTACTGCTATGAGGGAACAACAAGAGTATCAGGTCCTTGTTTGGTTCTCTATCCCCTGAAGCTATATCAATTCACATTGAGCTGGAATCCATTAACTTGCAGTGTAGCCCAAGTGTGTCAGGTTCCCTATCTAGTTCTTGACAAAGTTTGTTAAATCATCAAAACATAAGTCAAAGACATTGAAAACCTGTCATCTTGTTTAATGGATTCGCTATAAAATTCAAATATAGCTACGAATGATAAATTTTTTGAGAGTATAGCAAACGATAAATATAATGTATATGTTTGACGTGTCGCATAATTTTTCCAATAAAACTAGATAAACTGATAACTACCCCGTTATATAAAGTTAAACCCTACTACTATTATGTATAAAAAAAACACAAAGTTATTGTATACGCATTAAATCTTTCATATTTCCACCAGGAAAAAGTGGTGATCAATTAATTAACCAAAGCATAAGTGTGTTTAGGCCGGCAAGCCAGCATATCCTATTCCTCTACGCGTAGTAGGGAAGATCAAGAAGATGAAACTGGCAAAAAACCCAGCTGCTAAGGGCAGGTTCATTACCAAGGCATTTACGTTGGATCCTGGCCTAAAGAAACAAGTTTGCACGTCAGAATCACAAAATGCAAAGACCAAGAACACCAATAGAGAAACAAATGCGTGTACGAAATCTAGGCACTTGAGCTTGTATTTCCTCATGTTTATTCCTTCCAATTTCTCGGGATCATTATCGCAGTTAAATAAGTGTATCCCTCTGGTGGTGGCTATACCGTAAAACGACGACTTCCCGTCGGAGCTAAGGACGCAGCTGTCGGTGAAAGAAGAGAAGAAACATGCGGCGGAGCAGAACCCGATGACGGTTGCAGTCAACAACTTGTTGGAGAATTGGCAGACGCCCTTATTGGAAAATGAAGGAATTAGCATACGAAATGCTAGGACTGTTCCGGTGGGTAGAAGGTTTGCTATGTTGGCTGCAGTGTCTAAGGTTTTGTGTATTGGATGAGCCGTTTCGCCGACGACATTTGGCCTAGCCGCTGGAGGCGGTTGTTGTGGTGGGGATGGCAAAGACGTCGGCACAGGTGGAGGTGGCAACCGTTGTGATAAAGATGGTTCAGCCATTGATAAATACGTGCATGGGGCTTCTTGCTGTTATGTTTTTTGTGTGTATATATGTGTGGTTCTTGTTTGGTTAAAATTGGAAGGTAGTTTAGGGGGACACATTGAACATGTGATAAGAAACGTCAGACTAAGGATTCTGTTGCATTTTATATGGTCCTTTATGAAAGTAGAACGTCATATTAAAATTCCTTTTGGCATGGACATAGAGGATACAGGTTGCGTCTACTGCTACGTACCTAGTTTGTTTGTTCGTGTGGAGTCTGGTTCTTTTTCTCCATGTTGCGTAACTTGTGCTATATAACCACCTCTCGGGACCGATAACTCAAGACTCATCCGACTTGCATTACTTGTGGTAAAAATTCTACATGTCCTATTTGATCACCTCTATTTAATTAACTTGTACTTAATTTTATTAAAAGTTTATTAGTACCCAAAGTAGACAAGCTGTTTCTTCTTAGTTGTTGTGAAGATAGAGGCGGCCGCATATTTACACAACATTTGTGAGCAGGTTTTAAGGTGATTTATGATGTCTTAAGGTAGTGAGCTGCGGAAACTCTCCTTTCTTTGCTACTACTTAAGGTTTCTTTTCTTCTTCTTCTTAGTTTCAAAATGGTTTTGTTATATTTATTATTGTTTCAATAATAATTGATGAATGTGATTTGTTATATGTGATATTTGGAACCTATGTATCAAATTTGAGCTAATTTGGAGCAGATTTGATGTGTTGCATTGTTGAAATTTGAAGAACAAGTTTCGTTTTTGGACAATTCAAACTTGAGACAAGAACATCTTAAGTGCATACAAAAATTATAATATTCACTACACCAAAAGAGACTTTTAGCAGCAATAAATTTTCCTTTTAGCGGCAATATTTATTACTGCAAAAATATATTTGCCGGCAATTAATTAAATGCCATTGGATCCAAAGTCCCTAAAGCCTCTAGCGGCATTTATGCCAAATATTGGTAAAACCTATTTTATTGCCGTTAAAAATAATTACCTTTAGCGGCATTTATATTTCAGCTTTTGTTAATGCTATTGCTAATAAAAGAGATATGTTTTGCCAATAAATCAATGGATTCAATTACATAGAACCTATATGTGGCCCTCTGGCCGATAAGAATTATATTGAAAAACTGTTGGGAATTCCCCGTCCAGTAAGTCCAAGCTCACTGTTAGGACAAAGCAAAGTGTAGGGAATATTGTTCTTCAAGATCGAATCACTGTTCATTTTCTTACTTTTTCTCAATTTCTTCTAGCTTCTTCCCAATCTTTCAAATGCTTGTAACGGATATTCATCTGTGGTCCATTCAGGAGTTCTTTTGCCAAGGAAGACTTCATCAGATGTATGCTTTGTGGCAGATCATACTCAGAACTACTCAGAAGTTCCAGGCTCAGGTGTATACGGTCGAAATCGGGTTCGTCCATTGTTTGACCAATCGAAGCTGAAACATGGCAGGTCAAGGCTCGAGGTCGGGTTACATCGAACTAAAGCGCAAAATTAGATCGTCGAGCTCGTGACCCAGAGACCAAGCAAGATCGAGAGAAACTTACCGAGCCAAATAATGAAAAGTCGAAATATCCGCAATCGGTCGAGGATCACGGTGGAAATCTCGGGGCGTATCAAGAAGAAGCCGATTAATTAGCAAATCATGAGATTTTTTACCTTGTATAAAATTATACCAAGAGTAGAACACCCCTACAATATAAATAGGGGTTCTGATCATTTGTAACACACATTGTAACATGCACAAAGAAGGCAATATACTGATCATTTCTGTTTTTTATCATCTTATTGTTCAGTTCTAACATTAGTTGAGACATTTCTTGGCTCGTGGGTAATCAAACTCAGAGGCTAAGGTTCAATTTTGTGGTTTGCATTTATTTTCTTATCGTTAATTTCAATATTAATCTGTCTTCTTAATTTGTATCAAGTTATATCACGTATCCTTAAAACCGCGTACAAATTCAATTGTTATCCAATTTTAAGGGTAAACAGTTTGGCGCCCACCGTGGGGCTAAGGATAATAGTGATTACATGGTACAAACTTTCATAACACACTATTTTACAATTGTTCTTTGAAGTATCTTTGATTCCAGGACCAAAATGTCGAACTCTCAACCAGCGTCTCTACACGTTGACAATGATTTCGGCCACCACGACAAAAATGATAACCTAGCACCAGGGAACGATGTGCCTCCCGTTGGCCTCGATGTAGTTTCGACTGTAGATCCAATCGACGTCGGCTCAGATGTAGCCATCAACGCAAATTTGGCTGTCGATTCCGAAGGCAGCATCTGTGGGGATGTTCGATCAGCCGCTTAAAGCACACATGGCAGCGAAGATGGCGGGATCAGCATGCGGGTGATCTTTGAAATGTTGCAGGCTCAGCAGGCAGCGATAGCCCAACTCCAAAACCAGAATCATCCACCGAGTAGGGTCAAGCTCAAGCCGTCCCAGAAAGTTGTACACAGGGTCGAATCAGTTTCAAGGAAATCAAACGAGAAAGAATCGGAGACCAATGCTACAATCATGAAGATTGTCGAAGAACTAATAAAATGAATTGAGTCGGGGGAAAAGAAGATCGAGGCAAATGACAAAAAGGTAGAAACATACAACTCCAAGGTCGATCAAATCCCAGGGTACCACCAATATTGAAGGGTTTAGACTCCAAAAATTTTGTGCAAAAACCTTTTCCCACGAGCGCAGCTCCTAAGCCGATCCCCAAAAAGTTCTGCATGCTCGAGATTCCTAATTACAATGGAATGACCGATCCGAACAAGCACATCACCTATTACAGATGTGTTATCAAAGGAAATGATCTAGAGGATGACGAGATCGAATTTGTTTTTCTAAAGAAATTTGGAGAGACCTTGTCAAAGGGAGCTATGATACGGTACCGTAGTTTACCACCTAATTCTATTGACTCATTTGCTATGCTTGCAGATTTTTTCGTAAAGGCACACACCGGGGCCATCAAGGTTGAAACCAGGAAGTTGGACCTTTTCAAGGTAAGGCAGAAGGACAACGAAATGCTTAGAGAATTTGTGTCTCGATTCCAAATGGAACGGATGGACTTGCCACTGGTCGCTGATGATTGGGCTATTCAATCTTTCACCCAAGGACTCAATGTTCGAAACTTAGTGGCTTCACAATAGTTGAAGCAGAATTTGATAGAATGTATGGCTATTACTTGGGTCGATGTGCCTAATCGGTATCAATCAAAGCTCAGGGTCGAAGTCAATCAACTTAGGGCTTCTTCCGGGTCCATTTATCCTATCAGACCCGTTGATAGAATCAAGAGGGATATTGACCGAGAACCGAGGTTGAATAGAGATCGATATCAGCCGTATAATGGAGATCGTATGAGCAGCGGGTCCAGGCAAAATTCTACATGAAATGAAAGGAGAAGTGATCGAGGCCATAACTCTCAAGGGATCATGAGCAAGAATGGCTTCGACAGACCAATCAGACCTAAAGAGGCACCACGATTATCAGAGTACAATTTTAATGTTTATGAGGCTGCTGTTGTATCGGCTATCGGACGCATCAAAGATACCAAATGGCCTCAGCCTTTACAAACCAATCTAGCCCAAAGGGATCCCAACCAAATATGCAAATATCATGGCACTCATGGCCACAGAACGGAGGATTATCGACAATCAAGAGAAAAGGTAGCCGGTTATTCAACAACGGGTATCTTCGGGAATTTCTGAGCAACCGGGCCAAGAATCATTTCAGAAACAAGGATTCTAATAAACAAAACGAGCAAGACGAACCTCAACACTTCATTCATATGATCACCGGAGGGGTCGATGTTCCCCAAGGTCTGATATTAAAGCACACCAAAGTATCAATCACAAGGGAAAATGAATCCGGGATTACATACCAGCAGGAACTTTATCTTTCAACGATGATAATGGGTTTTCAATGTCTTGGCCTTATGCTTCTTTTGTTTTGATGATCTAACAAACTTGTTTTGAAAAACTAGATAGAGAACCTGGCCCATAGGGTATACATTTCATGTAACTTGGACGAAGTCTGAAAATCAGCAAATGAATGAATGACCACAGGGAGGAACACAACAGGGACCTGGTGACCTGGTCCCTTAGGGTTCTCCGACGCAAGTACAAGTCAGTGACTGTCCGCAATCATTATAAAGAGGAACACAACAGAGACCTGATCCCTTAGGGTTCTCTGACAGAATTACAGGTTAACTGTACATCTAGAATGTAACAGCAGAAAGTGACCATCTCGTAACTATTACAGAAGAGGAACACAACTAGGACCTGGTCCGTCAGTGTTCTCTGACAGAAGTACAAGTCGACTATCCAACTGGAACGCAACTGCACAGAAGTGGTTGTGCAGACAGTACATCACTCACTTCTCATTGGGAAGAAGCGCGTACCAAGAATTGACATCACTATCTATTGTGATGTTTTTTGTGATATAACAACCTAGTGCAAGGCACAACATCTTTGTGCATTTAGTGATATTCTCTCAAGCATAACAGTGTTCATCTTGCATTGAAGTCACTGGTGTGTCAAGAAAAAAAAGACAACTCCACTAAGGATCAGTTTCTTATTGAGTTTATGTACATCCGTGGTTGAGTTGTAATCTTGTCATTTGTTCTTCATTGTATTTCCTAGTTTGCTTTCTTAGAAGCTTTGTCTTAGGAAAAAAACCAAAAATCTATAAACTTCCGAGTTTATGTTGTGACTAGGAATAGTCATAAGTTTAAAGCCTTTGTAACTAGGAGAGTTATAAAGTGGCTTATGGTGAGATCATCACAAGTTAGTTGAAGTCTTTGTAATAGGGTTATTGCAAAGTGGCTTGTAATAGGGATATTGCAAGTTAGTGAAGTTAAAAGCCTACAAGAGTAGGTCGTGGTTTTTTGATCCCCTTGTGTGGGATTTTTCCATGTAAAAATCCATTGTCTTCTTTACTTTCAGTCTTTACAGTATTCTCAGTATTATCTCATATAGGACTAGGTACTCTATAGTTGGGTGGACTCATACAAACTAACAGATGAGGATCAGAGCAGGTTCTTTCTAAAAGGTTAACACCTAGAAAGGATCTCAATGGCTGCTCCACCCAACTTTGAGGAAGGACAATCAACCTACAGACCTCCCAGATTCAATGGTCAGTACTATGGCTGGTGAAAGACCCGCATGAATGATTTTATGATGGCAGAAGACTCAGAACTGTGGGACATCATTTGTGATTGTCCATATGTCCCCATGAAGAAGCTTGAAGAAACATGACCAATGGTGCCGAAAGGCAGAAAAGAGTACATCGACATTGAGAGAAAAGCTATAGAAAAGAACTATCGTGCCAAGAAAATCTTGATGTGTGACATAGGACCTGATGAGTACAACAGAGTCTCAGCTTGTGACGCTGCCAAAGAAATATGGGAAGCGTTACAAACAACACACGAATGAACTACTCAGGTCAAACAGTCCAAGATTGACATGCTCACCACGAACTATGAGCTCTTTAGGATGAATGATGATGAGTCTATACAAGATATGCACACAAGATTCACCTCCATCATATATGAGCTTCATTCACTTGGAGATGTCATTCCCAAAAACAAGCTTGTAAGGAAAATCCTCAGTGTTCTACCTGGTTCTTGGGAAAGTAAGGTAAGTGCCATCACTGAAGCTAAAGATCTACAAACCCTGACCATGGATGAGTTAATTGGTAATCTTAAGACATACGAGATGAAAAAAAATAAAGACAGTGAAAGAAGAGAGCCTAAGAAGGAAAAGAACCTGGTACTCAAAGCTGAAAACAGTGACTCAAGTGCTGAAGATAGTGACATGACCTATCTTACTAAGAGATTTCAAAAGATGGTTCGAAGAAATGGTGGTATACCAAAGTGGGGCAGTTCAAGTAAAGCAAGGAACAACGATCTCTGTCACAAATGTGGAAAGTCAGGGCATTTCATCAAAGACTGCACACTCACGAAACAGGAGCAATACAAGCAAAATCCTGACAAAGCAGTAAAAAGGAACCTAGTTCCAAACAAACGATTCAATCGAAAAAGTGCTGCTGACAATATTGTTAAGCAGGCTCTTGCTGCTTGGAGAGACTCCTCTAGTGAATCCGAAAGGGAACCAGATGTAGAAAATATTTCCATGATGGCAGTGGAAACTGAAGCAACGAAGTATGATTCACTATTCGCACTGATGGCTCAGTCTGACGATGATGAAGAAGATGAAGACGATGAGGTAAACTTCAGGGATGTTCAGAGAAATCTGAAATCCTACTCTTCTAAGAAACTAAGGTTGTTAGCTAATGTCCTAATTGATGCCTATTATAGCCTTATTAATGATAAGGAGATCCTGACCATAGAAATAGGAGAGACGGAACAATCTAGAGATGATCTGGTGGTCTGTGTAGTGGACCTAAATGAGACTATAGCTAATCTGGAAAAAGAAAAGGAAGCCTTGAATGAAAGAATAACTAGTGTGGAAAATGAGAGAGATGACCTGATGGTAGTAGTTGTTGATCTAAAAGAAACAATAGAAGGTCTTAGCAATGAGAAACACTCATTAGAAGGATTGCAACTACTGAGGAAGAGAGGGATGACCTTTTAGTGATATGCATCGATCTAGAGGAAACCATTGAGAAACTCAATAGAGAACATACGAATGTGAGTCTTGGAAAAGGGAAGGAAGTAAATAGTGAGACACACATTATGCTTGAAAGGAATTAACTGTTGTGAAAATCAGTCTATGTAGTGAACTCGAGAAGAATCAGCAACTTCAAGCTGAATTGGAGAAAGTAAGAATTGATCTTGAGAAATCCGTGAAGTGGACCTAGTCCTCAAATACTGTCACTGCCATGTATCTTAACCATAGTGGAAATAGGTAGGGCATGGGGTTCCAAAGGGAGAAAACTCCTTACAACCCTCACAACAAGTATGTCACTGTACCTGATAACTGGCTATGTACCCACTATGGGAACAATGGGCATTTTAAAGAAAACTGCCAGGCCAGGGTTCAGTCTACTCAGAAAAACAAAGTGTTTACTGATAAAGTGACTACTAACAAAGGACCAGATACCATTCGCAAGAAGCGGATGTTGCCTGCATGGACTAGGAAAGCCCTCATTCATCCTTTCTATCATAACAAGGGACCCAAACTAGTTTGGGTTCCTAAATCTAACCCTTGATTTGCATGTGCAGGGAGCAGTGAGAGGAAGCAGACTGCGATGGACTATGGACTATGGATGCTTAAAGCACGTGACTGAAAACATCATGAATTTCCTCTCACTGAAAGCCCTGCTTGAAGGGAATATATCCTTAAAAAGGAAGTAGAGGGTACATTCTCGGTGAATGTAAAGTTGGAAAGGTTCTTTGGCACTCAGGTGGGAATGTGTACTATGTGAATGGCCTAAAATACAGTTACCAATCTGATAACTGGCCAAGTGGTCTCAGTAGACAAAGGAAACAAGAACATCCACTCTGTTAACTATGAATCTCCATAAGCTGGTGGTATGAGATGGGTGAAGTCGGAACCTTGGCATGAAAGATTGGTGTATGCAAGCTTCTCATCTCCGAATAAATTAACTCAGAAGGACCTGTTATGTGGTCTGCCAAACTCAAGAGTCACCTAGACACGGTTAACAAAACAAAGGAGGAGACTGTCGAGGTGTTAATGGTTCTTGTCAAGAAGATTCAAGTGAAAGCAAAAAGGAGGGGGGTCACGCACAATTTCTCTACACCAAGGACTCCACAACAAAATGGTATTGCTTAAAGAAAGAATGGAACTGGAAGATGTGGCACGTACAATGCTCATCGACTATAGAATCGCCAAGAAATTCTGGGCAAAAGCAGTAAATACTGCTTTCTACTTGGTGAACAAGTGTTTGAGCATGTCCCTCCTGAATCAAAAACTCACTATGAGGTGTCAAATGGAAGAAAATGCCTTTTTGACTGAAAGACAACTCATCTGAGAACCTTCTTGACTGAAAATGCCATGTTCTCAACAACGAGAAGGATCAGCTTGGGAAGTTCAATGCAAAAGACGAATGAAGGAATCCTTCTGGGGTACTCTCCACAAAGCAAGGCCACAAAGTCTACAACAAAGGACACATAAAATGGAAGGAAGTGCTCATAGGGTATTCAACAAGACACCTTTCTTTAGCCAAGGAAGAAACAATGATGATCAATATGATGAACCAACTCTGGTCACTGGGAAATTTCTGAGGCTTCAAATAAGGAGGCTGATAAAATGAGTAAGATGAAGGAGACTGGTGAAAGACAATGCAACATCATCTTCCACTTCTCACGAGGAACGTAGTACTTCACTTACTACCACTAAAGCTGGAGAAAGAGTGGAGATGCAGCTCATGGCACCTATCAAACAACAAAATACGGAGTGTGGGAAATCAAATTCTTCCAAATCTTCCCTACCAATCAAACTTCAGTCCCAAACTGGAAACACAAAAGCTCCCATCTGTGTGACAAGCTAATCACTTTCTCTTATTCTAAAGTTAGATAAGTTTTTTTTCTCTTTTGAAAAAAAATATATTTTTGGTTCCTTCTATATCACCACTCCAAAATAGAATCCAAAGTGAAAGTCCGTAGGAATCCTACTTGAATGATGCCCATAGAAGTTTGAGATACCTTAAGGGAACTCAAGACCTGTCCCCGTATTACCCCTCAGGTGACAAAGTTCCTAATCCTATTAGGTATGATGATGTTAACTGTGCAGGTTTTTTTTGTGGAAAGGAAAAGCACTTCTGGAACAGTTCATCTGCCATGATCATGTCTCATCCCTTGGGGGACAAGGAAGCAAAACTCAATGGCCTCACCAACAACTGAAAAAGAATCTCAAAACAAGAGGACCAAGCACATTGAGGGGTGGGATTATCTTCTAAGGGTCAATATGAAGAAAGGGTTGATTTGTGGAAAGTCTTCCAGAATAGAAGACCAAATTCCAGATATATTTGTCTAAGCCTTGAGTAAAGAATATTCTTGATCAAACAAGGTGAAGATGGGGTCATAAGAATCTAATAAAGAACCTGATCCTCCATTAGCTAGCTATGCAAGACACCATCAAGTAAGGTTAGCTAAAGTATTTTCTGACCAAGCCTAACTCACATCAATACCGTTGCAGGTAAACACGCATGACGATCATAAAAGCTAAGGGTACAGTATGAACTACAAGAGAGGAGCTGCTAAAACCTTTAAAAAAATGGTCTGGCATCAGGTTCCTGTACTCCAGGTTGGTAGTAATATGCTTATTCTGCATGCCATCGCAAAACAAAAAAAAACTTCAAACAAAATTAACTCAACTGCCACATCATCCGACTTTTCAAAGTCTGCATATCTTGTCTTGTCTTTCAAATCCCTCTATCTCCTCTGCACGGTAATGCTTTCCCACAGACCAACCACCGTTTTCAGAACTATTCAGGACATGTTTCTCTCTCCTCTCATCATTAGCCCTTCTTCTAATAAAACATTCTTTCTCTTTCACAGCAAGTCATGAACCTTCATTTCGTTTGTGTAGCTGTGATCCTCTCTTCATCTCTCTCTCTCTCTCACTCTACTCGTCTTCTAAGTACTCCTATAATGGAAATTGAACAATCGCCTCCTTCTCCCACCATTAACACCACTCCTTCTTCCCTATCATCCCTGAAATCATCCCAGAGCTTCATTATTTCACTCCTTCTACTACTTTACCCCCTCCTAGCTCCTCCTTCTTTCCTACAGTTTTCCCTTTTCTGATAAACCTTGTTCTCTCCCATTTTGAAAAGCCTATGTCTAGCCATTCCTCTAATTTCAGCAACGTACACTCAGAAGGTTTTACCTCTCAAGTGTCAGAAGTTCCTAAGGATGATCCTGACCAATATCTGAACTCCTCCATCCTGGACTTAGTTAGAGTCACCAGAAAAGGAAGCAGCGCATAACATCATGGCTATCGTTGCTGAGAGTCTAATAAATTAAGGAGTGTATCTCTCATCTGGGTATCAAAGGGAAGAAACTCCATTCCTAGGAGATGTAAGAACCACAGTACTCCTTGAGTCTTTGGCTCATGAGACGTTCTCAGAAAAACCTTCTGAAGAACCTGATTCTCTTCCATGCAAACCCACTCCTGCACCTCCTGATCATTCTAAGCTCGTAGAATCCTCCTCCAAGTCACCCACTATCAGGTCACAGTAGCAAGATAGTTTTGAGTCCACATTGCAGAAAAGTAAAAGGAGTGTCAAGAAAAGGAAAAAGAGGATAATGAACCAAAGGGAATTTGTCACTGACAAGAGTGCTCCAGTAAGTGGGGTTGACAAAATTGCTCCAAGGGAACCTGGTTCCTCAGTACAACAATCTGTGAAAGCTCAAAAGTCCGAGGATAAAGCCTCCGATGAAACTATTAAGCAACAAAAAGGGTTAGCCGTAAAGGGCAGCAACAAGTTTAAAAGGAGTCAAACTGAGCAAGCCATGTCTGAAGATGATACTGTAGAGATAGTAAACTGGAAAGGAAAGTCTGTTAAAGGGTCTAGCAAACAAAAGTGGGAAACTGCTAAAGAACCTGGTTCACTAAGGACCATGGCCTATGATAGTGGTCTTTGGCAGCAGAGATTAAGAACTCAGAAAGTCTTATGGGGTCGCTCATTCGATCCAGCAATTTCAGAGATGGCCAGTTTGAGACAAATTCTGTAGATTGTGGAATTTCAACAATGGGAACACTTATTTGAAGGGAGCATGCCTCTGGTGTACGAAGATGCCGTACAAACTTTTTATGCATATCTCTTCACTGTTGAGGGGGATCACATTTGTGCGCTAGTAAATGGAGTAGACATTGTACTCAACGCTTCAACATTGGGAAAGGTTCTCAGAATTCTATATGAAGGATTGTTTTCTATCAAGGGTGTCTGTGGTGTAAACTTTAGGAGAGTCATCATGAAGGAGCAAGCTATTCAACAGGGGAACAATGCATAAGAAAGTATTGCTTCCTAAGTATCAGCTTCTCTTTGAACTGGTCAATAAGGTGCTCTTACCTCATTCTGAGAGGCGATCTATTGCTACAAAATCAGATATGGTCTTAATGGAAGCACTTGATGAGTTTGTCCCAATCAATTTGCCAGCAATCATGATAGATCATATGCAAAAGGTGGGAATCATGGGCTATCATATAACTTTCTTCTCACTTAGGTGTCCAGATTCTACAAGGTCCCCTTGGGGAATCCCAGAATAGGCACACACAAGCAAACATTCTCTAAGACCACTTTAGAAGAATGTGAATGTGTAGAAAGAGTTGATGGAAGCATCTTGATCATTTCTCAGCTGATCAACGCTCAAAATGTAGCTTCTGAAGAGATTAGAAGGTTGAGGGCTCGAAATGCCATACTAGATACTTAGCTCAGTCAAGCTGTTAATGGACCTGATTCTGTTAATGAAGAAGTTGCATGATTGACAAAGGAAAATGATAAACTTCGGGCACAATTGCTTGAAGAACAACTATCTGCAAATGCTCAACTGGACCTGGTTCACAAAACCATTGCTGTCTCCTCTTCCAAGCCTCCTTCTTCTAGTGTCCCCTAGGATCCTCTTAATGTCCAGCTATTTTAGCTCTAATATTTTGTGGCTGCTGTTTTATTTCTGTTTGCCTTTGTTTTTATGATGACCTGCTGGAATTTACCATTACTGCTCCTATCTTTCTTAGTCCATTGTAAACATTAATAAAATAACTTCCCTTTTGCTTGTACATTGCTGTGTTTCTCTAGATTTTCTTTTCTGTCATGTTGTGTGCACATATGTGGCATGATCTAGCTATGTTAGACTTTTTTATGCTAATTACATACTTGTGCTCTTTTTAATGATGCCAAAAGGGGGAAAAATTGTTAAGGTATGCCAGAGAGGGAGCTCTGAGATTAAGGGGGAACTAATGCCAGAGTGGGAGCTCTGAGATTAAGGGGGAACTAGTTCCCTTTGTGTAGTTCCTGGAATATCAACTCTGAGATTAAGGGGAAATCAAAGAAAAAAGAAATCTCAACTCTGAGATTAAGGGGAAATCAAAAGAAAAAGAGATCTGAGATTAAGGGAGAACTTTGTGTAGTTCTAGTATCTTATCTGGTTATTTCTGCTCTAAACAAATACTATCCATGCCTAAGTTTGTCATCATCAAAAAGAGGGAAATTGATGGGTTTTCAATGTCTTCGCCTTATGCTTCTTATGTTTTGATGATCTAACAAACTTGTTGTGAAAAACCAGATAGAGAACCTGGCCCACAGGGTATACATTTCATGTGACCTGGTCGAAATCTGAAAATCAGCAAATGAATGAACGACCACAGGGAGGAACACAACATGGACCTAGTGACCTGGTCCCTTAGGGTTCTCCGACACAAGTACAAGTCAGTGACTGTCCGCAATCATTATAAAGAGGAACACAACAGGGACCTGATCCCTTAGGGTTCTCTGACAGAAGTACAAGTCAACTGTACAGTTGGGACGTAGCAGCAGAAAGTAACCATCTCGCAACTGTTACAGAAGAGGAATACAACTAGGACCTGGTCCATCAGTGTTCTCTGACAGAAGTACAAGTTGACTATCCAGCTGGAACGTAACTGCACAGAAGTGGCTGTGAAGACAGTACAACAGTTACTTCTCATTGGGAAGAAGCGTGTACCAAAATTGACATCACTATCTATTGTGATGTCTTTTGTGATACAACAACCTGGTGCAAGGCACAACATCTTTGTGCATTCAATGATATTCTCTCAAGCATAACAATGTTTATCCTGCAATGAAGTCACTGGTATGTCAAGAACAAGAAGACAACTCCACTAAGGATCAATTTCTTATTGAGTTTATGTACATTCATAATTGAGTTGTAATCTTTTCATTTGTTCTTCATTGTATTTCCTAGTTTGTTTTCTTAGAAGCTTTGTCTTAGGAAAAAAACCAAAAATCCATAAACTTTCGAGTTTATGTTATGACTAGGAATAGTCATAAGTTTAAAGCCTTTGTAACTAGGAGAGTTATAAAGTGGCTTGTGGTGAGATCATCACAAGTTAGTTGAAGTCTTTGTAATAGGGTTATTGCAAAGTGGCTTGTAATAGGGAGATTGCAAGTTAGTAAAGTTAAAAGCCTACAAGAGTAGGTCGTGGTTTTTTGATCCCCTTATGTAGGATTTTTCCACGTAAAAATCCATTGTCTTCTTTACTTTCAGTCTTTATAGTATTCTCAGCATTATCTCATATAGGACCAGGTACTCTATAGTTTGGTGGACTCATACAAACTAACAGATGAGGATGCAGAAGGAATCATGCAAACCCATAATGATGCACTGGTAATATCTATACTCATGAATAAAACTCTAGGTAAACATGTGTTAATTGATCTAGGTAGCTTGACCAACATCATTCAATCATGGGTCGTAGAACAACTCTGCCTATATGACCAAATCGTGTCTACGGCCCGAATGCTAAACGGATTCAACATGGCTTGTGAAACTACTAAGGAAGAAATAGTATTACTAGTAATGTAGCCGGAACCATCCATGAGACCAAGTTTTACGTAATCGAAGGGAACATGAGGTACAACGCCCTGTTCGGGAGACCATGGATCCACAACATAAGGGTTGTGCCTTTGACCCTTCACCAGGTATTAAAATTTCAAACATCAGAAGGGATCAAGATGATCTACGAGGAAAAACCCGCTGCAAAGGAGATGTTTATTATCGATGAAGTAATTCCGATATCAACACTCTCATCAACAAATGATCCAGGTTCGAAAGCAAAACAGGAAGCCAAATAGCAATCACCGATGCCAGCCTCGACCTAACTAGGGATTGATGAAGACGATGATTACGGGGTTCCTTGATCCTTTATAGCTCCCGATAATCTCGACGCTACCAAATAAACGGTCGAAGAGCTAGAGCAGGTCGTGCTAATCGAACATCTGCATGATACAAAGGTATACCTGGGCACGGGGTTAACTCCCAAGCTCAGGAAAAAGCTCATTCAATTTCTTATAGCTAACATGGATTGTTTTGTTTGGTCCCATCTCGATATGACAGGGATCCCACCAGAGATCACTACTCACAAGCTGAGTCTGGACCCGAAATTCCATCTGCTGAAGCAGAAAAGGAGACCCCAGTCTGAGATAAAGCACACCTTCATCAAGGACGATGTAACTAAACTCTTTAAAATAGGGTCTATCCAGGAGGTCAAATACTCGGAATGGTTAGAAAACGTAGTTGTAGTCCCTAAAAAAGGGAACAAAGTGAGAATGTGCGTGGATTATAAAGATTTAAATAAGGCATGTCCCAAAGACACTTTCCTGTTGCCTAAAATCGATTGCTTGATCGATGCTACAGCCGGCCACGAGAGCCTCAATTTTCTTGATGCCTGCTCCCGGTACAACCAAATACGGATGAACTCGGATGATCAAGAAAAGACCTTCTTCATCACTAAGTATGGCACATACTACTATAACGTAATGCATTTGAATTAAAAAATACCGGTGCCACTTACCAATGCCTAGTAAACCTAATGTTCGAAGAACAAATAGGAAAATCCATGGAAGTTTCCATTGGAGATATGTTAGTTAAGTCCCTATGAGCAGAGGACCATTTAAAGCATTTGTAGGAAACCTTCAGTATATTAAAGAAGTACAACATGAAGCTGAATCCAGAAAAGTGTGTGTTCGGAGTCGGATCCGGTAAATTTCTCAGGTTCATGGTGTCCAAACGAGGAATCGAGATCAACCTCGACAAGATCAAAGCTATCGAGGATATCACAGTAGTGGAAATGTGAAGGCTGTACAAAGGCTAACTGGGCGCATTGCTACCCTGGGGCGATTCATCTCGAGGTCCTCCAATGAGAGCCATCGATTTTTCTAGTTACTGAAGAAGAAAAACAACTTCACATGGACCCCGGAATGCCAATGGGCCTTTGAAGAATTTAAGCGGTATCTATTGAGCCTGCCACTGCTTCATACACCGAGGGCGGACGAACGACTATACTTGTATTTGGCAGTATCAGAAATAACGATAAGTGGAGTCCTAGTTCAGGAAGAACAAGGTATGCAATTTCTAATTTATTATGTTAGCAGGACCTTAGGCGATGCCGAAACTAGATATCTTCACCTAGAAAAATTGGCGCTCGCTTTGCTAAGTGCCTCTAGAAAACTGAAACCATATTTTCAGTGCCATCCTATATGTGTTGTGACAACCTACCTATTACGAAATATAATACATAAACTCGAACTCTTGGGACGATTGGCCAAATAAGCCATAGAAATCAGCGCGTGCGATATCGAATATCAACCCCGGACAGCCATTAAATCTCAAATTTTTGCAGATTTCATGGCCAACTTTACGCCGACCTTAATATCTGATGGGTTTTAAATATCTTTGCCTTATGTTTTGGTGATCTAACAAACTTAATGTCAAGGACCAGATAGGGATCCTGACTCACTTGGACTACACTGCATTTAACGGATTCCAGCTAAATGTAAACTGCTACAACTTCAGGAGCTAGGAAACTAAACAAGGACCTGCTACCCTCGTGGTTCCCTCATAGCAGTACAAAGTTAGTTGGACACAACTGGAAATGAAGTGACTACCTACACTGTTTCTGCCGCAATGCACTGTTTCCAGTGCCTACTCACTTCTTGATCAACTAAAGTGCTTACATTATTTCAAGTGATGTGATCAAGGTGTACCAACATGAGTTTATATTGAAACATTACTTGAATGTTTCAGTTTCTCATTTCAAGCCTTTAGCAAAAACAGAGAAATCAATCCTCACGAGCTTGAAGAACAAAGTTGAACGCAACTACGGACCAGTTCCTAAAGTTAGCATGTTGTTGTCCTTAGTTGAGTTATAACTTTATGATTGTACTTATTGTATCTCTTAAATTGCTTAGCTAGAAGCGTTGATTAGGAATCCTCTTGTAAAATCTGTAAACTTCTTGAGTTTATATTGTGACTAGGTTTAGTCATAAGCAAAATCCTTTGTAACTGTAGAGTGACAAAGTGGCTTGTGTTGAGAGCATCACGAGTTAGTAAAAGTCTTTGTAACTAGGGAGTCACAAAGTGGCTTGTGGTAAGAGTACCACAAGTTAGTTAAATTGAATTCTTTGTAATGGAGTCATTACAAAGTGGCTTGTAATAGGTTTTTACAAGTTAGTGAAGTTGAAAGCCTACTGGTGTAGGTCGTGGTTTTTGGTCCCCTTGTGTGGGATTTTTCCATGTAAAAATCTTGTGCCTCATTTACTTATAGTTTATTAGCATTCTCAGCAGAATCTCGTAGAGGACCAGGTACTCTACTGTTTAGTGGACTCATACAAACTAACAATTGGTATTGGAGCAGGTTCCTCATATTAGGCTAACACCTAGGAAGGATCCTTATGGCTGCTCCACCAAATTTTGAAGAAGGTCAATCTACATACCGACCACCCAGGTTTAATGGACAATGCTATGGGTGGTGGAAAGCAAGAATGCATGATTTCATCATGGCTGAGGATTCTAAGTTATGGGATATCATATGCGATAGCCCTTATGTTCCAACAAATATACTGGAAGAACTTACATTTTCAATGGCAAAAACGAGTAAAGAATATACTGACGCAGAGAGGAAAGCTGTGGAGAAGAATTTTCGTGCCAAGAAGATTCTAGTATGTGGAATAGGACCTGAAGAATACAATAGAATCTCCGCCTGCGACACTACCAAGGAGATATGGGAAGCTTTGCAAACAGCTCATGACGGAACTACCCAAGTAAAATAGTCTACGATCGATATGCTCACTACCGAGTATGAACTCTTCAGGATGAAAGACGATGAATCTATTCAAGATATGCACACAAGATTCACTTCCATCATAAATGAGTTACACTCACTTGGCGAAACCATTCCTAGAAACAAGCTAGTAAGGAAAATCCTCAGTATTTTGCCTAGCCTATGGGAAAGCAAGGTGAATGCTATTACTGAATCTAAGGATTTGCAGGAGCTGACCACAAAAGAGCTTATTAGAAATATGAAGACCTACGAGATGAAGAAGAAGATATACAGTGAAAGAAGAGAACCAAAGAAAGAAAAGAACCTGGTACTCAAAGATGATAGTAATGACTCAAGTGATGAAGACATTGACATAGCTTACTTGACCAAAAGGTTTTAGAAGATGGTTAGAAGAAATGGAGAAATACTAAAAATGGGCAGCTCTAGCAAACTAAAAACTATGATCTCTGTCATAAGTGTGGAAAGCCTGGACACTTCATCAGAGACTGTCCTCTCTTGAAGCAAGAATTCTCCAAGAACAACCCTGAAAAAGCAGTTAAGAGGAACCCAGTTCCTTTCAAGGACTTCAAAAGAAAAAGATCTGCTGACAATGTGATGAAACAGGCTCTTGCAGCATGGGGAGATTCCTTTGGTGAGTCTGAAGATGAAACTGATGCTGGTGATAGTTCCATGATGGCAGTTAAAGGCGAGAAAAATGGATATGACTCAACCTTTGCTTTGATGGCCCAATCAGATGATGATGAAGGCGATGACAATAAGGAGGTAAATTTTAGGGATGTTCAGAGAAATATGAAATCCTACTCTCCTAAGAAACTCATGTCTTTAGCTAGTGTATTGATTGATGCCTATCATAGTCTTGTGGATAATAGGGATTCCTTGAAGAACTAGGAGAAGCTGAACAAACTAGAGATGACTTAGTGGCTGTAGTCATTGACCATAAAGAAACTATTAAAAAATTCAAAGAAGAAAGAAGTGATTTCAGGGCAGTAATTGCAGACCTAAAAGAATCAATAAAGAGACCAGAGACTAAGTCAAAACCTAAAATTCTAGAAAAGGAAAAGATATAGCTAGTGTGGAACACATTAGGCTTGAAACTGAGTTGAACGTTGTGAGAACTAGTATGCGTGCTGAAATTGAAAAATAACAAGAACCTCCAAACTGATCTGGAAAGAGTAAAAAATGATCTTGAAAATTCATAAAGTGGACCTGGTCCTCAGAAGCTACCACTGCCATGCACACTAATAATGGTGGAAACAGGCAAGGAATAGGGTTCCAAAGGGAGAAAACTCCTTACAACCCTCACAACAAGTACATCATTGTCTCTGGTAACTGGCCTTGTACCCAATGTGGGAACAATGGGCACTTCTAAGAAAATTGCCTAGCCAGGGATCAATCTGTTCAGAAAAACAATGTGTTTGCTGAAATGATGACTACAAAAGAGGGACCAGGTTCCACTCACAAAAAACACACATTACCTGCATGGACGAAGATAACTCTTATTCATCCTCTTGCCTACTACAAGGGACCCAAACTTTCTTGGGTTCCTAAAACTAACTCTTAATCTCCTTATGCAGGGAACAATGAAAGGAAGCGGTCAACAATGGTTTATGGATAGTGGGTGTTCAAACACATGACTGGGAACACCATGGACTTTCTTTCACTAAAAGCCCTGCAAGGAGGGAGTGTATCCTTTGGCAACGGGAAAAAGGGGTACATTCTTGGAGTTGGAAAAGTCGGGAAGTCTCTCACTCACTCTATTGAAAATGTGTATTATGTCAATGGCCTTAAGTACAGTCTCTTGAGTATTTCTCAAATCTGTGATAAAGGAATAAGGTAGAATTCTTGTCCAAAATATGTACAGTCACTGATCTGGTAACTAGTGAAGTGGTACTTATGGCCAAAAGGTACAAGAACATCTATGTTGCTGATTTCGAGTCTTTACAAAGTGGGTATCTGAGTTGTCTGAAAGCTGTTAATGATGATGCTGAACTATGACACAGAAGACTAGGCCACACAAGTTTTTCTCTTCTGAACAAACTAATTCAGAAGGACCTGGTCCATGGTCTGCCCATGTCAAAATTCAAGGTGCAAAAGGTCAGTGATGCCTGTGCTAGAGGAAAACATCTGAAGTCCTCCTTTAAGTCTATAAGGGATATGAGCACCTCAAAGCCACTAGAGCTTCTGCATATGGATCTATGTGGCCCTATGAGAGTGCAAAGTAGAGGAGGAAAAAGATACATTTTTGTGATAGTGGATGACTACTCCAGATTCACATGGACTTTGTTTCTCAGAACTAAAGATGAAACCGTTGAAGTGCTTGTGGCTTTTGTGAAGAAAATCCAGGTGAAGATAGAGTCTAGAGTCACATGCATTAGATCAGATCATGGGGCAGAATTTGACAATGTCAAATTTGATGAGTTCTGCAATGAAAATGGCATCACTCACAACTTCTTAGCTCCCAGAACTCCCCAGCAAAATGGAGTAGTAGAAAGGAAGAACAGAACTCTGGAAGAGATGGCAAGAACAATGCTAATCAACAGTGGAATTGCAAAGAACTTCTGGGCTGAAGCTGTCAACACTGCCTCCTACTTGGTGAATAGGTGCATGATCAGTTCACTTTTGAACAAAAACCCTTATGAATTGTTGAATGGAAGGAAGCCCAAGCTGACTCACCTAAGAACATTTGGGTGCAAATGCTATGTTCTCAATAATGGAAAGGATCAGCTTGGTAAATTCAATGCCAAGAGTGATGAAGGAATATTTCTGGGCTACTCTTCTCAAAGCAAGTCTTACATGATATATAATAAGCGGACTCAATGTGTTGAGGAAAGTGTTCATGTTATTTTTGATGAGTCTTATCCATCCTATGAGAAGAGTGCTGAAGAAGATCAAGATGGAGAACCCTTACTAGTCCCTGGTGAGGTCATTGACATGACAACGGAAAGGCAGATATGATGAGTTAAGTAAAAGAGCTGAGTGAAGACAATAATGCCTCATATCCAATGGAACCAAGTACTTCAATTAAAACCACTGAAGCTGAAGAAAGAGTGGTTAATGCAATTTAGGGAACTCCATTAGCACCTGAGAGAAGAACACAAGAAAACCAGCCAAATGCACCCACATCCTCTCAAAATGAACCTCAGACTTCTAACTGGAGACACCGAAGCTCTCATCCGATGGACAACATTATTACTCCTTTAGATTCCGGAGTACAAACCAGGTCAAGAGCCAGAAATTCACTTGCCCTCTCAGCTTTTCTCTCCTAGATAGAACCTAGGAATATCAAGGAGGCCTTGAAAGATGCAGATTGGATTACAACCATGCAAGATGAGTTACATCCATTTGAAAGTAATAGTATTTGGCACCTGGTACCCAGACCCTCAGATCGAACCATTATAGGAACCAGGTGGGTATTCAGAAACAAGCTTGATGGACATGGAATTATCACAAAGAACAAGGTCAGCCTAGTGGTTCAAGGCAACAATCAGGAGGAAGGGATTGACTATGATGAAACGTTTGCTTCGGTCGCTCACATGGAAGCTATTAGAATTCTAATCGCTTTTGCATCTCATATGGAATTCACCTTGTTCCAAATGGATGTTAAAAGTGCATTTTTGAATGGACTTCTTAAGGAAGAAGTCTATGTGAAGCAACCTCCAGGGTTTGAATGTCATGAACACCCTGAATATGTTTTTAAACTGGACAAGGCATTGTACGGGATGAAGTAGGCTCCTCGAGCCTGGTATGAAAGACTGTCAAAGTTCCTCTTGGAAAATGGCTTTAAAAGAGGGAAAATTGACAACACTTTGTTCTTAAAGAAACGGGGAAGGAACCTGCTCATTGTTCAGGTCTACGTTGATGATATCATTTTTGGGGCAACAACTGATTCTCTATGTGAAGAATTTGCAAAACTCATGGGAAGTGAATTTGAAATGAGCATGATGGGGGAATTGAACTTCTTCTTGGGTCTTTAAGTAAAATAGTCTCCAAAGGGTATATCCATTTGTCAGCAAAAGTACATCAGGGAGCTCTTGAAGAGGTTTGACATGGAAGCATCAAAGGTAATAGACACTCCCATTGCTACTGCCACTCGACTGGACATGGATGAAACTGGATCTCCTGTGAATCAAACCATGTATAGAGGCATTATTGGGTCTCTCCTCTATCTCACTGCCAGCAGACCTGATATTGTCTTTAGTGTGAGACTATGTACAAGGTTTCAATCAAATCCCAAGGAATCTCATTTGAAGGCTGCCAAAAGAATACTGAGATATCTCAAAGGAACACACGACCTGGTTCTGTATTATCCCTCAGATGACAGTTTTAATCTCATTGGTTATGCTGATGCAAAACTATGCAGGTTATCTTGTGGACATGAAAAACACTTCTAGAATGGATCACTTCCTAGGTTCATGTCTTATCTCTTGGGGCACAAGGAAGCAAAATTCAGTGGCTCTTTCAACAGCTGAAGCAGAATATATAGCCATAGCATCCTGCTGTGCTCAACTTTTTTGGATTAAGTAGTAACTAGAGGACTTTGGGGTACTCACTGAAAGTGTGCCCCTTCTATGTGACAATACCAGTGCACTCAACATGGCCAAGAATCCACTTCAACACAAAAGGACAAAGCATATTGATGTGAGGCATCACTTTCTGAGGGACAATGTGGAGAAAAAGCTTATATATATGAAGTTATGTAGCACAGAAGACCAAATTGCAGTCATTTTCACCAAGGCATTAAGTAGGGAACAATTTGAAAGAAACAGAGTGAAGTTGTGGCTTTTAAAGCCCAATTGAGAACCTAATTCCTCTTTATCTTGCTATGAAAATCATCTTAAAGAAATAACTGGCTTAAAGTGTTTTCTGCCATGTCTAACTCACTTTAATACCGTTGCAGGTAAACACGCATGATGAATATAGAAGCTGTAGATGCAGTGCATGAATGATAAAAGAGGATTGATTCTTTCAAATAAAAGGTCAAGAACCTGGTTCTTGTACCAGAGGTTAGTAGTTCTGTGCATCCTTTAATACACGTCTTAAAAAAGGGTACAAAATACAACTGCCATGTCATTCAACTTTTCAGATCCTGCTGTCACGTCTCTTCACTTCAAATCGTTCCATCTCCCTCTGAAACGTTGCACTTCTTCACACCTAACCGCCGTTTCAGAACTGGTGCCTATTCCTTCCTCTTCATAATTATCCTCTCCTCATAAAACCCCTTTTCTGTTCTCCCTAACCATAAGTCCTCCATTAGAATTTCCCAAAAGCATCTTCCCACCATTTTTCCAATGGCTGAGACAAACTCTAACCTCCCTGTCTCAGTCGTACCTACTACTGATAAACCTATAGAGACTTCCATTCCTACTGAGCCTTCCTTACCCACTCTTACTCTTCCCGCTAAAATCACACCTCACCCAGATTCCCCGTCTCTCTCTATTTCAAAAACCCCTAAAATTGTTGCTCTGTCCTCTCCATCTTTTGAGGTTCCCACTAGTCAAAGACCAAGTTGAGAACAAGGTCAAAACCCTGAGGTCATAGAGAGTTCCGCCATTGTTGCTACCGATTCTGTGGTGGCAGTAGTACCAATTGAGGAAGAGAACGTTGTAACCGTCTTTGTGGTGTCTGTTGATGGTGTACTGTATGAGATCATCTCTTAGAAAAATGAGGTACAAAGTGTGGGGGACGAAGGGGCCATTGTAACTGTTGAAGGTGATGCACTAGCAGATACTACTGGGCCTTCACATGAGGAACCTGATCCCTCTCCGGAGGACCCAGGTCAGGGCTCTCATTCCCAGGACAGTTCTGTTCTAGCATTTGCTGCTGTGACTTGGAAATACAAGTACCTGAAATGAGGTCCAGTGATGAGGAGGACCTGGATAACGTGGCTCTTGATGCATTCATAGTTAAGCGGAGGGTTGTGTCCACTTCCAAGTCTGAAACCAAACGACCTGCTACCAGGCTTCAAGCTAAGGTGGCCTACAATTCTGCCTTTCAAAAGAGTAGGAAAAATAGTAAGAAGAAAAGGAGGAAGTTGGTGAAAGACAATGTACCCGTAAGTAATGAGGCGATCCCTATAGGTGGAAGAAGAAACACTAGATGAACCTGGTTCTCTGGTTAGACGGTCTCAAAAAAAGAAAAATCTTGCTTCAATAGAAAAGAGGTCACCTTCTAGCTCCAAATTTAAGGAGGGTGTGAGTGAATTCTCGATGTCTGATGAGGATGTTCTAGTCAAATCCAAGGGAAAAGGAAAATTAAGTGGTGAGAAGTTAGGAAAACACAAGTCTGAAATTGTTCAGGAACCTGGTTCTGTGAAGAGGTTAAGGAGTGAAGTCAGTCTTGGCTCAGAATGCCTGAGGCACTAAAAGGTTCTGCTGGGTCGTACATTTAACCCCATCTCTGAGATGGCAGGCATGCGACAAATTCTTGAAATGGTTGAGTTTCAATAATGGGGGCATCTATTTCAAATAGATGGCCCTAAGGCTTATGAGGATGAGGTGCAAAGCTTCTTTGCTAGCCTTTTTCCCGTTGAGACTGACCACATATGTGCTTTGGTAAATGGAGTGGATATAGTGTTTGATGTAAGTCTGCTTGGTGAAATTCTTAAAGTTCCTACAGCCGATGTGTCCAGTATAAAGGATGTTTGTCAGTTTAACTTCTGAAATTCCGTGGTAAAGGACAATGCAAACCAGAAGGGGGACCAGATCCATAAGAAGGTGTTACTCCCTATCTATCAGCTGCTTTTTGAATTAGTCAACAAAGTTCTATTGCCTCGAGCTGAGAGGAGGTCCATGACCTCTAAGTCTGACCTGTTCTTGATGGAGCAACTGGACAGTTTTAACCCTGTAAGCATGAATGCTATTATGATTGAGCACATGCAAAAGGTGGCCACCTTCAAGGATGACAATCATGGCCTTCCCTATGGGTTTTGGCTTACAAGAGTGTTTAATTTCTTTAAGGTGCCATTGGGGCAAGGCAAGGTGGGGACTAAGAAGCAGACTTACTCACAGACTATATTGGAAGAATGCGAGTGTCTGGAAAAGAATGGGGGAGTAGGAAGTACATCAACCATCTTACAACTTATTAATGCTCAAAATAGTGCAATTGAGGAAATTCGTCAGTTGAAGGCTAGGAATGCTATCCTGGAAGGTCAACAAGCCCAAGGGGTTCTGGCATCAAATGATGAGGTAGCTCGTTTGGCAAAGGAGAATGCTGATCTCAGGGCGCAAGTAGAGAACTTGAAATCAGAACTGCTCAATGAGCAAAAGTCGGCCAATGCCCGAATAGACCTTGTTCTCCAAAAACTTGATGCATCCTCCAAGCCTTCTACTCATAGTGCCCCTTAAGTATCCCTTTAGTGACCAGATTATGGAAATGTTCTTCAGTTTTTTTGTTGTTTTGGCAGATGTTTTGTTTCTTTTTTTTATGTGGTTAGGATGAAACACTACTTCTCCCGTTTTAACACTCCAATATTGCCTCTTGCTTTTTAAGCAAAGGCATATTAAAGTTTTATCAATATAAATTCTATCCTCTTTTATTATATCAGTGCTTTACTTCTGTGTTTCTATTCTCTATCATGTTTGTGTGCACATATGTGGCATGGGTTAGCTTGGCTGGACTTCTTTGTGATATTCTTCTGTTTGTGTTTTTTTAATGATGCCAAAAGGGGGAAAATAATAGTATAATATGACCATAGAGTCAGGGGGAACATATGGGGGAACATGTGTACGAAAGGGCACAAAGTCAGGGGGAACTTGTGTTCTCCTGTTACTTAATTTGGTTCTCTTAGCTCTAAATCCTCGTTATCAAAGTTAAGTTTGTCATCATCAAAAAGGGGAAAATTGATAGGTTTTCAATATTTTTGCCTTATGTTTTGATGATCTAACAAACTTAATGTCAAGGACCAGATAGGGAACTTGACTCACTTGGACTACACTGCATTTAATGGATTCCGTCTAAATGTGAACTGCTACAGCTTTAGGAGCTAGGAAACTAAACAAGGACCTGCTACCCATGTGGCTCCCTCATATCAATACAAAGTCAGTTGGACACAGCTGGAAATGAAGTGACTGCCTGCACTGTTTCTGCCGCACTGCACTGTTTCTAGCGCCCACTTACTTCTTGACCAACTAAAGTGCTCACATCATTTCAAGTGACGTGATCAAGGTGTACCAATATGAGTTTATATTGAAACATTACTTGAATGTTTCAGTTTCGCATTTCAAGCCTTTGGCAAAAATAGAGAAATCAATCCTCATGAGCTTGAAGAACAAAGTTGAACGCAACTACGAACCAGTTCCTAAAGTTAGCATGTTGTTGTACTTCGTTGAGTTGTAACTTTGTGATTGTACTTATTGTATCTCCTACATTGCTTAGCTAGAAGTGTTGATTAGGAATCCTCTTGTAAAAAACTCCTTCAGTTTATGTTGTGACTAGGTTTAGTCATAAGCAAAAGCCTTTGTAACTTTAGAGTGACAAAATGGCTTGTGGTGAGAGCATCACAAGTTAGTAAAAGTCTTTGTAACTAGGGAGTCACAAAGTGGCTTGTGGTAAGAGTACCACAAGTTAGTTGAATTGAATTCTTTATAATGGAGTCATTACAAAGTGACTTGTAATAGGTTTTTACAAGTTAGTGAAGTTGAAAGCCTACTGGTGTAGGTCGTGGTTTTTGGTCCCCTTGTGTGGGATTTTTTCACGTAAAAATCCTGTGCCTCATTTACTTACAGTTTATTAGCATTCTCAGCAGAATCTCGTAGAGGACTAGGTACTCTATTGTTTGGTGGACTCATACAAACTAACAATACCCTAAGTCGAAAGAGAGTTGTTCGTAAACTCGGGGGCGTCTTGGGGAATCTGGACCCTCTTTATAGACGACACCTCGAACGCAAAGGGGCCTGAACTTGGCATCGTCCTAATGCCACCCACAAACAACGTAGTTAGACTATCCATTAGAACTATGAAGTTGACTGACAATGATGCCGAATATAAGGCCATGATTGGAGGTCTGGAATTGTCCAAAGGATTGGGGGCGGAGGTGATCGAAACTAAGTATAATTCCCTCCTTGTGGTGAACCAAGTTAACTGAACGTTCGAAGTTTGAGAAGAGCGAATGCAAAGGTACCAAGATAAGTTACAGGTAACATTACATCGGTTCAAAGAGTAGACTTTGTAGCACGTGCCTCGAGATCAAAATAGTGAGGCAGATGCCCTTGCAAACATAGGGTCGTCGATCGTAGACGACGAGCTCAACTCGGGGGCAGTCGTACAACTCATGAGGTCGGTAATAGAAGAAGGTCACGCCAAAATAAACTCCATAAGTTTAACCTGGTATTAGAGAAATAAATATGTAAAGCATTTGAAGACCGAGAAACTTCCCTCAGATCCATAAGAATCAAGGGCCCCGCGCACAAAGGTAGCCCGATTCAGCTTGTCCGAGGACGGAACCTTGTTTAGAAGAATGTTCGATAGCCCGCTAGAAATATGTCTGGGACCGGCAGATACCGAGTATGTTCTGAGGGAAGTTCACGAGGGCACTTCTGGAAATCATTCAGGCACCGAATAATTGGTTCAAAAGGTGATTAGAGCCGGCTATTACTGGATCAACTTGGAAAAAGATGCAAAAAAGTTTGTACGAAAATGTGACAAGTGCCAAAGATATGCTCCGATAGTTCACCAACCCGGGTAACTGTTGCATTGGTCTTGTCGCCATGGCCATTCATGAAGTGGGGAATAGACATTGCCGGCCCTCTTCCATGGGCACTAGGTAAGGCTCAATTTATTTTATTTATGACTGACTATTTTTCTAAGTGGGTTGAAACACATGAATACGAGAAGTCAGGAAGAAAGAAGTCACCGATTTTATTTGGGACCAGATCATATGTCGGTTCGGGATGCCATCTGAAATTATATGTGACAATGGGTAGCAGTTTATCGGGAGCAAAGTGACCAAGTTTCTCGAAGATCATAAGATCAAAAGGATTTTATCGACACCTTATCACCCTAGTGGGAATGGACAAGCCGAATCGACCAACAAAACCATAATAAAAAACCTTAAGAAAAAGTTGACCGATGCCAAGGGAAAATAGAAGGAGATCCTGACCGAAGTTCTATGGGCATATCACACAACTTCGAAGTCTAGTACCGGGGCTATCCTGTTCTTATTGGTTTATGGTGCTGAAGCTCTAATACCGGTCGAAGTCGGGGAGCCAAGTATCAGATTCTGATATGCAACAAAGGAATCAAATGACGAGGCCATGAATACGAGCCTAGAGCTATTGGATGAAAGTCGTGATGCCGCACTTATTCGATTGGCCACCCAAAAGCAACGAATCGATTATAATCGAAGGGCTAACCTTTGATACTTTAGTATTGGGACTTAGTACTAAGGAAGGTCACATTAAATACCTGAAATCCGAACAAAGGGAAATTGGGTCTAAACTCGGAAGGATTGTTCCAAATTCTCAAAGTCACAGGGAAAGGATCCTATAAGCTCGGAATGATGAACGGAGAACAACTACCGAACAATTGGAATGTAACTCACCTAAAATGATATTACTGCTAAGGTACGACCCATTTCCATTTCTTTTTATTTTCGTACTAACGCTCGCATGTGGTCGACAAGGAGCGGCACGAAGTCTTTAGGTCTGAAAGCATGTATTGCACTCTTTTTCCCTTGAACCAGTTTTGTCCCAAATGGGGTTTTCGGTAAGGTTTTTAACGAGGCAACAATGGATCGTGCTAACTTAGAATCAAAGACCGATCATGAATCGGTATAGAAGATCACATTAACAGTATCTGAGGTTCCTTTACAATCAACCTCGAATACTTTGAGGGGGGGCATTACCCTCGGATACGCGTTACTTTCGAATATCAACTTTAGCGAGGAAATTACTATGTAAAGGAAGGGTCTCGATAGGTAGGATGGGCCAAACGGTCAAACAAACCGTGCCCACATAGATTTCTCAAGCCTTGGTATAAAACATGTACGCATGTATAACTATTTTGCACAAGAATAAAGAGAAGTACTTTCCCTGCAATCATCTTATGTTTTAAAAAATTTTCCTCTTTACATCCCTTACAGAATTTCGTACTTCCGATCTCCTAAAGGTAACAAGATCAAGGTCCAATTTTAATCGGAGTTCGAATGGTCACTCCCTCACTCGGGGATTGCCGTCCAAAAACAATCTCGAACGGCCCAAGTAACTGGGCCTCGGGGGCATAAGACCTATTAGGCAACCCTCGAATTTTAAAGGGCACGACCACCCCGCTCGAGGACTATTATCTTGGGCAAGCTCAGATAGCTCGGGAAAGCAAGTCCAATGGGCAGCTCCCGAACTAAAAGGTTATGGTCATATTAACACGATTCAGAGACGTCCGAAACCCTTAACAAAAACTAGTCCTTCGAAAAAGAAAATATTTTTTCATAACCGGTTCTAAATGCTACCCTTGGTAAACTATAATCTAGGCTACCTACTTTGGGGATTTTTTTTCCGGTAACACCAAACCCCCAAAACGCCTTAAAATAGAGTAATGTAAAGACAAGATTTGTTTGAACTTTCGAACATAACCTAAGTTATTTTATGCTAAGGCATCCCGACCTTCGTGAAAACAAGTAATAAGGCAAAGGGAAAAATATGAAACCGAAAGGGAAATAAAGCCTCATATATATTTATCCAACAATCTTTTTACAAAGGCCAGAGTGGCCCAATACAAAATCTACAACGATCGAAACAACCTCAAAAAGATGCAAAAAAGCAAAAAATAAAAACATATAAAGGCCTAAGTATCCTGGTTCCCATCGGAGGCAACATCTTCATCCTCGGGATCTTCGCCATCTTCAAACTCGCTTAAGCTCTCGGAATCTTCTTCGGGAAAGGCCAGCTTCCGGGCCCTGGCTTCTTCTACTTTGGCACTCTCGAGTTCAGCCAATACGTAAAAGTTTTGAGCATGAACTCCTTCGAGGGATTCCCTTCGAGCTTGCCACTTTGCATAGTCCACCATACTTTTAGCCTGCGCGTGAATCGCCTCGACGTCAATCTTGAACTGGTCCACTTTAGCGTCAGCCTCGGTCTTGGCCTTAACCACCTTAGATTTGTCCGCCTTGAGTTTCTTGGCCAGATTATCTTTACCGAAAAAGCTGAGTTCTATTGAGATTGAAGCTCCTCGATTTTCTTGGCCCGTACCAAGGTTTTCTCTTTTGCAGTCGGAGTTGGGGCTCGACCGGCTCCATTTGTGCTGAGGTCCATATTTTTCTTGAACTCCTCAGCCTTAACTTGTATCGTATCTACCTGTGCCTGGAGCTGCCCGATCTATTCAAGCCTTTGTCGTACCTGCAGGATTGGATCATTAGCTACTATGTCCAATTCGTCTTCACTATCGTAAAGTACTCAAATTACTCGCTCGGCCATCGCGACATGTTCCCTCTGAGCTGCTTCTAACTCGGCTTGAAGCTTCTTACTGAGAAGCTTGTAGGTGTCCCTCTTCTCAGTAAGCACTCGAACTTCGGCCTCGTGTTGGGTTAACTCCTCTTCGGCTAAAACTTCCTCATTGACCTCCTCATGTCGAGACCGTTCAATTTTAGCACCTGCGGGTTCGGAGGGCCCTTGTATCACGACACCTGCCTGCACACCGGCCACCAGCTTGAATTTATCTTCTTCTTCTTCAGACTCCTCCCTTAGCTGGTGGACTAAGTCCGTGGGTAGAGTGTCAGTGCTTCCCTTGGGCTTGCATGACCTCTTCTTTGGTTTTTTCTTTTCCGAGTTATTCTGAGTTAGGGAACTCGGGGCCATTTTTCTCTTCTTTTCATCACTTTGCCTCGGAGCAGGGGACTCGAGAGACACATACTCATCACCGGATGGAGGCCTCATAGCAATATCTTTGGAAAGACCTACAAAAGAAAACAGAACCGATAAGAATTTAACAATACAAGGAGGAAATCAAACATTATTACATTAGAAAAGAAAGCTTACCATGATTACAGACCTCCCACCAACCCTTTGACAATTCACGTGCACGCTCGAAATATAGTCTCTGTGACACCAGGACCTTAACCCACTCTTTGAGTTGAGGAACTGCATTCGGCATCCGAGACACAGCTGCACCACAAAAACACCGATAAGGGGGAGGAAAAGGGAAGAAACAATAAATGAAATCTTTAAGGAGAAGTTATACATACGCTTCATGTTCCCTTTCACGGGAAATGACATATCCTCAGCAGGGATCAAGTTCGAGGTCCTCACATGAACAAATCGGTCCATCCAGCCTCGGTCCCGATCCTCATCTACATTCGAGAAGGGGCCCTAGTGTCCCGACGAGCAAATTTGATTAATCCCCCTCGATAGAGTCGGGGGCTGTACATGCACATAAGATGATCGAGGGTGAAGGCACACCCCTCGATTTTGTTTACGAAAAAAATGAAGAAGAATCACTATCCTCTAGAAAGAAGGGTGAATCTGACCGAGGGTCACTTCGTATCTTTTGTAGAAGGAAATAATGATCGGGTCTAAGGGACCCAACGTAAAGGGGTAAGTGTAAACACTTAAAAAATCCTCCACGTGGGTAGTAATTGATTCCTCAGTCGAGGGAACCATCATGTGTTTATCGGCCCAATTACAATTCTCTTTGACCTTGGGGAGAAGATCATAGGTGATCGTACATATATATCCCGGGACCGGCTCCAGTCGACCTGGTACCGAGGAGGTTTTTTCGATCTTAAAATCAGCACCAATCGGGCACCTTCCTACAACGAACTCTTCAGGGTGTGGCTCCGCCCGCAGTCCCATCGTCGGCAGACCGTGATAAAGAGGTTGTTTCTTTACGTGGAACATTCTTAGAAGTTTTCGCCATTTTTAAGCAGAGATGAAGAAGAGGAAATTAAGAAGGTACGCTTAGTGGTTGCAAAAGGTTCAAGAAATCTGGGTACAAAAGTTGGAGAGTGAAGAGATTCTTAAAGAACAAGAGTAGAAGAAACTTTTAAAACACAAAGTTTGAATGAATGAAAGTTGGGATATTTATAGTTTGCTGATGACAGTTCAAAATCAGTAGTGGTCGACCAACACTGATACATATTTAATGCCCTGGAGACTGGACCGACGGGACGTTTCAGTTATCTGTTGTCACTTACGTCATGATCTATCAGAGTGAGGTTCAGGAATTCATATCATTTCTCGTCATCTTCTCTCCGAAAAATTAGGGCGCTATCTGTATACGGTCGAAATCGGGTTCGTCCATTATTTTACCAATCGAGGTTGAAACATGGCAAGTCAAAGTTCGAGGTCGGGTTATATCGAACCAAGGCGCAAAATTAGATCGTTCAGCTCGTGACCCAGAGACCAAGCAAGATCGAGGGAAACTTACCGAGCCAAATAACGGAAAGTCGAAATATCCGCAATCGGTCGAGGATCACGGCAAAAATCTTGGCACGTATCAAGAAGAGGCTGATTAATTAGCAAATCATGAGATTTTTTACCTTGTATAGAATTATACCAAGAGTAGGACACCCCTACTATATAAAGGAGGGTTCTGATCTTTTGTAACACACATTGTAACACGCACAAAGAAAGCAATATACTGATCATTTCTGGTTTTATCATCTTGTTGTTCAGTTCTAACACTAGTTCAGACATTTTTTGGCTCGAGGGTGATCGAACTCAGAGGCTAAGGCTGTTCAATTTTGTGGTTTGCATTTATTTTCTTATCGTTAATTTCAACATTAATCTGTCTTCCTAATTTGTATCAAAATATATCTCGTATCCTTAAAATCGCATACAAATTCAATTGTTATCCAATTTTAAGTGTAAACATCATGCATTCGCGAAGAGCTCATAGATTCTTGCACAATCATAATATGGACAGCTTCAGCACTTCATGCAGCTGTGTCTTTCTGAACCATTTCATTGGTGTTGTAATAGAAGTTGCAGTAGTCTGATCTCACCCATGTTTTGATTGCAGACCAAATCTCGAGCCCGTCTACAGCATATGGATAGTCTTCTATTACTTAGTATAATGATGTTAGATGATAAGATTAAATATTAAGACATTAAGTAGCTGTCTTGTTAAAATTTTCATATGATGTCCCCGTGTTCTTAGCTGAACTAATGGGTTAATAAAACAGGTTTAGTATGATAAAGGAGTACGACTTTATTACACAATCAGCTGACTTATAGTCCACTTCTTTTTAAATATTAAAATTTTATTACATAAAATACTGAGAAACAAAGGTGAAACAGGACATTAATTTAACCTTTGTCATATCAAGAACACATTAGCCATTAATCCAACATTTTATATTGTCATTTAGTACACCAACAGATTAGTGCCAATAGAATCAAAAGCTTTATATGGACACACTGTTAGGAATTCCTTTGCCAGTTAATCCCATTTCACTTGAGGGATAGAATGAAGTGTAAGGCACCTTCACAGGACCGGACCTATTTTTCCATTTCTCATCACAATTCATTTGTGTAATTCTCTCCTCAATCTCTCTCAGCCTCTTACCAAATCTTTCAAAAGCTTGTAGTGGTTCTTGATCATTTGTCCATTCAGGAGTGTCCCTTAGTCCCAAGTAAACCTCATCTGCAGTATGTCTTGACAACATTTCTATGAGGGAAATCCCAAGTAGTGTTTGCATCTGAGGTGTTATTGTTTTCAGGAAAGCCTTCTCAGGATTTGTGTTGAGCTCCTCATATTCAGGAGTTCCAGGCTCTGGCATGAATCTTCGGCTTAATGTAGGACGATTAGGGAGGTAGCCAGCATAAGGATATTGCCCAAAATTGACTGCTGCATGTAGTGCTGAAGCTATCCATATGACAATGGTGCAAGAGTCTATTAGTTCTAGGACTGTCTGCATTTTAGGCCACCAGGGCTCATCCTTTTTGTCACCGTGTCCCTTTTCACGCAGCTCCTTCCACCAGGCTTGGAGTTCTGCATCTCCCTGAATCATGTCGTCTGATTTGTAATAGAAATGACAGTATTCTTCAACCCAACTTTTGATTGCTGCCCAAATTTCCAACCCGTCAACAGCAAATGGATAGTCTTGAATTAATAAGCGAAGACCGTGTGGTGCATTTGAATCCTCAACCGCCATTCCTCTGAAATAGAATGGTATAATCAATAAGACCATGTTAGCAAGGTATCAGAACCATGGCGAGTGCATAAATGAATAATTTATAGGGAACTTCATATTTACCTTTTAATAAGATCAGCTGGAAGTGCTTGATCAAGAAACACCCAATTCTTGTAAATAACAGCTGACATTTCCATGGCAAATTTGGAGGGGAAAACTGTCATCTCAACAATTCCACAAGCATTAATGAGGGTCTGCCTAGCAAATGCATTTATGAACATGGTGTCGCGGAAGTGTGGATGCAGAAGCTTGTAAATCGGATGGAGAACACTTAATTGCCTGTTTGTGGCAATCACAAACGGCTCAACTATTGCATGAGTATTCAACCTGTGATCAAAGATCAGCATGAATGAAAAATAAAATAGCAACTAGATCAGGCACTGAAGAAATAATGGCTATGTAGTTATAGATTATACCAATGGGAAATAAGCTGATGATAGCCGGAATCATTTACAGCAACATAAGCTTTTGCTAGTTGCCAAACAACTGCTTCCTGGCCATCATTTGCTGGTGTGTACACATTGCTAACAGCTCCAAGATGATCACCATCAGGATGTGGCAAGCTCAGTTCAATTGCTACTGGCTTCAGTGTTCCATCTTCTTTCAGAAAAAGTAAAGTTCTTGTGGCATAGGTCTTTGTAGTAGTAGAGTTTATGCATCTCAGGTAAGGCATGAGAGTATCATGGTGATTCAATATGAACAATCTGTTCTCCTTGATTGCCTATAAAAGAAACTAATACTCATCAACCAATCTGGTTTATGGCACGAGCAAGAAATTTAGTACTTTTCTTTCATTTTACATATGAAAAAAACACCAAAGATTAATACAGGATTACATGTTCTACAGTTAATCCATCTATATGGTTCTTTATATGTTCCACTGTAATTGTACTCTTCTGGTCGCCGAAAACTTTAGGATCCAGATTACTTGTCGGAGGAAACTCCTGTGTGTAAAATAATTCAGCAAAATATTACGATCATTTATTTGAAATGGTATTCAACTGATCATACAGTAAAGACGGGGGCAATCTTGACCATACTTTTAGAGAACAGATGATAATAGGGTTTAATCCAGCCAACATTTCTCTTGCAAACTCTTCATCAGTTCTCCAAGCAGATTTATCATCTGATGTCCATAAATTCAAGGTAAATAGAATAGCATAAGCTCAAAATACAACATCAGAATAAAATTGAACAAAACATGTTGCTTTATTATCAAGCTAAAGTAAGGAAAGTGATTTTGTTTTTTCTTACCTTTGATTACTTGTGGCATAGGGAACTTACAGAGGTGTTCACCATCTGATCTCAATAACTCTTTCACCAGTTCCATTGGAACATGATCCCTTATTTTATGAACAAGAGATTCAAAAGGAAACTTAAATCCATCATCATATATTTTTAATTCATCCTCAAATGTATCAAACTCAGTAAAGTTAGAAGCCTCAAGTTCAGCAAGTAAGAACTGAGATAACAACTTCAGGGCATATGCTGCAAAATCTGACATCTTTAACTGATTGAATCTCTCATCTCTGGGAACATAAATCTCTAAGCTTTTAATCATTGGAAGCCGACTTTCACTTTTAGGATCTGCAGACACAATAGTATATTTAGAGTCCAGCAAAAGAAATTCCATGTAGCTGCTGAATTGCATAACAATTGGATAAAAGTTCTGTATTTAATTACCTGTCAAAGTAGGCAAACGACCTGTTCTCCCTCGACGAGGATAAGGGTAGTCAGCTGATCCTCCAAGAATCTTGCGCTCGTACTTTGGAGCTTTATCAGGATCACCTAAATCATTATAGACATCATAGTCATAGATCCTGTCCCATTCCTCCAGCTTCCCAATTCCATTTCCTCTCAGGTTTTCCAGCTCTTCTTCGCGATATGAACGAAGATTTTCTGGTGTTTGGCTTGGTAGGTAAGTCTACAGAAAGAAACATGATCAGCATGTGAAATCCATCAGTAGCTCTTTGAAAATAAAAAGGAACATAGAAAGCTAATTTATACCTGATTGGAGAAGAAAATACGATCTTTCTTGTAGTACTCAGAAGGGTAAATCCATGAATTGCAAATGAAGCATACTCGGCCGTGGCCTGGAACATCATCAAGAGTCAGTTTCTTTAGATAGAATTCCTTTTGGTGAAAGTTCTTAATAAGGAAAGCCCCTGGAACTCCAGCCTCTTCCTCCCATTCAAATGTGACTCTAAATGTAGCATCAGTAGCTGTCAAAGGTGTGAATTTGGCTTCCCAATTTTCCAGGAATGCTGGTTTTCCAGGTTTTCCTCTGCATTTGTTAGCTAAAAAAAAACAACTAGTTAAACAAACCACAATTACTAACAACAAACTGAAAATGAGTTAGCCAATTGTTGATTTCAGTTTACTACTCTTAATAAATGTTGAAACTATAACGTACCAGGGTCAGCATTGACAGCACCGATAAGCTGCAATGAGACCTTATGTCCAAGTACCTCATCGACACGGTCGACAACAGATGCCTTGACATCATCTAAATCCAGGAAATTCTTCTTCATCAAAACAACAGTGCCCTTAACATTTGTTGTCTTTTTACTTGGATTGGAAAGCTTACGAGACATACCTGTACAAAAAACAAGGTCCCAAAGTGAGGCTAAGGAGGAGAAAAATAAAGGGAGACCATATGTCAGTTGACAAGGGAACAAATGAATTTTTAGCAAAAATAAGCATTTGCATGAACCGAGGCTCCATTGGAAACAACCTCTCCACCTTTACAAGGTAAGGTTAAAGTTTGCGTACACACTACCCTCCCCAGACGGGATTAAACTTTTTTTTTTGTAAGCATTTGCATGATAGTATATTCTGCTCATTTTCTCCTGTTGTTTCTGTGGAATCAATTCTACTTGAGTTAAAAGTTCAATGAAAACACGAGTCAAAGACTTTGTTTAATTTGCCAGACATGCCATGCACAATAGTTAAAGTTTACACATGATCAGAACGACCAACAGTGTAAGTATTATCTCAAAGTTCTTTACACTGCTCGTGCATGGAATAATGAAGAATTTACAAGGGAGAAATATAAAAAAAATGTGACTAGAAATGGAGGAAAACTTGAAATGGAACCTCTTAATTACCTTGATTTCCATCAACAAAAGCGAATTGCTCAAAAATCTCATGAGTTTGATGTTCTTCCAATTCTGGTAAACCACTGCCCAAAAGAGTATTTTTAATCATTCTGTATAGGAATTTGACAGTGGATGCCATAATTAACACTTTGGTCCTTAACTAAAATTTGAACTTATGAGAAAAAGCTGATTAAGATAGGAACTTTATATTAAATTAATGGGGAGATCAACAGGCGAATTTTAAGTAGAGTGTTTATCTCTTTAGGAAGTGTTGGAATTTGTGTTTTTGATAAGTATACTTGGACTTATATAGGTGCTGTAACTTATGATTCTGATAAGGACAACCTGACTCAAGGAACCAAGTTAACGAAGTCTAATGCTTCGTAATTGATTAATTGGATAAATTTTTTCTTTAGCCAATTGGATAAAGTCGTTGGAAATCATTTATTCCCACAATTTTCTAAAATCATTGGAAATACTTTGTTTTTGACCGTTTACTCTTCCATTTTGTCACCAAGAATGGCAGTCAATGTCACTCAATTCGATTGCCCCTCGTAAAGTCATCAAACGGTATAATGTTGACTAATATATCAAGTAGAGAATTTACACGTATCAAAACTCAATATTAGATGTATTAAATATTTATTCTCGATATTAGAATTTATTTTGGAAAACACAAAATTAATTCATATTGGAAACAAACTCTAGTAAATGCTTGACAGGGTATATTTAAAAGCCCCTAATACAGGGTATATTTAGGATTTGACCCCCCAAAAGCTAGCCATCGAAGTGGAAAAGGCCAAGGCCATAGACACCACATTGTATCTCTATTGGATGATAACAGTGGAAAGAATTTAGCGACACCAGAGTATGATTAATTTAAATAAAATACAAAAGAACTTTAATATTAAAATATAACATTTAAAATTCATAGTAAGTATATTTATGATAATTAAAAAGGTAAGAAACAAAATCAACATTAAAACAGAACCAATAAAAAGAAGTTTATGTTCTATTAAATTCACTATCCATTATGATCTTAATACATACAAATAAGGAACGAGCCGACTTTGCAGGAAATGCAATTTTAGTAAAAACCGCTAATGCATGTTGAACAGTTAGACTATAACTCATAAAAATAAGTTTTAAAACTTGTAATATTAATTAAAAAAAATACAGTTTCTAGTTGTATTTTCGGTTCATGGGAAAAAAACTAATTTTGATGTAAACATTGAGTGTGAATAAACTTTTTCTAATAACAGTTCTTAGAAAAATAATAATTTTGGTATAAACGGGGCTTTACAGTTCATAGTACTGTTTAACCAAAAATTTAGGTCTTTGGTCAAAGCTAAAAATAAATTCGGGTTACTGATAATCAGGAGACGAAATTAAAATACTTTTGAGAATGATGGTAAAATAGTGAATAATTTTGTATTTCAATGAGTTCCCAATAGTATTCCGTGTCCTTACAAATGATGATATTTCTTCCTTTTATAGGTCATTCTAGGTAAAGGAATGAAGCCTCAGCTTTAATGGTATAATTATGAGTAATAAATGATACTAAATAAGCCGTTACACAATTATTCCTATTAAATACCATTTTTCTAATGTATCAGGTATTTAATAATGAATTTGGACTCCTTTCTGTCATCAGATCTTTGTCTTTAATGCCTTCTAATCCGCTGGCTTTAAATGACTTGAATTGGTACGAGACTCGTATCTGCACTTCGGCTCGTGCCTATTTAAATTCCTCTTCCCGTGGCTGTCTCCATCCGTGCCTCTTAGTCAATTGTTGCGCTTTGACCATTTAACCAAACCACGTGTCATGCCACGTCATCTTTAATATAAACTCAATTTTTTCCCAATACAGATAGTCTCCCACTTTCCATTTATTTATCAATTAAATAATTGGGAAGTGGATCTTCATAAAAAAGGAATTTTCGCCACAATTAATGCCTATGACATTATTAACGCCTCAGTAGTCTTTTCCACTTAATGCTCCGCCCATGTGTCATTTTCTGATTGATTCTGCTATTTACACCCTTTTTCAAGACTTCTTCATTCTCACTATTCACGAAGTGATAGTTGCCTTTATTATAGGCTTTCCATCATTACACTTCTAAGTGTGACGGTTCCCATTATATACATAACTTTTTCTTCCTTTGCCTTCTTCACAAATCTTCAGCAAACACTTTCTTCTTTATTTCTACTTTCTTTCGACTTATCCATCTTAACAATGTCTTCTTCAAACCCTAACCGTAAAAAAGTTCCAATTCTAGACCAATTCCCCAACGCCCCTGTTAGACACTGAAGAGGCGGAGGAGGTAGGCTTCGAACAGGGTTAGAATCTACTCGAGGCGGCTCCTCTTGTTCTTCTTCAAGGAGTTCTATCCCAAAGGCCCCCTCTTCTAGAAGTAGAGAAATTCTTGATTCTTCTCAAGAACCCTCAGTTGATGAGATAGTTCCCAGCGATTTGTCTTTTGAAAGTGACAAAACGTCTCTTCAAAAGCAAATTGCAAATTTGGAAAAAGCCGATACGTACCCTACAATAGTAACCGAGCTTACAATTCCCACCATAAGAAAAGATTGTAACTGGAAGGATAGTCTTCGAATGTCAATTCCTTCCCCAAATCAGAGAATTTCCTCCTTTAGAAATGGGTATTCTTTTGTTTATACTTACCCCTTCACTTTAGGTTTTAATCCTCCGATTGACCCAGTTATTCTTGATTTTTGCCGTTTCTTTATAATTTGTTTGGCCCAAATCGGTCCACTAGTGTGGAGAACAGTGGCTTGTTTGAGATATTTATCCTCCAAAGCCAATGTCAATTTCACCTTCTCTCACCTCATTCATTTATACCACCCTAACTTAATACGCCATGGGGTTTTTACCTTAACTGCAAGGAGCAAAAAAGTTCTGGTAAATCCTGAAGATGACAAAGATCATGGATGGTATATCCGTTACATTGTTGTTCGTACGGTGGACTTGATTGGCGAAACTAATACTCCCTTCCCTGAGAAGTGGAATTTTGAACGTAGGTTTCCTTTTATTTACCGTACCTACTTTTGAGAATTTCAAAAGAAATTTGTTTTTAACCTCGTCTCTTCTTGGTTTTTTGTAGCAACCATGGGAGATGTGGAACCTATTCCCAACTTTCGTGGTTGGGTAGACTCACTTTTGAAGATTGCTTCTAGGGAGTAAAGAACTTGGAAATCGATTTCTTCCTTACATGGTTGGAAGGTCAAAACACATGGTATGCCCCTTTATATATATATATATATATATATATATATATATATATATATATATATATATATATATATTTTACATGTTAAGCATTTTTTCCTCAATTTTGATCATGTATATCCATCCTTTAATCAGGATTTGGCGTTAGAGGAATGACGACTGAAGTAGCTATGGCCATTCGCATATTTGCGAATGCAGCTCTTGATTTGGATAAGGCTCGAGCCTTGCTGCCAAAAAGGAAAGCTATAAAAGAAAGTTCTGAAGAAGAGGAGGGTACTTCCCTAATTACCAGGCCAAGGGTCAGGAGGCGAATTATCATTGATGATGAAATTGAAGACACTCCTGCTCGAACCTCCACCACCGAGCCTGTTTTGATTCATTCTGATGAGGACACCGAACTAAGAGATAATAATGAGTCAATTCAGCATCTTTTTGATAGTGGTTTCGGGAGTGGCGAGCTCGGCCCTGTTTTTGATGAAGCTCCTCTTTCCTCATTCGTTCCTATTTCCTCCATTCCTCTGCCAACCGTAAGTATTTCTTTACCAGTTGTGACGACTTCCGTTCTTTTGCCAGTTTCTACCGCTCCTATGTCCGTTCCTGCGTTGGTTTCTACATCTTCTCCTTCCATTCCTGTTTCTACATCTTCTCCTTCCATTCCTTCCATTGCTCCTCTTCCCTCTGTTCATCATACAGAGACGGGTTCTAGCAGTGGAAGTATGACTATGAGAAGTGTTACTCTGGAAGTTCCTGCCAACCATAGCCTCTTGAGAAAGACTGGTAGAGCCGATGTTTGGCTTGAGCCCCAAATTGGAGATATTGAGAAGAAGAAGATGGAGAGCCATAGCTGCTTGACTTTGATGAATGACATAGTTCATTCTACTTTGAAGGTATTTTTCCTTTTCTTACCAACAAGTTTTTTTTATCTTCAATCCCTCATTTCTATGAGTTGTCTCTGTAGGCTAACTTCATTGGTACGGAATTAATGGGAAGAATTTCCCTTCTGGAAAGAAAAGCCCGTGAGTCTGAAAAAACTGTCCACGAGGTCGAAGAAATAGCCAGGGGAGCCCAGCTTGAAGCAGCCAATTGGAAAGAACAGTTTGAGAATGCTCAAGGGACCATAGAGGAGTTGCAAGAAAATAAAAACCTCCTGGAGCAGCAAAATCGTGGTTTGACTTCTGAACTGGCAACTGCCAAGGCTTCTTCAAGCCAATTTAAAAGAGACAAAGAGCTTTTGGAATGCTCTTTGTCAGAACAATTATCAAAGGCTAGTGAAGAAGTTAGGGAGCTTAAGGCACTTTTGGCTAAGAAAGAAGAGTATGCAGGAGAGTTAGTGCAAAGCTTGACTCAAGCTCAAGCTGACTTACAAACCTCCTCTGACGAAATTCATGCCTTGAAGAGTTCTCATGCCTCTCTTGAAGCTTCCCTTGATTCCCATTTAGTTGAGCACCAAATCTTGAAAAACGATCTTGCTATGTGGGAAAAGGAATATGGGCTTCTGGAAGAGAACTTCAACATAGAAGTGAGTTGGGCTTTCCTAAAATCTCGCCGTGATGCTTTAATGGAAGCTGCTCAGGAAGGCTTTGACTTGCAGTCTGAACTGGACAAAGTCGTAGATACTATCGAGAAAAGTCAACAATCTACTGATACTCCTTCTCCTATACTTGAAGCTCCTGGAACGGAAGAACTTTTAAATGAAGAAGTGGCTACTGCAGCAATTGGGGTTGCAATTCCTGCTCCTGAGGGTGAAACTTCTGATGTTCCAAACCCTTCAGTGACTAGCTGAAAATGAAATTGCTGTAAGGGATCTTTTGATGAAGTCCCCAGTTATCATAATGGGGCATTTGTATAAAACAAATATTTTGTTGACTCAGTTTGTACTTAGTTTTTTTTTTATATTAAGAAGTTTTATCGGTACTTCTGTATATTTTATTCTTACCTATTTATCTAGGACTTATGGAATAGCTTAGCATTTTTATCCTTATAAAATGCTTTATGATTCTTCTCGTGGATTATCAACATGAGGCTTATAAAAGAGGACCCTTTTATTTTATCGACACTTAATGAAGAAGACGTCTCAACTTCATAATGGTGTTATAATACGATGAAAGAAATAGGAATACACACGTTTTGTATGAAATAACTTTGGCAAGTTTTTATTCATAAACTTTAACAAGTGTTTTACTATTACATGTATTACAATACATCTACAAATTTCTCGTAACTGTTTTTCTTGTAACAGATTTGTACATAACATAGAATAAACAAGGTTTTTCTTCATAACCTGTTTCTGTACATAGTCATGACTCTATCTTTATATATTAAGAAGTGTTTAAGAGGTGACTTTGTTTATGATATTTGAGAGATGACTCTGTTATTCTCATGAATGCTGAAGACTTCGTAACTTTTACTCAACACTTGTCTCTTTGTGGACGACTTTTGTTCGATATTCGTATATGCATTTCTACACGTATCTGTGTACAATATTGTAATTCGTATCTGCATTTCTACACGTATCTGTGTACAATATTGTAGTCCCCCAAGTGTTTGAGCGGTGAAGTATGAAACCTCGAGCACTTGTTTATTTCTTTTACTTTGGCCCTTTCCCTGAAACAGAAAGATATACGGGACTCGAAGGTGCGATTTTAGATGAAGACTGCCTAACTCGTGCGTATTTCCATCAGATTAATTGTAACCCTGGGCTAGGAATTTAAGAATACTCCATTTTGCCTTGCAGGTTGTGACTCATCATTTGGCACGAGTTAGGGTATTTTGCCTAGCATCTAAAATCGTTAGTAAAATATTAATAATCCAAGAGAGAAATTTTAACACGGTGATACCTGACCGTAAGTACTTTCTCAAAAGTAATATCTTTTTAAGTGGACGGCATTCCAATGTGAGGGTAAAATTTTACCGTCCATTGTCTCCAACTGGTATGCTCCTTTTCCCGCAATGTCACGGACTTTGTACGGTCCTTCCCATGTTGGACTTAGCTTTCCTGAGTTAGCAGCCTTTGCAGATTGGAACACCTTTTTAAGCACGAAGTCCCCAATTTTGAAAAATCTGAGGCGTGCTTTCCTATTGTAATATCGTTCAATTACTTGCTTTTGTGCTGCCATCCTTATCAATGCAGCTTCTCTTCTTCCTTCAAGTAAATCAAGGTTGATCCGCATATCTTCATCATTAGATTCCTCCGTTGCGTGATCGTACAGTGTGCTTGGCTCACCTATTTCAACTGGAATTAAGGCTTCCGCACCATAAACCATTGAAAATGGCGTTTCTCCAGTGCCTGTTTTAGTCGTTGTACGATAAGACCATAATACTCCAGGTAACACCTCAGGCCAATTACCTTTTGAATCCTGTAACCTCTTCTTCAAGTTGTTGATAATGACTTTGTTTGTGGATTCCGCTTGTCCATTACCTACTGGATGGTATGGCGTAGATGTTATCCTTTTAATCTGCCAACTTTGAAGAAATTCTGTGATTTGAGCTCCAATGAATTGTGGTCCATTGTCACACACGATCTCCTTTGGTGCTCCAAAGCGGCATATTATATTTCGCCATATGAAGTCTTTAACTTCTTTCTCTCGTACCTGTTTAAATGCCCCTGCTTCTACCCATTTAGTGAAGTAATCTGTAAGTACAAGTAGAAACTTTACCTGACCTTTTGCTTGTGGAAGTGGACCTACGATATCCATTCCCCATTTCATAAAGAGCCACGGGGCTATAACAGGATGTAGTAACTCAGCTGGTCTGTGCATATTATTGCCGTATCTTTGACATTTATCACATTTGGACACGAAACTGGTTGCTTCTTCTTCCATCTTAGGCCAATAATATCCTATGCGAATTAATGTTCTTACCAGTGACCGTCCCCCTGCGTGATTCCCACAATGTCCTTCGTGTACTTCTCTCATCACATATTCTGTTTGAGAGGGTCAGAGACACCTTGCTAGTGGTCCACCGAACATCTTTCGATAAATATTTCCTTGATATAAACAATATCGAGCAGCTTTTTTGCGAAGCGCGTGAGCCTTTCCTTTGTCATTAGGCACGGTACCGTGCTGTAAAAAAGCAACAATTTTGTTTCCCAATCCCATGTTAAATGATTAAAATTTACCTCGTTTTTATCAGGTTCGAGAATGGAATGAAATAGATGTATGACTGAAGCATTTGTACTGTTTGCTACGTCTGCTGCAAATGCGAGATTTGCTAAAGCATCTGCCTCTACATTCTCATCTCTTGGGATCTGCACTACTTTCCAAGTTTGGAATTGTTTTATTAACTCCCGTACCTTTGCGAGGTACTCTTGCATTCGCGTCTCTCTGGCTGTATAAGTCCCCAGAATTTGATTGACCACGAGTTGAGAATCACTCTTGATTATAATCTGTGTTATGCTGAGTTCTCGTGCCAATTCTAAACCTGCAATTACAGCCTCATACTCTGCTTCATTGTTAGTTATAAAATGACATTTTATAGCCTGTCTTATAGTCTCACCCACAGGTGGTACAAGGACTATTCCTAGGCCTGCCCCTTTTACATTAGATGAACCGTCAGTGAATAAAACCCAAGTCCCCGGGTTTGCACCATTAAAAACTAGTAATTCTTTTTCTGCTTCTAAATGCATCCCCCGGCTAAAATCAGCCACGAAATCATCTAGTACTTGAGACTTTATAGCGGTCCTGGGTTGATAAACAACTTCATATTCACTTAGTTCTATAGCCCATTTTGCTAATCTTCCTGAAAGTTCGTGTTTATGCAAAATATTTCGAAGCGGAAAAGCAGTAACTACATTAATGGGATGACACTGAAAATAAGGTCTTAATTTTCTAGATGCCATGATCAAAGCTAATGCTAATTTTTCTAGTTGTGGGTATCGTGTCTCAGCTTCCAATAAGTACTTACTTACATAATAAATAGGAGATTGTTTACCTTGGTCCTCACGGACTAAAACAACACTTACCGCGACTTCAGATACGGCCAGATAGATGAGAAGTTTTTCCCCCACCTTTGGTTTTGCCAACAATGGTGGTTTTGACAAATAAGCTTTCAAATTTCTAAGGGCTTGTTGACAATCTTCATTCCATTCAAAATGATCTTGCTTTTTGAGTGCAGAGAAAAACTTAAAACACCTTTCTGAGGATTTGGAAATAAATCTCCCCAAAGCTGCAATTCTTCCCGTTAATCTTTGTACTTCCTTTTTATTAGTAAGGATATCAGGGATTTCTTCTATTGCTTTGATCTGAGAAGGATTCACTTCAATACCACGGTTAGAAACAAGAAAACCCAAAAACTTACCTGATGCAACTCCAAATGCACATTTTTCTGGGTTGAGTTTCATATTAAATTTTCGCAAGATTTCAAATGTAACAGACATATATGAAATATGATCATTAGTTCGCTGGGTTTTGACGAGCATATCGTCTATATATACCTCCATTGTTTTCCCTAAATGTTCTTGGAACATTTTGGTGACCAACCTTTGATAGGTTGCTCCAGCATTTTTGAGACCAAAGGGCATTACCTTATAACAATAAGTCCCCCTGTCTGTGATGAAAGAAGTTTTTTCTTCATCACCAGGATCCATTTTAATTTGGTTATATCCCGAGTATGCATCTAAAAAACTTAAAAGTTCATGACCTGCGGTTGCATCAATTAGTTGGTCTATATACGGTAAGGGAAAGGAATCTTTTGGACAAGCTTTATTTAAATCGGTATAATCCACACAAACACGTCACTTACCATTTTTCTTGGGTACGACCACCGTGTTAGCCAACCAACTAGGATACTTTACCTCACGGATCGATCCGATTTTTAATAATTTTTGGACCTCATCCTGAATCACCTGGTTCTTGAAAGCACCTTGCTTTCTTTTCTTTTGCTTTATTGGTGTGAAAGAAGGGTCCTCATTGAGTTTGTGAGTCATCACATCCGGTGGTATCCCTGTCATATCAGCGTGGGACCAAGCAAAGCAGTCTAAGTTAGCTTTTAAAAATTCGATTATCATACCTCGCATGTTTAAGCTTAAATTGGCCCCGACATAAACCTTTCGTTCAGGCCATTGCTCAAATAACATCACTGCCTCAAGCTCTTCAATTGTCGTTTTGATGCTTTCATTTTCTTCAGGTTCCTGAATTGTGTCAGGCCTTGAGTCCAAATCTGTTTTTTCTTGTTCAGCTGAAGTTTGATCTTTTTTACCTTCAACTGTTTCCTGTAATTGCTATTTTTCTTTACTTACGGTGCTCGTACTTGTTACAGCGTTGACACTTCTAGCCATCTGCTAATCCCCACGAATTTGGCAAATTCCCCATGGTGATGGGAATTTAATAACCTGATGCAGAGTTGATGGGACAACATCCATATCGTGTATCCATGGTCTGCCCATGATCATATTGTAGGCCATTTCCATATCAACTACCTGAAATTTAGTTTCTTTAACAACACCCGTAGTAAAAGTTGTTAGAATTACCTCTCCTTTTGTTACTACACTTGAATTGTCGAAGCCTGACAAGGTGTGCACCTTGGGTATCATTTTGTCTTCAGCTTGCATTTCCCGTAGTACCCTTAGTAATATAATATTTACAGAACTCCCTGGATCAATCAAAACTCGTTTTACATTAGTATCATGTACAAGTAAAGATATTACCAGTGCGTCATTATGTGGAGTTGTCACTCCTTCGGTATCTGCGTCATCGAACGAAATACTTTCATTTTCAAGGACCTGCCGCACCCGTTTCCCGTGTGTAATTGTTACCTTAGAAACCTTGTTGGAGGCTGTGTAGGTTATGCCATGAATATCTTCTCCCCGCTTATGACATTCACTGTCCTCTTGGGTGAAGGAGGTTGCGGTGGCTCTTGCCTATTTTTCATATAAGCTTGTTTTCCTTTCTCGCTAAATAACTCAGTGAGGTATCCTTGCTTCAATAGATGATCTACTTCACTCTGCAAGAATCTACATTCGGAAGTTTTGTGCCCGTGATCATTGTGGAATTCACACCAATGATATGGATTGCGTCTACTTGGATTTGACCGCATCTCTTTTGGCCACCGTACCTTATCTCCCATGCTTCTTAAAACAGCTACGAGCTCGGAGGTAGAGACATTAAAATTATATCCGTCGAATCGTGCCTTTAAACTTCTGTCATCATCTCGTGATTCTTGTCTGTTCCGATCATTCCTGAACTTTGAAGAAGAGCCAGAGTCCCTGTTCCTCGATTTTTGATCATATTGCTGGCTATCTTGTTTCGACCGTGGGTCTTTTCCTGCAGGTCCCATATATGGATCGTACCTGTTTTTACCTGATCTTTTTTCGGTTTCTGATCTTCGGGGACCACCCCTTTCTTCATGATGAAACTTAGGTACGGTATCTTCTTCAATTCGCAGCTTCGTACTATACCTGTTGTAAACATCATTCCACGTGGTTGCAGGAAATTCTCGAAGGCTTTCTTTGAGTCGTCTCGTGGCTTCAGAACTTTTGTCATTTAAATTACTTGCAAAGGCTATTGCAGCCCAATTGTCAGGCACACGAGGTAGAGTCATTCTTTCACGCTGGAATCTATCAACAAAATTTCTAAGCAACTCCGAATCCCCTTGTTTGATTTTGAAAATATCTTCCATTCTTTTCTCAACCTTTTGTGCTCCCGAATGTACTTTAATAAAAGAATCTGCAAGCTCAGCAAAAGAATTAATAGAATTTTCAGATAAAAGAGAATACCAGGTTAATGCACCCTTAGTGAGTGTTTCTCCAAATTTCTTGACCAGTACTGATTCAATTTCTTGTTTGGTCAAGTCGTTGCCTTTCACGCCCGTTGTAAATGCAGTCACGTGGTCACGTGGGTCTGTAGTACCATCATATTTTGGAATGTCAGGCATTTTGAATATTTTCGGAATCGGAAGGGGAGCAGCACTTGGCTTCCATGGTTGTTGTGAATATTTGTCCATGTCTACTCCTTTTATTACAGGCGGAACTCCAGGGATTTGTTCAATACGCTCATTTTGTTCCTTAATCTGTTTCTGCAAGGTTAGTACTAAATTTTGCAAATATGAATTATTTGAATTACCTGGTCCCCCTTCATGTGGTTCACTGGGGGTTGCTCCGTTTCCAGAATTATCAAGACCAGAACGAGGATTTTCCAATGTATTATTATTAGGAGTTGGTGTGGGTGGTGCAGCAGGCAATCGACTAACAAGTGCCTGAAGAGCTTTGCCGACCTGTGCATCAATTAGCTTTTGTAAAGCTTCAGTTGTAACTCCTTCAAAATGTTCAGATTGTTCTTGTTGATCAGCACGGGATTCAGTAATAGGAGTGCCTTCACGAGATTGCCGTGGTGAATCTAGAGGGGAGGGAACCATGTCCTCTTGATTTTGATGAAATTGATTTTCATGGTTTCCCAATGTATTATTACTGTTATTGTCGGTGTTGTTGTTTGACATGGTGACGACAGTCGACAAGATATAGCTTAAAAGAAAAGATTATCAGTTTCCCGGTAACAGAACCAATTTGTTTAACCAAAAATTTAGGTCTTTGGTCAAAGCTAAAAATAAATTCGGGTTACTGATAATCAGGAGATGAAATTAAAATACTTTTGAGAATGATGGTAAAATAGTGAATAATTTTGTATGTCAATGAGTTCCCAATAGTATTCCGTGTCCTTACAAATGATGATACTTCTTCCTTTTATAGGTCATTCTAGGTAAAGGAATGAAGCCTCAGCTTTAATGGTATAATTATGGGTAATAAATGATACTAAATAAGCCGTTACACAATCATTCTTATTAAATACCAATTTTCTAACGTATCAGGTATTTAATAATGAATTTGGACTTCTTTCTGTCATCAGATCTTTGTCTTTAATGCCTTCTAATCCGCTGGCTTTAAATGACTTGAATTGGTACGAGACCCGTATCTGCACTTCGTCTCGTGCCTATTTAAATTCCTCTTCCTGTGGCTGTCTCCATCCGTGCCTCTTAGTCAATTGTTGCGCTTTGACCATTTAACCAAACCACGTGTCATGCCACGTCATCTTTAATATAAACTCAGTTTTTCCCAATACAAGCACCATAAGAGCTAATTTTACACCTGCAATGTCTGGGCAAATATCATATCGGAAAAACAGGAAGACATGCTAGGTATTTAAGGGAATTGGTTGTAGTCTCTTAATATGATTTAGGACCATCTTTACCACCACTTGACCTCGCCTATGATGTTGAGTCAGGTCTAAGATACCTTTTACCGGAAGACATAAGCTTGAGTTCAAGTCTCAACATCATCCATAATAAAAGAAGAATTTTCACATATTTGACCAATGAAAAAGAACCAGGTCCGTACCTGAACGGTGCATGGAACATATAAATAATCAAATACAAGGGTGTTCTAAGTTTAAACTTTTGAATGAATTCATTACACAACTCCAAAATATAAATACATGCAAATAAACTTGTAGGAACCGTAGTAATAAACCGTAATAATTAAAGAATTCATGTTTCTAGCTTAGTTTTGCCGCTGTTAGCACTAGAACAGTGGTATATATCACTATCTTTTTCCGTTTGATGTGAGCCTGCACACACTTCTCGTTGAAAAATAAAGAACTTATAGACGATAATTTCCTCCCTATTTGGTGGCTAGCAAATTTTCCATATGAGAAAACAAACTGATGGACAAAATTACAATACCAGCTTTCGTTTATAGTAGAAATAGTTATAAAACTTCATTAGATAATTCAATATATAAGTCACAAACTGGTGCTGGTTCTCTTTTAATTTCAAACTAGATAATTAGGAAGCATATTATTGAAGCCTGGTGCGAATAAAGTTGTCTTATCCAAATGATGGTAAGATAACAACTTTATATTGAGACACTGTTGGGTATTCCTTTACCAGTAAGTCCTGGTTCACTTGTAGGATAGAGCAATGTATATGGCATCTTAACAGGCCCGATCCTGTTCTTCAATTTTGTGTCATTGTTCATCTTCATAATTTTTTCCTCAATTTCAGCCAGCTTTTTGCCGAATCTTTCTAAAGCTTGTAATGGTTCTTTGTCCTTAGTCCACTCAGGAGTGTCTCTCTGGCCAAGGTAAATTTCATCTGAAGAATGTATCGACAAAATCTCAATAGCAGAAATTCCAATTAGAGTCTGTAGTTGGGGTGTAATTGTCCTCAGATATCCCTTTTCAGGGTTCGTCTTCAGATCTTCATACTCAGGACTGCCTGGCTCAGGCATGAACCTTCGGCTCATTGAAGGGCGATTTGGTAGGTAGCCACCATAAGGATACTGCCCAAAATTGATTGCTGCATGAAGAGCAGAAGCAATCCAGATAATTATATTGCATGAGTCAATCAGCTCTTTGAGCGTTTGCATTTTAGGCCACCAGGGCTCAGATTTCCTGTCGCCATGTCCATCTTCTCGGACTTCCTTCCACCAGGCTTGAAGTTCAGTGTCTTTCTTAATCATGTCATCTGTTTTGTAATAGTAGCTGCAATACTCCTGAACCCAACTTTTGATTGCTGACCATATTTCTAGACCGTCCACAGCATATGGATAGTCCTCAATTAGTAGGCGGATACCTTGTTCCGATTCAGGATCCTCAATTGCCACACCTCTACAACATAATAAGAAGAAAAAGTATTTCATGAGTATTTATTTCAATGTAAATTTTTTGAATCCTCTAAGTAAATTCCAGGATTAAGTAGTGAATTACCTCTTGATAAGATCAGCGGGAAGGGCTTGATCAGGAAAAGTCCAATCCTTGTAAGCTACTGATGTCATCTCCATAGCATATTTTGTAGGGAAAACTGTTTGCTCAAGAATTCCTCCAGCATTAAGTAGGGTCTGTCTAGCCAAGGCATTAATGTGCATTGTATCACGGAAGTGAGGATGCAAAAGCTTATAGATAGGATGAAGCACACTTAGCTGCCTGTTTGTCGCGATCACAAATGGCTCAATTGCAGCATGAGTGTGTAACCTGAGAAAAAAACAGATATATAGTTCAAGAGTTTCTTGATAACAAAACAAACTAAATTGATGATCATTGCCATGTAAAGGCCTTTTGCGAGTTTAAGCACCAGTGGCTGATTAGCTGATGAACTCCAGAGTCATTGACTGCGACATAAGCTTTAGCCAATTGCCATACGGAAGCCTCAATGCCTTCTTCATGTGGTGTAAAAACTTCGCTTATGGCACCAAGTTGATCTCCATCTGGATGAGGCAAGCTTAGTTCAATGGCTAGTGGCTTCAAAGTCCCATCTTTCCGTAGAAAAAGGATTGTTCTTGAGGAATAAATTTTTGTACTTGTCATATTGATCTGCCTCACATATGGCATAATTGTGTCATGATGATCTAATATGAAAAGCTGATTCGCCTTGATCGCCTAGTAAGGTACAAATTTATCAGATGCAGGTCCAATTTAGTTAAAAACACCTATATCAGAAGCATTATAAAATCAACTCATAAAACCTCTTCTATAATGAGTCCATCTAACTGATTTTGTATTTGTTCTCTGGTTATTTTGCAAGTTTGGTCACCATAGACTTTTGGGTCCAGCTTACTAGTTGGAGGGAACTCCTGCAGAAAAAGAGTTTCAGCTCATAATTTTTCAACTAAAAAATAAATAACTGCACATTCCTCCATAGTGATGAGAGATAGAGATAATGCGAAGTTCGTTTAAAAGGTAGGACCTAAGGTTCCTTTTTCCTTGCTTTGTACTGAGACAAGACAGAAATAGTAGATGGAAAAGTGAGTTTTACCTTAAGGGCACAAATGCAAACAGGGTTTATTCCAGCCAACATCTCTCTTGCAAATTCTTCATCAGTCCTCCAAGCTGACTTATCCTCTGTTGCAACAATGTAAAACTTTGAGAAAGCACAAAGCAAAAAAGAAAGATTCCCACAAAGGGGATTGACTTACTGTTACTCTTTCAATCAAAAGTACCTTTAATAACCTGTGGCATTGGATACTTAAGAAACCCCTGACCAGCACTTTGAATAAATTCCTTGAGCATATGTGTAGTACTTCTCTCCAAAAGATCATTTGGAAGATTGATTCCTTCTTCATAGATTTTTAATATCTCTTCAAAGCTGTTGAACTCATTGAGGCTGATGTTTGCTAAAGACTCGAGCTCAGGAACAAGGAGCTGAACGATGACCTTAAGTGCTATACCGACAAAATCTGTCATCTTTAGGGGTGCAAATTTCTCATCCCTTGGAACATAAATACCAAAGCTCATTAGCAGTGGCAGCCGGCTCTCCGAATTAGGATCTGCACAAAAGTTGAAGAAATTATACATACTGAATAACATTAGCCTTTTTTTACAGCAAAACAATCAGATACTGCTCATAATAATGATCAGTTTGATGCAGAGATGATAACCTGTCTTGGTTGGTGGTCTCCCGGTTCTGCCTCTACGCGGATAAGGATACTTTTCAGATCCTCCTAGGATTGGCCTAACATAATCCGAACCCTTTTCTGGATCTCCAAGGTCATTGTAATAAGCATAGTCATAAACTCTATCCCACTCCTCAAGCTTACCAGTTCCATTTCCTCTCAAGTTCAGCAACTCTTCTTCCCTATACCAACGTAACGGTGCTGGAGTTTCACTTGGAAGCCAAGCCTGCATCAAGTAAACAAAGTTCTCTCATCATAAATAAAACCACTAACAATAGCCTAGTGACTCTTCTTCTTTTCCTTTTGTGAAAAGTCAATGTTGTTCATGTTATACTTGACCTGATTGACAAAGAAAACGCGGTCTGATTTGTACTTTTCAGCTGGATAAACCCAAGAATTGCAGACAAAATGTATGCTGTCATGACTTGGATCATCAACTTCAAGAGTCAGTTTCTTGAGGAAGAACTCACTAGGATTAAAGTTCTTGATAATGAATGCTCCTGGAGCTCCAACTTCTTCATCCCAATCAAATGTGACATTAAACTTTGATTCATTGCCTGAGTTATTCTCATCTCTCAAGTGTGTAGGGTTCCCAAGTTTCCCTTTCATTTCTTTCCCTTCAAAAATAAAATTATCAACTTTTAAATCACATTATTCAAGAAAAACTCATATATCAACTTAGACCAGTGGTACATATCAACAAGTATGCCCTGGTTCCATGCAAGTTATAGGCGACCATGCACATCCTCACTGACCATGTTGCTCCATTTGTTCATCTCAGACCAATATTTATACAATATATATATACACATATAGTACTAGAAGTTCACTATATTTTCAAATCGCAAAAAGATAAATACAATGAAGCATAAAAAGTGGAAATTTTTTGAAAAAGGAAATCACCTGAATCTCCAGTAAAAGAACTGATAAGCTGCAGGGTGACCTTATGCCCAAGAATCTCATAAACAGCCTGCTGTTGAACAACTTCAGATGGAGCAATGTCTAAAGGTCTCTTTTTAATCAGTACAACAGTGCCATTGATTTTTTTATTTTCAAGTTTACTAATTGATGCCATTAACTCTTTGACTCTTTGTATATGAAGGGAACAAGCAATCAGCAAAAGATGACTACTAAGGATCTTTTGTGTTGTTTAGGCCAAATGAAAGAAACTCTGAATTTATAGGCAAAGGACACGGTTGTGTTATGATCAAGACACTTCATTTATTTTTTATATTATAGACAAATGTTAGTGAAACGAATTACACTTTCAAATGGAATTTTACTTTTATAACTAAAGCGCTGGGGTGGTAGATCAATTAAATTTCTAAAGATTCTTGAAAGCTTCCTGATTACTTAGTAAATAGTAATAACCTTGTCATGGTTGTGTTAGTCGCTAGTTTGTGTGCATCTATTCTATTTCCTACTAGCACAAACACCGAATAATTCTATCTACTAAGGATTAGACTGATAGAAAAAATCACCTTTTTTTTGTCTTTGCTAGAATGTGAACCCCGATTTTTCATGATCTTCACTCACTTCATTGACCGCTTAAGCCACACCCTTGCGCGTAGCGCCTTGCATTTTGCCATCCAAAAGTACTTTTTTTATGTGTACGACGTAGCAATGACAACGTTGTTTCTTCAAAAGGGAAAGACTGTGACATGCTAGCTAGTAGAAGGCTTTATCCCATAAAAGCAAGGAAAATAAATGCCAAAAAATTACAGTCAAAATCCCATTTGCAACAAGTAGGTACTCTTTGTGGTAGTTGCAACTCCTCACTGAACTTGTCTACTAGCTCTCTAGATGGGTGAGATTACATTCTTCAAATGAAATTTTCTACTTTAATTGTGTATAAGGAATCTTAGAAAGTTAGAACCATTTTATAGAATTCCTTCTTAAAACACCCTTTTTTCCATTAAAAAGATTATGCTACTAAATAGAGTTAGCATCACCACTTCCCAAGAACCCAAAAGTATGAAAACTTGTCTCTCTTTTGCAACTTTTTATAAACTTTCCTTTATGATCGATTGGATTATAAGTTTTATCTAACCAATCAAGACAATAAAAATAAACTAGCACTTCAAGAAGGGGAAGGGGAGGGTAAAAGATTTAGGACCCTTTTCTGCAATTCTCTTTTAGTTGAAGTATATGATCATTCAGTATTATATATTTAGAAGGTGTTTAAAAAAAAATGCACTTTCTTCTAATCAACTTGTCCAAATTTCTGATACGTAGTGCATGGACAGTGCAATACTCTAGCCTCAAAGAAGAGTAGTTGAATTTAATTAAAGAATCTTTAATAGGTTTAAGTGGTTTGCTCCTTGTGCCGGTGTTTGTTTTTAATCGTCGTAAATGCTTAGACTAACTATGGAACACTGTGTTTTCTTTTTAACCATAATACTTAGCATTGATCCGCTTCTTTTCCCAAAAAAAAAATAAATGCGGAATTTTTTCAACTATAAGTCGCATATACAAAACGCGACGTACGTGGATTTTTTCTTTTTGTGAAATTGCAGAAAATCCACAGACAACCAGAAAAATGAAAACGAAAATATGCATGAAAATCCGCAAATGCGTACTAGCATTAATTAGGTGAGTCTTACCGATATAAAAACGAAATGACTCTGCGGAGGGTGGAACTCAACTATACAGTGTGATCTCTACTACTCCCTCCTATCTACAATGTGACCAATTTGCTTTGGACACACCCATTAAGGAAATACTAAATTCTAGACGAAAATAGTTAGTGTGATTAAACTAACTTTCATTAAATATTGCATCATAGTTATAGTAGCACTTACTTCTCTTCTCAAATGTGATGAGTAAATGACTTTTTAGGGATACGTACATAATAGATAATTTTGGAAAAACAAATTGAATTTTTTCTTGATTTTATAAATGTACACTTATTTTGGATCAAAATAAAAAAGCAAATTGGTTACTTATTGTGGAGAGGAGGGAGTACTTATTACATACTTGACCTTATCGGGCAACTCGGTATATTAAGTTCCCATTATGTGTGGGGTCCGGGGAAGGGCCGGACCACAAGGTTCTATTGCATGCGCCTTACCCTGCATTTTATGCAAGAGGTTGTTTCCACAGCTCGAACTCGCGACCTCCTGGTCATATGCCAACAACTTTATCAATTACGTCAAGGCTGCCTTCATACTTGTCCTTATTGATTTGTTAAAATCTTATGTAAGTCAATACATCAGATTTATCCCTTGTTAAGGTGAGATGTAAGTTTTTAAGTAGACCTAAAAGCAAAAGAAAAGTAAGTTCTTTTAATGTAGGCTTATCTAGATAAGGGAAGATGCCTAAAGAAAGAATTAATTCGAAAAACAAGATTCTTCTCTTGCAGTTTTGCCACAGTCAGCTGCACTTTAATTGAACAAGAAGAAACAAAAACTGGATATATAGCATACAGTACTTTATAGTACACAATTTAGAAGTGGGCACTTGTTGATACAAATGCATTACTTACACAACAGAAGAGCCTACAGCATTACATCCTTTAGCTGTAGATGGAACTTCCTTGAAATACAGATAAAAGATTTTATTTTCTATTATTATTAGGAATATAAAGAAACAATAACAACACGCGGATTTGATATATACTTTTATATTGAATTAAAGTTCTATATTGACACACTGTTAGGAATTCCTTTGCCAGTAAGTCCTCCTTCACTTGTGGGGAAGAGCAAGGTATATGGAACTTTAACAGGCCCTGACCTGTTCTTCCATTTCTCATCACCATTCATCTCCATTATCTGATCCTCGATATCACTTAGCTTCTTTCCAAACCTCTCAAAAGCTGAAAGTGGTTCTTGATCCTTTGTCCATTCAGGTGATTCCCTTTGCCCGAGGTAAAGTGTATCCGAAGAATGCCTTGACAAGATCTCTATGAGGGAAATTCCAAGCAGTGTCTGCAGCTGTGGAGTGATTGTTTTGAGGAACACTTTGTCCGGATTCGTCTTGAGCTCTTCATACTCGGTACTTCCTGGCTCTGGCATGAAATTTCGGCTTAATGTAGGACGATTAGGGAGATAACCAGCATAAGGGTATTGCCCGAAATTGACTGCTGCATGAAGTGCTGAAGCTATCCATATTGTGATGGTGCAAGAGTCTATCAGTTCTTGCACTGTCTGCATTTTAGGCCACCAAGGCTCATCTTTCTTGTCACCGTGTCCCTCTTCGCGGAGTTCCTTCCACCAGGCTTGAAGTTCAGTGTCTTTTTGTACCGCATCATCTGATTTGTAATAATAGTTGCAGTATTCAGTTACCCAACTTTTGATTGCTGACCATATTTTCAACCCATCAACAGCATATGGATAGTCCTGAATCAGTAAGCGAATGCCATGTGGGGAGCTCGAGTCCTCAACAGCTACTCCTCTAAAATTGAGTAACATCATGGTCATGTTAGCAAGAAAACACCACCAAAAATGTTATTTTAGTGATCAATTTATGTTATGTATTTAGTACAAAGTCTATAAGGATTTTGTGGGTTTTTATTTACCTTTTGATGAGATCAGTAGGAAGTGCTTGTTCAGGGAAAACCCAGTCTTTGTAAACTACTGCTGACATTTCCATGGAATATTTGGCTGGAAAAACTGTCAACTCAAGAAGTCCACCACCATTGATCAAGATCTGTCTTGCTAAAGCATTTATGTTCATCGTCTCACGGAAATGAGGGTGGAGAAGCTTATAAATAGGGTGAAGCGCGCTTAGTTGCCTATTTGTTGCAATCACGAATGGCTCTATCACTGCATGTGTATTCAACCTGAGAAGATAACAACAAATGATTCTGATTAGTATTATTTAACAATACATTTAGTTTGGTTATGGGTAAGTTGTGTTTTTACCCAACTTACCAGTGACTGATGAGTTGATGAACGCCCGAGTCATTCACTGCTGCATATGCTTTGGCCAACTGCCAGATAGAACCTTCAACACCGTGATCAGCTGGTGTATATACTTTGCTAATAGCGCCAAATTGATCTCCATCTGGATGTGGCAAGCTTAGTTCAATTGCTAATGGCTTCAAAGTTCCATTATCTTGCAAGAAGAGCAGAGTTCTTGAGGCATAGGTTTTTGTGTCTGTCGACGTGTTAATTCTCCTCAAGTATGGCATAAGGATGTCATGGTGGTTCAATATGAATAGTCTATTAGTCTTGATTGCCTGTTATATAATAGTACCAACTCTTGTCACCATAGTCTACTCAGAAAACTTGACTGAAGAATGTAGCTAGTATCAAAATAAAAGTAGTAATTACCTCATCAATTGTTAGTCCATCCAACTTATCCTCTATCTGCTCTCTGGTAATTGTACTGTTTTGGTTGCCATATGTTTTAGGATCCAGCTTGCTTTTCGGAGGGAATTCCTGTAGATATTACATAAGCCAACATCTTCAAAATACACGAAGTATCACGAAAACAGAAATAAACTTAAGCAAGTTCTTGATATCCTAAAAGAGTAGCAATTTGGAGGAATTAAAGCTTACTTGGAGTCTACTGATTGTGACAGGATTGACTCCGGCCAACATTTCTCTCCCAAACTCTTCATCCGTCCTCCATGCAGTTTTATCCTCTACACCAACAATAGTTAGATTACCAAAAGGTGAGGCGTGAGAAATAATACTTTGAAAATGTTTTTGATCATATAGAAAATTACCTTGAATAACCTGAGGAGTTGGGTACTTAAATAGGCCTTCGCCATCACTTCGAAGGAGTTCTTTTAGTATCTCTAAAGGAATGCTATCAGTAATGGCTTTCAACAAAGGGCCTTGAGGTAACTTGATTCCGCCTTCGTAGAGTTTAAGTACATCCTCAAAACTATCAAACTCATTAGGCGTGCTATCGAACAAAGCCTTAAACTCAGGGAGAAGCAACTGCACAATGGATTTTAAAGCAAATGTCAAGAAGTCTGACAACTTTATATGACCAAATCGCTCGTCCCTTGGCACATATATGTCTAAGCTCATAAGCAGTGGAATCCTGCTCTCGGAATTAGGATCTGCAGAGAGTAAATAGCTAATGTCAAGTGTATATAATAGTAAAAGTTGAGACTATTATACTTGTTGAATTACACAAATGAAATGTATGTAGTGAATGTCTTAAACCTGTTTTGGTTGGTTCGCGGCCTGTCCTGCCTCTACGAGGATACGGATACTCAGAAGATCCTCCTAAGACAGGCCTGGAAAGCTCTTTGCCTTTGTCTGGATCACCCAAGTCATTGTAGTAAGCATAGTCATAAACTCTATCCCATTCCTCAAGCTTTCCAGTTCCATCTCCTCTTAATGTTACTAGTTCATTTTCTCTGCATTTTCGCAACGGTTCTGGTGTTTCACTTGGGAGATAGGCCTGAATCAATCATTAAAACAATGCAAAGTAAGTTTTTAAACACTTAAAAGGTGTTGTTACTTGTTACATTATATTGTTAATGAATGAATTAGTTGTACCTGATTCGCGAAGAAGATGCGAGGTGACTTGTATTTTTTAGCAGGATAAACCCAAGAATTGCAGACAAAATGAACTTTGCCATGATTAGGAACATCTTCAAGGGTGAGTGACTTGAGAAAGAACTCACTAAAATGCAAGTTCTTGATAATGAATGCTCCTGGAACTCCAAATTCCTCATCATCCCAATCAAATGTGACTCTAAATGCTGATTCACCTGCTGCTATTGGGGTGTTGTTTGTAAGCCAATTCTCCAAGTATGCTGCTTTGCTGCGTTTCCCTTGTAAACCATTTGCTGCAAATAAATCCAATTCAGAAACAGATTAGTTTTACTTTTAGGATTGATATAAAGAAGGGATTGTTACACACAAATTCACTTTTTATACATGGATTATACACATATTACACATGCATTATATAGTGAAGTAGTAATAATTAACTTACAATCTAGGTTAGGCTTAAGAAATGATATTATAAGTTAATAACAAGAATATATGCTAATCGAAGTCATGAAAACAGGAAGGATAGAATTAGAAGTGTCAAATGGGTAGGTTGGACTGATTTTGGGCGGGTCAAAATGGGTTGAGTCATAATGACCCGCCCAAAAATAATTTGGGTTGAGATGGGCTGCGTCAAGTTGGGCTAAAATTTGGGTCATAGCCCTACCCGTCCAACTCTTACCAAACCTTAATTAATGTATTTTTTTTAATTGTTTAATTATGAAATAAGACTTTTTTTTCTCTTGTTATGGTCGTATATAACATATCAAACAAAAAAAATATTTTAGCAAAGTTACTCATGGATCAATTTGGGCTAAAAATCAGTTCAATTTTTGATTGGTTGAAATGAGTTGCGTCAAGATGGACTGAGTTCAACAAATGGACAGGTCAATAACCAATCCAACCTTTAACGGATTAGACGGGTCAAATGAGTTTGGGCTCAAGTTGCCACTCGTGGTCATAGAACATATAAAAGCCAAGAAATAAAATATAATACCTCATCCGAGGATCCCTACGGACTGAAATGCTGAACAAATAAATAATAGTAGTCCTAACTAGAATAATTTAATACTTTACAATAGTCTGAGATTTGGTAGGCTGCCTTTTTCATATCTTGAAAAAATAATAACCAAAAACTCTGTAAGTGGTTCATATTTGGTCGTTTCGTGGAACTATAAATTGGTGATTCTGGCCATGCAGATCAGTAAAATTTACTTCCAGAAAATTAAAGCATATACCTAATTATTTATACTGACATGAGATTCGAATATATATGTACATACACACACATACAAATCCAAGAAATTTTAAAGAACGTGAAGATGTATAACATTAATGTCTATTTCAAACTCAGTGACGATAGCAATGGAGTCGGGATTTGAAACTTATGAGCTCGATATTGTAATTCTTAAGTTACTGAATTTTAAATTAATATTTTGTCATATTCAATGAATTTTCTAATATAAATATAAAGTTTGAACTAAAGCTACTGACCCGTAATCTGTACTCTAGCATCGCCCCTAACTAACGGTATAAAGAGAGAATGTTCCAGGTGTGTGATCAGTAATTTACCAGTGATAAATCTTTTCTTGAAGATATGTTCATTAGACTGTATGATTGAGTTAAGGCCACGTTAATTCTAGTTGACAACACTTTACCATATGCTTCTCTCTTTCATTATTTCTTCTACACAATACAAATGAAACTGTCCCTTTCTCCTATAGTTGAAAGTTCAATAAATAAAAGACAGAGACTTTAAGACTGGTAACTCATGTAGCTTAATTTGTACGGGCTTATAGGTTGGTGGGGGTCTTCACCACCTTAAATTAAATAACTTGTTTCTATTTCTGGTTGAGAAATTATGTTCCTCAATTAATAGGGTTTCTGTACACATGTATATATGTTTGGATTCTCCACTAAGTTTTGATTTAGTGTAAAGAATTTCAAATGAACAAAGAGTAGAAATGGCTTCTTTAAATTGAAAAATTAGAAGGGAAAAAAAAGATTTGGTTCGATTTAAAAGGTTGTATTGATGACTTAGTCCTTTAGGTTGATTTTACAGATCAGTTAATTTATTTTATAGAAACAGTCTATGATATTTAATAATTGCACAAAATACTTTTCGTGATCAAAGAAGAAGTTAAACAGCAAAAATATTTTTAACCCTTCAGATCTTTCGACCATAATAATTTTTCAAAAACTAAGAAGATTTGTTGATGTAAAAATAAATGCTCAATAACTTTAATTTTAACCCCACATGAGGGGGCAGAGGTAGAGTATTCAATACGGGTTTAGAAGAATCCGGTAACTCTTGCTTAGATTTTGTATTTGTATTAAATTTTTTATTAAATATGTACTAATATTTAATTACGTAAGACGAGCTATGATTCAATAATAAATTCAAAACCTATAAACTTCAAATTCAAACTCCGTCATTACTCTGGATGATGTCTTTTTGGTTAAGATCAACCCACAAATAGAAAAAGGACAACGAAATGGAAAAAGGGACTCTTGAAAACTTAGTTCAACTACTTTCATTATGTATAGCCTAAAACTGAAACAGCATAAATACAGCACGTACCAAATTCAACAAGGCAAACCTTTTTTTTAAATAGTAATTTATACTCTTTTTCACCCTAATTTTTCTCTTAAGTAAACTTTCATTTTAGACTATCATATGTATGCATAAACAGACACGCACCGCATTTAACAACGAAAGTGTTCATAGCATATTCTACGTTAACTTGTCATTGTTTTTTTTTCTTATAAGTAAATGTACGTAGTATCACAAACGAACACCACGCATTAAGTTACTGCTGGACAGAAGACATCACACAATATAGGGATCCTGTACAAAATAGATTAATAACTTTAAGTAAATTTTCAAGATTTTAGAGAAAAGATATGATATCAAAGTATAATAATTGTTTCAAATAAAATAAAGAAACTCCAAATTCAAATGCATATAATTCCGAACCAACGTCCTTCGATACCAATAATAAATTGTGTCTTTACGTAATCACCCTAGAAGACTAGCTAAATGATGGGACTGGGTAGCAATCTACGTATATATGACTAGAAAAAAATAAATAATAAATATGATCGACTATTTGTGTAAAGATTCCAATACTTATTGAAGTTACTAAATCAACCATTAGGCCTAGTTAAACGGTAGGTTTTTGAAATAAAAAAGAATAGCTCAATAAAGTAATCCATAATATCATATGGTACTTTTTGTTTGGCATACCTTTAATGAGAGTACTTTATTGATAGTCCCTAAAGTAGTGACAGCTTCAAAAGTTAATACACATTGAAAATACTTTATGATCACACGAGAACCAAATCTAAATTAGATATGTCCCAAGGCATCAATTTATTCTTTTGAGAATAATCTCTCAAGTAAAGTTGCTGCCATGTGACAAGTAGGTGACGGGGTTGATCCGTAAAAACAGTTTCTTGCAGAAATGCAGGGTAAGATTGCGTACAATGGACCCTTGTGGTCCGGTCCTTCTCCGGTAGTGGCGAAGCCATACATTTTCTCAACGTGTTCAAACTTGTAAGAAGTAAAAAAAAATCCTGATAAAGAGTGTTCCATATATATGGTATATATGTCTCAAAAACCAGTTAATTTACCTATATACGCAGTGTAATTTTGCCGACAAAGGGTGGTAAATTGACCATTCTTACTATAGTGTAGCTTCACCTCTGTTCTCCGGACTCTGCGCAAAGCGCGAGCTTAGTACACCGGGATACCCTTTACCGTATGATCACAAGTATAAGTGACCTTAGAGGGTGCTGAATTTGAGATTTTTTTTTCTTTAAAATATTCAATATTTGAAGTGTTGCATTAATTTTGATTTACTCTAAATAAACTCACTAATGGAGTTAATCCTTCGTGTGAAATATTCTTTATTACAAAATCTTTGGCTAATATGAGACGATACAATCATCCCTGGCGAAGTTATGAATATTATATTATAAGTTTCTTTTATTTGATTAAAAGTTTGGAATTAAAAAACATATAGTACTAATAAAAGGAAGAACTCACCAGGATCAGCATGAACAGAACTGATCAACTCGAGAGAGACCCTCCGACCAAGGAACTCAAGAACTCCATCAAGAACTGAGGCATTAATATCAGTAAAATCCAATACATTTTTCTTCATCAAAACCACTGTTCCTTTGACTTTTTTTCCATCATCTTTCCCTGTAATTGCATCCACAATCTTCCCCAGAAACATGATATACTATTTGATAACTTTCTCAAACAAAAGAAAAGAGAACTTAGATGAGTTTGTGTTGTACAGTTTCTAACTAGGACGTCTGATATTTATAGCAAGAACTAGTAGTTGAGAATAAAGAAAAAAAGAAAAAAGAAAAGACAAAAGCCATATCTATATTCCAACTTTCCTGTCTAGCTGTCCGTCTTTATTATCCTTCTAAAAAAAGATTTATTTTTAGCACATGTTGGGTAGCAACGTATTCAATTTTCCCCTTCTATTGTCAAAAGCCTTCGAAAAGTTTGGCCAATTCTTCATTCTTCTCCTTCTTCTTCATCTTCCTATTCTTTTTTTGCCTACGCGCCCAGAGTATCTGCATTAGGTGTTTGAATTAAACAATTAATAGATGCATAATATGTGTTTGTAAATAATATTATTTACTTAATTATAGTTAATTAATAAGTATTCTCGTTTTATTAATTCACTTAACTATAATATATGCGGATAAAATTTTACGGTAATTAATGTCTACACACGTTTATTTACGTGGATAATTTTAGGGCCCGAGTGAATATTTCTTTTACCTTTCTAAAAATCTACACGTCAATCTTAGTTGGAGTGGTTCTGAAAATACTTATTCATTATCTGCTATTCATGTTTAGTTGGAGTCAATCTACACGTCATTTTTGAACATTTATCCATTGCTCTTCTTCATTTGTATGATATAAACACCGCGTGCGTGTAATTAACCCTCATTCTTATGAGGTAAATCCCTCATTCTTAGAAAAACACTTTGGCTACGTATAGTTGTTCTATTATTACAATTTATAATAGTGATTTCAATCAGATGATTACCTCAATAGTTATAGTATGTTTTCAAACCTAATAAGACTCGTGTATTGCCTTTCTAATTACTTTTTTGACGTTGAGTTTGTCTATCATCAAAATTTACCCACATAAATCGTTTAGATTAAGTGTACGACGCTAGTACATATCTCTCTATAACAATATCCCTATATAATAGTCATTCACTTTAAAAATCGAGTTTTTCTTGAGACCGAGTATTATATTATGTTATAACAGCACTTCACTATAGCAGCTGTCCAAAAAAATTTGAAACAAACCAGGATGGTATAAAGAGGTTTGACTGTATATATGTTTAGTAAAAATTAAAATGCTTTAGGAATTGGTCATATGTTCGACTCTGACTTGGAAAAGTCATTTGCCATCGTCTTCTGAAATTTCAAACTAAGAAAAGCCTTTATCCAATTATACTTTTTCCTCTTTTTTTGTAGGATATGAGTAAGGAACCTGATCATAGCCAATTAAATGCATTTCAAATTTATTTTCTCTTGTTGTCTATGTGGTCAATTCTGTTGAATTTGACAAAATGTTTGTCCCACATCAGTGGGAAAACAAATGTTGGGGGGATTTTCCCCCTATAAAAGAAAGCTTAATGTTTAGGTTTTAAACACATCTCTCATTTGCCTTCTCATCTGTTTAAGGCATTTGTATATTTTCTCTTTAGTATTATTTCACTTGTATTTTTGGAGTGGAATAAAATATTGGTTGTGTCCGAGGAGTAGGCAAAATTAGCCGAACCTCGTAAATTCTGGTGTTCCCTTTATTGTTGCTTTGTTGTCTTATTTATTATTTGGTGGCTGTCATAAATTTTGGTATAGTAGTTGTGACTTATTCACACTCTATACATTTGGCTTCCGCAACAATTGGTATCAGAGCCAAGGTACTGTCTAAGTATGCTCTGTGGTTGCAGCATAGTCTGATCTTCCACATCAGAAAAGATTTATCTTGGTAACTGTGTCAAGGTTCTGTCTGAGTATGCTCTGTAGTTGCAGCTTAGTCTGATCTTCTACATCAGAAAGGAAATAATCTTGATTTGTGTCGTCAGCTATTAAATAATATTTGTGTCAAATATGGGAGATAATAAACAAGAAGAATCTACATCAAGTGTCAACAATACGTCATCATTGGCATCTTCGCTTATGACAAGAATTGTGTCAAATGCGAAATTTGCGGTAGAAATTTTTGACGGGTCCGGGCATTTTGGGATGTGGCAAGGCGAGGTTCTAGATGTCCTTTTTCAACAAGGGCTAGATCTGGCCATTGAAGAAAAGAAACCAGATGTTATTGGAGAAGAAGATTGGAAGATTCTCAACCGTGTTGCTTGCGGTACCATTCGATCCTACCTTGCTAGAGAGCAGAAATATCCATACACAAAGGAAACTTCTGCAAGTAGATTATGGAAAGCACTGGAGGATAAATTTTTGAAGAAAAACAGTCAAAATAAATTGTACATGAAGAAGAGACTGTTTCACTTCACCTATGTTCCTGGTACCACGATGAATGAACATATCACCAGTTTCAATAAGTTGGTCACAGATTTGCAAAATATGGATACAACTTATGATGATGGTGACTTGGCCTTGATGTTGTTGGCGTCACTTCCTGATGAGTACGAGCACCTTGAAACTACTCTACTCCATGGAAATGACGAAGTTTCTCTCAGAGAAGTTTGTTCGGCTTTGTACAGCTATGAACAAAGAAAGCGAGAAAAACAGAAGGGCGGAGAAGGAGAAGCACTATTTGTGAGGGGTCGTCCTCAAAATCAAACGAGGACAAAGAAGGGAAGATCCAAGTCAAGATCCAGACCCAGCAAAGATGAATGTGCCTTTTGTCGAGAAAAAGGGCACTGGAAGAAAGACTGTCCGAAGTTGAAGAATAAGGCCAAATATAATAATGGAAAGGCCATTATGGATTCAAATGTAGCTGATTGTGATGATTCAGACTTCTCATTAGTTACAACAGAGTCATCAACATCATCAGACATATGGTTGATGGACTCGGCTTGTAGCCATCATATGTGTCCCAACAGGGACTGGTTTGTGGAATTTCAAGAAGGAGAATATGGAGTCATCCACACAGCGGATAACAGCCCTCTTACCTCATATGGCATTGGTTCAATACGATTAAGGAACCATGATGGAATGATCAGAACATTAACAGATGTTCGATATGTACCGGATTTGAAGAAGAATCTCATCTCTGTGGGAGCCCTGGAATCAAAAGGGTTCAAAATCATTGCAGAAAATGGAGTGATGAGAGTATGCTCCGGTGCACTAGTGGTAATGAAGGCTAATCGGAAGAATAATAATATGTACCGCTATCGTGGCAGTACAGTTATTGGGACAGCGACAGTGACATCCAGTGACGACAAAGAGGCAGAAGCAACCAAGCTATGGCACATGCGCTTGGGACATGCTGGAGGAAAATCCTTGAAAACTCTATCAGATCAAGGATTGTTAAAAGGAGTAAAGGCTTGCAACTTGGAGTTTTGTGAGCATTGTGTTAAAGGGAAACAGACAAGGGTTAAATTTGGTACAGCGATCCATAATACTAAAGGCATTTTGGATTATGTACACTCTGATGTTTGGGGTCCTTCCAAAACACCTTCATTGGGTGGGAAGCACTATTTTGTAACCTTTGTTGATGATTTTTCCCGAAGAGTATGGGTGTATACAATGAAGAGCAAAGATGAAGTGTTGGGAATTTTTCTCAAATGGAAGACGATGGTGGAGAATCAAACAGGCAAGAGGATCAAGTGTATTCGCACAGACAATGGAGGTGAATACAAAAATGATCATTTCAATAAGGTCTGTGAAAATGATGGCATCGTCCGACACTTCACTGTTAGACATACACCACAACAAAATGGAGTGGCAGAACGTATGAACCGGACCTTGCTGGAGAAGGTACGGTGTATGTTGTCCAATGCTGGCTTGGGCAAAGAATTTTGGGCTGAGGCAATTACATATGCATGCCACCTCATTAATCGTCTACCATCTGCTGCTATTGATGGCAAGACACCATTTGAAAAATGGTATGGAAAACCTGCTGTAGATTATAACTCTTTGCACGTGTTTGGCTCAACTGCATATTATCATGTGATGGAGTCAAAATTGGATCCAAGGGCAAAGAAGGCTATTTTTATGGGAATTACTTCTGGAGTCAAAGGATATCGCTTATGGTGTCCTATGACAAAGAAAGTAATATTCAGCAGAGATGTTACCTTTGATGAATCTGCTATGGTAAATAAGGTAACAGAAGACACCAAACAAAATAAAGGTGCTTCTAAGCAGGTGGAGTTTGAGGGAAAATTTATTTTTCCTACACAAGAAGCAGAGGAGGAAACAAATGAAGATTACCCTCTGGAAGGAGAGCCAGTAGAGGAGATTCCAACTCAGGAACCTCAACAACAACTTGAATCAATAGCAACCAGCAGGCCAAAAAGAACAATAACGAAACCTGTTCGTCTCATAGAGACGGTTGCTTGTGCAACCTCAATTGTAGCTGATGATGTTCCTACCACTTATAAAGACGCTGTCCAAAGTTCAGAAGAAGATAAGTGGAGGATTACCATGAATGATGAAATACAGTCCCTTCATCAGAATCATACATGGAGATTGGCCAATCTCCCGAAGGGAAAGAAAGCAATTGGGTGCAAATGGGTATTTGCAAAGAAAGAAGGATTTCCTAACCAAGTAAATGTTCGCTACAAAGCAAGATTGGTGGCCAAAGGATATGCTCAAAAGGAGGGAATTGATTACAATGAAGTGTTTTCTCCAGTTGTAAAACATTCCTCCATTAGAATTATGTTGGCTTTGGTAGCACAATTGGATTTGGAACTAGTTCAGATGGATGTAAAAACTGCGTTTTTACATGGAAACTTGGAGGAGGAAATCTACATGACTCAGCCAGAAGGATTCAAAGTTGCTGGAAAAGAAAATATGGTGTGCAAACTTGAAAAATCGTTGTACGGATTGAAACAATCTTCTAGACAATGGTACAAGCGATTTGACGAGTTTATGTTGCGGCAAGGGTACAAGAGAAGCAAATACGATCATTGTGTGTATTTGCACAAGCTTAAAGATGGTTCCTTTGTATATCTTCTCCTATATGTTGATGATATGTTGATAGCTTCCAAGAATTCGGAAGAAATTGATAAGTTGAAGATTCAACTGAAGAAGGAGTTCGAGATGAAGGATTTGGGTGAGGCAAAGAAAATTCTTGGCATGGAGATAATTAGAGATAGACGTTCAAAGAAACTCTGTTTATCTCAAAAGGAATATTTGAAGAGAGTACTTCAACGTTTTGGCATAGATGACAAGACTAAGCCAGTTAGTACTCCACTTGCTTCCCATTTTAAGCTAAGTACTATTATGTCGCCAATGGATGAAGCTGAACGAGAGTATATGTCAAAGGTACCATACGCAAATGCTGTTGGTAGCTTGATGTATGCAATGGTTTGCACAAGGCCTGACATTTCACAAGCTGTTGGAGTTATTAGCAGATATATGCACAATCCAGGGAAGGAGCATTGGCAAGCTGTGAAGTGGATTCTACGGTATATTCATAATACTGTAGATGTCGGGTTAGTTTTTGAGCAGGAAGACAATCAGTCTGTAGTTGGATATTGTGACTCAGATTTTGCGGGTGATATGGACAAACGAAGATCAACTACTGGTTATGTGTTTACTTTTGCAAAGGCACCAGTTAGTTGGAAGTCTACTTTGCAGTCAACAGTTGCTTTGTCTACAACAGAGGCAGAGTACATGGCTATTACAGAGGCTGTGAAAGAGGCAATTTGGCTTCAAGGATTGCTAAAGGAGCTTGGTGTTGAACAAAAAGGTATCACAATTTTTTGTGATAGTCAAAGTGCTATTCAATTAGCGAAGAACCAAGTTTATCATGCAAGGACGAAGCACATTGATGTTCGATATCATTTTGTACGAGAAATCATAGAAGAAGGTGGAGTCACAGTGAAGAAAATTCATACTACGGAGAATCCTGCTGATATGCTGACAAAGGTGGTGACTGCGATCAAGTTTCAACATTGTTTGGATTTGATCAACATTGTTGAACACTGAAGATTGAAGATGAAGACACAACCAAAATTTGTTATTGAGAGAAAATTGAAGATGTGGAATTTTGCCAAGGTGGAGATTTGTTGAATTTGACAAAATGTTTGTCCCATATCGGTGGGAAAACAAAAGTTGGGGGGATTTTCCCCCTATAAAAGAAGACTTAATGTTTAGGTTTTAAACACACCTCTCATTTGCCTTCTCATCTGTTTAAGGCATTTGTATCTTTTCTCTTTAGTATTATTTCACTTGTATTTTTGGAGTGAAATAAAATATTGGTTGTGTCCGAGGAGTAGGCAAAATTAGCCGAACCTCGTAAATTCTGGTGTTCCCTTTATTGTTGCTTTGTTGTCTTATTTATTATTTGGTGGCTGTCATAAATTTTGGTATAGTAGTTGTGACTTATTCACACTCTATACATTTGGCTTCCGCAACAAATTCTTCCCCACAAGCAAACAAGTGGAGTGATTTGAATCCTAATATTTTAATTTTTCTGTTCAATTCCTCTATGGATTTTTTTGCCTTTCTTTTCAAATTACTTTCTCTTCTCTTTTTTATTATTCAAATATATCAATACCATTTTATTATTATATATATATAACCTATGGTACATAAGCGAACACATCTTGAGTTGAAAGTAGTTTCTATTATTCGTAGAGGATTTTGAGAGGGCAGAGGTTGTTGAGGTAAGGATTCAGAAAAACGTGTTGGGAATATGGAGTTTAAGTCAAACTCCTTTTGGCACGTAAATACAATTCAACACGATAGTTAATTTTATGATTAGACATATATAGTGACTTTATCCGAATGACTAAGTTATCATCATAATTGATAGTTTGAACTTTCAAATGATGTTAAATATTACTATTAATAACTTTGCTAGATTTGGATTAAATTATCTTTTTTTTTCTTCCATAGTCTTCTTAAAGTTAGGTTTCTTTTGTCTCTAGGCTTGTTCTTCTTTGGAAAATTGCACATTGGCCTTCTTCCCATATTTACTTGCTCTCTATATATATCTTCCTTTTATTTATTGTGCCGAAAGAAAAGATTATTACCTTAATTAAGGAGTTGATAATGACTTTCATAAAATCACAGGCCAAATAAAGGTACGAGTAGTGGAACACAACATATGAAAATACTCACCATCAGCTAATGTTTACACGAAAAAAAATAATAAAGATATATCATTTGAAAGATTTAGTTTTTTTTCCGCAATATCACATTAATGAGATATGTGCATCTATCCTTATCTACCTTTTGCTTATTTCTTTTTGTTGCAGTATTATTTTAAGGGCCCATAACTCATAAGAAAAAAAAATGCAGGAGTCTTTGTCAAAGATATATAGTACGGAGTAGTAAAATATATAGAAAAATCGGTTGATGTCAATGATGGATCTCAATATAAGTAGTTCAGCATTAAATTTTACTTGAATGATGAATAATGAATTACGTAACAATTTTCACCAGAAGATAGGTGTCGTACTATTTGATATGATTGTAGAGCCCATTGCTATTATTATTATTATTATTATTTTGGCAATAACTGTAAAATATTACCATTACTTACAAATAATACACCTAAAGAGCACTGGAATTACTACAACCACTGGCTTGAAGTGTGATCTCTTCCAGCCTCAAAAACCTCAACGGCTAATTACAAAATCTTTGCAGAAAAAACCTACACCTACGTGCTTTTTTGGAGCTCTTGCCACCGCTAGAAATTCGGCAAGAATCGACTAAGAAAAATCGACCAACTTTGGTCGGTCAAAAAACAGGCCAAAAACCGACCAACTTTGGTTGGTTTTTCAAAATATTTTAATTTTTAAGGTTTTCTTTGGCGCAAAAATGCGGGAAACTATTTTTGAGTCCCGCGAAATTTATTTTTGCAAGAAACCGACCAACTTTGGTCGGTTTTTGCAATTAAAATAAATAAAAATTAATATTAAAAAAACCGACCAACTTTGGTCGGTAATTTTATTTTTTAATAAAACTAATGAACTTTGGTCGGTTATTTTCATGCGAAAATACAATTAAAAAGTATAAATAAAAAATAAGACAATCTTAAAACAAAATGCACCAATGGTTTAGTGGTAGAATAGTATCCTGCCACAGTACACACCCCGGTTCGATTCCCAGATGGTGAATCTTTTGATTACATAATTAAAATACCGACCAACTTTGGTCGATTTTTTTTTTGCGACCAACCTTGGTCTTTTACCTTTGCGACCAACCTTGGTCGGTATTAGCGATCAACCTTGGTCGGTATACTAAAACGACCACCAAAATAGCAACCAAGTGTGTTTGGACGCATTTTGATCGGTAATTTGCCAAAATCGACCAACGTTGATCGGTTTTTATGATCGCTAATTATCGAATTTCTAGTAGAGTACTAAACTCTATCCTTTCCTATAATTCCTTTTGTATCTGTGTGATCATAACCTCTATACTTAGAGTTGCCGCCTTGAAATCCTTCCAATTTCTAGCTTTCCATACATGATATACTTCTGCCCGTTGCTATTTGCTAGTGACATTTTTAGGGATAACAATCTTATAAGTAATGGTTCACTCAATTCGAGTTTCACTACCCAACCTATGAACCTAACTATGGACTAACTTTTGATTAAATAAGTCTGAATTAGGGGTTACTCTCCTATCTATAATTTTGCTAGAGTTAGAAACAATTCTATTTTGTAGAAATACGTGTACTTTCAATTATGAGATTAATTATATAGATTTGCACGTTTACATTTGTGCAAGACAGGAGCGTTACATGCACGCATAGAACTATATATAGGGAAATAAAGGATCATGAAATGATGAAAAAAATGAGGGTTTAGCAAAATTTGTACTCCAAATAGTATAATTAATAGAGGTCTAATTAAAAGCAACTTGGAAAGATTGAGATAGTATGGCTCTCCGAGATTATTAGTTAATGTTATATTAATTAGGAGATGAAATATGCCAATGAGTGGAGAAGGAGCACCTCGATTCTAATATATAAGAACAAAGGCGATATTCTTAATTCATCGTGGTATTAAACTTAAGGATTATACGATAATCTTTTAGAAAAATATATATCTTTGTTCTCTACGTAATACATAAAAGATAAAATGAGAGAATGTGGCCCAAGATTGCTGGACTACCTCTTATATAAACATCCAAATACAATGCATCTGCATAAAGTGCGCCACGATGATAACTTGAAGGTATTAAGAGCAAAGAAGTCGACTTAAAATCACATGGAGTAAAGTTGCAATTAATTAATCTAGAAAAAGAACTTATATTCCTCCATGAGGATTTTAGCTAGCAAAGAACATAACATATAACACAAGCAAACTATATATACAAGCGACACTACACTTAGGGGGAATTAGTTTAGTCGTTGTTAATAAACTTACATTAGATTCGTTGTTTGTGTTAGAAATTTGTAGGTCAATGTATGCATAAGTGTGTGAGATTAAAGAATCTCCAGCTTTAGAGAACTCAAAATTTGTCCTAATAGACAAACTATTCATGAGTAATTATATTATAGTATGAAATTGTCAAATAGAGGTAAATGACAATGGATAACCTCAATTATTTTGGGATTAAGCTTAAACGATAATTTAAGCATTAGGTAAATGTTAGTATATATAATGATAGGTGGTGTTTAGAAAAATCGAAGATCATAATTTAATAGGCAAGACGAGGACGACCATAATGCAAGCGGCTAAGCAGGGGCGGCCCGATGAATTTTGTGGCCTAAAATCAAACTTTATGAGTGACCTTAAATTTTTAAATTTATTATTATTATTATTTATTTGAAGTCTTTTTTTTTTAGCTTTTCTTATATGCAAAGTTATTCATAATTTTTTTATAATCAATAACTCCTAATAAGTATTTCCCAATTGACAATATAACTAATCCATTTAACCTTTCTTGTGACATTGTTGTTCTTAGGTATGATTTTATCAATTTTAATTTTGAAAACTTCTTTCCGCTGAAAAAACGGTAACATGAGTTATGAACATTATTTCATAAGCAAATTAGGCATTTGAAAAAGCATTAAATCTTTTTATTTGATTCAGTATATCATTTAAACTGCTATCTTCTAATTGTACTATTTTCCTTAATACTTTTTAATTTTGAAAATAAATCTAAATCATCAATATCGAATTGATTATTATGCTTTAAGGAACATTCAAGATTAAGACAATATTTTTTTAAATTTCCAACAACTAGTGATCTTAGTTTTTACTGTCAAATAGATAATTTCATATACTTCGAATTGTTCAAATCTATTTTGAAGTGAAAAAATAGTCTTGTCTATTATGCATAAAAGTAATCAACTCTAATGGACAATTAGAAAGATTTTGAGATTTTATTATCAACATTCGTATCAAATTTTTACTTCCTATATATCATATATTTCTTACGAAATTCGGGTTCGATATTCATTTCAAGTGCAATTTCCTTGATAGAAATTATAGCAGTTGCAAATCCTTCTTCTCTATATTTGTTAAAAAAGAAATCAAACTTTTTCACTTTACATAACTCTTCTTTAAAGTTATACAGAGTCTATTAGGTATAACAAAAAAGGGCCCCCACAACTATGAGGTCTAAAGCGGTTGCTACTTATTAATGTCATATATGAGTATGATCACAAACAGCCGCTTCCCGAAAATATTGATTGTTGGCACCCAAAAGGCTACAACATTTAATGCTGCTGTAGTTACTTGTCAAATTTTGCATGGCTGATTGCCAACCCCTTGTGACTCTCTTCTACATTATCAAGGATTTTTCAGCTTTATTGTTTCCGGAGGCCTATATGTACCCAGGACAGGATCATCGGACCCTGTTAACCTCAGTAAATTTTTGGATATATATGTCCGTTTATATTGAAAACGATCATACATTTTGCTTAGAACTCTTAGATCAAAGTCCGATGAAGATTATAATTGAGAAATCCACTCATCTGCCTTCGGTTCCTTCAAATCCTAGGTCCGTAGGCTTTTCACATCTATGATTTGTTTGGTCCACAGTTTAACCTTCATGTAAAAGTTTATGTAATAGCAAAGAGGTAACAAAGAACAATTAGAGATGAGAATTTTATACAATGACATAAACAATCGACCTTTTTATTTTCATTTTTTGTGACAATGGACCTCCTCAAACTTAATATTATGCGTATTGCTGCCTTCGTTTACTTTTACTTGTCCATCATACTAAAAATATATTTTTATTTGTACTTGTCCATTATACTAAATCAAGAGAAAGACAATCTTTTTTTTCTGTTTTACCCTTATCATTAACTATTCATTTTTCAAATCATTTCCCAAGACTTTTGAAAATATGTAAAATTATAAAATTCATATTTCATTTATTGTTCGTTAAGGGCGTAAAAAGTTCAAAATGAACAATTAAAAATGAATGGATGGAGTACTATATGTAACTGTAAGCATTAAATAATGGGAGAAATAAAGCACGTGGAACTTGGAACAGTGTCCAAGAAGGCAAAAACCAAACTGAAAGAGAAAGAAATAGATTAGAGAGAGAGTCTCCAATGAACTTCTTATCAAAAAGGAAAGACAATAATGGCCAATTAACGTTAACTTGTCTCCACGTTTCCAAATGGAAGAAGGAACCCCCCCCCCCCAAAACCAACAGTCCCCTCCCCCCCTTTATTTTTTATTTTCCTCTTTTCTGTTACTTCTTTTCTTCGTCTTTTCCTCGTTTGATAGAGTGTATTAGAGAAAATAATGTATGCATTAATTTTGTATACTAGTGCTAGGGTACGCGCTTTGCACGTGTACCTATACATTAAATATACAAATTTTAGAATTACATACATATTATTAGATAATTTATTTTATAAAATAAAATTTAAGAATTTTTTTAAAATAATAAATACCGGATTTATATCGAAACTTATAATTGTTGTTTTTATGTGACCTAATACTGAAAATAAAATATAAAAATATTTTTTATCACAGTTTTTTTTTAGATTTGACAAATACCACAAATTAAAAATAAAAAAAAAAGTTGGCATTATATCTTCGAAAAATTTGATAGTGACAATGTTAAATTTGAATAATGACTAATATTGAACCAATATTTTACAAGAAAAAAGTTAGTATAAATATTTAGCGAGACGTTTTCATTTGTTGGATTAAATGCAAGAAAGAAACAAATGACAACTCATTTATAATTTAGTTGCCTTCTACAATTTTATGTTATTGCTAATTTGTACTTTTACCGATTTAAATCTTAATTTTATACTATAATATATTTTGCTATATTTTATGATTTCTTTCACCATCGATACTCTTAAAATTATAAAAATAAATTAAGTGTTTTGTCAATTTAAAAAATAAATTTTCTTATATGATAAATTTGTAAAATAATTGAATTGGATTTGCTAATTAGTTAATTCAATAAATTAATTAGTTACTCTCAACATTAAAAGAAATAACTTAATTTTTATTAATTTAATTTCTATATATTAGCTTATTCTAATTTTGAAATATTTGACAATAATTATATTTTTTTCCCAATAAGAATTCGATTTTCAAATAGTAAGAAAAATCATATGTTTTGAGAATTCGTAATTGCTAACTCACGTTTTGCATAGTAAAGAATCTCATAGGAATAGTTCAACACAACTCTATGTAACGACCCGACCGGTCGTTTCATGAGTTACTGATCACGGCCTACTCCGCACTACTATTGAGTAGCGAGAGAGGGTCAGAGCAGCTTTTACCCGATTTAGGATCGGGATCGATTTCCACAGAGAGCTAGAAATTGGAATCGAGTATCTATCTAGTTTAGGATTGCGTATGTGTTCCAAATTACACTTCTGATCATTTTTGGGATTTTCGTTTTACTTCTACTATTATCAAACTACAAATGGTAAATGCAACTACATTAAGCTAAGAGTTAATGCTACAGGTTGTTCAAATGGTTTAAAAGGCACTAGGGTAGTGACTTCCACCTAGGTGGTCAATTGACGGGCACTTGAGTCTAGGGCACAATTGACATGATTGAGGAGTATGATATAACCATTGCACTATTTTACCCACTCTACACCTCTCGGTGGTTCGAGTTCTCAAGACCAATTGGGTATGCAAATTTGCACAAGCAACTAAGGTTCAAGTCGGGTATTACTCTCTCGAGGTTTAACCCTTTAATTGGGGCTATCAATCTCTTGAGTACGCTCCAATTCCTTGTTAGACCAATTTCGGAGACTTAGGCTCTCTTTCTCAAGAAGAACTCAAGTCAACTAAACACAAACTAGTGTTTGCAACCACTAATTCAGAAATTAACCATGAAATAGGTCCAAATATCAAACACCCACAGTCAATTTAGCCCTAAAATACAAGACCCATCAATTTCCCATACTAGGGTTGATCCACAACCCTAACTTATGGGTCTAGATACTTATAATTCAAGAAGTAAAGCAAGAAATAGATGAAGAACAACTCATATTAATTAACTGCTAAGCTAAATAATAAGATTCAATGATGAAAAGTAGATAAAATTGCCCAAAATAGGTAAGAATCTCGAACCCACAAGTGCAACTGCTTAATTACAATATCTGATAACTTAAAAAATGGAAAAAGAAGCTATTTATACTAACCTAAAAATTCTGGACAAAAATGCCCATGCGGGGTTAGTGCGGACCGCACAAAATGGTGTGCGACTGCACTAGGGCTCTGAATCTGAAGATCTGACTCTTTGACCTCAGGCACTGCGGACCTTAGAGAATGGACTGCGGCCGCGAAGGCTTCTAGTGTGGTTCGCACAAAATGAAATGCGGACTGCATTGACTTGAATCCTTGAAACTGGCACTTCTCTGATCTTGAGTTCTGCGGATCGCACTAAATTGAGTGCGGCCGCATTGCCTTCAGTGTGGAACGCACAAATCCTAGTGCGACCGCATTTCCTTTGTGCCTTGAAAGTCATGCTCTCTGAACCTCACAGTGCGGACCGCACAGAATGTAGTGTGGCCGCACTGGCCTTCCTTTGCCTGAGCTTTGTCTTGTCTTGGTACTTGTGCAAGTTTCACTTCTTTTGAGCTGATCTTTGGCATCTCGTCACTTTGTTGATCAAACCTTCAATCAAGCACAACTTATTAGCCTTTTGGGACTATTTTGTATGAATTTCTAATCAAAGCATAAGCAAGAAGGAGTATAAAAATAAAATTCCTAGTTATCAACTCCCCCAAACTTAAGATTTTGCTTGTCCTCAAGTAAACAAAATAAGACCCACCCCTTAAGGGAAAATCCAAGAAGTTTTCAGCTGACCTAAAGTAACCTCATCTAGTATCAATTGGGACTAACAATTTCCCTCAATACAAATGAATCATTAACAACTTTTACTCTTTGAAACACCATGGATTAAGTGCGACACAAGAGTATCAAGAGTTCCCTCAACACATAAAAGGACTCTTTCTATTACTTTGGTCATTGTGGAACCCAAACTCACACATCCTCAACTCTCCCTAAGCAAACCTCACCTTTAGAATAGTGGCACTCAAAACGAGGTTAATGGAAGTTCACTCATCTCTCTCAAGAAAAAGCCACAAGTCCGGCTCTAGGTACCATATGCTTGCCCCTTATGTGAGTATCCACTAATGTAAACTTCATTCAACTCAAGATCATATAGGGCTTTTTTGGAGACATTGTGAAGGCTTTTGGTTCGGGGTAGGAAATTTTTTGGTCTAAGTAAGTTCCATCTTCCCTTAAGCACTTCTTTTGTTTCATTTGGTACACATTCACTTGACTCTTTGAGTTATTTCACTTCTTTCTAAGGGGTTAGAGAGACACCCTGTCACTCTTTCTTATGCATTTCAAACCTTTTCTCCTTTTTTAACTTTCCACACCTTTCATTCTTTGCTTTTCTTGAATCCATTTTTATTCTTTTTCACATTGAACATTCTTTTTGTTTTTTTGATTTTCTTTCTTTTTCATTACCTTTTCTTTTCTTCATTTTTGTGCCTTTACCACTTTGTTGCAATCCTCGTCTCTGCCCCCAAACTTATACTTTTGCCAAGTACTAAAAGAAAGATCGAGTGCCAAGAGAGGGTATCTTTTAGAATGGGTATAGGCTTGTATCATGTTTCTTAAAGGAAGAAAGTCTAAGGCTCAAAAGGGTTGACTAGGGATCTTATCATTGGTAGGTTATGGAAGTGTTCAAGCAATCATTTGGACCAAGGAGAGCCTATAATCATGTCTCAAGTCAAAATTCACTTAGGATTTTGCCTCAACAAACATTCAGGGCAAGTTCTAGACCAATGGCTCGGGACATGGACTTGCAATACGATTACTCACCACATAAGCTATGGGATTGCTAAAGACACAGAGTCGGGGGGCCACAACGACCTTAGATAAGATTTGAGCACACAATGGTCCCGAAAAACCACTTGATGATTATCGGTCAACACAAGAGTCTCAAGGCCACTACTTTCACCATCCTAAACACAACAATTTGTTTGTGACCATAAGATCAAAGGCAAATGTGCTAGGCCCAAGTGAAGCTTTGCTTGAGGCACTCTTAACTACTAACTACTAAACAAACAAAAAGAGAAACGGATTCAACCTTAAGAAGGTTGTCACGCTATCCATCATTGGGAAGAGCCACCCGGTTCACATAAAACTCCACCTTTGGAAAGAATTGTGGCATTAAGAAAACCAAAGGCTTATAGAAAACTTTCAAAACAAGAAGCTACGAATCACAAATAAGAAGCTAAGAACGAAAAATTTGAGAAAAGTAGAATGACTATATACAAGAGGGGATTTGAATATACAATAGATGAGATGAATATGTACAATGTAGCATAACTTTATATACAGACCCAAAGTAAAGTAAAAGTGCGATAAATGTAACGAAATGTTAAAATTATATACAACCTAAAGATGAAAAGATAAAGAAAGCATAAAAAATGTAAATGTCAAATATATACAATCATCTGAATGTAGGGCCTACCCCCTCAAATAAAAGCTGGCATTGTCCCTAATGCCAATTAAACCAAATAAAACATCAAAAGAGAAAGGAAAAAGGATATAGGGACTCCCTATGGCTTGCCTGTCTGCATAGGCTCTTGAGTGGTCCCAAGGTCCTCAATATGCTCGGGAACCTTAGACTGGTTCCCGGTGGCCTGCTGATGTGCTGCTGGGACCTAGGACTGGACCTGGACAGGCTCATGAAGTGCATCCTAAGGCTGACTGGAGGAGACCTCTAGTGGGTCGGCCAACTAGATGACTGCATCATCCGTTCTAGGAATCATCCTGTTCCTCTTGGGAGGCTTCTGTGACTGCTCTGGCTGGGAATGAGCTGCGGGTACTGGGTCCTGGAGCAGTAAGTCTAAAAGCAGCTGATCTGCCTTCAGTCTGTCAACATCAGCTCTTAACGCCTTCAAGGACTCCTTGGAGGCCCGTGTCTTCCTCAGCTTTTTGTGTTCCCGAGCAAGCTCCTTGAGGGCTTTGCTATGTGAATCAACTGCCCCAGTCAGTACCTTCTGAGTGTTGAGGATTTTCTTCTGGTTGTCTAAAATCTCTTTCAAAGCATCCTCTATCGACTGGGAAACTTGTGGGGATGGAGGTGCCGACTGATCCTCTACTGTGGTAGTCAGAATGGACAACTTTGATGAGGCAGTCTGCATCTAGTTGTTGATACTCAGAAGTGCCTGGCTCAGTCGGTGGGCAGTAATAGGATGGGCCCGAGAAGATGAAATCTCCGGGTCCGCTGAGGTGGATGGACTAGGAGGGGCAGCAGTGGAAGTAGATGTAGGCTCAGCTGGAGTAACTACCATAACTGGCTCTCCAAACTGGCCAGTTGGAGCAGTAAGTGTACTCTTGAAGTTCTTGCTCTTGGGGTTGTCATCCCCCTGCATGATGTACCAGGAGAAAGGGGCCTTCGCTTTGACTTTGATGTCAAATGACCTCTTCTCCACTTTCAGGTACCAGAAGTACATAGTGAGAAAATTGGGGAACGAGTAGTTTCTGTCATGCTCGGCATCCACAATAGTAATAATTCACGACATCACATTCCCCACATTGATTGGGTACTCCACCATGATCGAAGACACTAACACAGCCCGATGGAGAGGGAGGGAGTTGTCATGTGTCGTTGGGTCCAACCTACTACATACAAAGGTCTCCCACCCCCATGCCTCAAATTTCAAACTCCGTCTCAAGATCTTGACTCCAGCAGTCAACCAGTCGGGGGTAGTACCTAGGATTGCCAGGTATTGTGCTAGCCAGGGATGAACCTCCTCGCCCATTTCCAGTTTTTCCATGTGCAGGGTCTCATCTTCCTCATTAAACCCAATATAGTCATTGATTGTCTTCCCGTCGAACAACGCCTTTAGATTTCGAGCCTTGGTCACTTTGGAGCCCTTTTTGATGTGGGCTACGTTGCTGTAAAATTCATTGACCAAGTGTTCATTGGCATCCCCAAACTTATCTAGAAAATGTTCCCAGCCCACTCTTGTCCTAAACTACTTCCTCATGTTGGGGTTGTGAGGTAGCAAGTCCCTATTAATAAAACTCTGCTCCGGGATTAACTTTCTCATCGGCCACCATTCCCGGAACTTGTGGTACGCTACCTCACTAACAAATCAATTTTGCCACACCTTCGGCTTCTAGTTCGGGCAATACCCCTCACTTGTGGTTCACCTCCTTCTCCTACTTCTTCGTTTCCCCTACTTCCTCCTCATCACCTACTGCATACTCTCCATATAATGAAGTTGTGGGAGAGGTAGAGTATTCCCACTACCATCATCTGAGCCCTCAGATGACCCAGAAGAGATGTTCACTGATGCTTGGACAGTGGGGGCTGTTGGAGGTGTATCTCTCAGTCTATGCCTCTCCGGCCAATCAGGGATGTATTCTAGCATAGAGTTCGAAGAGATCTCCCGGGAGGGCTCGTACTCACTCTCCGAAATGTCAATGGCTCTGTCAGCATATTTTATCGCCTTCTGCATGTTTTTGATGTTTTTCCTAGCTTGGGGAGTGAGTCTTATCATTTTCTGCTTCCCTCCCCGGGAAGATTTACCTCTGCCAGGTTATTTAGATCATTTGCCTTGTTGTTTTACCATTGTCTACAAACACAATTCAAATGACTTTGTTAGTATCAATAGCAGCAGACAAGAAATAGAATTGCAAATAGAAGAAAAGAGTTGCAGACATGTTGCAAAAGGTACCCAGTGCGTACCGCACAAAGTGGCGTGCGTCCGCACAGGGGCCAATGCGGACCGCACAAAATAGTTATGCGGTCCACACATGGGTGGGATTCAGACTACACACCCTCTGTATCTAGGTAGTGCAGACCGCACAAAATGTAGTACGGTCGCACTGGGGCTAGTGCGGTCTGCACAAAATATAGTCCGGCCGCACTGCCAAAAGTTCCGCTTTCAAAAGTTTCATCAATGCGGTCCGCACAAAATGATATAGCAGACCACATCGGGGCACTGCGGACCGCACAGAATCGACTGTGGTCCGCACTGAGTGCCCAGATGTGGCACTAACTTAGGGTTTAACGGATTTTTGATTTTAAGCATAATTAACACCTAAACAATGCTCCTAAGTGATATCACATTGTTTTTAACTACATGAGCCTACTCTAATCAAGAAATTTTACAACCCTAACCTAATCAATTGACAAAAAACTACGGGAAACATAGAGAGGGAAGCAAGAAGAACTAAAATTAAAAGAAATTAACAAAATTGAAAAATTAAAAGGCAAATAATGGTACCACATGTGAGATGAAATGAAGTCAATCAGTTCCAACAATTAATTACGAGCAAAGGGAGGTGATTAACAATGTTTGTATTAGTCTGAGATTCAAAGTTTCGAAAAGGGTAAAAGGGGAGTCTCAGGCCCTATTTATTGAAAAGGACGTGGGGCCCAGTCTCACCAACCAGTGCGGACTGCACAAAATGGACCGCAGTCCGCACTACACAAATACTTTCAAGCTTGAGAAGGCAACACTCTGCGGTCCGCACAAAATGGACTGCAGCCACAGTGGAAAACTTCAAAGAGGTCTACATTTCACCCTCAACAGTGTGGCCGCATTAGCAGCTTCAGAGACTTGACACTTTTTCCACTATGTCCTGCACTGCATTAACACAACCCTATAACATCTCACAACCAGTTAGCCCTAAAATCAATCCTATACTACAAAGAAAATCAAAGAAAACAAGAAGAAAACACATGGGTTGCCTCCCAAAAAGCGCCTGATTTAACATTGCGGCACGACACAGGTTACCATCACATCATTTAATATGAAGAAGTGCCAACACGTGGCTGTCATCAATTTTTCCAATATAATGCTTGTCCTAGTCCCCATTAACTATGAAAACTTCACCATTTTTGTTCTTTAAATCAAGAGCACCAAACGGGGTCACACACACCACTTCAAACGGGCCACTCCATTTTGACTTGAGCTTTCCCGAAAATAGACGTAATCGGGAGTTGAACAAGACAACCAAATCACCTACTTTGAACTCCTTTCCACTAGCATATTTATCATGAAGGTACTTCATCTTGTCGTTATACAAGGACGAACTGGAGTAGGCATGGAATCTAAATTCATCAAGTTCATTAAGCTACTCCACACGAAGATTGGTTGCAACATCCCACTCAAGATTTAGCTTCCTCAAAGCCCACATGGCCTTGTACTCTAACTCAACCGGTAAATGGCAAGCTTTCCCAAACACCAACCGATACGGAAACATACCAATCAGAGTCTTGTAAGCAGTCCTATAAGCTCATAGAGCGCCATCCAACTTCTTTGACCAATCGGTCCTATTTGCATTGACCGTCTTTGACAATATGCTTTCAATTTCCCTATTGGAGACTTCAACTTGACCACTTGCTTGAGGATGATAGGGAGTAGAAACTTTGTGATTGACACCATACTTTGAAAGCAAAGTGTCGAAAGCTCCATTGCAAAAATGAGACCCCCCATCGCTTATGATTGCACGGAGTGCCAAACCTTGTAAAAATGTTTTTCTTGAGAAACGCAACAACACTCCGGGCCTCATTGTTGGGCAAAGCCACGGCTTCAACCCACTTTGAAACATAGTCAACCGCCACAAGAATGTAAGTATTCCCACAAGATCTAACAAATGGGCCCATGAAATCAATACCCCATACATCAAAGATATCCACTTCAAGAATTGTATTGAGAGGCATCTCATCTTTATTCGAAATTCCACCCGCTCTTTGGCATTCATCGCATCTCTTCACATAATCACCCGCATCTTTGAACAAAGTTGGCCAATAAAACCTACAACTAAGCACTTTAGAAACCGTCCTTGCCCCACTATGATGGCCACTATATGGAGAGGAATAATAAGCCTCCACGATACTCAATTGCTCCTCCTCCGGGACATACCTTCGAATCACACCATCCATGCAAATCTTGAACAAGTACGACTCATCCCAATAGAAGTCCAAACTATCCTGCTTGAGTTTCTTCCTTTGGTTAGAAGAGAGCTTACACGGGATTATACTAGTCACAAGGAAATTAGCAATATCGGCAAACCATGGCATATCATTTATCGACACTGAAAGGAGTTGTTCGTCGGGAAATGAATCATTGATCTCTAGGCCATCACGAGGCCTCCCCTCCTCCTCCAAGCGGTACAAGTGGTCCGCCACTTGGTTCTCACTACCCTTCCGATCCACAATCTCCAAATCAAACTCTTGAAGTAACAAGACCCATCACATCAGTCTAGCTTTGGAGTCCTTCTTCGTCATAAAGTACCGGAGTGCGGCATGGTCGGTATGAATAATAACCTTAACACCCATAAGATACAGTCGGAATTGTTCCATAGCAAACACAATAGCCAAAAGTTCTTTATCGGTCATTGTGTAGTTCATTTGAGCATCATTTATTGTTTTGCTCGCATAGTACACCAGATGAAACATTTTATTCACTCTTTGACCCAAAACCGCTCCAACCGCAACATCGCTCGCATCACACATGAGCTCAAAGGGCAAGCTCCAATTAGGCACGGTAATGATAGGAGTGGTGGTCAAATTATGCTTGAGAAGTTCAAAGGCTTGCATACACTTTTCTTCAAACACGAACTTAGCTTCTTTTTCCAACAACTTGCACAAAGGATTCACAACCTTCGAACAGTCTTTGATAAATCTCCGGTAGAACCTCGCATGTCCAAGAAAATTTCAGACTCCCTTGACGGATGTAGGGGGAGGGAGCCTTGAAATCACATATATCTTTGGTTTATCCACCTCAATGCCATGCTTAGAAATTTTATGCCCAAGAACTATTCCTTCTTCCACCATAAAGTGGTATTTCTCCCAATTGAGAACAAGATTGATTTCTTCACAACGTGCCAACACCCTATCAAGATTCTTCAAGCATTCATCAAATGAGTCCCTCACAACACTAAAATCATCCATAAATACCTCCAAAATGTCTTCCACTATATCGGTGAAAATGGCTATCATACACCGCTGAAATATAGCCGGTGCATTACACAACTCAAAAGGCATCCTAGAGAAAGCAAATGTGCCATACGGACAAGTGAATGTGGTCTTCTCCTGATCTTCTGGAGCAATTAAGATTTGGTTGTACCCAGAATACCCATCCAAGAAGCAACAGAAGGCACGCCCAGTAAGTCGATCTAACATCTGATCTAGAAATGGCAAAGGAAAGTGATCCTTGCTGGTCACTTTATTCAACTTGCGGTAGTCCATGCATACCCTCCAACCAGTAACTGTTCTTGTTGGAATCAACTCATTTTTAGAATTTGTCACCACGGTCATGCCACCTTCTTCGGTACACATTACACCGGTGAAGTCCAAGAGCTATTAGAGATGGGGTATACAACCCCGGCATCCAACCACTTGATCACCTCCTTTTTCACAACTTCTTGCATTGCCTCGTTCAACCTCCTTTGATGCTTTAAGGAAGTCTTTGCATCATCTTTCAAAATTATCTTATGTATACAGAATGCGGGGCTTATTCCCCGAATATCAGCTAAAGTCCATCCAATTGCCTTTTTCTGCTTTTGAAGCACCGCCAATGTGGCATCAACGTGTATGTTAGTAAGGCAGGAAGAAAGAATAACTGGCAAAGTAGAATTTGAGCCTAAGAACTCATACCTGAGGTGTGGAGGAAGTGGTTTCAACTCTAACACCGGAGGGTCCTCAATTGACGGTTTGGTTGGTGGAGTCTTTCTATTCTCGAGATCCAAAGACAATTTCCTAGGCTCATAAGAATAAGAGCCCATTCCATGTAAAGCATTCACGCACTCCACTCGGCTTGCATCCTCATTGACATCAAGATTCAACAATACAACCTCTAATAGATCCTCCACATTGATCATTGCACTGGTGTCATCAATTATCACTGTTGTGACGAGGTCAACAAAAGAGCACACCTCGGTATTGTTGGGCTGCTTCATAGACTTGCACACATGAAAGACCACCTTATCATCACCCACCCAGAAGGTGAGTTTCCCTGCTTCCACATCAACCAATGCCTTTACCGTAGCTAGGAAAGGTCTTCCCAATATGATAGGAACTTCGTAGTCCACCTCGCAGTCCAAAATCACAAAATTAGTTGGCAAGATAAATTTGTCCACCGGGTCTCTTCATCGATCTATCTGCCATTTGTAACCTCATGGAAGTCGGCCTAGGTTTCCCAATACCCAAAGTTTTTGAAAACTGAGTAAAGCATCAAATTGATACTAGCTCCCAAATCACATAGAGCCTTGGCAAAATCCGCACTCCCAATGGTGCAAGAAATAGTGAAGGCACCGGGATCTTCAAGCTTCGGGGCCATTGAATGCACTATAGCACTAACTGGTGAGTCATCTTTATAGTTTCACAATCCATAGAACGCTTCTTTGTGACCAAGTCTTTCATGAATTTTGCATAGCCCGACATTTGTTCAAGAGCCTCCACCAAAGGAACGTTAATGGATAAGCTCTTCATCATGTCAATGAACTTCTTAAACTGATTATCATTCTTTTTCTTCGCGAGTCTTTGAGGATAAGGTAGAGGTGACCTAGGCAAAGGTGCCTTGGCTTTAGGCACAACCGGCTCCGGCATGTCTATTACGTGTTCCCTAGACGGGTTCGCATTATTTTGAGTTTCCACCTCGTCATCTTGAATATCAATCCTCACTTCATTGTTCACATTTTCATCAACCACATCTTAAACTACCAAAGGGATTTCCTCTTCTTGCAACTCAACATTATCATTCAAAACTTGCTTTTGCTTAGAGGCATTCACATCAGCGCCTCTCCCACTTCTTGTTGTAACCGCCATAACATGATTGTTCCCACTCTTAGGGTTCACCACCGTATCACTTGGTAGAGCACCCTTCAGGTGAGTATTTAAGGACTGAGAGATTTGGCCTAATTGTACCTCCAAATTTCTAACAGAGGTATTATAGGAAGCCAATTGTGTATAAGAATCCGCATTCTTCTTCATCATCTGTTCGAACATCATTTCAATTATACCCAAATCATTGCCAAAAGAACTAGGACCTTAAGAAGGAAAATGGGTAGATTGTTCGGTTGTTGGTACAGTGGGGGCCTTTGAAAGCCTTGCCCCCGGTTTCCTTGGCTTCCATTGTTCCATCCACCTTGATTGTTATTGCCACCCCAATTGTTGTTATTATCATTCCAATTCCCTTGGTTGCCTTGATTGTTGTTCTGATTGGCCCAGTTGTTGTTTTGGTTGTTGTTCCCCCAATTACTATTGTTTTGTTATTGATTGCCCTAATAGCTATTGCCTTGTTGTTGATTTCCTCAATTGCCTTGAGGTCTCCACTATTGTTGGTTGGAAGAGCTGCCCCGTTAGCCTTGATAATTGTTTACATATAGAACCTCTTCACTTTGTTCACATTTTGAAACCCATCACATTCATCATCAAATTGCTTAGAATTCCCTTGGTTTTGTTGCCTTCTTTGCCTTCTTTTGTTGACAAGAATATTAACACCCTCCATGGCATTCACTTGGCGAGAATTTTGAACTTGTTGCAACTGTGCCTTTGCCAATTGGTTAATAGTTGTTGTAAGCTCAGCTATAGCTTGCCCGTGATCATGTAGTTCCTTATGCAAATGAATAACTGTGGGGTCACCTTAAGGTACATAGGCTATACTTTGCCATGCAGAAGAAGTGTCAGCCATCTCGTCAAGTACATCGCATGCCTCATCATATGACAGCTTCATAAAGTTGACCCGACAAGTTAGTTCACTATTCATTGATTTGTTGTATTGATGCCCCGGTAGAAGGTTTGTTGGATCATATCCTTGGTCATATCATTGTTGGGGAATTCCTTCACCATCATTCTATACCGCTCCCAAATCTCATGCAAAGGTTCCGCGGACTCTTGCTTGAAAGCCAATATCTCATCACGCAATGCTGCCATATGCCCCGGCGAGAAAAATTTAGCAATGAATTTAATCGCCAACTCATCCCAAGTTGTGATGGAATGGTTAGGACGTCTCTTGAGCCAATCTAATGCATTCCCCCGAAGTGATAATGGGAAAAGTCTCAACCTAAGAGCATGCTCGGACACATTTATCTGCTTGCTCCCCCAGCATGTATCCACGAATCCCTTGAGATATTTGTAGGCATTTTGATTTGCAGCGCCCGTGAAATAACCACGTTGCTCAAGTAAGGTCAACATCACATTGGTTATCTGAAAATTGCCCGCCCAAATTTGGGGTAGGACAATAGCACTCGCATAACCCTGGTTCGGAAGTACTCTAGGAGCCACTCTTGGAGGTGGCAGAGGAGGGTCTGGAATATCACTATTCGGATTAGCATTGGCATTGTGGCCTCTACGTTGTCCTTGAGGTACAATAGGTACCTCATATTCCCCGACATCATATACCTCTTCCCCTGCAATCACGTTTCCAAGAGGGTCATTAGCGTTGTTCGTTGCCATTTGGTACCTGAGTTGTGACACAAACAAGTAAGTAACAAAGAAGGAAAGAAGAACAATACACAAAACTAACTAAATAGATAGCCAAAACCGTTAGCTCCCCGGCAACGGCGCAAAAAAGTGATCACGGCCTACTCCGCACTACTATTGAGTAGCGAGAGAGGGTCGGAGTAGCTTTTACCCAATTTAGGGTCGGGATCGATTTCCATAGAGAGCTAGAAATTGTAATCGAGTATCTATCTAGTTTAGGATTGTGTATATGTTCCAAATTACACTTCTAATCATTTTTGGGGTTTTCGTTTTACTTCTACTATTATTAAACTACAAATGGTAAATGCAACTAGATTAAGCTAAGAGTTAATGCTACAAGTTGTTCAAATGGTTTAAAAGGCACTAGGGTAGTGACTTTTGCCTAGGTGGTCAATTGACGGGTACTTAAGTCTAAGGCACAATTGACATGATTGGGGAGTATGATATAACTGTTGCACTATTTTACCCACTCTATACCTCTCGATGGTTCGAGTGATTTTTCCCGAATTGACTTTATCAAGACTAATTGGGTATGCAAATTTGCACAAGCAACTAGGGTTCAAGTATGGTATTACTCTCTCGAGGTTTAACCCTTTAATTGGGGTTATCAATCTCTTGAGTACGCCCCAATTCCTTGTTGGACCAATTTCGGGGACTTAGGCTCTTTTTCTCAAGAAGAACCCAAGTCAACTAAACACAAACTAGTGTTTGCAACCACTAATTCAGAAATTAACCATGAAATAGGTCCAAATATCAAACACTCATAGTCAATTTAGCCCTAAAATACAAGACTCATCAATTACCCACACTGGGGTTGAGCCACAACCCTAGCTTATGGGTCTAGCTACTCATAACTAAAGAAAGAAAACAAGAAATAGATGAAGAATAACTCATATTAATTAATTGCTAAGCTAAATAACAAGATTCAATGATAAAAAGTAAATAAAATTGCCCAAAATAGCTAAGAATCTCGAACTCACGAGTGCAGTTTCTTAATTACAATATCTGATACTCTAAAAAATGGAAAAAGCTATTTATACTAAGCTGAAAATTCTAGACAAAAATGCCCCTGCGGGGTTAGTGCGGACCGCACAAAATGGTTTGCGGGTGCACTAGGGCTCTGAATCTGAAGATCTGACTCTCTAACCTCAGGCACTACGGACCGCAGAGAATGGACTGCAGCCGCTGAGGCTTCTAGTGCGGTCCGCACAAAATGGAATGCGGATCGCATTGACTTGAATCCTTGAAACTAGCACTTCTCTGATCTTGGGTTATGCGGACCGCACTAAATTGAGTGAATCCACATTGCCTTCAGTGCGGCTGCATTGCCTTTGTACCTTGAAAGTCATGCTCTCTGAACCGCACAGTGCGGACCGCACAGAATGTAGTGCGACCGCACTGCCTTGCTTTGCCTGAGCTTTGTCTTATCTTGGTACTTGTGCAAATTTCACTCCTTTTGGGCTGATCTTTGATATCTTGTCACTTTGTTGATCAAGCCTGCAATCAAGCACATTTTGTGAGCCTTTTGGGACTATTTTGTATGAATTTCTAATCAAAGCATAAGTAAGAAGGAGTATAAAATGCGTTAAAATCCCTAGTTATTAGTTATCGCTCCGTTATCCCCCCTTCCCCGCCATTTCTACTTCTTATTGGCTTGTTCATCTGTATTATATGATATCAGATTGGTTGGTTCGGATTCGGAGAGGTTTTGGAAAGGAATGAGACACTTAGTCTCTTTGAGTAAGCTTAGGTTGGAAAAGTCAACTGGATGTTGACTTATGTGAAAAAGGGCTCGGATGTGAATTCTGATAGTTTGGATAGCTTTGGGAGGTAATTTGGGACTTAAGACAGTGATCGAAATGTGTTTTGAAGATCCGGAGTAGATTTAGGCTTGAATTAGCAAAATTGGAATTTTGGCGTTTTCCGGTTGATAGGGGAGATTTTGATATAGGGGTCGAAATGGAATTCCAGAAATTGGAGTAGGCCCGTTGTATTATTTGTGACATGTGTGAAAATTTCAGGTCATTCGGACAAGTTTTAATAGACTTTTTGATCGAAAGCGGAATTTAGAAGTTTTTGGAATTCTTAGGCTTGAATCCGATGATGATTTGGTGTTGTGAAGTTGTTTTGAGCGTTCTGAAGGTTGGAACAAGTTTGAATGATGTTATGGGATATATTGGCATGTTTGGTTGATGTCCCGAGGGCCTCAGATGAGTGTCAGGTGGTTGAACGTATCAAATTCATCTTGGAAAAGTTGCAGATTTCTGCTGTTAGTGTTGCAGACATTTGGCCTTTGCATTCGCGAGTGGGCTCTCGCGTTCGCGAAATGATGTGCTGTGAGGCAGGAACATTAGCCTTCATGATCGCTATATGGATCCCGAATTCGCGAAGGGTTGGTTTAGTGTTCATCGCGAACGCGATGAGTTTCCCGCCTTCGCGTAGAGTAAATGGGAGTAGCTGGAGTCCACGTTCATTTGTGCTTCGTGTTCGCGAGCTAGAGGTTGCGTTCGCAATGGGTTGAGGAGCTGAAACTTTGCGTTCGCGTTCAGGATGTAGCATTCGCGAAGAAGGATTTAAGTGGTCAACGTTTTTGTGCTTCGCGAATGCGAGGCTTTGACCGTGTTCGCGAAGAAGGAAAGGGTCACCTGTGCAGAATGTTTAAATAGCCATTGTCCGCGATTTTGGGTCTAACTTCCACCATTTTTGAGCGATTTTGGAGCTTTTTGAGAAGGATTGAAGGGGGGGAATCAAAGGGAAACACTTGGAGGTAATATTTATGGACTTAATACTCGATCCTATTGTAATTTCTACCTAATTAAACATGCATTTTGTGGAATCTAAAGCCTAAATTTGGAGAGTTAGGGCTTGGAATTTGAGAGTTTGATTTGAGGATTTGAGGAGCCGTTTGTGATTAGATTTTGATGTATTTTATATGTATGAACTCTTGGGAGTGTAAGGATTCTAGTTTTGTGATTTTTATTGGAATTCGAGTCATAAGGCCCGGGGGTCGGGTTTTGCCAATTTCGGGATTTTTGATGTAAATTGATTATTTTCGAGTGGGCTTTGTTCCCTTAGTATATTTTAATGGTGTAAATCTGTTTTTGGTTAGATTTGGAGCATCCGGAGACTGATTCGAGAGGCAAAGGCATAGCGGGCTAGAGTTTGGACTGGATAGAGATAAGTAATGGCTGTAAATGTTGTCCTAAGGATATGAAACCCCAGATTTCACATCGTTGTGCTACTTTGAGGTGACGCACATGCTAGATTATGAGCGTGGGTTCGTGCACCATTGGGGATTGTGACTTAGTCCGTCTCGTATGACTGTTAAATCGCGTATTTGATTGAAAACTGTTAGATATCATCGTGTTTTGGAAAGTATTATCCTGTTTTGGACTGAATGCCATATTTTGGCCTCGTGCCAACTCTTTTGGACCATTATGGGGAATTTTACTACTATTCCTCACTATTTTGACTTTATATTTGTACTCAGTCATGCTGTATTCTATTGTTTTCATAACTCAACCATATTTACTCCATTTTGATATTTTAAATGATATTTTGGGCTGAGCATCATGTTTTACTGTTGCCCGAGTGGCTTGAGAATTTTTTGACTGAGTGAGGCCAAGGGCCTGTGCTGTGAGGATATTGTGGGATCGGGCTGCGCGCCGCAGCAATGTTGTACCGATTCATGATTATGAGGCCGAGGGCCTGATTTGTTACGCAACGAGGTGGCTTGTTATAGCGCTTGGGCTGTAGGAGCCCCTTTGGAGTCGGTATACCCCCAGTGAGCACGAGTACCTAGTGTGAGATGTGATATTGCCCGAGGGGCTTTTGTTGTTTCACATTATTGCCCGAGGGGCTGATACGAGTGATTGTGAGGTAGCCCGAGGGGCTAGTTCTATTGGTATTTTGCCCGAGGGATGGTTATGGTATTTGTTTTTGCCCAAGGGGCTGATTTATGTTACTACTCCTTTTATACTGTTTTCATCACTCATTTGAACTACTGTAAGATGTTTTAAAAAGGCTTTTACTGAACTGAGATGTTTTTACGAGTTTTATTTCTTTACAGTATTGTTTTAGATTCATACTGTTTTGTTGTAGCATTATGTTGCAGTTTACGTGTTTTCTTACTGCTCAGCTACATTTACTTTTATTACTTATTGAGTTGGCATACTCACATTACTCCCTGCACCATATGTGCAAGTTCAGGAGCCTCGGGTCACACTAGCGAGTGCTGATAGTCTTCTAGCAGGCTTTTCGGAGTTGACTAGGTAGCTGTTTGGCGTTCGCAGCCTAGTGCTTCTCCTTCCTATCTTTATTTCGCTTTGTACTAGCTTTGTATCAGACTATGTTGTCTTTTAATATTCCTAGACGAGTTGTAGATGCTCATGACTGGTGACACCCTGATGTCGGGCTAGTTTTGGTTTCCGCACTGTTTTATCCTACCTTTTACTATGGGATTTTAGCTTATTAATGTCTTTAAATGACTTATTATTATAATGTTTTGGTTGGTTTTGGGGTGTTTGTCGGCTGACCTAGTTTCACGATAGGTGCCATCACGATCGGGTCTATTTTGGGGGTCGTGACAAGTTGGTATCAGACCCTATGTTACATAGGTCTCACGAGTCATGAGCAGGTTTAGTAGAGTCTCGCGGATCGGTACGGAGATATATGTATTTATCCTTGGGAGGCTGCAGAACCTTTAGGAAAACTTCATATTCTTGAATTCTTGTCGTGCGAATCTGTTGATCCGAGTACTAAACTTCTGTTATTCTATTCTCTCACAGATGGTGAGGACACGTGTTACTGGTCAGGATAGACGACCACTAGTACCACTAGCTGGGGCCACTAGAGGCCGAGGACGCAATCGAGGTCGTGGTAAGGGCAGGGGTGTAGCCCGCACAGCAGCTAGGGCAGCACATGCAAATTCACCAGTCGCCCCAGTTCATGATCAAGTCACAGTTGTGGACGCTCCAGCAGCACCAGCTCATGCATCAGCTGTGCCTATTGTGATTGCAGACCTTCAGGAGGCCCTAACCCAGATTCTATCAGTATGCACTGGCCTAGCTCAGGCGGTCTTAGTTACTACAGCCGCAGCTACTTCTCAGGCCGGGGGAGGCTCTCAGACTCCCGCCGATCGTACACCTAAGCTGGCCGTGCAGGGACTTCAGACACTGGGGGCACCTCCAGCCTAGTCGGCTGCAACTGCTCAGGACTATGTAGATTCTGTTATGGTAGAGGACGAGCAGCGTTGATTGGAGAGGTTTGGTAGACTTCAACCTCCGATTTTCAGTGGTATTGAGGGCGAGGATTCCCAGGGTTTCTTGGACAAGTGTAAGAGGATTCTTCGTACAGCGAGTATTGTGGATACCAGCGGGGGAGCATTTACTACTTTTGAGTTTTTTGGAGTTGCCTTCACTTGGTAGGAGGCTTATGAGAGGCGTAGTCCTATTGGTGCAGCACTCCTTACCTGGCATCAGTTCTCCATTCTCTTTTTGGAGAAGTATGTGCCACAGTCTCGCAGTGAGAAGCTACGCAGGCAGTTCGAGTAGTTGCATCAGGGAGATATGATTGTGACGCAATATGAGATGAGGTTCTCAGAGTTAGCTCGCCAAACTGTTTGGTTGGTTCCTACGGATAAAGAGAGGATCAGGAGGTCCATTGATGGCCTCACGTATCAGCTTCGGATTCTCATGACTAGGGAGAGGGTGTTTGGTGCTACTTTTGAGGAGGTTATTGACATTGCTCGCGAGATTAAGTCAGTTCGTCGCTAGGAGCGAGATGAGAGAGAGGCCAAAAGGCCTCGGGGATATGATAGTTTTGGTGGTGCTCCTTCGAGGGGTCAGTTTCAACACGGCAGAGGCCGTCCATTTAGGCATGCTCAGTCAGCTCGCCCAGGTTATCGTGGGGCATCATCGGGTTATGGTTCTCAAAGTTCTCATCAGGGCCATTCATTACTCAGTGCCCTTTGTAGACATGTGATTTTTGACCCTCCCCAAGATTTTTTATATTTTAGCATGTAAATGTTTAATTTATGCCTAATATCGCTATTTCTACTAATTTTGACTCTTTTACTTTATTTTATCACAAGAAAATGAAAATTACAAAAAATAGTTTCATTAATGTTTTGTAGTCATTTTTAATCTTGAAAAAAAATACCAAAATAGTTTTGTTTTAAAGATCATTCTTATTTTAATAATTATTTTTACTTAAGTAGGGTTAATTAATATATTTTGCAATATTTCTATATGGATAGATTTTTAGTTAATTGAGCTAATTTTAAGCAAATCTAGTCATAAAGACCCAAGTGTCTAGCCCATTTCCTAGGCTCATACCCTTAACCTAAAAAATCCTACAAATACCTAGACCCATAATATACTGATCAGCCATTTTTATGAAAAGGCAAGGGACCTAAGAGCAAAAAATATACAACAAAAATAGATCATAGGACCTAATAGACATAGAATCCGCCGTTCAGCACAAAAATCCCACCCCTCATCGTCTCATCTTCTTCTCTAAGAAGTAGCCAAAACTTGGACCTATCAGCCGGAAATGGGCAGACCCCACCCCCCAACTTCCATCTCCTTCGCCACACCCCATACCAAAACCCCACCCCAAAAACGACCCTTCACTCCTCCTCTTCCCACCAGCGGCGAACTCGTCGGAATGCACAAATGAAGACCCCCCTCAAAAAACCCCTGAATTTCTTCACCCATACACCAAGAGCCCGCTGCTGCTTCATCTCTTCACGCCAAGAGACCAACCCTAACGCCACCAACAATTTTAGCCACCTCTATCATCTCCCTCACTACCTCAAAGCCGTCGGACATCACTGATGTTCCTAGAAGCAACAGTGTAAAAGAAGAACAATACGAGTGTTAGAGTTCGAAGCTGAAGTCACCGTTCGAGGTTCGTTCGTTAGTTCGCAGTTTCCGTCTAAGTTCGCCGTTCTTGCTCGATCTTGTTCGAAATTTGGACTTGTGATTTGTATCTACTGATTCTCAAACATTAAAGGAAATTGTAATTCAACAGGTTCTACTCACCTCTTTTCTCCTCTTGCTTTCTTTGCTATGGATTGAGTTTTGAAGAATCATTCAAGGGTGATTGGATTTATGTGGCTAAGTTGTTTGGACAATTGATTATTTCCCTGAAATTTGCTTATCTAGAAAGTAATTGTTCTTGCTTGTTCATCATTGTTTGTATTCAGTTTTTTTTTTGGATAATTTCGAGCTCAATCCATGTCTGTCAGTGTTCGGATTCATGAATTGCGGTTGAATGATTACTTTATTAACCGTTTGTACCTATGTGAATTTTGATTCCGCGTCTAGTTGTGGGTTTACTTGAAAGTACATTTCGTTGTTTGAATTAAAGGACGTTTGGTCATGCGCTAGCATGTCATTTTGTCATATTAAGATGAAATCAATTGGTTATAAGAATTCTGTTAGCATCATTTGTTCAGTTGGGTGCAAGGCGAGTTTGATAAATTTGGGTTGAATTGATCTATTAATTAATGAGCCACTAACCTTTGGTTAAATTGATCGAATTTCGTTTGTTGTATTGGATTTCCACAATATATTGTTGTTTTGTGCTAATAGGTGGGATACTAGTTTGAAATGGCCTGTTTGAGTTAGTTGGGCCGAAAGAGAAATCTACCAGGCCCACATTAGTGATAATATGTTGTTGTCCCATTTCATCCTTAATAACAAATCTAGCCTATCTTTCCATGGTTAATCTACTTCATTCCCCACACAATGTTTTCATAATCAATGACCTCACAACAATATCAAGGATTGGGGAAATAATTAAATGTGCTAGTTGCTTTAGGTGAGTTTAATAATCTATTATTGTGATTGTGTGCACGTTCGCGTGATATAATCACGATTTTTAAAAATCAATTCAGAGTATGCGTTTGCGCAACTTCGATCAAACTTTTCTTAATAATAAAATTGTTATTAATGGACCACTACTTAAATTTTAGTTCATATAGTCCGAGGTGTGTCATCCACAATTTAATCATACATGGCCCTCGTATTAACTTAGCTACGAAAATGACAAATGCTCGTAGTCGCTTTAGGCCCGTTTAATATATCATTGTGATTGTGGACACGTTCGCGTGACATGATTACGATTTCTAAAAACAAAACTGGAGTATGTGTTCATGCAACTTCGGCCTAACTTGCTTAATAATAATAAAGAATTATTAATTGTGTACACGTTCGCATGACATGATTTTTGACGCACCAAACAAATGGGTACACGTACGCGTGGCTCGTTTCAAGATAATTTCTTAATTAAAAGAGGCAAATGCACATAGGTTATAAAATTAGTAATTGAGCAATTTTATATGATCAAAGCGATTGTGCTAGAACCACGGAACTTGGGAGTGCCTAACACCTTCTCCCGAGTTAACAAAATTCCTTACTTGGATTTCTGTTTTCGCAGACCATAATAAGAGTCAACTTTCCTCGATTTGGGATTTTAACCGGTGACTTGGGACACCATAAATTATCTCAAGTGGCCACTCTGAATTTAATATAATAATCCTGTTTCGATTGTCACTTAAATTGGAAAAAACTCCCTTATATTCCCTTTCGGGGGTAGTAAAAAGGAGGTGTGATAGCTCTGGTGACTCTGCTGGGGATCAGAACCCAGAAATTCTGGTTCAGGGTTCAAGAATTTGAGCTTGTTTTATGATTTTTACTTGGCTTTATTTATTGTCCATATTACTGTATTCTGTGAACCTTTTGGCTAAATGCTATCTGTTTACCACTTTAATATTGTTCTAATTGTATATAATTGTCTTCTTACGCCACCCCTCTGAGTCTTCTGAAAATGGTGCACACGTTCGCATGATCCGCTTTTTCTATAGAAATTATACTAATGAGGCTGGGCCAGCAACAAGGCCGCGTAGACTTTAGCGCTCCCGGTACGTTGCCTCCTCTTCGGTCCCAGTTGTCCGCTCGGGTAACCCAAGTCTAGAACACAACCCCAGGATTTAAACCTAGAAAAACATAGCCGCATACCGGATCCCTAGTAGGAACATTTGTTTGCATCACGTGCATTTAACTTAGGGGACTCAACATAGGGGTTGGGTCCATCTAGGACAGGTGTACCTAAAAAAACAGACCATCTTGGTGCATCCTATGTGCTACGTGTTGCATTTCTTCAAGGGTAAAAGGTTCATTTGGCGGACCAATGATAATTGAGGGCAAATGAAAAAAGAAAAAAAGAGAGAGGGTGAAGTGTGAAAATAAAGCAAGTAGGGCCCATTATATTTCTGTCACATTTTTGTTAAGAAAAAAAAACACGAAAAATTCAATTTTTTTTGCTCTTTTCATCATTTTCCGAAAATAAAAAAAAAGGTAAAAGAAAATCCAAAAAGAGTTCACATGTTTCATCATTTTTTCAAAAAAAAAAGAGACAAAATATTTTCTCTAAATTAGTTAATTTTTTTTATTCTCACCCGTATCCAATCTGCTCGAACTACGCACACCTGATTCTCGTTTTTCGGGACGTGATATGTAGGCAACCCACATAGGGTCCGGTCATCCTAATGAGTCTTAGGTTCTTGGCTTTGCGAGGTCTTAGCTAATTCTTGCATTTTTAGCCACTTTTAACCACATAGGTTAATTTTAGAAAAATAATCACAATCATGTATTGCATGTGACCAATAGGGAGTGTTATTGTCTCACATAGTATTCTAAGTCTTTAACTTTATTTGGTTTTAATTTTTTCATACAAGTGTGGGTTTACTTACCAGAGTTTGAGCACGACAGACACCTCGGGACCATCCAGTCAGGATTAGGAGTTGCTTAAGAAGATGTTTTTATTTATTTATTTACCTTTTAGTTTTGTACAGTAATGTCGAATTTCTTGTTATTGTATTTTTTATTTTATATTTGAAAAAGTGTGTTATAACTCAAAAATCCAAAAAAAAAAAAGAAGAGATTTTGCGTTGTTATATTTATGTTAGATATTTTCTTTAGAATACTAACTCTAGAAGTTCAAAAAAAATCTTTTGTGGTTTTCCTTAGAAAATTAATATTTAGAGCTCAAAATAAAAAAATGATTTTATACTTCCTTTTAGTACATTAAGACTAAAAATAAAAAAAGAATTTTTTTTAGTACCTCTTTAAAAGTTTTCTTTTAAGATATTAATTCCAAAAATCCAAAAAGATTTTCTTTTGAGGTTCTTCTTTGGGAAATTAACGAAAAAAATGGAAAAAAAATTCTTTTATTTTCACTAGAACTTTAGGATATTGTACATAAAAGAAAAAAAAATATACTTTATCTTTTGTTTGTCTTTAAAGTTTCTTCCTTAGGTAATCAAAAAACTGAAATCCAAAAATATTTTTTTATCTTGTTCATTTCTCGTTTCGAAATCTTTCTTTCAGGATATCAAACGAAAATAAAGATATATTTCTTTGGTTTATTTTTAGATTTCCTTCCTTAAAAAAAGTCAAAAAAATATTTTTCTCTTCTAGGATTTTTCCTTAATAGAGTATTTGTTTTTTAAAAAAAGGAAAAAAATCCGTTAAACTTGAGTTTAGAATATGTTATAGAACATTAAATCTAGAAAACAAAAAAAAAAGAGATTTGTTTCTTTTATTTCCCTTTATTGTCAGAGTAGTCATTAAGGTAAAAAACAAAGAAGAAAAAAGAAGAAGAGAATGTTAGTTTGTTTCCTTTATTCCCAATCTTTCCGAACTACGCAAAGATCTGATTCATGTGGTGTCATGATACATAGGCAACCTACATAGGGTGCGATCGAATCATTTTTTTATTTATTAAAAGAAAAAGAAAAATAAGAAAAAAAAGAAATAAAAAAAGGGGATGAAGTTGTGGGGCGTGAGAAATGAGAGGAAAGAAAAGAGTGATAATCAGAAAGAAAATAAAATGAAGGAAAATGAGCAAGCCAGGAAGTGCTAGAAAAGCAAAGAAAGGAGAGGATTGAAATGAACAAATTGTGATGATACCAACTGGCCTTCGTACCCTCGAAGTCATTTTAGAACTGATAACTGTGGCTAGGTGCATTGCACATAAAGTGAGATTATCTTATGTTAAATGCCCTAAGGCTAACGTAATGACTTCATCTTCATAGCAGAAAGGTGGTTGGTTTGTGGTTCTTAAAGTGGTAACTCTTCTCTACAACATAAGGTCGAAATGCAATGGCAGATAGCAACAGAATTGAGTCGGTTGATACTGGTGCCCAAAAGCAATTGGTTGAACAGGGCAATGGGTTGGTTGAAGAGGTAAGGATGTTAATACAACACATGGCAAACGTGTATCAGGCTTGGATGATTGGGAAGGCACCACCCATGCCACCATCTAGCTTCTTAGATGCTACCCTTACCAAAACTCCGGTCATAGTGCCAGATGATCCCCCATACTCTCCAGATCCACCCGCTTATCACAGCTTTCCCAACCACCCTAGTAGCTCCATCACTCATCCTCCAATTACCTCTCACCAAAATTGCCCTCTTGTCATATCCACTACCTCTATGATCACAACTTCTCAACAATCTTCCCTTTATAGATCAAACAATGAACACCCACTCAAAGCTCATGATGCCCAATGTTACCCCTCAGAGAAAGGTGAGGAAGGTTTTAGGGAGTTTTGGTTCAGATGGAACGAACAAGTTGCTCGGGACAATCCTTCCATTGATAGAAAAGATGTTGCTGAGCCCCGCCAACGACAGGATCTAGTGGGCATTCCCACTCAACTCTTTCAACCTCAATATCGACCCCATGGATATCCTCGTGCTCCAAATATTTCTCCCCAATTCTACTTCACTTTACAAAATCCCCAAAGTCATACCTCACCTTCCTAGTACCCTATTCACAATGCACCGCCATATGCTCCACACCCACGAGACCTGTGATGGCCTGCATCATTTCCGCAAATATCTTACCTGCCTCCTCAAACATATCAACCACCTACCCGCAAAAGGTTTCAACCGAGGCCAAAGTACAAAATGAGAAGGCAGCATCAAATAAAAGTCTTTCACTCCTATTGGAGAATCATATGCAAGTCTGTTCCAAAGGCTGAGGCAATTGAACATGTTGAAGCCGATTCAGATAAAAATACAAAACCCTCTTCCAAAGAATTTTGATTTTTCTCAAAGGTGCCGCATATTGCTCTAATGCCCTGGGGCATGACATAGAAAAGTGTTGGCATCTGAAAGGAGAAGTCCATAAGCTTATTGATGTAGGTGACATTATCGTGCAAAATCCAAATGCAGTATATACTAGCCAAATTCCATTGCATGTTCATAATGAGACGCATATGGTGGACATGATTTGTGTGGAAAAGGAATACGAGAACTCTTCTGAGATCCTCGGAGGTCCACTTGCCGCAAAGCTTTTAGCGCTATCACTCTTGGTTCCGGAAGTTGATCCTAAGAACGAGCCGGCCAAAGGGACCCAAAAGCAATTTGCTAAGGACAATGCGATAAAGACTTGTGAAGGTTCTAGTAATGTTGATGTGGAACCCAGTGTCTAGGATGTCGAGCTTGGTGATTGGAAAGATGTTCCTTTCTTGGCCAGCAAGGGAGGAGTCTTGGTGGTTCATTTTGCTGTCATTTCTGTTGTCCGAGTTATTTTGGAGTTGTAAACCGGATATTGTCTTTTGCCCCAAACCCTTCTATACTTTTTATTTTTCCTAGTTCCTTTAGTTGTAGTAACTCATTTAGTGTTATCTAGGTTTGTTCCAGGGTTGTACCCCAGTTTATTTAACTTGTTTTGTTGTTCAAACCCTTTCACCATCTGTATAATGCAATTTCCTGTTTTCTGTTATTTCTAGTCAGTGTTTGTTTAGTTCTCTTTTCCTTTTATAGTTCTTTTCCTATTGACTCTAGTGACATAAAATGCACGTATAATTCTCAGCTTGGTTTTAAAATTAGTTTAATCATGAAGCAATGAGACAATTTTGAAGATGATAGGGACACTTGAGGGAAATAAGTAAAGATTTGGACATTTTGAGCTCATTTGAAGCTCGAACCATGTGAAACTAGGGCAGATAATTTGGGAAGTTAATAGGGTGACAAGAATTCGTTAAAGGAGAGTGAATCCTAGACGATTTGAAGCAAGCAACTTTGTGTTCAAATGCATCTCAAGTTACAAAATAAAGAAAATTTTCTCCGAATTGACGGAGGATATCCATTGTGAAAAGGGAATCACCCAACGAGGGTTTTGTACCTGACAAGGCGCTAAAGAAAAGTGAAAGGCATATCGGTAATATCAATGCCGAAGCCGCAAAAGAAATATTGTGCATGATCTTCAATTTTCATTTCAAGTTGCATGTATTGTACTTGGCATTTCAGGGATTGGGAGACCCTCTTTTAGCTACCAAAACACTTATAGTTCTTTTCCTATTGACTCTAGTGACATAAAATGCACGTGTAATTCTCAGCTTGGTTTTAAAATTAGTTTAATCATGAAGCAATGAGACAATTTTGAAGATGATAGGGACACTTGAGGGAAATAAGTATAGATTTGGACATTTTGAGCTCATTTGAAGCTCGAACCATGTGAAACTAGGGCAGATAATTTGGGAAGTTAATAGGGTGACAAGAATTCGTTAAAGGAGAGTGAATCCTAGACGATTTGAAGCAAGCAACTTTGTGTTCAAATGCATCTCAAGTTACAAAAAAAAGAAAATTTTCTCCGAATTGACGGAGGATATCCATTGTGAAAAGGGAATCACCCAACGAGGGTTTTGTACCTGACAAGGCGCTAAAGAAAAGTGGAAGGCATATCGGTAATATCAATGCCGAAGCCGCAAAAGAAATATTGTGCATGATCTTCAATTTTCATTTCAAGTTGCATGTATTGTACTTGGCATTTCAGGGATTGGGAGACCCTCTTTTAGCTACCAAAACACTTATACCATTCGATACTCTTTTGAGCCTATGTCTAATTTCTTTGACCTCCCCTCTTTTGGAATCAAGTTAGAGTCATGCGAAAAAGGAAAAAAAAGTTCATGTCCCCATAGGTTTATTTGAGAAAGTTCATTCCAAAAAGAAAATTCAAAAAAAGAAGAAGAGAAAAATAGAGATAAAAAAAGGGAAAAAGGAAAAAAGAAGGAAAAAGGGAAAAAAGGAAAAAGAAAAAAAAAAGAGAAAAGAAAAAAGGAAAAAAAAGGAAAAGAAAAGAAAAGGAAAATAGTAACAAAAAGTAGTCTTGTGAACTACGTTTGACCTGATTCTTGTCACCACAAGATACGTAGGCAGCCTTACAGTTCGGTCATACCAAATAAAATATTTTATAATCCCACGAAGCGAGAGTGGGAAATTTCAAAAAAAAAAAAAGAGGGAAAAATAGATTCAAAATCCTCTATTTTAGAAATTGGGGCAAAGTTTTTAGAATGAATTCCAAAAGTTGTAAATAAATTAACCTCATTGTCATAGTTACTTTGAGCCTTTATGATATCCTTTCTTTCTAATCCTTTCCAAAAGCCATATTATAGTCCAAAAAAGACCTCCCGGATAATCTTTGAGAGTGATGAGTTTAGACATGCCAAGGGTATATGATGTTTTTACCATGGTTAATGCCTTGTCATCTGCAGAATCAGAGGAAATAAGAAGAAAAGAACAAAATGAGAGAGTCTTATTGGTGAAAACCTTCACAGGCACCATAAGACGATGGTGAGTTGAGAAAAAGAACAAAATGAGAGAGGCTTGATGGTAAAAACCCTTCTGGCACTACAAGTCGAATAAGGATTGTGAATTAGAATGGATAATCGGAGCATTGAAGCCTAGTTTCACGGTTTAGGGGTATAACAAGAGTTGAACAGTAGACTTGCTTGACAGATTAGGCCACTTAATCCAAAGGTTCATGTCATGGTCATTAAAGTTGGTATCCACATCTGATAAGTTTATTCTTTGTAGTTTTCTTGTTAGGAGTCATCTCTTTTTATTGTCCTTTACTATGTTCCTTTTGTCCTGTTTACTTCCTCTTCCTGAGTCTGCTTGGGCAAAACAAGTGAGAAATGACTTCAAAATTTGCCACCAACTTTCCAATTGCACAAAACGGGATATGGCTAGCATATCAAAGTGGCATAAGTCAGGAAAGAACAGCATGCGCACTGAGTTGGTAACAATCAACGTGCTTTGGGATTCATGTGAAATACAAAGGTTTGGTATATGTCAATTCATGAACAATGCAACAGATGGAGGGTGTTGGATAAATGGATCAAAGGTATTTTCTGTGATAAGATTGACAAAGAAAGTGGTTAACCAGTGACAAACAAGGTCTTCCAAGTGGAAATAAAAGTTATCATGGCAAGTGAAGGAACAATAGACCTCAAGGCCAAGGCCAGTGGTTTAAGTCAGGAAAGAACAACATGCGCACTAAGTGGATGGCAATTGACGTGCTTTGGGATTCATGTAAAACACAAAGGTTTAGTATATGTCAATGCATGAGCACAATGCAACAGATGAATGGTATTGGGTTTGAACGGATCAGAGGTATTCTCCGTGATAAGGGTGATAGATCAGTCAATAAATAGGCAGGTCTTTCGAGTTGACATCGAAGTTATCATGGGAAGTGAAGGAGCAATCTCCCTCAAAGTCAAGGCCGCAAACCAACCACCATATTTAAACCCACAAGTTTTCTTTGATTGAAACAGGGGCAGGAAATTTTGTTTGTTCCGGAAAAATCCTCCATGAGGAAAGTAGGTGCCAGACAGGCTCGACAGTAAGTTTCTAGTACCCTCCTGGATAACGGAATTCAGTAAGTTGTGAGACCCTCGCAAATGACAAGGTATGACGAGAGTTTTACTTTTGGGAAGTGTAATTTAGCTTTTAAGTTTTTCACTTTGAGGTGAAACTTGGTTTGAAATTTTTCAGGATAAGGGAATTTAGCTTAGAACTTATTTTGATAACAAGAATGGGTTAACACTCACAGATGTTCCCAATATCAAACTGGGGCAAAAAAATTTCTTTTGATTTGTCTGTTTTGTTGTAATCAGGCGCCCACCTAGAGAACAAGGGAAGATAGTTCAAGTTTTAAGGGAAAACAGTTTCAAAGGAAAGCGGGTCGAGTTCAGCAATCAGGCGCTTACCTGAAAAATAAAGGGAAAACAATTCAAGTTTCAGAGGGAAGGAATACAATTCAAATATTGGTAATCAGGCGCCTACCTGGAGAACAAAGGGAAAGCAGCAATGTTCAAAGGACGACAGTTCAAGTTCAGCAATCAAGCCCACCTGGAAAACAAAGGGAAAACAATTCAAGTTTCAGAGGGAAGGAATACAATTCAAATTTTGGTAATCAGGCGCCCACCTGGAGAATAAAGGGAAAGCAGCAATGTTCAAAGGAAGACGGTTCAAGTTCAGCAATCAGACGCCCACCTGGAAAACAAAGGAAAAATAATTCAAGTTTTAGAGGAAAGGAAGACAATTCAAATGTTGGTAATCAGGCGCTCACCTGGAGAATAAAGGGAAAGAAGCAATGTTCAAAGGAAGCTGGTTCAAGTTCAGCAATCAGGCACCCACCTGGAAAACAAAGAAAAAACAATTCAAGTTTCAGAGGGAAGGAATACCATTCAAATGTTGGTAATCAGAAGCCCACCTGGAGAGCAAAGGGAAAGCAACAATGTTCAAAGGAAGACGATTCAAGTTCAGCAATCAGGCACCCATCTGGAAAACAAATGGAAAAACATTCAAGTTTCAGAGGAAAGGAAGACAATTAAAATGTTGGTAATCAGGCTCCCACCTGGAGAACAAAGGGAAAACAACAATGTTCGAAGGAAAACGATTCAAGTTCAGCAATCAGGCGCCTACTTAGAAAGCAAAGGGAAAACAATTCAAATTTCAGAGGGAAGAAATACAATTCAAATGTTGGTAATCAGGCGCCCACCTGGAAAACAAAGGAAAACAGTTCAAGTTTCGAGGAAAAATAGTGCAAGTATTGGCAATCAGGTGCCCACCTGGAGAACAAGGAGAAGGTAGTCCAAGTTTCGAAGGAAGACAATTCGAGTATTGGCAATCAGGCGCCTACCTGGAGAATAAGGGAATTCACTTCAGAATGCAATTCAAGTCAGAAAAAAAAGAAGCTCACGACAAGAATGCGAGTCAACAGTCCGAGGTGATCAACAGAAGTTAGTCACAATCCAGAATAAAAAAAAAGGCAAGAAGTGAATCCAAATGCAGAAGTCCATGAAAGATGTGAGCTTCTCAAGACATGACTGAAGTCACAAGCATGGTATGTCCGATTTTGATCCGAAAAGCTGAAGAAGAATGAACTAGCACCTGCAACTAGCAAGCGTCAAGGTTCAAATCCAAAGTCTGCATGAACAACCATTCAAGACTTAAGATCAAGCTTCAAAAGACTTATAGATAGGAATCTTGTAACTCGTAGTTGACAAGCTTAGCTAGTCTTTTTTATTTTTTGATTTTTTGATGTAATAACAGGACTGCGGACTAGAACCTCGGCGGAACGTCACCTCGACCGGCTCTCCACCTCAGTATACTCCATCACTGTTTCTACTTCTGAACTACACGTGGCATGATTCCTTTACAGCCAAGGATATGTAGGTAGCTCAGATACCAGGGCTCGGTCACATTCCCCTTTCTCTTAGTTTTGGTCTCCCTAAATAAGAGTCAGGTCAAAAAAACCTGTCTAGTCGTTCTTTGTCTGAAAATACTTCATATTTTCAGTCAAAGAGAGGCAGTTGTAGACATGTGATTTTTGACCCTCCCCAAATTTTTTTATATTTTAGCATGTAAATATTTAATTTAGGCCTAATATCGCTATTTCAACTAATTCTGACTCTTTTACTTTATTTTATCACAAGAAAATGAAAATTATAAAAAATAGTATCATTAATGTTTTGTAGTCATTTTTAATCTTGAAAAAAATACCAAAATAGTTTTGTTTTAACGGTTAGTCTTATTTTAATAATTATTTTTACTTAAGTAGGGCTAATTAATATTTTTGGTAATATTTCTATATGGATAGATTTTTAGTTAATTAAGCTAATTTTAAGCAAATCTAGTCATAAAGACCCAAGTGTCTAGCCCATTTCCTAGGCCTATACCCCTTAACTTTAAAAAACCCTACAAATACCTAGACCCCTAATATACTGATCAGCCATTTTTATGAAAAGGCAAGGAACCTAAGAGAAAAAAATATACAACAAAAATAGACCCTAGGACCTAATAGACATAGAATCTGCCGTTCAACACAAAAATACCACCCGTCATCGTCTCATCTTCTTCTCCAAGAAGCAGCCAAAACTTGGACCTATCAGCCGGAAAAGGTCAGACCTCGCCCCTTTCACTCCTCATTCTCCCCACCAGTGATGAACTCGCCGGAACGCACAAACAAAGAGCCCCCCTCTTCAAAAAACCCTTGAAATTCGTCACCCCTACACCAAGAGCCCGTTGCTGCTTCATCTCCTCACGCCAAGTGACCAACCTTAACGCCACCAACAATTTTATCCATCTCTATCATCTCCCTCACCACCTCAAAGCCGCCGGACCTCACTGATGTTCCTAGTAGCAGCAGTGTGAAAGAACAACAACAAGAGTGTTCGAGTTCGAAGCTGAAGTCACCGTTCGAGGTCCGTTCTTTGGTTCGCAATTTCCGTCTAAGTTCGCCGTTCTTGCTCGATCTTGTCCGAAATTTGGACTTGGGATTTGTATCTACTGATTCTCAAACATTAAAGGAAATTTTAATTCAACGGGCTCTACTCACCTCTTTTCTTCTCTTGCCTTATTTGCTATGGATTGAGTTTTGAAGAATCATTCAAGGGTGATTAGATTTATGTGGCTAAGTTGTTTGGACAATTGATTAATTCCGTGAAATTTGCTTATCCAGAAAGTAATTGTTCTTGATTATTTATCATAGTTTGTATTCAGTTTTTTTGATGATTCCGAGCTTATTCCATGTCTGTTAGTGTTCGGATTCATGAATTGTGGTTGAATGATTACTTTATTAACCGTTTGTACCTATGTGAATTTTGATTCCATGTCTAGTTGTGGGTTTACTTGAAAGTGCATTTCGTTTTTCTAATTAAAGGACGTTTGGTCATGCACTAGCTTGTCATTTGGTCATATTAAGATGAAATCAATTGGTTATAAGAATTCTGTTAGCATCATTTGTTCAGTTGGGTGCAAGGCGAGTTTGATAAATTTGGGTTGAATTGATCTATTAATTAATGAGCTACTCACATTTGGTTAAATTGATCGAATTTCATTTGATGTATTGGATTTCCACAATATATTGTTGTTTTGTGCTAATAGGTGGGATACTAGTTTGAAATGGTCTGTTTGAGTTAGTTGGGCCGAAAGAGAAATCTACCAAGCCCACATTAGTGATAATATGTTGTTGTCCCATTTCATCCTTAATAACAAAACTAGCCTACCTTTCCATGGTTAATCTACTTCATTCCCCACACAATGTTTTCATAATCAATGACCTCACAACAATCTCAAGGATTGGGGAAATAACTAAATGCGCTAGTTGCTTTAGGTGCGTTTAATAATCTATTATTGTGATTGTGTACACGTTCGCGTGACATAATCACGATTTTTAAAAACCAATTCGGAATATACGTTCGCGCAACTTCGATCAAACTTTTATTAATAATAAAATTGTTATTAATGGACCACTAATTAAATTTTAGTTCATATAGTCCGAGGTATTCCATCCACAATTTAGTCATATATGGCCCTCGTATTAACTTAGATATGAAAATGACAAATGCTCGTAGTTGCTTTAGGCCCGTTTAATATATCATTGTGATTGTGGATACGTTCGCGTGATATGATTACAATTTCTAAAAACAAAACTGGAGTATACGTTCACACAACTTCGGCCAAACTTGCTTAATAATAATAATGCATTATTAATTATATACACGTTCGCGTGACATGATTTTTGACGCGCCAAACAAATGGGTACACGTACGCATGACCCGTTTCAAGACAATTTCTTAATTAAAAGAGGAAAATGCACATAGGTTCTAAAATTAGTAATTGAGCAATTTTAATAAGCCAAGTATGATCAAAGCGATTGTGCTAGAACCACGAAACTCGGGAGTGCCTAACACCTTTTCCCCGGGTTACCAGAATTACTTACCCGAATTTCTGTGTTCGCAGACCATAATAAGAGTCAACTTTTCTTGATTCGGGATTTTAACCGGTGACTTGGGACACCATAAATTATCCCAAGTGGTGACTCTGAATTTAATATAATAATCATGTTTCGATTGTCACTTACATTGAAAAAAACTCCCTTATATTCCCTTTCGGGGGTAGTAAAAAGGAGATGTGACACCCTTCCAGCCCAAAGTTCGTCCCCTGCTCCATCAGTTCAGGACTCCTCTATGCCAGGTGCATCTGCTAGTCATTCCGATGCAGGGGTTCCATTCATTCCTTGTCTCCATCACCGGGGATTTGTTATGAGTGTGGAGAGTTGGGTCATATGTAGAGGCAGTGTCCTCGTCGGGGGTTCATCTCAGCAAAGGAGTCAGCCATCGGCTTCAGTGCTAGTTACTTCACAACCACCCACCCAGCCAACTAGGGGTAGAGGTCAGTCAGCTAAGGGTTGCCCCAGAGGAGGAGGTCAATCAGGTAGTGGTCAGGCCCGTTTCTATGCACTCCCAGCTAGACCCGATGCTATTGCTTCAGATGCTGTGATTACATGTATTATCTCAGTCTGCCACAGAGATGCCTCTATGTTATTTGATCCCGGTTTCACTTTTTCATATGTGTTATCATATTTTGCTTGTTATTTGGATACGTCCTGTGAGTGTCTTGTTTCATCTGTTCGTGTATATACTCCGGTGGGCGATACGATTGTTGTGGACCATATATACCGGTCGTGTGTGGTGACTATTGGGGGTCTAGAGACTCGAGTGGACCTGTTATTACTTTGTATGGTGGACTTCGATGTGATATTAGGCATATATTGGCTATCTTCATGTCGTGCTATTGTGGACTGTCATGCTAAGATAGTGACATTGGCTATGTCGGGTGTGCCACAGATTGAGTGGCGAGGTTTGACTGATTTTGCTGTCGGTAGGGTGATTTCATTCTTGAAATCCCAGCGGATGGTTGGGAAAGGTTATCTTTCATACTTAGCCTTTGTGAGGGATGTTAGTACAGAGACTCCTAGTATTGATTTTGTTCTTGTTGTGAGGGATTTTCCCGATGTGTTTCCTATAGACCTGCCAGGCATGCCACCGGACAGGGATATTGATTTTAGTATTGATCTGGTGCCGGGTACTCAATCCATTTCTATTCTACCGTATTGTATGGCACCAGCGAAGCTGAAAGAGTTGAAGGAGCAGCTTCAAGAACTCCTTGATAATGGGTTTATTCGGCCTAGTGTGTCGCCTTGGGGTGTGCCTGTTCTATTTGTGAAGAAGAATGATGATTACAGACAGTTGAACAAAGTAACAATCAAGAACAAGTATTCTTGCCTCGTATCGATGATTTATTTGACCAGCTTCAGGGAGCGAGAGTGTTATCCAAGATTGACCTTCGTTCAGGTTATCACTAGTTGAAGATCAGAGACTCATATATTTTTAAGACAGCTTTCAGGACCCAATATGGTCATTATTAGTTCATGGTGATGTCTTTTGGGTTGACCAATGCCCCATCAACATTCATGCATTTGATGAACAACATGTTTCGACCTTATCTCGACTCATACGTGATTGTTTTCATTGATGATATTCTGGTATACTCGCGTAGTCAGGAGGAGCACGCGAAGCATTTGAGAGTTGTGTTGTAGAGATTGAGAGAGGACAAACTTTATACAAAGTTCTCGAAGTGTGAGTTTTGGCTTAGTTCAGTGGCATTCTTGGGGCACATGGTGTCCAGTGAGGGTGTTCAAGTTGATCCAAAGAAGATAGAGGCGGTTTAGAGTTGGCCTAGACCGTCCTCAGCCACGGAGATTCGCAGCTTTCTTGGTTTGATGGGTTATTACCGTTGGTTTGTACAGGGATTTTCATCTATAGCATCACCCTTGACCAAGTTGACTCAAAAGGGTGCTCCATTCAGGTGGTCGGATGAGTGAGGAGAGCTTTCAGAAGCTCAAGACTGCATTGACCACAACTCCAGTGTTAGTTTTGTCATCAGCTTCAGGTTCATATACCGTGTATTGTGATTCTTTGAGAGTTGGTATTGGGTGTGTGTTGATGCAGGATGGTAGAGTTATTGCTTATGCTTCTCGTCAGTTGATGCCCCATGAGAAGAACTACCATGTTCATGATTTGGAGTTGGCTGCCATTGTCCATGTGTTGAAGATCTGGAGACATTATTTGTATGGTGTGTCTTGTGAGGTGTTTAATGATCATTGTAGCCTCCAACACTTGTTCAAGAAGAAGGACCTCAATTTGAGGCAGCGGAATGGTTGGAGCTGCTAAAGGACTATGATATCACTATTTTGTACCATCCGAGGAAGGCCAATATGGTGGCCGATGCTTTGAGTAGGAAGGCGGTGAGTATGGGGAGTTTGGCATATATTCCTATTGGAGAGAGACCTCTTGCAGTTGAAGTTCAGGACTTGGCCAATCGGTTTGTGAGGTTGGATATTTTGGAGCCTAGTCGGGTAATGGCTTGTGTGATTTCTCGGTCTTTCTTATTTGATCGCATCAGAGAGCGCCACTATGATGATTCTCATTTGCTTGTCCTTAAGGACAGAGTTCAGCACGACGATTCCAGAGATGTGACTATTGGTGATGATGGGGTGTTGAGAATGCAGGGTCAGATATGTATGCCCAATGTAGATGGACTTCGGGAGTTGATTCTAGAGGAGGCTCATAGCTTGCGGTATTCTATTCATCCGGGTGTCGGGAAGATGTATCAGGATCTGAGACAGCATTATTGGTGGAGGAGAATGAAGAAAGACATTGTAGGATTTGTAGCTCGATGTCTCAATTGTCAGCAGGTGAAATATGAGCATCAGAGACCGGGTGGCTTGCTTCAGCAAATAGATATTCTAGAATGGAAGTGGGAGCGAATCACTATGGACTTTGTAGTTGGGCTCCCACGAACTTTGAAGAAGTTTGATGCTATTTGGGTGATTATGGAATCGGCTAACCAAGTTCGCGCACTTCATTCCTATGCGTACTACATATTCTTTAGAGCGGTTGGCAGAGATACATATCCGGGAGATTGTTCGTTTGCATGGTGTCCCAGTTTCTATCATTTCAGATAGGGGTACTCAGTTTACTTCACAGTTTTGAAGGTCTGTACAGCGAGAGTTGGGTACTTAGGTTGAGTTGAGCATGGCTTTTCACCCTTAAACGGACGGGCAGTCCAAGCGCACTATTCAGATATTGGAGGACATGTTGCACGCTTGTGTCATTGATTTAGTAGGGTCATGGGATCAGTTTATACCGCTCGCAGAGTTTGCTTATAACATCAGTTATCAGTCTAATATTCAGATGGCTTCATATGAGGCTTTGCATGGGAGGCGGGGTAGATATCCGATCGGTTGGTTTGAACCGGGCATGGCTAGGCTTTTGGGTACTAACTTGGTGCAGGATGCTTTATATAAGGTGAAGGTGATTCAGGAGCGGCTTCATACAGTGCAGTTGAGAAAAAAGAGTTATGCTGACAGGAAGGTTCGGGATGTGTCCTACATGGTTGATGAGAAGGTTCTATTGAAGGTTTCACCCATGAAGGGTGTTATGAGATTTGGGAAGAAGGATAAATTGAGTCCTCGGTTCATTAGGCCTTTTGAGGTGCTTCGGATGATTGGGGAGGTGACTTATGAGCTTGCTTTGACACCCAGCTTATCGAATTGGTATTTCATGTTTTTATGCTCCGGAAGTATATTGGCAATCCGTCTCATGTTTTGGATTTCAGCACAATTCAGTTAGATGATGATTTGACTTATGATGTGGAGCCAGTATCTATTTTGGAGCGTCAGGTTCGAAAGTTGAGATCAAAGGATATAGCTTCAGTGAAAGTGCAATAGAGAGGTTGGCCCGTGGAGGAGGCTACCTGGAATACCAAGAGGGAGATGCGGAGCAGATATCCTCACATATTTGAAGCTTCAGGTATGTTTCTTGACTCATTCAAGGACGAATGTTTGTTTAAGAGAGGGAGGATGTAACGACCCGGTCGGTCGTTTCATGAGTTACCTCTCCGTCCCTTTCCTCCATTTTTGCTTCTTATTGTCTTGTTCAGCTATATTATGTGATATCGAGTTGGTTGGTTCGGATTCGGAGAGGTTTTAGAAAGGAATGAGACACTTAGTCTCTTTTGAGTAAGCTTAGGTTGGAAAAGTCAACCGGATATTGACTTATAAGAAAAAGGGATCAGATGTAAATTCCGATGGTTAGAATAGCTTCGGAAGGTGATTTGGGACTTAGGAGCGTGATCGAAATATGTTTTGGAGGTCCGAAGTAGATTTAGGCTTGAATTGGCGAAATTGAAATTTTGGCGTTTTCCGGTTGATAGGGGAGATTTTGATATAGGGGTCGGAATGGAATTTCAAAAGTTGGAGTAGGTCTGTTGTGTCATTTTTGATGTGTGTGCAAAATTTCAGGTCATTCGGATGAGGTTTGATAGACTTTTTGATCGAAAACGGAATTTGGAAGCTTTTGGAATTCTTAGGCTTGAATCCGATGATGATTTGGTGTTTTGATGTTGTTTTGAGCGTTTCGAGGGTTGGAACAAGTTTGAATGATGTTATGGGATATGTTTGCATGTTTGGTTGAGGTCAAGAGGGCCCTGGGTGAGTTTCGGGTGGTTGAACGGATCAAATTCATGTTGGAAAAGTTGCAGATTTCTGTTGTTGGTGTTGCAGACATTTGGCCTTCGCGTTCACGAGTGGGCTCTCACGTTCGCGAAGGGATGTGGTGTGAGGTAGGAAGTTTGGCATTCACATTCGCGATATGGGTCCCATGTTCGCGAAGGTTTAGGTTTAGTTTCATCGCGAACGAGATGAGTTTCCCGCGTTCGCGTAGAGTAAATGGGAGCAGTTGGGTCCTTGTTCATTTGTGCTTCGCGTTCTCGAGCTAGAGGTTGCGTTCGCGATGGGTTGAGGAGCTGAAGCTTCGTGTTCGCGTTCAGGATGTCGCATTCGCGAAGAAGGATTTAAGTGGTCAACTTTTTGGTGCTTCACGAACGCGGGGCTTCGACCGCATTCGCGAAGAAGGAAAGGGTCACCTGTGCAGAATGTTTAAATAGCCATTGTCCGCGATTTGGGTCTAACTTCCACCATTTTGAGCGATTTTGGAGTTTTTGAGAAGGATTGAAGGGGAAATCAAAGGGAAACACTTGGAGGTAAGATTTATGGACTTAATACTCGATCCTATTGTGATTTCTACCTAATTAAATATGAAATTTGTGGAATCTAAAGCCTAAAATTGGAGAGTTAGGGCTTGGAATTTGAGGGGTTGTTTGTGGTCGGATTTTGATGTATTTGATATGTATAAACTTGTGGGAGTGTAAGGATTCTAGTTTTGTAATTTTTATTGGAATCTGAGTCGTGGGCCCGGAGGTCGGGTTTGGCCAATTTCGGGATTTTTGATGTAAATTGATTATTTTCGAGTGAGCTTTGTTCCCTTAGCATGTGATGGTATAAATCTATTTTTGGTTAGATTTGTAGCGTCCGGAGGACGAATCGAGAGGCAAAGGCATCGCGGGCTAGAGTTTGGACCGGATAAAGGTAAGTAATGACTGTAAATGTTGTCTTGAGGGTATGAAACCCCGGATTTTACATTGTTGTGATACTTTGAGGTGACCCACACGCTAGATGATGAGCATGAGTTCGTGCACCGTTGGGGATTGTGACTTAGTCTGTCCCGTATGATTGTTAAATCGTGTATTTGATTGAAAATTATTTGATATCTTCGTATTTTGGAAAGTATTATCCTGTTTTGGACTAAATGTTATATTTGGGCCTCATGCCAAATGTTTTGGACCCTTAGGGGGAATTTTACTACTATTCCTCACTGATTTGACTTCATATTTGTACTCAGTCATGCTGTATTCTAATGTTTTCATAACTCAGCTATATTTACTCCGTTTTGATATTTTAAATGATATTTTGGGCTGAGCATCATGTTGTACTGTTGCCCGAGTGGCTTGAGAAATTTCTGATTGAGTGAGGCCGAGGGCCTGTGTTGTGAGGATATTGTGGGATCGGGCTACGCGCCGCAGCAGTGTTGTACTGATTCATGATTATGAGGCCGAGGGTCTGATTTGTTACGCCATGATGTGGCTTGTTATAGCGCTTGTGCTGTAAGATCCCCTCCGAAGTCTGCACACCCCCAGTGAGCGCGGGTACCCAGTGTGAGATGTGAGATTGCCCGAGGGACTGTTGTTGTTTCATGTTATTGCCCGAGGGGCTAATATGAGTGATTGTGAGGTAGCCCAATGGGCTGATTATGTTGGTATTTTGCCCGAGGGGCGATTATGGTACTTGTTTTTGCCCAAGGGGTTGATTTATGTTACTACCATTTTCTCACTATTTTCATCACTCGTTTGAACTACTGAAAGATGTTTTAAAAAGGCTTTTATTGAACTGAGACACTTTTACGATTTTACTGCTTTACTACATTGTTCTGGATTTATACTGTTTTGTTGTAGCATTATGCTGTGGTTTACGTGTTTTCTTACTACTCAGCTGCCTTTACTTTTATTACTTACTGAGTTGCCATACTTACATTACTCCCTGCACCCTGTATGCAGATCCAAGAGCCTCGGGTCACGCTAGCGAGTACTGATTGTCTTCTAGCAGGCTTTTCGGAGTTGACGAGGTAGCTCCTTGGTGTTCGCAGCCTAGTGCTGCTCCTTCCTATCTTTATTTCGCTTTGTACTAGCTTTGTATCAGACTATTTTGTCTTTTCATATTCCTAGACGAGTTGTAGATGCTCATGACTGGTGACACCCCGATGTCGGGTTGTGTTTTGGTTATTGCACTGTTTTGTCCTACCTTATACTATGGGATTTTAGCTTATTAATATCTTTAAATGACTTATTATAATGTTTTGGTTGGTTTTGAGATTTGTGTCGACTGACCTAGTTTCACGATAGGCGCCATCACGATCGGGTCCGTTTTGGGAGTCGTGATACTATAATATTAATGACTTTTAACTAAGGAAATCTATACAAGGTAAAAGTGTTATTCGATTTTAAGGTCCCTTCTAGGAGTGGCAAATGGGCGGGTCGGGTCGGATATGGTTCGGGTTGAAAACGAATAAATTATCCGACCCGACCCATATATAATACAGATAAAAACAGGTCCCTTATCCATGAATTCTTGCATATGATCACTTTTGGGAGAATTTTTAGTCTCCCTAACTTGAGGAACTCCCAATTTGAGGCTTTACAAATGTAAAAGTTAGACTCATTGGTTATCCATTTTCTAAATGGATAATATAGTTCTTATCCATATTTGACCCGCTTTTAAAAAGTTCATTATCCAATCTATTTTTAGTGGATAATATGGGTGGTTAACTGCTTTCTTTTAACCATTTTGCCACCCCTAGTCCCTTCCTACCTAGTTTAATAACGAAAAATATAATAATAAAATTTTAGGTGATCTTAAAATCCTCAAATTAGAAAAATATTTAAATGACTATTTTGTCTAGTATAAAATCTTTTTTAAAAGGGTAAAATAAGCGAATAACATTTTGCTAAGTACTTTTATGCTTTTAATATAGTATAGATAGATAGATAGATAACTATAGATTTAAATGCTCTAGTGGCGAGATGTTGCAGTTGCCCTAATATTGTGGGACGGTTCTAGTTAAATCTATCAAAGTGTTAACGTACCATTTCAATAAACGGAGAGAAAAAGAACCAAAATTCAAAATAACAATTTGTTAAAAAACTTATTTTGCCTGTTTTTCGCTTTTGGTTACCAAATTAGTCGATAAGTCTAATAGAAATAGACTAAAAAGGTGTAAAAATTATGTATAATTTGGATTTGACCAAAGATGAAATTTTATTATATTTAGCTATTTAAATTCAAGCATAATTTAAATTATTTATAACAAAACAAAAACGTTAAAGACTTGAAAATAAATATGCGTGATTGGGATTTGGACAAATATAGAATTTTATTATATTTAACTATCTAAGTTTGACACCAAGAATGATTAAATTATTTCTACCAAAATAAAAAGGGCAAAGGCTTGGGAAAAAATTGCCTAACGGTTCCTAGCGTGGTTAAAAAACAAACTTGGAAACTTAGAAGGATTTAAGAAGAGTCCTCATATTTAGGATAGTTAAAATAAGGAAGTATTTAATAAATAAATTTTTAGTTGATTTTAAAGTCCAAAATATTAGGAAAATAATTAAATAACTATTTTGTCTAGTATGAACTTTATCTTTAGAGGGTAAAAAAGGCGAATGATATTTCGCTAAAGGTCTTCCTGCTTTTAATATAGTGCTAGTTTTAGTGTAGGTACATGTGTTGCACGTGTGTATAGTGTCTATTAATTAAAAATATATACTTTGACAATAAAATAAAATATAGTATTTGTTTAAATGATAGAAAATAATTTTTCTCACACTAACATAGTAATTGTATTCAATATCTTTTGAATATGCATAGATGATGAATTTACTTAAATTAGTTGTACACTATTTTATAATTATACGTATCTTATACTCCCTTCATTTCAATTTAGATGACATGTATCGCTTATCGAGAATCAAACTTTTTGACGTTTAACGAACATTTTAAAATATTTTTTTTAATCATATTGACATGAGAAAAATTGTAACTTATAGTATTTCTCATATAATAATTGAATATTTAAATTTTAATTTTAAAATATTAAATTGAACTAATATAATTTAGCTTCAAATTTTAGTTTAATTGATTCTCAATAAGCGAAATGTGTCATCTGAATTAAAATAAAGGGAGTAGTATGATATACAAATATGTTAAATTGTGTCTCGCCTGACATCTCTTTACGAATACATTTTGTTTTTTGTTATTTCATCCTTATTTTTTAAGGTTGCATTTTCACCAATTTAATTATTAACACTATCACTGATTTTGTTTTATATTCTGATTTTGGTTTCTAACTCCTAAATTTAAGGCAAAATTTTCAATGTTATTCCAAGAGAAATTGGAATTAAATGAATTTGGAATTATAAGTCGTATTAATTTATCTAGTTATTCGGAGTTATTATTCAAGTGGAATTGCAGTAGAAGAAAGAATTTAGCTTTTGCATAAAAGTCTAATAATATTTCAAGGTCACTTTGATACGACGTTTGAGCCAGACCAAATATAACACTCTCCAATAACAACCAACTTAAAAGTGAATGATGAGAGAAAGGGAATTGAAATCTTTCTTTCGTTCTTTTCAAAATATGGTATCTAATGTATGAGGAAGTATATATATAAAAGGAAATTTTTTAATTGATTTTAACGTTCTAAATAGTAAGAAAGATTTAATAACCAAAATTTTACTTAATTGTTAAGTCCTAAATAGTAAAAAAATAATTTAAAGTATTCCAATGTGAAATCTATTTTAAGGGTAAAAAAGGAGAACGATATTTCGTTAAGGGTGTTCGTGCTTTTACTATAGTTAGATAAAGTGTAAGCTTATAAAATTGATAAATATTGATCCTATATAGCTAACTCAAAGAAGGAAAAAACTAACAAATTCACCTTAAATTTATTCTAATTTTATAATTTTATTAGTTCAATTTCACACATCGTGCTTCCTTTTTAGTTTCAATAACTACATAGCCCTTGAAGATTTAAAAAAAATCTAAAAGTATTTTTCAAAAGTTATTATCAAGTTCATTCGAGAAGACACAAATATGATTAATTAGTTATACTTTTATTATGATACTTTAGCGATTTTAAAATAAAAAAAATTAAAATCTTTTAATCTTATATCTTCTCAATATATCTCCATTCAAAAGTTTTAATGTTACCCAAGTAGTGGGGTTTTAATCGCTGATATAAAAATAAATAAATTATGATTTGCATAGTTTTGTCGAAACTTGTGTGAAAAAAAAAAGCATTACTAAAACATAACATTAATAAGGGGAGCAAATTACTGTGAAAAGATATTAAATTCAATGAGTGTGTATGTGCGTGTATACATATATATATATATATATATATATATATATATATATATATATATATATATATATATATATATATATATATATATATATATATATATATCATTTTAAATTTCTATATACTTGTACTTACTACATAGTTTAAATAAGAAAATTTTTAATTGATTTTGAAGTCCTAAATATTAGTAATATATTCAAATGATATTTTTGTTAAATATAAAATCTATTTTTAAAGGATAAAAATTCAATTAACATTTCCTATAGAGGTTTCATGCTTTTAAAATATAGATTTAGGCTTGTACAATTTAGTATGATTAAATATGTTATCAAACAATCATTTGGGTGTTTAACTGAGTATGAATTATTATTTTGTATGAATAAAATAATAATTTTCTTAATGCATATTTAATCGTTCCCGTCTTGGTTTATAAGTATTGCACCAACGATATAGTCAATTGGTATAATTTATATGCGGTAACATATTAATCAATCCTAATTCCTAAATAATTGAAGTTTTTACCAAGTTTAATAAGGAAAGATTTAATATGCAAAATTTTAATTGATCTCAAAATCCTAAATATCAGGAGAATAACTTAAATTACAGTTTTGTCTAATGTGAAGCTATTTTTAAAGGGTAAAAAGACGAACAAAATTTCGTTAACGGTCTTCGTGCTTTTAATATAGTACTAATCTCTATGTACGTGCCTCGCACATAATAATAAATGCACCTAATAGTTAATGTAACGTATGTGTATATATACTCGTTATTAGTGCACCTATTTCTTCTCTTTCTTCTTTTTCCGGGTCAATTAGTTTTGTGGCTCTTTACAAACTTATTTTTAATTTTATGACCTTACCTTCTTTTTTTTTTTTTACATATGGGAGATTTATAATTAAGAGATTTGTCTTTTACGTAGAAGAAATCTAAAAGTGTCATTTTCTTAATTTTAGAATTATAAAGAGGCATGATTACAAATAATACAATAGCTTTTGCCCCTCCGGCTATGATATTAAAATCTATATTGAAATTTGAGTCTTATCAAGCTGGTCTTGATTAATATATTAGTTTTTATGAAACTAAATGTTCTGAAATGGTTTAAGACAAGACGAACCAACATCTATATAAATGGCAAAATAATTCGAAGTTGTCTTCCAAACATAATTCTTCTAACCCACACAAATTCCTCATTATTTTTCGATAATAAATAGCACTTTTCTTGCTTTCTTATACAATTCATTTTGATAAATATTTTTGTTTGCTTTATTTTGATGAACTTCTTCATGGATGATATTCTTTGTGCATATAAAAATGGAAAGGAGAAGAAATATAGCTCCATAACGATCATCATGAACGAACAAGTTGTTATAAAATAAAAGCAATATAGTAAGAATATGTGTCACGATCCGGATTTCTATCCTCGGGAATTGTGATGGCGCCTACTAATGTGAGTTAGGCAAGCCAAACCTTTAATCTAATTACTCCATTAACCAATTATTTCTTTTTAACAAATATAAGACGATAACGTGGTAACAACGAAAATTCAAATTTAAGGGAAGACAACAATAAGATTTATGAAAACTGCATCTATTACAAATACTTAAGCCTTAACCACCCAAAACCTGGTGTATGTGATGACCTATCACTTGTTTTAAAACGAATTTTTCGTGTTCTGAGGCCTTGAAAACCTCATTTAGAATTACCTCGATTTGCGTGCGCAGTCCGAGCACGTAGCCGGAAAGCTTAAATATGATAATCTGTGAAAAACGATAAGTTTTGATTATAAAATGAGATAATTTGACTTCGGTCAACGTTTTGGGTAAACGGACCCGGACTCGTGATTTGATGGTCCCGGAGGGTCCGTAGGAAAATATGGGACTTGGGCGTATGCCCAGAATCGAATTTCGAGGTCCCAAGCCCGAGAACTGAATTTTTAAAGGAAATTATTTTCTGGAATTGTTTAAAGAAATTTGAAATGAAATTTGATTAGAACATGATGGTATCGGGCCCATATTTTGGTTCCAGCACCCGGTACAGGTCTTATGTATGATTTAAGATATTTTGTGGAATTTGGTGAAAAACGGATGTCATGTGACGTAATTCAGACTTAAATCACAAAATTTATGTTTAAAGAAGTTTTGAGAAAATTTCATTGATCTCGAGACTTAATTTGATGCTCATGATGTTATTTGGATGATTTGATTACATGAGTAGGTCCATATGATGTTTTTGAGTTAGTATGCACACTTGGTTTGGAGTTCCGAGGGCTCGGGTGAGTTTCGGGTAGGTTAGGGATGTTTGCACAAAAACGTGTGCGACAGCGGAAGGGGGCCAGTGCGGTCCGCGGCCAGTTTCGGGCGGTGCGCGGTGGAGGCCTGTGCGGCCGCAGTCCACTTCGTGCGGTCCACACAGGGCACTGGACTTCAGTACCTCAGGAATGCCTGTGCGGCCGCAGTCCATTTTGTGCGGTCCACACAGGGGGTCTGAGAGGGGTATAAATAGACGAGATTTTTAATTATTTTGCATTTTTCAAACCCCAAAAATATAAGAGGCGATTTTTCAAACAACCTTTCTTCTCCAAATCAATTGTAAGTCATTTTTAACTAGTTTTTTTCGATCATTGACATCTTTTAACATGATTTCAACTTCAAATCAATTATTTTCATGGGGGAATTGGGTGTTTTGGGTAGAACCTAGGTTTTTCAAAAATTGGGGATTTGGACCTCGATTTGAGGTCCAATTTCAAAACAAATTACATATTTGAGCTCGTGGGGGGATGTGTAATCGGGTTTTGGTTCGAACCTCAGATTTTGACCACGTGGGTCGGGGCAATTTTGACTTTTTAGGTAAAACTTTTGAAAACTCATTTTCATGCATTCAAATTGATTCATCTAGCGTTTATTTAAGTAACTTGTGGCTAGATACGAGCGAATTGGCGGAGGAATCGAGGGGTAAAGCTATAATTGAAACTTGAGTTGTGTTCGAGACATCGAGGTAAGTGTTTGGTCTAACCTTAGCTTGAGGGATTAGGTGTTGAGTCTTATTTTCTACGTGATACTTGTTGAGTACGACGTATAGGCATGGTGACGAGTATCTATACGTTGGTGTCTCACATGACCGTGAGTCTTTAAATTTTGAAGATCTTGATTTCGTTGTATCTTTCATGCCTTGGTGATGATTTCTAAGTGTTGTGGAAAGTTTGTGGAAGGAATTGTAACCTTTGAACATCGAGGAGCATTGGCTCAAGTTATATTATGAATTGTGAAAATATATGAGATGATTGAACCCTTTGGAGCATTGGCTCAAGTTATATTATGAATTGTGAAAGTATATGAGATGATTGAACTCTTTGGAGTATTGGCTCAAGTGGTAAAGTGAGTTATGAAATAAAAGTGAAAGTAAGAGAAAGAGTTATTAAATTGTCCCCTTACCGGGATATTGTTGCTTTGTTGATTATCTCTCTTGCCGGGATGTTGAGATTATTAATGTTGTTCCCTTACCGGGATTTAATTGTTTAGCTGTTATTCCCTTGCCCCTTTGCTTGTGATTGTTGTTTGGGTGAGGAAGAGTGTTAAAGCACGAAGGATGATGTCGTGCATTGTTTGCTATTGTGAGGAAAGAGTGTAAAGCATGAAGGGTGATGTCGTGCCGTACGATGTACCATTCCGTACCAGTTTTCATTTATTATATGGTGAGGAAAGAGAGTAAAAGTACGAAGGGTGGTGTCGTGCACATCTTTATTATATGATTGATTTGGTGAGGACGAAGGTAAAAGCACGAAGGGTGATGTCGTGTACACTTTTATTATAAAATTGCTTTGGAGAGGACGAGAGTAAAAGCACTAAGGGTGATGCCGTACAAATTGTTGATTTCTGATTCTTTGTTGATATTCGAGTTATGTGGTTTCTTTCCTTACCTAGATGCTTTCTATTCGGAAATATTATCTCCCCACAGCATGTTTTCCCCTCCCACATTGACTGGTTATTTTCTGTATTTCTTTTCCGCTGTATATACATTTGAATTGCATAGGTTTATTTGGTAGTCTGGTCCTAGCCTCGTCACTACTTCGCCGAGATTAGGCTAGACACTTACCGGCACATGGGGTCGGTTGTGCTGATACTACACTCTGCACTGTGTCCAGATCCAGGAGCAGCTTTCGGACAATAGTTGGAGTGCTTCCTTCAGTCCACCCAGAGACCCAAGGTAGACTGCAGGTGTCCGTAGGCCCTGGCATCTCCCTCTATCTCTACTTCCTGTTTCATTCTCTCTTATTCGGAAACAACGTACTGTTATTTCTTCAGACCTTGTATGTAGAAATCTTAGATAGTCTGTGACTCTGTGACACCAGGTTTTGGGTATTTGAGGTTTTAAAAGTTGTAATTGACGTAGACTTAAGATATTTAATTGTTGACTTCCGCTAAATTATTTAAAATTCTGTTGTTATCATGTTCTCGCCTTGTGTTTGTTAAAATGAAACAATGGAAGCGTAACAAGTAGTTAAGGTTTGGCTTGCCTAACTCCCATTAGTAGGCGCCATCACGACCCCCGAGGTTGGAAAATCCGGGTCGTGACAGGTTTTTATCAGAGCTCTAGGTTACATAGGTCTTACAGTTCACATACAAGCTTAGTAGAGTCTGAGGGATCGGTACAGAGACGTCTGTATTTATCCCCCAGAGGCTACAGAGTTAGGAAAAACTTCACATTTGTTCTTTCTCGTCGTGCGGTTTTGTTTCTCATGTCAATTGAACTTCTACACTGTTCTTTCGCAGATGGCGAGGGCACGCGCTTCCTAATCCTCTGCTCAGTAGCCCGAGCCCCCAGTAACCGCTCCCACAAGGGGTCGAGGCCGTGCTAGAGGCCGAGGTAGGGGCAGATCTCAGCCCCGAGCAGCAGCTCCAGTGACGGAGCCTCAGGTTGATTTTGATGAGGAGGTTCCGGCTCTAGCAGTTCAGGCGGGCCCAACTCAGGTCCCAGAGGGGTTTATTGCTACCCCAGTTCTTCAGGATGCTCTGGTTCGATTAGTGAGCCTCATGGAGAGTGTCACCCGGGCAAGCTTGCTTCCTGTAGCACCAGTCATCTCTCAGGCTGAAGGAGGGGCCCAAACTCCTGCTACTCACACTCCGGAGCAGGTAGCTCCTCAGATTCAGACTCTAGCGGTTCAGCTAGTTAGAGTAGTACAGCCGGGTGTGGTAGCTCAGACCGGTGATGGAGCGGCTATGTTCGTCGATGCTTTGTGAAGACTGGATAGGTTCACCAAGCTCTTCACTTCTACTTTCAGCGGTGCATCTACTGAGGATCCCCAAGATTATCTAGACAGCTGCCACGAGGTTCTCAGGAACATGGGCATTGTTGAAACGAATGGGGTCGATTTGCTACTTTTCACTTGTCTGGATCCGCCAAGACTTGGTGGAGGGATTATTGCTTAGCAAGACCAGCCGGATCGCCAGCCTTGACTTGGGAGCAGTTTACAATGTTACTCCTGTCACACCTCCTTTTTCCGCACCCGAGGGGGTCCAAGAGAGTTTTTTCCAATTAAAGGACAATCGAAACGGGATTGGTTTGTTTATTTCAGAGTCGCCACTTGGGAGATTTAGGGTGTCCCAAGTCACCAATTTAATCCCGAATCGAGGAAAAGAATGACTCCATATTACAGTCTGCGCACCAGAAATCCGGATAAGGAATTCTGTTAACCCGGGAGAAGGTGTTAGGCATTCCCGAGTTCCGTGGTTCTAGCACGGTCGCTCAACTGTTATATTCGGCTTGATTATCTGATTTTTATACAAATATGAACTTATGTGCAAATTTTATCTTTTAACCGCTTTTATCATCTATTGTTATTTTTATCAAGAATTGCAACATCGTGGAAACACATCTCGAACCACGTCACAATCAATGTACCCGTGATTAGAGATACATTTTGACTCCGTTGAGATTTGGATTTGGGTCACATATATGTGCACCCGAGTTTAAGAAGGTAAGATTTATTAAGGCGCGTCCTAAAGCAACTAGCGTATTGTTATTTTGGGAAGGCCGTAAAATTCGCTAAACGGCCTGTCCCGAATTCTAAGTATTTTAATATATACATTTTGTGAGGGCCCCACAATCTGTGCATTTTATTTGGCGAGGCTTGTCTCATTTTATTTAAAAGGATAAACCTACAGTGACTACATTTCTCTATTAAGTTCGTCTCTAAAATAAAAGAAAATTTCTTAATTATTTACATGCTGAAAAACGTAACTTATTTATTAGTTCACGGCTAATGCGAATGGAAAATTGCGATCGAGTTTGTACAAAGAAAAACTGCTTTCATTCTATATTCTATTATTCAATAATACTAGAACATGAGATTGACGCACAATAATATCGAAACAGATTATCTATTTTTAGATGAAGAAATTAAACGTATGCAACCTTATTTATTGACGGGCACACATATGAGGTTCAGTTAATTATTTCTACACACAAAGGCGAAAAGACCAAAATGACTTTATCTAACTTAGGTGGTATTACTACATGTTTTAGGCAACCCTTATCCAATAATATAACCTACACGATTTTGTTGTTTATACATATATTTTCCCAAATTGTATAGCATGCTTTTGAAATATGCGTTATATACTGGTGAGCCAAGGTAAAACAAACGTGATTACTACATTACCCTTCTTAATCGACCCTATACGAAACCACTAATTTTGATTATGATACACCGTCAAATTACTGGACCAAACTCTTATAGAATGAAAACTAATCCATTACATAGTATGGGGTCAAACTTTACATGTAGGGTATACAGAATGCTTTAAACTGTAACAGTAGAAGATGAAAATCACTACACTAAGTTCAAACAACCATTCTCTTTAGACTCTTAATCATGCTCCAAGTTCATCACTACACCAGTGATATTAGAATGTGTACCTGAATGCTGGACAATAAGAATGAGAAGAAGAAGAATGATATCAGCAACAATCGAACAGACAGCAGTAACACAGCAGTATCACAACAGCAACAAACAGCAACAATACAACCACTAGTTCATGAACAACCAACAGCAGTTCCCACAATGATAAACCCACAAATGGTCGGGCATCAATCAACAATCCCAGAACAGAATGGTAGACCAACAGAAAAACCCAGGATGTTTGATGCAATAGTAAAAGCAGTTCACTAATCACAACAACTTGACCAATAACTAACAACCAACTTAATAACAACAAAACCAGGCTCAAATTAGCAGCATACAGAAGCCCAGATTTCAGTAATAATCTCGCAAGGAAATCAGAATACACTCTCAGCTGTTCCCAGAACCTTCAGCTGTTTTTTTTAAGAACTGTTTTCTGTTTTTCGTTTCTCCTTTCCTCCCTCTTTTTTAGCTTTTTTTCTTCTGTCCCTGCTTAGCTTGTGTTCCCCCTATTTATTCTAGCATCAGCCCATTCAGAACAGCCTGTTAGACCATTCAAAACCCCCCTCCTATGTTCTCCTGCTGTCTTTCCACTCAAAGATAAAAATAAACCCTTCCCATGAGATTCCCCTGACAAAAACTATTAAAATGCCTTATCATTTATTAAACTAAAACCAAGCATGGGCAGCAGGAATGTAATCTGACAGCACATGCTGTCCAATTATTTTAATTCCTTAACAGCTGACCATACACATGCTGCCCACAATCTAAACCAAGTGAACATGCCATCCATTTAAAAACCACAGTCTGAACTGCAACTATAACACACCCTCAAATGTTTTCTGATTCAAATTGAACAAATCTCAGGCAACACACTCAGTTCCTAATTGAATTCAACAAAATTTCAGCAGATAAACCAATGACAAGGATCAGATTATCACCATTCCAAGCTGAACTAATTGACGACGTATATCGACTCGACTATACTAATTGTAATACATACAATCGAAGCCAATGATCAGAATTCCAAAAGTATCAACATGTGATTCAAATTGTACTGACTAAACAAAGTTGTACTGGGGACTAATTAATCAATCAAATTTAAATTCAGTTGATTGTACAACTTATAAACACACACAAAATGAAGAAGGGCTTGACCAAATACAGAAACCTTGGGCAAAGTGGACGGGGCAGTCAAAATTCAAAGCAAATCAACTAAAAACATTTAGCCATACAAACAGACCTTTAACTATAACAAAACACATGAACTGATAAAGAAAAAGGGAAAGCAAAAATACCTTGGAGTCTTGGAAAAATTAGCAAATCCTAACTCGGATTTGAATCAACCTTTCTTGGGGTTGAACGGACTTTAATCGAAGTGTTCTCAACTGAGAACACTTCGATTAAGGTCCATTAGACCCTAATCATCTGGTTTAAACGGACACAGACCGGACATCAGGATTTCTAGGGTTCCTAAAGGCAGATTTGGGATTTATGCTTCCCTAGTTAGATTCGGACCAAACCAAGCCTGGTTTGGTCACGAGGGAGGTCAGGGGAGTGTCTGGTATGAACCTGGGGTAGATCGGTGTAGATCGGAGTTCTGCTCGAATCTTCAAATGAAGATTCGAGCAACTAGGGACTGATTCGAACTAAGCGGTTGATGGATTTGGATTCAGGGTGGTGAGGTGCATCTAGGGTGTTAAGGCGGTGGTCACCGGCGTCCTTGCCGCCGGGTTTAATGGTGAGGGAAAAGGGGGCGGCGTTAGGGTTTCATGGGGTTCAGGGTCTGGTGAAGAAGACGACTACAGGGGTGCTTGGATAGGGGGGGCAGGGTATGATATGGAAGCTTTTATACGGGGTGGATGGTTGGGTCTTGTCCGTTAGATCACTTGAGATCAACGGCCTAGATTCAAAGGTTAATCCAAACGGTGTCGTTTGGTTTAGCATTAGGATCGGGTAGGTCCGGGGTTGAATGGGTTGGGTTCGTATGTGGGTACGAGGGATATAATCTTGGCCGTTGATCCTTCTGAGATCAACGGTCTAGATCGAAAGTGGCTCAACGACGTCATTTGGCAGGTGGTGTGGCCAGTTCAACTGGACCGGGTAAACAGGGCTTCAGGATTGGGTTGTTTGGTTTGGGCTTGTTCATTTTAGTTCAAATTGGCCCAATCAGAAGATCCTTTAATTTTCCAATAAAAATGTCAAATAACACTATACAAACATCACAATTAACACACATTAACATTTAATTAAAATAACATCACTTAATGACGAAATAAAAACAAAAGATGCATTTTTTGTGATTTTCCTAATTAAAGTTTAATTAATTCCTAAATGCACAATTAAATTGTAAATGCGCATGTGACACATATTTTTTTTCATTTTTCTTAATTAAAGTATAAATAAACATGCACAGACAAATACAAACAATACACAAAATTCACAACAAATGCAAACTATCAAAAACTATTTGGGAGTAATTCTTTCATAGGGCAAAAATCACGTGCTTACAGCTGCCCCTCTTTTCCCGAAGACACAAAGGGTTTTCGTGCAAAGATAAAGTTAGCGATTTTTGCTCATCCGAGTACTCTATGTGAAGCTTTTTTTGGAAAAAGATTTGACCGAACCTTCGCTTCAGAGGTTTCCTACATATCCTGGGCTGAACAGGAATCAGGTCAATGTAGTTCAGGAAGTTTTGGTAGCTGGGACTACCGCGTGACTGTAATGTTCGCTGCTGTTGTGTACTTTTACATGCTGCTGTATGTTGTTATTGCTTACCGATCTCCTTGTTACACCGTGCTAAAAATAAAAACAAGAAGCTAGGCTAGACTACGGATCATAAGATCTCATCTATCTTCAACTTGTTCTTGTTGCCTTGCTTTCTTGTCGTCTTGTGTTTCCTCCAGTGCTTTTCTTCCATGAATTTGGGGATGACACTGGTCCTTTGCCTTTCTGAATGCCAGTTTTCATCATTTTACTTGGTCCGCTGGGGACATGGCTTTCTTCATTAAGCTTTTCAGTGGTTCCTCTGGTGGTACGGCTCTCTTCATCAGATTTGATATGTCGGGCATGATTTGATGTTCACAAGCCATTTTTTTTTCAAAACGCGTCGTTTCTTTCCTTTTGACACATGCACTTGAGTTAGCAATCTTCTGCTTCCTGGTGCTGGGGATTTTTATTGTTTCCTGCTAGGTATACCTGCTGTAACCTTCGGCCTTCCGGTGGGGTTACTGCTCTTAAAATCTGAAATATTTAAACTAAAACATGAAAGTTATTCCTCTCGTTATACAGGTGGGCGCCTATTTAAACTAGGGCTGAAAAGTATTCCTCTCGTTATACAGGTGGGCGCCTATTTAAACTAAGACTGAAAATTATTCCTCTTGTTATACAGGTGGGCGCCTATTTAAACTAAGACTGAAAATTATTCCTCTCGTTATACAGGTGGGCGCCTATTTAAACTAAGACATGAAAATTATTCCTCTCGTTATACAGGTGGGCGCCTATTTAAACTAAGACATGAAAATTATTCCTCTCGTTATACAGGTGGGCGCCTATTTAGACTAAGACTGAAAATTATTCCTCTCGTTATACAGGTGGGCGCCTATTTAAACTAAGACATGAAAATTATTCCTCTCGTTATACAGGTGGGCGCCTATTTAGACTAAGACTGAAAATTATTCCTCTCGTTATACAGGTGGGCGCCTATTTAAACTAAGACATGAAAATATTCCTCTCGTTATACAGGTGGGCGCCTATTTAAACTAAAATATGAAAATTATTCCTCTCGTTATACAGGTGGGCGCCTATTTAAACTAAGACATGAAAATTATTCCTCTCGTTATACAGGTGGGCGCCAATTTAAACTAAGACTGAAAATTATTCCTCTCGTTATACAGGTGGGCGCCTATTTAAACTAAGACATGAAAATTATTCCTCTCGTTATACAGGTGGGCGCCTATTTAAACTAAGACATGAAAATTATTCCTCTCGTTATACAGGTGGGCGCCTATTTAGACTAAGACTGAAAATTATTCCTCTCGTTATACAGGTGGGCGCCTATTTAAACTAAGACATGAAAATTATTCCTCTCGTTATACAGGTGGGCGCCTATTTAAACTAAGACATGAAAATTATTCCTCTCGTTATACAGGTGGGCGCCTATTTAAACTAAGACTGAAAATTATTCCTCTCGTTATACAGGTGGGCGCCTATTTAAACTAAGACTGAAAATTATTCCTCTCGTTATACAGGTGGGCGCCTATTTAAACTAAGACATGAAAATTATTCCTCTCGTTATACAGGTGGGCGCCTATTTAAACTAAGACATTAAAATTATTCCTCTCGTTATACAGGTGGGAGCCTATTTAAACTAAGACATGAAAATTATTCCTCTCGTTATACAGGTGGGCGCCTATTTAGACTAAGACTAAAAATTATTCCTCTCGTTATACAGGTGGGCGCCTATTTAAACTAAGACATGAAAATTATTCCTCTCGTTATACAGGTGGGCGCCTATTTAGACTAAGACATGAAAATTATTCCTCTCGTTATACAGGTGGGCGCCTATTTAGACTAAGACTGAAAATTATTCCTCTGGTTATACAGGTGGGCGCCTATTTAGACTAAGACTGAAAATTATTCCTCTCGTTATACAGGTGGGCGCCTATTTAAACTAAGACTTGAAAAGTATTTATCTCGTTATACAGGTGGGCGCCTATTTAAACTAAGACTGAAAAGTAAATCTCTCGTTATACAGGTGGGCGCCTATTTAAACTAAGACATGAAAATTATTCCTCTCGTTATACAGGTGGGCGCCTATTTAAACTAAGACTGAAAGTTATTTCTCTCGTTATACAGGTGGGCGCCTATTTAGACTAAGACTGAAAATTATTCATCTCGTTATACAGGTGGGCGCCTATTTAAACTAAGACATGAAAATTATTCCTCTCGTTATACAGGTGGGCGCCTATTTAAACTAAGACATGAAAATTATTCCTCTCGTTATACAGGTGGGTGCCTAGTTAAACTAAGACTGAAAAGTATTCCTCTCGTTATACAGGTGGGCGCCTATTTAGACTAAGACTGAAAATTATTCCTCTCGTTATACAGGTGGGCGCCTATTTAAACTAAGGCATGAAAATTATTCCTCTCGTTATACAGGTGGGCGCCTATTTAAACTAAGACATGAAAGTTATTCCTTTCGTTATACAGGTGGGCGCCTATTTAAACTAAGACATGAAAATTATTCCTCTCGTTATACAGGTGGGCGCCTATTTAGACTAAGACTGAAAATTATTCCTCTAGTTATACAGGTGGGAGCCTATTTAAACTAAGACATGAAAAATATTCCTCTCGTTATACAGGTGGGCGCCTATTTAAACTAAGACTGAAAAGTATTCCTCTTGTTATACATGTGGGCGCCTATTTAAACTAAGACATGAAAATTATTCCTCGCATTATACAGGTGGGCGCCTATTTAAACTAAGACTAAAAATTATTTCTCTCGTTATACAGGTGGGCGCCTATTTAAACTAAGACATGAAAATTATTCCTCTCGTTATACAGGTGGGCGCCTATTTAAACTAAGACTGAAAAGTATTTGAATTTTACTCCTCGTTCCTCCGAGAAAATTTTTTGACAACGGCAGAAAATTTTCTGCCCCGATTTTGGTGTCCTTTATGGCATTGCATCTTGCTGCCATCATCAACCTTTATTTTCCTGCAGCAGACAAAAGGATTTAGTTAGTTTTAATCATGGTGGACAGCGGTGTCCTTCCCGTTGGGGGATGATTTTTCTTTTCTTTTCCTTGCTCTGTGCTCCAACAAATGGTGGGTGGTTAAAATTGCTTGCTGGGGGTGCCCTGCCTGCTAGGGATGGTTTTCCATTTATCCCCTTTTCTGCTTTCTCTTTACAGGACATGCTGTGGGAGTCTGCTTTACTCCCGAAACCACTCCCTTTAGGAGTTTACTTCCTCCAAGAACTGCAAGGCACAACATTGCATCGCCTGGGGCTAGCCTTTAGGACGGTTGGGGTTATCTTGCATCGGATTAATTTCTCTTTCCTGTGGCGTCTGACCACTTCGGACTTGGGCCCATGATTTGTCGGCATTCTGCGGGGACATCTTCTCAGAATTTGGTCCACAAGTCCTTCACCCGTCTTTTCCCGCTCTCTTTACCCTTAACTTTCTGCACAATTTGTCCTTTGGTTTTTGCAACCGACGCCTTTTGTCTCATTGCCTCGGCCTATCCTCTTCGTATTTTGCTTTTGTACCCCTTCGGCCTCTGGTAGCAAACTTTGAAAAATCCTTTTCAAAACGAATTTTTAGAAAGAAAAATGAAAAAGATAGAAAAGGAGAAAAATCTTTCTGAACCAATACTTGGTGGAAAAAGGAATTCAGAAGAACCTATCTGGATGACATGACTGGTCCTTGTGATCATGACGTGCACCATAGATTCCCGACCCAGTCTATTTGTATCAATCAACTTGCCTGATGACCTTACTTGCTGGGGATAAATGGGTGTCCATTTATTTGCGAACGTGGACCCTTTTGTTGATCTGTCTTGTCGCCTCATAGTGCCCTTCGAGGGGTTTTCACTAATGAGACTCGCTCTTTTCTCTCAGCTCCCGGCACCTTATGGTGCCTGTGAAGGTTTTCACCGATAAGACTCTCTCGTTTCATATCTCTCATCTTTCGTCGCCTTGTGGTGCCTGCGAAGGTTTTCACCGCCAAGACCCTCTCATTTTATTTCTTCAACGGAGAATTGGAGTACTGTCGATATGACCCTCTATTCTGGAGATTCCTTTGGACTATCAATTCATTTCCAGTTTTATGATCCTCTTCTTTGCCGGGGATTAGTGTATTATTCTCGGCTTTATCTGCCTAACTTGGCACCTGTTGGAGGGTGATCGGGAGGTCTTTTTTGGACGTCGATGTTGGTTTTGGTGTGGGGTAAAAAGAAAAGTTATCAAAAGTTTGAAATAACTCTGACGGGTGAGCCACTACAACTTTTGGAATCAAACCTTCGCTGGAACTTTTAAAACATAACCTCTGCCCCAGTTTTCTGGCTTGGGGGATTTTATTTTTTTACACTATGTTGAGCTACGTGCGTTACGCACACTGTGCCTACTATGCACACTTATGTACACTATGCACACTATGAACACTATGACTGAGCCGTGAGGCGCCTACGTATTCTCTTTGAGGAATCAGGTCAAACGTAGTTCCCAACGGTTTTGTATTTCTTGTGATTTTTATCTCTTTTTTTTCTTTTTCTTTTTTTTTTCATTTTCTCTTAAAAATTTTCTTTTCTTTTTCTTTCTCTTTTTCATATCTTTTCCATTAGTGATTCCAAAAGAGGGGTATGAAAGAATAACTTAAGGCTCAAAAGGGGGAAACAAGGATAAAAAGTGTTTGGATAGAAGAAAGAATTGCCTCCGTCATTTCATTATCCAATAAGTACCAAGTACAAACAAACGAACCAATAATTGCCATAATCAAAGAAATTACGCATAATATCTCTTGACTGCATCTGAATTGATAGCCATGTTGACACATCTTCCCTCGATATCCTTCATACACAAAGCACCGTTGGACAACACTCTGGTCACGATATAAGGCCCTTGCCAATTTGGGGCGAACTTGCCTTTTGCCTCGACCTAATGCGGGAGGATCCGCTTCAATACTTGCTGCCCTACTTAAAACTTCCTGGGGCGTACCTTCTTATTGTATGCCTTTGCCATTCTCTTCTGATACAGCTGACCATGGCATACTGCTGCCAATCTTTTCTCGTCTATCAAGCTCAATTGTTCCAATCGAGCTTTGACCCATTCGTCATCATCAATCTCGGCTTCCGCAACAATTCGGAGGGACGGAATTTCGACCTCTGCTGGTATTACGGCCTTAGTTCCGTACACCAACAAATAAGGAGTCGCACCTATGGAAGTCCGGACAGTAGTGCGATAACCTAACAAAGCAAAGGTTAATCTCTCGTGCCATTGTCTAGATCCTTCCACCATCTTTCGCAGTATCTTCTTGATGTTTTTATTGACTGATTCGACCGCTCCATTCGCCTTGGGACGATATGGGGTGGAATTGTGGTGTGTAATCTTGAATTGTTGGCATACCTCTCTCATCAAGCTGCTGTTAAGATTTGCACCATTGTCTGTAATGATCACTTTTGGGATCCCAAATCTGCAGATGATATGGGAGTGAACAAAATCCACCACTGACTTTTTAGTTACCGACTTGAAGGTTTTAGCTTCGACCCATTTGGTGAAGTAGTCGATGGTCACCAGAATGAACCTATGGCCGTTGGATGCTAGCGGCTCGATAGGCCCAATGACATCCATGCCCCATGCAACAAACGGCCAGGGTGCTGACATCGTATGTAACTCTGTTGGCGGCGAATGAATCAGATCTCCATGTATCTAACACTGATGGCATTTCCTCATGAAAGTGGTACAGTCATGCTCCATGGTGAGCCAGTAATACCCTGCTCGAAGGATCTTTCTTGCCAATACATATCCGCTCATATGCGGCCCGCAAACTCCAGCATGTACCTCTGCCATAACCGTCGTGGCTTGACCGGCGTCTATACATCTTAACAATCCCAAGTCCGGGGTTCTTCTGTACAAAACTCCTCCGTTGAGGAAGAAACCATTCGACAGACGCCGAAGGGCTCTTTTTTGGTCTCCAGTGGCCTGTTCCGGATATATCCCCATTTTGAGGTACTCTTTGATATCATGAAACCAGGGCTTGCCATCTGCTTCCTCTTCCACCGCGTTGCAATAAGCGTGCTGATCACGAACCTGGATGTGCAGAGGGTCGATGTACATTTTGTCGGGGTGGTGTAACATTGATGCTAGGGTGGCCAATGCGTCCGCAACCTCGTTATGAATTCTCGGGATATGTTTGAATTTCACCGATCGAAATCGCTTGCTCAGATCGTGCAAGCATTGTCGATATGGTATAAGTTTCAAATCCCATTTTTTCCATTCACCCTGAATTTGATGTACCAAGAGGTCCGAGTTTCCCAAGACCAAAACGTCTTGGACATCCATGTCCGCAGCTAATCGCAGACCCAAAATGCAAGCTTCATACTCGGCCATATTATTGGTGCAATAGAAGCGTAGTTGAGCTGTAACAGGATAGTGGCGTCCTGTTTCGGAAATGAGTACTGCTCCTATTCCAACCCCTTTCGCGTTCGCGGCTCCATCGAAGAAAAGCTTCCAACACGGTTCCTCGGGTAACTCCAACTCACTTGTATGCATCACTTCTTCGTCGGGAAAATACGTTCTTAAAGGCTCGTATTTTTCATCAACGGGATTCTCTGCCAAATGGTCGGCCAGCGCTTGGGCTTTCATGGCCGTCCTCGTCACATAGACGATATCGAACTCTGTGAGCAGAATTTGCCATTTTGCCAATCTCCCTGTGGGCATAGGTTTCTGAAAGATATACTTCAATGGGTCCAAACGGGATATGAGATAAGTAGTATACGAGGACAGGTAGTGCTTCAACTTCTGAGCTACCCAAGTTAGGGCGCAACATGTTTTCTCGAGTTGAGTGTACTTGACCTCATATACTGTGAATTTCTTGCTAAGATAATAATGGCCTGCTCCTTCCTTCCTGTGTCATCATATTGCCCCAGTACACAACCAAATGAATTTTCCAGGACCGTCAGATAAAGAATTAAGGGCTTCCCTGGCTTAGGCGGAACCAACACGGTGGATTAGACAGATACCCTTTGATTTGGTCGAAAGCCTCTTGGCACTCTGTCGTCCAACTTACCGCAACATCCTTTTTCAACAGCTTAAATATGGGCTCGCAAGTTGTTGTGAGTTGAGCGATGAACCTGCTGATGTAATTGAGTCTACCCAACAGACTCATTACCTCTGTTTTGTTCTTTCGCGGTGGCAAATCTCGGATGGATTTGATCTTGGATGGGTCTAACTCAATACCCCGTCGACTGACGATGAATCCTAACAGCTTTCCTGATGGAACCTCGAATGTGCATTTGGCCGGGTTGAGCTTGATATCATACCTTCAGAGTCTTTGGAAGAATCTCCTTAGGTCTGCTACATGGTCTTCCTGACGCCAAGACTTTATGATCACATCATGTACGTACACCTCAATTTCTTTGTGTATCATGTCGTGAAACACAGTAGTCATTGCTCGCATGTACGTTGCCCCGGCATTCTTCAATCCGAACGGCATTACCCAATAGCAGTAAGCTCCCCATGGCGTAATAAAAGCTGTCTTTTCCGCATCTTCCTCGTCCATCAGGATCTGATGATAACCCGTATAGCAATCCACAAAGGATCCGATCTCGCGCCCAGCGCAATTATCGATCAGGATATGGATGTTGGGCAATGGAAAATTATCCTTGGGACTTGCTTTGTTGAGGTTGCGGTAGTCGACGCACACCCTGATTTTCCCATCCTTCTTTGGAACTGGTACCACATTGGCCAACCACTCGGGATATCGAGTGACCCGAATGACCTTCGCCTGCAGCTGCTTAATCACCTCTTCTTTGATCTTTACACTCATTTCTGTTTTAAATTTCCTTAGCTTTTGCTTGACCGGAGGGTATGCCGGGTCAGTGGGCAATTTGTGAACCACTAAATTGGTGCTTAATCCCGGCATATCATCATATGACCATGCAAAAACATCTTTGAATTCCACGAGGGTTTTGATCAATTCTTCCCTGACATTTGGCTCAATGTGGATGCTGATTTTGGTTTCTCTGACATTATCAGCGTCTCCTAGATTCACAGCCTCAGTGTCATTTAGGTTAGGCTTGGGTTTCTCTTCAAATTGGCACAGTTCTCGGTTTATCTCTTCGAAGGCTTTATCTTCGTCATATTCAGATTCATCGTCATAAATGACCTCTTGCATCATTGAGTCGGATTCAGATTGATTTATTAGACTAGGTCGAAGATCCGTTGTGCATGCCATGTCATTAGAACCAGTAAAAAGAGAACTGTTCAGAAAGAAAAAGAACAAAACAAAATTAAAATGAGACAAAAGAAGAGAACTTTATTAAACTTGCGGGATAAAAGGGTTCACACTTTTACAAAACAAAAGTAAAATTTGGATTACACCCTGGAATAATCCGAACAAAACAAAACAAACAAAACATAAATCAAAGCCTACTACCAAGACTCCCCTCGGACAGGAAGAGGAGTAACTGTCCAATTGTTGGTTTTGGCCTCAGGCCCCACAAACTGTATCTCTGCTCTGCTGGAACCTTCTCCAGCTTCTACCATACTGACATCAGCGAATAGCCGCTCGAAACTCTGATTCAGGTCCCCATCCATACCAATCAATGGTCCTAGAATCTTTGGGACCGGTGGCCCCTTGGCACTTGCTATGACAAAAGACTTTGAGAGACGTGGCACGGGTTTGGGAAGATACCAGACTTTCTTCTTCATTTTCCGCGCTTTCTTTACATCTGTTGCGCTTGGATGAACCCCAACCCAAAAGTTTCCAAATTTTTAGGCAGGGAGACAGGTTGGACAATCCCATGAAGCTCGACTCCCAAGCCTTTTCCTGGCACAAATCCATTACCCAGCATTTCCGAGACCATCATGACTGTTGCGGCAGCTACCCTAGGGTGCGGGATGATTTCTCCTTCAGAAATTTTGTTTGCCGACACTGTATCGAAAATCTGGTAGACCCAAGTACCTTTGTCATCATCGGTCTCTATGAAGGGCACAATGGCACCACCCATGGTGCACGCCGTGTCTTCGCCGTGCAGTACGACCTCTTGTCTATCCCACTCGAACTTAATCATCTGATGTAGGGTGGAAGGCACCGCTTTGGCTGCATGAATCCACGGCCGTCCTAACAGAAGGTTATAAGATACTGTGGCATCTAGCACCTGGAACTCCATGGTAAACTGGACCGGACCGATGGTCAACTCAAGTACAACATCCCCTACAGCGGCTGTTTCATTTCCGTCAAATCCTCGGACACAGATGCTATTCTTGTGGATTCTTCCGTGGTCGATCTTTAACTGGTTCAGGGTGGATAATAGACAAATATTGGCACTTGAACCGTTATCCACCAATACCCGAGTAACTACCGAGTTTTCACAATTGACAGTTAGGTAGAGAGCTTTATTATGCTCTGTACCTTCCACCGGCAGATCATCATCTGAGAATGTTACCTTGTTCACCTCGAAAATCTTGTTGGCAATGGTTTCCAGGTGGTTTACAGAAATCTCGTTGGGCACATGAGCTTCGTTCAATATCTTCATCAGGGCCCGACGATGTTCCTCAGAATGGATCAGTAATGATAGCAGCGAGATCTGGGCTGGTGTTTTCCTCAGCTGTTCGACCACGGAGTAGTCCTGCACTTTCATCTTCCTCAAGAACTCCTCAGCCTCTTCTTCGGACACAGGTTTCTTGGTTGTAGCGGGGTTGGTTCTTCTCAGCTCCACCGGAGCAAAACACCGCCCAGATCGAGTCAGCCCTTGCGCTTTACAACTGACTTCCTCCACTTGTTTTCCTTTGTACATCACCACTGCCTTTTCATATTTCCAAGGCACGGCCTTGCTATTAATCATCGGTAGCTGGACTACAGGCTTTATGGTGACCAGTTCCTTGTATACCCCTTTCAACACAACTGCAGGTGTGGGTGGAGTCCACGGTATTACCAACTTGTTTGGCTCGGGTTCGCTTGTTATGGCGGATGGGCTCTTTCCCAATATCACTACTGGCTTGACGCCTCCTCCCTGCGACTGTACCCCCGTTCCTCCACCGGTCGATCCTTCTTTCGGAGCGGCCTGGATCATCATTACTGTCTGTGAGGGCTTTCTTAGCTCTCCTCCCTCGTTCACCAACTCGATCATGTGAGTCTCGTGGTGCGCTGGCAGTGGATTCTGGTTGATGTGATGTGCCACCGGCGTTTGGACCTCGATTTTCTTATCATTAATGAGATCTTGTATCGCCTGCTTCAGCCTCCAACACTTTTCAGTATCATGTCCCAACATTCCTGAGCAGTACTCACAGCTTATTGACCTGTTCACATTTTGGGGTGGGGGGTTTTGCTCTCTAGGTTCGACAGGACTCACCAAACCCAACCGTCTCAATTTGTGGAATACGGCGGTATAATTCTCTCCCAGCTCAGTAAAGGCTCGATGTTTCTGCAGCCTATCATTTTTAGCAGCTTGACTCCCTCGAAAACCCGTCCCTAGAGGGTTCCTGTGTGCTCTTGGTGGAGGGTAGGTATTTTGTGGTGGTAGGTAGGTATTATAGGGAGCTGGCGCATGCCATTGTGGGCGAACCAGAGGTTGGGTGTATGTCTGGGAATGATAGACGGTGAAATGCGGTTCTTGGGGTGGATAGTAGTGATGTGGTAGGCTGTATGGGTAGTTTGGCCTGTGGGGTCTGGGTTGGTTGTAGTGTGGTTTGCCGGACCCGGACCAACTGCCTGCCTCGATCGTGGCAATTTCTTCTTTCTTTCTTCTTCCCAGCGCACCTCCCGTGCCGTTCTGAATAGCCTGGGTCGTTGCCTTGAGTGCTGAGTAATTCAGGATTTTGTCAGACCTCAGCCCTTCTTCTATCATGACCCCTATCTTCACCACCTCGTTGAAGGATTTTCAAACCGTCGTCATCAAGTGACCAAAGTAGGTTGGATCCAATGTTTGCAAGAAATAGTCCACCATCTCTCCCTCTATCATGGGAGGATCGACTCTGGCTGCTTGCTCTCTCCAGCGGAACCCGAACTCGCGAAAACTCTCCCCGGGCTTCTTCCCGGTCCTCAACAACGTGAGATGGTCAGGGACTATCTCGAGATTGTATTAGAAATGACCTGCGAAAGCCTGCGCAAGATCATCCCAGGTGTACCATCTGCTGGAATCCTGCCTGGTATACCATTCTAGTGCCGATCCGCTCAGACTTTGGCCGAAATAAGCTATCAGCAGCTCATCTTTGCCGCCTGCCCCTCTCATTTTGCTGCAGAAACCCCGCAAATGTGTCATGGGGTCACCGTGCCCTTCATATAAATCAAACTTAGTCATCTTAAACCCAGCCGGGAGTTGGACGTCCGGGAAAGGGCATAGATCTTTGTAGGCCACGTTGACCTGGTTACCTAATCCGTGCAAGTTCCTGAAGGACTGCTCCAGGCTTTTGAACTTCCTTAATACCTCATCTTGTTCAGGGGCTTTAACCGGCTTTTAAATCTCTGCCGGTACCTCCAAGTGCGGATTGTAGGCATGCGGTTCGGGGGCATGGAATGTAGGCTCAGGGGGATAGTATTGTGTATCGTGAGCCTGAAACAATGGCTCGCTGGTCGTTCTTTGCAGGGTGGCTGATGTGGGTCCCACAAAAGTGGGAACATTTGGTGTTGGTAGAGGTTGATGGGGTGGTGGAGCTTGGGAATCCTGGGGGCTTCTTTCCTGATGATAACGGTGATTCGGTAGGCTTGTTGAAGGGCCGAAGTGAGGGTATTCCGGCATGTGCCCTAGTGGCTCAGGGCTCTTTTGTGCTTTGGCTAGAGCTAGCTGCATTGCATTCATCTCTAGTCCCATCCTTTCAATCTTTTCCATCGCTTCTTTTAACAACTGGCTCATTGGCCTTTCTTCCTCGGTACTATTCTCTGAAGTAGTCATGCTCGTTGTTACCGGTCCTTTGGATCTGGTTTGGTAAGGGTGTGTTGCCAGAATTCTTTAACAACTAACTATCTGGATTCAGACAACAACAAACTTTGTTAGCGTTAGAGTTTAACAGATTTGATAACAACAACACATTGAGGATGCCATGCTCCTAGGCAGTTAACCGTTTCTATATGCTTTACTTCAAACAACTTGCGTCATCCCAGCTTGCTCATTTGTCCTTTTAAGGTACTTTGGAAAACCCAGTATTTTATTTTATTTTTGTATTTTCTTCTCTTTCTTTTTTTTCTTTCTTTCTTCCTTTATTAAAGGCGGTCGAATCTTATGTGGATTGCCTATGTATCACGTCCCCGCGTGAATCAGACCGGCGTAGTTCTGCCATAAAGTAAAGACACACAAAATTCTTTTTGGAATCATTGAATTCATCATCGAAATTTTGCTATTACAAATTACTTCAAACAAAGAACAGCAATAGTACAGACTCCACAGTTCTTAACCCGATTTGACTGAAAGAAAAGAAAACAACATATGGGAAAGCAACAAAGCCAAATAAACAGGACTCGACCAAAGATTAATTTTCCAACTTAGGGGCCTACGAGGCATCATTCGGCCTTTTCGCGGTTCTAGGCGTGAGGTCTCTCTGCAAGCTTTTCAATTCATTCATGATCTGGTGGACGCAGCCCATGATGGAAACAAGGAGGGTTTTTCGAGGCATTTGCTCGCATGCTAGGCATCTCATGTAGATGTAGTGCCCAATCTCGTCGATCCTTCCTTGAATGTTGTCCCTTTCAGCGAACAATTGCTTTATTTGCCGGTTCTTTAATCCCAGTGCTTGAGCATTGTCGGCAAATCGATCCTGGAACATCTCCATTTGTCTTTCCATGCAGGCCATTGCGTCGTAACAATGTCTTCTGTCGGCCTGGGCATCTCGTGTTTGTTTGATGATCCGATCATGAAGAGTGGAGTTTGTTTTCCTTAATATCCCGATGCTCATTTCATAATCCCTTATGACCTGTTGCAGACGCTGCCTCTGGGCCATTGTACCTTTTGCCCATCTGACCTTCATCCTTGCTACGCAAGCTTCTGATTGTTCTAATTTTTCTTGGCTTTGGATGGCCTGATTTCTCAGACTTGCTATCAATCTTTCGTCGGAGCGACGTTTCTGTCGGTCAATGTTACTCTTACTGGCTTGGCGAATGCGGGCCTTTAGTGTCTGGTTTTCTTGGGTTAACTTGTTCTTCTCAACCCGCTCGGAGGCGACTTGCACGTTGTTCTCAAATACAAGCCTTTCAACTTGTTGTTTTAGCTTCCCGATTTCAGCCCGGTAGCCTTCCTCTCTTTTTAACCACCCCTATTGTGCATGTGATGATTCCTCAAAGTCTTGGATGTGAGCTCTCTTAGTTGGTATCTGGTGCTCAAGCTCTCTTTGGTACCACGTGAGGTATTTCGGCGACATTTCGCCCTTGGCCCTATCTCGTACACGAGTATCCACCTTCAGGGTTTGGCATTCATTCCAGATTCGCCGAATGACCGCCTCATGGAACTGCCTACCAGGCCCGATTTCGATCACCTGGCTACTAAGATCCTCTTCTTTCGGGATTATTTGGTATCGTCCCAACTGTCTCAACACTCTGCACGGTGCGTAGGGTTTGATACTTTGGAGACCTATCAACAGCAAATAAGATTCGGTGGCTGACATGTGTATGACTTCCTATATGGGTAGCCATTCGAATGCCCACTCTATCTGGTTTGCTGAAACAGAGCGCAGTAGCGTGACCTATTCGGCGACCCCTTCCGGCAATCCGAACCCGTCGATCCTGGTGGGAAACTCTTCTATACAAATCTTTTGTGATGACCCATACTTCAGAAATTGAGGGTGATGACATAGATGCTCTATCATCCACATTTGTAGTAGTATATTACATCCCTCAAAGAAATTTCCTCCGGTTTTGCAAAAGGTGAGTGCGCGGAAAATTTCCGCAATTATCATTGGTGCCAGAGTGCTATTTTCTTGTCTGATCAAAGTATTGATGACCCCAGCGATTTGTATGTTAATTTTTCCATCTCTTCTAGGGAACACCAGAAAACCCAGAAAGGCTATCATAAAAGCAATACATCTATGCCTCTCCCATTCCAACCGGCTCTCCCCACTGCAGATCTTACTCTCGGGATTGTTGAACCCTCCCAGATGACCGTATCTGTCATACAGAAATGCCAAACTACAAAACCCTTTTGATAACTCTGGGTTATGTACCATTCTGCGGATCTTTACGATATCCAGGAACTTGTGTATGGTTACGGCCATTGGTGCGATGAGATACTGCTCTTTCATAGGGATGTTAGGACATCCAATGTACCCTGCCAACTCCTCCAGTGTCGGGGTGAGTTCGAAATCTGAGAAGTGAAATACTTTGTGGGCCGAGTCCCAAAATGAAATTAGAGCCCTGATAACGTCCCCTCGCGGATCGATGTCCAGCAATCCAACCAAATTTCCCAAGTATATTTTGACCGTATCTTGCCCTGATCCTCCCAAGTCGTTCCACCACATGCGTAAGCCCAGAGGAACTTTGTTTATAATGGCCTCAGATGAACTCCTACTTGTGCTCATTCTGCACATTTATTAAGGTGATTTTAGACAAGAAAAAAAAGATTTTTATTTTGACTCCAAACATTTTTTTTTGAAAGAAATAATATATGTATATACATACATGGGTATATATATATATATTTATATATAATTATTGGTAAAACAAAATCGAGGAGTTGGACCCGATAAGGGTTGCCTACGTATCCCACATCCGGTGAGAATCAAACCGACGTAGTTCGGGTAAGAAATTTATCTAAATCACAGGTTTTCTCAAAAATGAAAAATATTTGGACATTGCTTTTAAGTGAGAAACTTTTGATTTTTTTTTTTTTTATTTATGTTTTCAAAATTCTTGTTATCACCCGCCGGTCAACATGCAAATTCGAAGCAAATTAAATGCGATAACAGACAAAATGCCACATGATGGTCTCCGTTTTTTGTTCCAGGTTGCTATTCCTAGACGGGCCCAACCCCTGTGTTGAGCCCCCTAAGTCAAATGCAACGTGATGCAAATAAGCGTTTTCCTACTAGGGATCCAGCATGAAGTTATGTTTTACTAAGCTTCAAACTGGGCTTTGTTCTAGACCTGGCTTACACGAGCAGACAACTCGAGTCGAGGAGGGGGCTACGTACTGGGGACCCGCGGGGTCGTCCGGCTTTGTAACTTATCTGAGCCTCTTTCTACTTGGGTATGACACTAACAGAATAGGGAGTCTCGACCAGTGAGCTTCTCCCCGGAGGTAAGAAGAGAAAGGTTTCGGCACAGTTTATATATACAGTCAAATAATATCAAAGCGGTAACACACCATTTTGCACATGAAGCACATATCACATAAAGATATCAGATAATAAATAGAGCCAAATAGAACAATTATTCTAAGCTCAAATTTCTAACCCTGAACCAGTGGTTCTGGGTCTACATCCCTCGCAGAGTCGCCAGAGCTGTCACACCTCCTTTTTCCGCACTCGAGGGGGTACAAGGGAGTTTTTTCCAATTAAAGGACAATCGAAACAGGATTGGTTTGTTTATTTCAGAGTCGCCACTTGGGAGATTTATGGTGTCCCAAGTCACCAATTTAATCCCGAATCGATGAAAAGAATGACTCCATATTACAGTCTGCGCACCAGAAATCCGGATAAGGAATTCTGTTAACCTGGGAGAAGGTGTTAGGCATTCACGAGTTCCGTGGTTCTAGCACGGTCGCTCAACTGTTATATTCGACTTGATTATCTGATTTTTTGTACAAATATGAACTTATGTGCAAATTTTATCTTTTAACCGTTTTTATCATCTATTGTTATTTTTATCAAGAATTGCAACATCGTGGAAACACATCTCGAACCACGTCACAATCAATGTACCCGTGATTAGAGATACATTTTGACTCCGTTGAGATTTGGATTTGGGTCACATATATGTGCACCCGAGTTTAAGAAGGTAAGATTTATTAAGGAGCGTCCTAAAGCAACTAGCGTATTGTTATTTTGGGAAGGCCGTAAAATTTGCTAAACGGCCTATCCCGAATTCTAAGTATTTTAATATATACATTTTGTGAGGGCCCCGCAATCTGTGCATTTTATTTGGCGAGGCTCGTCTCATTTTATTTAAAAGGATAAACCTACAGTGACTACATTTCTCTATTAAGTTCGTCTCTAAAATAAAAGAAAATTTCTTAATTATTTACATGCTGAAAAACGTAACTTATTTATTAGTTCACGGCTAATGCGAATGGAAAATTGCGATCGAGTTTGTACAAAGAAAAACTGCTTTCATTCTATATTCTATTATTCAATAATACTAGAACATGAGATTGACGCACAATAATATCGAAACAGATTATCTATTTTTAGATGAAGAAATTAAACGTATGCAACCTTATTCATTGACGAGCACACATATGAGGTTCAGTTAATTATTCCTACACGCAAAGGCGAAAAGACCAAAATGGCCTTATCTAACTTAGGTGGTATTACTACATGTTTTAGGCAACCCTTATCCAATAATATAACCTACACGATTTTGTTGTTTATACATATATTTTCCCAAATTGCGTAGCATGCTTTTGAAATATGCGTTATATACTGGTGAGCCAAGGTAAAACAAACGTGATTACTACATTACCCTTCTTAATCGACCCTATACGAAACCATTTGTTGATCGAACGTCACTGATACATCACTAATTTTGATTATGATACACCGTCAAATTACTGGACCAAACTCTTATAGAATGAAAACTAATCCATTACACAGTATGGGGTCAAACTTTACATGTAGGGTATACAGAATGCTTTAAACTGTAACAGTAGAAGATGAAAATCACTACACTAAGTTCAAAAAACCATTCTCTTTAGACTCTTAATCATGCTCCAAGTTCATCACTACACCAGTGCAATTAGAATGTGTACCTGGATGCTGGACAATAAGAATGAGAAGAAGAAGAATGATATCAGCAACAATCGAACAGACAGCAGTAACACAGCAGTATCACAGCAGCAACAAATAGCAACAATACAACCACTAGTTCACGAACAACCAACAGCAGTTCCCACAATGATAAACCCACAAATGGTCGGGCATCAATCAACAATCCCAGAACAGAATGGTAGACCAACAGAAAAACCCAGGATGTTTGATGCAATAGTAAAAGCAGTTCACTAATCACAACAACTTGACCAATAACTAACAACAAACTTAATAACAACAAAACCAGGCTCAAATAAGCAGCATCCAGAAGCCCAGATTTCAGTAATAGTTTCGCAAGGAAATCAGAATACACTTTCAGCTGTTCCCAGAACCTTCAGCTGTTTTTTTCAGAACTGTTTTCTGTTTTTCGTTACTCCTTTCCTCCCTCTTTTTTAGCTTTTTTTCTTATGTCCCTGCTTAGCTTGTGTTCCCCCCTATTTATTCTAGCATCAGCCCATTCAGAACAGCCTGTTAGACTATTCAAAACCCCCCTCCCATGTTCTCCTGCTGTCTTTCCACTCAAAGATAAAAATAAACCCTTCCCATGAGATTCCCCTGACAAAAACTATTAAAATGCCTTATCATTTATTAAACTAAAACCAAGCATGGGCAGCAGGAATGTAATCTGACAGCACATGCTGTCCAATTATTTTAATTCCTTAACAGCTGACCATACACATGCTGCCCACAATCTAAACCAAGTGAACATGCCATCCATTTAAAAACCACAGTCTAAACTGCAACTATAACACACCCTCAAATGTTTTCTGATTCAAATTGAACAAATCTCAGGCAACACACTCAGTTCCTAATTGAATTCAACAAAATTTCAGCAGACAAACCAATGACAAGGATCAGATTATCACCATTCCAAGCTGAACTAATTGACGACGTATATCGACTCGACTATACTAATTGTAATACATACAATCGAAGCCAATGATCAGAATTCCAAAAGTATAAACATGTGATTCAAATTGTACTGACTAAACAAAGTTGTAATGGGGACTAATTAATCAATCAAATTTAAATTCAGTTGATTGTACAGCTTATAAACACATACAAAATGAAGAAGGGCTTGACCAAATACAGAAACCTTGGGCAAAGTGGACGGGGCAGTCAAAATTCAAAGCAAATCAACTAAAGACATTTAGCCATACAAACAGACCTTTAACTATAACAAAACACATGAACTGATAAAGAAAAAGGGAAAGCAAAAATACCTTGGAGTCTTGGAAAAATCAGCAAATCCTAACTCGGATTTGAATCGACCTTTCTTGGGGTTGAACGGACTTTAATCGAAACTGAGAACACTTCGATTAAGGTCCATTAGACCCTAATCATCTGGTTTAAACGGACACAGACCGGACATCAGGATTTCTAGGGTTCCTAAAGGCAGATTTGGGATTTATGCTTCCCTGGTTAGATTCGGACCAAACCAAGCCTGGTTTGGTCACGAGGGAGGTCAGGGGAGTGTCTGGTATGAACCTGGGGTAGATCTGTGTAGATCGGAGTTCTGCTCGAATCTTCAAATGAAGATTCGAGCACCTAGGGACAGATTCGAACTAAACAGTTGATGGATTTGGATTCAGGGTGGTGAAGTGCATCTAGGGTGTTAAGGCAGTGGTCATCGGCGTCCTTGCCGCCGGGTTTAATGGTGAGGGAAAAGGGGGCGGCGTTAGGGTTTCATGGGGTTCGAGGTCTGGTGAAGAAGACGACTACAGGAGTGCTTGGATAGGGGGGCAGGGTATGATATGGAAGCTTTTATACGGGGTGGATGGTTGGGTCTTGGCCGTTAGATCACTTGAGATCAACGGCCTAGATTCAAAGGTTAATCCAAACGGTGTCGTTTGGTTTAGCATTAGGATCGGGTAGGTCCGGGGTTGAATGGGTCGGGTTCGTATGTGGGTACGAGGGATATAATCTTGGTCGTTGATCCTTCTGAGATCAACGGTCTAGATCGAAAGCGGCTCAACGACGTCGTTTGGCAGGTGGTGTGGCCAGTTCAACTGGACCGGGTAAACAGGGCTTCAGGATTGGGTTGTTTGGTTTGGGCCTGTTCATTTTAGTTCAAATTGGCCCAATCCGAAGATCCTTTAATTTTCCAATAAAAATGTCAAATAACACTATACAAACATCACAATTAACACACATTAACATTTAATTAAAATAACATCACTTAATGACGAAATAAAAACAAAAGATGTATTTTTTTGTGATTTTTCTAATTAAAGTTTAATTAATTCCTAAATGCACAATTAAATTGTAAATGCGCATGTGACACATATTGTTTTTCATTTTTCTTAATTAAAGTATAAATAAACATGCACAGACAAATACAAACAATACACAAAATTCACAACAAATGCAAACTATCAAAAACTATTTGGGAGTAATTCTTTCATAGGGCAAAAATCACGTGCTTACAATTCCTGGAGAAGTTTCGCCCCATTACTCAGAGAGAGGTCTATCAGAGGCAGTTTGAGCGCCTCCAGCAGGGTTCCATGACTGTTACCCAGTATGAGACCAGGTTCATCGACTTAGCTCGCCATGCTCTCATCATACTCCCCACCGAGAGAGAGAGGGTGAGGAGGTTTATTGACTGTCTTATTCAGCCGATTCGTCTTCAGATGGCTAGAGAGGCTGGGAGTGAGATTACTTTTCAGGAGACGGCCAATGTGGCCCGTAGAGTTGAGATGGTTCTGTGATAGGGAGACGTACATGGGTCAGACAAGAGGCCTAGTCATTCAGGCCGATTTAGTGGTACCTCATCCGGAGGTCAAGATTCGTATGGTAGAGGCCATCCTCCTAGGCCCTTTCAGTTAGTGCTCCAAGTTTCTCACGGTACTCCAGGTGGTCATGGTCCCCAAATGCAGTATCCCGATCAGTAGTTCTATAGTGCACCACCTGCTCCTATCAGTGCACCGCCGCTTCAGAATTTTCAGGGTGGTCATTCAGGTCGTCAGGGCCAGCAGTCTCAGCAGCCAAGGGCATGTTACACGTGTGGTGATCCGGGTCATATTGCCAGGTTTTGCCCTTGAGCATCGAGTAGCTCTCAGCATCAGGGTCCTCGTGCTATGGTACAGGCACCAGGTGTTTCACAGTCCGCCCATCTAGCTAGAGGTGGGGGTAAAGGTGCTAGATGTGGAGGTAGAGGTACTAGAGGTGAAGCTCAGGCCGCCAGAGGTGGAGGCCAGCCAGCTGCAAGTCATCCCAAAGATGTAGTTCAAGGTGGTAGGGCCTAGCCCCGATGTTACGCCCTTCCAGCCGGGCCCAAGGATGAGCCTTCAGATGTAGTCATTACGGGTACTATTCTGGTTTGTGATAGAGATGCTTCAGTATTATTTGATCTAGGGTCTACCTACTCGTATGTGTCATCTTTTTTTGCACCGTATCTGGTCATGCCTAGTGATTCATTGAGTATTCTTGTTTATGTGTCTACACCGGTGGGTGATTCTATTATAGTAGATCGAGTCCATTGTTCTTATATTGTGGTGATTGGGGGTCTTGAGACTCGTGTGGATTTATTGCTTCTAGACATGGTCAATTTCGATGTTATATTGGGGATGGACTGGTTATCACCTTACCACGCTATCTTGGACTGTCATGCCAAGACGGTGACCTTAGACTTACCGGATTTGCCCCATTTAGAGTAGAGGAACTCCTGGTCATTCTACCTACAGTGTTATCCCGTTTGTGAAGGCTCGGCGTATGGTCGAGAAGGGGTGTTTGGCCTATTTGGTATATGTTCGTGATTCTAGTGCTGAGGTCCCCTCTATTGATTATGTGCTCGTTGTTCGAGAGTTTCCTGATGTTTTCCCTTCAAACCTGACGGGTATGCCACCCGACAGGGATATTGACTTTTGCATTGATTTGGCTCCGGGTACTCAGCCCATTTCTATCACGCCGTATCGTATGGACCCGCCGGAGTTGAAAGAGTTGAAGGAATAGTTGCAAGACTTGCTTGAGAAGGGTTTCATTGGACCCAGTGTTTCGCCTTGAGGTGCGCCGGTGTTGTTTGTTAAGAAGAAGGATGGATCGATGAGAATGTGTATTGATTATCGGCAGTTGAACAAGGTTACAATCAAGAATAAGTATCCATTGCCGAGGATTGATGATTTGTTTGATCAGCTTTAGTATGTCATGGTGTTCTTAAAGATTTATTTGAGATCTGGCTATCATCAATTGAGGATTAGGGCATCCGATGTTCCTAAGACAGCTTTCCTCACTCGGTACGGGCATTATGAGTTCCTGGTCATGTCATTTGGGTTGACCAATGCCCCATTAGCTTTTATGGATTTGATGAACCGAGTGTTCAAGCCTTATTTGGACTCGTTCGTGATAGTCTTCATTTATTACATTTTGATATATTACCGCAACCGGAAGGAGCACGAGCAACAACTTAGAGTGGTTCTTCAGACCTTGAGGGATAGCCAGTTATATGCTAAGTTCTTGAAGTGTGAGTTCTGGTTGAGTTCAGTTGCATTTCTGGGTCATGTTGTATCAGCAAAGGGTATCCATGTTGATTCGAAGAAGATTGAGGCAGTCAAGAACTGGCCTAGACCAGCATCAACTACAGAGATTCGAAATTTCTTGGGATTGGCAAGCTATTATCGTGGTTCGTGGAGGGGTCTTCATCTATCGCAGCCCTGATGACCAGGTTGACCCAGAAGGGTGCCCAGTTCAAATAGTCGGTCGAGTGTGAGACGAGCTTTCAGAAGCTCAAGACAACTCTGACTACGGCACTGGTGTTGGTTTTGCCTACAGGTTCAGGGCCTTATACAGTCTATTGTGATGCATCTCGTATTGGTCTTGGTTCAGTGTTGATGCAGGATGGCAAGGTCATTGCCTATGCTTAGCAGCAGTTGAAGATTCATGAGAAGAACTATCCGATTCATGACTTGGAGTTGGCAGCCATTGTTCACGCATTGAAGATATGGAGGCATTATCTATATGGCGTGGCATGTGAGGTGTTCACAGATCACAAGAGTCTTCAGTATTTGTTCAAGGAAAAAGGAGTTGAATTTGAGATAGAGGAGGTGGTTGGAGTTGTTTAAAGATTATGATATCACTATCTTGTATAATCCGGGCAAGGCCAATGTGGTGGCCGATGCATTGAGTAGGAAGTCACCCAGTATGGGCAGTCTTGCTTATATTTCGGTCGGTGAGAGACGCTTGCCTTGGACATTCATGCTTTGGACAATCAGTTTGTGAGGTTGGATATTTCTGAGCATAGTCATGTATTAGCCTGCACGGTCGCTCGTTCTTCTTTATTGGATTGTATCTGTGGTCGGCAGTATGATGATCCCCATTTGTGTGTCCTTAGAGACACGGTGCAGCACGGAGGTGCCAAGCAGGTTACCTTAGATGATGATGGAGTTTTGAGATTGCAGGGTCGAGTTTGTGTGCCTAATGTGGATGGGTTCCGAGAGTTGATTTAGAGAAGGCACATAGCTCCCGATACTCTATTCATCCGGGCAGCGTGAAGATGTATCACGATTTGCGGCAGCATTATTGGTGGCGGAGAATGAAGAAGGATATTGTTGCATATATAGCTCGGTGTTTGAATTGTCAGCAGGTTAAGTACGAGCATCAGCCTGTTAGATCATTCAAAAAACCCCCCTCCCATGTTCTCCTGCTGTCTTTCCACTCAAAGATAAAAATAAACCCTTCCCATGAGATTCCCCTGACAAAAACTATTAAAATGCCTTAACATTTATTAAACTAAAACCAAGCATGGGCAGCAGGAATGTAATCTGACAGCACATGCTGTCCAATTATTTTAATTCCTTAACAGCTGACCATACACATGCTGCCCACAATCTAAACCAAGTGAACATGCCATCCATTTAAAAACCACAGTCTAAACTGCAACTATAACACACCCGCAAATGTTTTCTGATTCAAATTGAACAAATCTCAGGCAACACACTCAGTTCCTAATTGAATCCAACAAAATTTCAGCAGACAAACCAATGACAAGGATCAGATTATCACCATTCCAAGCTGAACTAATTGACGACGTATATCGACTCGACTATACTAATTGTAATACATACAATCGAAGCCAATGATCAGAATTCCAAAAATATCAACATGTGATTCAAATTGTACTGACTAAACAAAGTTGTACTGGGGACTAATTAATCAATCAAATTTAAATTCAGTTGATTGTACAGCTTATAAACACACACAAAATGAAGAAGGGCTTGACCAAATACAGAAACCTTGGGCAAAGTGGACGGGGCAGTCAAAATTCAAAGCAAATCAACTAAAGACATTTAGCCATACAAACAGACCTTTAACTATAACAAAACACATGAACTGATAAAGAAAAAGGGAAAGCAAAAATACCTTGGAGTCTTGGAAAAATCAGCAAATCCTAACTCGGATTTGAATCGACCTTTCTTGGGGTTGAACGGACTTTAATCAAAGTGTTCTCAACTGAGAACACTTCGATTAAGGTCCATTAGACCCTAATCATCTGGTTCAAACGGACACAGACCGGACATCAGGATTTCTAGGGTTCCTAAAGGAAGATTTGGGATTTATGCTTCCCTGGTTAGATTCGGACCAAACCAAGCCTGGTTTGGTCACGAGGGAGGTCAGGGGAGTGTCTGGTATGAACCTGGGGTAGATCGGTGTAGATCAGAGTTCTGCTCGACTCTTCAAATGAAGATTCGAGCACCTAAGGACTGATTCGAACTAAGCGGTTGATGGATTTGGATTCAGGGTGGTGAGGTGCATCTAGGGTGTTAAGGCGGTGGTCACCGGCATCCTTTCCGCCGGGTTTAATGGTGAGGGAAAAGGGGGCGGCGTTAGGGTTTAATGGGGTTCGGGGTCTGGTGAAGAAGACGACTACAGGGGTGCTTGGATAGGGGGGCAGGGTATGATATGGAAGCTTTTATACGGGGTGGATGGTTGGGTCTTGGCCGTTAGATCACTTGAGATCAACGGCCTAGATTCAAAGGTTAATCCAAACGGTGTCGTTTGGTTTAGCATTAGGATCGGGTAGGTCCGGGGTTGAATGGGTCGGGTTCGTATGTGGGTACGAGGGATATAATCTTGGCCGTTGATCCTTCTGAGATCAACGGTCTAGATCGAAAGCGGCTCAACGACGTCATTTGGCAGGTGGTGTGGCCAGTTCAACTGGACCGGGTAAACAGGGCTTCAGGATTGGGTTGTTTGGTTTGGGCCTGTTCATTTTAGTTCAAATTGGCCCAATCCGAAGATCCTTTAATTTTTCAATAAAAATGTCAAATAACACTATACAAACATCACAATTAACACACATTAACATTTAATTAAAATAACATCACTTAATGACTAAATAAAAACAAAAGATGCATTTTTTGTGATTTTTCTAATTAAAGTTTAATTAATTCCTAAATGCACAATTAAATTGTAAATGCGCATGTGACACATATTTTTTTTCATTTTTCTTAATTAAAGTATAAATAAACATGCACAGACAAATACAAACAATACACAAAATTCACAACAAATGCAAACTATCAAAAACTATTGGGAGTAATTCTTTCATAGGGCAAAAATCACGTGCTTACAATTCCTGGAGAAGTTTCTCCCCATTACTCAGAGAGAGGTCTATCGGAGGCAGTTTGAGCGCCTCCAGCAGGGTTCCATGATTGTTACCCAGTATGAGACCAGGTTCATCGACTTAGCTCGCAATGCTCTCATCATACTCCCCATTGAGAGAGAGAGGGTGAGGAGGTTTATTGACTGTCTTATTCAGCCGATTCGTCTTCAGATGGCTAGAGAGGCTGGGAGTGAGATTACTTTTCAAGAGGCGGCCAATATGGCCCGTAGAGTTGAGATGGTTCTATGATAGGGAGGCGGACATGGGTCAGACAAGAGGCCTAGTCATTCAGGCCGATTTAGTGGTACCTCATCCGGAGGTCGAGATTCGTATGGTAGAGGCCATCCTACTAGGCCCTTTCAGTTAGTGCTCCAAGTTTCTCACCGTACTCCAGGTGGTCATGGTCCCCAAATGTAGTATCCCGATCAGTAGTTCTACAGTGCACCACCTGCTCCTATCAGTGCACCGCCGCTTCAGAGTTTTCAGGGTAGTCATTCAGGTCGTCAGGGCCAGCAGTCTCAGCAGCCAAGGGCATGTTACACGTGTGGTGATCCGGGTCATATTGCCAGGTTTTGCCTTTGAGCATCGAGTAGCTCTCAGCATCATGGTCCTCATGCTATGGTACAGGCACCAGGTGTTTCACAGTCTGCCCAGCCAGCTAGAGGTGGGGGTAGAGGTGCTAGATGTGGAGGTAGAGGTACTAGAGGTGAAGCTCAGGCCGCCAGAGGTGGAGGCCAGCCAGCTGCAAGTCGTCCCAAAGATGTAGTTTAAGGTGGTAGGGCCCAGCCCCGATGTTACACCCTTCCAGCCAGGCCCGAGGCTGAGGCTTCAGATGTAGTCATTACAGGTACTATTTTGGTTTGTGATAGAGATGCTTCAGTATTATTTGATCCAGGGTCTACCTACTCGTATGTGTCATCTTTTTTTGCACCGTATCTGGTCATGCCTAGTGATTCATTGAGTATTCTTGTTTATGTGTCTACACCGGTGGGTAATTCTATTATAGTAGATCGAGTCCATCGTTCTTGTATTGTGGTGATTGGGGGTCTTGAGACTCGTGTGGATTTATTGCTTCTAGACATGGTCGATTTCGATGTTATATTGGGGATGGATTGGTTATCACCTTACCACGCTATCTTGGACTGTCATGCCAAGACAGTGACCTTAGACTTACCGGATTTGCCCCATTTAGAGTGGAGAGGAACTCCTGGTCATTCTACCAGCAGTGTTATCCCGTTTGTGAAGGCTCGGCGTATGGTCGAGAAGGGGTGTTTGGCCTATTTGGTATATGTTCGTGATTCTAGTGCTGAGGTCCCCTCTATTGATTATGTGCCCGTTGTTCGAGAGTTTCCTGATGTTTTCCCTTCAGACCTAACGGGTATGCCACCCGACAGGGATATTGACTTTTGCATTGATTTGGCTCCGGGTACTCAGCCCATTTCTATCACGCCGTATCGTATGGACCCGCCGGAGTTGAAAGAGTTGAAGGAATAGTTGCAAGACTTGCTTGAGAAGGGTTTCATTGGACCCAGTGTTTCGCCTTGGGGTGCGCCGGTGTTGTTTGTTAAGAAGAAGGATGGATCGATGAGAATGTGTATTGATTATCGGCAGTTGAACAAGGTTACAATCAAGAATAAGTATCCATTGCCGAGGATTGATGATTTGTTTGATCAGCTTTAGGGTGTCATGGTGTTCTTAAAGATTTATTTGAGATCTGGCTATCATCAATTGAGGATTAGGGCATCCGATGTTCCTAAGACAGCTTTCCTCACTCGGTACGGGCATTATGAGTTCCTGGTCATGTCATTTGGGTTGACCAATGCCCCATTAGCTTTTATGGATTTGATGAACCGAGTGTTCAAGCCTTATTTGGACTCGTTCGTGATAGTCTTCATTGATTACATTTTGATATATTACCGCAACTGGGAGGAGCACGAGCAGCATTTTAGAGTGGTTCTTCAGACCTTGAGGGATAGCCAGTTATATGCTAAGTTCTTGAAGTGTGAGTTCTAGTTGAGTTCAGTTGCATTTCTGGGTCATGTTGTATCAGCAAAGGGTATCCATGTTGATCCGAAGAAGATTGAGGCAGTCAAGAACTGGCCTAGACCAGCATCAACTACAGAGATTCGAAATTTCTTGGGATTGGCAAGCTACTATCGTCGATTCGTGGAGGGGTCTTCATCTATCGCAGCCCTGATGACCAGGTTGACCCAGAAGGGTGCCCAGTTCAAATAGTCGGTCGAGTGTGAGACGAGCTTTCAGAAGCTCAAGACAGCTCTGACTACGGCACCGGTGTTGGTTTTGCCTACAAGTTCAGGGCCTTATACAGTCTATTGTGATGCATCTCGTATTGGTCTTGGTTCAGTGTTGATGCAGGATGGCAAGGTCATTGCCTATGCTTAGCAGCAGTTGAAGATTCATGAGAAGAACTATCCGATTCATGACTTGGAGTTGGCAGCCATTGTTCACGTATTGAAGATTTGGAGGCATTATCTATATGGTGTGGCATGTGAGGTGTTCACAGATCACAAGAGTCTTCAGTATTTGTTCAAGGAAAAAGGAGTTGAATTTGAGACAGAGGAGGTGGTTGGAGTTGTTGAAAGATTATGATATCACTATCTTGTATAATCCGAGCAAGGCCAATGTGGTGGCCGATGCATTGAGTAGGAAGTCACCCAGTATGGGCAGTCTTGCTTATATTCTGGTCGGTGAGAGACGCTTGCCTTGGACGTTCATGCTGTGGACAATCAGTTTGTGAGGTTGGATATTTCTGAGCATAGTCGTGTATTGGCCTGCACGGTCGCTCGTTCTTCTATATTGGATCGTACCTGTGGTTGGCAGTGTGAAGATCCCCATTTGTGTGTCCTTAGAGACACGGTGCAACACGGAGGTGCCAAGCAGGTTACCTTAGATGATGATGGAGTTTTGAGATTGCAGGGTCGAGTTTGTGTGCCTAATGTGGATGGGTTCCGAGAGTTGATTTAGAGAAGGCACATAGCTCCCGATACTCTATTCATCCGGGCAGCGTGAAGATGTATCACGATTTGCGGCAGCATTATTGGTGGCGGAAAATGAAGAAGGATATTGTTGCATATATAGCTCGGTGTTTGAATTGTCAGCAGGTTAAGTATGAGCATCAGAGGCCTGGTGGTTTATTTCCTAGGATTGATCTTCCCGAGTGGAAGTGGGAGCGGATCACTATGGATTTCATTGTTGGACTCCCGCAGACTCGAAGGAAGTTCGACGCAGTATGGGTCATTATTGATAGGTTGACCAAGTCAGCGCATTTCATTCCTGTGGCAGTCTCCTATTCATCCGAGAGATTAGCTCAGATCTATATCTGAGACATTGTTCATCTTCATGGTGTGCCTGTATCTATCATTTTGGACTGAGGTACCCAGTTTACCTCGCGTTTCTAGAGAGCATTTCAGTGAGAGTTGGGCACCCAGGTTAAGTTGAGTACAACATTTCATCCTCAGACGGACGGGCAGTCCGAGCGGGCTATTCAGATTCTGGAGGATATGCTCCGAGCTTGTGTCATTGACTTTGGAGGCTTGTGGGATCAGTTTTTGCCTTTAGCAGTGTTTGCCTACAACAACAGTTACATGTCGAGTATCCAGATGGCTCCTTATGAGGCTTTATATGATAGGCGGTGTCGATCTCCAGTTGGATGGTTTAAGCTGGGAGAGGCTCGATTGTTGGTGTAACGACCCAACCGGTCGTTTTGAACTTTTGCACTTTGATCGCTAGTTCCCGGTCATGACATGACCCGTGTAACGTATTATGACTGATATAGATCGTTGGTTTTGGTTTTCAGGAAAAATCAGAATGAATTTGAAGGAACAGTCTCAGTTGAAAGCTTTGAATTTGAAAGGTTTGACTAAGTGTTGACTTATTTGTATATGAGCTCGGATCGGAAATTTTATGATTTGGATAGCTTCATTGGGTGATTTATGACTTAGGAGCGCGATCGGAATGCATTTTGGAAGTCCGTGGAAGGATTTGGCTTGAATTGGCAAAGTTAATATTTTGACAAATTCTGGTTGATAGGTGAAATTTTGATCCGAGGGTCGGAATGGAATTTTGAGAGTTGTTGTAGCTTTGTTATGTCATTTGTGATGTGTGCAAAATTTCAGGTCATTTGGACGTCGTTTGGTCGGCTTTTTGATCAAATTCGGATTTCGGAAGTTTTGGAATTCTTAGGCTTGAATCCGAGGGTGATTTGATGTTTTGATGTTGTTTTGAGCGTTTCGAAGGTTGGAACAAGTTTGAATTATGTTATGGTGTGTGTTGGCATGTTTGGTCGGGGTCCCATGAGGCTTGGATATGTTTTGGAAGAGTTTTTGGAAGATTTTGCCGTTGTGAGCATAAGCATGTAATGATCTAAAGGTCCATTTTTAGTTCTAGAGATCAAAATTTGATTTCAAGACTTCCAGAATTTTGATAATGAATTATAGGACTGATCTGGAAAGTTTGGTTTAATTTCATCAAGCCGTGATTGGGTTTTTGACACGAAACATGAGTTAATTGTTTAACGAGCGAAATGGGTATTGAACAAAGCAAATAAGCTCCGAATTGAGTTTCGACTGAAGGGTTATGTTCGTATTATTATTTGTGACTCATAGGAACAAGAATCATCGAATTCCGAGTTCGTATGATGGAGTTAGAGCCTTTTTAGTAAAAAGAAAAGCTGCTGCAATTTTCTAGGCAGTTTCTGCATTTTTCGCACGTGTGAACAGTAATCGCACCTGCGTGAACAGTATCCTTGTACAATACCATGTACAGTAAATATGAATAGCATCCGTGTACAGTACCCCGTACAGTACATATGAACAGTACCCCCGTGAATAGTGTAGTGAATAGTACCCAAACGCGTGAACAGTGCCCCGATATTTTCTAGGTAGATTCTTAAGTTCTGATCAAATTGGAGCTCGAGGAGAGGCGATTTTCGGGAAATTTTCAGAGAAAACAACGGGGTAAGTGTTTTTAACTTAATTTTAGTTAGATTACTCGAATCTATTACTAGTTTTGGCATTTAATTGGTGATTTTAGTTGGAAAAATCTTGAAAACCCTCTTGGTTTAATTTGAAGATTTGAGGGTCGAGTTGAAGTTGGATTTAGTAAAATTAGTATGGTTGGACTCGTGGTTGGATGAGGTTTCATATTCCGTAATTTTTGTCGTGTTCCGATACGTGGGCCCCACGGGCGAATTTTGAGTGCAATTTCGGATTTTTAATGGAAAATGTAGAATTTCATATGGAATTAATTCCTATAATTTTTATTAACTGAATTGAATTATTGTGGCTAGATTCAAGGCATTCGGAGGTCGATTTGAGAGACAAAGGCATCGCGAGCTAGAGGATTAGCCGGTTCGAGGTAAGTAATGATTGTAAATACGGTCTTGAGGGTTTAAAACCCCGGATTATACGTCGTTGTGTTACTTTGAGGTGACTTGCACGCTGGATGACGAGCGTGGGGTAGAGCACCGCTAGGGATTGTGACCTAGTCCATCCCGAACAAATATTTTAACGCGTATTTGATAGTTAATTGTTTGAAATTATTATATTTTTGGGATGTATGCCATGTTTGGGGCCTTGTGCCGACTTGTTGAGACCCTTAGGGGCATTTTTACTATCTTTCCTTACTCTATTTGTTTGAAAGCATATTCTCAGTCATGTTTTACCTGTTTACAGCTCAAATCTGGCTTTATCACTATATTCTTAAAATGTGGAAATTGTTTTGGGCTGAGTTCCCTGTTTTACTGAGATAGACCGAGGGTCTGATTGTGAGATTGATGACTGAGATAGACTGAGAGTCTGATGGTGAGGTTAATGACTGAGAGAGGTCGAAGGCCTAGTTGTGAGGATTATATATCTATGGATCGGGTTGCACACCGCAACAATGTATATATATATATATATATATATATATATATATATGGATTGGGCTGCACGCCGCAGTGATACTTATATGGATCGGGTAGCGCGCCGTAGCAATATAGCGCTTGGGCTGTAGGAGCCCTTCCGGAGTCTGCACACCCCTAGTGAGTGTAGTCGACTATTTATATGGGTCAGGTTGTGCGCCACAGCGATGCATGGATTGGGCTGCACGCCGCAGCAGTTACTTTGATTTCATTTATTGTGAGAGATATACGGATCGGGCTGCATGCCGCGGCGGTTACTATATGATACCAATTGAGCGTGAATGCTGAGTGCGAGTACTGATTGGTAAGAGTTGAGTCACGAGTGACAGAGAGGCTAACCCAAGGGCGATAGATATATACATGCATATGAGTGATGTTTTGCCTGAGAGGCCTGTTTATAGACTTATTGATTTCACTCCTCTTTAAAGTGAATTTCTATCGAATATGTTGATTTATCGACTGTTTTCACTCATCTTTATGTTGAGCCTCTATCGGAAAGTTGAACAAATGTTTTAAAACAACTTTTATTTAAACTGGGGTTTATGAGATGTTCATAAATTAATCATTGATTTGGCATTGGTTATTTCCACTGAGATTTTTAAGTTATGAAGTGTTTATGATTACTGTTTTGCCCGAGGGGCTGTTTTACAAACTATGTTTTTCCCGAGGGGCCGATTATGGCTTTAATCTCTATTATTATCTTAAATGGTATTGAACCCCTACCGAAACTGTTAGAAAGTATTTCAAAATGATTTTTACTAAAAGCTGGATTTTAAAAGGGAAGATTGACTCGTATTATGATTTGAAGGCCTGTAGTGTTTATTGAGCCTAACGTGAATGTGGATTCATTGTTTCCTACTGCTCAGCCTTTATTTACTCTTATTACTTACTGGCTTGGAGTACTCACATTACTACCTGCACCTCGTGTGCAGATTCAGGTATATCGAAACCCGGTAGCGGATGTTGATAGCTTAGCCGCGGAGTCATCAGAGTTAGCAAGGTGGTTGTATGACGTTCGCAACACCGCTTCCTTCCCCTAATTGTTGTTACTGTATTTAGTACATTTTTAGACTTTTGTTGTATTCAGACCTTGATAGTTGCTCATGACTAGTGACACCCCGATGTCGGGCTGGTATTTTATTCCGCACTATTATTCCAGGATTCTATTATGAAACATTGTTTAATTTAAAGACTTAAAATGACTCTTAATGCTTAAAGGGTTAAGGTGAGTGTTGTGTCGGCTGACCTTGTCTTCACGAGAGGCGCCATCACGACCGGGCCGGTTTGGGGTCATGACAAGTTGGTATTAGAGCCTAGGTTACATAGGTCTCACAAGTCATGAGCAGGTTTAGTAGAGTCTTCCGGATCGGTACGGAGACGTCTGTATTTATCCTCGAGAGGCTGCAGAACCTTTAGGAAAACTTCACATTCTTGAATTCTTATTGTGCGTCCTTTGATTCCGCTTGAAATGTAACTCTTTGAATTCTTTCCATGCATTCGTATACACGCATGAGCGCTCAGTATCAGATGTGCCTTGATGGCTTGTGATTTCCCGATCGAGGGGCGAGATGTGATCTCTGTGAGTTTGATGTTGGGCCAGTCTGGAGGACTTGAGGCCGACTATTTGCCTATGGCTTGAGCATCGAGGTGCTGATTGTGTGAGCAAGTATTTTTGAACTTACATGTTCGGTAGTGTCCCTATTAGTGGGAGTGATGGCTGGATAACTATGTGATAAGTATGTTAGTACTGCGAGATTTATCCATCTTGATTTGAGGTATAGCCCCGAGTTATGGGTGTGCAAAGAGTCTTTTCATGCGTGCTAATTGGTAGTGAAGTAAATTTCATGTTGCGGTATGAGTTCAGACTCAGGAAGACTAAGTGACTATGTAATGGTTATGACGGTGGAAGGTATACATAAATTTTAGTTTAAGGCGAAGAAGGTGGGTTATCTCATGCGAAGTGTTCTAAGGTTGTACTATCCTTATGTGTCTGTTAGATTTGCGAGTGAAGGATATGTGTTGCAACTTAAATTGGGTCTCTTAGTTTGTGGGTGTAACTGTTGCGAGAGTGGAATGCGAGATTTGCATAAGAGTTAAAATTCTAGATGATCTGCGTTTTCACAAGCTTATAAAAGATTTGAGTTTAATCTCATTATGGTATCATGGTATCAATAAAGTATAATCGTTATGAGTTATTAAGCGTGTGTTGATCTATGGCTTCGATACAAGTGGGGGAGTCCGCTATTGAATAGTTGATTGCACGGTTATGTGCTCTAATGGTTCCAGTTTGAGGCGTATTTGTGAATCAGTTATGGCTCGAGTAAAGGAAATTTCAATAAAGGTTATGTTATGCTTTATGGGTGTACGAGAATCGGGGAATGACTTGAGTTGTGGTTGGTAAGGAATGCTCGGTGCATAGGGCAGGAAGTTGCTTGGTTATATTGAAATGAGGTCACATTCTGTAGTGTCGGAGTGCAAATGAAGCACAGGTTGTTCGGTTCGTTTAATCAATCTAACTGCGGTTTGAGTAGAGTGGATGCCTCTATAGAATGGTCCTATTGTGTTCCAAATTTTACATGCAATAATTGGAGGCTTTCAAGTTATACTTATGGATAGAAACTGAGTTTTCCTTGGAAAACATCAAGACTTGTGGTGTTTTCTATTTTAATTGTGGGATTCTATGTATTAGTATTAGGAGGTAACGGATTTAGATTCGCAGGAAGTTCTTCAGAGTGAAGTATTTCGAATGTGGTGCTTTTGGGAATATTTAAGAGAGTATTCAGCTACTTATGAGTCTTAGACAGTGTGGTTTTATGCTTGGGTCTCGTGTGGTAATCCTGGGTTGAGAAATTGTGGTGCTACAGCAAGAGAGAATATCAAGTTGAAAATGAATCAGAAGGAAATTTAGATAGATGGAATAGTTTGATAGGAGACCGAATCGGTATGGTAAGGATATGATTAATTTTGTGCATGTGTTCGAGGTAATGAGTTCTTTCAGGTATTTTGCGGCGATACTCTTAGGTTTTGATGACTTGCTTAGCTTGATCGAGTTAGAAGGATTCAGTCCTGACATGTCTGATTTGTGCAAAGGGAACTCGGAGAGTTCTTGATGATTTTACCGCGGTTTGGGAATGTATATTTTCTGTGGACATGGGATGTATAGTGATTTTCCTTCTAGATGGGACCAATGGAAGATTCGTGACTAGTGAATATGTAGTTGATTGTGGCTCGGAAAGGGATTTTAAAGTTCTCATATTTATCATAGGATGACATGTTATATGTGGTATGTTGTGTAGGGCAAGGATTGGCATATGTAAGGTCGCAATTCAGTTTTGAAAGGAAGGTCATAAATTCTTAGACAGCACATGCAGTTTCAGGTGACTAGGTAGATGATATTACTAAATGGTGTGTCTTGATAACGGTATACACTTCAGGAAGAGGGAAATGTGGTTGAGTTAATAATACATCATAGGTATTGGGGTTGTGGACTGTGAGAAAATAGCTAAGGTTGGTTAGAGGGTAGTATGTGCTATGATTCAGTCATTGTGAACCTTCGAAGGATTATTTATCTGTTGTGTGTGACTAGACTTGATGTATGGTCCATTGTTAGACCTATGTGGATGCGTGTTCTAGCTCGAGTCGGCGTGGTTGGCCCCGAATTGTATTGTTGAGGGATAGGTTGATTCGACCATTATTGAGCTTATTAGTGATCTGGGGAGATCTATGAGTTGCCTTTATGTGTTGCGAGACAATATGATTTATTGGTTATGGGCACATATGGTGCGGTTCTAATGGGGTTCATAGTGGAAGTCGAGCGGGAAGAGTAATCGGGTGTTGCTTGGTGAATGGTGTATCAGTTACGTCCTATCGGGTTTGCGTGGTATATGTTACTTGTTTCACCATTGGTGTAATGATTTGCTTTGGTTCCAGACATCAAATTGTGTGTGGCTGTCAATTTCGAGCATAGTGACTTGAGGTGTCCCATGTGGAGCAGTGTTTGAATAGGATCGCGCATTGTAGCGAAGCTATGTGGAGATATGACCTTGCGGGTTAGATTTGTGTGTCCTATTCTATGATGTGAGACGGGTTCTCAGCCCTGCGTTGTGGTGGTACTAGTGAGCTTGAGGTACAACCATTTCATTTGAGTCATTTTCATGATTTGAGTATGTTCGGACCGTTGCTTATTGGTGCGCGTATTATGCTAGATGTGGCTTAGGCCTCTATTGGTGTGACATGTCACTAGGGTAGTGTGTTGGGTCAAAGGAGATCGTTGGGATCATTAATGAAAATAAACGGATTCGATTTCAGCATGTTTGATGGGTAAACATCGAGGTTCGGTTCAAAAGAAAATTTGCTATGGTAATTGCCAGAGGAGAAATGGCTTCATGAATGGTTGATCTGAGAAATGGTTATGGTTTATTGCGTGTTTCATTTATCGTTGGCAGTATATGAAAGTATTGGAATGAGACTTTAGCTGATAAGAAGTTTTCTATCGGTATTTGGTTGTTATGGGCAGCTGCTGTGAATCGAAGTTATTGCTGCGAGCGTTAGAGTTATATGGTATATCATGGGATTGCTCCCAAGGTTGCAGGCATGGGTTACTACAGCTAGATTGGGTCTATTCAAAGTATAGGTGTGAGGTTTTGATCGTATTGATGGTTTCAGAAGTGAAAATGTGGTTCTATGTTTTATGGGCTAGATTGGATTGTGTAATTTTAATTAAACGGTGTTATCGGACTTATATGAGATAGGGAGACGTGGGATCACCCCCGGCTATATGCATGGTAAGTTTATTCACCGATTGGTGGGCTTTTAGAATAACTTTGGGTACGTTCGAGGACGAACGTGTGTTTAAGTGGGGGAGGATGTAATGAACCGACCGGTCGTTTTGAAATTTTGCACTTTGATCGCCAGTTCCCGGGCATGACTTGACTCGTGTAACGTATTATGACTGATGTAGATCGTTGGTTTTGGTTTTCAGGAAAAATCAAAATGAATTTGAAGGAATAGTCTCAGTTGAAAGCTTTGAATTTGAAAGGTTTGACTAAGAGTTGACTTATTTGTATATAAACTAGGATCGGAAATTTTATAATTTGAATAGCTTCGTTGGGTGATTTATGACTTAGAAGCGCGATCCGAATGCATTTTGGAAGTCTGTGGAAGGATTTGGCTTGAATTGGCAAAGTTAATATTTTGACGAATTCCGGTTGATAGGTGAAATTTTGATACGAGGGTCGGAATGGAATTCCGAGAGTTGTTGTAGCTTCGTTATGTCATCTTAGGCTTGAATCCGAGGGTGATTTGATGTTTTGATGTTGTTTTGAGCGTTCCAAAGGTTGGAACAAGTTTGAATTATGTTATGGGGTGTGTTGGCATGTTTGGTCGGGGTCCCATGAGGCTCGGATATGTTTTGGAAGAGTTTTTGGAAGATTTTGCGGTTGTGAGCATAAGCATGTAATGATCCAAAAGTCCATTTTTAGTTCTAGAGATCGAAATTTGATTTCGAGACTTCCGGAATTTTGATAATGAATTATAGAACTGATCTGGAAAGTTTGGTCTAATTTCATCAAGCCGCGATTGGGTTTTTGACACGAAATATGAGTTAATTGTTTAACGAGCGAAATGGGTATTGAACTGAGAAAATGAGCTCCGAATTAAGTTTCAACTGAAGGGCTATGTTTGTATTATTATTTGTGACTCATAGGAACAAGAATCATCGAATTCCGAGTTCTTATGATAGAGTTAGAGCTTTTTAGTAAAAAGAAAAGTTGCTGCAATTTTCTGGGTAGTTTCTGCATTTTTCGCACGTATGAACAGTAACCGCACCTGAGTGAACAGTATCCATGTACAGTACCATGTACAGTAAACATGAACAGTATCCGTGTACATTACATATGAACAGTACCCCGTGAATAGTGTAGTGAACAATACCCAAACGCGTGAACAGTGCCCCAGACATTTTCTGGGTAGATTCTTAAGTTCTGAAAATGGGACTCGTCCCATTTTCCATTTTTATCAAATTGGAGCTCAGGGAGAGGCGATTTTCAGGAAATTTTCAGAGAAAATAATGGGGTAAGTGTTCTTAACTTAATTTTGGTTAGATTACCCGAATTTATTACTAGTTTTGGCATTTAATTGGTGATTTTAGTTGGGAAAATCTTGAAAACCCTCTTGGTTTAATTTGAAGATTTGAGGGTCGAGTTGATGTCGAATTTTAGTAAAATTGGTATGGTTGGACTCGTGGTTGATGACGTTTCATATACCGTAATTTTTGTCAGATTCCGAGACATGGGCCCCACGGGCGAATTTTGAGTGCAATTTCGGATTATTAATGGAAAATGTAGAATTTCTTATGGAATTAATTCCTATAATTTTTATTAACTGAATCAAATTATTGTGGCTAGATTCGAGGCATTCGGAGGCCGATTTGAGAGACAAAGGCATCGCGAGCTAGAGGATTAGCCGGTTCGAGGTAAGTAATGATTGTAAATACTGTCCTAAGGGTTTGAAACCTCGGATTATACTTCATTGTGTTACTTTGAGGTGACTTGTACGCTGGATGACGAGCGTGGGGTAGAGCACCGCTGGGGATTGTGACCTAGTCCATCCCGAACGAATATTTTAATGCGTATTTGATAGTTAATTGCTTGACATTATTATATTTTTGGGTTGTATGCCATGTTTGGGGCCTTGTGCCGACTTGTTGAGACCTTAGGGGCATTTTTACTATATTTCCTTACTCTATTTGTTTGAAAGCATATTCTCAGCCATGTTTTACCTGTTTACTGCTCAAATCTAGCTTTATCACTATATTCTTAAAATGTGGAAATTGTTTTGGGCTGAGTTCCCAGTTTTACTGAGATAGACCGAGGGTCTGATTGTTAGATTGATGACTGAGATAGACTGAGAGTCTAATGGAGAGGTTAATGACTGAGAGAGGCCGAGGGCCTAGTTGTGAGGATTATATATCTATGGATCGGGCTGCACGTCGCAGCAATGTATATATGTATGTATATGGATCGGGCTACACATCGCAGCGAGATGTATATGGATCGGGCTGCACGTCGTAGCGATACTTATATGGATCGGGCTGTGCGCCGCAGCAATATAGCGCTTGGGCTGTAGGAGCCTCTTCGGAGTCTGCACACCCCAGTGAGCGCAGTCGACTATTTATATGGATTGGGCTATGCGCCACAGCGATGCATAGATCGGGCTACACGCTACAGCAGTTACTTTGATTTCAGTTATTGTCAGAGATATACGGATCGGGTTGCACGCCGCAATAGTTACTATATGGTACCAATTGAGCGTGAATGCTGAGTGCGAGTACTGATTGGTAAGAGTTGAGTCACGAGTTACAGAGAGGCTAGCCCGAGGGGCGTTAGATATATACATGCATATGAGTGATGTTTTTGCCTTAGAGGCCTGTTTATGGACTTATTGATTTCACTCCTATTTAAAGTGAATTTCTAGAGAATATGTTGATTTATTGACTGTTTTCACTCGTCTTTATATTGAGCCTCTGTCGGAAAGTTGAGTAAATGTTTTAAAACAACTAAATTGGGGTTTATGAGATGTTTAGAAATTAATCACTGATTTGGCATTGGTTATTTCCACTGAGATTTTTAAGTTATGAAGTATTTATGATTACTGTTTTGCCCGAGGCGCTGTTTTACAAACTATGTTTTGCCCGAGGGGCCGATTATGGCTTTAATCTCTATTATTATCTTAAATGGTATTGAACCCCTACCGAAACTGTTGGAAAGTATTTCAAAATGATTTTTACTAAAAGCTGGATTTTATAAGGGAAGATTGACTCGTATTATGATTTGAAGGCCTGTTGCATTTATTGAGCCTAACGTGAATGTGGATTCATTGTTTCCTACTGCTCAACCTTTATTTACTCTTATTACTTACTGGGTTGGATTACTCACATTACTCTCTGCACCTCATGTGCAGATTCAGGTATATCGGAACCCGATAGCGGGTGTTGATAGCTCAGTCGCGAAGTCATCAGAGTTAGCAAGGTGGCTGCATGACGTTCGCAGCACTGCTTCCTTCCCCCCGTTATTGTTACTGTATTTAGTACATTTTTAGACTTTTGATGTATTTAGACCTTGATAGTTGCTCATGACTAGTGACACCTCGATATCGGGCTGGTATTTTATTTCGCACTGTTATTCCAGGATTTTATTATGAAACATTGTTTAATTTAAAGACTTAAAAATGACTCTTAATGCTTAAAGGGTTAAGGTGAGTGTTGTTTCGGCTGACCTTGTCTTCACGAGAAGTGCCATCACGACCGGGCCGGTTTGGGGTCGTGACAGTTGGGTACGGATTTGGCTCAGGAGGCTTTGGACAAGGTCAGGATTATTCAAGATAGGCTTCGTATAGCTCAGTCTAGGCAAAAGGGTTATGCAGACTGCAAGGTTCGAGATGTGGCTTTTATGGTTGGAGAGCGGGTATTGCTCCGAGTGTCACCTATGAAGGGCGTGATGAGATTTGAGAAGAAGGGCAAGCTTAGCCCTAGGTTCATCGGTCCATTTGAGATTCTTGATCGAGTGTGAGAGGTGGCTTATAGACTTGCATTGCCGCCGAGCTTATCAGTCGTGCATCCAGTGTTTCATGTGTCCATGCTCCGAAAATATCACGACGATCCTTCCCACATGTTAGATTTCAGCATTATCCAATTGGACAAGGACTTGTCTTATGAGGAGGAGCTGGTAGCTATTCTAGACCGGCAGGTTCGTCAGTTGAGGTCGAAGAGTTTTCCTTTTGTTCGTGTTCAGTGGATAGGTCAGCCTCCTGAGGCATCGACCTAGGAGTCCGAGTCCGATATGAGGAGCCGTTATGCCTATCTTTTCCCCGACTCAGGTACTTCCTTCTTCTGTCCGTTCGAGGATGAACGATTGTTTTAGAGGTGGAGAATGTGATGACCTTGGGTCATCACTTGTTTTAAAACGAAATTTCCGTGTTCTGAGGACTTGAAAACCTCATTTAGAATCACCTCAATTTGCGTGCACAGTTCGGACGCATAGCCGGAAAGCTTAAATATGATAATCATTGAAAAACGATAATTATAACATGAGCTAATTTGACTTCAGTCAACGTTTTGGGTAAACGGACCCGGATCCGTGATTTGAAGGTCCTGGAGGGTTCGTAGGAAAATATGGGACTTGGGTATATGCCCGGAATCGAATTCTGAGGTCCCAAGCCCGAGAAATGAATTTTTAAAGGAAATTATTTTCTGGAATTGTTTAAAGAAATTTGAAATGAAATTTGATTAGAACATGATGGTATTGGGCCCGTATTTTGGTTCTGTTGCCCGGTACAGGTCTTATATATGATTTAAGACATTTCTGGGGAATTTGGTGAAAAAACGGATGTCATGTGACGTGAATCGGACTTAAATCGCAAAATTTATGTTTAAAGAAGTTTTGAGAAAATTTCATTGATCTCGAGACTTAATTTGATGTTCATGATGTTATTTGGATGATTTGATTACACGAGTAGGTCCATATGAAATTTTTGAGTTAGTATGCACACTTGGTTTGGAGTTCCAAGGGCTCGGGTGAGTTTCGGGTAGGTTCGGGATGTTTTAGACTTAAAACCAGAAGTTGCAGGTCTTTGAACCCACCAGTGTGGTCCGACAAAAACGTGTGCGACCGCGGAAGGGGGATAGTATGGTCCGCGGTCGGTTTCAAGCGGTGCGCAGTGGAGGCCTGTGCGGCCGCAGTCCATTTCGTGCGGTCCGCACAGGGCACTGGACTGCAGTACCTCAAGAAGGCCTGTGCGGTCGCAGTCCATTTTGTGCGATCCGCACAGGGGGTCTGAGAGGGGTATAAATAGATGAGATTTTCAGTTATTTTGCATTTTTCAAAAACCCCAAAAATATAAGAGGCGATTTTTCAAACAACCATTCTTCTCCAAATTAATTGTAAGTCATTTTTAACTAGTTTTTTTCAATCATTAACATCTTTTAACATGATTTCAACTTCAAATCAATTATTTTCATGGGGGAATTGGGTGTTTTGGGTAGAACCTAGGTTTTTCAAAAATTGGGGATTTGGACCTCGATTTGAGGTCCGATTTCAAAACAAATTACATATTTGAGCTCGTGGGGGAATGGCTAATCGGGTTTTGGTTCGAACCTCGAGTTTTGACCATGTGGGCCCGGGGGCGATTTTGACTTTTTAGGTAAAACTTTGGAAAACTCATTTTCATGCATTTAAATTGATTCATCTAGCGTTTATTTAAGTAACTTGTGGCTAGATACCAGCGAATTGGCAGAGGAATCGAGGGGTAAAGCTATAATTGAAACTTGAGTTGTGTTCGAGGCATCGAGGTAAGTGTTTGGTCTAACCTTAGCTCGAGGGATTAGGAGTTGAGTCTTATTTTCTACGTGATAATTGTTGAGTATGATGTATAGGCATGGTGACGAGTATCTATACGTTGGTGTCTCACATGACCGTGAGTCTTTAAATTTTGAAGATCTTGATTTCGTTGTATCTTTCATGTCTTGGTGATTATTTCTAAGTGTTGTGGAAAGTTTCTGGAAGGAATTGTAACCTTTGAACATCGAGGAGCATTGGCTCAAGTTATATTATGAATTGTGAAAATATATGAGATGATTGAACCCTTTAGAGCATTGGCTCAAGTTATATTATGAATTGTGAAAATATATGAGATGATTGAACCCTTTGGAGCATTGGCTCAAGTTATATTATGAATTGTGAAAATACATGAGATGATTGAACCCTTTGGAGCATTGGCTCAAGTTATATTATGAATTGTGAAAGTATATGAGATGATTGAACCCTTTGGAGCATGGGCTCAAGTGGTAAAGTGAGTTATGAAATAAAAGTGAAAGAAAGAGAAAGAGTTATTAAATTGTCCCCTTACCGGGATATTGTTGCTTTGTTGATTATCCCCCTTGCCGGGATGTTGAGATTATTGATGTTGTTCCCTTGCCGGGATTTAATTGTTTAACTGTTATTCCCTTGTCGGGATCTCTATTACTATTTTGTTTATTCCCTTGCCCCTTTGCTTGTGATTGTTGTTTGGGTGAAGAAGAGTGTTAAAGCACGAAGGATGATGTCGTGCATTGTTTGCTATTGTGAGAAAAGAGTGTAAAGCATGAAGGGTGATGTCATGCCGTAGGATGTACCATTCCGTACCGATTTTCATTTATATGGTGAGGAAAGAGAGTAAAAGCACGAAGGGTGGTGTCGTGCACATCTTTATTATATGATTGATTTGGTGAGGACGAAAGTAAAAGCACGAAGGGTGATGTCGTGTACACTTTTATTATAAAATTGATTTGGAGAGGATGAGAGTAAAAGCACGAAGGGTGATGCCGTGCAAATTGTTGGTTTCTGATTCTTTGTTGATATTCGAGTTATGTGTTTTCTTTCATTACTTAGATGTTTTCTATTCGGAACTATTATCTCCCCACAGCATGTTTTCCCCTCCCACATTGACTGGTTATTTTCTGTATTTCTTTTCCGTTGTATATATATTTGAACTGCACAGGTTTATTTGGTAGTCTGGTCCTAGCCTCGTCACTACTTCGCCGAGGTTAGGCTAGACACTTACCAGCACATGGGGTCGGTTGTGCTGATACTACACTCTGCACTGTGGGCAGATCCAGGAGCAGCTTTCGGACAGTAGTTGGAGTGCTTCCTTCAGTCCACCCGGAGACCCAAGGTAGACTACAGGCTTCCGCAGGCCCTGGCGTCTCCCTCTATCTCTACTTCCTGTTTCATTCTCTTTTATTCGGAAACAGCGTACTGTTATTTCTTCAGACCTTGTATGTAAAAATCTTAGATAGTCTATGACACTGTGACACCAGGTTTTGGGTATTTGAGGTTTTAAAAGTTGTAATAGAAGTAGACTTAAGATATTTAATTGTTGACTTCTGCTAAATTATTTAAAGTTCCGTTGTTATCATGTTATTGCCTTGTGTTTGTTAAAATGAAACAATATGGAAGTGTAGCAAGTAATTAAGGCTTGGCTTGACTAACTCCCATTAGTAGGCATCATCATGACCCCCCGAGGTTAGGAAATCCGGGTCGTGACAGTGTCACAGTGTCACAGACGGTCTAAGATTGCTAGATACAAAGTCTGAAGAAATAACAATACACTGTTTCTGAATAAAAGGAAAATGAAACAGGAAATAGGGATAGAGGGAGACGCCAGGGCCTGCGGACGCCTGCAGGTCTACCTTGGATCTCCACGTGGACTGAAGGTAGCCTCCAACTATGGTCCTAGAGATTGTGAGCACGTGATTTTTGCTTCACGGAAAATCACTCCAAAAAGAAATCGAAAATAAAGCATGTCGCCTTCGGGTACAGTTTTGAGAATTTGCATGACAATTTTGGTAATTGTTTTGTCCGTAAATACTCACTTTGTTGTAGACAATTAAAAATACAAAAAAATATTGTTGCATGCATTAGGAATGAATTGTGCATTTTTAGGAGTTAATTAACCGTAATTTTGTTAAAAAAGAAAAATCACAAAATATGCATTTTTATTCTATTTTTGTTATCATGGTATGATTTTATTTCTTTAATTAATTATTTTATTTTTGTGTGTTAAGTGTTAGTCAAATATTTGTGTAATTTAAATTTGGGTTGACATTTTTTAGGAATTTTTGTTTAATTGTTTAATTATAAAAAAAAGAAAAAGAAAAAAAAAGAGTTCAAAATTGAAGAGAAACTCGGTTTTGGGCTCATGTACAACCCAAGCAGATCAGGCCCAATCTATGGCTGACCCAGTCCACATCGACCTAGTCTCACAAATGGTGAAACGACGCCGTATTGGCATCCCCATTCTGAGCCATTGATTGATTCAAATGAACGGCCCAGATCAGGCCATTCACTTACCCAAACGACACCGTATAGGGCCATCTGATCTCAACCGTTAACCCAATCCCATTCAACGGTCTCAAGCCATACCCAGATGCCCGACCCATTTAACCCCGGACCAACCCGATCTCCTTTTAAGTGGAACGACACCGTTTTACACTAGCCAAGGGATCCTGGCCATTGATCACTCTCTATCCAACGACCAGGATCAATTCTTCTAAGCCATATATAAGCCTAACCCCTTACCCCGCCCCCTATCCGAGCACCCCCCCTTCCGTCGTCTCTCTCAGAGATGAACCAAACATCCCCATTTCAAACCCTAGCCGCCACCCTTCACTCTCGCCGTAAATCCGGCAACCACGACGCTGATGACCACCAAAATAACACCCCTGATACACCCAACCACCCTGAACACGAATCCGTTAACATCTTGCCTCGAATCATCTATCCCAATCCACCCCAAATTTACACCAGTCACTCCCCTGACATCCCTCATACCCTAATCAACGGTGGTTCCGTTTGAATCTAGGTAGAACTCTTCGAGCCCCAAATCGGCTTGCATGAACCCTAGAGCTCAAAATCATGGGGGTCTGTCCAATTAAAGGAGGAGTTGGGGTCCAATAGACTCTAATCGAGGTGTTCTCAGTTGAGAACACTTCGATTAAAGTCCGTTTGACCTCGAATGGTCAAGGCCGATTCGAGACTGGGTTGTGTTTATTCATGAGCTTTCAAAGTTAAGTCTTTCTTCTCCTTCTATTCATATTTTGTGTATTATTTGGTATTTGTTTTTATTTTAGTTTAATCGATTTTATATTATTTTTTTCTCTCAGTTTTGTTCATCTCCCACAGACCTTTTATTTGGTCAATTTTTTTCTGTTTGACTGTTAAATGCATCTGTATGATGAACTATGTGCGAACTGGATTAAAACTCATCAAATATTTTAGATAGGTTCCCTCCTAAGGGTTCAAAAATGTTGAAGTCATTTCGTGGCCTGTTTGGTATATGTTGTTTGTCGATTAGTTGTTACATGTATGTAATTCGTATAGTCGACTGGATAAATGTCGTCGATTAGTTTTACAGGTTTGAATGTTAGAATAATCTGATTCATACTGCTTCACATTTTTATCAAATCATTGTTTGAATTTAGTTGTGAATTGGTTATAGCTGTAGTACATTAGAGATCAGTTAGAAATCAGCTGTTAGGGCAGTAGTTCAGATTCCCAGAGGGGTATTTTGGGATGTTAGAAACCTGAAAATTGTTCAGTTTTAATGGTATGTCAGTTTAATACTAATATACCACTAAACTAATGAATAAAATAGGGATCAATGGTGGGAATGATAATGTGTTAAGTGCCTTTATTGGCTGGAAATCAGAAATAGCATGGGCTTTTAATAAAGAATTAAAGAGCTGACACCATTTTAAAAAAAACCTTTTGAGGTGCAAATCAGAATATCATGGGCTGAATGATAAAAGGGGTTAAGGAGTGCACATGGGAAAGAATATACAGGCTGAAAAAGCTAAAGTTTGAATAAAAAAAGGGATGACTGGTCTTTTAAGCAGACAGTTCTTTGTTATAAATAGGGGACACTGAGGACAGATTTAGGGACTGAATTTTGAAGATTAGCAGTTCAGTATTAGAAAAACAGATTTGGAGAGTAAAGAAAAAAAATAGAACCTAAAAGTGAGATATAGGGAATTTTAAGTGTCGTATATTGAGTGCATATAGGCTGGAATTCTTACCCTTAGAATTTCATTTAGTTGAAGTGATAAAAGCTAAACTCTAATGCAAAGCGTTCTGGCATCACATCATTATCAAACCAGATCCAAAGGACCTATACCAATAATCATGACTACTTCAGAAAACAGTGTCAAGGAAGAAAGGCCAATAAGCCAGTTGCTGAAAGAGGCAATGGAGAAGATAGAGAGGATCGGATTGGAAATGAACGCGATGCAGTTAGCCTTGGCTAAAGTTCAAAAGAGCCCTGAACCACCCGTTACTCCTACATTAGGGCATATGCTAGAATACTCTCACCCCGGCCCTTCAACAAGCCTCCCGAATCACCACTATTATCAGGGGATAAGCCGCTATGATTCCCAAGCTCCACAATCCCATCAACATTTCCCACCACCAAATGTTCCCGCTTTTATGGGACCCACACCAGCCACGATGCAAAGATCAACTAGTGAGTCGTTGTTTCAGGATCACGATGTGCAATACTATCCCCCTGAACCCACATTCAATGCACCAGAACCCCATACCTATAATCCCCACTTGGAGGTCCCGGTGGAGATTGAAAAGCCGGCTAAGGTTCCAGAGCAGGATGAGGTAATGAGGAAGTTCAAAATCCTAGAGCAATCCTTCAGGATCATGCACGGATTGGGCAACCAGATCAGCGTGGCCTACAAGGATCTATGCCCTTTCCCTGACGTCCAATTACCAGCAGGGTTCAAGATGCCCAAGTTTGACTTATACGAAGGGCACAGTGATCCTATGGCACATTTTGCGGGGCTTTTGTAGCAAAATGAGAGGAACGGGTGGGAAAGATGAGCTACTGATAGCTTACTTTGGCCAAAGCTTACGTGGATCGGCACTGGAATGGTATACCAGACAAGATCCTAGCAGGTGGTACACTTGGGATAATCTAGCGCAGGCTTTCGCAAGTCACTTCCAATACAATCTTGAGATAGTCCCTGACCGTCTCACATTACTGAGGACCGGAAAGAAGCCTGGGGAGAGCTTTTGTGAATTCGATTTCCGCTGGAGAGAACAAGTAGCCAGGGTTGATCCTCCCATAAGAGAGGGGGAAATGGTGGACTACTTCCTACAAATGCTGGATCCAACTTACTTTGGTCACTTGGTGACGACAGTTGGAAAATCCTTCAATGAAGTAGTAAAGATAGGGGTTATGATAGAGGAGGGACTGAAGTCCGATAAAATCCTGAATTACTCAGCACTTAAGGCAACAACTCAGGCTATTTAGAGCGGCACGGGAGGTGCGCTGGGGAGGAAAAAGAAAGAAGAAGTTGCCACGGTTGAGGCAGGCAGTTGGTCCAGGTCCAGCAAACCATACTACAACCAACCCAGACCCCACAATCCAAATTATCCATATTCCCCATACAACCCACCACAACACTACTATCCACCTCAAGAACCACACTTCTCCGTGCACCAAGCCCAAACATACACTCAGCCTCCGGTTCGCCCTCCCCAAAAAGCATATGCACCTCCACAGAACACCTATCCACCTCCACATAACACATACCCACCACCCCAAAATGCCTATCCTCCACCAAGGGCCTACAGGAACCCTCTAGGGGTAGGTTTCCGAGGAAATCAAGCTTCTAGAAATGAAAGGCTACAGAGACAAAGAGCCTTTACTGAGTTGGGAGAAACATATACCGCCTTGTTCCACAAGTTGAGGCAGTTAGGTTTGTTGAGTCCTGTCGAGCCTAGGTTGCCAAACCCCCCACCCTAAAATGTGGACCAATCGATAAGCTGCGAGTACTGCTCAGGAATGCTAGGGCATGATATCGAAAAATGTTGGAGGTTGAAGCGTGCAATACAAGATCTCATTGACGCCAACAAGATCGAGGTCCAGATACCGGAGGCGCCCAACATCAACCAGAACCCATTGCTAGTGCACCACGAAGCTCACATGATCGAGCTTGTGCACGAAGGAGGGGAGCTAAAGAAACTCTTACAGACAGTTATGATGATCCGTGCCAGTCCAAAAGAAAAGTCGACCGATAGAGAAGAGGTGATACCATTGGAAAGGGTAGACATCAAGCCAGCGGTGATAATGGGGAAGAATTCGCCTGTTGTTGCAAAGAACCCAGGGCCGGTCAAAGTAATAGTGCAAGGGGTACCAAGCAAGCCAGCATGCATAGGGCCAGTTATTATCAGGCCAGTACTGCAGTTGCTGATAATCAGTGGTAAAGCCGTGCCATGGAGCTACAGTAAAGCGATGGTAATGTACAAGGGGAAGGAAGTTGTGGAAGAAATATGTGAGGCCCAGGGATTAACTAGTTCAGGGAGGTGTTTTGCTCCCGTAGAGTTAAGAAGGTCCAACCCAGCTGTGGTAAAGAAGCCAGTGACGGAGGAAGAGGCCGAGGAGTTTCTAAAGAAAATGAAGACACAAGACTACTCCATTATGGAGCAATTAAGGAAGACTCCAGCACAAATTTTGTTGCTATCCTTGTTAATTCATTCCAGCGATCATTGTCAGGCACTGATGAAAATCCTGAACGAGGCTCATGTTCCGAATAAAATCTCTGTAAACCACTTGGAGAAGATAGTGCACAAAATCTTCGAAGTAAACCGGGTGACATTTTCCGATGATGAGTTGCCAACAGAGGGTACAAAACACAACAAAGCCTTGTATTTGACCGTGAAATGTGAAGACTCGGTGGTCACCTGAGTATTGGTTGATAATGGGTCAAATGCCAACATCTGTACTTTGGCTACTCTGAACAGGTTGAAAATTGATCATGACCGGATTCACAAGAACAGCATCTGCGTCCGAGGTTTCGATGGAGGTGGTACCGACACGGTGGGCGATATCATACTGGAATTGACCATTAGTCCAGTGGAATTCACCATGGAATTCCAAGTGGTTTACGTGGCAGTATCATACAATCTTCTACTTGGGCGACCTTGGATCCATGCTGCCAAAGCAGTACCTTCTACATTACACCAGATGGTGAAATTTGAAGGGGATAGGCAGGAGATAGTGGTGCACGGAGATGACGGTACAAGCATTACGGGTGATGATATTGTGCCATTCATAGAAACGGGTGACGACAAAGGGCCTTGGTTTTACCAAGTTTTCGACGGGGTTTTAGTGGATAAAATTTCTGAAGGCGAAGACCTCCCACTCCCCAGGATAGCTCCCGCAATCGTCGTGATGGTTTCAGAGATGCTGGGTAATGGGTTCGTGCCAGGAAAAGGTTTGGGGGCTGAGCTTCAGGGGATTGTTCAACCTGTCTCCTTGCCCAAGAATTTAGAGACCTTTAGACTGGGGTTCAAACCTACTACGGCAGATGTAAAGCGAGCGCGGAAAATGAAAAAGAGAGTTTGGGTTCTTCCCAAACCAATTCCGCGTCTCTCCAGATCCTTTGTTACAGCAAGTGCCAAGAGGTCATCGGTCCCAAAAATTCTCGGACCATTGATTGGGATGGACGGGGAGTTGAATCAGAGCTTCGAAAGGCTGTTCGTTGATGTCAACATGATAGAAGTTGGAGAGGGCTCCAGCAGAGCAGACATACAGTTTGTGGGGCCTAAGGCCAATATCAACAATTGGACGGCTACTCCTCTTCCTACCCGGGGGAGTCCTGGTAGTAGGCTTTGATTTTTCTTTCTTGTTTTCTGGATTATTCCAGGGTGTAATCCAAATCTCATTTTATTTTGTAAAGTGTGAACCCTGTTATCCCGCATTTTTAATAAAATGAAAATTTTCTCTTCTTATCTTGTTTTAATTTTGTTTTATTCTTTTCTCTTTCTGAACAGTTCTCTTTTTACTGGTTCTAATGACATGGCATGCACAACGGATCTTCGACCTAGTTTAAAAAATCAATCTGACTCCGACTTAATTGTACAAGAGATCGATTATGATGATGAGTCTGAATACGACGAGGATGAAGCCTTCGAAGAAATAAACAGAGAATTGTGCCGGTTTGAAGAGAAACCCAAGCCTAATCTGAATGACACTGAAGCTGACAATTTAGGGGATGCAGACGATGTCAGGGAAACCAAAATCAGCATCCACATTGAGTCAAACATTAGGGAGGATTTAATCAAATCCCTCATTGAGTTCAAATATGTTTTTGCGTGGTCATATGATGACATGCCGGGATTAAGCACCGATCTAGTGGTTCACAAATTGCCCACTGACCCAGCATACCCTCCTGTCAAGTAGAAATTGAGGAAGTTTAAGATGGATATAAGTATGAAGATCAAAGAAGAAGTGACCAAGCAGCTGCAGGCAAAAGTTATTCGGGTCACTCGATATCCCGATTGGTTGGCCAATGTGGTACCAGTGCCGAAGAAAGATGGGAAAATCAGGGTATGTGTCGACTACCGTAATCTCAACAAGGCAAGCCCTAAGGATAATTTTCCATTGCCCAACATCCATATCTTGATCGATAATTGCGCCGGGCGTGAGATCGGATCCTTTGTGGACTGCTATCCAGGATATCATCAGATCTTAATGGATGAAGAAGATGCAGAAAAGACGGCTTTCATTACGCCATGGGGAACTTACTGCTACCGGGTAATGCCATTCGGATTGAAGAATGATGGGGCAACATACATGAGAGCAATGACTACTGTGTTTCATGACATGATACACAAAGAAATTGAAGTGTACGTAGATGATGTGATCATAAAGTCCAGGCGTCAGGAAGACCATGTAGCAGACCTAAGGAAGTTCTTTCAAAGACTTCGAAGGTATGATATTAAGCTCAACCCGGCCAAATGTGCCTTTGGGGTTCCATCAGGAAAGCTGCTAGGATTCATCGTCAGTCGATGGGGTATTGAGTTGGACCCATCCAAGATCAAATCCATCCAGGATTTTCCACCGCCGAAGAACAAAACGGAGGTGATGAGTCTGTTGGGAAGACTAAATTATATCAGCAGGTTCATCACTCAACTCACGGCGACTTGTGAGCCCATATTTCGGCTGTTGAAGAAAGATGTTGCGGTAGAGTGGATGGCAGAATGTCAAGAGGCATTTGACCAAATCAAGGGGTATCTGTCAAATCCACCTGTGTTAGTCCCACCTAAGCCGGGGAGACCATTAATTCTTTATCTAACGGTCCTGGAGAATTCGTTTGGCTGCGTGTTGGGGCAACACGACATTACAGGAAGGAAGGAGCAAGCCATCTATTATCTTAGCAAGAAGTTTACAGTATATGAGTTCAAGTACACTCAACTCGAGAGGACATGTTGCGCCCTAACTTGGGTGGCTCAGAAATTGAAGCACTATTTGTCCTCGTATACTACTTATCTCATTTCCCACTTGGATCCACTAAAGTATATTTTCCAGAAGCCTATGCCTACAGGTAGGTTAGCAAAATGACAAATTTTACTCACAGAATTTGATATCGTCTATGTGACGAGGACGACCATGAAAGCCCAAGCGCTGGCCGATCACTTGGCTGAGAATCCTGTTGATGAAGAATACGAGCCATTGAGGACGTATTTTCCTGACGAGGAAGTAATGCATATAGATGAGTTGGAATTACCTGAGGAACCAGGTTGGAAGCTTTTCTTTTATGGAGCCGCAAATGCGAAGGGAGTTGGAATAGGAGCGGTACTTATTTCTGAATAGGACGTCATTATCCTGTTACAGCTCAGCTGCGTTTCTATTGTACTAACAACATGGCTGAGTATAAGGCATGCATTTTGGGTCTACGACTAGCTGCAGACATGGATGTCCATGACGTTTTGGTCTTGGGAGACTCGGACCTCCTGGTGCATCAGATTCAGGGTGAATGGGAAACACGGGATTTGAAACTCATACCATATCGACAATGTTTGCACGATCTGAGCAAGCGATTTCGATCAGTGGAATTCAGACACATCCCAAGAGTTCATAATGAGGTTGCCGATGCATTGGCCACTTTAACATCGATGTTACACCACCCAGATAAAATTCATGTTGACCCATTGCACATTCAGGTTCGTGATCAGCATGTTTATTGCAACATGGTAGAGGAAGAAGTGGATGGCGAGCCATGGTTTTATGAAGTAAAGGAGTACCTCAGGATGGAGATATACCCGGAGCAGGCCACCGGAGACCAAAAAAGAGCCATTCGGCGATTATCAAGTGGATTCTTCCTCAGTGGAGGAGTGTTGTACAAAAGAACCCCAGATTTGGGATTGCTGAGATGTATAGACGCCGGTCAAGCCACGACAGTTATGACAGAGGTGCATGCTGGAGTTTGTGGGCCACATATGAGCGGATATGTATTGGCGAAGAAGATTCTTCGATTAGGGTATTATTGGCTCACTATGGAGCATGATTGTATCAATTTCGTGCGAAAATGCCATCGATGTCAGATACACGGAGATTTGATTCATTCTCCGACGACAGAATTGCATACAATGTCAGCGCCATGGCCATTTGTTGCATGGGGCATGGATGTCATTGGGCCTATTGAGCCGGCAGCGACCAACGGCCATAGGTTCATTCTGGTGACCATCGACTACTTCACTAAGTGGGTTGAAGCTAAAACTTTCAAGTCGGTAACCAAGAAGGCAGTGGTGGATTTTGTTCACTCCCATATCATCTGTAGATTTGGGGTCCCAAAAGTGATTATCATGGATAATGGTGCTAATCTTAATAGCAATTTGATGAGAGAGGTATGTCAACAGTTTAAGATTGCACACCGCAATTCCACCCCATATCGTCCCAAGGCGAATGGAGCAGTTGAAGCAGCCAACAAAAACATCAAGAAGATACTGAGGAAGATGGTAGAAGGGTCCAGACAATGGCATGAGAAATTACCATTTTCATTGTTGGGTTATCGCACTACAGTTCAGACTTCAGTAGGTGCAACTCCTTATTTGTTGGTATACGGAACTGAAGCAGTGATACCAGCAGAGGTCGAAATTCCGTCCCTCCGGATTGTCACTGAAGCCGGGATTGATGATGATGAATGGGTCAAGCTCGACTGGAGCAGTTGAACTTAATAGATGAAAAGAGATTGGCAGCAATATGTCATGGCCAGTTGTATCAGAAGAGAATGGCAAGAGCATACAATAAGAAGGTGCGCCCCAGAAAATTTGAAGTAGGGAAGCAAGTATTGAAACGGATCCTCCCACATCAGGTTGAAGCAAAAGGCAAGTTCGCCCCAAATTGGCAAGGGCCTTATATTGTGACCAGAGTGTTATCCAATGGCGCTTTATGTCTGACAGATGTCGAAGGAAGATGCATTGACATGGCTATCAATTCTGATGCAGTCAAGAGATATTATGTGTAATTTCTTTGATTATGATAGTTATTTGTTCGTTTGTTTGTACTTGGTACTTATTGGATAATGAAATGACAGAGGCAATTCTTTCTTCTATCTAAACACTTTTAACCTTTGCTTCCCTTTTTGAGCCTTATTTATTATTCATACCCCTCTTTTGGAATCATTAATGAAAATGAAAAAAAATGAAGCAAAGAGAGAAGAAAAGAAAAGAAGGAGAAAATAATTTTTTTTTAAAAAAAAATAAGAGAAAAGTCACAAGAAAAACAAAGGAATCAAGTGAACTACGTTCAACCTGATTCCTCCAAGAGGATACGTAGGCGCTTCACGGCTCGATCGCAATGTGATAAAATGTCACGAAAAATCAAAAGTCCCCCAAGCAAGAAAACTGGGGCAGAAGTTATGTTTTTTTTAAATTTTGAAAAAAAAAAGAGGTTTGATTCCAAGAGTTGTAATATCTTACCCATCAAATTATTTTGAATTTCTTGATAACCTTTTCTTTTCTTTACCCACACAAAACCCACATCTTATGTCCAAAAAGACCTCCCGATCGTTATCTGAGAGGCGCCAAGTCAGGAAGATGAAAGCCAAGGGTAATACACTGATCCCCGACCGGACGAGGGTAATAAGCTGAAGAAATTGATAGGCAAAAGAATGCCCAGTAGAGAGAATCTTATCGGTAACACTCTGATCCCCAGCTGAAAAAATAAAATGAGAGAGTCTTATCGGTGAAAACCTTCACAGGCACCATAAGGCGATGTAAGCTGAGAGAAACAAAATAAGAGAGTCCTGTGGTTAAAACCTTCACAGACACCATAAGGCGACGGAAGCTGAGAGAAAGGAGAGAGTCTTATTAGTGAAAACCCCTCGAAGGATACTATGAGGCGACAAGATGAGATCGGCGGAAAGAATCTGCATATGGCAAAAGTTGGGCGTCTGTTTATTCCCGGCAAATAAGGCCATCAGGAAGATTGATTGATACAAATAGACTGGGTCGATTAATCCGGAATGCACGACATGATCGTTGGGACCAGTCATACCGTCCAGATAAGTTCTTTCCTTTTCTTTTCCCCCAGCATTTGTTCAGAAAGATTTTTCTCTTTTTCTATCTTTTCATTTCTTTATCTAAAAGACTTTTTCCAGAAATTTGTTTTTGAGAAGGATTTTTCAAAGTTTACTACAAGTTGCCAAAATGGTACAAAGAAAAATGTGAAGGGGACAGGCCAAAGACAAGGCAATAAGACAAAAAGGCGTTTGTTGCAAGACCAAATGACAAATTAGCCTAGAAAGTTAAGGGAAACATGGAGAAAAGCTGGAAAGCAACGGTTGAGGAACTTATGGACCAAGTTCCAAGAGGATCCCCAGCAGAACTTTGATGGATCACTGACCAAGTTCCAGGGTGGTCGGACAACACAGAAAGGGGGAAGGAGAAAGAGAGAATTCATCCACAGCAAAATAACCCCAGCAGTCTTATCCTCAATAACGTTATCCCCAGATAATAACATTTTATCCCCTCGAGTATTGAGGGAAAATAAAACTTTTTAAGGGAGTAGTTTTGGAGTTGAAAAAGACTCCCCCAGCGTGTTTTGAAACAAAAGAGCGGGGAAGGGATAAATGGAAAAACAATCCCCAATAGAAATATCATCCCCATCAAGTAACGTTATCCCCAACCAGTTTTGGGAGCGCAGAGCAAGGGAAAGGGAAATGAAAAACCATCCCCCAGCAGGAGTGACACGATCACTCACCATGTTTTAAACTAACAAGATTTTCTTTGATTTCTACAGGAAAATAAAGGTTGATGATGTCAGAAAGACACGCCACAAGGAAGGTCACCAAAATTGGGGCAGAAAATTTTCTGTCGTTGTCAAAAAATTTCTCAGAGGAACGACGAAACAAATTCAAATATTTTTCATGTCTTAGATAAATAGGCACCCACCTGTATAATAAGAGGAATAATTTTTCATGTCTTTAGATAATAGGCGCCCGCCTGTATAATAAGAAGAATACTTTTCGTGTCTTAGATAAATAGGCGCCCACTTGTATAATAAGAGGAATAATTTTTCATGTCTTTAGATAAATAGGCACCCACCTGTATAATAAGAGGAATACTTTTCGTGTCTTAGATAAATAGGCGTCCACCTGCATAACTAGAGGAATATTTTTATGTCTTTAGATAAATAGGCGCTCACCTGTATAATAAGAGGAATATTTTTCGTGTCTTAGATAAATAGGCGCTCATCTGCATAACTAGAGGAATATTTTTATGTCTTTAGATAAATAGGCACCCACCTGTATAATAAGAGGAATATTTTTCGTATTTTAGATAAATAGGCGCCCACCTGTATAACAAGAGAAATATTTTTTCATGTTTTTAGATAAATAGGCGCCCACCTGTATAACTAGAGGAATACTTTCATGTTTTAGATAAATAGGCGTCCACCTGTATAACTAGGGGAATACTTTCATGTTTTAGATAAATAGGCGCTCACCTGTATAACTAGAGGAATACTTTCATGTTTTAGATAATAGGCGCCCACCTGTATAACTAGAGGAAAACTTTCATGTTTTAGATAAATAAGCACCCACCTGTATAACTTGAGGAATACTTTCATGTTTTAGATAAATAGGCGCCCACCTGTATAACTAGAGGAATACTTTCATGTTTTAGATTAATAGGCGTCCACCTGTATAATAAGAGGAATATTTTTCGTGTCTTAGATAAATAGGCGCCCACCTGTATAATAAGAGGAATATTTTTTTTTCATGTTTTTAGATAAATAGGCGCCCACCTGTATAACTAGAGGAATACTTTCATGTTTTAGATAAATAGGCGCCCACATGTATAACAAGAGGAATATTTTTTTTCATGTTTTTAGATAAATAGGCGCCCACCTGTATAATAAGAGGAATACTTTTTGTGTTTTAGATAAATAGGCACCCACCTGTATAATAAGAAGAATACTTTTCGTGTTTAAGATAAATAGGCGCCCACCTGTATAACAAGAGGAATATTTTTTCATGTTTTTAGATAAATAGGCGCCCACCTGTATAACTAGAGGAATACTTTCATGTGTTAGATAAATAGGCGCCCACCTGTATAACTAGGGGAATACTTTCATGTTTTAGATAAATAGGCGTCCACTTGTATAACTAGAGGAATACTTTTATGTTTTAGATAAATAGGCGTCCACCTGTATAACTAGAGGAATACTTTCATGTTTTAGATAAATAGGCGCCCACCTGTATAACTAGAGGAATATTTTCATGTTTCAGATAAATAGGCGCCCACCTGTATAACAAGAGGAATATTTTTTTCATGTTTTTAGATAAATAGGTGTCCACCTGTATAACTAGAGGAATACTTTCATGTTTTAGATAAATAGGCGCCCACCTGTATAACAAGAGGAATATTTTTTTTCATGTTTTTAGATAAATAGGAGCTCACCTGTATAACTAGAGGAATACTTTCATGTTTTAGATAAATAGGCGCCCACCTGTATAACTAGAGGAATACTTTCATGTTTTAGATAAATAGGCGCCCACCTGTATAACGAGAGGAATACTTTCATGTTTTAGATAAATAGGCGCCCACCTGTATAACTATAGGAATACTTTCATGTTTTAGATAAATAGGCGCCCACCTGTATAATAAGAGGAATACTTTTCATGTTTTAGATAAATAGGCGCCCACCTGTACAATAAGAGGAATATTTTTCATGTCCTTAGATAAATAGGCGCCCACCTGTATAACAAGAGGAATATTTTTCAGTCCTTACGTTTTAGGTCTTGAAACTAGTAACCCACCGGAAAGCAGAAGGTTACAACAAGAGGTCCCAGCGCAAATTCAAGCGCATGAGTCAAAAGGAAGATAAGACAAATCTCGAGAGAAGCGGCCTTTGAACATTAAATTATTCCCATCATAACAAATCTGATGAAGAAAGTTGTATCCCCAGAGGAACCACCGAAAAGCTTAATGAAGGAAGCCATATCCCCAGAGGAGCCGCCGAAAAGCTTGATGAAGGAAGCCATATCCCCAGCGGACTGAACAAGACAGTGAGAACTCGTATTCAGAAAAGCAAAAGGCCAGTCCCATCCCCAAGTTTACGAAAAGGAAAAGCGGCGGAAGATACACAAGCCGACAAAGAAGCAAAGCAGCAAAAACAAGTTGAAGATAGATAAGATCTTATGATTCATAGTCTAGCCTAACTTCTTGTTTTCTTTTGACACGGTGTAACAAGAAGATCGGTAAGGCAGTGGTAACAGCACACAACAGCAGTAACAGCAGAACCACAGTTCCCCGGTAGCCCCAGCTACCAAGACTTCCCGAACTACATTAGACTGATTCCCTTTTAGCCAGGGATATGTAGGAGACCTTTGAAGCAAAGGTTCGGTTAAATCTTTTTCAAAAAAAATGCTTCACACAGAGTATTCCAACGGGCAAAAATCGCTCGTATCCGCTCACTTTATCTTTGCACGAAAGCTCTTTGTGCTTTCGGACAAAGAGAGGCAGCTGTAAGCACGTGATTTTTGCTTCACGGAAAATCACTCCAAAAAGAAATCGAAAATAAAGCAAGTCGCTCGGGTACAGTTTTGAGATTTTGCGTGATAACTTTGGTAATTGTTTTGTCTGTAAATACTCACTTTGTTGTAGACAATTAAAATACAAAAAAATATTGTTGCATGCATTAGGAATTAATTGTGCATTTTTAGGAGTTAATTAACCGTAATTTGGTTTAAAAAGGAAAATCACAAAATATGCATTTTTATTCTATTTTTGTTATCATGGTATGATTTTATTTCTTTAATTAATTATTTTATTTTTGTGTGTTAATTGTTGTTAAGTGTTAATCAAATATTTGTGTAATTTAAATTTGGTTTGACATTTTTTAGGAATTTTTGTTTAATTGTTTAATTATAAAAAAAAACAAAAGAGTTCAAAATTGAAGAGAAACTCGGTTTTGGGCTCATGTTCAACCCAAGCAGATCAGGCCCAATCTATGGCTGACCTAGTCCACATCGACCTGGTCTCACAAACGGCGAAACGACGTCGTATTAGCATCCCCATTCTGAGCCATTGATTGATTCAAATGAACGGCCCAGATCAGGACATTCACTTACCCAAACGACGTCGTATAGGGCCATCTGATCTCAACCGTTAACCCAATCCCATCCAGCGGCCTCAAGCCATCCCCAGATGCCCGACCCATTTAACCCCGGACAAACTCGATCTCCTTTTAAGTGGAATGGCACCATTTTACACTAGCCAAGGGATCCTGGCCATTGATCACTCTCTATCCAACGGCCAGGATCAATTCTTCTAAGCCGTATATAAGCCTAACTCCTTACCCCGCCCCCTATCTGAGCACCCCCCCTTCCGTCGTCTCTCTCAGAGACGAACCAAACATCCCCATTTCAAACCCTAGCCGCCAACCCTCACTCTCGCCGTAAACCCGGCAACCACGACGCCGATGACCACCAAAATAACACCCCTGATACACCCAACCACCCTGAACACGAATCCGTTAACATCTTGCCTCGAATCATTCCCCATCGTCTCGAATATTCGTTTGAAGATTCGAGCAAAACCCTAATCTATCCCAATCCACCCCAAATTCACACCAGTCACTCCCCTGACATCCCTCATACCCTAATCAACGGTGGTTCCGTTTGAATCTAGGTAGAACTCTTCGAGCCCCAAATCGGCTTGCATGAACCCTAGAGCTCAAAATCATGGGGGTCTGTCCAATTAAAGGAGGAGTTTGGGGTCCAATAGACTCTAATCGAGGTGTTCTCAGATGAGAACACTTCGATTAAAGTCCGTTCGGCCTTGAATGGTCAAGGCCGGTTCGAGACTGGGCCGTGTTTATTCATGAGCTTTCAAAGTTAAGTCTTCCTTCTCCTTCTATTCATATTTTGTGTATTATTTGGTATTTGTTTGTATTTTAGTTTAATTGATTTTATATTTTTTTTTCTTTCTCTCAGTTCTGTTCATCTCCCACAGACCTTTTATTTGGTCGATTTTTTTCTGTTTGACTGTTAAATACATTCGTATGATGAACTATGTGTAAAATGGATTAAAACTCGTCAAATATTTTAGATAGGTTCCCTGCTAAGGGTTCAAAAAAGTTGAAGTCATTTCGTGACCTGTTTGGTATATGTTGTTTGTCGATTAGTTGTTACATGTATGTAATTCGTATAGTCGATTGGATAAATGTTGTCGATTAGTTTTACAGGTTTGAATGTTAGAATAATCTGATTCATACTGCTTCACATTTTTATCGAATCATTGTTTGAATTTAGTTGTGAATTGGTTATAGCTGTAGTACATTAGAGATCAGTTAGAAATCAGTTGTTAGGGCAGTAGTTCAGATTCGGGGTATTTTGGGATGTTAGAAACCTGAAAATTGTTCAGTTTTAATGGTATGTCAGTTTAATACTAATATACCACTAAACTAATGAATAAAATAGGAATCAATTGTGGGAGTGATAATGTGTTAAGTGCCTTTATTGGCTGGAAATCATAAATAGCATGGGCTTTTAATAAAGAATTGAAGAGCTGACACCATTTTAAAAAGAACCTTTTGAGGTGGAAATCAGAATATCATGGGCTGAATGATAAAAGGGGTTAAGGAGTGCAAATGGGAAAGAAAATACAGGCTGAAAAAGCTAAAGTTTGAATAAAAAAAAGGGCTGACTGCTCTTTTAAACAGACAGTTCTTTGTTATAAATAGGGGACACTGAGGAGAGATTTAGGGACTGAATTTTGAAGATTAGCAGTTCAGTATTAGAAAAACAGATTTGGAGAGTAAAGAAAAAAAACAGAACCTAAAAGTGAGATATAGGGAATTTTAAGAGTCGTATATTGAGTGCATGTAGGCTGGAATTCTTACCCTTAGAATTTCAGTTAGTTGAAGTGATAAAAGCTAAAGCTTACACCCAAAAAAGATTTTCAGTTGTTCTCCTCTTGCATACTCAAAATCTGAGAATTACTGTCCATCCCCGCTTCGCCTTGTGTTTGTTTTCTTAGATCATTGGGATTCATTTGGGTATTGCTATTTGGTTTCTCGTGGTTACTATTGGGTATTCTTAAGTTTGCTGCTGGTTTTCAATCTGCTACTGGGTTACCTGTTATTGGTTTTACTGGTTGTATTGCTGGTTGTTGCTGAACCTACTGTTGTTGTTGTTGTGTGTTTACTGCTGCACTACTGATCTTCCTCTCCTTCTTTGCTTTTCCAAATATCAGGTACACAATTGATTTGTTGAACCTTGTAAGTCTGAAATTTGAAGCATGAATATGAAATATAGAACTGAAGTTTTAACATTTAGCTTTGTATATTCTGAAATTTTAAGTTGTGTAATATAGTAGTTAGTTTCATCTGTTAAAAGCATGTAGTAGCTTTGCTATGTACAACTGAGTATCGAGCAGTAGTAGTGGATAGACTGCCCTGCATGTTAGTTTAAAGAACCAATAATGTAGTGGTAGCATTCTGATATTTCAGTTTTAACTGATAACCATGGAATGTGATCGAAAGCGTATTTTTAGAGTTTTTGAAATTCTTAGACTTGAATCCAATGAAAAATAGGTGTTTTGAAGTTGTTTTGAGCGTTCCGAAGGTTGGAACAAGTTTGAATGAAGTTATGGAATATATTGGTAGGTTTGGTTGAGGTCCTGGGGGCCTCAGGTGAGTTTCGGGTGGTCAATCGGGCCATTTCATGATGTTTGAAGTTGCAGAAAACTTTTGTGTGTGTTGCAGACCAGTTGTTCTTTGCATTCACGAGTACGTATAAAGACTTTAGGTTAATTAATCAGTAGTTTAAACTGTTTTAGTTAGCAGACTTGTTTATTTAGAGTCATAAAAGGGGTTTTTGTAGTTGTTGATTCCATTTCTGCCTTATTGTGAATACCAAAAAGTGTAAAAGTAAGTAGCAGGCCAGACGCTAAAATAGAAATGGCCCAGGTCCAGTTCTGCGCCCGGTATGCTGGGCCTGGGCCCAAAACTGTTTTGCCCCCTGTTCCCGTCTATCTTCGATGTTAACTATTTAGGTTCGAAATTTTTCAATAATACCTCTCAAGCATGTAAATAAATTAGGTACTTTTCTTCTTTTATTCTAGAGACAAACGAAATAGAAAATGTAGTCGCTTTAGGACATCCTTAAAATAAATGAGTTGTGCCTCGCCGAAATAAATCACAAACTGTGGGGCCCTCATAAATGTAGATATTGACTCTTTAGATTTCGGGAACGACCGTTTAGCGAATTTCACGGTCTTCTCAAAAATAATAATGTATTAGCATCTTTTAGGTGCGTATCTAATAATGTTATCGTCCCTAAACTCATGTGTGCATTTCATGCGACCCAAATCCAAATCCCAAAACGTCGAATCGGATGTATTCAGGATTGCGGGTTCATTTCATGCGGCTCAATCCAAAGACATGTCTCAGACGACGCTCAATTTTCTTTTAATAAATTGAATAAAAGTGGTTAAAAGTTAAACTTGGCACATAAGTTACAACAAGTAAAAAATCAGATAAATAAGCTAAACATGACAGTTGAGCGACTGTGCTAGAACCACGGAACTCGGGAATGCCTAACATCTTCTCCCGGGTTAACATAATTCCTTATCTGGATTTCTGGTTCGCGGACTGTTAAACAGAGTCATTATCTTCCTCGATTCGGGATTCAACCGGTGACTTGGGACACCATAAACCTCCCAAGTGGCGACTCTGAATCTTAATAATAAACCCCGTTTTGATTGTCCTTTAATTGGAAAAACTCTCTTACGCCCCTCGCGGGGCGGTAAAAAGGAGGTGTGACAGAGCTGCTCCAGGATCTGCACATAGTGTAGAGTGTAGTATCAGCACAATCGACCCCATGTGCTGGTAAGTGTCAAACCTAAACCCGACGAAGTAGTGACGAGGCTAGGACCAGACTACCAAATAAACCTGTGCAGTTCAAATATATATACAACAGAAAAGAAATACAGAAACAAACAAATAAAGATAGGATGGGGAAACATGCTTCGAAGAATAATAGGTAAAACAGAATATCAAGAGAATTATAAAGGAATCTCGTGGCAGGAGTGCAACTTGAATCCCATTTCACATCTTGTTGCAGGTGTGCAACCTGATCCTATTTCCTGTATCTTGTGGCAGGCGTGCCACCCGCTCCCATTTTATTTATCTTGTGCCAGGCGTGCCACCCGCTCTCATTTCATTTATCTTGTGGTAGGCATACCACCCACTCCCATTTCATTTATCTTGTGGTAGGCATACCACCCGCTCCCATTTCATTTTATCTTGTGGTAGGCGTACCACCAGCTCCCATTTCATTATATCTTGTGGTAGGTGTACCACCCGCTCCCATTTTATTTATCTAGTGGTAGGCACCTCCCATTTTATTTTATCTTGTGGTAGTCATACCAACCGCTCCCATTTCATTATATCTTGTGATAGGCGTACCACTCGCTCCCAGTTACAAGCCAACAATAATCACAAGGAATCTCGGCAAGGGAACAAGAGTAATATAACAACTTTCCAGCAAGGGAACAATGATATTTCAACAACATCCTGGCAAGGGAACAATACTATCAAATCAAGCATCCCGGCAAGGGATCATTAATATCAAACAAACATCTCGGCAAGGGAACAATGGTGATAATAACATATGAAGTGCAATAAACCACAACGGAGTCATAACAATTATAATACAAAACTCACGAGCATGCTTGACACCAACGTATAGATACTCGTCACCATGCCTATACGTCGTACTCCATATTTAGCATGTAGCAAATAATACACAACTCCTAATCCCTCAAGCTAAGGTTAGACCAAACACTTACCTCGATGCCACGAACACAATTCACGATTCAACTATAGCTTTACCCCTTGATTCCACCACCAATTCGCTCGTATCTAGTCACAAGTTACTTAATTACGTCAATAAACGCTAAATGAATCAACCCCAATGCATGAAAATGAATTTTCTGAAGTTTTACCCAAAAAGTCAAAAATTGCCCCCGGGCCCACATGGTCATAACCCGAGGTTCGAACCAAAAAATGATTATCCATTCCCCCACGAACTAAAATGTATGATTTGTTTTAATATCAGACCTCAAATCGAGGTCCAAATCCCCAATTTATGAAAAACCTAGGTTCTACCCAAAACATCCAATTCCCCCATGAAAATCATTGATTTTGAGTTAAAATCATGTGTAAAGATGTTAATGATTGAAAAAAACGAGTTAGAAATCACTTACCAATATTTTGGAGAAGAAAGGTTATTTGAAAAATTGTCTCTTATGTTTTGGGGTTTTGAAAAATAAAAAATAACTGAAAATCCTATCTTAATATACCCCTCTCAGACCCCTTGTGCGGACCGCACAAAATGGAGTGCGGCCGCACAACTCTCATGTGGACTGTAGTGACATACTTTAGTATTTTGGTCATAACTTTCTCTACATATATCCAAATTTTGATACCTTTACCTTTCTGGAAACTAGACACAAAGGGATACAACTTTCGTTTTTGAATCATCTCAAAATTCCTTGTAGATCAAAAGATATAGGCTTTTGAAGTTGGACCAGTGAAATGTTCTTCACCGCGGACCGCACAGAATCTAGTGCGGCCACAAAGCCCTCACCAAGATCCGCACAAAATCCAGTGCGGCCACACAAGCCCCTCTGTGGCAGCATTCCTTTTTGTGCGGACCGTACTGGTCTATTCAGAGGCCTTCCACTTCTCTGCAGGAATGTATTCCTCCCGGCTGCAGGAATACATCAAAATATCATCAATGAAGACTATCACGAATGAATCCAAGTAAGGCTTGAACCCTCGGTTCATCAAATCCATAAAAGCTGCTGGGGCATTCGTCAACCCAAATAACATCACCAAGAAATCATAATGCCCGTACCGAGTGCGGAAAGCTATCTTAGGGACATCAGATGCCCTAATCCTCAACTGATGGTTGCCAGATCTCAAGTCAATCTTCAAAAATACCTTGGCACCCTGAAGCTGATCAAACAAATCATCAATTCTCAGCAATGGATACTTATTCTTGATCGTAACCTTGTTCAACTGCCGGTAATCAATACACATCCTCATCGATTCATCCTTCTTCTTAACAAACAACACCGGCACACCCCAAGGCAAAGCGCTAGGCCTAATGAAACCCTTTTCAAGCAAGTCTTGCAACTGCTCCTTCAAGTCTTTCAACTCAGGCGGGGCCATACGATACGGTGGGATAGAAATGGGCTGAGTACCCAGAGCCAAATCAATGCAAAAGTCAATATCCCTGTTGGGTGTCATAACCATCAGGTTTGAAGGAAATACCTCAGGAAGCTCACGAACAATGGGCACAGAATCAATAGAAAGAACCCCAGTACTAGAATCACGAACATATGCCAAAATAGGCCAAACACTCCTTCTCGACCATACGCTGAGCCTTCACATAAGAGATAACACTACGGGTAGAATGACTAGGAGTCCCTCTCCACTCTAAATAAGGTAAACCCGGTAAGGCTAAGGTCACAGTCTTGGCATGACAGTCCTAGATAGCATGGTAAGGTGATAACCAATTCATCCCTAATATGACATCAAAATTGACCATGACCAAAAGAAGCAAATCTACACGAGTCTCAAAACCTTCAATCACAACTATACATGAACGATGGACTCGATCTACCACAATAGAATCACCCACCGGCGTAGACACATAAACAAGATCACTCATAGAATCACTAGGCATGACCAGATACGGTGCAAAATAAGAGGACACATACGAGTACATAGACCCTAGATCAAATAACACTGAATCATCTCTATCACAAACCAGAACCGTACCTGTGAAAACTGCATCGGAAGCCTCGGCCTCGGGCCCGGCTAGAAGAGCATAACATCGGGGCTGGCCTCCACCTCCAGCGGCCTGAGCTCCACCTCTAGTACCTCTACCTCCACCTCTAATACCTATACCCCTACCTCTAGCTGGATGGGCAGGCTGTGGTACACATGGTGCCTGAACCATGGCACGGGAACCCTGTTATTGATAACTACTCGATGCTTGAGGGCAATACCTAGCAATGTGCCTTGTGTCGCCACAAGTAAAACAAGTCTTCCGTTGCTGGGGCTGACGACCCTGGAAACTCTGAAGCGGTGGTGCACAGATAGGAGCTGGTGGTGGACTGTAGGACTGCTGATCAGAATACTGCATCTAAGAACCACGGCCACCTAAAGCACCATGAGAAACCTGAAGTGCTGACTGAAAAGGCCTGGAAAGATGGGCTCTACCATACGAATCCCTACCTCCAAACGAGGTACCACTAAATCTACCTGAATGATGGGGCCTCTTATCCGACCCATGACCACCTCCCTGTGACAGAACCATCTCCACTCTCCTGATTACATTGGCCACCTCTTGGAAAGATATCTCACTCCCAGTCTCACTAGTCATCTGAAGACGAATCGGCTGAATAAGTCCATCAATGAACCTCCTCACTCTCTCTCTCTCTCTCTCAGTGGGAAGTATAATAAGAGCATGACGAGCTAGATCGATGAATCTGGTCTCATACTGGGTAACAGTCATAGAACCCTGTTGGAGATGCTCAAACTTCCTCCGATAGGCCTCTCTCTGAGTTATGGGGAGAAACTTCTCCAGAAATAGCTGAGTAAACTGCTCCCAAGTCAAAGCTGGCGATCCGGCTGGTCTAGCCAAACAGAAATCCCTCCACCAAGTCTTGGCGGATCTAGACAAGCGAAAAGTAGCAAAATCGACCCCATTGGTCTCAACTATCCCCATGTTCCTGAGAACCTCGTGGAAGCTGTCTAGATAATCCTGGGGATCCTCAGTAGATGCACCGCTGAAAGTAGTAGTGAAGAGCTTGGTGAACCTATCCAGCCTCCACAAAGCATCGACAGACATAACTGCTCCATCACCGGTCTGAGCTACCACACTTGGCTAAACTGCTCTAACTAGTTGAACCAATGGAGTCAGAATCTGAGGAGCTACCTGCTCCGGAGTGCGAGTAGCAGGAGTATGGGCTCCTTCTCCAGCCTGAGAGACGGTTGATGCTACAGGAAGCAAGCCTGCTCGGGTGACACTCTCCATGAGTCCCACAAAAAGGACCAGAGCATCCTGAAGAACTAGGGTAGCAATAAACCCCTTTGGGACCTGAGCTGGTCCCACCGGAACTGCTGGGGCCGGAACCTCATCATCAAAATCAACCTGAGGCTCTGCCGCTGGTGTTGTTGCTCGCGGCCGAGCTCTGCCCCTACCTCAACCTCTAGCACGGTCTCGGCCTCGCCTTTTGCCCCTCATGGGAGCTGCTACTGGGGCTCGGGTTGCTGGTCAGTGGATGAGGAAGCGCGTGTTCTCGCCATTTGCGAAAGAACAGAGTAGAAATTCAATTAGCATTGATGAACCGAACCGCATGATAGGAAAGAATAAATTTGAATTTCTTCCTAACTCTGTAACCTCTGGGGAATAAATACAGACGTCTCCGTACCGATCCCTCAGACTCTACTAAGCTTGTCTGTGAACTGTGAGACCCATGTAACCTAGGGCTCTGATACTAACTTGTCACGACCCGGATTTCCCACCCTCGTAAGTCGCGATGGCGCCTACTAATGTGAGCTAGGCAAGTCAAACCTTTAATCTAATTACTTCATTAACTAACTATTTTTCTTTAACAAATATAAGACGATAACATGGTAACAGCAAAAATTTAAATTTATGCGGAAGACAACAATAAGATTTATGAAAACTGCATCTATTACAAATACTTAAGCCTTAACCACCCAAAACCTGGTGTCACAAACGGTCTAAGATTTGCTACATACAAAGTCTGAAGAAATAACAGTACAATGTCTCTAAATAAAAGGAATAAAATAGGAAATAGGGATAGAGGGAGGCGCCAGGGCCTGCGGACGCCTGCAGGTCTACCTTGGATCTCCACGTGGACTGAAGGCAGCCTCCAACTACGGTCCAAGAGCTGCTCCGGGATCTGCACATAGTGCAGAGTGTAGTATCAGCACAACCAACCACATGTGCTGGTAAGTGTCCAGCCTAACCTCGGCGAAGTAGTGATGAGGCTAGGACCAGACTACCAAATAAACCTGTGCAGTTCAAATATATATACAGCGGAAAAGAAATACAAAAATAAACAAATAAAGATAGGAGGGGGAAACATGCTTCGGGGAATAACAGGTTAAATAGAATATCAAGAGAATTATAAAGGAATCAAAATCAACCACTAACAAGAGTAAGGAAAACAAAGGCAGATTTCACTTTCTTTTCACATCTTGTTGCAGGCGTGCAACCCGATCCCATTTCCTGTATCTCATGGCAGGCATGCCATCCGCTCCCATTTCATTTGTCTCGTGGCAGGCATACCACCCGCTCCCATTTCATTTATCTTGTGGTAGGCATACCACCTGCTCCCATTTCATTTTATCTTGTAGTAGGCATACCACCCGCTTCCATTTCATTATATATTGTGGTAGGTGTACCACCCGCTCCCATTTCATTTATCTTGTGGTAGGCGTACCACCCGCTCCCATTTTATTTTATCTTGTGGTAGGCATACCACCCGCTCCCATTTCATTATTTCTTGTGGTAGGCGTACCATCCTCTCCTAGTTCCAAGCCAACAATAATCACAAGGAATCCCGGCAAGGGAACAAGAGTAATATAACAACTTCCCGGCAAGGGAACAATGATATTTCAATAACATCCCGGTAAGGGAACAATACTATCAAAACAAACATCCCGGCAAGGGATTATTAATATCAAACAAATATCCCGACAAGGGAACAATGGTGATAATAACATATGAAGCGCAATAAACCACAACGGAGTCATAACAATTATAATACAAAACTCACGGGCATGCTTGACACCAACGTATAGATACTCATCACCATGCCTATATGTCGTACTCCACATTTAGCATGTAGCAAATAAGACCCAACTCCTAATCCCTCAAGATAAGGTTAGACCAAACACTTACCTCGATGCCACGAACACAATTCACGATTCAACTATAGCTTTACCCCTTGATTCCACCGCCAGTTCGCTCGTATCTAGTCACAAGTTACTTAATTACGTCAAAAACGCTAAATGAATCAACCCCAATGCATGAAAATGAATTTTCTAGAGTTTTACCCAAAAAGTCAAAAATTGCCCCCGGGCCCACATGGTCATAACCTGAGGTTCGAACCAAAATCCGATTACTCATTCCCCCACGAACTAAAATATATGATTTGTTTTGAAATCGGACCTCAAATTGAGGTCCAAATCCCCAATTTTTGAAAAACCTAGGTTCTACCCAAAAAACCCAATTCCCCCATGAAAATCATTGATTTTGAGTTAAAATCATGTGAAAAGATGTAATGATTGAAGAAAACGAGTTAGAAATCACTTACCAATGTTTTGGAGAAGAAAGGTTATTTGAAAAATCGTCTCTTATGTTTTTGGGGTTTTGAAAAATGAAAATAACTGAAAATCCCATTTTAATATACCCCTCTCAGACGTGTGGACCGCACAAAATGGAGTGTGGTCGCACAGCTCTACATGTGGACTGTAGTGAGATGCTTTAGTATTTTGGTCATAACGTTCTCTATAGATGTCCAAATTTTGATTTCTTTACCTTTCTGGAAACTAGACACGAAGGGATAAAACTTTCATTTTTTGAATCATCTCAAAATTCCTTGTAGATCAAAAGATATAGGCTTCCGAAGTCGGACCAATGAAATGTTCTTCACCGGCCGTGAAGCCCTCACCGCGGTCCGCACAAAATCATAAAAATTGTGTGGTGTAGCCACTTTTTAAAGTGGTATTTACTTTTTATCCAGCATTTTTAATGCTTAGCAATAGTAGCCACTAGTCTATTAAAATTAATATGAAAAGACTGTGTTACCCTTTTTTCTATCTCTTTCATGTGCTAGGGAGAGAACTGTTGTGAGACGGAAGTATTTTCTGGTGGGACTGTCGTGGATTCAACGTTTTTGAAACCTTTGAAAGAGGTTGACATAATAATTTACATAATCATGAAAATTAATAATGTTCAGTAATTAAATACTAATCAATTAAAAAGAAAATTAATTAAATAAACTTGTGGGACAATGGTAACCCAAAGTTGTGATGCATATATACAGTAGGAGTTCATTAGCTGGATGAGATTATTTTATTGAAAAAGCTGCAACTACACTTGTAGAGGAGGGACCAACCCATATAAAAGTTCTTAAAAGACTTCCCACATAGTACGTACACGCAGAGAAAGGATTTGAACATACATTTATGGATCCTGAACTTACAATTACAAGTTCAAAAGTTAAGGACATTTGGTCCTAAATTTCGAGTTCCAAGTTCAAAAGTTAAGGACACTTGGTCCTGAACTTAGAGTTACAAGTTCAAAATTTAAGGATACTTGGTCCTGAACTTAGACTAACAAGCTCAAAGGTTAAGGACAATAGGTCCTGAAGTCCTGAACTTAGACTAACAAGCTCAGAAGTTAAGGACAATAGGTCCTGAACATAGGCTATGAAGCCCAAAAGTTAAGGACAATAGATCCTGAACTTACAATTACAAGTTCAAAAGTTAAGGACGTGCAGTCCTGAAGTCTTGAAATTAAGTTCAAAAGTTAAGGACATGTAGTCCTGAAGTCCTGAAGTTAAGTTCAAAAGTTAAGGACATATAGTCTTGAAGTCCTGAACTTAGAGCTCCAAGTCCAAAAGTTAAGGACGTGTAGTCCTGAAGTCCTGAACTTAAAGTTACAAGTTCAAAAGTTAAGGACATGTAGTCCTGAAGTTAAGTTCAAAAGTTAAGGACATGTAGTCTTGAAGTCCTGAACTTAGAGTTCCAATTTCAAAAGTTAAGGACATGTAGTCCTGAAGTCCTGAATTTAGAGTTACAAGTTCAAAAGTTAAGGACATGTAGTCCTGAAGTTAAGTTCAAAAGTTAAGGACATGAGCAGAAGGGTATTTTTGTCTGGACAGTTAAAGTTAATTAAAGCAGTGGCTAAAGACTAAAGACATTTTAAATAGTGGCTTAAAAGTAAATATATGTGTTATTAGTGGCTAACTGTGTGCGGCCTCACAAGCCCATCCACGGCAGCATTCCTTTTTGTGCGGACTGCACTGGTCTGTTCAGAGGCCTTCCACTTCTCTGAACCTGCAACAACTATGTTTTTAAGCCTAAGACATCCCAGAACCTACCCGAAACTCACTCGAGCCCTCGGAACTCCAAACCAAGTATGCATACTAACTCAAAAATATCATATGGACCTACTCGTGCGATCACATCATCAAAATAACATGTAAAATCATGAATTAAACCTCAAAACTCAACATTTTCATCAAGAACTCTCAAAGTTCATAACTCTTCAACCGGAAGTCTGACTCACGTCAAATAAACTCTGTTTTTCACCAAATTTCACAGTTATCTTTCAAATACTATAACAAGTTTGTACCGGGCTTCGAAACCAAAATACGAGCCCAATAACAATGGTTTCAAACATTAATTCTTTTCTTTATTTCTTAGATAATTCAGTAAAACAATTTCTTTCAAAAATTAATTTCTAAGGCTTGGGACCTCGGAATTCATTTACGGGCATATGCCCAAGTCCCATATTTTACTGCGGATCACCCGGGATCGTCGGAATATGGATCTGGTTTCGTTTGCTAAAAATATTGACCAAAGTCAACCATAATCAATTTTTTTAACTCTAAAATTTCTATTTCTCATATTTTCACATAGAAGGCTTTTCGAATATAGGTCGGACCACGCACGTAAATTAAGGTAGGGGTAAAAGGGAGGTTTTTAGGCCTCGGAACACTGAATTCACTTGCAACACAAGTGATGACCTTTTGGGTCATCACAATATGTAATTAACTAGGACTAATAATAGAAGAGAATGACAACATTAGAAGAGATGATTTATTTCTTCGTTTCAGAGAGTATGGAATAAGTTCATTAGTGAACCTATTTATAAAAATATTTCGTTGTTACAAAACCAATCCAAAACCTGTTATGAATACATAACCAATCTAAAACCTGTTTTGGATAAATAACCAATCTAAAACCTGTTATGGATACATAACCAATCTAAAACTTATTTTGGATAAATAACCAATCTAAAACCTATTATGGATACATAACCAATCTAAAACCTGTTATGGGAGACATCCATTGTTGCAAGTGGATGGATCCATTTGTAGGATTTATAACACTTCCCCTTGGATGTCCAATAACAGATAATGTGCCTCGTTAAAACCTTACTAAGAAAAATCCAGTGGGAAAAATCTTAGTGAAGGAAAAAAAGTACACATATCTTGTAATATGCATAAAGAGTTGTCTCATTAAAAACCTTAACAGGAAAACCCAAATGGGACAAACCTTGGTTAAGGGAAATAGAGTACAGCGCGTATTTCTCCCCATGATAAAAAACCTTATTTGATATCTCGAAAACGACGCATTCCAATCTTGTATCTTAACTTCTTAAATATTGATGTCGGCAATGCCTTAGTGAACAAATCTGCCAAATTATCACTTGAACGAATTTGTTAAACATCTAATTCACCATTCTTTTGAAGATCATGCATGAAAAAGAATTTTGGTGAAATATGCTTTGTTTTGTCTCTTTTAATATATCCTCCTTTTAGTTGAACTATACATGCAACATTGTCTTCATATAATATTATTGGGATATTCTTTCCCCATGAAAGACCACATAGCTCCTGGATATGTTGAGTAATTGATCTCAACCAAACGCATTCTCGACTCACTTCATGAATGGCTATTATCTATGTATGATTTGAGGAAGTAGCAACCATAGTTTGTTTTATTGAACGCCATGATATGCCAGTACCTCCACATGTAAATAAATAGCTTGTTTGAGATCGACCTTTATGTGGGTCAGACAAATATCCTGCATCTGCATAACCTATCAGTTGTGACATAGATTCATTTGAATAAAATAATCCCATATCAATGGTCCCTCGCAGATATCTGAATAGATGCTTAATACCATTCCAGTGTCTTTGTGTTGGGGAAGAACTAAATCTTGCTAAAAAGCTTACAGAAAAAGCTATATCTGGTCTAGAATTATTAGCAAGGTACATTAATGCCCCAATTGCACTAAGATATGGTATTTCAGTACCTAGAAACTCTTCATTATTTTCATGAGGACGAAATGAATCTTTATTTATATCAAGCGATCTCACAATCATCGGGGTACTCAATGGATGTGCTTTATCCATATAAAAGCACTTCAAAATATTTTGGTATACGTTGATTGATGGACAAATATTCTATTTTTTCAAATGCTCAATTTGTAAGCCAAGACAAAATTTTATCTTTCCAACATCTTTCATTTCTAATTCTTTCTTCAAGCATTCTACTGCATTTGGAAGCTCTTCAGGAGTTCCAATGATATTCAAGTCATCAACATTTTCCAATGATATTCAAGTCATCAACATACACATCTATTATGACAAATTCAGATCCAGATCCTTTATAAAGACACAAGGATAAATTGGATCATTCTTGTACCCTTCTTTCAATAGGTATTCACTGAGGCGATTATACCACATGCGCCCTGATTGCTTCAATCCATATAACGATTTCTGAAGCTTTATCGAATATGTTCCCTGGGAATCTTTGTATGTTTCAGGTACTTTGAATCCTTCAGGGATTTTCATAAAAATTTTGTTGTCCAGTGAGTCATATAAACAGGTTGTGATAACATCCATAAGACGCATATCAAGTTTTTCATGCATTGCTAGACTGATAAGATACTTGAATGTGATTGCATCCACCATAAGAGAATATCTCTTTATATAATCAATGACAGGCCGTTGCGAAAATCCTTATGCTACAAGTCGTGCTTTATATCTTATAACTTCATTTTTTTATTTTACTTTTGCACAAGAAAATATGTTTACCTCCACTGGGCTTTATACTTTCAGGTGTTGGGACTATACGTCCAACTTCACATTTTTCAGGTGAAGTCAATCTTGATTATGTATTTTTCCTTTTGGCCAATCATTTGTCTGTCCACATTTTATGATAGATTTGATCTCAAGATCCTCGTCAATATCAGTAATATTGAGCGCTACATTTTATCAATAATATCGTCGATGTTCATTTTATATCGGTTCCATCATCACTCAATAAAGATATAACTTATCGAGATCTCATTATTTTTAGGTACATGAGCCTCATTTATGAGGTCTTATAAAGTGTTATATCGCGGTGCCCTTATAGAGCACTTGCTTCCTTATTATGACCATTTTGATCATTTGTTCCTCTCCTTCTCCAAGGAGTTTTATTTTTGAAACCGATTAGTCAATTATGCTTCATGTGTGCTATAGACTCTATCCTTCATGGACTTTATCCCTTTTTTTTGGAGCACTAGCAGCTGAAATATGATATTTAGCTTTGGGTCAACAAATATGCCTAGCAATATTTTTCAAATGAATTATCACTTGAACTTCAAGTTCATATTTTCTTGTATGAGGATCTAGATGTACTCATAATAATTCATTTCATGTACTATTTTTTCAGCTGCCCATTTTCTCCCCCTAATGTTGAATTACCAAGACATATCCCCATCATTCTTTAGGGACTCATCTTTATGCGTTATGGTAGAACAATTAAATCATATAGCACATTCATATTTTTAGATAAAGTTTATTTGGTTCCTGACCCTGAACCAATTGTGATAGGGAATCAATAATTTGTTGGCTAGATGCGTACGAGTACTACTATATATTAAATAATACATCTCATACCAAATTTTATTTTTGGAGTTTTGTTCTCATAACCAATTGATTAGCTATAGTTGGAGGCATATAATTTCTGCTAAACCAACTTGGATTTAAACCAGCATTATCAAGATAAATCATCATAATTTATGTTTTGGAATTGTGCTCTAATAATTTGAGCAAGCAACCTTGCAAAAGCCAAACTGCAAGTTGATAACAAACTCACATGTGACTATATAATAGATGCATTTATTAAAATCACACAATAGTAAATAGTCCACATGATAGGTGACTGGGCCCATATATATCACTTTTTATTCGTTCCAGAAATTAAGGAATTCAGTCCCTACCTTAGCTGATATATCATGAGAATAAGCAGCACAAGAGAATTTTTGAAGAATCTTCTATTTCTTCAATATATGCCAATGTGAATTCTCAATCATTTGCGCATCATAATTGAACCGGGATGGCCTACCAGTCATGCCAACTAATATTTGTTTCAGTAAACCTCTAGTTTACTTGTAGCATGTGATTGCATCATCATACTTATACTTGTGTAGTACAAATAGAAGAAAAGTCGGGTAACCTTTTATATTTACCCGGTATGATTATAGTAATATGAATATATTCAACCTTCCTTTCATTTATAGTCTCAATATGCCAACCACTTTGGCTTATACATTTGAAACTCAAAAAGTTTCTTTTGAGACTTACTACAATATCAATGTCATGAATAATTTTATCCATCCAGATAATAATAAATTAGTTCTTCCGGAGCTCTTAATTGATTTTGTACTACAAGATCTTTTGCCACACCATTCATATGGTGAATGTCTCTTTCACAAAGAAAGTTATATTATAATAAATTATCATGGTCAAAGTCATCATAAGCAAAATTATTTCTTGCTTGAATTTTGCCTTTAATAACCTTTTATAATGCATGTCAAAATATTTTTGACGTACCACATGTACGCGACCAATGACATATTCATGTAACCACGCAGTAATATTCATTATCTTTCTTACTCTTAAACCTCCCTTAAAGGTGAGTTATGGTATGTATCCAACACGTCTTTATTCATTATATACATATTTCTACATTCACCTTCAGAAATGAGTCTGCATTCTAAATGTTTATCACAAGTCACATTCTCTTCAAGGAATAGAGTATAATCATTGCGATGTACTTTATTATTTTTTCATACCAATTTGATGGTAAACATTGCTTTCATCTTTTGAAGGATATATTGAGAACCCTTATTGTTCTCCTTTTTATAATTACTACCATGATGACGATTATTATTTCGTTCCTTTCCACGATCATGCCAATTCACATGGCTACAGTAATTATAATGTCTTCTTTCAGACTCATCATCATTATAATTATCAATATAGTGCATTGGGGCCTAAACCCAACATCTTATCTTTATCATGCATCAAGACTGAAACCTAATGTCTTAAAATATCATTCAAAATATTTAGGAGAAAATATGAGGCATATAATATAGATTATCTTTACAAGCCTTTGTAGTATATAACTTCTAGTGTCAATATTTCTTGTAAGCTCTTATCAAGCTTATACTATTTATTCATATGCTGCGAATGAAATCATTAACATTATTATTTGTATAAACGAAAAAGTGTAGTTGTAGTTCCAATTTTTCTAATTCTGAGCATTGATTATATGACCCATGTAGTGTAAATTAGTAAATGCATTAAATATGTAAAAGCTATTTAGCTCATATATTTTTGTAATGATAACTCCGTGAAATCACAATGAGAGAATAATTACTTCATCCCACAGTTGGCATGTCTTCTACTCAAGAAAAAAATAATTAGAAACAATAATTGGCCAATATTTTTAAACTTATAATTAACTGTGAGTACTAAGCCACGTTTAAGGCCCTTACTGTACATAAGCTTCAAAATAAATTATTAGTTAATCATAACTCATCAGTGACAAATTCAACTTCCACTTAAATAGGAGAAGCTTTAACATATAACCAAAAGTAAAAATACTAATAACCCTCGAATATTAGCCTTAACATAAAGAGCAAGTTTAATTGGAAGAACATAATAATCATAGCACACACAAATATCCAAAAACAAGAGGGAAATGAGCCAAATATCCTTATGAAAATCATTGTATTTTAATATTTTATTTGGTAGTAAACATGATACTCCGAAGAATCTCAGCTAGCTTAGCACTTCTTGGATATTTTGTAATCCAAACAATTGATTTTAGTAAAACATGACGGAAGTGGTTAGTTCATAAACAAATATGGACAAAGCAAGAATATAATTGGAAAAAGATGTACCTTTAGTCTTTTAGGCAGATTAATATATTGGGAACTAAAGCAGCATCTCTGTACAGCTTGTGAGCCACATCAAACCTCCTCCTTCTTGTATTAAGTTTTGAGGTAGAGAAACCTAAAACTAGGTTGTAAAGTCTTGAAGAAGAAAATCAGGCTTAGCTTGGCGACAATTTTGGAAATTTAATCTAGAGACTTCTGCTATCAACGTGTTATAAAATAAAAGCAATATAGCAAAAATATGGAATTAACTAGGACTAATAATAGAAGAGAATGACAACATTAGAAGAGAGGATTTATTTCTTCGTTTCAGAGAGTATGGAATAAGTTCATCAGTGAACCTATTTATAAAAATATTTTGTTGTTACAAAACCAATCCAAAACCTGTTTGAAACATAACCAATCAAAAACCTGTTTTGGATGCATAACCAATCCAAAACCTGTTATGGATACATAACCAATCTAAAACATGTTATGGAAGACATCCATCGTTGCAAGTGGATGGATCCATTTGCAGGATTTATAACACAAGCATGTATGTTGGAAGTAATCCAACCGGTCCATTAATTTATCACCACATTTTTTTTCTTTTCCTTTTTTTTAATTCCGACAAGTAATTAAACAATTTTCCTCTAAGCTACTAATCACCACAGCCACCCCTTGGATTGTTGTTTCTCCTATTGAGCAGTGGCAATATTCTTTGGCGAAATATTAGTAACAGTTGAAGGCATGGTCCATGGAGGATAGCACAAAATCCTTAGAACGTAGCTAGCATGTGACCTTAAATTTAAGGCCGTCACATTTCCTGGTTAAATATAACTACTATTGTTGATGTTTGGCAAAATGCCCAAGTCCCACATTGGTTGGGAGTTAAGTTTAGGGGGGATTTTTCCCCTATAAAAGAAGGCCTAATGTTTAGGATTGAAACACACCTCTCATTTGCCTTCTCATCTGTTTAAGGCATTTGTATCTTCTCTCTTTAGTATTATTTCACTTGTATTTTGGAGTGAAATAAAATATTGGTTGTGTCCGAGGAGTAGGCAAAATTAGCCGAACCTCGTAAATTCTGGTGTTCCCTTTATTGTTGCTTTATTGTCTTATTTATTATTTGGTGGCTGTCATAATTTTGGTATAGTAGTTGTGACTTATTCACACTATATACATTTGGCTTCCGCAACAATTGGTATCAGAGCCAAGGTACTGTCTAAGTATGCTCTGTGGTTGCAGCATAGTCTGATCTTCCACATCAGAAAAGATTTATCTTGGTAACTGAGTCAAGGTTCTGTCTGAGTATGCTCTGTGGTTGCAGCTTAGTCTGATCTTCCACACCAGAAAGGAAATAATCTTGATTTGTGTCGTCAGCTATTAAATAATATTTGTGTCAAAGATGGGAGACAATAAACAAGAAGAATCTACATCAAGTGTCAACAATACGTCATCATTGGCATCTTCGCTTATGACAAGAATTGTGTCAAATGCGAAATTTGCGGTCGAAATATTTGACGGGTCCGGACATTTTGGGATGTGGCAAGGCGAGGTTCTAGATGTCCTTTTTCAACAAGGGCTAGATCTGGCCATTGAAGAAAAGAAACCAGATGTTATTGGAGAAGAAGATTGGAGAATTATCAACCGTGTTGCTTGCGGTACCATTCGATCCTACCTTGCTAGAGAGCAGAAATATCCATACACAAAGGAAACTTCTGCAAGTAAATTATGGAAAGCACTGGAGGATAAATTTTTGAAGAAAAATAGTCAAAATAAATTGTACATGAAGAAGAGACTGTTTCACTTCACCTATGTTCCTGGTACCACGATGAATGAACATATCACCAGTTTCAATAAGTTGGTCACAGATTTGCAAAATATGGATACAACTTATGATGATGGTGACTTGGCCTTAATGTTGTTGGCGTCACTTCCTGATGAGTACGAGCACCTTGAAACTACTCTACTCCATGGAAATGACGAAATTTCTCTCAGAGAAGTTTGTTCAGCTTTGTACAGCTATGAACAAAGAAAGCGAGAAAAACAGAAGGGCGGAGAAGGAGAAGCACTGTTTGTGAGGGGTCGTCCTCAAAATCAAACGAGGACAAAGAAGGGAAGATCCAAGTCAAGATCCAGACCCAGCAAAGATGAATGTGCCTTTTGTCGAGAAAAAGGGCACTGGAAGAAAGACTGTCCGAAGTTGAAGAATAAGGCCAAACATAACAATGGAAAGGCTATTATGGATTCAAATGTAGCTGATTGTGATGATTCAGACTTCTCATTAGTTACAACAGAGTCATCAACATCATCAGACATATGGTTGATGGACTCGGCTTGTAGCTATCATATGTGTCCCAACAGGGACTGGTTCGTGGAATTTCAAGAAGGAGAATATGGAGTCATCCACACAGCGGATAACAGCCCTCTTACCTCATATGGCATTGGTTCAATACGATTAAGGAACCATGATGGAATGATCAGAACATTGATAGATGTTCGATATGTACCGGATTTGAAGAAGAATCTCATCTCTGTGGGAGCCCTAGAATCAAAAGGGTTCAAAATCATTGCAGAAAATGGAGTGATGAGAGTATGCTCCGGTGCACTAGTGGTAATGAAGGCTAATCGGAAGAATAATAATATGTACCGCTATCGTGGCAGTACAATTATTGGGACAGCGACAGTAACATCCAGTGACGACAAAGAGGCAGAAGCAACCAAGCTATGGCACATGCGCTTGGGACATGCTGGAGGAAAATCCTTGAAAACTCTATCAGATCAAGGATTGTTAAAAGGAGTAAAGGCTTGCAACTTGGAGTTTTGTGAGCATTGTGTTAAAGGGAAACAGACAAGGGTTAAATTTGGTACAGCGATCCATAATACTAAAGGCATTTTGGATTATGTACACTCTGATGTTTGGGGTCCTTCCAAAACACCTTCATTGGGTGGGAAGCACTATTTTGTAACCTTTGTTGATGATTTTTCCCGAAGAGTATGGGTGTATACAATGAAGAGCAAAGATGAAGTGTTGGGAATTTTTCTCAAATGGAAGACGATGGTGGAGAATCAAACAGGCAAGAGGATCAAGTGTATTCGCACAGACAATGGAGGTGAATACAAAAGTGATCATTTCAATAAGGTCTGTGAAAATGATGGCATCGTCCGACACTTCACTGTTAGACATACACCATAACAGAATGGAGTGGCAGAACGTATGAACCGGACCTTGCTGGAGAAGGTACGGTGTATGTTGTCCAATGCTGGCTTGGGCAAAGAATTTTGGGCTGAGGCAGTTACATATGCATGCCACCTCATTAATCGCTTACCATCTGCTGCTATTGATGGCAAGACACCATTTGAAAAATGGTATGGAAAACCTGCCATAGATTATAACTCTTTGCACGTGTTTGGCTCAACTGCATATTATCATGTGACGGAGTCAAAATTGGATCCAAGGGCAAAGAAGGCTATTTTTATGGGAATTACTTCTGGAGTCAAAGGATATCGCTTATGGTGTCCTATGACAAAGAAAGTAATATTCAGCAGGGATGTTACCTTTGATGAATCTGCTATGGTAAATAAGGTAACAGAAGATACCAAACAAAATGAAGGTGCTTCTAAGCAGGTGGAGTTTGAGGGAAAATTTATTTTTCCTACACAAGAAGCAGAGGAGGAAACAAATGAAGATTACCCTCTGGAAGGAGAGCCAGTAGAGGAGATTCCAACTCAGGAATCTCAACAACAACTTGAATCAATAGCAACCAGCAGGCCAAAAAGAACAATAACGAAACCTGTTCGTCTCATAGAGACGGTTGCTTGTGCAACCTCAATTGTAGCTGATGATGTTCCTACTACTTATAAAGACGCTGTCCAAAGTTCAGAAGAAGATAAGTGGAGGATTTCCATGAATGATGAAATACAGTCCCTTCATCAGAATCATACATGGAGATTGGCCAATCTCCCGAAGGGAAAGAAAGCAATTGGGTGCAAATGGGTATTTGCAAAGAAAGAAGGATTTCCTAACCAATTAGATGTTCGCTACAAAGCAAGATTGGTGGCCAAAGGATATGCTCAAAAGGAGGGAATTGATTACAATGAAGTGTTTTCTCCAGTTGTAAAACATTCCTCCATTAGAATTATGTTGGCTTTGGTAGCACAATTGGATTTGGAACTAGTTCAGATGGATGTAAAAACTGCGTTTTTACATGGAAACTTGGAGGAGGAAATCTACATGACTCAGCCAGAAGGATTCAAAGTTGCTGGAAAAGAAAATATGGTGTGCAAACTTGAAAAATCGTTGTACGGATTGAAACAATCTTCTAGACAATGGTACAAGCGATTTGACGAGTTTATGTTGCGGCAAGGGTACAAGAGAAGCAAATACGATCATTGTGTGTATTTGCACAAGCTTAAAGATGGTTCCTTTGTATATCTTCTCCTATATGTTGATGATATGTTGATAGCTTCCAAGAATTCGGAAGAAATTGATAAGTTGAAGATTCAACTGAAGAAGGAGTTCGAGATGAAGGATTTGGGTGAGGCAAAGAAAATTCTTGGCATGGAGATAATTAGAGATAGACGTTCAAAGAAACTCTGTTTATCTCAAAAGGAATATTTGAAGAGAGTACTTCAACGTTTTGGCATAGATGACAAGACTAAGCCAGTTAGTACTCCACTTGCTTCCCATTTTAAGCTAAGTACTACTATGTCGCCAATGGATGAAGCTGAACGAGAGTATATGTCAAAGGTACCATACGCAAATGCTGTTGGTAGCTTGATGTATGCAATGGTTTGCACAAGGCCTGACATTTCACAAGCTGTTGGAGTTATTAGCAGATATATGCACAATCCAGGGAAGGAGCATTGGCAAGCTGTGAAGTGGATTCTACGGTATATTCATAATACTGTAGATGTCGGGTTAGTTTTTGAGCAGGAAGACAATCAGTTTGTAGTTGGATATTGTGACTCAGATTTTGCGGGTGATATGGACAAACGAAGATCAACTACTGGTTATGTGTTTACTTTTGCAAAGGCACCAGTTAGTTGGAAGTCTACTTTGCAGTCAACAGTTGCTTTGTCTACAACAGAGGCAGAGTACATGGCTATTACAGATGCTGTGAAAGAGGCAATTTGGCTTCAAGGATTGCTAAAGGAGCTTGGTGTTGAACAAAAAGGTATCACAATTTTTTGTGATAGTCAAAGTGCTATTCAATTAGCGAAGAACCAAGTTTATCATGCAAGGACGAAGCACATTGATGTTCGGTATCATTTCGTACGAGAAATCATAGAAGAAGGTGGAGTCACGGTGAAGAAAATTCATACTACAGAGAATCCTGCTGATATGCTGACAAAGGTGGTGACTGCGGTCAAGTTTCAACATTGTTTGGATTTGATCAACATTGTTGAACACTGAAGATTGAAGATGAAGACACAACCAAAATTTGTTATTGAGAGAGAATTGAAAATGTGGAATTTTGCCAAGGTGGAGATTTGTTGAAGTTTGGCAAAATGCCAAAGTCCCACATTGGTTGGGAGTTAAGTTTGGGGGGATTTTTCCCCTATAAAAGAAGGCCTAATGTTTAGGATTGAAACACACCTCTCATTTGCCTTCTCATCTGTTTAAGGCATTTGTATCTTCTCTCTTTAGTATTATTTCACTTGTATTTTGGAGTGAAATAAAATATTGGTTGTGTCCGAGGAGTAGGCAAAATTAGCCGAACCTCGTAAATTCTGGTGTTCCCTTTATTGTTGCTTTATTGTCTTATTTATTATTTGGTGGCTGTCATAATTTTGGTATAGTAGTTGTGACTTATTCACACTATATACATTTGGCTTCCGCAACAATTGGTATCAGAGCCAAGGTACTGTCTAAGTATGCTCTGTGGTTGCAGCATAGTCTGATCTTCCACATCAGAAAAGATTTATCTTGGTAACTGAGTCAAGGTTCTGTCTGAGTATGCTCTGTAGTTGCAGCTTAGTCTGATCTTCTACATCAGAAAGGAAATAATCTTGATTTGTGTCGTCAGCTATTAAATAATATTTGTGTCAAATATGGGGGACAATAAACAAGAAGAATCTACATCAAGTGTCAACAATACGTCATCATTGGCATCTTCGCTTATGACAAGAATTGTGTCAAATGCGAAATTTGCGGTAGAAATTTTTGACGGGTCCGGACATTTTGGGATGTGCAATATATGTGTTTCATTAAACGTGGAATTGCTATGGATTTGGGACTCTAGGAGCATGTGGGATCCTATTGTTGTTTTATATAATTGTCCACCTAGAATTAGTATAGTATTAAAACTTTAATTACATTCGGTTATTAGTTTTGAAAGAATTCTATCATTATTTGTTATCAAATTCCTAGCTAAATATTAGGCAAATTATTATTAGATTACTATTTTATCCAATATAGAACTATCTTTTTAACAAAATATCTAAGGGTATAAAAGTCGATCAATATTTTAAGAATATTTTAGTCGTTCAACATTTAGCGTGAAACATTCGTACTTTTATAATAATATAGATAGATACCTTGTTTGGTAATACCTTGTTTGGTACACTTTTTCAACCTATGTATAACTAATACAAGCATTAGTTATACACCTTATTGTTTGAGCAAAATAAATGTTAAACTAAATAGTAACAATTTAATGTGGTGAATCTTAGTTGAACTTAATAATCTCTAGATCAAACGGAATGAGATTTTGATATAATGAGAATAGTATAGGAGTGTTAAGTAGTATGTTCAATGCGTTATGGTTGGCAAAATATATAATATCCTAAAAATACCATAAATGCAAGAAATGACAAGAGTTATAATATAAAGGGGTTGTCACCCAATGATTGTGTGATTGGGCACCTCCTCTTTCTGATGATGTGAAAAGGTATGAAACAGATATGAATGTGGAATCTTCAGATTTATGGATGAAGGTTAAACAACATGTGCTTGAGTAGATCCAATAAGACAATTCTTTCGTATATTCTCCCTTTTTACAATGTATTCTCTCTTCTTTCAAATGGCCCCCTTCTTGTTTACTAACCCTCCCTGTTTATAAGGGACATTTTCCTAAAAAACACTAAAAGGTACAACATAAAGAATATCCAAAAGGCATATTCTTTATGTCTCTTTCTACGTTTAAACTACCGTTACTATCTCATTTCGGCTGACCGCTCTTGGTCGTCGTCCTTTGTCACAACGGCCATCAGTCGTTGTGTTGTGGTGACCTCGTTCCATGTCTTGCTTATTAACTGTCGTGGTTGCCAAATTTGGACCCATACAATTAGTCCCTCCGCTTGTTGAGATCGTGGCCCTGCACATCCTTGATAAGCGGACATTGTCTGTTTTCGTTGGAAAATTTGGCTGTTGAATTGCGACGGTTTGGACAAGGCCGAGAGAGCGACGCGTTCCACGGATCCCTGATTGATGTAGTTTATCGAGATGTGACGTCACTGTTGATACCAAATTTTTCCCTAGGTAATTTTATACCCAAAATATTTCTAAAATAGCATATACGTGCATATGTAAGCACACCTAACAGTTTTGGTATTTTTAATGATCTTTAAACCTACCTATTACCTATTTTTACACCACAAAAATGCAATAATTATTCCCAAAATTATCATTTTGGTGAATAACTCATTTCTTTCTCACGTTTACGCCAAAATATAATTAAGGTAATTTTTTTACATATTTTACAAATTTATTTGGCATTTTTAAAGCTAAATTGTATGTAATTGCAATTATAGCCTATTTTATGATTTACAACATTTTATAATTATAAATTACTTCCAGCATTTTTAATTTAATATTTGTATATTATTTATTAATTTAGTACCTTCAATTGGTTTCAGAAAAAACCTTTTACTATTTTTTATAAAAATAAAATGGGAAAATGGCTATTTAAAATTTAGCCCCAATTACATTTCAATTACAGCCCAATTTGCATCCCAATTCAACCCAACCCCAACCCCCAAATCAATTTCAACCCAACCCCAACCCCCAAATCAATTTCAACCCAATTACCTGATCCAATTGCCCAAACCCACTCGTTTCGTTTTTTACAAATCTGAGCCGTTGATCATTTTTTGACAACGGCCCAAATCTCTTCTTTCCTTTTTAATTCCAAACGACCCCTAAACCCTACCCCATTCTTTTAGAAGCGCCGCCTCTAACTCCTCTCTTCTCTCGAGCTCTCTCGAAACCCTAATCGCTCTCTGCCATCTCCAACCCCAAATCCACCGGAATCTATGGTTGTTTTGACCATGGACGACCTATACTCACCCCCTACTACTCTCACGTGCTTGATACCTGAAGTTTCAAGGTCAGACTTCAAGGGTCTTTGCCCAGACCTTCGTCGATTCGAGGTTTTCAGCCATCTCCGGCCTTACTCCGGCGTGTCTTAGCCTCCTAAGCCTGACTATGACCTTATCGACTCCAGATCTGATCTTGTTTCTTCCAAGCCTTTCTCATTTCTAGGGTTATCAGAAACCCTAGCCTATTCGAGGTTCTTTTTCATTTATTTGTTTAGATTTGTGCTTGATCTGTGTCATATTTGATGTTTTATGCGTTTTCCCCAAATTTCCTTTTCCAAATCTTTTGATTTCAAACTAGGGTTTCTGAGCCTGTTTGTAATGTTTTGTTCGATTCATCTGCCTATCATCTCTAAGTTCAATTGGTGTTGAAAACCTAATTTTTGGAGATTTGTTTGAGTTTCTGAGTCTATCTGTTTGATTTACTTTGTTTACACCAGATTAGTATTGAAAACCCTAATTTTTTTGGGGTTTTATTTGAGATTCTGAGACTGTTTATTTGTTTCACTTGCTTATCGCCTCTAAACTCTACTGATTTCGAAAATTCTAGTTCTTAGGGGTTTGTTCGAGTTCTTGAGTTTGTTTGTGCAACTCGACTATTTGAAATCGCTCAGTCTGATTCCTTTACTTTAGCATCTCGTTTTCTTTATGTGATTCCTTTGTTCTAAGTTCTTGTTATTTGTCAAACTCGACTATGTTTTCAGAAAGGTTTTCACCTAACTTTTGCATGCTTCTGATCTTTTCTCTATTACTAAGACAATGAAATTTGACCTACGTGACTATCACGCTATTACTGTATGTTGTTTCTTCTTGTCATAGCTTGGTCTCACATGTCTATTACTTGTGCACTTCATTTATATACTGAGTCCCTTCTGTGATTGATTCTCAAACTCGTGATTGATTTTCAAAAATTTTCCTTACGAAATTCTGATTTTTTACTCGCCCGTTAAGGGTTAATTGATTTTCTCTCTTTGTTTGGCCTTACCAGATCCTTTCCAAAAATAAGTACATTCCTGTATTTAGACTTAATCCCTTACTATATGGTTTTACTACTCCTTTTATGGTAACAATCATTCTGCTTACAAATTGATCTTCTTTCCTTATATTAATCTTGTTAGTGTCCGTTTGAGCAGTAATCCCTTGATTAAAGGGGAATACCTGTGTTAATGATTCTGACTATGTTTGTTTCCATGTTTGTGTTGAAACCTTATTTGTTACCTTATTCTCTACTCGTTTTCAAAACTATAAATACATGTACCTCTTCTCTTTCAAAAAACAAGTTCTAACAGAACAAGTCACTACTTCTCTCAAATACACTTAGAATTTCTTAAACATTCGAGTTCTGTGGACTCACAAGCTTAAAGCTTTCTTCTCTGATTGTGGTTTGGCTGAAAGAAATCCTGCTTTTCTCTTTGCTTACTTTTTCTGCAACTGGTATGTCTCTATTTGTTTAAATTCTGCCTCTCCACAACATGTTTATTCTTCAGCCTTTCCTCTGCTTGTCTTACTGTTTCGATGTTGTAATTTCTGCAAGTTTACTTACTTTTTTTTCTCTGTGCTTACATGAACTCCCACCCCCAATTCCCTTTGTATGTTGAGTTATGGTCCAGAAAGCATGACAACGCTTGACATTGTTGTTCATATGTATGGGGTGGACTCCCTTTGTCCTAAACTCTTTCCAATTCCCATTCCCTTTCCTCTTTACATGTATTCTGAGTTTAAGACTATGGTCTAACAATGTCCTAATCATTGTCTGGACCATAGCCTGACCTTCAACAGGTCTGTGCTCATATTTGTTGGCTGAACAGGCTTGGTCAGGGGTATGCCAGTCTACCTTATGACTAGGTACGACCACCAGCCTGCCTTGGCACCCCTACCCCTCTATTGCACTTGCACTCATTCTTAGAACATTAAGTTCTGCCCCCCCCCCTTGTGAGCCTTGCTTTGGGATCCATGAGCTCTCTCTGAACTTGGACACCTGAGGGTTGGCTCTTCCACACTGCACTGTAACTCTTTCTAATTAACTTCTTGGGTGTAAGCACTGTCTGGAGTTCCTGAAACTCCTTGGATCTCTAAAACACCCTAGATAAGAGAAGGCTTTGGAAATCTGGATCTCGGAAGTGGTTCAATCTCATATTGTTAGATACTAAGTCTGAATTAGGCTGCTCGGATGTAGCTGTAATTTCTGATGTATTTTTATTTCTGTCTTATTTTTTACTGGTATGTACTAATTTGTATAAACTCATGGGATTTTAGTGAAAAGGGGAGGGGGTACTTTTATGCACAAAGGGTAGAAACCATGCCTATAGGATTTAATTTCTAGTTTGTGCAACTCTACACGTAGAAAGCATGTCTATAGGGATTAACTTCTAAACTTTCTGCAACTACGCATATAGATACCATGCTCATAGGGATTTATATTTTCTGCACATAATGATACCATTAGGCAAACTGTAGGCTTAATTATAAAGTTGAATATAGATACCATGTTTGTAAGACTCCTGTTAAAAAATGTTAAAATCAGTTAACGTATAGAAAGCATGCCTATAGGAACTTCGAGTAGGAACTGTCTCATTTTTTCAAAACAGCACCAACCGTTTAAGTTACTATATACTTTGGTAAAACTGGCAGTCTTTTGTGATTTTCTGAACCTCGTAAGTTAACAAACATTTTCTAAACAAACTGGCATTTTCTGAAACTCTCCTTTTTCTGATAAAGTTCGTGAAATTTTTTCAACTAGTCTGCATGTCTTTTGAAGTTCCTTTCATTTCTTTTAGACCTCTTCAAAACAGAACACTCTTTTCTGAAACTCGTTTCACTCTGGAAAAAAAACTGGTAACTCTTTATAATCAGTCTGCTTTTCGAAATCGTTAGTTCTATCCAGCATATAGCTAAAAGTGGACTAGTCTTTAACAACTGCATTCGAGCGAGCCTAATGCGGCTTCCTGTCTAAAAGTATGAGTTGAACCAGTCCGCTTATCGCTTTAATTTTAAAGACCAAACCAGTATATGCAAGACATGCTAAACTCCATGGCTTATCTGATTTAAGGAGGTTTACCGGAGCCTTACCTGCTTATTTGCTTTCCCCTCTACTTGTATTATGTGTTTTTGATTGACGCCCTAGTGTTTTGTCCTTTGAAAGCTCTCAAAAGGCCCCAAATCCCTTTCCCTTTAGGATTAGTAGCCCTAAATGCCTTCGGGACTGATAGGATTGGGACGGGTACTAGCATGCAATAAGTAACGAAACTTTCCGCGTTTTAATACCTTAACGGGGTGGGATGGGTAGAATATGGAGATGATGACCGATGCGCTAATATCACATGCGACCCCTCTTTTTTAGGAGTGATTGTTGGGTATTGCATTGAAGTGATCCATATTAATCGTAAACCTAGGACCCCCTCTTTTTATTTGCTTTCATCTCTTCTCGTGAGACCATTCAAATCTTTTTTTCATAAATTTCTGCCCTCTCTACTTGCCTTCAAAAGTTTCAACCTAATTGCAATGTTATATGCGAGTCCTTATTTGAGCCTTGATTGTTTACTTGTAAAGTCACGATAGTAACATGGCCGGGACCACACTAGTGGATCTTGAGAGGTGCCTAACACCTTCCCCTCGAGATAATTTCTAGCCCTTACCCGAACTCTGGTTCTTCATCTCAATTCTTTCTTAAAGTGTCCTAATGCACTATAATCATTAGGTGGCGACTCTTCAACTTCTAAGACCCAATTCTCTAAAGGGAATAGAGTTGTCCTCCCAAATGTCGTATACCCGATTTCGACTCTTAGAAAAAGGGGGCGTCGACAGTCACTCCTACGCGCATCATCACCTTCCCGAGACAGCGTCTGATTGCTTGTCGCTTTGGTTTTAGTGCCATTTCTTCTATTTCGATTCCCGTGCCATCCAACCCTATAAATAGGTGAAGGTTTTATTTTTTCAAGAACTCTTAGCCCTTTCATTCCTTGTGTATGTATTGCCTCCTTTGGTCATCCTTTTCAGTTCTTTAGCTCAATTCTGGTAGCTCTGCTTCTTCGTCTTTCCGTTCAGTCACCGTTACTTATTCTAGGTTTACCAGCACACCCTTTATTACCAATATGCCCCGAACCCACCGTGCACGTGATGAGGTTTCTGATGCCACACCGTTATCTATGGACCCTCCTTCCGGCAGCAAGGATGTAGCAGTTGAGGAAGGAGACAGTTTTCCCACCGTAGAGGAGATACTCCCCAGAAACCCAATGTCCAGGAACGATTTCCACAAGGAGCCTATCCATTCCCCCATTCTGGTGATCTCTGAGACCAGGCCAACTCACATAAATGAACTTCGGTCTACGTACAATATTCCTCCTTATATAGAGATGGTTCCAGCTGGGAGGGACCTCGTGGAGGTCCACAGACTAGGATACTATGCTTTTTATGTGTATCCTTTCATGATCGGTCATACCCTCCATCTTCTTCCGTTGGTGGAGGAGTTCTGTCGATTCTATGAAGTCTGCCCAGTGCAGCTATCTCCGTATATGTATAAGATTTTATTGGTACTAACGAAGTACGCGGAGTTGGTTGGGTGTGAGGTCGGTCTTCACCATCTTTTACATTTATTTTTCCCAAGTTTTCATAAAGGTACCACTATACATCTGCGACATCATGGGACCAGGGCGTTGGTGGTTGGTATGGACGATAGGTCAAGCTGAAAGTTTTAGCATAAATATTTCTTCATCAAAACAGAGCACCTGGAGTCAGACCCCGCTGGATTTCCAAAGCAGTGGAATCATAACCGTAGGTGTTGGTGGCATACGCCTATTGTTTGTTTTCATTATTTCTAATTTTTATTTACCTGTGGCTTTTCTGCGTAGTTGAGAGGCATACACCCTTTCCCGTCATCGGCATCGAGGATTGGGTAGCTTACGTGTTACCTCACGAGGTGGGGACTCGAGATTGGCCCGCCTTCCTCAAATATTTTGGGCCGAAAGTTTCGTCTGGTAAGTGTTCCTTTTGTTCTGACCTTTGCTTATTTGTCATCGTTCATTGATACGACTTCTTTGTGGTGATAGGTCGTAGGACTTCCAAGAAGAAGGCTCCGGTCCCGGCATTTCGCTAGGTCGTCGAATCGGTAGGGATGCAATTTACCTTAGCTGAGTCCGCTCGAGGGGATCGTACTAAAACTGTACCAATAAGGGACTCTCCTCATGACGTTGTTACACGGGACGAGGTCGCCTCTCGGCCTATTTACCAACTTGTGGATGAGTCTTCCAACGGGGATGAATCACCGTTGAGGAAAAGGAGGAGGGTATAGCTCGGGAAGGCCGTCGCCACCGATCTCGAAAAGAAAAGAGTTGTTGCTTCGGGAGTTCCGTCCTCGCGTAGGTCAAGCACAGGAGCCATTTTTATGGTGGACGCCATTTTGGCGGGGAGGTCCCCTAGGGCTGAAGGGGTATGTCATGGTAGGGGATCTGTACGATCTGCTGTGGGTGATACGTCATCTACTGTTGGAGGGGGTGCAGTGGTGCATGCCGAGGACGACGGTTCAGGTTTGGACGTCGATCCTGAAGATATACGAGCATTCTTGGAGAGATATACTCGTGTGGAAGTGAGGAAGGAGGGTCCCGACCGACACATAGTTATCCCAGTGGATTATGACTTGTTGGCGAGTTCCGAGCAGGTAGCATCGGCAGTTGCCCCTTTGTACACTGCTTCCGAGAATGCGGTGCTTAAGGCGATGAGTGATGCAGAGCTATCGTGGAGTATTTCTGGCATGGCTTTGCGGGTAAGTGTTTTTCTCTCTTCTTTTTGTTTTTGAGTCATTTTGTATACCTGATCTATTTAAGCTGGCTTTCTTTCCTCTACGTGTTAGACCCTCATCATGGAGAACGAGCGCGATCAGAGGGATAGGCGAAAGACGGCCGTTTTTGGGAAAGTGGACTCTAAATATAAGGAGTACTGCACCAAGTATCGTGCATTGGCCGATCTTTTTACTCAGGACATCGATTTTTAGCTGTTTCTTGACGGGCTTAAGTAGTAGGAGAAACAGTTGACGCAAAAGGTCGAAGAGCTAAAAGAGCGGGACAAAGAGCTGATGAAGGCCATTGCCCGATATAGTGAACTTGAGGCGGCTCTTAAGGCCAAGGAAGATAAATTTGAGGTGAGCAAGAGGTGATGGCCGAGAATGTCGACCTTCAAGCACGGATGGCCACCTTAACTGCTGAGCTTGATAGAAGGTCGACGGAGGCTGTCGACTTGAGGGGCGAGCTGAGTATTAAAGCTGATGGATTGGCACATGCTGAAAGGGATAGAGTGGTTGACATCTCTGAGGTAGTGGCTTTGGAATTCACCCTTCGCATTTGTAGATCTAAACGGGACAATGAGATAGATACGTCTGCGCTCAAGGTAGCGAGGTTTGAGGAAAGTATCCAAGATCTGGAGGCGGAGTTGTCCGTGTTGAACGAACAAGTTACTTCTTTAAAGGCGGAGGATGTCCGACAGCAGTCGCAACCCTCTACGTTTCATGCTTCGGCTGATTCTGTCGTGCCGCGAGAATTATATGAGATATGGGTCCACGCCGAGGCTCGACTTGACATGTACAAGTCTCTTCAAACCAAAAGGAAGGTTTCTAAGGAAGAGCTTCAGGATGTGCATGTTAAAGCACGTACAGCTCGTGAGGCTTGTGGTTACGACCCCGATACGCCTGACGGGGACAATATTGATAATGATGATGCGGACAGGTTCACCTCTAATTCTTTGGTATAATGAGGAGTATGCCACGGGGGATGATGCGGTGTAGGACTTTGTTGTATTCATTTTTTGCTTCACTATTTTTTTTAGGGCATCCTTGAGCCCTATGTAAGAAAAACTTTTGTAATATATCCAGTTGTAATGGATCGATTACCTTTTGTTGTGTACCTCTAAATTATTATTTTTGTTTGTTGTGAGGGGGTCCCTATTTTTTAGCCTCGTGTGATGTTTTGTCGTAGACGATCGTAGATCTTAGTAATTCAAACAAGGTTATATAAAGTAATTTGGGCGACATCGGATGTCAAGTAGTTCGAGCGAGGTCGAATATTAAATGATTCGAGCAAGGTCAAATTTTTCATTTGGCGATGGCCTTTGGCCTTAGGGGTGTTAATTCGAGTTGGTCGAAATGTTAACCCATTGTAATTCGAGTGAGGTCAAATATTAAATTATTCGAGCGAGGTCGAAGTTTTCATTTAGCGATGAACTTTGGCCGTAGGGGTGTTATTTCGAGTTGGTCGAAATGTTAACCCGTTATAAGTCGAGCGAGGTCAAATATCAAATGATTCGAGCGGGGTCAAATTTTTCATTTGGCAATGGCCTTTGGCCGTAGGGATGTTATTTCGAGTTGGTCGAAATGGTAACCCGTTGTAATTCGAGCGAGGTCGAATATCAAATGATTTGAGCAAGGTCGAAATCTTCGTTTGGCGATGGCCTTTGGTCATAGGGGTGTTATTTCGAGTTGGTCAAAATGTTAACCCGTTGTAATTCGAGCGAGGTCGAAAGTTAAATTTGCAAAAGAATGATGGGGAGTAAAATGTTGCTTTATTTCATTTGCTGAAGTATTGTACATGTCAGTTTCATACATATATTGGAGTTTCCTTGTATTTTGTCCCTTCATCATTCGGCCTGGAGAGCTCGTCGGCAGGCGGGGCGATGAATTATACTTTGAACTTTGAGGCGTCCCCCTCATCGCCTCGTTAAAATCCTCCCGAGAAAACCAGATTGGAACAAAACCCGGGTGAGGGAAAAAGAGTACGACTTGAGGGGCGCCATTTTTCAGAAGTTGAAGTGTTTGAGATGGGCGACGTTCCAGTTGTTTTGTAGTAGTTTTCCTTCCATTGTTTCTAATTGGAATGCCCATTTGCTTGCTGCCACTGTGATTTTGTACGGCCCGTCCCAATTGGTTCCCAATTTTCCTTCTTTTGGGTCTCTGGTTGCTTGTGTTTTGGCCTTGAGAACATAGTCCCCGACTTTTAGTGGTCGTATTTTGGCCTTCTTGTTGTAGTACCTTTCCGCTTGTTGTTTTTGGGTTACCATCCTTACATGAGCCATGTCCCTTCGTTCTTCTACTTCGTCGAGGTCTTATTTTCTGTTCTCGTCGTTGTCTGGTCTGTTTTCATTGGAGTATCTCAGGCTAGATTGTCCGACCTCGATGGGTATAATGGCGTCAGTCCCGTAGACTAATGAATATGGCGTTTCACCTGTGCTTGTTTTTGGCATGGTGCGATAGGCACATAATACCTCTAGTAGCAGTTTCGTCCATAGCCCTTTGGCGTCCTCAAGCTTTTTCTTTAGGATATTCAATATTGTTTTATTGGAGGTTTTGGCTTGACCGTTACCAACGGGATGGTATGGCGTGGAGAGTATTCGCTTGATGCGCCATTTTTTCGAAGAACTCGATCGTCTTTTTTCCGGTGAACTAAGGTCCATTATCGCAACTGATTTCTTTGGGGATGCCGAAGCGACATATGATATTTTTCCATATGAATGTGATGACTTACTGTTCGCATATTTGGGCGAACGCACCTGCTTCCACCCATTTGGAAAAGTAGTCAGTTAAAACTAAAAGGAAATGTGTCTTACCTCGCCCTGCTGGGAGGGGTCCGACGATGTCCATTCTCCATTTGATGAACGGCCATGGTGAAATGACGGAATGAAGGAGTTTGCCCGCTAGGTGTATCATGGGTGCGTACTTTTGGCACTGCTCGCATTTTTTGACATAATCCACGGCTTCTCTTTTCATGGTGAGCCAGTAGTACCCTGCCCGAATGAGGCATCTGATGAGGGCTCGGTTGCCTGTATGGGCACCGTAGTGTCCTTCGTGTACTTCTTCAAGCTTACGCCTTGTTTGGTTTGGCCCTAGGCACTTTTCCAAGGGGCCACCGAACGTTCTTTTATAAAGGTCATAATTTATGAGGTTGTACCTGGCCGCCTGCATTCAGAGCTTTTTGGCTTCCTTTTTGTCTTGTGGGAGTGTTCCCTCCTGCAAATATGTCATGATGTGGTTACGCCAATCCCAAGTTAAGTTTATATACTGTACCTCAATTTGGTCTAGTGACGAGTGGAGGAGGGTGACCACGTTCTCCTTGGTGATATTTTTGGTTGTTGCTGCCAGTTTGGCGAGGCCATCTACTTCGATGTTTTGCGCCCGGGGTATCTGGTCGAGTCGACATTCATCAAATTCTGGCAGTAGCTTATGGATTTCTGCCCGGTATTTTTGTAGCCTTTGCTCTGTGATTTGGAAAGTCCCAGTTGGTTAACGACGATGTGAGTAGCATCTGAGGATGACTCGTCGTGCACCATATTTGAGGGCCAGTTTTAGTCCTGCAATTGTAGCCTCATACTTGGCCTCATTGTTAGTCATTTCGGGGCACCGTTTGGATTGGAGAATTAATTCGTTGTTGGGACTTCAAGTACGAGTCCCAATCCAAACCCCGACGTATTAGATGCACCGTCGGTGTAGAGGACCCAGAGGTCGGGTTGCCCAAGAGAGGTGCTAAGCGCTTCTTGCTCAACCTCGGACAATATTTCTGCACTGAAGTCGGCGAGTACTTGCAACTTTATCACAGTTCGCGGTTAATATGTTATATCGTGCTTGCTCAATTCTATGGCCCATTTGGCCAATCTTACCAATAGTTCGGGTTTATGCAGGATGCTCCTAAGGGGGAAAGTCGTCACCAATGATATGGGGTGACACTAAAAATATGGTCTAAGCTTCCGTGAAGCTATGACCAATGCCATAGCTAGTTTTTCGAGGTAGGGATACCTCGTTTCGGCGTCAACCAAGGTTTTGCTGATATAATAAATCGGAGATTGTGTACCTTTGTTTTTGCGAACCAAAACTGTGCTTACCGCGACTTTTGAGACGGCTAGGTAGATTAAGAGGCGTTCACTGGGATCTGCCTTAGCGAGTAGTGGCGGCGAGGACAAGTACTCTTTTACTTTTCTCAGGGCCTTGATGCAATCTGAATTTCACTAGAGCTCGTTGTCTTTCTTCAGCACATTACAAAATTTATAGCATCAGTCGGATGACCGTGAGATGAACCTCGACAGGGAGGCTATCCGGCCCATCAGTTTTTGTACCTATTTTTTGCTGGTTAACATTGTGGGTATTCCTTCGATGTCCTTGATCTGGTCTGGATTGACCTCTATGCCTCTTTGTGATACCAAGAAACCGAGGAATTTGCCTGAGGTTATGCCGAAGGCGCACTTTTCGGGATTTAGCTTCATTCCATATCGTCTTAATATGCTGAAGGCCTCTGTAAGGTGGTCAATGTGGTCCTCTTTCCTTTTGGATTTGACCAACATGTCGTCGATGTAAACCTCTATCATTTTTCTGAGTTGGTTTTTGAACATTTTGGTGACCAACCTTTGAGACGTGGCCCCTGCATTCTTTAGCTCGAATGGCATGAATTTGTAACAATACGTTCCCTGATGGGTGATGAAAGTGGTTTTCTACTGGTCTTCCTCCTCCATGAGGATATGGTTGTAACCCGAGTAGGCATCTAAAAAGCTCAGCAGTTCGTGCCCTGTTGTTGCATCAATGAGTTGGTCAATATGAGGCAGTGGAAAAGAGTCTTTCTGGCATGCCTTGTTCAGGTCCGTGAAATCAACGCACACCCGCCATTTCCCGTTTTTCTTCTTTACCATGACCATATTTGAGACCCATTGAGGATATTTTGATTCTTGGATAGAATCGTTAGCGAGTAGCTTATCAACTTTAACGTTGATGGCCTTGTTGATTATTGTATTGAACTTTCTCCTTATTTGCCGCACTAGTGGATAGAGCGGGTTGACATTCAGCTTATACGTAGCGATGATTTTTAGGAATGCCTGGCATATCTGAATGGGAGAAGGCAAATAGGTCGACATTGTCAGTTAAGAATTTATGAAATATACCTGGTTCCGAGAGATTGTGTCTGATATAAGCCTTCTTTGTGCCGTCATTATTATCTAGTGGGACGGGATCGAGATCTTCTATTGTCGATGTAATGGCTTCCATGATATCGGGATCCTTGATAACATCTGTCTGTGCATTGAATTTGGTTCCTGACATTGCTAATTGCTATGCTTCTGCATTCGTTCTCTTTAGTTGTTGGGTGTGTGCGCAATCTTGAGCGATGCGGTAGCATTCTTGCGTAGTGTGTTGTTCGCCTCGGATGCTGAATATTCCCCATGGGGTAGGGAACTTGATTACTTGATAGAGGCTTGACGGGATGGCCCTCATGGCATATATCCACGGTCGCACTATGATGGCGTTGTAGGTCGTATCTTGGTCCATGATATGAAACGTTGTTTCTAAGGTGACTCCTCCGGCTAGAACGAGTAGTACTGTTTCTCCAGAAGTTCGGTCGACTGCATTATTAAAATCCGTTTGTGTGCGGGCCTCATCCGTGTGAGGACCCGAGGGTGGATAATACACGTGTCGCTTCCGTCGTCTACTATTATTCTTTTCACATCAGTATATGAAATACGTAAAGTAATAACAAGAGCATCGTAATGAGGGAAGAAAAACCGTCGGTATCTGACTTATCGAAGACGATACTATTTTCGAGGTCATCATACCGTTAATGAGTGATTGCCCACTTGAGTTTGTATGTAGTGGTGAATTTCACATGGTTTATTGCTTCCCCGTCGCCTCCACCGATGATAATTTGGATAGTGCGAGCGGAGGAGGGGGGATTTGGAGGTCCTTGGGGTTGTTCACATCCGCGAGCAAAGTTGGCTCGCCCTCGGTCACTCATTAGTTCCCTCAGGCGTCCCTGGTTCAGCATTCTCACTACCTCCTGCTGTAGACCTATGCAATATTCGGTCTTGTGGCCCCGTTCCTAGTGAAATTCGCAGAGAGTGTTCGACTTCCAAGTATTTGAATCGGATTTCATCTTTTGTGGCCATTGTACCTTTGTGCCAAGCTTTTCTAGCGCGGTATCTTTGGACCCATACACTTATTTGGTATTATCATATGTATAACTAATGCATAACAAACCATGGTATTAGCAATACCAAGGCCATTAATGCATACATTAGTATGGTTAAAAACAAAATTATCCTTAAAGTCCCTTAAAGCTAAAGAATATGGAGGACATTTTTGTGAACAACTAATTGTCTTAAAAATTATGCAATACATTTTAATTTAATATACTACATCAAATAATGGATAAGAAATAATCTCTGCATAACTAATGCTTGCATTACTAACCCGTGCATTACCAATCCCTACATTACTAATACACTTTATTCAGCACTATTCTTATACACCCTATCAAGCGACCTTTTAGTTTTCTATGCATCATAAAAATTATAGTTGCAGTTAGGGGTGTACAAACCAAACTGATAACCCGCACCAACCCGAAAACCTCAGTCAACCCGGGAAAAAAAATTTGACTAGTGGTTTGGTTTGACTTGGTTTGGTATTGAAAAATAAAACCCGACCACAATAGGGTTGGTTTGGTATTAACTACAAAAAGTCAAACCAAAACCAAACCAATCCGACATTACATGTATACATAGTTTATATATTAGATAGATAAAAATATTTATTAGAATGTAAGTTATAAATATTTCTTAATTTTTATTATAATTTCTTTATATAGCATAATATTTTAAGTTAGTATTATAGCCTTGTTTGGCCCATAAAAGAATAATTGAGCCCAAACCAAAACCTAATCCTAAAGCAATAATAGATTGTCCTAAAGCTGTTCTGAAACACGTAAACAATTGAAATTATCTTGCCTCTTCTCCAAAGGCAAAAAACCTACGCTCTTCCTTTGCTCAAACCCTATCATCGGTAAAGCTCTCATCGATAAAGCTCTTTTGCTCTCATTTTACATGTTTTCTTTTAGCTGCATACATATACCTTGCTTTTCCCCAATTAACTAAGATTTTTCTTTTTCCGATTAGCAAATTTTTTTTTTGCAAATATGTTGTATTCCTCCCTAATGTTGAATTCATTTGTTTATTTTGTTTTTCTAAGATGATTAACATGAGTAATTGATTATTACTTAAAAAGATATTGAAACTTGTTTACTTATATTTTGAATCATTTGGTTAAATAATATAAACTGTGTAAAATTAAGAGAGATGTATTTTTTACATTGTTATGCGATTTTGTCTTATTCCTCAACGTATGAGCTGGTGTATTTCTTTGCATCTGTCATTTGTTGTCACAATGCGAAGGTAAATTCCATGAGTTAAATAGTAACTGGATATGTTTTATTTGCAGGAACTCTTTCTAAGAATGGAAACTACAACTTCTGGAGCAGATGCGGAGGTGGTTGTCAATAATCCTTCGCCAGTGGCAGCTCAAAAACAAAGTGCAGATACTCCTCATCGACGCACTCCTTCTAAGAAGCAAAAAAGAACGACTCCATCAGAAAAATCTAAATCTGGGAATAGTGGCAGAGAGACGTTCGAGATTTGGAATCACTTCTCCAAATTATTGCTAAAGGTGGTAAATATAGGGCAAAATGCAATTATTGTCCTAAAACATTTGCTGCAGGTAAAAAGAATGGGACTACCACATTATGGTTGCATTTAACTTCTACATGTCACAAATCTCCCTTTAGAGTCATTGATAAGAGACAATCAACATTAAAACCTATCAAGGAAGGGTGGCTAGAAGGTGGTTCGGGTGCTACCGAAAGGGTAGTGTATGATGTGGATGACATTAGGAGGGCGATTGCCGAATTTATAATTCTTTATGAGCAATCTTTTAGAGTTGTTGAAGGAGAAGGATTTAAGAAATTAATGGTTAAAGCCTTACCTAATTTTGAATTACCTTCTCGTGTAACTGTTGCTAGACATTGTTTGAGGATTTATCACGAAGTGAAGGCAAAAATTAAAAATCTTATTAAGAACCAACGTGCATGTCTCACTAGTGATACATGGACATCACTACAAAACGTAACTTATATAATTGTTACTGCACATTGGAAAGATGATCAATGGAATCTACAAAAGAAAATTTTGAACTTTTTTCCAACACCGGATCACAAAGGTGAGACTATTGCAAAGGGAATTATAGCATGTTTATTTAGTTGGGGCATTGAGAACTTGTTTACAATGACCTTGGATAATGCAAGTGCTAATGATGCTGCCATTAAGCATTTTAAGTTGTGTATTGATGATTGGAAAGGGGCAATACTTGGAAATGAGTTTTTGCATGTTAGATGCAATGCTCATATTTTGAACTTGATTGTAAAAGATGGGTTAGATGAACAAATTGAGCCTATTACTCGTGTAAGAAATGCGGTGAAATATGTTAAGTCTTCTCCTTCAAGGTTTGCTTCTTTCAAGTCATTTGTTGAGAAAGCTAAGATAGATACTCATGGTCTTGCAAGTCTTGATGTTGAAACAAGATAGAATTCCACATATACAATGTTAGATACAACTCTAAAATTTTAAAAAGCCTTTACAAAAATGTATGTGGATGGCCATAAGTATCAAAAGTATTGTCGAGAAATAAGTGCTTTAAGAGGAAATCCATCTGCAGACGACTGGAAGAATGTGAAAGCTTTTATCAAGTTTCTTAACATTTTCTATCAGACAACTTAAAAATTTTCAGGCAGTTTATATGCTACTTCCAACTCTTTCTTCCATGAATTTTTCAATCTTCGAAATGTTATTATAAAGCATACCAAAAGTGATGATCGTACTTTGAATGATATGACATGAAGAATGAAAAGTAAGCTTGAGAAATATTAGGGTAAGTTTGAGGATATGAATATGTTATTGCTTGTTGTTGTTGTGTTGGATCCTAGATACAAGATGAAGTATGTGAACTTCATTCTTACTGTTGGTTCTTTGTTGGGAAGATTAAAGTCTGAAGATGTGGTAAGAATTTTAACTTGCTTGTATAATAACTACATTGATTCTTTTTTTGTGGCTTCTAGTGACAATATTGGAGGCGATACTAGTATGAGTGAAATTGGTGATTTGTTGCAATCAAAGTGGGAGAAACTTTTGGAAGATGAGGGAAATATTAAAAAAAATCTGATCTTGAGATATATTTGATGGATGATGTGGTAAAGATCAAGGATTTTAATATCTTGGCATGGTGGAAAGTTTCATCTAGTAAATATCCAATTGTTTCAAAGATTGCAAGGGATGTTCTTTCTATTCCTATTTCTACTGTTGCATCGGAGTCGGATTTTAGTACAGGTGGTCGAATTCTGGATTCTTATAGGAGTTCTTTATCACCAAAAATAGTGGAAGCACTTATTTGTACTCAATAATGGATACGATCACCTTCCAAGGAATATAAGTTTGAAGACATGTTAGAGAAAGTCCAGAAAATTGAGCAAATTGAGGAAGGTAATAATTTATTCAATTGTTAATGAGTATGGTTATTTTTTACATTAATTAATATTTAAATATGTTAATTGTTTCTTCTTCTTTTTTCCAGAATATGTAGACTCACCTTTGAGGATTGATTAGAGGGATGATTAACTACAATTTGCTTCATGACTATTTTTGGAAGTGAGGTCATTATGCCTTTACAAGTATTTTGAAAACATGCTCCTCTGTTTGTAATATCTACTAAGATGCCCAACTTCTTAGAGTTTAATATATTCTCTTTTTGTTTATCTTTTAGGACTCTTGGGTGTAATGTCTATTTCTTAAAAAGTTGGTAATAATTCTTATGTAGAGTGCAATATGATATGCAGTTTATATTTTTGGTGATAATTTTCTCATTCTGCCTACTTTCTAATGGGTGGGAGGTAAGGGCTAGGAGGTTAGCTAACAGGGACGTAAAAAATGGATAAATTGACAAAGCTGACCAAAATATATGTAGTGAGAAAACTCTTTATTTTCGTTGTATTTTCGTATTAGATACAGACTTAATTAATTAGTTGTCATAATCACAATGAAGCTCCTTGCTTTCTGGTCTTCAGTGTATATCCTTTAGAGAAGGCCTAGGTGGCGATTATTACACCACATAACAAATTTACTTGTTAGAACTTATACATCAATAAGTTTTCTTGTAAATGTACATCTTTTTAGTTAAGAAGAAGGAAGTAGTTAGTTCCCTATAATGGTTTCTAGAAAACGACCCCAACCTTCGTGAACTTTGTGTGATAAAGTTAGATTATTTTTGTTGTTAGTATCTTTTAATGGTTTTTATAAGTACTCTACTTAATCCTATGAATCGTCAGTAAAATAAGGAATATGACTAGAAGGATCAAAAGGAGAACAAAGAACATGCGTAAAGTATAGTTGAGGTCAATGCTAAAAAATAAGAAATGGCTGTTATTGGTAAAATTGTATTTAGGACTATAGAAATATTTGGAGCACAACTGCACAAGTTTATCGGAACGAAAAACCCGAGAAACCCGAGAAAAACCGATATTGAAAAATCCGACTTTTATTGGTTTGGTTTGATCTATAAATTTAAAAATCCGATACAATTGATTTGGTTTGATAATTATAAAATCCGAACCAACCTGACCTATGTACACCCCTAGCTGCAATATGTGCGAGTTGTCGCCTTTTTGTCCTTTATTTTGCAAAGGGAAAAGGGGCTATATTTACCTTGTACCATTAGAAATACTATAGTATATTATTATCGTATCATGGAATAACGACTAAGAGATTAAGAGGGTAAAAGGAAAGTTCGAGTTAAAGACAAAAATAGTTACGCTAAATTGCTGGAAACTTATAAATATTTAGAAAATGAACAATGTGCCACATCAATACAGAGCTAAAGTTGTTTATCAAATGAGAAAACGGAAAGATTTTTATCCTCTATAGAACTTACAAGATAACTTTTACATAGAAATCCTCCAGTTCTTCTTGATTTTTCAGAGATCGATTTAGATCTTGCTGTTATCATTATTTAAGTGTAAATAATAGAAAGAACGTTGTACATAAATTGGAAGATGAATTAAAGAGGTCCAACATAATTTATTTTCTCAAAATGAAAAGGGAAGGACGTTATGTTCCAGCTCATAAATCAGGGGAAAGGAAAGGGTTAAGTGCCCAAATAGCCATTCTTAGGACTGTTATTTAGAAATTAGCCAATACTTATTTTTTTCTAGAATTTTGAACAAAAAAATCTTCAATTTCAAGACAATTCAGGACATTTCTCTCCAAAAAAATTAAACTGAAAAATGAAAATTCAAGATATATTGACTAATTTTTAAATAGTAATACTTTAGAGTGGCTACTTAATGTCATTTCTACAAAAAAGATAATGTATAATCCCAGCTCAGAAGACCGACCCAATATTAATGTTAGGCCCATCAAGTTAACGGGAAAAAATAAGCCCAATTAAACCCATACGGTCTCGCTAATCAATTGACGAAAGAGAAGCAATGCACAAAACCTTTAAAGGGCAAAGATCACTTTTAGTGCCGGGCGCCCGAAACTATTTATACACACAAAAAAAAAAAAAAAAAATTTTCGACTATTATTTTGAGAGCGATTATGCGCTGTAATTTTCCAATCTTAAACAGCTTCTATGATCGATTGAAAAAAAGTTCTAAAGCATTCATATTTGGAGGAATCACTACACTTTGCAATAACATTCAATAATCTTGAATATTGATTTGTTTTCTTATCTAAGGCAATTGTTGCATGAAGTATTTACAATTATTGGATAATATAGACACTTGAAACTAAGAATCAAGTTTTTTTTTTTTTTTTTTGAGGAAAAGTTTTTCTTGTTTGATTAGGTATGTGCATCAATTAGAGTACTGTTTTCTATTTTTACGATTTTTTAGAACTTTTAATATGAAAAGCAAGTCTACACTTCAATATTAGATTGATTATTTATGTTTTAGGACTTGAGTAATTCTCATGTCCCTTTTCTCTCAGGAATAGTTTTTTATTATGATCAAATTACAAATTTGGCACTCTTTATTTTTTACATAGATTTTGTTAATTTTTTTCTTTTCTCTACAAATTTCGATGTTCTCTAAAAAAAATGTAAGTCTTCGAAATTTTGAAGGTAAACAAAAACTGGAAACTGTTTTTTTCCGCATTTTTTTCTCTCTTTCTTTAACTTTATACAAACGAAAAACCACGACCAGGAGCAACGAACAAAAATGCATTTCCCCTTTTTTCCATTATTATTCGCTCTCTTTTCAGTTTCCCGAGAAGATATAAAAATATTCTCTTAATAAATCCCGTATATCGGGGCAGATTGATTTCGACCTCAACGACCCCCTTTCATATTGGAATTTCCCGTTATACCGTTGGCTTCTCGCCGTGGGTATTTTTCTCATTTTTTTTTGTTGATCGACAACAGTGTGTGCGTGTGCGTGAAAATGGGGTCCCTAGAGCAAGAGCAAGTTGTTGATTCTGAGCTTCATGTTGACAACTCTGCTTCTGGTCAGTTAAATCTCATATCTTTTTTTGAGGTTTTCTCCAAATATTTTAAAGGGTTTGAGGTGTGCATATTTCTCTATCTTTTGTGGATTTTTCTTTCAAAGTTTTTTTTTTGGTTATCTTGAGGGGCTTGTGGCCTGAGGGTGTTGCATGTTTATCTATCTTTTGTGGGGGTTTTCTTTCAAAGTTTCTGTTTTTATTTACCTTTATTTAGGTTGAGGCCTTGAGGGTATGGCTTCTTCTTGTTTCCTTTTGGGTGCATCCATAAAGTTTTGTTTGTTTTAAATGAAAGAAAGTAATGCTGCAAAATTAGCTTAATTGGTCTTTAATTCATTACTTAGAGCTGCTGGGAATAGGGATTAAAAGAGAAGGTGTGATTGATAAACAAAAAGATGAAATTAGATGTTGTAGTTAATCATTGACTGGAAAATGAAAGACTCTCAAGTGATTTGTATCTTTTGCCATTTTTTATTTTTAGATAAATAGGCCAAAATGAGAAGTACAAAAACTTGGAATGGATGTTGTCTAGCAAAATTTCAGGTCACTGAATTGTGAAAACAGGTTTTGTCTTCTATTTGTGCCTAGCCGGTTATTTTAGTGCCCGCGCTGTTCCATTTTATGCCACTGGTGTTTGAAAGGGCAGAAAGTTTAAGATGTTTAAAGTAAGTTGAAAAGTTAGTTTGATGAAGGAAACATCACAACAAAGTTCAAATTCTGAACAATTTAATGAACTTAAAATTCTTCAAAGTTTCATTCAAATTGAATGGTTGCAAATATTGTATGACGTCACACAAAGGAAATAGTGTTACATAACTTGGGGTGGATGGTTAATTGATTTTATCAAAAAGGAGGGGAATTTATGGATTATATGATACCATAAAAGTATTTGAATTTTGAATACTATCAAGCTGTCGTGTAAAAGGTAATAACTTACTCTTATTATTGTATTTTTCTTTTCTTTTCTGGATTGGATGTATCAACTGTCTAGCCCCTGTGGCTTCTAGTTGAAATTTTAACTGATTGGTAGTAGTTTACTTATTTCATATTTCTGGAATTTGGCAAGCTCTAATCTGGGGGTTGGGGGTATGAGTAACCTTAGGAGGTTTAATTTGGAAATTTGACCAAAATCCCCACCCCTTCGGGTTAATCGAGTGATATCTAGTGCTTCAAGTCCAACTTCGTTTGCCTCGTAGAAAACTGAATCTGCGCCGAGTGTGCTACCAATAAATTTGTAGACTACAACTTCTGAAGCCTATTTTGGCACTCTTTAATCCTAGGCGTCTAGTGATTTGATAAAGGTTTATCGTGTGAAGGTCTATGTAGTCTCTTGTTCATCGTGTATACAAAATTCTAAGTTCTGAAATGGTGATTTTAACTTGGGAAAGTGATTTATATATTCCATCAGGACTCCTTAACAAGCATAATAGGGAGCTAGAGCATCTGAGTCTGACGAACCAGCCACTAAAGACAGTGAAATTCTTCGTTTTAGCTGTTCTAAAGTGTCTTCAAGAGTTCTCAGTTAACAGCATAGTCAAGTGCAGCTGTCTTGTGATCATGCTGCTAGCAGCCGCAGGTGGGATTTTGTTTTTGAAAAGTGGCAGGGCCTATGAGGAGGTATGTTGTTTTGTTCTCATGTTACAATGCATTTCTTCATAGTGGCAGATACAATGTGACTTGAGGAACTTAAATAACACATTTCTAACATCCCATTAGTCTACCATGTTATATGTATACTAATATTCTGGGGCTCTTGGACTTTTTTTTTTTTTTTTTGACAAAGGTAACAGTTATGTATTATAAAAAAAGAAACCCAGCACAAAGGATGTGCTGGTAACCATTTACAGATTCCAAAAGGACTTTTTTGTTTTTCCTTCTTGTTATCCTAGCAAGAGTTCGTTAAATAGTTAATCCTCTGAATTAAAGTTAGAGGATTTAGGGTATAGCTGAAGTAAGGAGCATTATTTCTTTTCTGCTGGGATGGGGAGTGGGGGTCTAGGAGGTGGCAAGTAATGAAGCATTTATGTTTCCTCTGTTTGGACCTGATGTACATTCTTAAGAATCATGGTATCTTTAGATGCTTGTTTGGAGATCATTTTTCTCCCGTATAACATGCTTTCTCAAACTAAATCTACTAAGGCGAAACTAATCTTCATCCAGTATTTCACAAAGAAGCAATAAGAGCAATTTGAATTTGTTCCTTTTTCTTAAATGGACTTTAAGATATATCCTGGGCAGTCAATCTTTTCTACATCATTTTTCCTTCTAAATTTCACATCATAGTGGTAAGACCTCTGTTATCATTAGTTAATAGCTACAGATATTCTTAGACATTGCTCTCTTAAAACTGTGAAAACTTGGGAGTCTGTTCTCTAGTGATTGAAGGAAACAAGCTCCAAAAACACTACAATTGATACATTTTATTCCTGCATGGGTGGATTATCTTCCAATCGTCCTTGCTATCCCGTATCACATGCATGCTCATCTAACTTTTTACTCTTTTATTTTGACTTTATGTTTGCTTTTCTTCAAGACACTGCAGCCGGTTCAGGAGCTTCTCAGCTATCTTCGGTTTGGACTCTGGTGGTTAGCTCTTGGCGTGGCTTCATCAATCGGGCTGGGTGAGTGGATATTTGCTCTTGGCATGTCGTTATAAAATTAAAAGAACTCTGTTTGGTGTTACTTATGAAAAGAATGAAGTCTGTTCAGTGTTCTCTATCAAGTGAGTGATAGGCTGATAGCATTGTCTTTAAGTTGTAGGTTTTTTCGTTGAGATAGTATTTGTGTTCCAACTTTTAGCAATGCACTACTATGGTATGATTGTCATCTATGCTCCTATTTTACCTTCCCTAGTCAATCATGAGATCATCTCTAACAGGAACCGACTATTGTAGGTACTACGTGTTTTTCTCATTTTCTTTAATATAGCATTTTAGCTCAATCCCATTTGTGTTCTGTCCAAAGTACATGACGGGACTTTGCAAAGTAGTTGGCAACTGGACTTGACCATCTTTTCTTTGATCACATTGTCAAGCAGTTCCTGCTTTTAGTATTTGTAGAGATAGTTCTACTGGTTTCTTGAGCAAGCATTTGAAGTTCATCGATGTGTTAGTTTGTGTCAAGAGTATTTTTTAAAAATTTATGTTTGGCGTGGAATAATGATCATTATATAAAAATAATTTTGAGCGAGCTGACTATTCTACGCATACTATCATGCTTTCTCACATGAGCTTTCTTTATTAGAGATCATAGTCGGACTTGTAAGTCATTTCAATTCTGGTTTCTTGACCTAATCTCTCAACAACCAATATATTTTCCTTTATTGCTGATATGTGGAAGTCTTATTGTTTATAGAATTATCTGGAAGTGGTTTTGGTGGTAATTATAGTTGCAGTTTATTTTACTCTTTCACTTATATTTTTGTCATTCCTCATCCTTGTCTCTCTTTGTTCTAAAAGGCTCTGGTCTGCACACTTTCGTCTTGTACTTGGGCCCTCATATCGCTCTATTCACAATAAAATCTGTGAGCTGCGGAAGGGTTGACATAAAGAGTGCTCCATATGATACAATTCAATTACGAAGCGGTCCTTCATGGTTGGATAAGGAATGTTCTGAATTTGGTCCACCATTGTTTTCTTCCCGCGCACGGGTACCATTGACTAGTATACTGAATCAGGTTCAGTTGGAGGCTATATTGTGGGGTATTGGAACAGCTCTTGGAGAGCTTCCTCCTTATTTCATCTCTAGAGCTGGTAAGCAGCATTTCCAATGTGATTTCTTCTTGTACAGAGGTGCTTTACATCGCGTTTGAACTTCTGGAAACTTTTTTACTCCAAATAATTGTATTGGAGGATATTTTTTTTTCTCTGTAATCTTTTTCTTCATCTGTTCTTGGGATGACAAGTATCAATCTTTTTGGCAATCATACTTCAATCCATTTATATTTCTTTCCCTTCCGGCTTCTAAAAAGCTGGCGAGAAAGATCATAATGTCAAGAGTCCTTAGGGCAGAGCACAGTTACGCTATGTGAGGGACAGCTACCTCTCCTTCGTGGTAAAGGAAAAAAAGAAGAAACAAAAAAGGAGAATTGGTTTCCTCCTTGGTCTTTTTAATTCTGTTGGAGGTATTTTCTAGTCTGGCTAAGGGCCTGATGATATTGTCTCTCCTGTTGAGCCGAGAGTCTCCCAGAAACAGCCTTTCTACCTTTTTCGGTGTAGGGGTAAGGTCTGCGTACACTCTACTCTCCCCAGACCCCCACTAGTGGGATTTTACTGGGTATGTTGTTGTTGCTAAGGGCCTGATGAAAATTTTACAACTTGTAGTTCTTTATACCTTCAGCTTGGAATACCTTTGGGAATGTTATTTCCACAGAAGCTTTGAAATAGAGTTAAGTTCCTAAATTCCTTATCTAAGCCCACCTACCATCTTCCTTCTACAGCAATAGAACTTCTTTCTTTTTTTTTGCAACTTCATGTGTTTTTTTCAGTTCTATAATATTTCGAGTTATCCACAACACTAATAAGTTTGGATATATAGTTCCAATTATTATCTTGCACAGCACCGCTTTACAGTAATGCATTAGTGGCAGAATGGCCGGAGTCACCAGATTAATGTGGTACTGATGTTTTCCGTGCTCTTGAAAATTGCAGCTCGTATCTCTGGTAGCGAAGGGGAACTTGTGGAAGATTTGGATTCTGCTTCAAAAGAAGATAGTGGAATTATCAGCAACCACTTAAAACAGATAAAACAGTGGCTTCTTTCTAACAGACAGTATTTGAATTTCTTCACAATTCTGGTTCTTGCTTCGGTAATCCTATCTCACTATTCACGTTTTGCTGGGACCTTATTTTATCCCTCTAACAGAGTCTCTTCAAATTACGTCTATTACCCCCTCCTTTTGATCTCTGTATTGCTTTATTTTTCAATCCTCATTAAGGTTTTTAAAAAACATAGCTTACGCTAGAAGAAGACCAGTAACCCCCCCCCCAAGAAGAGAGAAGGAAGTACCTTTTACTGCTTGACTGCTTCCTCATTTTTTATCATTTGATAAATAATGAAATGTCTTTGTTTACGGTCTCTCTCTGGGTTGCTGCTATATTCTTAAAATTTCATCATAAAATAAGAATGAACAAGTAGATTTGATATATTTTGTTTTCTTCATTTTTCTGATGTTTCTTTTTTCCTTATTTCTGGGAACAAGGGCACTTCTGTGCACAATTAGATGCCCCACTTTGTAGCTGTGAAGTTAATTTTCTAGAATCTTATTTTTATTCCAGATCTCAATAGTTAGTTTTATTATTTAATTACTTGCAATAATCATTACTGATTTAGCATGTTTTAGTCCCCCCCCCCCCCCCCAAAAAAAAAAAAAGGTGGGGGTTGGGGTGGGGATCACAATCTGTTCTCGTCTTTTCTAACATTTTTGGGGGTACACAATTGTGTTCTTGTCCTTTACAACGTTTATCTCTTTTTATGTATGATGCTTTTGTTACTGCCTGCCCATTTTTATGTTTGTTTTGATAGCCTATTTAGTGATCTCATTGTTTCCTGTGAAGGTGCCAAATCCTCTGTTTGACCTTGCTGGTATCATGTGTGGCCAATTTGGTATTCCATTTTGGAAATTCTTTATAGCAACACTGATCGGGAAGGCAATTATTAAGACTCACATACAGGTCTGCATCTACCAAATGTTATCATTTGTTGTTAAGCTCCCAATGCTTCTCTGGTTATAAGTATTTGAACACTTGCCAAATATGTTTGCAAACTTCATTTAAAAGAGATTATATCATGTATTTTTTCTGAATCTTAAGGTATAAGACAGGTGGATATACCGTTACCAGGCTCTCCAGCTCCTGCTTTCTTCTCCCTCATGTTTTCTTCTATCCTCACTTCCCCCCACCATGTTCTGCCCAGTCTGCTCCTTCAGTCCGTCCTTGCTCTTATTCCCCCTCGTCATGACAATGGACCATCAATTACTGCACAATCGCCTTTGATTAAATTCCGATTGTCAGGATTTGATGAAAACTGTAAAAATGCCCTGTTTTACAAACCAACATTGCCACACTTAGTATACTAATCACTATAATGCGCTGTAAATTGGATTAATTTGGACAAACTTTATCTATGGTCATATGTGTGGATTATAAGTCTGCATTTTTGGAGCAATTTTGAACTAATTACTCTTCACTTGTGGTCAAGAGCCGAAGAAATAGGATGTCAAAGAACAGAAAACAAACAGTAGCTAGCTTCATATCTCAACAACATATTAAATTTTGGTTGTTGATTTGAAAAAGTTACTTTGCAGACAGCATTTATCATCTCAGTTTGCAACAATCAACTGTTGGACTTGATAGAAAATCAATTAGTTCGGGTGCTTGGTCTCATCCCTGGAGTTGCTTCGCTTCTGCCAAATATCATTTCCAAACTACACGTCGCTAGAGAGAAGTACATGGCAGCATCCCCTTCAGTGTCTAATGTAAAGGTAATACACTGACTCATCAGAAAAATTAACGTAGAGGTAATGCTCTCGCTACTGCTTCATGCAGGTTTTTTCTATGCTAAAAGTAACTTTCTCCTTCCACCTTCTGAGCTGGATTATACCTAGAACTTTACTGTTGTTTTTATAGGTGTAGAAGGTTAGTTCAAAGAAACTTATGCTGTCATCCAGTTGGTATGCATAAATAAGCCATGTAACTTATCAGAAAAGGAAAAGCCTAAGCCTTACGATACTTGTTTATGCCGAAAAGAGTTTTATCATCTCAGAAGAAAAAAGACTTTGACTAAACTAAACTACTATAGAGTTTCCGCTTAACATGCAAACACTATAATCAGAGTCGGTATTCACACCCATAACTTGTCACCTGAAGATCTCCTTGGCTAGATCCTAGTGAACCTGCTTGTTGCTTGACCCGTCAGTCTTATTTGTGTCTGGATGGCCTGTTTTATACAATGATGTCAACTGTTATCCATTGAACAAATATGCAGTTTAAGCCTGTGTGCATACATACAAGACACAATCACCGTATGAACTAAAAATGGTGTTCTGCTGCAGGCAAAAAAGTGGGATTTGTCGCTTGGTTCAATGTGGAATACTGTTGTGTGGCTCATGCTCCTGAACTTCTCAGCCAAGATTGTAAATACAACTGCCAAGAGCTATCTCAGAGAGCAGCAAGAAAAAGAGTTGGCTGCACTTGAAAATAATCGTGCTAGGGGATAACAGATTCATAGTAGTGCAGCATGTGCAAGGCTCTAATTTAGTTGCTGGTAGTTGATTGAAAAAATGATCCTTTTAGTTGCTGGTAATAGATTGTGGAGTACATTTTTGAAGTTCCATAATCTGATTTCTTATATTGGAAATTCAGCGCACATCAGAGGGAGAGGCTTCTTTTTATGTCCTCTGCCCCTACTTCATGTATACACCAAGAATAGTCTGAATTGTACTTGAACCATAATTCAAAGAAGAAAGTATTCAGATTGGAGGAATCAACTTGTGATTTTTTTTATTTTTATTTTTATGTTCCTGACCCACACATCACGGGTGCTGTTACCATTGAACCAAAGCCCAAATGGTATATCGTGCTTGTTTTCTCTCTTTTATTTTATCCTCTCTAGGGATCTATTTTCTAGGTGGATAGAGAATTCTGTTTAGATGCTCCCGAGATCATCTAAGAAGCAATCTTACGTTTTGCGTTGCTCTGACTATACGCAAATGAGCATTGCTTGCATGTTTCAAGAATCTATTGGTTTCAGTTCTGCAGAAAATGTTAGCTCATATAGGAGAAATGAAGAGATCACCCATGGCACTACAATGTCTCGTCCAGTTTCTGTAGCAAAAGATTTAACCGGGCAAAAGGGGCTGTTGCTCCACAATTCTTTGACAAGTGAGTTGATGTAGCAGTAAGTCCAGCTGAAGTTACGGATAATACAAGTTTTCATTCATTTAGGCGTAAATTTTACAAGAATGTGGATGGAATTCAACACTTCTACAGAGCAACAAACCGCCGAATGTATCTGACTACATAGAATTACATACAACGTGAATAAAGTTGTTGATGTTTTGCTGGCAGTAACAGCAATTCTAAGGATCATTATTCCTTTGTAGGACCGAATGCAACTCAGAGACGCATTACCAGTAGCTTTCTCCATTCACACATCTTTACAAGGATCAACTATTTCGACATGTACAAGTTAAGTGAACCCTACCTCCCTCTCCCACCTCAGATCCTCAGAGAATTCTGAGAAAGCAGATCGGGGGTCACCATCTGATACAGCAAAGTAATATTGAGCAGTTTCACCATCAACTTGCATGCTTCTCCTTAGGGAGTCGATCACCTTTTTCTTGCTCCTCTCTGAGGTCAATCTTTGTAACATTGTAGTGAGCTTTGGATCAGGGCCACCTTCCAGATACAAAACTGCCACTTCCCTTTTTGCATATATATCCAGCTCAATATAGCAAGTGCCATTGATGAGGCAGTCTGAATTGTTAATAGGAATGAGTAACCTGTCCCTCGAGTATATACCATGGTCACTCAGCATATTGTTCAAGCGCTTTATATCCATGACCTGCCAATTAAAGGAAATTCTTACTCTGTTTGGATCATTGTCCCCCATCGTTTTATAATGTTGTATTGTATTGTATCGTATGGTTTTATGAATAAAATGTTTTGATAGATTGTATTGTTTGTTATTGTTAAATAATATTTTGCTGTTTGGATTGTATCGTACTGTACTGTAACTAATAAATTTACTAAAACACCCTCAATTGTTTAAATATTAAATTTATAAAAAATTATGCATAAAAATAATTTTAAAAAATAAAACAGGAGAAGGCAAAAGACCTTAAGAAAGCAGAACAAAGGAGCGAGATAGAAAAAGGCAAAACAAAGGAGCTCAGCTAATTAGAATTGAGTTAAAAGCAAAATAGGAGAAAAAATAAAACTGAAGACAGCAAAACACCTTTAACGTTGGCGGTAGAAGTTCTGGAAAAAAACAAAGTAGGTTATAGGTTGGAGATTTGGAGTTAAAAAGAAAAAAGGTAAAGGGTAAAATGGAATTGTGGAGTAATAAGTTAGGGCATAATTGGAAAGAAAAATAAGAAACAATCCCACCAAACCAAATCGGTTGTTTAAAAAAAGGGACTTTTCGTTGTTTCAGAACAATGGAATTAGCAATACAATACAACTAATTTTAATGAAACAATCAAAACAAATATTGTTTTGGGATAACAATACAATACGATACAATAGGGAACAACCATCCAAACAAGCTGTTAACCAAGTAGAAACCCACATCACTTACAAGCACAAATGATTAGTTTAAAAGAATAAGAACAAGTTATGGCTTATCCATTTATAATTATAATAACATATGAAATGAAGGCCTCTCATAATTATTCACAGCGCTGCTTCTTGCTCCTGGTAGCTTATTGTCAACCTTCTCCATTATGTTTAGAGACCATTAGTGAAAACAACGATCACACAAAACAATTTTCACTCATACACCTTGGAAACACAAACACTCCGGCACTAAAAAATGTCTATGATTTTATTCTATTCCTGTTCATTCTTTCACTGATTTTTTCAACATTTTTATCATTCACCTTAGACTTAGAAATCAGTTCAGTTCATTCTTTCACCGGTTTTTTCAACATTTTTATCATTCACCTTAGACTTAGAAATCAAACCTTGAATTAAGGACAAAAAAAAAATGTGAAAAAAAAATGTGAAAAAAAAATATATACATACAGAAAATACACATAGAGACAGAGAGAGGGTATACATGGACGGAGTACTTGACGGCGAGGCTAGCAACGTTATCACCACGGACGATGCGATGAGAAATGGCGAATTTGGAGAGGCTATTATCCCTCCAGAAACTACCGGAGGTAGGATCCCCGATGACGTCCTTGATCTTCCAAGGATCCTTAAATGCCTTAGTCTGCATTTCACGATCGGACGCTACGATGTTCCAGATCTTACACACACACGCCGCACGCGCCAAGTCTGGGAGAGCGAGTTTCTCGAGGATGGCGCGTAGAGTGTCGTGGCATATCAAGGCAGAAAAATTGGAATTCATCGGAGATATCACGGTGTCTCCGCCGTTCACGACGGAGGTTGAGGAGGAAGACGGCGGGATTTGAACGGAGTTTTGGATGTCGGAAGGGTTCAGTGGCTGTAGAAGCTGTTCGTCATCATCACAGCAACATCCCATGGCCAGATAATGGTGTTTGTGCGCATACCGCGTATTTGGATAAGGTGTGGACTAACTTGCACCGCGGATGAATTTTAGCGAGTTGATAAAAGGGGAAATTTATGTGTTGGAAAAGGTACAAGTGGGGATTTGATTTTTTCAAAATACAGATATCAAGTGGGCGTTTGGACATAAGAACGGTAAAATTCCAAAAAAAAAAAAGTGAAAAAAAATTTCTAAGACATAATGGTATTTGAAAATTTTGGATATGAATATAATTTTGGGTTGTTTTTGAAGCTTTACGAGTGATTTGAATGGAAATTTTGAAAAACAATTTTTTGGAGTTTTTAAAATTTTTGAAAAATTTCAAAATATATTTTCATGTGAAAATTAGTAATTTTATGAACAAACGCTCATTTGGAAAAAAAAAAAGAAAAATTTTCGGGAAAAAGGAAAAATTTTTATTATGTCCAACCGGGCTCCAAGTCGCTTAACCTGAAATGTGAATTATATGTTACTTATATATTACACGTAATGCTATTGCTGGCCATATTTTTTAGAAAGAAAAGAAAAACTAATATTATGACTAATAAAGTCTAGCACGTAGCTTGATTTGTCAAGAGTACATAATTCCTAGACTACATTTTCAAAAGAAGAAATTACAACAGAAAGAGGTAGATCATAGATCATTAAAATGTCAAAAACTTGAAAGTTACTGTAAGTTAGTTTGTTATTGAAAAGTTGGAAGTGAGATTCTTCCCACATTGGAAGAGAAGTTCCCTTTGGAGCTTTTTAAGCACTTGTCCTTTTTATGTGTTTGATTTAGAACACATATTTTTAAGTGTGTGCAATTAAGTACACTATATATTTATATATTATATAATTATATAATCAAAGATTTGGACTTGGAGGTTGGGCGCGGGCCGGGTCGGATCCTAAAATTAATTACTTTATTTTGTGACAGAAAAATCAAATTTATTTGAATTTTAAATTCAAAATTCGAATAAATAATTATGTCTGTTATGAAAGGGTCCAACCAAATATGTTTGTTTGTGAGACAAGACATCCTAAAGTTAAACAAGATACAAGAATTCTAACGAAGTGGCATAGAAAATCACAAGTATTATTGTAGGCTTTGTTGTATCCTGAAAAAAATTGTTTTGTATTTTCCCTAAATTAGTATACATGCGATAACTCTTTAAGGACAGTCGATTTTCACGCCTCAAAGCCATTTTTGTTTATTATTTTCTAATAGTTACTTCCATCCATATTTGACAAGATCGCCCCCTTCTTTGTTGTTTTCTTTGTATATTGGTTTCAGTTTCTGATGATGTCTAATCCACGGGATACATGTGAGCTCCCACCATCAATATGTACCGGATAACTCTATCCACCAAGGTCACATTCCTAGTTCATTGTTAATGCACACTGAGTTGTTTGTTTTCGTGCATATTACTTTATTGTTGCAACTATCTGTTTACTGTTTCTTTTTCACTATTCTTGAGGGTTTACCGGAAATAACCTCTCTAAGGTAGGGGTAAGATATGCGCACACATTACCTTCCCAGACTCCGCTTGTGAGATTCCACTAGATATATTGTTATCGTTGTTGTAACTCTATCCATCAAGGCTTTGATAGATGAGAAGAAATCACTTAATATTTTTGTCTACGCTGGGATTTGAAGCTATGACCTAAAATTCTCAACCCACTTTATTGAGAACTTTGCCACATCATTGAGTGCATTTCCCATCTTGTTGAATACAAAATTTGATTATTTTAAAGTCTCAACTCTTTTTCTTCTACCACACAAGTGCATGTCTTGGAGGGGTATTACTCGGTCACAAATAATGAGGGAGGATTAGAGCAGGCAGGAAAATATAGAAGCATTATGTCACGTCCTTAGTTGTTAACTAAGTATACGTGCGGCACTTAACAACTCGCTCACGATCTTGCACAACTTGTTCACGTTCTTGCTATGTCAAGTCAACATTACTACACTCACGATCACTAAGAGAATGGAAGAAAGAATACAAGAGAATTGTTAAAGGAAGCTTTGTATTAGAGAGATTGTTTGCTTGATGAATTACAAATGAATGGTCCCCTTTATATACTAGTCTCCTAAGGGTTAGTGTGTAAATATTAATTATTACACAAGTCCTTGATATTTACAAGATAAAGGTTTTTTTTAGAATTCTCTACAAGCCTAGAAGATTCCAAGGACTTTTCTAGCAAATTCATACGGATCTAGGTTCTTCCTAAGGAAATGTCCATACATCTCTAGAATCTTCTCACAAATGTTAGCCTTCTTCTTATGTAAGCTTCCACATGGTATTAATATATGTCAAATGGTGCCTATGTGGCATGATGACATGGCGGTTCATCACACTCTCCCCAGCCAATATTGCGACGATCGCGGCGCAATGCTGCTACATAAACTCTCGGATCTTATCTTTGAATTTCCACAAGTTTTCATATCGTTCCCACGTGGCCTTCTCCGGTGATTTCCCTTTCCAATGGAGGAGGAACATAGCGGGGTATTACTCGGTCACAAATAATGAGGGAGGATTAGAGCAGGCAGGAAAATATAGAAGCATTATGTCACGTCCTTAGTTGTTAACTAAGTATACGTGCGGCACTTAACAACTCGCTCACGATCTTGCACAACTTGTTCACGTTCTTGCTATGTCAAGTCAACATTACTACACTCACGATCACTAAGAGAATGGAAGAAAGAATACAAGAGAATTGTTAAAGGAAGCTTTGTATTAGAGAGATTGTTTGCTTGATGAATTACAAATGAATGGTCCCCTTTATATACTAGTCTCCTAAGGGCTAGTGTGTAAATATTAATTATTACACAAGTCCTTGATATTTACAAGATAAAGGCTTTTTTTAGAATTCTCTACAAGCCTAGAAGATTCCAAGGACTTTTCTAGCAAATTCATACGGATCTAGGTTCTTCCTAAGGAAATGTCCATACATCTCTAGAATCTTCTCACAAATGCTAGCCTTCTTCTTATGTAAGCTTCCACATGGTATTAATATATGTCAAATGGTGCCTATGTGGCATGATGACATGGCGGTTCATCACACTCTCCCCAGCCAATATTGCGACGATCGCGGCGCAATGCTGCTACATAAACTCTCGGATCTTATCTTTGAATTTCCACAAGTTTTCATATCGTTCCCACGTGGCCTTCTCCGGTGATTTCCCTTTCCAATGGAGGAAGAACATAGCGGTGGCTTTTTGCCCTTGTTTTCGCCTGGCCTGGTAATCTATGATAGCCTCAATCTCCTGATCATGCGAGGCGGTGATAGTCATTGGCGCCCGACTTGATTGGCCCCTACTCGGATCATCCTTATCTTTATGATATGGCTTAAGCATGCTGGCATGGAAGACAGGGTATATCTTAATATACGATGGCATGTAAAGCTTGTATGAGATCTTGCCTACCTTGGCAACGATCTTAAATGTCTCATACTTGCGAATCAGATTCGGATGCATGCCCCGTAGTGCCTTGAACTGTCTTGGGTTAAACTTTACCATGACCATGTCCCCAACTCTATAGTATGTGGGACGCACTTACGGTCCGCAAACTTCTTCATCTTCTTAGCTGCCTTATCCAAGTAGGACTTAGCAGTGTCGAGCTGCTCCTCCCATCTTTTGGCCATATGATAAGCCCCCAAACTTTTTCCCTCGAACGCGGCTGGTAAGGAATGTGGAGTTTGTGGTTGTTGGCCTGTGGCTAGCTCAAATGGTGTCCGTCCCGTGGACTCACTCCGCTGAAAGTTATAAGAGAATTGGGCGATGCCTATGAGCCTTGCCCAAACTTTCTGATATACGCTTACATAATGCCTCAAGTAGCATTCTAGTAAGGCATTGACTCGTTCTGTATGTCCATCCGTTTGTGGGTAGAAACTAGTAGAAAAGTGCAGCTCCGTACCAAGTATGTCAAACAATTCTCTCCAAAAGTTTCCAGTAAATCGGGGGTCTCGATCACTGATTATATGCTTTGGTAAGCCCCAATACTTCACCACGTTCTTAAAGAATAGCTTAGCGGCTTCCTTGGCTGTGCAACCTGGTGAGGCGGGCATGAAGGTGGCATATTTGGAAAATCTATTCACTACCACCATAATAGTACCATAACCGTCGAACCTTGGTAGGCAAGTGATAAAGTCCATAGTCACGCTCTCCCATGGATGCTCTGCAACTGGTAGTGGCTCCAAAAGTCCTCCGGGTTGTTGTTGCTAAACCTTGTCCTGATGACATATAAGACAAGTCTGCACATAACATTCTATATCATCTCGCATGCGTGGCCAATAGTAGACTAACTCAACCAAGGCCCTGGTGCGATGTTGGCCTGGATGACTAGCCCACATTGTATCATGACTCTCCCTTATAATCCGTCGTCTAATATCTCCAAACTTAGGCACATAGACCCGCTGACCCGTAGTAAGCAATATGCTGTCTTCTACCCAAAAACGTCTCGTCTTGCCCTGGTTGGCTAACTCGATAAGTTGTTTGGTTGCTTGATCATATTGCATGCCTTCTTTTATAGCCTCCTGAATATCCCACATCGCTGAAGTGATTGCAGCAAGCTCGGCTTTCCGGCTCAAGGCATCGGCTACAACGTTACCTTTGCCCGGCTTATACTCCAGCGCATAATCAAACTCGACCAAGAAATCCTGCCACCTAGCCTGCTTTGGTGTGAGCTTCTTCTGTGTCTGAAAGTAGCTAGTAGCCACATTATCAGTCTTGGCCACGAACCTCGACCCGAGCAGATAATGACTCCATGTACGAAGGCAATGCACAATGGCAGTCATTTCCTTCTCTTGTACTGTGTAACGCATCTCCGTTCCATTTAACTTGCGGCTCTCAAATGCTATGAGATGTTTATCCTGCATCAGGACACCCCCAATGGCAAATTTTGAGGCATCTGTGTTCACCTCAAAAGTCTTGGCAAAGTCAGGTAATGCCAAGATTGGCTCCTCTATTACAGCTGCCTTAAGGCCTTCAAACGCCTTTTGACAATGCTCCGTCCAAACACATGGCTTGTTCTTCTTTAGTTACTTAGTAAATGGTGCGGCCTTTGCTGAGTATCCACTGATGAACCGACGATAGTAGTTAACAAGGCCAAGGAGGGATCTCAACTCAGTTACCTTTATGGGTGCCTCCCACTCCTGGATAGCATGTACCTTAGCATCGTCCATGCGTAGCTCGCTATTGCTAATGACATGGCCCAAGAAGTTCACCTTTGATTGTGCAAACTCGCACTTCTCTCTCTTGATGTATAACTCGTTCTCCCGCAAGACTTGGAAAACCTTCCTTAAGTGCTCCATGTGTTCCTCCAAGGTATTGTTGTAGATGACTATGTCATCCAGGTAGACTACCATGAACTGATCATGATAGGGATGAAAAATCTTGTTCATAAGGGTGCAAAATGTGGCCGGTGCATTGGTTAAGCCGAAGGGCATCACCAACCACTCAAAGGCTCCATATCTCATCACATATGTTGTCTTTGGCCCATCCCCTTCCGCAATGCGAACCTGGTAGTAGCCCTTTCGAAGATCCACCTTGGTAAAGTACTTGGCTTGCCCAAGTCTATCGAACAAGTCAGCAATTAGCGGGATCGGGTACTTATTCTTCACGGTGACCTTATTAAGTGCTCGGTAGTCTATGCACAAAAGCAACGATCCATCCTTCTTCTTCTGGAATAATACTGGTGCACCAAAAGGTGCCTTTGATGGGCGAATGTGACCAGCATCTAGCAGCTCCTTCAACTGTTTCCTGAGCTCCTCTAGCTCGGGAGGTGCCATACGATATGGGGCAAATGCGGGTGGCTTAGCCCCTGGATCCAACTCAATCTTGTAATCCACCTCTCGCCCGGGCGGAAAGTGCTTAGGCAACTCCTCGGGCATGACATCTTTGTTTTCCTTAAGCAACTTCTCTATGCAAGGCGGCAATGTCTCTTGAAATTTTTTGTCTTCCTCTAGACTTGCAATGGTTGCCACGAACGTCGGCTCCCCCTTCTTGATCCCCTTGACAACCCGCATACTGAGAGTTGTGCTTGGATTTGTCTGTGTGGCATAGTCACTGTAGGTACCATGCAAGCTCCTTCTCGCTCCATAACCAAGAGACGTTGGTGGTAGGGGTCGATTAAAGTATGACAATGTCTAAAGAACTCTTGCCCCAGTATGATGTCAAAGATATCCATAGCGGTTACGGTAAAGTTTGTCACACCTTTCCAAGTTCCCAATTTGACACCAACTCCACTAGCTACCACACGAGCATTCTGTATCTCGGCATTCACGGTCTTGACGCGAGAGTTAGTTGGAGCAAGCTTCAATTCTAGTCTCTTTGCGGTAGCCTCAATCACGAAATTATGAAGTTGCTCCAGTATCCACCATTGCACGAGCGGGCTTGTTGTTGATGGTGAGATCCACGTACTGATTGCCATTCTCGGTAGGTTGGATAGCTTGTTTCGTGACAGCACCACATACTCCGATCATACCCAACTGTGCGGTTCCCGGACTCTCTCCTTGTGACTGATCCTTCCGCTCACGTACCATGGCACTGAGGCTCTTGAGGTCAGGACAATTCCTGAAGCCATGTGGCCCTCCGCATATATAGTATCCCTTCTTCTCGACCTGCGCCTTCTTCTCGGCGTAGCCCTGACGACCACTCGACCTTTTGAAATCTTGAGTCTTGGAGTATTGTTGTTGTATCTCCTTGACTTTGCCACGGTCTCCCCCACCTTTGGCATTGTTAACCTTTGACTCCTTGACATTACCTTTGTTGTGCTTGTTATGCCTGAAATCCATCAATGATTCGGCCTCCACTATAGCTTGGTCTATATCAGTGACTTGTCGGCGTTGCAACTCCTGCTTAGCCCAATTTTGTAACTCGTCCATGAAGTGGAACAACAAGTCATCATTGGTCAGGTCGGGGATTTGAAGCATAAGGGTAGTGAACTCCTTGACATAGTTACGTATGCTCCCTGTTTGCTTCAATTCCCTAAGCTTGCGCCTTGCCTCGTACAAGACATTGTTTGGAAAGAACTGTCGCTTGAACTCCGCTTTGAACTGATCCCATGTGCTAATAGTACATAGACCTTTATCCACGTCGGCCATCTTCCTTCTCCACCATAGCATGGCAGTCTCTGAGAGGTACAATACCGCAGTGTTGATCTTGGCCTCGTCGTCCCTCACTTTGTTGTGCCTGAAGTAGTTCTCCAAGTGCCAAAGGAAGTTTTCCACTTCTTGTGCATCACGAACACCTTTGAACACCGGGGGTTTGGGAGCCTCGATCTTGGCCTCCCTCGTCACCACAACATTGTTGGCTACCTCGGTCACGCCAGCATTGACATGCTCCTCGAATGACTCTTCTTTGCCTTTATAGCATCGATAGTACTCAAAGCCTCCATGAGTCTACACTCTAAGGCCTTGATGGTTTGCCTTAGTTCCATCTCAGTCTGTGTACGTCCCTCCAAGTCATTTCGGATACTCTCAATCTCTTCAATAGTGTGCCCCTCAAGAACGTTAAGGGTGCCTTCCACCTTCCCCAAGCGTTGGCCTAAGATCTCCACGGCGTCCATCCCCGTGTTTATCTTCATCACCCACTCTTTACCGAGCGAAACGTCCTCTAGAAGGACCTCCACTTCATCCTCGCTCGCCTCAGTGGCAGATGGTTCTTGGGATGTAAGCCCTTCGTTTGACACAACCTCAGGTGGCACCTCCTGACTCCCGTTGGTGGTATTCCTCTTTTTGCTACGACCGCTCTTGCCAGCAGCATCCTGGATGACGTTGGCTTGGGTGTTGGCAGCGTTAATTTCTCTGTCGTTCGCCATTCCCTTAGTTGAAACCTTCGCTCTGATACCACATTGTCGCGTCCTTAGTTGTTAACTAAGTACACATGCGGCACTTGACAACTCGCTCACGATCTTGCACAACTTGCTCACATTCTTGCTATGTCAAGTCAGTCTTACTACACTCAAGATCGCTAAGAGAATGGAAGAAAGAACACAAGAGAATTGTTAAAGGAAGCTTTGTATTAGAGAAAACTTGAATTGTTTGCTTGATGAATTACAAATGAATGACCCCCTTTATATACTAGTCTCGTAGGGGCTAGTGAGTAAATATTAATTATTACACAAGTCCTTGATATTTACAACATAAGGGCTTTTTCTAGAATTCTCTACAAGCCTACCAAAGACTTTCTTAGCAAATGCATAAGGATCTAGGTTCTTCCTAAGGAAAATGTCCATACCTCTAGAATCTTTTCACAAATGCTAGCCTTCTTCTTATGTAAGCTTCCACATGATATTAATATATGTCAAATTGTGCCTATGTGGCACGATGACATGGCGGGTCATCACAATTAGCCATAAAGTTTGAGTTCCGCTTTGATGCTTTGGATGGACCGTCGAAAGCAGAAACTGGACACAGTGGTTAAGCACACAAGTATGCATATTACAAAGAGATTAAATGTATTTGAAGGATTTAGGGTGTAACAGCCAATCATCAGTGTGCCTACACCTCGGACTACATTACAGACTCTCAACTTGATCGGATGCATAGTACAACACTTATACAATAACAAAAATTAGATAGCAGAAAAACTCTGAGCAGGTACCACTATGAAACTGCAGCTAGAGTGGGAAAAAAAGAAAAGAGGAAGAATTTAATGGTATGAATCTATTCTAGTCTTAAAACTTAGAAAAAGCCAACACTGATGATTTTATGGAAAGCAAGTCACATGGCCCACCCCTGACCAAGCCCATATGCATCCATATATCCGGCATGAGCATGTCCATGGCTATGACCATGCTCGTGGCCATGGCCATGGCCATCATGACCATGATGGTGGTGTTGATCACCACTCTGTGCTTCATCAAACATCTTCTGGATATGTTCAGGTACAGGTTCTTCCTCAGTTTGTTTCACAGACTTAGGCAAGGAGGAGACAAATTGATAGATGCTTTCAGCTATCTCCTCAGAATTATGCTCCTAAAAATCAGCAACAAGGTGTTTTAGATCATCTTTCAGCAACATATATAATTAAGCTATTAGTAGTTCTGTTGTCAAAAAGAAATTAGCCCTATAGCATCTGTATAGTTCAAAGTTCAAACTTTAGAGGGAAAAATGGTAAAACTTTGGTATCAACAGGAATGCATATGAATCAAGTAAAGACAAGTTTCTGAAAATTATGCGAGTTCCTTTGTATGAACAAACATGAAGAGCATCTCATTCACAGGCTCACAGCACAGCACACAGCTGATGCCATATCCATGCTCCTTTACACATCAGTGTAGCGGTATAGGTAAACTACTATACCAACAGACAAGGCTATACTTTTATATCCAGATCACGTAGAAACAAGAAAAGTGCATCATGATCATTGCACAAAAGAGACCCCACCTTTGAGACGGGCGTACAACATAGACGGTCACTGACAATGTGTATTTAAATTGCACGCATCTAAAAATGGCTATCCAAAGACTTGGACTAGAGAGGAGAGAGTTGAACTCTTCAAACATTTTTGGTCCAAGACCAAGAAGCAGTTAGTTGAAAAGTTTAAAGCTCAGCCTTCACAACTTATCAGACAGACACTACGTGTGAAGAGGCTTTGCTAAAGTCATAAAGAAAATCTGGCTGCCTTTCATGTACAGTTCCGAGTACTCGTGATTTGATCTGCAAATGAGACTAATCTGCTAAAGGACGGAATTGCATATTTTCTCTTTTCTTTTTTGTCAATAAGCTATGTCCACTGTAGATTACAACTGGAAAGCACTAAACAAGTGTGACTGGAATTTATCCGCGAGAAAGCAGCCAATCAGGCCAAATTATGAAATGGAGCTCATAAAGTGACAAAAAGCTTCATGAGGCTCTAGTTAAGGGCATGATTTGAGGATTATTAAGAAGAAGTTGCCTTAAGATGAATTCCAGATAGAAAATGAATAAGTAAGCAGAAAGATGTACCAAATTGTGATGATTACGGTCCTGTATGGATATTATTGATGATACCATGCGTAATTAAACAAAATAAACACATACGTAATAACCTTATCACCAAACATAAGGTTATGCAAAAAACACATTTAAGGTGGCAATGACGTAGGTGGTTGTGGTAATGAGGTGGATGGGGGAGAAAGAGGGATAAGGGAGAGAGTGTAACATCACAGCCAATTCCCACCCCCCATATCAGCGGGACTGGATGATGTAGTCTCCACATCGGCAGCCATTAATTAAAAAAAAAATAGAAATGTCACTTTAAATATCAATAGTGCAGTCACTAAGAGAAGCTTAACGGACTAAGGAACTCATTTTTAAAGCTATCAGGTGCAAGATGTGGTAATAGCCCCTCTCGGCTTGAGTAATAATAATTTCACTTATTTCATTTATTTATTTATTAAGTATACTAATTTCACTTACTACATATTAAGCAAATGAGTGAATGAAGAAAAGATTTGATCATTACAGCACGAGTAACATCGCCATACACGATGATATGGTCAAACAATAACTTCACTTATTCCATTCATTTATTTATGTTTTTATAAGTACTTACTCATTTATAACTTGTATGTGGGGTTCCCATCAAATCAATAAATTGTTATCTTCGAAAAGTAAAAAGACTAACTTCGCTAGTGATGAACAATTCTGCAAATAAATGGATGAAGAACAGATTTGGTAATTAGCACATGAATAGAATCATGATATTAACTAAGGATGCTATTGCCAAACACTTCTCCAGAATTAAGGAGCATTCAGCTAGAAGTCATAAGCCCCTGTGTTTAACTTATTATGCTATTCGACGAGGGGAAATGCAGCACAGGACCATCCAGCTAGCAATTTGGGTATTCTTTTTTCTTTCTCATAATTTAATAATTTCATAAACAAGCATCAAGTAGGTGTAAAAAAAGTATCCATGGTTGCATGTATGACTCAATCCGAGTCATCCACAATCGTCTATCAAGTTTGTCCCGCTTCTTTCATCACAACATGGTATTTTAATCCTTACTCTAAAGATAAAAGTGAAACAAAAGATACTTTTTAGTGCTTTCTATATCTGCTTGAGCTATTTGGCCTCAAGACACATATTTCAAGTGAAAATATTAGGAGAATCTTCTTCTAGATTTTGTGTCAAGAAAAATTAAAGTAACTGATCTTCAACCAGCCTTAAATTGTTTGGCATTGTTATTTGACTGCTATATGCTTTCTCAGCAGAATTTTCAAGAGAAAGACTAATCATGTTAGCATATAAATAAGAATAAACTATCACACATGCCTACACTTCCACATCTGAGGGAGCCTCATTCGGGCATCTTCACCAAAAACTATGACCTTTACAATTCCACTCTATACGTCAAGCAGATCGAAACACACATCTCTTTGATACTCGCCCTAAACTCATTTAAATTTATAGGAATTAACATTTTCAGACAAAACAAAAATGAATACTCATGTTCTTTATCCTCACCTGGGGCCACCTCCCACCAGAATGAGTGACAAATTTCGCCTGTGGGATTGCATCAGCAACTTGACGTCCCTCCTCGGTCCACTCTTTGGACAGGGCATCAGACCAAATTACTTGCATTGGTAGACCTTTCACACCATCTAAAGCAGCCCATTCATTCAAAGCAAAGCTACAGTTTAGGCTCTTCCCCATCCCAACAACAGCTCTTCTTCCATCCCTTCCCTTCAAAAGAATCCTATGACCCTCAGCCTCCATGTCACCAACCGACTTCGAACAGCACGTTCCAAGTAATCTCCTAAAAGCAAATCCAAATCCCAAAACAACATCCCTCACAACTGGCATTTCCAACACCCACAATGGCAATGCTGTTCCACTCGTCGCACTATCTAGAACAACCACACTTCTAAGCAATCCCCGGTTCTCCGAAACCCAATTAGCACTCAAACCCAATGCAGAATCATGCAAAATCAAATCCACAGGTGACAATCCCATTGAATCAATCACTTGACCTAACACTTTTCCCATCTCTTCAGGTCCCAAATCAATGGCCTTAACGACATTTCTTTTCGAAACCCTGATCTTATTATTTTCCTCATAGTTCACATATCCCTGCTCAACGAGCTGATCAAACCCCCAAAAGATACCCTTTTCTTGAATTTCACTATACATATCCCTAAACCTCTCTAAAACCCCACCATCACCCACACTCTCTTCCTCCACAACTATCGTCTTATCCGAAAACCCAGAACCAGGGAGATCAATAGCAACAGCATGAACACCTCTAACCCCCAAAAAGTTAACAACTTTTTGAAACCCAAAAGAACTACACCCTAGACCATGTACAATAAGTACATGATCAAAAGACTTTGAGGGTCCTTCTTGGATAGTAAAGACTTCAACTTGTGGCTGGTTAGGGGTGATTTGAACTTTGATATTTTGCCCTTTAGAGTAGTGTTGGCGTAGGTTAGGAGGCAAGCTAAGGAACCATGTTTTAAGGTCTTGTGGGTAAAGAGAAGTGAGGGTCATGAATATGAGGGTTATAAGAGAGACTGAAATGGTGAAATAGAACCAGAAATGAAGTGGGTTTGTTGTTGCATTTGTTGTTTTTGTGGGTTTGGTGGGATTTGGGGAGGTGGATTGTGGAGGTTTTGAATGGGGTTTTTTAAGGGGTTTTTGGTTCTTCTGTGGAGTAGGTGAGTCTGGTTCTTCGGTTATGATCGCCATTGTTGATGAGTAGAGCTGAGAGGTAGTAGCATGAAGGAGTGGAATCCGAGATTTGCAATGGAGAAGAAACAACAGGTTTGACAAAAAGTAAAAGGGGGGTGATCTGTGTAAAGTAGCTTTTGTGTTTTTCAAAGGTGCAAATCAGGTGAAGAATAATGGATGTACAAGCTTTAAAAGAGAAATTGGGTATCATCATTGCAGTTTGGCTTGTAATTTCAGAAGAAAAAAAAAAGGATAATAAATACTTTCACTTACTTAGTAAAACACCTCCGCCCACAATCGTTGGGTTATGAGTTCGAATCCTAAAGAATAAGTATAAAAACACTATACATCCTCCTAAATTAGAAGAAATATTAAAATATATATATATTTGATACTTTTCACTTCCAATTGACAATTTGAGGTGTTTGACGAGAAAAATAGGAGTATGTGTTTTTGAATAATAATGAAGCAGTTTTTCTATTTTGATAATTATAAATTTCTACTTCTTTTAATAAGTGAATACAAAAAATTATTTTTTTCAAGATAAAATATCATTATAGAAAATTATATTTTTAGTAAACTATGCCTCATTAATTTAACCATATGGCCTCACATCCAATCTAATGCAAGAAATATGTATCATATGCATGCATCTGTTACTTAATTATAGTAAAATGATATATATTCTCAGTTTAAGTTTTAACAGCTAAGATAATATTACTTAATTTAATATAAATATGGGGTACAATTTTATTTTATTTTTTACTAAATGCAGCTCTCTTCTTCTATTACTTTTTCGTTTCTACCATCTCTCCTCAAGCTCTTGGAGTGAATTTTTAATATTATATTATATTTTAATATTATAATGTATACCTAAATCATCGTCTAAAAAAATAAATATACCAGATATCTAACAATATTGCTTTGATTTAATATTTACATATTAATTAAGATTTTTAATATATATTTTATCTTTTATATTTTAATTAAATAAAGAAATAGTAATTTTCATTAAAAAAATTAAAATCAAATCTTTATTTAAATAGTATAATCCTATTAATCCAATCTTGATTTGGTTAGAGTCTGTTTGGTCAAGCTTCTAAAGGCCAAAAGTACTTTTTTGACCAAAAAAGTACTTTTAGAAAAATTTAAGGTGTTTGGCCAAAATGAAAAAAATATTTCTTAGCAGCAGCAGAAGCAGTTTTTCTGCTTATGGAGAGAAGCTACAAATTCTAGCTCCTTCCAAAAAGCAGAGTTAATTTATTCAAGACAAAAATAACCTTAAAATAAATGTATATATTTCAAATTATCCCTTATTAATTTAATTTTTCTTTTTCATTTCCTTTTGCTGTACATTTATTCTCTTTTTTATTTTATTTAAATTTTTATTCTCTTTCTCCTATTCTTAAGAGTAGATTTTAAATTTATATTGAATGATGTATTTTGACATATTTAAATTATCATGTAAATAATAAGTAATGCCAAACACTCAATATTATTGCTTTGGAATAACTATATTTTTATATTAATAAGAATTTTAAATTTATATTTTACTTTACGTTTTTTATTTTAATTGAATTCTTTTCTAATAAATGTTTAAATTTATTTTTCTTTTCTAAATAATACTAATCGCAAATTGAACATTTATTGTCCTTTTTTGTAATTTTATACTTAAAAGTGCTTTTTTAAAAGATTAGTCAAACACGATGAGCTTGCAAAAAACACTACTCAAATAAATCGGCCAAACACAAATTACTTATTTTGCAAAAGTAAGCATTTTTCAAAAGAAATAATTGTTGGGCCGAAGTACTTGTCAGACAAAATATTTCGACCAAATAAAATTTTCCGTCATGAAGCCATTTTTGACAATTAAAGGCCCTTTCAAGTTGTACTCAACAACCATTCTGAGCCTATTTTGAATTAGACGCTTTATTTATTCACAACAAAAAATCAATTAAACACCCCACCATGTCAGCCTCATCGGTGAAATCCACCTGAGCTGCCAACCTAAAATTAGTTTTTTTTTTACTAAAATAATGTGGACCCACCTAATTTTCACACCCCATCTCCTCCAATTCTCTCCGCAACCCTAAATTTCTCCATTACAACCAATCTGAAATGCGGAACATAAACTTCCAAACAAATAAAATTTTACACTATCCCTCTGAATACTAAAATGACAATGTTGTTTATTGTACAAGTATAATGTTCGATTCTTGTTGTGTCTTTTTCCCCCTTATCTAGTTATCCATACCCTAAACCTCTTCAACCACAAAAATAAAAAACGACAAAAAGAAAAGAGAGAGGTTAGATGAGATAATTGAAGAATAAAGAAGTAGGTGAACAAAAAACAATTCGACGGAAAAAATATCCATTCAATTATCAGACACAACAATCAATTTCGACGGAAAAAATGAAGGCTGCCGGAAATTTTTAACCCATCTGATTCTTCTTACTCTCTCGTCAAAAAAATGGAGTTTCTTCTTCTGCTCTTCTTTATCTTCATATTCGGACACCAATGACCTGCCATTTTCCGAAAAGAATTTGTAGCTTCAAAGGCGGCGATTGGTGGCGATGCGTCAGAAATGGAGGAGCCGGCGGCTGCTATGTAAAATGAGAGAGGAGATGATAAAGAAGTTATATTTTTTGTTAATTATATGTGTCAAATTTTTATGGCAAAATTACACGTGTTATTTTTTGATTGGTCCATGTGATATGTCACTGAGTTGTTCAGCTGGTTGTTAAAGTGCCGTTTATGTATTTAGCCTTATTATTACCCTCCTTTAAATTTTCCTTCAAGTTAAGTCGACACCAAAACTCCAATCTTATCTCTCTCTCTCTCTCTCTAAATCAATGGAGTCATTGGCAGCTTCATTTTCAGCTTCCACCACCACCATCCTCAATTCCTCTTCCAAACTCCACCACCACCCACCTCGACGTTTCCGCGTCCTCTCCCTCTCCCTCCCCATCTTCCACAAATTCAAAACTTGCCCCAAATTTTCCTCAAAATCTCCAAATCATCTCAATCTTCTAATTGTCCGAAGCTCCAGTTCCAGTTCCATCACCGCTAAGCCGTCCTCGGAATTTCAGAAAAAAGGTGGTAGAGACCGTAAAGAGGAGGATAACAAGCTTCGTGCTCTTCGTGAGCTCTTTACTAAGCCTGGTGTTAACGTTGACGCTTATATTATTCCTTCTCAAGATGCCCATCAGGTTGTATTTTATTGCTTTTCTTGAATTCACAGTCCCTCGATTTTTATTTTTTTAGTAACCGTGGTTTGCGATAAAGTTATGCTTGTTTCAATCGTTGTGTTAATTGTAGGCTCTTGGCTTTAGCTTTTGTGTTGCGTAGTTTTGAAAAACCTAATGACTTTTAGAAGTATTAATGTTATTCCTATGAGTGAGTTTTGGTAATTCAGTTTAAAATAATGTTGCTATATTGGTTCTAGAGCCTGCTGATTTGCTATATACCTGATTAAAAAAAAAAGCCTATTGATTTGCAATATCTGTTCATTTTGGTAGCTGTTACTCAAAGATTTGTGTTTCTAAAGAATTTCCGCTTTCTGTTTAGATCAAGATTTGCTATTTAATTAGGCAACACCTTCTTGACATTTTTAAGTGGTCATCTGATGCATATGAGTTTCGTGAGTTAAACAAACTTTTAGTGATGTCTTTTTATTGCATTGACTTGATTCATGACAACATGTAGATAATGAATCTCCTGGTTTGTTAATCCTATTTTTTGGGGAAGGTAGTAAGTAATTTCTGGGACTATCTAGTGGCTGGGAAGACAAGCAACAAATTAAATGAACTATGTATTACCTTATTTTATGAGTTTTACTAAATTTGAATTGCTCTTATTTGTAGAGTGAGTTCATTGCTGAATGTTATATGCGAAGAGCCTATATATCAAGATTTACTGGAAGTGCAGGCACTGCGGTTGTAACCAAGGATAAAGCAGCCTTGTGGACAGATGGACGATACTTCTTACAGGTTTGTATTATGTGCATGGCAGCTCTAGTTTTAGTGATCAGTTTTCAAGGAAGTAAACTGAACAGTTTGGTTGGTACCCTTTGTCGGTACCTACTGTCTTCTAATTGATTTCTTTTTCTCTTTGGTGTTTGTAAACAGGCTGAGAAGCAGTTGAACTCGAGTTGGGTTCTCATGAGAGCTGGTAACTTGGGGGTGCCTACTCCTAGTGAGTGGCTTAATACTGTCCTAGCACCTGGTTGCAGGATTGGAATAGATCCCGTAAGTAATGCTCAAATATGCTTTCTGATTTGTGCATTGTTTTAACTTTTAAGTTCCAGTAAAATCTAGTATTGGAATGAAAACATGTATACTTATAGGGAGAAGTCAGACGTATTCCTCAATTTGTCAACGAGTTCACATATTTTCATATTTCTGCTCATGCCTGGAGAAGGGGCATGACTCCCCCCTCTCCCCCTTCTACCATTCATCGGACTGCCCGTTCTATGTTCCGGTGTTGGGTTAGTCCAAAACATGACTTATTTATTTTTGACTTGGTGCCTTCTAATACTAGTTCATCTCTTCTAGTTCAAAACTTCAAATTTGTCAATCTTGCAAGCGTTTTTCTATTTGAGTTGACTGCATCATAAGTAACCTTGCATTTTCTCTCCTCTTATATCAGTTCTCTTTGTTTTGGTGAAGGGAGCAGTTTCTTTTTTCATCTGATGCTGCAAAAGAATTCAAAGAGGACATTTCTAAAGGAAACCATGAGTTGGTCTTGCTGTATGATTTCAACCTTGTAGATGAAATATGGAAGGAGTCGAGGCCAACACCTCCAAAGGAACCAATTAGGTTGCATGGCCCGAAATATGCTGGTGTAGATGTGTCGTCTAAGCTTTTGTCATTGAGATCTGAGTTAAGACATGCTGGTGCATCGGCAATTGTTATCTCCATGCTTGACGAAATTGCATGGCTATTGAACTTGGTAATCCTCTTTACTTGTTCTTTAAAATCTTTTTTACTTGGTCAAATGTGCACAAATAGATCATTTTTAAATTAGATTCCTGCTTATGTGAGATTTTTTTGTCACGACCCAAAACTTAACCTATCGTGATTGCGCCTAACATGGTACTAGGCAAGACGACTACTCAGACATTTCCAACACTTTCACTTTGAGATATACTAAAATAGTTAAAATAACTAAAAATCTCATAAAACGGAATAGAATATCATAACTCAATACATAAGTTTTTCCAAAACCGGGGTGTCACTGAGTATATGAGCATCTACATAAAGACATAGCAGTACACTGTCTAGAAAGTAGAACTGAATAAATAAATTGAAAGATAGGGGAGGAAAGTCAAGGTTTGCGGACGCCAAAGCAGCTACTTCGATGATCTCCGAATGTCTGAACTCTGTGAATCAGCAACTGCCGTGATTGGAAACACCTGGATCTGCACACGAGGTGCAGGGTGTAGCGTGAGTACAACCAACTCAGCGAGTAACAAGTCTAACTATTGGACTGAAAGTAGCGACGAGCTTTGCAGATACAGTTCAATTACGGAATTACAATACAGAAATGTAGGCATGCTTTCAAGTTTAACGGTTAAAGCCCAAACAGGTAAATCACGTTAAATTCAATTGAAACAAGATATGGTACATCTCAGTATCTACGTGACAGTTATATAAGCCAACTGAAGTACAAAACAGTAATGAAATCATATGCATACTCTCAGAGTATCAGTCACTCAGTCCTTCCATTCACTCCATCCTCACAGTCACTCCATCCTCACAATCACTCCATCCTCGCAATCGCTCGGCACTCGCACTCACACTCAGTAGGTACTTGCGCTTACTGTGGATGTGCAAACTCCTGAGAGGCAATTCCAGCCCAAGCGCTATAATAAGCCAATCATGGCATGGATCACATAAACATGTTGCGACATGCAGCCCGATCCCATAAATATCCTCACAATCGGGCTTTCGGCCTCACTCAGTCATCAATCTCTCCAGTCTCTTGGGCTCACAAGAATCATGATAATCAGCCCAAACAATGATGATATAATGTATCAACAAAGGATAACAGAGACTGAGATATAATATGCAAATAATAGCTGTGACTGAGTAAAAACTTTTCAACTTAAGCAATTAATTCAACATGTAACATGACCTCTGTGGGTCCTAACAGTACCAACATGTAGCCTAGGTAGGATTTCTAACATGATCGGCAACTCAATTTCTCTAACACGTGGTGAAAACACAATTAACAACAAGATTGATCAACTATAAAGTTCCATGGAATCAACCAAGTCACAGTTCTTATGGTGCACGCCCACACGCCCGTCACCTAGCATGTGCGTCACCTCAACACCAATCACATAACACGAAATTCGGGGTCTCATACCCTCAGAACCAAGTTTAGAAGTGTTACTTACCTCAAGTTGTGCAAAACTCTAAACCAACAAGCCCTTGCCTCGCGAAACGGCCTCTGACTGCCTCGAATCTAGCCACAAACAATTCGATATAATCAACTCAAGCTATAGGAATCAATTCCATATGAAAATGCTAAGTTCTTAATTAAAAGTCAAAAAGTCTAACTCAAAAGTCAACTCTCGGGCCCACGTCTCGGAATTCGATAAAAGTCACAAAATCCGAACATCCATTCAACCACGAGTCCACCCATACCAAAATTACTCAAATTCGATACCAAAATCTCTATCAAATCCCTAAAATTCGGCCTAAGGACTTTCCTCCATTTTTTTCCAATTTTTCAACCCAAATCACTAATTAAATAATAAAACCAAAGATATAAACATGGAATTTAACCAAAACTAATTAAGAATCACTTACCCCAATCACTCCCTTGAAAATCTCTCCAAGAATCGCCTCCAACCGAGTTCCCAAAATCAAATTTGTGAAATAGACACAAACCCTCGTTTTGAAATATTTAAGTTCTGCCCAGATGCCTTCATCGCGATCACGGAAAATGCTTCGCGATCGCGAAACACAACTATGCTGCCTAGAAATTTAACCCTACGCGAATGCGTCAAACACCATGCGAAAGCGAAAAACTAATTCCTCAACCTACGCGATCACGGCCTTTTTCACGCGATCGCTGAGAACAAACGCGTGACCCCAGCTGCTGCCTCCTATACTCTACGAGAACGCGACCTTAGCCACGCGTTCGCGATTCATTGCATCCCACAACTACGCGATTGCAATCCTCATCTCGCGAACGTGTAGAACAAGGACCTCCACTGCCCAATTAAGTCTACGCGATCGCGTATAAGGAAACCAGATCAGTGACACCAGAAAACTTCAACCAATCTCCAAGTCCAAAATTTGACCAATTAGCCATCTGAAATCCACCCGAGTCTTCCGGGTCCTCAACCAAACATACCAACAAGTGCTAAAACACGATACGAACTTAGTCGAGCCTTCAAATCACACCAAACAATGTTAAAATCACGAATCGCGCATCGATTTAAGCCTAATAAACTTTTGAACTTCTAACTTCAACATTCGATGCCGAAGCTTATCAAATCACGTCCGATTGACCTCAAATTTTGCACAAAAGTGAAAAATGACACAACGGACCTACTCCAACTCCCGGAACCCCAATTCTGAGCCTGGTAACCACAAAGTCAACTCTCGATCAAACTTCTAAATTTTCAACTTTCGCCATTTCAAGCCTAATTCATCTACGGGCCGCCAAATCACTATCCAGATACACTCCTAAGTCCAAAATCATCCAACGGAGCTAACAAGATCATCAAAACTCCATTCCAGAGTCGTTTACACATAAGTCAACATACGGTCAACCTTTTCAACCTAAGCTTCTAACCTTGAGACTAAGTGTCTCAACTCATTCTGAAACCTCCCCGTAACCGAACCAACTACCCCGGCAAGTCCCATAACAACAATTAAGCGTAAAATGAACAGTAAATGGGGAGAATGGGGCTACAACTCTCAAAACCACCGACCGAGTCGTTACATTTTTGGTCTGAGGTATAGGAAGAAACTATCCTTCTATTGTTGTAAATTCGGTTAACTGTGGACAAAAAGTAAGCCTATCAATAGTTCTTACATCTGATAATCTTAATCAGTTGAAAATGGAGCTCGGATGAGTTCCATTTCAGCATAATTATCCTTTTAGTTGTGTCTCTTATGTTCCTCTTCAAATGAACCGGAGCGGGATCGCTCCTGCCGAGACGGCCGTTGCTCACCGGATTTCCTGCAAATAAGCAATACAAGCATATATGGTGCGTAATTTAAACATGATGCAAATTCCCGTCGGACCATGAAGGTTGTCTTTGGGCGGTTAGGATGACGTCCTTAGACCATGATGTCCTGGGCCATGAAGCGTATAATAAAGGATTCGTAGGCCATGAAATGATGCTCTCGGGCTATGAACAATATCTTGAATATTTTACACTTGCTCTAATATAGAGTTTTCCTTTTTTATTCTTGATAAGTTTATAAGACTAGTAATCAATATTCTATGATTAACAATTGGGTTATCAGTTAAATTTCAGGGAACCAGCTTCATTCTGATTACCAAATTTAGTATTTCTAAAACTTGACGTTAAAAGCTTTTTCCAAGATTATCTCTGGCAGTATTCACCGGATGAGAAAAATTCTGGTGATTATGTATTATATATGCTAGCACGTAAAAATATTTTAAGTGACGACATAGATGTAGTTTGATTGTTTCATCAAAAGAAAAAAAAGATAATTTGATTGGTGCACCCAACTTCGACATTCAAGATCTTTTGATTTTTGCCTGCACACTGATTAATTCTTTGAAAAGATGAGATTAGCATAGAAATATGAATTTTAGTGGAAGATTTAATTTTGATGGCCCTATAAATAGTTAGTTAGTGGATTCGTTGTAATTTTAATGGCTAATAATTTTCTGTCTTCAAAGAATATTAATTGTTCAACTTCCAATAGTGGTTCAATTTCTAGTCCTCAAGGATATTTATAACATTGGAAGGCATATGACAAGATTTCAACGATGCACAGCAAGTGTCTTAGCATGCTTTGGCTTAAAGTTGAATGATGACTTAAATTTCTTTCAGTTGTGTGTTTTCTTATTTAAGCTGCTTATTCGTTTAGTTATTTACTTGTGTCTCCAGAGAGGTAATGATGTCCCACATTCACCAGTCATGTATGCATACTTAGTTGTGGAGATAGATGGAGCAAAATTGTTCGTTGATGATACTAAAGTAACACCTGAGGTTATGGAGCATTTGACAAATGCTGGCATAGAATTGAGAGCATATGAATCCATTCTCTCTGAAATTGAAAGGTGATTTTGAAGCATTAGGATTTTCTTTTTTTCTTTTTTCTTTTTTAGAATTGCAAAATTTGTCTTCTCGTCAACAGTTCTATGTCTTGTTTGGTATCACTCTGGCAAGAACAACTGCAGGGAGAACTGCAGCCCCAGAGAAGCTTGCATTTATATTAAGCTCAGCATTTGAGTTTCAACTCTACAAGCAGCATCCTAAACTTAAATGCTAATGGAGATATTTTGCATGCTGCAATTATGTTGGTCCCTGTTTCTAATAGAAGAAACTCTTCAACAACCAAAGCATTAGTAAGATCTGTGCTTTTGGAGAGAGTTTCTCCATGATAAAATTTGACTCCAGAATTTCCCTTTTCAGTTTGGCAGCAAAAGGCGCAAACCTTTGGTTGGACACTTCATCAGTCAATGCTGCTATTGTAAATGCATATGAATCAGCTTGTTACAAATATCCTTGGAATTCTGCAACTAAAAGCAGGAGGAAGAAGACTGCCAACCTCGATTCCAATGGTCAATCTGGAGGACCATGTGCAGTGTATAGGAGTTCTCCTGTATCTCTGCGTAAAGCTGTAAAAAATGATGCTGAGTTAGAAGGGATGCGTAACTGCCATCTAAGGTAATTGAAAATCCAATCCACCCCTTTAAGCATATGTCAATTGTCAATAACTACTGCCTATTATCTCACGATCTATATTTTCAAAAGCATACTATTTCACCACTTCCCACTCTATAAGTGATGTTGCTGCCATATAAGTCCGCCAACACTTTCATTATGCCTTCCACAAACCTCCCCCATGAGGTAGTCTAATATATTTTGTTCTCCATCCTCCCTCTTGCGTTCCGTTTTTGTTCTCCAGAGAGATAGCTCCTCCATGTCAAACCTGCATATCCTTAATTGTAATCTACGTGTCGGAAAAAAAAATTAATAAATAAACAACAATAGTAATAATAATTAGGGTATAAGAATAATAGTATTAATGTCTGGATAACTTTGAATCATTTTCTTTTACTCTATGGAAAACCATACTGTGAATTTTTTTGTTGTACGAGAGATGGTTGCATAGCTTTATAGCGTGCCGTTCATTCTTTTTTGTCTTTTTATGGTGAAGCATTATATACTTACTTTGAGGGATTGCTACGTCTTATTCAAGTATGCATGGCTTAGTAATACTTTAATGGATAATCAATTTTTTTTTTTTTTTTACCAAGAATGGATAATCAATCTGTATCTTCCGATGTAGGGACGCGGCTGCCTTAGCTCAATTTTGGGCTTGGTTGGAGGATGAAATCCAAAGGGATGTCATTTTGACAGAGGTAGAAGTTGCAGACAAACTTCTTGAGTTTCGATCCCACCAAGATGGCTTTCTTGATACAAGCTTCGACACCATAAGTGGTATATTGGTTTCTACTATCATGATTGAGCTGAATTACGAAACTTAAATAGTAGTGAAAAGCTAGTGTTTGTCTTTGTGGACTTTATAGTGGATAATAATAGCAGCTTCTTCTCGAGTGAAGAAATATCAGAATATATATATATATATATATATATATATATATCAAGATTATATCCCATGCTTATCTATATTCTTTCCAATTCAGTTTTCGACTAGCTTTATGAACTTTAGAATGCTTTAGATCTGGTGGAGATAGAATTTTGTTACTTCGACTTTTGTTTTCCGTATTTTCTGTTGATGCTTTCAGTAGGAGAATAATTCTACTCTCTACATATATAGATCTTCCTTACTTTCTTTTCAAAAAAAATATATTTTGGTCTTCCCTCTTGTGCTTAAGCTTCTTATAGCTGAAGAGCTTTCACGACTTTGGGTAATCTGAATGTATTTTTGAATAGTCAAAGACAGTAGGAAACATTTGTACTCCCTCCCCTCCCAAACATTTCGAAAATCTAAAACATTAGTATTGGCCGGGAAAAGATGTAGGCCCTTATATTGACCTTTTGTGCTCTAAGGAATAGAATATAGGACAACCTTGTATTGGAAAGAAAAAAAAGTGTTTCCAATAAAAGTTTTGGCTATATACTGTAATGGTATTTTGCTTTTGAGGAGAATGATATTGTTTTCATGTTGGCTAAAAAGAAATTTTGGACTGTTCTGTAAGTTGAACAAAGGAAGTAGTTGATGACTTTGGGATGAAACGGCAGGTATTTGCAAGGTCACTTTGCATTGTCCTTTTTATAAAGTTCGGGATTTATTTACAATGGAAGATTCCATATTTTTTAACAATACTCATCTTGGATCTGATTTCACCAACACAATTCATCTGGTAGTTTTTCTCTCTCTTTTTGCTGGATTCTGCTTGTTCAAATGCCCTACTTGTGTCTTGTTGTCTATATACATTCAAGAAATCTTCATCCCATCCTACTAATGGAAAATCTTTATGGCTCCCATTATGTTCATAGCCATGTCTGCATATTCAGTGCCCTATGGCCATCAGTTAAATATCACCATAGATGCTACTTGATAGTTTGTAAAGTGTTAGAGATAGCTATGTAATTGTCCCACATTGGAATAGGAGTAGTATCCCCTTTGTATAGAGTAGCTATAAATAGCACCTCTTGTATTGCATCACATACAACATATCAATATATATCATATTTTCTCCCGTGCCTTCTCACATGGTATCAGAGCTATCGTGAGAGATTTATCGCTGTGCATAAATTCCAGCGATTCCGGGAAGTAAAATCAGTCACCGGAACCCTTTTTCCGGCGACTTTCAAAGTTGTTTTGCGTCTGCTTTGTCTCGGTCAGTGTTGTGCACAAAATCCAACACTACCACAAGAGTAGTCACTGTCCGGCGACCAAATCCCAGTGAAAATCTCCGGCGGTACTGTAGCTGTCCAAAGAAAATTTTCCGGCGAAGTTCCAACGTTGCGTGGGCCACCTTCTGGCCATTTTTTGGCGACGACTCTTCAGGACAGATTGTTTCCCTTGCAATTCCGAGCCTACCCATCCAGGTTACACCAAATTCCGACCACTTTTTTATTTTTCCGGCATGAATAGTGATTTCAAAAAAAAAAGTGGACTTCCGGCCATTTTTTGAAAAAGTTCCTTCAGAACAGTTGGGTCTTCTGGTAATTCCGATCCTACCCCTACTGTTTTTATTTCATTCCGACCACTTTGAATATTTTCCGGCTGCAACAGTAACTTTCCAACTGCTACAGTAGTTTACTATTCTGGTTCAGTGTTCCTTACTCTATTTTCAGTGGATTACAGTTGATTATTTCTCTTATTTGGTAATAATTTACAAGATGTCTTTGGGAATTGATGTTTTTGGGTCTAAAAGCATGAGTTCTGGAAACTCTAATGTTATGATTACCTCGGAACCTTTAATGGGAGGTTCAAACTACTTAGCTTGGGCTTCATCTGTCGAGTTGTGGTGTAAAGGTCAAGGTGTGCAAGATCATCTGATTAAACAGTCTAGCGAAGGAGATGAAAAGGCGATAGCGCTTTGGGCAAAAATTGATGCTCAATTATGTAGCATCTTGTGGCGTTCTATTGATTCTAAGTTGATGCCTTTGTTTCGGCCATTCCAGACATGTTATTTGGTTTGGGCAAAGGCTCGTACGTTATACACTAATGATATATCTCGCTTCTATGATGTGATATCACGGATGACAAACTTAAAGAAGCAAGAATTAGATATGTCTACTTACTTGGGTCAGGTACAGGCAGTCATGGAGGAATTTGAGACATTGATGCCAGTTTCTGCTAGTGTGTCAAAACAACAAGAGCAGCGACAGAAAATGTTTCTAGTTCTTACACTCGCTGGACTTCCTCATGATCTTGATTCAGTACGAGACCAGATTTTGGCGAGTCCGACTGTCCCTACAGTTGATGAATTATTCTCTCGATTACTTCGCCTTGCTGCAGCACCAAGTCACCCAGTGATTTCATCACATATACTTGATTCCTCTGTTTTTGCATCCCAGACAGTGGATGTTCGGGCATCTCAAGCTATGGAGAATAGATGAGGAGGCGGTCGTTTTGGGAGATCTAGACCCAAGTGTTCTTATTGTCACAAACTTGGACACACTCGCGAAATGTGTTATTCCTTAAATGGCCGTCCACCCAAAAATGCCTACGTTGCTCAGAGCGAGACTACAGGTAACCAGGGCTTTTCTGTATCTAAAGAAGAATATAATGAGCTCCTTCAGTATCGAGCAAGTAAGCAAACATCTCCACAAGTAGCCTCAGTTGCCCAGACTGACACTCCTATTGCTGGTAATTCTTTTGCTTGTGTTTCCCAGTCTAGTACTCTTGGACCATGGGTCATGGACTCAGGCGCTTCTGATCATATCTCTGGTAATAAATCACTTTTGTCGAATATTGTATATTCACAGTCTCTTCCTACTGTTACTTTAGCCAATGGATGTCAAACTAAGGCACAAGGAGTTGGACAAGCCAACCCATTGTCTTCTATCACCCTAGATTCCGTTCTTTATGTTCCTGGTTGTCCTTTTAGTCTTGCATCTGTTAGTCGTTTGACTCGTGCCCTCAATTGTGGTATATATTTTATTGATGATTCTTTTATTATGCAGGACCGCAGTACGGGACGGACAATTGGTACAGGTCGTGAATCAGAAGGTCTTTACTACCTTAACTCGCTCAGTCCTTCCACAACATGTCTAGTTACAGATCCTCCAGATCTAATCCACAGACGTTTAGGACATCCGAGTTTATCCAAACTTCAAAAGATGGTGCCTAGTTTATCCAGTTTGTCTAGATTAGATTGTGAGTCGTGTCAGCTTGGGAAACATACCCGAGCTTCCTTTACGCGTAGTGTTGAGAGTCATGCAGAGTCTGTTTTCTCCTTGGTTCATTCTGATATATGGGGTCCTAGTAGAGTCAGTTCAACCTTGGGATTTCGTTATTTTGTTAGCTTTATTGATGATTACTCAAGATGTACTTGGCTTTTCTTAATGAAAGATCGTTCTGAGTTATTCTCTATATTCCAGAGTTTTTGTGCTGAAATCAAAAACCAATTTGGTGTCTCTATCCGCATTTTTCGCAGTGATAATGCCTTAGAATATGTATCTTCTCAGTTTCAGCAGTTTATGTCTTCTCATGGAATTATTCATCAGACATCTTGTCCTTATACCCCTCAGCAAAATGGGGTTGCAGAAAGAAAGAATAGGCACCTTATTGAGACTGCTCGCACACTTCTAATTGAGTCTCGTGTTCCGCTGCGTTTTTGGGGCGATGCAGTTCTCACAGCTTGTTATTTGATTAATAGGATGCCTTCATCTCCCATCAAGGGTCAGATTCCACATTCAATATTGTTTCCCCAGTCAGCCTTATACCCTCTTCCACCTCGGGTTTTTGGGAGCACATGTTTTGTTCATAACTTAGCCCCGGGGAAAGATAAGTTAGCTCCTCGTGCTCTCAAGTGTGTCTTCCTTGGTTATTCTCGTGTTCAGAAGGGATATCGTTGTTATTCACCTGATCTTCATAGGTACCTTATGTCAGCTGACGTCACATTTTTCGAGTCTAAACCTTTCTTCACAACTGATGTCACTTCTGCTGACCACCATGACATATCTGAGGTCTTACCTATACCGACTTTTGAGGAGTTTAGTAATCCTCCTCCACCTTCAACCACAGAGGTTTCACCCATACCAACTTTTGAGGAGTCCAGTGTTATCCCTCCTAGTTCCCCAGCCACAGGAACACCACTCTTGACTTATCATCGTCGTTCGCGCCCTACATCAGGCCCATCTGGTTCTCGTCCTGCACCTGACACGGCTCCTACTGCGGATCCTGCTCCTAGTACACCGATTGCACTTCGAAAAGGTATACGGACCACACTAAACCCTAATCCTCATTATGTTGGTTTGAGTTATCATCGTCTGTCATCTCCCCATTATGCTTTTATATCTTCATTGTCCTCGGTTTCCATCCCTAAGTCTACAGGTGAAGCATTGTCTCATCCAGGATGGCGACAGGCTATGAGTGACGAGATGTCTGCTTTACATACAAGTGGTACATGGGAGCTTGTTCCTCTTCCTTCAGGTAAATCTACCGTTGGTTGTCGTTGGGTTTATGCAGTCAAAGTTGGTCCCGATGGCCAGATTGATCGACTTAAGGCACGTCTTGTTGCCAAAGGATACACTCAAATATTTGGGCTAGATTACAGTGATACCTTCTCTCCAGTGGCTAAAGTGGCATCAGTTCGCCTTTTTCTATCCATGGCTGCAGTTCGTCATTGGCCCCTCTATCAGTTGGACATTAAGAATGCCTTTCTTCATGGTGATCTTGAGGATGAGGTTTATATGGAGCAACCACCTGGTTTTATTGCTCAGGGGGAGTCTCGTGGCCTTGTATGTCGCTTGCGTCGGTCACTTTATGGTCTAAAGCAGTCTCCTCGAGCCTGGTTTGGTAAGTTCAGCACGGTTATCCAGGAGTTTGGCATGACTCGTAGTGAAGCTGATCACTCTGTGTTTTATTGCCACTCTGCTTCAAGTCTATGTATTTATCTGGTAGTCTATGTTGATGATATTGTTATTACGGGCAATGATCAGGATGGTATTACTAATCTGAAGCAGCATCTCTTCCAGCACTTTCAAACTAAGGATCTAGGCAGATTGAAGTACTTTCTAGGTATTGAGGTTGCTCAATCTAGCTCAGGTATTGTTATTTCTCAAAGGAAATATGTGTTAGACATTCTTGAGGAAACAGGGATGATAGGTTGCAGACCTGTTGACACGCCGATGGATCCGAATTCTAAACTTCTGTCTGGACAGGGGGAGCTGCTTAGTGATCCTGCAAGCTATAGGCGGCTGGTTGGTAAATTAAATTATCTCACAGTGACTAGGCCCGACATTTCTTATCCTGTGAGTGTTGTAAGTCAGTTTATGAATTCTCCCTGTGATAGTCATTGGGATGCAGTTGTCCGCATTATCCGGTATATAAAATCGGCTCCAGGTAAAGGATTACTGTTTGAGGATCGAGGTCATGAGCAGATCGTTGGGTACTCGGATGCTGATTGGGCAGGATCACCTTCTGATAGACGTTCTACGTCTGGATATTGTGTTTTAGTAGGAGGAAATTTGGTGTCCTGGAAAAGTAAGAAACAGAATGTAGTTGCTCGGTCTAGTGCAGAAGCAGAATACCGAGCAATGGCTATGGCAACATGTGAACTAGTCTGGACCAAACAATTGCTCAAGGAGTTGAAATTTGGTGAAATCAGTCGGATGGAACTTGTGTGCGATAATCAAGCTGCACTTCATATTGCATCAAATCCGGTGTTTCATGAGAGAACTAAACACATTGAGATTGATTGTCACTTCGTCAGAGAAAAGATACTCTCAGGAGATATTACTACGAAGTTTGTGAGATCGAATGATCAACTTGCAGATATTTTCACCAAGTCCCTCACTAGTTCTCGCATTGATTATATATGTAACAAGCTCTGTACATATGATTTATATGCTCCGGCTTGAGGGGGAGTGTTAGAGATAGCTATGTAATTGTTCCACATTGGAATAGGAGTAGTATCCCCTTTGTATAGAGTAGCTATAAATAGCACCTCTTGTATTGCATCACATACAACATATCAATATATATCATATTTTCTCTCGTGCCTTCTCACATAAAGAATGTATAATTCTTCCTATTTAACTTTTTTCAGATGTATGGAAGTTTTATGTGATGGAGTGATATTCAATTTTCCTTAACGTGTCACGACCCATTTTCTGAACAAGCCGGGACCGGCACTCGATCACTAAACATGACCAAGCGAACCATCTTTGCTTATCAAATCTATTATAACTCCAAACTTTATATGCAACACGGCAATACTCTAACCAAATGCTTTTGATTAATTTAAATATTTAAATAAATCAACTCCAAAACTTTATTCGTAGTAACTACTGAATTACTGCTAAGTTATTATCAAAAATATCTAAATCTTAACCCAATGACTATGTCTATGAAGCCTCTACTGATAAACTGACGCACTGCTCGGGACATGAGATTTCCTGGCCAGTTTTCTAAGTAAACAAAGAAATAACCAAATAAAGATGACTCAAAGGAATACTCTACGAACAAAAGCGGAACTCACCAATAACACTGGAAGAGAAGGAAGTCCTAACCCGTAGCCTGGTCGCCTGCAAAACCAGTTCCTATGTTGTACCGCAGACCAACGTAAGTTCCCAAAAGAGAACGTCAGTACCATCCATTGTACTCAGTGAGTCTCAATAACAGGGGCCGAAACTTTAATAACATATACATTACGAGCAAAGGTTCTAAATGCATGTAAAACATTAAGCTTATAAGAATAATTCTAAAATAATTGCATAATAGCAGTTTATGAATATTCTAAAAGAAATTCTTTTCTTTTTCTTTCTTATAAAAAAATACTTCTCTTTATACTTTGGGAGTTCCAACTATCCTAACTTAATTCTGTTTCAGTCACCGTGTGATCGGCACGGGTTCGATCCCAACCTGATCGAATAGGCCCAATCCACGAGGTGCCACTCGCTTCATGGTTCTCAGCGCATGTATCATGCCTTAGCATGGCTAAGTAAATTCTCAGCAACGAGACCCTCGGCTCGTGTGCTCCCTACTTTGGCGCAAGTAGTTTCAGGAAGTCAACGCCTTGGTCAGGACCCTCGGCCTGGTCGATGACCCCTTCTCAGAATAAAGGATACTCCCAAAAATCTTTTCTTTCTAAAACTTCTTCGTCTAGATCTTTTCTTCATAGAACATCATGTACATGCTCATGCTGGTATCCTTAAATGTAAAGCATGGCATAAGAATGAAATAAACATGTAAAAGTATTTCTAAAGATTCTTGGTTCTTCATAAATTTTCAACATGAAAATAGCATATAAGAATAACACAAAAATCTGAAAATTTATGCACGTATATCATAATAAGTCGTCTAAACTTTTGTGAGAACAAGTCTAAGTTAATAGGTACTCACTCGCTCTAATTAAGTAAATATAAACTCTTTTAAGCAATTCATCAAACACCTTGTATGCGTGCTTTTGTGAGTTAAACCACTTTAGTAAAGGGTTGTATCAACTCACCTCAAAACTTCTCGAGTCAATACGTAGACCCAGTCCAATTGCACCAGTCAAACAATCGATTCTACAACAACCAATACATTTTAATCAATTTTAAAGTTTCTCACCTCAACATGAAATTTACTATTGATACCGAGAAAGAAGGGAACTAACTATTCAATTCTTACCTATTACTACCGTAGGATAATTAACAATAGGAAATTTTATATACCTGAGTTCAAGAATTAGTGGTTTGTAAAGAACCCTACGATTTTCTTTTTGTTGCTTGTGTTTGCTGCGTTTGCTGCGTAAGAGAACAGCGTTCTGTTCCTTGTGCGAATTTTTACTCCTACTGCTTTCTTTCTTTGGATCTCCTTTACGTCCAAGGTTAGGCTTTTAACGCCTTAAGCCTTTCTTTTTCCAACAGCCCTTTATGGGCTTAGGAATGTCCCTCCAATTTTCTTTTGTTATTTTTTTTTACTTAACTAATTATTAATGATACTCACTTTTAATAATTAGAAATATTATATTATTAATATTCCATAATTATATATCCAACTATTTATAAATAGGGAAGTAACTCAAAAATCAATCACAAGGGTTTAAATCCATAAAGAAGAAAAAAAAAATTGTGCACTCAAGGCAAGATTAAAAAAAAAAAAAAATTCTATATTTAGCGAGTCTTGAAATTTATATAAATTTGAGGAGTGTTACATAACGGGAGTATGTGCAGTAAAATTTTAGATTACTTATTTTGAGATATCGATGAAAAAAATGTCTGAATCAGCATAAAATGAACAATGACCGGCTAGTTAGGTGTAGAATTTTCACACGATGGTATTCTTTCCGGTCATTTTCATAACTACAAATTTATATGTAGGTGTGGGTGCCAATGGCGCTATAATTCATTACAAGCCAGAGCCAGATAGTTGTAGCATTGTGGATGGGAAGGAACTCTTCCTCTTAGACAGTGGAGGCCAATATATTGATGGAACGACTGACATTACTAGGACAGTGCATTTCGGTGAACCATCTGCGAGAGAAAGAGAATGTTTCACCCGAGTGCTACAGGTAAGCTATACCTTTCTGCCAGCAATGGTACATATGTTATATGGTAGAGTTTTCTGAAATTGGATTATACTTCAATGTAAATCCTTACTAATAGGAAACCTTAGCTGATCGGAAGACTTACATTTCAAGCATCTAATTATAAAACATTAAGAAAATAAAGGGAAAGGAGAACCTAAATTGGAGCCGCCTAGTGCCTCTCTCTCTCTCTCTCTCTCTCTTTAATTGGTAAGTAGTATTGATGTCAAAAGCAGCACTAAGAAAGTGCTGCAGTTACATCCAAAAAGTTGCAAGATGGGAGCAAGAAAAAAGAACCTAACAGCTTAATGCTTTCTCTCTGGGGGTGCAGCGTCTCCCTCTTATGCCCTAACTTTGTTCTATTTATAGATATTGTGAAATGACTTTTTTGTAAACCAGAAACTTTTCAGCTGCGCATAGGTGCCATAGCTGTAAATTTTTGCTGAAAATCTCCTTTGATGGACGCCAACACGGACTTCCTTCAGCTTTGCGCATGTTTGAGTATTTTGACCATGTCTTCCGGAAGGAGTGTCCAAATGATGAACCGTGTAATTTGATGGAAACTAGACTTCATGAGCTATGATATAACCAATTTTCAAGCTCAACTCTTTATGGATAATTTCCAGCATATTCTTGAAAATAGAGTTAAAATCCATCTTGTTTATAGCATATTTCAGAGAAGCTCCTTTTTTCCCCCTCATTGGCAGATTTGACAAAATAAAGGTTTCATAAGAAAACATTATTGTGGAATCAAATTGGGTGCCATTTCAAAAAAAAAGATACAATAGTTTCGGACTCCCCCGAGCTTAAGGTTCAATTATGAGTAACGGATCAACTAATGTAGTAAAACAGTGAAAGGAACCTATAAAGTACCTCAAAAACTTAGGTAGCTTAGGTAATTGATTTTGTCCATGTAAAATCAACTCATCAATGACATTCCTTTTAAGTCTCCATTTCAAATGTTACCCTTTGAAGCACATGTCTTGAGGTTGTATTCTTGGTATTCTGTGGTACCCCGTTTTGTTGCATTGCTAGATAAGTGCTTCTATAATTGTTTAGATACGTTGTAGTTGATTAAAACATTTTCAGGGTCACATAGCACTTGACCAAGCAGTTTTCCCTGAGAATACCCCTGGTTTCGTGTTGGATGCATTTGCGCGGTCTTCCCTATGGAAGGTTGGCCTTGATTACCGGCATGGTAAGTGTGCTCAGTTCTGTGTTCTTATACTATTAGGAGGTTTTAGTGACAAAGTATTTCCTTTACACGTGCTCGTTATTTCCTCTAGGAACTGGGCATGGTGTAGGAGCTGCACTAAATGTTCATGAAGGCCCACATAGCATTAGTTTCCGCTTTGGAAATATGACTCCCTTATTGAGAGGAATGATTGTCAGCAATGAACCCGGTTACTATGAAGACCATCAATTTGGCATTCGAATTGAGGTACTTTCCCCATTTCTCCATATTCCGTACCTAGAAAGAATAGAAAGCTATTTTCTTTTTGTTTTTAAATCATGAGTATCTCTTGTATGTTTTAAATTTTTTTAGTTATTTGAATCGATAAATGGGTTCCTAGTGAAACTTCTCTTCCTTTTCTCTTAGGGAAGTTCTCTATACATCTTTTAGTAGATCAGCTGCTAAATTTTGATATTAAAACATCCATAGGTATATTAGTTGAAGCATACACTTCCTTATTTTCTGTTCGAACTTAAAAAAGTATCTGAGAGCTCATAGGTTGCTACAGTTTCAGGTCAAGTTCCTTATTTAATGCTGAAGAAAAAAGTTCATTAAAATCTGATGTTAAAATCTCCATCTTGGTAGAAGCGGAATATGACAGAAAAAATTGCGACTTTTCCTGTAAAAACTTGGAAGTTATAAGCGGTGTGTGGAGCTTCTTTTCTGCATGAATTCTCATTTGATTTGATTGTGAAAGAATTCAGTGAGGATGTTATGCTGTTGTTTGGTGCTCTATTGGCATCCGTGTACTATACTTTTGGTTCGCAATGTAATCATGTTTACCTTCCATACTTAATTTCTTTGCCCTAATGCAGGTTACGTCATAAAGTTGTGTCTGGTTTTTATTATGTAATCTGATTTTTACTCTTGCTTGTTATCCAGAATCTTCTTTACGTTAAAGAAGTAGACACACCAAATCGTTTTGGAGGAATAGGGTATCTGGGATTTGAAAAGCTTACTTTTGCTCCCATACAGGTATGGTAGCTCACAATGATCTATCTTTGCTTTTACTAGTGAATTTTACCCTGCTGTTAAACAGAAAGAGATTGGCCTTGGCAATTCTAGACTGTACAGTTTCTATTACGCACAGGTTGCAGGTCAATCTGTTTATTTCTTCTGTAGTCTACTTCTCCACTGTAAAATTAGGAACAGGCTTTAGGTAATTAAATAAATTCAAAGAGCTTGGAGGTTGTCATTGAGAATGGATGCAACAGACATGAACCAGTGAGACATTATTACTCTACATCAGAGTGCAGGAGATTATGGGATATATATGACATCCCATGCATTTGACATTCCTAAAGACTCATATATTATAAGGTCTGACATGCCCTATCATGTATGAGTGTATATAAGCTTCAGTCACGAATTTAGACTTCAAAGCCATCTTCAGATGACTGATAAATGAATTCCGTTGTTTACCCTTCTGTTCTCGTGACCTGCACTGATTGACAAATCAACTCATTCTGGAGTGTGTGCACTATGCTCCATCACTCTTCTGCCATAATTTCTAGTGATATGACTACTTTTTGCTTCTTATCATCCAGACTAAATTGGTGGACTTATCTTTGCTCTCTGTTGCTGAAGTAGAGTGGCTCAATAGTTACCATTCGCAAGTTTGGGAGAAGGTAAGTATCCCAACCATTTCTTTTGTTCTTCTTTCTGTTCCCATGATATTTAGTATGTTCTGTGTAGAATGAACAAGATCCTTACTTGACTACCAACAAGATCCTGCAACCACTTTGCTGTAATCTAGTATATCATAAGAGATTCAGGTTATGATTGTTGTATTGTAGCAGGTCAACTGTGCTGTTGGCATATGATTCCTCATATGCTGTTATTGTGCTGTCTATTGACTTAGGTTGAGGTAGTAAAATTCATGACGTTTGTTATCAAAGTTAAGAAACTGCTCTTTTTGGCACTGTAGTTGTTTTTGTCCCAGTTTCCTTTGTCCAGGAAAGACAAGTGGAATAGTTGTTAGTTGTTTCCTCCTCCTCTTCCTTCCACACCCCCCCAAAAAACAAAGAATAATTGTCGTTGCTTTTTCATGCTCAAGACTGCTATTTGATGACTGGAAATCATTTTCAGGTGTCACCTCTGCTGGATGGTTCTGCACGTCAATGGCTTTGGAATAACACAAGGCCTCTTACAAAGCTGTAATTCCTGTATAGACACTGTCAATACTACGATGTTCCATCCTTCACCATTTGTTGTACATAGGAGATAAATAATTTGATAATTAAGAGTTACAGCTACTCATGTACACTATAGACAGGTAAATGAACTTTGTAGTACAATATTAGCCCCCGGGATTTTGGTCTTAGTGGTAAAAGTGCATGACGTGATGTGTGGGTTAAGCGCACATCACGGATTCGAACAGACAAAAGTCCGGTATTCAAGTGGAGAGGGGTAGAGGTTCTGGCTCATTATCCACCGAGTTTCGAACCTTGTGCCACTTGCATTGTGAACTGAGTAGCATTAATAAGGATGGTAAAGGACCTCTGTAAATGTACAATATGATTATTCGATTTAAGGTTTAGCCTTGTGGCTCATCTCAGATATAATGATTGCGGCAAGTATATGATATTCCGAACAGTAATCTTAGAAGTTATTTGTTACGCGAGAAAGCAGTGAAATCCAGCTTTACTCTCAACTTAGCTAAAAAAGATTACTATATAACAAACCAGATTGCTGTGACACCCCCCACCCCCAAAAAAAGAAAAAAGAAAGACTGATATGGTAAATCATTGAATAACCAGAATTGGCCGAATCGACATGCTTTTTGTTTAAGTGTTCAATAGGTAATAGGCTTTCTTTAAGTGCCTAACGGAATAGTTCGAACAAGTTTAAGGGGTTGTCCATGTATCGAGCCAATATTATGTCACATAAAACAGTCATTTTGGATAAGAATATAAGGTATACCGATATAGAATATAATGCACTAGAGCCACATTCAGGTTTCCTCTCAATATAGAGATACCTAGATTATTACAAAATTGGTGAAAATTACAACAACGTACAAAGAAAAAAGGAAGTATGTTTTGACTAATAATATGAAACAGGGAGAAGAACAACAAGGCCAATAGAGATCCCAAATAGAAGAAGTAATAAGCCAGTAAAATTGACAATGAGTGCTTCTTGTCCCTTTTGAAGTCCTAAGGCTATGAATTTCTGAATTAAGCCTGTCTCTGCACTTACTATTCCCATGAAGAAGACGGCTATTCCATAGAGAACATGCCATGGAGCTAATCTAGCCCTTCTCCAGTTTTGCGCCCCGGGGAAGAAGAATACCAACAAGGAAACAATGTACTGTCCAAAATTAACATTATTTTTGTACTTTTTCTAATTGAATATCAGTGATAGTATTATATTTGAGCAGGTTATTTATTTGTTCTTACCAGCAAGGCATATAAGCTAACGGTGGAAATGCCAATCCAGGAATGCAAAGTAAGGAGGTTAGATTTTCCAGTATCATGTTGAAACTTGAAAATTGCAAAGAGACCAACAATGCTAGAACCAAGACCTATGGAATGCAGAAACATGTGGAAGTATTTTCTTGTCCTCCTTTTTGCTGGGATTGTGGTAAATGCCATTATAGCTGAAACAAAGTAAACCCCATATACTCAATATTTTAGTTCGAGACCAAGGCATTCTTTACAATTTTCTTATATTTTTAGAATTTGTTTTTCATCATTGTTTCAGAAATTTGTACCTTCTCCGGAAATTAGGACAAATCCAATGATCATAAAGAATGGATGTAGCTGCATGAGGATCATTGACATCATTAGTAAGAGAAAACGAGAAAAAAAGACCAAAAGGAGGATACATTTGAGTAGCTGATTCATGATAATTGATCAAAAATGTTATGGCACGTTTAAAACAACAAGTTCAAAGGATTTTACTTTATTATGTCAAGGAAGTTTTTTTTAAAAAAAATATTAAATTCTTTGTCCAGTCAAATATCGCCATAAAACGGAGGAATGTAATAATAGCTAGAGGGAGAAGCATTACATTGAAAAGTTTGGTTGAAGTGAAAGAAAGTCCATCTCTGAACTGAAGCAGCCAGACCAACAACAGAGTTGTGATTGCTATGAACAGCAAATGTGCGAAGAAGGTCAGCAGCGTCGACACTGGCACCCCCGCCGTTCTGTAGCTTCCACGGCTCCTACTATTTCCTTTCTCCACCATCTCTACTCCTTACCTTTTCTTTTCTAAACTGATATATATGGACGAGGGAGAAGAGAAGAAGAAAGAATTTATAAGTACTACTACATGATATATGCTGTAAATGTGGTCTTTTATAAAGGTTAGCTAGGCAAACAAAATTTCATTAACTATCTTCATTATTTTTTGTTTCTACTTAAGCAGTCAAAGTACATTATATTATCTTATATTTAACGGAAAGAATTTTGAATTGCTATCTTAACAGTTTTGGAAGAACGTAATTGAAACATTATTTATTTGGTCTTACGGCTCAAGGCACAATTAGTAATTGCCATATGCTAAAGTTAAAATTGGGTTGGGTTGGTAACTACGAGAAAGATATTATCCGGCAGGCCGGTCAGCTATATCAATACATCCCAAGTTTGAACAATATTATCGACCTTTTCAAACCTCCATTAATTAACGCTGTGACATGGTAAGTTTGTTTTTTCTTTTTCCTCTCGAACAGTGACATGGTAAATCATGGAATAACCCAAACTAACTGTGCTGTACGCGTGCGTATGTATTATGTTACATAAAACAGTCATTTTAGATAAGAAATATAAAAGATCCCGCGATCTGCACTCTTCTGTTTTCAACCCAAGATAGTGTCCTCCTACGTGGTACTTTGCAATTACAACCTAGTGTAAAAATTGCAGAATCAACTTCCAACTCCTTTTGTTATTAGCCCATCTTCAACCAAGCATATTATCGCGTGAAGTGCAGCAATAGGTAAAAATTGCACGGGGCATCCTATTTGGTCGCCTCCATTTAACTTATACCCATTTTTTTTTAATAGTTTTAACTTGTACCCACTTTTTAAACAACTTAAGCCTCCTTTCTCCTCATCTTCCTCCTCCTCCTCCTCCTTCTTCTTCTTCTTCTTTCTTCTTCTTTCTTCTGCTGTTGTTGGTGCTGCTATGAAACTTCAGTTCATGGGATGATTGCCATAAGTATGTTTATCAGATTATTTAAAAATAAATTATAAATAATTACGTAAGTTAGTAGACAATAATTTGTGAATATTTCCACGTAATTCTGTTCTTTTCACGTTTATTGTTTTCAAAATTTATGATTTAGATACTGTTGGCAATCTGATTATTTTATAGTAATAATATACTATGCAATTAAAGGGTCATCACCTGTTTTAATTGCATTCTGTGCTTTTGAGGCCTTGAAAACCTCATTTAGAGTCACCTCGATTTGCGTGCACAGTCCGGGCGCTTAGCCGGAAAGCTTAAATATGAAATTCTATGAAAAATGATGAAATTTGAGTTTAAAATGAATAAAATTTGACTTCGGTCAATATTTTGGGTAAACGAACCCGGACCCGTGATTTGACAGTCCCGAAGGGTCCATAAGAAAATATGGGACTTGGGCGTATGCCCGGAATCGAATTCCGAGGTCCCAAGCCCGAGAAATGAATTTTTAAGTAAAATTATTTTCTGAAAATGTTTAAGGAATTTTGAAATGAAATCTAATTAGAAAGCGATAGTATCGGGCCCGTATTTTAGTTCCGGCACCCGGTACAGATCTTATATATGATTTAAGTCTTTTCTGTAAAATTTGGTTGAAAACGGAGTCTGTTTGACGTGATTCGGACCTAAATTGCTAAAGTTGATGCTTTACGAAGTTTGAGAAAAATCCTTTGATTTTGAGGTTATTTTGGAGATTTGATCGCACGGATAAGTTATTATGAAGTTGTTGAGTTAGTACGTATGTTTGGTTAGGAGCCCCGAGGGCTCAGGTGTGTTTCAGAGGCATTTCGAAAAGTTTTGGACTTAAGAAAAATTGCAGAAACAGCTGATCTGGTGTACTGATGTTTTCTTCTTCGCATTCGCGGGAGAACCCACGCGAACGCGATGCATTAATTGTTGCTGAAGGAATTTCCCTCTACGTGAACGCGTAGCTCAGGTTGCGAACACAATGCACTGGGGGGATATGCCTTCGCGAACGCGGTCCTGGCCACGCGAACGCGAAGGCCAATCGAGCCTGGGCGGGGGTGGGGCAATTGTCTTACGCGAACACGACCCTTTGGACGCGAACACGAGGGCTCGAGGAGATGACTCTCCGCGAACGTGAGCCCGTTCACGCGAACACAAAGGTCTATAGGCCTGACCCATCGCGAACGCGAAGGGTCTGTCGCGAACGCGAAGAGCATTTTCGGCTAGTGATTTAAAAAGGCCAAAAACAGAATACTTTCGGGATTTTATAAAAATTTCACAAACCTCTTCTTCTCCAAAGCTCTTAGGAGATTTTTGAAGCTTCTCTTCACCATAATCTCTTGGGTAAGTAATATTTAACTTGTCTTATTCATTTTTCATCAACGCCCACTAGATTTTTAGGCCTAAAACATGTAATTAAGGGTAGAAATTAGGGATTTGGGTAGAGTTAGGTCTTTTAGATTATTTGTGATTTAGACCTCGTTTTGGGGTCAAATTTGAAAACAAATTATACATTCGGGCTCATGGGCAAATGGGTGATCGGGTCTTGGTTCGAACCTCGTGTTTTGACCAAGCGGGCCCGGGGTCGATGTTTGGGATTTTGGGAAGAATGATTGGAAAGTTATAATTGAATATTGGAATTGGATTGTTTAGCACTTTTTGATGATATTGAGTCAATTATGTATAGATTCGATTGGGTTTGAGCCGAATTTGAAAGGAAAAGCGGTGTTCGAGGCTTGAGTTTGTCGTGAAAGTTCGAGGTAAGTGTTCGGTCTAACCTCAGCTTGAGGGATTAGGAGTTGAGTCCTATTTTCTACTTGCTTCTTGTTGAGTGCAACGTATATGCATGGTGACGAGTATCTATACGTTGCTATCGAGCATGACCGTGAGTCTTAAATTTGAACGTTGTTTTGCTCTTAGATGGCACTTCGGATGCTTTAATTAATGATCTCCTATATTGAGTAAAGATTGATTTTATCCTTGTAGATCTTAGTTATTATTGAGTATTGTCACTAATTGAGCTGAGTACAAAATGAGTTAGGATTTGGTTATAGCTGATTCTCCCTTGCCGGGATGACTATTTCGATATTGTTGTTCCCTTGCCGGGAAGTTATTATATTATTTTTGTTCCCTTGCCAATATTTCTTGTAATTTTGTGATGACTTGTAAATGGGAGCGGGTGGTACGCCTACCACGAGATATAATGAAATGGGAGCGGGTGGTACGCCTACCACGAGATATAATGAAATGGGAGCGGGTGGTACGCCTACCACAAGATCGATGAAATGGGAGCGGGTGATATGCCTACCACAAGATCGATGAAATGGGAGCGGGTGGTACGCCTACCACGAGATATAATGAAATGGGAGCGGGTGGTACGCCTACCACGAGATATAATGAAATGGGAGCGGGTGGTACGTCTACCACGAGATATAATGAAATGGGAGCGGGTGGTACGCCTACCATAAGATATGAGAAATGGGATCAGGTTGCACGGCTGCAACAAGATGAAACTGAAAGTGAAAGTTGCCTTATTTCTTTTATCCGTGTTAGAAGTTAAATTGTAGTTTCCTTATTATTCTTTGATATTCTGTTTTATCTGCTACCCCGAAGCATGCTCCCCTTTCCCAGCTTGAATTGCTTATTACCTGTTTACTTTTTTCGCCATATATTATATAACTGCACAGGTTTATCTGGAGTCTGGTCCTAGCCTCATCACTACCTCGTCGGGGTTAGGCCAGACACTTACCAGCACATGGGGTCAGTTGTGCTGATACTACACTCTGCACTTTGTGCAGATACCGGAGTAGCTTTTGGTCAGCAGCAGTAGCTCGGGAGCCAGCCTTCAGTCTACCAAGACACCGAGGTAGCCTTGCAGGCGTCTGCAGGCCCGATGTCTCCTCTATCTTATTTCATATTCTGTTATCTCATGTATTCGAGACAAACAGTGCTATATTTCTTTCAAATGGTTGTATTTAGTACTCTTAGTAGTCCGTGGATGTTGTGACATCAGGTTCTGGTTAGAGGCATGTGATGGTCTTTGAGACATTTTTGTTTTTTACTTATTTAAGACTTCCGCTAAATTTCATATTCCGCTGTTATTTAACGGTTTATTTCCTTGTTATTATAATTGGTAAGAAGTTTTAAAATAAAGGAGTTAATGATTTCTAAGTTTTTGGCTTGCCTAGCTTCTACGAGTAGGAGCCATCACGACTCCCGATGGCGGAAAATCCGGGTCGTGACAAAAAATAAGGTGATTATTTATCTAGTATGTTAGAAAGCTTTTTCAAAAACTTAAGCTTATATAGTGCTGAAGTTTTTACAAATGAACTAAATAATTTCAGCATCTTCTGCTGAAGTCTTTGAAGAAGTTTTATGACAAAACTAATGAATCCAGGACAAAAAAACTTCAGTTATTTTAGTGCTGAAGTTTTAACAAATGAACTAAATAACTTCAGCATCTTATCGAGGACAAAAAAACTTCAGCGTATTGCCTTTGCTACTTCAGGCTCATCTACTAGAATGCTGAAGTTTTGCGTGATTGTCTTTGCTACTTCGGCCCCGTATAGTGAAGTTACGCGAAAAAGTGGGTATGCTTGCAATTTTTTTTGCAAAGCGGGCACAAGTTAAAATGTGACCCAAAAAGCGGGTATAGATGCAAATCCCTCCAACAATAGCCACTTTTAAGTCCGCTTTTTTATAAGGGATATTATCACTTTTAGTCCGCGCCAAAACTATTTACATCCGTTACCCAGAAAAGTATATAAAATTTGTATAATATATATATACAAAAATGTAGATTTTTCGGGTATTATTTTTACAACGGCTATACAATATTATTTTTTCTTTTTAAAATATATCCACAATTTACAATGTATTTACAAATTAGCCAATTCACCTAAACTTCAGGACTAAATATCTTGAATTTAAAATTCAGGACATAGTCCCTAAATTTTTGAGCTACTATTTTAAAATTCAGGACTAAATATCCTGAATTTCTGAACTACTAATTTAAAGATCAAGATATAAGAATCGAACTTCTGGACACGATGTCCTAAAGTTTGAGCGAAATTGGCTAGTGTTTAAATACATTATAAACTGTGAATATATTTTAAATAGCATACCTAAAAGTGGCTACCTGGTGTCATTACCACCATATTATCGGTAATGCCTTTCCGAGTCCAAGCTTGATTGCCTGTTCGAATTCGATATCTTATCGACTTGATATGCGACATTCAGAAGCTCAACCCACAGCCACTATATATATATAGTTTGGTGTGATAATGGCAGAGTCAAATGCGACCATACTACACATGAATCCATAATCAGAGAAACTATGAGGAAAAATGTCCACAACGTATCTAGCACTAACAACTACTTAATTAAAAAAATTGTCCATTTCTTTGGAGGGAGAGTCCTCTCCTCTCGAGTCAAATACAATCATGTAGTCCTTCGGGACATCAGATAAGATTGGAATGATACAAAGAAAATTAGCATGATTCCTAGATCGGCCCTTCATTATTTAGGGAAAGAGTAAATTTGTGTCATTCTTGCTATTTCCGTCATCAAGGCTAGGACGAGGAGTTAAATGAAACAATTACATCCCATACTTTGCCCAAGGTTAAACTTATTTGTCTCCGAAAAACGGTTAAGGGTCTGATTTGCCCCTCTACTATCATAAATAGATCTTATTTATCCTCCGTTTAAGTTTTCTATCAAAATATCCTTACCGTTATACATTAGGGTCATATTTATCCTTACACATTAATAACAACATCCCTTCTTTTAAAATCCACTTGGCATCCCTTTATTGGACCAACTGACCCGCCCCATTTTTTTTAATTCAAACCTGCCCGATCCCAGCAACAAAACTACACCCATCCATTGGTTTGGTTTTGGTTTTTTATTTTAAAAAATCCGATCAAATTTGGTTTTGTTTTGGTTTTAATATAAAAAATAACCGAAAAAATCGAACTAAACCGATTATAAAAGTAGTTATTTGAATTTATTATTACATACATATATATAATGTTTCTTAAATTTTATGGTACATATTAGTCCGCCCCATTTTAGTCTAGTTCTTTATTGTTACTATAATAATTTAATTATTTGCCTTTATATTCTAGAAGAAAAAAAAAGAACTTGGGGCGGGTCAATCGATTTTTAATTACGGCAATGTTAATGAAATGTTAGGGGAAACATAAGTTTATCAGCTAAAAGTGAAAAAGAAAAAGAGAATCGTTGTCCATTTTAGCAATCAGATTTGGCATTTATCTTCTTATGGAGACATATCTCAGTGTCACGAGTCAAAAAACTATATTGTTATAACAACAAAGAACTAGACTAAAATGGGACGAACTAATATGCATCATAAAAATTTAGAAACTTTATATAGATTAATAAATTCAAATAACTACTTTTATAGTTGGTTTGGTTCGATTTTTTTGGTTATTTTTTTATTAAAACCAAAATCAAACCAAATTTGATCGTATTTTTAAAATACAAAACCAAAACCAAACCAATAGGTGGGTGTAGTTTTGTTGATGGGATCGGGCTGGTTTGAATTAAAAAAAATGGGGCAGGTCAATTGGTCCAATAACAGGATGCCAAGTGGATTTTAAAAGAAGGGATGGTGTTTTTAACGTGTAAGGGTAAATATGACTCTAATGTATAACTGTAGGGTAATTTTTGATAGAAAACTTAAACGGAGGATAAATAAGACCTATTTATGATAGTAAAGGGACAAATCAGACCCTTAACCGCAGAAAAATTATCTATAATAGAACAGCCGAATATAAATTATTTGAGCATTGTACATATTACAACAAGAAATCTATTAATAACTCGAGTTTTAAAAAAAATCCTCTATGAGCTTTCTATTCTACAATAATCATTTTGTTTGGTATTTATTTTGGAGTAAGGAAAGTGTAGGGAACAGCTGAAGCTTTCTCGTCTACCATTGGTCATAGCGATTTCTGGGCTGCTGGATCTGATGTAGAAAGCTCATTATACATATCAGATATTGCTTTGGCAAAATAAGCCTTTGCCTGCGGTCTCTTCACCTGGAAAATTGGAACAGAACATGAAAAGTATATTAATAAAGACATTTGGGATTGTAAGAATACACCATTATGGACCAAAAGAATAGCTTTTTATCATTTGATTTGCTTCAGATTTTAAAAACATGAGACATGCAAGGAAAATTACCTTGAATGTGGGAGTGAGCAGACCATTTTCGATCGTGAAAGGCTCGATAACCAATGTTACAGCTTTTGCAAATTCGAAACCTCTCAACTGTGTCAAGAGTAAAAGGAGAGCATCAACTTTCAGTCCAATTGAAACTTACACTTCTCATCTTAAGAAACTAAAACTCAGGAATTAACAGAAAGCTAAAGTCAAACACATTACCTGCGCTTCCCTTCCGACAGCATCCATCTCAGCAAGAACTGCAGCCTTTGCTCTTGGATCATTACACAGTTGTCCCAAACTTTCATACTGGAGACAGCACATTAAAACCAAGGGAAATAATCAGCCAGCTTCTTCAATTGGTGAATACATTAGGTTACGCTTTAGTTATCTCCTTAAACGGATGATATAGAACTAAATGCTGAAAATGTCTTACTAGTTCATATTTGTGAACTTTTATGTCTTTAAAGTATAATAACATCTTATTTAAAAAAAATATGAAAATAAACCTATATAATTATCCAAAACTGTTAATAACTGATCATTTTACCATGTTGTTTGAATTTTGAGTTTACAGTTTGCTGGGACATGTTACATTCCTATCTCTTTGTCCAGTTCCAGTCTGAATCAGTTCAGACTGTATGGCTAATTCTCCTTGAGCCATCATTTCAAAGTTTTCCGAGAATGTCACGCCAGAGTATGCAAGTCTTGTATCTACTAAGCACTTTCAATTTTAATCGCACACCATTTGGTTTTGCAGCAATATGAAATATTTAGTGATTGGCCATTTTCAGTGACAAGTCAAATTGGTTCCATCTAAAATCTGTAATCATTATAAGTGGTACTTAATGTATTAAGTAATCTTGTAGTTCTTTCATTGAACATATCTAATGTCTAATTTAAAGTAACAGTTAATGCAATAAGTGAGCTTGTGATTCCATTTTTTAAGGTAACATCCACGTACAGCTCCGTGAGAAGGGCAGTGGACAGAAATGGCCGAGTTGTACCTCACTCTCGTCTTTAATGGGGTCTGCTCTCTTCTTCTTTTTTTTGTTGGTAAAGTATGCCAATATGATCTTAATGAGGTGTGCATGGATTTGTCATATCACTTAAAACATTCAGTTTTAACTGCTGAACTTGGTAAATATCGGCCGCTCATAGTAGTTTTGTTCCCTAACCCTGCATTGTGCAGTTCCTATCATGGCTGCACGGGATGAGCAGTTTTCCAAACAATGGATAAAAACACCAGTTTTCAAGTTTATAGGTGTGACTTAGCTCAATATGCCGGTCCAGTGATTTCCTTGACAAATTTGCTTTAGACTGTTTTATGTGATAAGGTGACTAGATATTTATTGTGCTTAGCAAGCTAAGTGTCAATTTCCTGGATTCACTTGACCAAAGGAAAATCATTCAGGAATATATCAAAATAAGTCATCATCAGAATAAAAAAGCTGGCCAAACATTTAATTACCAGTATATTTTATGGGAAGCTCTAGAAGCAAACTGTAATTTTCTGCCTGTGTGAATATAAGCACAGCTCATGTGCTCTGTGCAGAGTTAATGATAAGATACTCAAAATATGATGGTTAATGCTTGTTAAAAAAAATGATGGTTAATGCAATGAAACACGAAATCTAAATGATGACCTCCACACAAGTTGCTTTAAGTGAAGCATTTGCCAAAATGAAAATGCATTGGCTAAATGTTGAAGATTAAAAGCTACCTTGATTCCCTCAGATGATGCCCATTCCTTAAAGACATCTGGCTCTACACAAACCACTGCTACTAAAGAGGAATTAAAGCTATCACCTGCAATGTTGCAGCAGTGAGCAAAGGAGACACCATTTAATGATTCCGTAAGAGAAAAGTTCATTATCTGCTTACCATAGACAAAGCACTGTGCAACAAATTTGCATTTGGCATAAACATTCTCAATTTTCTCAGGAGCTATGTATTCACCTTGTGCCAACTTGAAGATATTCTTCTTCCTATTCATAATGAGCATTCAAAGATCAGACTACCATTGGTGACAAGCAAGGCTCAGTATGATAGATGTTTCTAATATCACAAGAGGCATACAAACGTTGAAAACCATGTAACCTAATATAAGATTTAATTGATGGAATGGAAGGGTTAACGAAAGCTCCTTCCGACCACCTAGTCGCCCACAAATATGGGGCCCTGGTGGAGAAGTGTTGTTTGTATCTCAAAATGAATTTGTCCGTCCTAATCATATCAAATAGATTCTACCTATCAATAATCTTCAAGCGGCCTCCAGGTAACCATAATCCAATATCACCAGTATGCAGCCACCCGTCTTCATCAATTACCTCCCTCCTGTTAACTACTATGTCAGGCAAATTATCTCGGAGAAACTTGTCGCAATCACAAAAAGAATAATGAAATATCAATGTGCAAAGGTTATGTACGTCTGCACTTCATCTTTGTAATAGCCTTCAAAAATAATAGGACCTCTAACACAAATCTCTCCACGAGGATGAGGCTGATCTTCTGATGTGTAACTCATTTCCGGAACATCCACGAGTTTTATCTCTGAAAATAGCAGTCATAGAAAAGTTGAAGTCATTTAAAGTTTTTCTTTAGCACCCTTTAGATTAACTCTAGGGCTGTAAAATGTAATAGAGGAAGGGGAAAACCATTTCTATGCCTCAAACAGTCCTAAAATTTAGCTCAAGAAGGGAATAATATGGAAGGAAGAGCAAATCAAGAGACATAACTCTTGACAGCAAAGATGTTTATCTGCCATCACTAATTAAAACCTTACCACACGCAGGATTTGGTGAACCAACATGACCAGTTAAGAGATCACTATCGTCCATTGAGCTTATGACACATGAAGTCTCAGTCATGCCATACCCTTCCATTACTAGACAGCCAAAACATCTGCAAGAAGGAATTTGTTCAGAGCATAGCCAACTACTGATAGTCCTCAGCATCAACAAGAGTCACAATATGATGAATAAAATCTTCCAGTACTTTAGAGTAGCAATAATGGTCAACTTACACTCTCAAGAACTCCATCACGTCTGGCGACAATGGTGAAGCACCTGAGGTCATAAGACGAACTCGCCCCCCCAGTTTGTCCTTTATTTTGTTGAATACCAATCTATCCCACATTGGTGATGGTTTTCTACCTGAAAATATGAGATTTGAGTATAAAAGAGATAGAAGTTCATGAAGATGGGCCACAAAAGCAAGCAAAAGTATTTTTTGCAAATCCCAGATGGGTATTGTACAATTATCTTTTCTAGATGAGTGTCCGTCGCAATCATCTAAAGCAACCTCAGGAGCATCACAAAAAGTTTTAGACAACTTACCATTCATGACAGCTTGCTTCTTAGAGTTGTAGGCAGCATTGAACAGTCTCTGCTTCAGAACGCCAGAAGTTTGTACAGCATTTGTGATCCTACAATGAGCAGATCGGCAAAGTCTAAGACACCCGCCTACAAAGATATATACTATTTAGCACATCACATAAACATTACCCAGCATATATCCTGTTGTACAGACGAGGAACACTGCTAAATATTGTAGGTCTAAGTGCCGCCAAATCATCCATCAATTTCAGATTGTCCTGCAGAGTAGAAAAGGTAATAGTAAGTAATGCTTTGCAAAACAGATGCTGTCTATAAGAGCCCTTTTAGTGTTAATAATTCATAAACTGAATTAGTGTAGAGCTAAACAAAGATTCCAAAAGCACCAAATTTTATCTCTACAAAGCGTTTGAAAAAGTGCTACATGTGGATTGAAATAAGCCACTTTTAATAAACCCAATTTGCTCGCTGATCATGAATCCAGGATCAGAGGTCTAAGAAACAAGGCCACACCAAGAAGCTAAGACTAAATACTACATAATATCCAATTAACTGGCATACCCCTTGGTAGAAGCCAACAGCAACACCATAATATGCCGATGTAATTTGGTTGGCACGTTCATAGATGTGCGCGAGAGGAAGATAGGATATGTATCTGTAAGAATATTCACATAAGCACTAAATCAGGATCAAAATCAAATATACACAACATAGCACAAAAATATTTAGGCCAAACTCACATGTCAGAAGGATAAAACTTGATGGAAAGGGTCATGCCCGCAACACTTGCTATCAGGTTCGCATGGGATAGTACGACACCCTTTCAAGAGGGGCAAAGAAAAAGGAAAATAAGAAACTGAGAGCCAGATAAAATCTTGTTAACAAGAGAAATAACCCCTAGAGATACTGGTTTATTTAGCAGATTCTGAAGTTGAAGAAGTGATACCTTTGGTGTACCCGTAGTACCACTTGTATAGCATATGGTAGCAATGTCTTCAGGCTTGGGAGGGCAAAAGGGTTGCATACTGCTGCGGCCCTATTGGAAAACATGTAGATCAGTCATTGTAAAGTTTCTAAAGCAGTATAGTTAAGTTGTAGGAAAGAGAGCAAATGATGTGCAAGAATGCCCATAATATAACATGACATTAGAGAGAAAATACAACTTATTAGACAGGTTAGATAAACTCTGATTACAACTTTGTTACAACTTAGAGGTAATCCCCAGGTCACAAAGTTTTACTTTTAACAGATTCAAAACATGATAGACCTATCTCTACCTTCCCCCGTCTCTTTCCCTCCCCCTCCCCCCCTCCAGTCCTTCATAAACACGCATATAAAAGACAGAAGGAATTCTAGGTGACACAAAGTAGAGTCGAAGCAAATCAATTTGCTAGCCATAAAAAAGGAAAAGGGAGAAGATCTACAACCTCAATGGCATCTTATAAGGTGTCTCTCCCTCTACTAATGATGCTCTTAGCTACTCAACATAAGACACAAAGACTAGGAGGGAGGTATATCTACCAAATTTATCCCTCTGAATTCAGGTTGACGCACCAAATTCGGAACAGCTATAGTCCAAGTAACATATTTATGTATCATTTAAAGTACCTGACTCAGCAGCCTTGTATATGATAAGAGCTTCATTCCCGTTGTAGATGGAAGAGATGGCAGATGTTCATCTATCCCACCCACTACCTACACCATCAAAGACAGTGTAAGCAAATAAACGAAAGATATAACAAGCTGCCATCACATATTATATGAGCAAACCAAAAATAGGAAAAGCAATAGCTCTTACCACAATCAAACGTACAGAAGGAATCTCCGATAAAAAGGTCAACAACTGAAAATTCCGTGAAAGAAATGTCATTAGCGAGAACTTCAACAACTTTCACCATTAACGTAGAAGGATTACAGAAAATAAAAATTTTAATTAGATGTATCTAGTAAAAAAGATTGTAGTCTCAAAGAAAGCAAGCTTACTTAGTATAAAGTACCAGCATTAGACTAGCCTTCTCAAATAGTTTATAAGGATCTCTTTATAGATGAAACCTAGCTAAGACTGGGAGAAGAGCACAGGTAAAAGTATGTGAAACTTGAACAACAAGGAACAAGGATTTTCTTTATTCTCTCTCTCTCTCTCTTTCTTTTGAAAAGGACGGAACTAGCATTTTCTTTGTGAAACAGCATTCAGAGGAATGGAGAAACATAACAATATCACCAGACAGGATGAAGAGGTCAAGGTAGCTAAATAACATAAATGAACTAGAACTAAGGACTAGAATGAAGTGTTAAACTGAGTCATCTACCAGTATCACTGTCCTAAAAGAGTAAAAGGTCATTAACCCTACTCGAGGAGTTTCATCGACTGTTAAAGCTTAGCACTCAATAATAAATGGGGGCTTCTTTGATTGTTAAACATTTCATTTAGTTAAAATTTAGCACAGGCCACTGAGAATGTATTATGGAGTTCTTTTCTCAAACTAACATTAGTAGACTATGGGCAACGTAATAGAGTCCTCCACAGTTCTATTCATGCTGCTGAAGTGTCTAAGAACTCAAGTTGATCAAAACAATGTTAGCATTAACGCCTCATACTGACATGTCTCAGAAATATGTAAAAGGAGTATACTCGGCTTATGGGGAGGAGTTTCACTGACCGTGTTCAAGGTACCAGGCACACAAAAAATGGCCTGTACATCAGCATGATTGACAATATATTTAACAGCATCAGGACCTACAAACAACGATATAACAAGTTTAATATATCTTACCAGCCAAAGAAAACTTTAATGAAAGGCCACCTACATACCAAGAGTGTCATATAGTGGGACTGAAGAATATGAATACGCTGAGCAGGCATGGTCTACGATCAGCCACTCAGGCCTATTTATGAAATAAAGTCCCACGCGAGCACCCTGGTGCATTGAAATTGGAAAAGGTCAATGATTATATAGTCATTGGGGCACACAGATATGAGTCATAGAGAATCACCGACAAAAAAAGTAAACTGACCCACTGAAAAAGTTAAACGTCCAGAAATCAAACATGATACTGAGTTTATCACACTAACATACCCCAATAAATTCTAGTTAGTGTTTGAAAAAGAACAAGGAAGTTTGGGAAAATTTTGTGTGGAAATTTCTTTCTTAGTTGGTAAAAGAATGTACGTAGTTTAAGAATGTGCACTGATCCACATTTGGTATACCGGTTGCAATCCATAATAGTGAAGTCCAGAACCAATTGCAGTCCGAGCAGTCCCTGCCTCTCCATATGTCATCCATTTGTAGCTACATCAAAGAAATGGAAGAAATAAATGTGCAATCAGAAAACTTCTCACCCTCATCTCATCCAACCAGGCATTGTCAATCAGTAGAAATGCTTACTCTCCAATAGTTCCATCTACCCGAATACGTGTACCCAAGTATTTGTAATCCTGATAGGTTTGAACTGCATGTCTGAACACAAAATATTATCAGATGAAACAGGAGATGTACGACCAAAGTATGCAGACAATATCAAAAAATAAGCAACATATCTCCTTTACGAACAATTTAAATAAGAATGTACATAAGGTCAATGAGATAATATTGTCGCAGTAATAGTGGACTATACAGCAGACCAAGAATTCAAAAGGAAAAGAGAAAACAAAACTGTGCCAGTAAATGTCACAGAAAACCAAATTATCTATTAGCAGAATACAAGGTGCATGCCTAACTCTTCTCTATATTTAAAAGCGTTAAAAGTAAAAAGTTGAAGATGAGATTCTTACTCAAAGTTATCATGTAGTGTAGCAATTTCAGGATGATCAGGGAATCTAGTAATAAGCTTCAGAGGAGATCGTGCAGATCTGCAATAATCATCACTTAGTTCCTCATATGATTCCTAAAGTTATAATTATACATACATAATACATAATACATTATATATGTATGTGTGTGTATGTACATGTGTGTGTATATATGAGTGAATGTGTGCATTATATGTACGGCCACACCTGTGAACACGTAAATAAGAAACAATCATGTGTATTACGCGACTGAAGTAGAGAATACACGCACCTGTACACATTCCATTTTCCTGTCTGCAATTTTTCAGGAAGAACTACGCTGAAACCCTGACCTGATTATAGTTTAACGTGTGATTAAGTAAACAATGAAAAAGAGTAAACACAGTAATGAATGAACAATAGCAAAAAGCAGAAACCACTACGTAAAAGGCAGCAGGACGTGCTACAGTCTATGCATAGCTTAGCATGTCAGATACAGAACACCAGACAACCTTGTAACTTAAATATTTTTTTTGTACATAGAAGCATAGGCGTGCTCAAAGGAGTGCACAAGATATTAAGATAAAATATGCAATCTCGAAGCAGAAGTTCACAAGTTTATCTACACATCTTAAACAGTTTGTTTGTACATATTTAAACTTGCATTTTAAGGATACTCCTTGCACAGAATAAGGACCACACACATTCAACAGGAGATCATTAGAACTCACATTACTGTTTATGTAATTATATTTCAGTAAATAGTCAGTATTCGAATAGAAAACTACGCGAGAACGCTTGCTGTTCCAGACAACTGAATAACTTTGGACATATACCGAACATAGAGGTCTAAGTACACAAGACTACTTCAATTTGTTTCCAAACCAATAGACAAATATGCTTCTAAAATGGAAGAAACTACAAATAGCACCCATGTCTTTGTTTTCTTTTCCATCTCAGGGGTGCTTTTCATGAGTAATATTATCTTAAAAAGCTTGATTAGGTAAGCATATACATGATTCGCTTTCTTAGCTTAATGAAAACTAAAAATAGTTTTTTCTCCATAACTCTGAGCTCTTACTGAGAAATGTATTCGAGTCTTAGAAACCAATTTCTGCTCGATGTCTCCATATTAGTGCAACTGTTAAAGGAGATACGGTAATGGAACGCCAAAAGCCACTCACCCTACTCAAACTGGGGGCTACTAAATTATACCAATATGTTTGAAGAATATGCCTCATAAAGCAATGTCAAACCTAGTTATATTCACCTCGAGTATCTCCTCTAGAGTATATCACCTGAGTGAGAATACAGCCATGTCGTCCTATAATGATTGTTATAAATGGCAATTTACTACGGAGGAAGCCTACAATCGAAATATCTAAAGTTTCCGCGAAAGAAGGCGGACAGCAGGACATGATGATAATATCACTCTGTGGAGATTGAGGTAGTCAAAGAATCATCTATTATGCAATTCAATAGGATTTGTTTCCAAATGTTATAAAAGCTTATAAAAATTTACTGTTCCCCTGCAGTGCCATTCACAAAAACAAGCATTTTTCAGTCTGCAATGCAGGACTAGCATGGGACACCCGCGTGATTTCACACAATTTCTTACAGGCCAACAGAACACCTAAGGGGAGCTCATGGACAGCTCTAAGGGGAGCTTGTCTCACACAAGATAATCTCTGTAGAAGGAGTTTCCAACTAGCTAATAGATGCTACATGTGCCAACAAAAATCAGAGTCTATTAACCATCTTCTTCTTCACTGCCCAGTAGCCACTTCCATGTGGTCTATGTTTTTTTCCATTATGGGAATAAGCTGGACCCTACCTCAGGGCATTAAGGAAGCAATTGAAGGGTGGAACAAGTGGAAAGTTGACAGAGCCATCAGGAAAATCTGGAAGATGATCCCTCCATGCATCTTTTGGGTTCTTTGGACAGAGAGGAAGCGCATATGTTTTGATGGAGTTTCAACTCCTCCTCATTTTTTGAAAGCTAAAGGTCTAGTGTACCTTTTTAGTTGGAGCAACCCAACCCCTGTAAATAATGTTGCCTCCTATCTAGATTTTATCAGTTCACTTACTTTGACTTAGGCCATACTTTTGTTCCTTTGTTTTTTTTTTTTTTTTGTTGTAAGCTCTCCGACTGGAATTGAATCACATTGTAATGGAGTTAACAATGGCCTATTTTGTATTTCTGCATCTTCTGGATGCCATCAATGAATCATCTTACTTCATCCAAACAAACAAAAAACAGGCCAACAGAACACCTAGTAGCAAACTGTCTGCCAAGAAATAATTCCTCCAACCATATTCTCAAAAGATCACAACTATCGTGGTCAATTACAGATTCTAACCAAGCAAAGAGACTCCTGTCTCTGACTCCCATGTTTCTCCCCCTCTAACACCCCACCCCTCAAACAAAAAAGTGAAAGCATAGAAAGCAATGAAAGAGGGTAGGCATTCTGAATTTACAGATAGACTTCAGGAAGGTTATTATCTATTAATATGGATTATACTTTCCTTTCCACCACCCATAAAAACTATTTTCGTGCTTTCTCCTTCAAAGTCTAAGATTTTCTGATCTTACTATAAGGAATACTACTGTGAAATAGTTCTATGCAACATTACATGAATCGCAAGACCTCAAAAATAAAGTTTGATTATTCCATCAGCTATCAAAAGGAGAAAAAGTAATGCTGATGATACAGTTGAGGAGTTGGCTGCTATCTTGGGTTGTAAGGTTGAGAGATTTCCAAAAGTATATTTTGGGCTACCTCTGGGTGCTAGAAAAAATGATCAGAACATGTGGCAAGGGGTTTTGGATAGATGTGCAAATAAGTTGGTTCCCTGGAAGAAGCAATATTTATCTATGGGAGGTAGAGTCACATTGATTAAAAGTGTGTTAGATGGAATGCCAACTTACCTGATGTCACTCTTTGCTATGCCTGTAGCAGTGGAGAAAAAGATAAACACCATGAGGAATAATTTTCTATGGGATGGCAATGCTACTAAAAGAAAATGCATTTAATTAAATGGCAAGTGGTGTTAAATGATAAAGAAGGGGGTGGTTTGGGGATTAGGAATTTGAAAGCCCACAATAAGAGTCTACTTTTTAAATGGCTATGGAGATTTACTCAGGAAGGGGATAAAGTATGGAAGAAGCTGATCAGTGCTATTTATGGAATCAAGACTGATTGGAGACCTTCCTCTTTGCAGTTGAATGCAAAAGGAGGTATTTGGAAGTGTATTAGTAAACTTTGGGAAGAATTTCTGAAACATACAAAGCTGGAAGTTGGGAATGGGCAAAAAATTAAATTCTGGCCAGATTTATGGATAGGGGAGGAATACTTGAAATCTAAGTATCCTTCTCTATTCAACTATTCCCTTAATAAGGGAGGAGTGATTGCTAATTTTTTCACAGAATCAGGCTGGCAAGTGGAGCTTAGAAGAAACCTGAACGACTGGGAGATAGAAGACTATTGTTTCTTACTTCAGCAGCTTGATTCAGTCTCAATTAATCATAGTAAGACGGATGCATTGATCTGGGCAGAGGAAAAGGATAAAAAGTTTTCAGTCAGAAGTTGTTAGAATATGCTGATTAAACAGTCAAGACACAGGGTGGATAATTGGCCATGGAAGATGATATGGAAGACAAAAGCTCCAGCCAAGGTGGCATGCTTTGGTTGGATAGCAACTTGGGAAGCATGTTTGACACAAGACAATTTGCAAAAAAAGAGGTTTTAATCTTAGCAATAGATGCTATTTATGTGAAGGAGATCAAGAATCAGTGAATCATATTATGCTTCATTGTAGAATTGCTAGACAATGTTGGGATTTATTCTTGAACATATGTGGAATTTCTTGGGTGATGCCACCGACTGTTAGGAGCTTGTTGGAAGAGTGGTATAGTCAAAGAGTACCTAGAAGACTGAAGCAAATATGGAGAACCATCCCATTATGCATCTTCTGGACTTTATGGCTGGAAAGGAACCAGGCTTGTTTTGAAGGACATAGGGAGCACATTTTTAGAATTAGAAACAAATGTATTCACAACTTGTTTTATTGGTGTAAAAGCAGTGTATCAACAGCATCAAAAGTTTTTAGAGTTTCTGGATTTACTTGGAAGCTTATAGGATATGACTGTTTTGGGGTGTTCTCTGTAACTTTTGTACCATCTTGGTACCTTATTAATAAAACTTTTAGCTTATCAAAAAAAAAAAGGAGAAAAAGTAAAGAAACAAGAAAACGAAGTTGGTTATTAAATATGTGTGGGTGTCTCCTCCGAATGGTGCAAATTTGCAGAAAAGTTTCCTTTATCCTTTGTCACAAAAAAAAAATGACTTCTCAACACATGCTTATGAGTAACAAAAATAAACCCAGAAACAAAAGTAGAGATCACTGTTCCACTGATAGCTAAACCTCAAGATCCTCAGGAATCAAATCTTCAAAAAACTAAAGTCCAAGCACGTTCTCAACTTTTTAAAAATAACCTTTTCAATAGTACTTTAGAATGAGGGAAAAAAACAATAAAAATAAAGACTTGAGTCAAGTCAGTGGTCTTAAAAGATAACACCACCTTCCACCAGTAAGCAGATACATATTCCATAGAGGGTCCCAGAAAACCACAAAGCATAAACAAAACCCCTAACCACTATTCTGATTTGGGTATCAAAATACTTCGTACACTCAAAAAGCTTCAAACTTTAGATTCTTTCCCACCACATCACAATTCCACATATCACATCTAATTTTTGTATCTACACAGAAGTAAAAGAACAGATCATTGGGTAATCAGGAAGTAGTGAATTACCTTGAACAAATTCGCCGGCGGTTGGGTTTGACCGGATGAATGAGAGTGACCGGTCATCGATGACCGGAACAAGATGGTTTTGAATAGCTTTCAGACGTCGCTCTGCCGATGATTCCATTGGAAAAACACTCTTCTTTTCTCAATAAAGTTTTCTTGCTTTTTTCCTCCTTTAGAAACTACCCATTTCAATGTACTATAATATATAAACTTTTCTTTTTCGGATTTTTACCGTAAGCTGAGTTGTATATATATTTTGATAATCTCAATAGAAAATTAGTATTCAAATAGTATAAAGATATGTACAGTATAAATTATGATTGGCACACTATTCAAAGAAGATGATGTGGGGGTAGTGAGGGGGGGTGGGGTTCGGAGGAAGAAGAGAAGTAGGATAAGGGTCGTTGTTTTTGCAGATGGTGATTATTATTATTTATTTATTTTGGCCAAGGAGATGGGGATACGATTTACCGAAAGAGGTTAAAGAATGGGTCAGGGGCTAACGTTCGCCAGCTAGGTACGGCGCCATTTAGTGGGCGTTTGGACATACAACAACAACAACAACGACCCAGTATAATCTCATAGGTGGGGTCCGGGAAGGGTAACATGTACGCAGACCTTACCCCTACCCAAAAGGTTAGAGAGGCTGTTTCCAGGAGACCCTCGGCTCAAAAAAGCAACAGGAACCGATATATTAGTACCATAAAAATGCATAATAAAATAACCGCAATATAAAAGATATTAAATACACAATACGAAATACGAAATACGAAATATATGGCTAGTATAGTAAAACTAGCAGGTAAAGCCCTACATCAATAGACGACCAATGACATTCTTAGTCTAACTCCTAACTGGCTAGTCTCACTCTATTGTGCTGTAGAAATATTCACAACTTTTCCCTAACCTACAACCTTAATACTCGACCTCCATAATCCCCTGTCAAGGGTCATGTCCTCAGTAATCCTAAGTCGCGCCATGTCCTGTCTGATCACCTCTCCCCAATACTTCTTAGGTCGCCCCCTACCTCTCCGCGTGCCCACCACAGTCAGTCGCTCACACCTCCTCACCGGTGCATCAGTGCTCCTCCTCTGAATGTGCCCGAACCATCTGAGTCTTACTTCCCGCATCTTGTCTTCCATGGGGGCCACGCCCACCTTCTCTCGAATATCTTCATTCCTAATCTTATTCATCCTTGTATGCCCGCACATCCACCTCAACATCCTCATCTCCGCTACTTTCATCTTCTGTATGTGTGAGTTCTTTACCGGCCAACATTCAGTTCCATATAACATGGCAGGCCTAACCACTGCTCTATAAAACTTACCTTTTGAAAATTAGAGTTTTGTTTGAATATGAATATAATTTTGGATTGTTTTTTAAGTTTTATGAGTAATTGAGTAAAAATTTTAAAAAATAACTTTTTAGAGTTTTTCAAATTTTCGAAAAGTTTTAAAATGCATTTTTAGGTAAAAATTAAAAAATTTATGAATAAATGCTGATTTCAAAAAAAAAAAAAAAATCTTATGTACAAAGGGACTCAAGATTTTTGAGACAAAGATTTTTTTTTTTTAGCAAAGACTCGGTGATAGGGTGCAGCAATTATAGGAGTTTGTTCTTTTCGTTTCTTCTTTTCACCGGGAGGTTGGTGGGAAAATACTACTCGTAGTCGGCGTTTTCTTGAAACAAGTAATTTAATCAAAGTGATATTACATGCGTATCACTCGAACATAATTGATAATAATAATAATAATAAAATATAAATAATTATGTTTCGACCCCAAGCAACTTTGGAATAACAATATGAATCATTATTCCTAGCACAATTCATAACTTTTTTCCGTGGAAAATGTACTCTTATAGTTATTTACCCCAAAAATGAGTAACAATTAAATTTGTACGCAATTTAAATGATATCTTGGAGTCTCCTTCCTCTTTCCTCTTTTATTGTTCATTTCATTCGAAATAGTTGCATTTATTTCAGATTTTGTTTGTAGAACTTCTAGTAGCTCGTGTACTGCCTATTCCCAAAGATCTGGAGTCACAAGTACACGAGCTACTAGAAGTTCTACAAGCAGAGCCTAAAATAAATACAACTGTTTCGAATGAAACGAATAGTAAAAGAGGGAAGAGGAAGGGGACTCCAAGATCTGCGGACGCCAACAGATCTACCTCAAGTCTCCGCATGCAATAATCCGAGCTGACGCACCGCTGGGACCAATACCAAAATCTGCACAAGAAGTGCAGAAGTATAGTATGAGTACAACCGACCCAATGTACTTTGTAAGCGTCGAGTCTAACCTCGACGAGGTAGTAACGAGGCTATGATAGGACACTCACATAATTAAACATGTACATATATACATAAATACATACATACATACATACATACATACATACACACACACACACACACACATATAGATATGTGTGTGTGTGCGCGTGCGCGCGCGAAAACAAGAACAAAATAGAGATTTAACAATGTACAATTGGGAGGGGACATGCCAAAGGGGAAAAAATATGATAACTACAACAGGTATGACATCACAAGATAGCCAAATAAATCATCAACCAATAAAGACGGATAAACATACGGTATAAATATGGCACAGTATCATACTTCTTGCTTTTACTCTCATCCTTATCATGAAATGATGATATAAGTAGAATGAAATGGCACGGCATCACCCTTCATGTTTTTACTCTCGATTTTCCCATGTAACAATGAATAATTGATATAGATGGCACGATATCACCCTTCGTGCTTTTGCGCTCAATCTCACCATGAAACGATGGATAAATGATATAAATGGCACAGCAACACCCTTCGTGCTTTAATTCTCTCCATCGCTATGTATTAATCAATAAATGAGATCATGCAATGGCATGGCATCACCTTTCGTGCTTTAACATTCTCATTTACCATGTAGTAAAGATAATATAAATTCGGGAGATAAATGGCGCAGTGAATGGGCTTTACGTCAAATATGATGCCAAGATACCAATCCTTAACTTCCAAATTACTCAATCATTATTAATTAAGCAACAATTACGGAAGGAATGATCAAATAAGTAACAATCTAACCTAAGCATGGATATCATAATTAAAAAGGCAACAAATCACAAGGAAATAAGTTTCACCCATATGCTTTATCCCAACAACAACGCATAAATACTCGTCACCTCACACATACGTTGTACCCACACGTAATCACGTAGCAAATAGGCAAACAAGTCATAATCCCTCAAGTCAAGGTTAACCACGCCACTTATCTAGCTGTGCAATCAAATCAAAGCTCAACGAGGGGGCCTTTCCTCTAAATTCTGCCTCCAAATCAATCGAATCTAACCAAATATCGTTCAAACAATTCAAAATAAGCTTTAGAAACTATCCATGAGTGAAAAAGATTCAATATTTAATGATTTCGGAAAAAGTCAACAAAAGTCAAATTCGGGCCCGCTTGGTCAAAACCCGAGATTCGGACCAAAACTCAATCATCCATTCATCCCGAGCCCGGTTACGTAATTAGTTTCGAAATTCAATCTCAATTCGAAGTCTAAATCGCAAATTTACAAAAATTCCTAATTCTACCCATATTCCTAATTTATACTATGAAAATCCTAGATTTGATGTTGAAAACTTATGAAATGTAATGGGTAATTGAAAAGAAATAGATTAAAGTCACTTACCAATGAATTTAGGAAGAAAATCTTTTGGGAAAATCGCCTCTAGAGTGTTTAGGGTTGAGAGTTTGAGAGAAATAAGCTAATTCCCGTTCCCCCCCTCTTTTGTCTAGGCACAAACATGGGGTTCGCAGATGCGAACCCGTAAATGCGAGAAATGCTTCGCAAATGCGAATAAGTCCACATCTCTGCTTCCATCGCAATTGCCATGGTTTGTTCATAAATGCGAACACTGGAGCTTCGCAAAAGCGACCAATTGATCGCAATTGTGATTCCTGCTATCCAAGCCCCCACTTCGCAATTGCGAAGAAGTTGTTCGTAAATATGAACCTGACAGAGGCCCTGTATTATGGCAAATGCGAACCAGACCTCGCAATTGCGAGGTCTGAAGCCTGTGCATCAGAATCGGCAAAGTTCAAACTCTTTCAACACTCCGTCACGCGTACGAAACTCATCCGAGCCCTCGGGGCTCCAAACCAAACATGCACACAAGTCCAAAAAATCATACAAATTCGCTCGGGCGATCAAAAAACCAAAATAACACCTAGAACTACGAATCAGACATCAAAACAAATGAAATTTTTAATGAAACTTAAGAACATACAATTTTTCAAATCGAGGAAGACTTTACGAAGCTATTCGATGTCTCGGAATACAAAAATAATGGGTAAAACTATAAATGACCTATCAGTCATCACAATAAAAAAGACACATTCTAATTAATTCAATGTTAAATATGCATAGTGAAATATCTCAAGGGTCAAAATCAGAATTCATCGAGATTAAAAGTACAATATATATATATATATATATATATTTTTTTTGGATTGACATGAATGTTGCAAATTATTGTTGGACCACTTTTTGCGCAGCGTACACGTTGGCAACGTTCTGTTTCGTTTTATTCATGTCCCAATCTTCTACTTTCTTTTAAGAAACTTCGCTTTCCTAGTTGGTTTTGAGAAACAAAATTGTATTTAAATACAGGTGAACAAATTTGTCATTAAAAATTATTGGGCCATGAAAAGAAATAAAAGTGATAAATACAAATTGATACTAAAAAAAAAATCCTGCATATTGAAAAGGAAAAATTGAAAATGATTTTTTAATGTTTTATTTACTCTTTTATTCTTCATTGTTTAATTTAAACAAGTTAAGAGGATGAAACTATATATAAGAGTAAATGATGCAATCAAAGATTTTAAATTTGAATTGTTTACGTGATGTTTTTTTATCAAACAAACCTGTCAAAATCATTTCAATGCTGTATTTTCATTTTTCCTTTAATGTATAAGTGTCTGATAACTGCTCTCCGGTTGATGTATTTAAAATTTTAAATTAGCCAAAAATGGTTACGATCAATGTGGATATCATCTACTAACAAATTGCATTAATTTCTTTATGCAGTCAATTAATGAAGTTTTCAACCACACAAATTACACAATCTTAATTGAGTGGAGTACTTTTTATGACGTTAATGAGCAGGGACAGATCCGGTACAACAGTCACGGATTCACGTGAAACTAGTTTTTGCCTAGATTATACTGAAAAATTCATTTAGTATATTTAATCCGGTCCAAAATAAGTAATTTTTTAACTGTTTTCACACAGATTAAGAAATTCACTTTTTAACATTAATTAGCAATAAAATTAACCATATTAACCTTTGCTATCTCACATAAATACTTCTAGCACATACTCCAATACTATTTACTCCAAGGGCAATGTAGGAAAAAATAATTAATTCATTCTTGAAATCTGGAAAAATCACTTATTTTGGACCACAAAAAAAAGATCAAAAAATTACTTATTTTGGACCGGAGGGAATATAAAATTTTTAGCTTGGAACCTAATTTACTAATCCGATTATCATTATATATTAACGTAAGATCGTTATAAGAACACATAAACTTAAAATTCTGAAATTACCGTATTTATGAGAATATTCTTTGATGTGAATGGTGAAGATATTGTCAAAAACAAGTCAGCTAAATGTGAGGAATAGTTAAAAGGGATCTCTTTATTCAAAAGAGGATCCACGTATTTATAAACCGAAAGTTATTGGAGGAAAAAACAATGTGAAAGCTTTTGTTTTGAAGTCCACACAAATCTTTATTTCTTCTCGTAAAAGTTAATTCACCTTTTACTAATTAATATTCCCGTGATTCACAATAAGTGATCAATTTGCTTTTGGCATGCCTATTAAGAAAATATTAAATTCTATACAAAAATTTCTAGTATGACTAAACTACCCTTAATTAAATATTTAATGTGAGGAGTAAGAAAACTTTTTAGGGAGATAAAGGTGATTTTGTAAAACAAATTGAATTTCTCTTGATTATATAAATGGACACTTATTTTGAACCAAAATTAAAAAGTAAATTGGTGTGGACCGGAGGGAGTAAGACATTGAATATTTCACGAATCATATGCAAAAAATATAAAATGTGAATATCAAACATCTGTTTTTTTTTTGGGTTAGAAAATAGTAGCATGTCAACCTTGTAAAAGAAGTACGTAACAACAAAAGAATCGTCAAACTAATTACCACTCGTTAAATTAATACTAATATACAAATCAAAGAATGTAAATTACACATTCATTATAATATATTTTATGCATTTAAAATAAAATAACATGTCCAAAAAGCATCACGGCTATGTAATTGATAATCTAAGGGAAGGCAGTCTTTTAGTATGATAGTGGATAGAGATCAATCTTTTGTCTGGGGTGTGAATGTGCATTGTCATACTATCCAATACCGGCAGAAAAATACAAGGACAAATTCGTATGACGACAGACATGAAAAGGGTAACGAGACAGTGCTCTCAATTACATTAACTCTTTGGGAAGATAACACCGAATAATCGCTTTTAAAATATTTGTTGAAATATATATATATATATATATATATATATATATATATATATTTAAAAAAATATACAAAATTTAAATATATTTACGACTATTGAATATAAATAGTTTACCGTAGGGCTAGGCATATATCGGCTAACCGATAGCCCGAACCGATAAAATGTTATTGGGTTATGGATATCGGGTTATTTGGGTAAGTAGTTCGATAACGATTTAATGTTATTTGATTATTGAGTTATCGGTTCAGATCTCTTTTTTTTTCTCATCTTAATTCTTCAACTAAGATTCTAGTTTTATACTTTAAAGAATTAATTGTTTAAATTTTTAATTTTTCTATTTGTTTCTTTTGTTGCACTGATTCATAAGTATTTACAAGATTAAGATTTTATAATTTTCCTATTAGTTATGCCCGCCTGCAGTGAGATAGTTAGTAAGATTAGATTCTTGAATGTCTTATTCCTTTCTCCTACTAATTTATAACTTTGAAAATTGAGATCATTCATTGGAATTTTCAAATGCAAAGAATTTTTTTTTCTAAAGTTGAAATTTAATCCATCTTTTCTTATGAGCAAAAATTCAGTTCCTTTCTCTTTATAGTATGATCACGATTTCTATAATACAAATATGAATTTTTTGGATATTTTTTATTCTTATAGGATAAATCAATAATTGAACCGATAAAGATCGATAACCGACAAACCAATACCCGAAAACTGATATCTTATCAGTTTTGCTATCAGTTTAGCATATTTATATATCGATAACCGATATATAGAACCAATAATATTCACAACCGAACCGAATCAAACCGACCGATGTCCATCCATAATTTGTCGCAGGCTAAAAGTGATCTTTGACCTTAAAATTTCTTGTTCATTGGAAAATTTTAAAGTAATGGTATTAGAAGCCCAAAACAATCAAACAATTTGCCATGTCGTAGGAAAAAAAAGAGTTGTACTTCTATGTCTAGGTTATAGTCAAAAATTTGCTTTATTCATTGTGATATTGTACATCAACCAAATACACGATATAAGAAAAAAATATCGTACATCTATACTCTCGGTTAGGGGTGTCAATGGTTCGGTTCGGCTGATTATTTTATAAAATTTGTACCATACCAATTTTTCGGTTATTCTATTATATATAACCAAAATTAGACTTTTCGAAACCGTCCCAATCATGTCGGTTTCCCTTCGGTATCGGTACGATTCGGTTAATTTTCGGTATTTTTTTTAATATCATGTAAAATTCACCAGTAGAAGTAGAATTGTAATAACATATGTTCTTTTATAGGACTTAGCAAAACTCTCTAGACATTTTTACTGTTTAAAAGGGTGATGAATTAAAAAAAAAAAAAAAGAGGGCTAGAGTATAGATCCATCAACTATTCTACAACAGCGTAAAAGAAATCAAACAAAGGCAGAGAAAATATTAATCACACGAGTTGAACGATATACCAAACTGGGACTCAAGAATAAAGTCTATAGAAGATTAAATATTCAAAAAGATAAATCTTAATTATACGAAAGGAAACATATTCGATACATTGTAGTTTGTTACTCATAATCGCTAGAACACTTGTGTCTTTCTAATAAAGATACTTGAAATAAGTTAGTTTAAATAAAAGTAGCATAATAGGTTTTAGGAATTAGTATTTTGAGTTTAATTACTTGTTGGCTTGTAATAGTTTTCATAATTTCAAGGCTCAAAGAAATTTAATGCATTATTATTTTTAAACTTACTAAATAAATATATTTTCTACATGTAAAATTTATTCGGTACGGTTCGGTATTTTTTCGGTTTATTTTTATAAAATAAAAAATCTATCCTAATTATTGGTGCGGTTATATATTTATATAAAAACCTACGGTTTCTTAAAAAGAAATTTAAAAATCGATTTGGTGCGGTACGGTTCAGTCGGTTTAGTCGGTTTTGGAATATCCATTGACACTCATACTCTCGGTTATAGACAACTCTTTGATTTATTCATTATGATATTCGATAAACACATCTAATATGTTATTAATCCATATATGCACACTTAATCATCCACTATGATTCTTACAAAAGATTGTTATCAATCAAATGTGTCAGTATTTCTTTCTTACTAACTAGAGTTTATTAATCAATGTTGATTAAATAAATAAAAGTATCATACTTGAGTAGTTTAACAAATAGAAGAAACATTGAGTTATGGTACTCATTTTAACTTTTTATTATTCTGTTCATAGTTATTATTCTTAAAAGATATAAATTCGCCTCATGGGTCTATTTGCTTTTGGATGAGATCAACAACAACGATATTATATTCAGTATAGTTTCACAAGTGGGGTTTATGAAGGGTAGAATATCGCAGTCCTTACCCTTACCTTTAAGAAAACAGAGAGTTTATTTTCGATAGACTCTTGGCTCAAGAAAAATAAATGGATGGACATTAACAAGCAAACCAAATCTAACAACCGAAGTGAAAGTACCAACAGAACTAACACAAAGGAATACAAACAAAAAACCAAAACAAAGGTATTAACAAATAATAACAGAAGTCTATGGACACGAAATACACAAAAGACACTAAGAGATGTATCAAAGCTACTACTACAAATACGGACAATGCTCGGCTACCTAAGCCTTTACCTTTATTTGCAACCTCCGCACATTCGTCTCATCCATGATCATGTCCTCTGTAAGTTAGAGCAACACCATATCTCGCCTAATCACCTTTCCCCAATATTTTTTTAACCTACTTGTACCTCTCCGCTGGCCTTCCAATGCCAGCATCTCATATAGAGACGGATCTAGAATTTGAATCTTATGGGTTCCAAATATTTGGGCAAAATTAATACTTTAAGCAAGTGAGAAAGTTTTTTAATGTTGACTGGTCAGTATTTAAAAGAAAAAGAGAAACAAAAAGTGCCTAAGTGCCTATGGACCAACACTTGCTTATGGGCAGGGGTGACAACTTAGCCCAAACTCATCCAACCCGCCCAATCCGTCTAGAGATAAGTGGGTCCGGCTAAAAATATTTTAGCTCATGGGATAACTTTGGCTCTGCCCAAATTGATCGAATTTGGGTTGAGCCAAAGTTAACCCATTATTTTTTATAGCCCATTATGACTCATTAAGCAGCCCAAATACAACCTATGAAACTCAGCCAAAACAAAGTGATGTCAACCCAACTTATCTAGAAATATACTTAATTGCCCCAAATTTTTTTTCTTTTATTTTTCTGGACCACCCACCCACCTAACCCCATACCCCCAGGAAACCGCCTACAAAAAATGTTTACTTTTTTTTTGTATTTTTAATTTTCTGCACAATTTTTTTTGTTTTTCTGCACCACCCACCCACCTCTACCTTCCCTCCCCCGCTCAAACCCCCTAAAAAAATTTACTCTTTTTTTTTTAATTTCAATTAATTATTTTCTATTTTTTTATTTTTCTGCACCACCCCTCCCCCCACCACACACACACATGGCCGAACCATTTAAGTCTCGCCTCCCGCACTTTTCCCTCTTTTTCTAGATTATGTTGTGGAATAATTTTCACTTTTGTTTTCTTGAAGGAGAAAAGAGTTGCATGCAATATTGCTCATTAAATTGGTAGCTGAATTCATATGTCCTTTCACATATCTAGCTAGTTTAATTTATTTAATTCATGCAATGTTGTTCATTAAAGAGTTGCATGCAATATTGGTAGTTTAATTTATTTTAAATATAGCTCTGATACCATTTGTTAGGATAAAAAATAACAAGACGTCATGCAGAGGCTAGCAAAGTAAACCTTTGCGACGATAAATGAAATGACAAATAAAATATACTAAAAGAGGCATAAAATTATAATATGATCTGGTCAAGTGACCTACATATATATGCTTTACTAAAATAAAAGAGAAAAACACTTATAAGAGAATAAATTCTCTCCCTAAACAAAACTCTCGTGATGATTACTTTGTGGATGCTATCTTATTTTATTTTTTTGTATTTTTCTATGAATAAGAGATCCTCAATTTATAGAGGTTCTTTCAAGGAAAGAATATATTAAATACGAAAGAAATTATAGTTTTCTTATAGGAAAGTAAAACCAATTATGGTAATATTTTCACATTCCTTTAAAAGAAAAGTAAAACCAATTATGGTAATATTTTTATATTCCTTTAAAAGAAAAGTAAAACTCAATTGTGGTAAAAAAAAAAGGCAATACACTCTAATAAATCTCTCCTTTTTGGCCTGATTTTCTAACAAGATTTGATCCACCTCCGCTACAAGCATTATCTTCATCACTATTGCTTGACATGTTTTAAAAATTAAACTCTTGCGACTTAAAAGTATTGTGGCCCTTTAGGTTAAAAATGATTCATTTGGAAAGATTAAAAGTGAGTCATTTGCAGGGTTAAAAGTAAGTCATCTGTGGGGCTAAAAGTGAGTTTGGATTTAAAGATATAGTAGCAGAATTTAAAAATATAGTTGAACATTATCTTCACATGCAGTATTCCGAGTATTTTTTTTTGGATTAAAAAAAATCTCCAGTATCATCAAATTGGGTTGCTTAATCTAAATCAATCTTGAACTTGTCTTCAACCTCGCTTTGAACCATTAGCTCTGATACCACTAGCCCTGATACCAATTGTTGGGATCGTAAATAGCAAGGCATCATGCGAAAACTAGCAAAGTAAATTTTTATGAAAATAAATCAAATGACCAAAAATATATACTAAAAGACGCATAATATTATAATATGATTTGGTAAAGTAACTCTACATATGGAATAATAGTAGAGAGATATGGCGGATAAATATGATGCCACTTTTCCTGTTCTCTCTGCTTCTTCCTCTCGCCCTCGCCCCCCTCGCCGCCTGGCGGACGTCGAACCCAATTTGAATACCCCGGATGATGGGTTTGGACACTATGTGTTCCAAATAGAAGTTAAAACTCTTTACAAAGAAGAAATTGGTGGTACTCGCAGGCTAATCTATAAGTATTGCGATGCAAAACTTAAGTTTGATAAAAAAACCAAAAATTATATACCATGTAAGGCTACATTCTATCTCTCATTTGACAGAGCTATTGCAGCTTATGTTATTATGGTAGAGGCTATAAAAAAGAGTACTAATGTTGCTATCCCTCTGGGATATACCAAATTTCAAGGATTTGGTGTGCTGTTCGTTGAAAAGTTATACCCATCTGCTCATAACAAGCCCAAGCTTCTATGGAAGATGCTCAGGAGTAAGCATATATGCTTTAACAATTTTTTTACTGAGAAATTCAAAAAAATATTTTCGGCTATCAAGGCTATACATGACAGTGGGAATTATAATGGAGATGTTAAGAATGGGGTTATGTATCGAGACGATGGCACTGTAGTTCTGTTTAATATCAAATCGGATGGTTTCCCTTACGATGTCCAAGAGCATATAAAAATGATTTAAACTCCTTTTGGTCGCTGATGGAGCCTACTATTCAAATTCATAAAGATGAACTTCCGTGAATGTTGGACACGATTCCGTGACATGTTGCTCAACTACAAGCCATCATCAAATATAAAAGAGCATACCGAGTATTCTGAGTGGCTATTTGATTCTCCCATTTTTTGGAGCAATTCCACAAAAAAGATCTTTTTTGACACACTTTCAGCAACACTTAAATTGTATCATGCTAACTGTTACGCGGCGCCTTCCTGAGATTCCTTGGAAGGGCGACGTAAGGCTAAGCAACTGATGTCAGTGCAGTTGTTGTCCGCCAACTGAGGTCCCATCCATACGCTAGACTAGATTGTCAGTGTCGTACGGAAAAACCAATGTCAAGAGCAATTGAGAGAACATGAATGAGAATTGAGAATGAAAGAAAGCTTGATTGCATTAATGAAAGCTATTACATAAAGGCAACGCGGTGTCGAGGGGAGAGACACCAGTACAGAGAATTGTTTGCTTGCTAGAAAGTTTGATTGTTTGGTCCCCCTTAATAATGCTTAAAAAAATTAATCCAAAGCTACAAGACTAGACTTGATTAAGCTAGAGAAACATAATGGAAGTACATGGAATAAAACTACTCTATATTTACAATGAAAAAGACTTAGTTTGCTATAAGGCAGAAAACAGGTCCGTTGTCGGCAGCATAGTCTTTGGCATCAGGGTCTGCGCGCGCGGCGTTATCTGCGCGCGCGGCGCTGTTGGCATCTGCCTGCGGTTGGGCGCTGACGAGGGATATCGGTGGGGCGACAGAGGCACATGCGCGCTTGTCACTTGGCGCGACCAAGACCACGGGGCCGTCCGTGGCGCTAGGCATTGGAAGGCTTGCTAGGACGCCACGGGGCGCGCCCAAGGGGTCATGGGGCACGGCTGGAAAGCCGCCCATGACATTCTCCCCCACCTGAGTTGGCGACGTCCTCGGCGCCTTACTTGCAAGATAATCTTCAATTAGGCTCTTGTAGGCTTTGAGGTTTGTTCCCCTCTCCCAAGTGTTCTCCTCTGCATCACAGCCCTGCCATTTCACCAAGAACTCTTGGTGATCTTTCCTTGAGGCATGAATCACTCTATCATCAAGGATAGCTTCAACACGCCTTTTCCCGGTTGAATTGGGCCCTCGAATACTGGGTATTGTGAGCTGGCTCCTTGAAGGATCCTCCGTATCTTCTCGAAAAGGTTTCAGGAGGCTGACATGGAAGACAGGATGAATTTTCCACCAAGCTGGGGTATCCACCCGGTATGCAACTTTCCCAATACGCCTTTCAATGGACAAGGGTCCAATATATTTTTGCAATAAGCGAGGGTCATGGACCCCTGCAAATAAGTAACGTTTTGGAATTTTGACCATCACTTTGTCTCCTACTTGGTATTCAACAAAGCGACGATTCTGATCAGCATGCCTCTTCATCCGCTTTTGAGCCTTGACAAGATAGCTCCGCACTATCTCCAAATTTTGTTTCCACTCTTTAGAGAAGCTAGCAGCTCGAGGAGATTTAGACATATTTGGTGCGTTGACTGTGTGTGGGAGTAGCGGTTGCTGTCCGGTAACAATTTCAAAAGCACTTTTGTTTGTATTAGAGCTCTTTTGTGAATTGAAACACAGTTGAGCAGCATCCAGAAGCTTCACCCAATTCTTCTGCGATCCGGTTACAAAATGACGGAGATATTCCTCCAACATACCATTGAACCGCTCCGTCTGGCCATCAGATTGCGGATGAAAACTTGAGCTGTGATTCAGCTTCGACCCAAGACACTTAAAGAGTTGGGTCCAAAAGTTGCTAGTGAAGCGTGAGTCACGATCACTAACAATATCTTTGGGTAGGCCCCAATATTTGACGACATGAGAGAAGAAGAGTCGAGCTGTATCTTCTGCTGATATATATTGTGGGGCAGCAATAAAGGTAGCATATTTGGAAAACCGATCTACCACAACCAAGATAGTTGTTAGATCTCCGACCTTGGGCAATCCGGTGATGAAATCCAGGGAAACACTTTCCCAAGGTCTCTTTGGGACAGCTAGTGGTTCCAAGAGTCCCGCCTGTGTTAAGTGGTCTGACTTGTCCTTCTGGAATACTAGACAAGTCTTCACATACTGAGCAATGTCATCGGCCATTTGAGGCCAATAATATGCACGACGAAGTAACGCCATGGTGCATTCTTCACCGGGATGGCCGGCCCACAGAGTATCATGACATTCCTCCAGAAGAGTCCTTCGTAGATCTCCTCCTTTAGGAACATAAAGTCGGTTCCCTTTCACTTTCAGAAAACCATCTTCCATGTAGAACTGGCGAGTCTTGCCTTGTCCTACCAAATCAACCAAATACTGTGAAGCAGGATCTCTGATGAGTAGATCTTGTATCTGGTCCTTGATGGAGGTGGCTACCTCGCTCCCCCTTAGGGTGGCGAGTAAGCACACTGATGCTAGATCAGCTCTCCGACTGAGCGCATCAGCAACATGATTGGTCTTCCCACTTCGGTATTCCAGGTTGAAGTGGAATTCAGCTAGGAGTTCCTGCCACCTGGCCTGTCGACCATTCAACTTCGGCTGGGTCATGAAATGGCTAACAGCTGTGTTGTCTGTCTTGACCACGAACGGGGTTCCCAGCAGATAGTGCCTCCAGAGGCGCAAGCAGTGGACGACAGCCAATAATTCTTTCTCATGGGCGGCATAGCGCCGCTCTGCATCTTTTAGCTTCCGGCTCTCGTACGCCACAGGATGCCCTTCTTGTAGCAAGACGCCACCGAGGGCATAGTCAGATGCATCTGTTTGTACTTCGAATGGCTTGGCCAGATCAGGAAGGGCCAAGACGGGGCTACTAGACATAGCCGCTTTCAATGCGTTAAAGGCCTCCGCTCGCTTGGGTCCCCATTCCCAAGGCGTGACCTTCTTGAGGAGTTCTGTCAATGGTACTGCAATGAGGGAGTAGTTTTTCACGAATCGCCGATAGAAATTGCATAGACCAAGGAACGCCCTCAAGGCGTGGATATCCTTAGGTGGCGGCCAATCTGTGATTGCCTGAATCTTCTGCTGGTCCATCTTGATCCGCCCTTCCCCAATGACATGTCCGAGGAAGTCAATTTGCTTTTGAGCAAAGGAGCACTTAGATAGCTTCGCATATAGTTCATGCTCCCGCAATCGAGCTAGGACCTTCCGCAAGTGCATCAGGTGTTCCTCCAATGTTTGGCTATATACCACAATGCCATCCAAGTAGACCACCACAAATTCATCAATGCACTCTCGGAAGACTTGGTTCATCAAAGTGCAAAATGTAGCTGGGGCGTTAGTCAAGCCGAATGGCATAACCAGGAAATCGTACGACCCATATCTTGTCACACAGGTCGTCTTGTGCTCATCACCCTCTGCAATCCGAACTTGCCAATAACCTGTCTTCAGGTCTATTTTGGTGAACACCGTCGCACCACCCAGTCTATCGAACAAGTCTGCCATTAACGGAATAGGGTACTTGTTCTTCACAGTAATTTTGTTTAGAGCCCGATAGTCCACACAGAGTCGTAGACTACCATCATGTTTCTTTTGGAATAGCACAGGGGACCCGTATGGGGATTTGGAGGGCACGATAATCCCTGTGTCTAGCATTTCCGTCAATTGTCTCCGAAGCTCGGTGAGTTCGGGTTGTGACATTCTGTAAGGCGCCCGGGCAGGTGGCTTCGCGCCCGGCACCAGCTCAATTTCATGATCCACAGTGCGCCTAGGCGGTAGTCGCTTTGGCATGTCTTGTGGCATGACATCTTCAAACTCTAGTAGTAGCTCCTTCACGGGTTCAGGAATGGGACCCGAGGAGCATTCTACATCTTCGATGCAGAGGGTTGCCAGGAACGTAGGTTCGTTTCTTTTGACCCCCTTCTTCAACTGCAAGGCCGAGATGTTTTCAACGGCCATCTTCATGGGCATGCACGGGATAACGCAGGGCTTGGCCCCGTTTGCTCCCATCATCAGTAACATGTCAGCATACGGTACAGGCATGGTGTTGGTTTGCCTCAGGAATTCCAATCCAACTATCAACTCGAAGTCATCTATGATCACCACGCGCAAGTTGAATTTTCCTTCGTAAGGGCCAAGCTTCATCGGTACTTCTTTGGCTATTCCACCCACTGGCTGGGGAGGTGAGTTGATAGCCTTGACACGGCCTCTACCTTTCCCTACGACTAGACCAAGGCGCTCCACCTGAGTCGAGGCTAAGTAGTTGTGGGTAGCACCCGTGTCTACCATGGCCCGAATGGGCTTGCCATTCACCTTCATCTCAACGAACATTAAGGTCCTCTCGTGCTTAAGAGGAGTCTCATCATCCGCCTTCTTTTTCCCTTTCTTGGTGACGGGACATGGGTCCTTCTTCTTACGGATACCAGCACTAGTCTCTGCTAATGCCTCAGAAATGGAGCCAACAATTGCATTGAAGGCACCTACGGGTTCAGTCTGATCCGCATCGTCTGAATCGTCATCTGTCCCATCATCAAAAGTCTGATGGGCATTCATCTGTGCATGTGGGCACTCATTGTTCCAATGTGGTCCGCCACAATGACGGCACCCTGAAGGAGGCTTCCTCCCCCGATCATTGTTGTTAGATGCAGCACTGTTGCTGCCTGTGGAGGGAGCCTTAGGTTTGGTTGAGCTTCGATCTCCCCCACTTCTGCTAGGGCCACCATTGCTAGACTGGCCCCCTTTGAATCCCGCTCGGGTAGGCGGTTGAGGCCTATCCTTCCGGGCTTCCATTTGATAGTCCCCAAGGCATTCAGCTGCTTGGATCGCCTTGGGCAGGGTATCTACCCGTTGCCTTTGTAGCTCCATACGGGCATAAGGTTTCAGCCCTTCTAGGAAAGTGAAGAGCTTGTCTTTGTCCCCCATGTCGCGTATGCTTAGCATGAGCGCGGAGAATTCCCGCACGTAGTCCCGCACAGATTTGGTCTGACGGAGCTCCCGTAGCTTTCTCCTTGAATTGTATTCAACATTTTCGGGGAAGAATTGTAGGCGGATGGCTGCCTTCAGTTCTGCCCATGTTTCGAGAGCATCTTCACCGGCCTTGATGGCTTCGTATTTCACCCGCCACCAGAGTTTAGCATCACCCTGAAGATACATGGCAGCAGTTGCTACCTTCTTAGCTTCTTCTAGGCCCCCAACAACATCGAAATATTGTTCGACATCAAAGATGAAGTTCTCCACTTCCTTGGCATTCCTAGCTCCACTATATGGCTTTGGCTCAGGAATTTTCAGTTTTTGTGTCGCGGAAGTGGGGTTTGCAGCGCCCCCGATCTGGTTTCCACCGCCTCGCAGTAGGCCCTGTAAGGCAGCATTGACAACATTGAGCTTGTCTGTCAAGTCGTCAATAGTTTGTTGCATGGCAGTCACCCTATCTGCCTCTTGTGCCCTGTAAGCTAAATCCTCGGCACGCTCCTGTTGGAGTCCCTCGAATTTGCCAAAAATTTCGGCTGCCTCTGTGGCTGCCGTTTGCCGATCTCCCTCGGAGTCACGACTGATGTTTTCTATGTCAACTTCGGCCTGGAGCACCCTGCGGTCCAGGTCATCCAACCTTTGCCCTAGGCTGGTTCTTAGTTCAGGCACCGTATCCATGATGGGCAGTAATCCGTCAACCGTCTGTTCAAGGGCCGCAATGCGGTCCCCATGATTCACCATGGTCAGAAATGGTGGTAATGGCAATGCGTTCCCTCGTCCGATGTCGAGCCTAGGCTCTGATACCAACTGTTACGCGGCGCCTTCCTGAGATTCCTTGGAAGGGCGACGTAAGGCTAAGCAACTGATGTCAGTGCAGTTGCTGTCCGCCAACTGAGGTCCCCTCCGTACGCTAGACTAGATTGTCAGTGCCGTACGGGAAAACCAATGTCAAGAGAAATTGAGAGAACAGGAATGAGAATTGAGAATGAAAGAAAGCTTGATTGCATTAATGAAAGCTATTACAGAAAGGCAACGCGGTGTCGAGGGGGAGAGACACCAGTACAGAGAATTGTTTGCTTGCTAGAAAGTTTGATTGTTTGGTCCCCCTTAATAATGCTTAAAAAAAATAATCCAAAGCTACAAGACTAGACTTGATTAAGCTAGAGAAACATAATGGAAGTACATGGAATAAAACTACTCTATATTTACAATGAAAAAGACTTAGTTTGCTATAAGGCAGAAAACAGGTCCGTTGTCGGCATCATAGTCTTTGGCATGAGGGTCTGCGCGCGCGGCGCTGTTGGTATCTGCCTGCGGTTGGGCGCTGGCGAGGGATATCGGTGGGGCGACAGAGGCACATGCGCGCTTGTCACTTGGCGCGGCCAAGACCACGGGGCCGTCCGTGGCGCTAGGCATTGGAAGGCTTGCTAGGACGCCACGGGGCGCGCCCAAGGGGTCATGGGGCACGGCTGGAAAGCCGCCCATGACATAACTTGTGTAGTCCAGAAATCTTCAACATGGATTTGTATATTCCTAACTAGAGAACGAGAGCTGTTAATTAGGGTTGTGCACGGATCGTATCAGATCGGATTTAGCATATTTCGGTTCGAATTTCGGATTTCGGATTCTAGAAAATGCAATCCGAATCCGATCCGAATTAGATCGGATTGGATCGGATTTTAAAGTTTGGATCGGATCAGATATCGGATCGTATTATTATGCCTCAAAGTTAAACTAATATGTATATTTTCTTTGTAAAAGAGGCAATACATTAAGAAAAATTCATGTTTATGCAATTGTGAGAGTAATATGGTGCCAATATAGCTAAATCTAGCAATTATAAAGGTAATAACTTGGAGGTTGATGTAAATTAAAGTGTAGTATTTATACATGTCCTAATAATTTCGGATTTCGGATTGGATTGGATTAAAATATACCAATCCGAAATTTTAATAAACATAATCCGGAATCCGATCCAATCCGAAATCCGAAATTCAAAATTGAATGGATCGGTTCGGATTTCGGATATCCGATCCGAATGAATAGCCCTACTGTTAATGGGCAGCACACGTTAAAGAATTACTATAACTATATTCAGAATTATGAATGATACTCCAACAAATACACATATGGAATTATTGTGCTTGGTAGAAATTATTTAGCTCACCACGAATTTGCTGAGGGAGCTATTGTGGAGCTGGAGGCAGAATTTCCTAGCATTATAGCGACCCATATTATGAGTTAGCAACATGAGAAAATGCATTATCCTTTCGAAAAACCCCGTTCAAATATGAAAAGTTACATTTGAAATACGCTGAGAAAATCAGGGTGAATAATAAAGTCAGAGTTGAAGATCAGAAAATGATCATGCATCACATTAAGGAGCAAATGGGATTTTATTGTGCCTCCGCCCAAGAAGAAGAAGAGAAGGGGCTTAATTTTAAGGCTTAATTTGAGGTGGAGAAAAGGAAGATGAAAGTAGTGAAGAATTAGACCTCACTTGAAAAGATTTTCAGATTTATACTGAAACTCTTGATTTAGTAGGAATCTTTTGGTATTAGACATTTTGAAACTTATGCCAACTATTGAATTGTAATATCTATGCATTTGAGCAAGAACACGTTTTGTTTTTATGGATATTAATTACTAGCTTTCTGGATGATTTGGATTATTAATGTTATGAATAGTTTTATTTTGTGATTTAAAAAAAATATGGAATAATAGTATAATAACATCAACTAGCTGAAGATGGGCAAATTTATAAAGAGCAAAACCTGTCTTCATTTTTTTTACCCTATCAATAACCATCCTAGGTATTAAAACATCAAAAGCTACAAAAGATATAGTGTTTTTCAAGACATAAGCTACAATATGCTAACACTGGCGGCAAAATTAATAATACTAGATTTTAAATATTATCTGCTTTGAGGGTGTATCAAAAGCCCAGAATATTGCTCGCTCCTATCTTCAACTATTGATCAACTCAAATTAAGTACTCATCTAGAGTTGGGTCTACACAATAAAATCTCATTTGCTCCTTAATATAATACGTGATCACTTTATAAGCACCAGAGGTTTGATCAACGTATCACAAAATAGATGGATCTATATTTGTACGCCATGAGTTGATGGGATAATGCATATTTTCTTGTTGCCAACTCATAATATGAGTGAGTTATAATACTAAAAAATTTGGCCTCCAGTTCCAAAGTCAGATCATCAGCAAAAGAGTTGTGAGTTAAATATTTCTTCCAATCATAACAATTCCAAATGATTTGTTGTACCAATGCTTAGGATCTTTACCAGAATCTTGATTCCTACTTCTATATTTGTAGCAATTACATAATGAGGATCGATGAACGAAACTCCCTCTTCATTCAGGAATATAGGCATCCATATTGAAGATTCTGTCATCCACAAAATCAACCCTTGTAAGTATTTTGAAAGTGTCTCAAGGAAGAGACCTTTTATAGAATTGGTCTAGAATAGTGGAGAATCAAATAGCCAGTTACAATGCTCTTGAAACGTTGTCGCATCTGATAGACAGTCGTGCACCATGTCAAAAAATCATTGAACTAGAGGAGACAAGGGATCCAGACGTCCATACATATTCATAGTAGGATCGATCAGGGAGCAAAATGAGGTGAAATCTTTTTGTAAACGTGTAGCAAGGATGGCTCAAGGGGTTAGGCTAGCAAAGCCTTTGCTTTAGGCCCCCTAAATTTTGGGGCCCCAAAGTTATTTTTAGTTGTGAATTTACTATCTTATTTTCGGTTAGACTATATTAAAGTTTATAGAAAAAAGAAAAAAAAATACAAAATCCTTATAAGTTGGAGAAAAGGACTATTTATTTTTAACACTAGAAATATTTTAAAACTTTGAATTAAGATACTCAAATCTTCATATTGATAAATAATATTTTTTATAATAAGATCCAACATAACGAATTATAAATACGTGGCTAACATCTTATTAACTTGAATTTTCTTACCAATATAAATATTAATATTATATTTTATAAGATAACTACACAATAGACAAAAAGAAAGAAAGAAAAAAGAAACCAATGTAATATTAATACTATATTTTGCAAGATAACTATACAATAGAATAAAAAGAAAAAAAAACGAAAGTCCCTTATTAAAAGTTGGCTTTAGGCTACGAGTTTTATTGAGACGCCTTTGACGTGTAGTTTTACGGAGGACCTTCCATTTTAGATTACAAAGAACTACTCTGCCATCACGTCGATACATGACCCCGTTCTTAACATCTGCATGATATCCACCACTTTTGTGTATAACCTGGATACCCAAAAGTATTTGCTTGAAATTCTCTGTCTGAAGATTGTAAGGCATATAACCTTATTCTTGCGAGCCTTCCATAGAGACTCGGCCCTTTTACCGGGATTGGTAGATGCAGGGGCAATGGTAAAAGTATCAGATACATGACATAATATTTCAACAAACAAAACACAACTTCCTTCGAATCGGGTATAGCCAAGAGGCGCAGTAACATGAATACTCTTTTGCTGAGACTCTAGCATAGTACCATACGCTTGAACAATTTTCTCAAATGTGGCATAAAATGTAGCCGTACATTCTATAAAATCATTTGCTTTCCTATCAAACTTAAGTTTGGCTTCCTAATACTTCAATTTGGGATCATCAAAATTTAAGACAATATGCATAACTTTTATTTTGAATAAATAGCTTCCATACCCAGCATCCGGGGTATTCCACGAGGGTTTTAGCCTCACGAAGTTCGGGGGTGTGTGTGTGTGAGAGGAATAAGATGGGAGAGGGGGGAACTCGTCATCATCCATCGAGAGAGAAGGGATCGGGAAGTTCAGTATGAGTATCATTATTTTTAGATAATGTGTTCTAGTTTATCTAGCTTTATTAAATTGTTGCTTCTATTGACTGCATGCCTCGGGTATAATCTTTAATTAGCTGAAAATCTTTTACATTGGTATAATATCAAATTTTTGGATGTTTCAAATCGAGTTTAGTTGGGTGGGCAAAGATTGCCTTTTAGAGGTGTATGATCAAGCACGTTGTTGTATGTTTCATTAATTCTTTATCATTTTTCTCAGGTCAAATATGATTGTTATGAGTTTGTCTTTCGCTTTGAAATTCTTGACAAATAATCTATTTATCGGTAGGATGTTGTTGTTGGGATTTCGACGCAACAGAAACTATTATCGCAACACGTGCTCGTAAAAATGGGGAGATCCCCTTTCAAAGCAACATTTATTATATTGCATGTACACTTACTATGACAAGCCTATTTGGTTTGCAGCTTTGAAAGAGAAGGAATGATTTTGTTAGGGACCATGACATAGTTAAGGAAGCAAAAATATCCCTTTGCTAAACAAAAGGGTGAGTGTCTAAGGCCTATCTGAAGTGTAAGTATCATTGTTCGATATTTTTAGTTTTAATTTGTTTCTTAATTTGCGAATAGAATTTAAGATAATTTATAACATTTTGTTGTATGATATTGTAAAGATAAAAGATTTTAACAAAGTAAACGAGAACTTGAACAAGAAAGCAATAGAAAATTTGATTAAGCAACAACCTATAATTTTGGATGTTCCTTTTATTCCAAGTCTTAACGATCATCTCAGTGAAGTAAATTAATGTAACTTTCTTTTTCATTCTTTCAGCTATAACTGATACGATATATGTTTTGATTGTTTTTTTTTTTTTTTTTTTTTTTTTTTGCAGAAAGTATATATGGGCCCCACCAAGATAAAAATTGAAGCCATAAAGAAACTGATTGAAGAAGGTAAAAAAGAAGTCATGCATGTAATGATAATTGTTGGGTATGGTGTAGAAGATGGCGTGGACTTCTATTTGGTGAAAAATAACTGGGGAAAGGAATGAGGTCACAAGTATTTTTATCTTGGTATCTTTAATTTAGTTATAGTTGTATTTTGTTTGTTTATTTATTATTTTCTAAAAGAAAACCCAAAAAACTACAAAAAAAACAAAAAGCGAAAAAATAATTAGTAAAAAGGACCTATTTAGCAAAAAAGGGAAAAAATGTTAACTCTTCTAAGAGGGGACTGGGGGCAAACAATAAAAAGAAAACAAGGAATTGACTAAAAGGAGGGAATAAGGAAAGAATAAGAAAGGGATTGCTCGTTTTTCAAGGAAAACTATGGTTCTCCAACAGGATGGGACGGGACGTCATTTAACCAGGACTATGGCAGGACCGATTTTAACAGAACGGGATAAATTGGGAGAAACGGTAGGCCCATCCCATCCCGCTAACAAACGGGATGTGATGGGACGATTCGCGGGCCCTAAGTGGGCCTTTTTATTTTTTTATTATTTAAGCATTACATTTGGCAATGACTAGTTTTTTTATCAAGGACTAAGTTTTAAAAGTTTGCAACAACTAGTTTTTTGACTTATTTAATAAAAATTAAACACACAAATGAAATACGAAAATGGAACACGTAAAGTAAACACAAAAATTAAGCACTAAGATGATACACAAAAATTAAATATTAAAATTAGGAGATGAAATGAGTGCACCGTGATTAAATATTAAAACTTGAAGAAATTACCAAAAAATTGCTCCAAATATATGACGAATTAATTTGAAACTTGAAAGTTGCTCATAAAATTTGCCCAAATACTTAAAATGTAGTTGATTGTGAGAAAATTGAGAGAATAATATAAATAGAATATAAGAGATTTGAGAGAGAATAATTAATTTTTGTGAGAAAAATAAAGAAGGATGGAGATATTTATAATTAAAAATAGGGACAAAGTGTAATTTAATAAACTTAGAGGTTAAATTACAAGTTTGGAGGGGGAGGAGGCAAATGTGGCCGTTTACCGCTGTTGGGAACGGCTAAATTTGCAAACAAGGTTGTTGCCCAACGGCGCTATTTCAAAAAAAATTTGAAAATTCACTCAAGACAGGAGGGACAAACAGAACGGGACGGAATAAACGGGATGAAGTGGGCAGCCCATTCCGTCCCATGTAGTATTTAATATGGGCCATCTCATTTAGAACTAAGTGGGCCGGGCCGGGACGCCCGGTCAGTTGGACAGTCAATAAGGAAAACAAGTGAAAGGAGAGAGAGAAAGAGATGGAAGAGAGCTAAAAGAAGAGCCGAAAAAGTGGCACTGGTTTTCTTCTTCCCCAAGAGTCAGCCCTAATATCATATGCTAGCAGCTATGAAAACCATTCAAAAGCAGCTCGAAAATCTCCCATCCATAGCCATGTAACCCAGCTCCAAAATCCCATTTTATAGCCATAAAAATCTGCTCCAAACAGCCTAAAAACGCAGCTGAAACAGCTGCAAAAACAATCATAAAACTGCCCTAAATTCCAAGCTAAAACACCTCCTGAAGTATCCCTAAAACACCAGCAAAACAGCTCCAAAAACTAGCTGAAAGCAGCCCCAAAAACTACCCCGAAACCCATTAAAATCCAGTCAAGTCCCAACCTCGTTCCCCCGTTTTGCGTGAGGTTCTAGAGGTCCTGTTCAAGGTCCATTTCTGGTGAGGTTTTCGTTTATCCGAAATCCGTTTCCGTCGAGGCTGTTCGAACTCTGTCCGACATCATGTTCACCTTCGAGTTGTAGCCGGCACTTTCCCTCCGTAATTCAAACTTGGCGATTTTTTTTATCAATATAGTGAAGAAACTTTTTCACCTTAAAGGTCCGTTTCTTTCCATTTCAGTAATGTTTATTGCCATGCTCCAGTCACTCTTTGAATCGTAGTTCTTTGTTGACTTTATTTGGCATGAACTTTTTATCGTAATATTCTGTGTTTAGTTGTTTTCCACGATTAGTTGGTCTTTTAATTTTCATTATCAGTTGATTTGATTGTTGAGCATTTTGGGTTAAACGTATATTTTTTATTTTTATGAATCTAAAGTCATGTGTAGTAGTAGGAAGAGAGGTTGTTCGGACGGTGTCCGATCCAGATTCGGAAATACGGATCCAAGTATGGATATGGGTCTGAAGATACGGCTAAAAATAATTTAAATATCTAAAAATAGAATAATAAAATATGTCTAAATTATGAGAAATTATATGTGAAGAGCTTACAAGATATTCTGAGAAGGAGAAATATGATCAAAGAGGAGAATCCGGGAAGGAAATAAAAAGAAAAGAATTGACATAGAAATTTTTATATACTAGGTATTCCATTTTCTCAGATTTCATCCTAGCTTTCGTTTTTATTTCAGAAATGGTTATATTTGTCCCTAATTCTCTGTCAGTTTTGGTCAAAGTATCCAAAATCGATTGACCGGATCTAGTACGGATCCCACACCTATACCCCATCCCTGTCGTGTCGACACGGTGCAACACCAAAAATAAAGAGTCCGAGCAATTTAGGTAACAGTTTGTACATGTTAAAGCAAAGATGTCTGGGCCAGCACATTTTGTATATTTGGGTCGTGAGGGTTAATTAGATTTTAAGGGATTTTTTGTTTAATGAAGTATGTATTACTGAAAATGGCTAATGGACAGTGTAGTAGCCTGGTGAACTAGTAACGGGGCCTACCGATTAGTTGGTTTTAAAAGGCCAGTTGTACTACGATCAATTTTAATCTATCTGGGTCAAAATAGTTTCTGTCATGCCCAAATTAATAATAGCAAAACCTAACACATTTTCCACAAAGATTTTCTTAACTCTTGGGCTTACAAAAATCTTAAACTTTGGAAAGATAATTCATGAACATTGCTAGTTCCTCTAATTATGGGTATGATTTCTGTGGCATAGCTATGATACGTAACCCCAAGTTCAAGTGTACATTCGTGTCCCTTGGCCCTCAACTTCAAATAAATTAATAATAAGCATATTGTAAATCACAGTTGTGTTTCACGTGGCGTAATTTACAATAAGTCAAAACAATAAGTACACGACATCGTGACTTGTTTCAAATAAACTGCATAATTATTTAAAATATATGATTCAAAGTGGTGTAGAAGCGGGAATACTTAAAAGGCTCTAAAACATGTAATATTTTAAATAATTTAAGCCAAGTGTATTTAGTAAAGCGATTGTCCACGAAATCCGAGAGTGCCTCACACATTCTCTTGGGTTAACATAATTCCTTACCTGATCTTCTGTGTTTTGCAGACTTAAAACAGAGTTAATCTTCCTTGCAGCATGGAAACACATGGAAAACCGTTCCTATAGACAGCTAAACCGTTGCCATAAGGGTATTAGAACGGTTCACAGCCCGTTACATCAGTCCGCGTGCCAATAGAGCTATAGGAACAGTTCTTGTAACGGTTTGCGTCGCCGTTGCTACAGATGCGTCTATCGCAGCGATTTTTCCTTTCTCTGTTGGAACGATTATTCTCTCCAATTGGAACGGTTTAAAGCCGTTACTATATTATATATGCAACGGTTCCTAACCGTTACCATATTATCTAACGCGACACTTATGTAAGCTATTGTTACGGTTAGGTATGAATATACCAACGGTTTCTTTAATCTATTGTCACGGTTTTATTTGTATTGCTACGGTTTACTATGACAATAAAGGAAAAGGTATGGCAACAGTTTTAACTATCTATTGGAACGGTTTATCGGTCATTTAGGAACGGTTTATATTGTCTAATGGAACATTATTTGTGTCCTATTGCAACGGTTCTGGTAGGCTATTGTAACAGTTCAGTTAAAACAAAACTATAGCCCCTATTATAAATAAATATTTATACATTTAATAAATTATAATAACACTAGAATTTAAATAAATCACAAAATGAAACTATTAATAATATAAATAATCCATCAAGCTAATAATATTGATAAAGCAAACGTTACCCCAAGTGCATAAGTTTAATACATTTCAAAAGAGTAAGCTTCAAAATGTTGATAACAAAAGATTCCTAGAACTTTCATCTATAGCAATTCAAAATTCATCTCAAGTAAGATCTAGTTCTTCATTGCCATCATCTTCTATTTCGTGATCTACTCCACCTGCAAAAGAGGATAAATAAAGTCATTACCCTTCAAGAGAATCCGGTCTAAGATATCGTGTAAATAGTTCTTGTAGATTAGAGAACTAATAATTCAAGAGTTTTTGATGTTATCCCCTACTTCTGATTTGTGATTCATGTTGAATTTGGTGATATCACTATAAATATTTAGTATCAATTAGTCTTATGATACGCGCTTTATGCGTGTACCCATGTCAATGAGTATAGAACTTTTTAAACAGACGTATAAATATTATTAAACATTATATTTGTATGAAAAGAATAAAAATAAAAATACAAATCTCTAAAAATAATAAATCTTGATCTTTCCACCTCAATGCCCCAGACGTACGCCTGGTATGCACCAACGCCTTATGCATAAGCTCGTCCGAAAGCTTTTTTGCAATCGTCTGTAATTAGATTTGTATGTAGATCTTCAAAAATTCATTAACAATCCTCTAAGCAATCAAAAACTTTCTTTATTAATCGCATTTCAAGATTTGAGAATATAATATCGTGTCACAAAAGTGAATTTGATATTTGTCAGGTCTTGATTATTTATATTTTTATTCAAATTTTATTTTTTATGTTATTTCATTCGACAATAAATTATTTTATTTATGGTTTATGAAAGTTATTATATATTAGTTAGTATTAGTGAGTAAAATTTTATGAATATTCATTAATGTTTTTTTTAGTAATGAATTAGCGTATTGAATTATTTGTCAAATTATTAATAGCTTATTAGAAGCACACGATGGTCAAATATAATATGTAATTGTGAATTATTCCTCTAAGAGGAAATGTTGTTTTCTAATTTATTTAATTCTTAACTTGGTTGCCTCTCAAAACATATTAATAAAGGAGACATTAGTCTTTAATTTACTTTTTTTATTCAATTACTTCTAACCAAATTTATATAATGGAATAAAGTTATAGATAGTCAAAATATGGAATAAACTTTAATGGTAAAGTACTTTTTAAGAAAATAATTATATAAATTTGATATATAACAAAAATTTTAAATATTTAATTTGGAAGAAAACTGTACATTGATGGAATCTTAACATGCTTTACCAAATTTATAAATACACGTTCCTAGTTTGTAGGTCTAAAAAAGTAGGAACAAATTACTATAAATGAATTGTTCGATCTATACAAGGTCAAATTTTTTTGATTTAATGTCCTAAATTTTAGACTTATATGTAACCATTTAAATAAGGAAAACTTTAATAAGTAAAATTTTACTTGATTTAAAACTTCTAATTGTTAGGAGATAATTTAAATGACAATCTTGTCCAATATAAAATCAACGTTTAAGGGTAAAAAAGGCGAACGACATTTCGCTAAGGGCCTTCGTGCTTTTAATATAGTATAGATATAGATATATCTATATGCCTCCGTGCTTTTAATATAGTATAGATATAAATATAGATTAGTATGTTGTGGATATACACAGCTGTATATGTTGAGAAGGTTATTGAGGATATAAAAGCAGGTTTGGGGGGTTGGGGGGGGGGGGAGAAGAAAATTAAGTTCATGTAAACAAGAAAAGTTGGATCCTTATAGCATTACTCAGGATAAACATTTTGTCTGAATTATGAATAAGTAACAGGTCTAGTTCACTTAAAATTAAATATATGCAAAGTGTAAAAATTACTAGACTATCCTGACTTTGCGAGAAAGATAGAAGTGGTAGAAGCAGCAGCACAAGGAAGGAGGAGAAGAAATTCTGACTTTGAGGCCTTGAGGATAAAACTGAGTCATGAATCACTCCCGGGAAATCCAACATGCAGCAAAAAAGAAGAGCAGGTGAAAGAAGTAGGTACATGTTCTTTCATATAGATTATAGTCACCCACAGCTAAAGAAGTTTTTTCTCTTCTAAAGCATTTGGATTGAAAACAAGGAAAAGCTATGGACTGTTTGATATGCTACTGCATGATAAACAAAGTGTAAAAAAACGGGTTTGCAAAAGCTGTATCTAGAAATGGCCGACTATAGGCAATATTAACTGCTGTTAAGAAAAGTTAGGAAATCAGCTGGGAACTTGATACAGAGACTAGCTAGCTAGCTAAGGGAGAAGTTGGGTGCCAACCTACATTCCTTCACATAAAGTAAAACAAGAAGCAAGCAGAGAACAGGTCACAGGTCACGCAAAAAGAATGGATGTAATTACCTTGTGACGATCGAAGTTAAAATATTTAAGAAGATCCTTAAAGTGAGACTCCGAAACATCTACCGGCCTATTCTCCATTCGAAGCTCGTCATTCTCATTGGCTCGAAAGTGTTTTTCCTTCAACTGATTCTTATACTTTCTCCAAGCAGTACCAATTGATTCAAAAATCCATGTTTTCGCCTCGTCAGGAATATCATATTTTTCCTACAAATTTAGTGCAATTGGGTTAGTATAAAATAAAGAAAAAAGGAAATATCATCCACGTGTATGGCTTAAAGAAAGAATAAAACAAAGGCGTTTGAATAAGTCATATTACAATGGACAACCAATTCTAAATTTTAAAATAAATCGATTTGACACAACTACTTTTGTACTAATTCTAGAATTTTCCAATGAATATCAGTTCGAACTATAATCTGACTTGCAATTTTTTATTAAAAAAAGAATCTGACTTTAGGAACTGAGTGGAATTGTCCCTACCAGGAAGAAGCAATTCCTTCAAGAAGTTTTATTGAAATGTCATGATAACAAGATTAAGATGAGCTTTATGAATTTGAATTGCAGAATATTGACCAAAATTTCGGCACTCATCTTCAAATGTCTTTAACATAAGGAAGACTCTCGTTGAGGATAAATTTTTTCAGTACTTGCTTCGAATATATATGTATAATATTTCTAAAATTAATGCATAAATACAATTTTGTTACTATGTACTTTTGTATTTAAAGTGCATATTGTTGTAACGTTTTGGTGACGGTGGGATCCTTTCTTTTTTATGTATATTTTTAAAGTTGATACACAAACACATTTTTGTTGTACTTTTGTATAAAAGTATAAATCATTCTAATTTTAATACAACTATATTTTGTTTCTATTCATATAATGAATGTTGTTAATGTGGAATTAGTAATATAAAAAGTGTTGGAGCACGAGGGAAAAATATTTATCTTTGTGATTTAATCAACTTTTGCAATTAATTGCTTTATGTATATGCATGAAAATTTTATTCTCTTATCTCAAATATATTTACGAAGAAGATTAAGCATTTCATAATTTCATGTATTTGATCGCGCGAAGCGCGAATAAGTTGACTAGTCTTATATATAAAAGAGGAAAACAAGTGTTGACTTGGTGTCACACCTCCTTTTGGCGCGCCCACCCCGATGGATAAACGCACAAGGGAGTTTTTCCAATTTAAGTGACAATATTCGAAATGAGATTTGTTTATTTATTTCAGAGTCGCCACTTGGGATAGGTTTGGCTTTTGGTGTCCCAAGTCACCGGTTTATCTTGAATCCCAATTCGAGGAAAATATTCGACTTTCCAAATGAAGTCTGCGAACCAGAAATCTAAGTAAGGAATTATGTTGACCCGAGGGAAGGTGTTAGGCACCCCCGGATCCCGTGGTTCTAGCACGGTCGCTTAAATTGTTGTAATGGCTAAAATATCTGATTTTAATACATGTTCAAAACTATAGTGCAATTTTAATTATTTACCGCTTTATTATTATTTTTAAAGGAATTGCAACGTCGTGAAAACGCGTCTCGAACTACGTCGCAATCAATGCACCCGTGGTTGTTGACACATTTCGACTCCGTTAAGATTTGGATTTGGGTCACATAAATGTGCACCCGAGTTTAGGGAGATAACATTATTAAATATGCGCCTAAAGATACTAACGCATTATTATTTTGGGAAAGCCGCAAAATTCGCTAAACGACATGTCCCGAAATCTAAGCATTTAAAATAACCATCTATTAAGGGCCCCGCAATTTATGCATTTTATTTGGCGAAGCTCGTCTCATTTTATTAAAGGCCGATCCTAAAGTGACTACGATTTCTACTCTACCTCTTGTCTCTAATAATAAAAGCAATATCCTAATTGATAAATGAGTCGGATTGTACCATGTTAAACTATATATTGCAATCTTTAAATCAGGCCTCAAATCAGATTATTCCCTCATGGCCTATGTCATCAAAGCTTTAATCACAGTCAACTTTGTTATCAATCCCAAACAAGAAATACCCAACAACAAAATCATTCTAACAACATTACTCAAAAGTAATTCAATATCAATCTATGAGGACATTGCAAACACGAGCAATTAAACCCAAATAACAAGAAAAAAACAAAGTAAACATGATATATTCCATGAAAGTATAAACCAAATCTTCACAAATAATTAAAACAATAACATAAAGGATAAGGAAGAAACCGACCTTAAAAGAAGCTTTCTTTATATTTAGCCTTTGTTCGGAGGTACAAGTAAGCAACAGAAATGAGAAACTGAATGGAAAATCAACGAAACAACAACAACAGAAACAACGAGCAATATACTCGAAATCGCGGATCAGACTACGAACGGGATCGGAACCTCTTGGCCAAACACGAGCATCTCATTGCAACTCCGGTTTTGTTTCGATTTTTCTTCCTTTTGAAGTAAAATCTAATCAAAGTGAAAAATGGATATAACTCTCTAGTATTATGGTGTGATATTGTTCTCCGCGTTCGACGTGCGGGGTGAACCAAAAGCTGTAGTTGTGTCCCAGGTCGTCCTTGCTTTGCCTTGCGATGGCTTGGTCCATGACTAGTATGCTCGGACTCTCGGATTCGGTAAACGCAATGGGCATGGGGCCTTCATTGGCTCCTATTTGCCCAAAGAATGCTCCTTACGAATGACGGTCGTGCTCGTCTTGGACTTGGCGGTGCCCTTTGGGTCGGCCATGCTCATGCGATGCCGGCGTCAATAAGGAATGCTACCTGGTTGATCCTGCCAGTAGTCATATGCTTGTCTCAAAGATTAAGCCATGCATGTGTAATGTCATGGGCTGCTTTCCAGACATGCCCCATGACCCCTTGGCCGCGCCCCATGGCGGCCTAGCAAGCCTCACAATGCCTAGCGCCATGGTCGGCCCCGTGGTCTTGGCTGCGCCAAGTGACAAGCGCGCATGTGCCTCTGTCGCCCCACCGATGCCTCTCGCCAGCGCCCAAGGGCTGGCCAATGACAACAGCGCCGCGCGCCCTGACAATGCCGCGCGCGCAGATCCTGATGCCTCGCCAGCGCCCAGCTGCAGGCCCATTCCAGCAGCGCCTCGCGCACAGACCCTGATGCCAAGCACCAGTGCCCAGCCTCAGGCCAGCACATCAAGTGTCGCGCGCGCCCACAGCAACGCGCGCGCAGACCCGCAAGACAAAGATGCTGCCATCGGACTTAGTTTTTCCTTGTAATAATCTAAGTCCTTTTCATTGTAATCATAGACTAGTTTTCATCATTTTCATTTCAGTGTGCTTCTACAGCTTTATTAGGACTAGTCTTGTAATGTTGGTTTATTTTTTTTAAGCATTATTAAGGGGGACCAAACAATCAAACATTTCAATCAGCATTTTCTGGTGTCTCTCCCCCTCGACACCACATCATTGTAATCATCATTTTCAGTCATCAATAAAATCATCATCAGCATTCAAAACCCAATTCTCTCTCAAGCTTCCGCAATTTGCTTACGACATTGGTTTTCCCGCACGGCACTGACAATCTAGTCTAGCGTGCGGCGAGGACCTCATTGGCGGACAGCAACCGCACTGACATCGGTTGCTTAGCCTTACGTTGCCCTTCCAAAGATCATCAGGAAGGCGTTGCGTAACAGTTGGTATCAGAGCCTAGGCTCGACATCGGACGAGGGAACATTTGCCATCATCACCATTTCTGACCATGGTGAATCATGGGGAGCGTCTAGCATCCCTAGAAGAGACGGTTGACCGATTACGACCCATCGTAGAAACGGTGCCTGATCAAAGCAACAACCTAGTGCAAAGGTTGGACGACCTGGACCGCCGAATGCGGCAGGCCGAAAATGACATTGCAAACATCAGTCGTGACTCCGACGAGGACCGACAAACGGCAGCCATTGAAACTGCCAATATTCATGGCAAATTTGAGGACCTCCAACAGGAGCGTGCCGACGATTTAGCCCATCAGCAACATGAGGCAGACAGACTAACTGCCATGCAGCAAACCATAAACGACTTGACAGACAAGCTCAACGTTGTCAATGCTGCCTTACAGAGCCTACTTCGAGAAGGCAACCATCACATCAGGGGTGCAGCAGACCTCACCCCCATTCCACAAAAGCTTAAGATACCGGAGCCAAAGCCATACGACGGATCCCGGGATGCTAAAGAAGTGGAAAACTTCATCTTCGACATCGAACAATACTTCGATGCCGTGGGCCATTTGGAGGAATCCAAAAAGGTAGCGACTGCTGCCATGTATCTTCAGGGCGATGCCAAACTTTGGTGGCGGGTCAAACACGAAGCCATCAAGGCCGGTGAAGATACTCTTCAGACATGGGACGAATTGAAGGTAGCCATACGCCTGCAGTTCTTTCCCGAAAATGTGGAATACAATGCAAGGAGAAAGCTACGGGACCTCCGCCACACCAGATCAGTGAGGGAGTACGTGCGCGAATTCTCCGCACTCATGCTAAACATACGCGACATGGGGGACAAAGACAAACTCTTCGCATTCATAGAAGGTTTGAAACCTCATGCCCGTATGGAACTACAACGACAACGGGTAGACACCCTGCCCAAGGCCATTCAAGCTGCAGAATGCCTTGGCGACTATCATTTGGGAACTCAGAATGACAGGCCCCAGCCGTCTGTCCGAGGGGGATCCAACGGGCACCATCCCAGCAATGGTGGCCCAAGCAAAAGTGGGGGAGATCGGAGTGCATCCAAAACTAAGACTCCTCCCTCCAACAGCAACAGTGTTGCATCCATCAACAACAATCAGGGGAGAAAGCCTCCCTCAGAATGCCGTCATTGCGGCGGGGCACATTGGAACAATGAATGCCCAAACATCAAGGTCAATGCTCATCAGACTGTCGAGGATGAGACAGATGCATCAGACACATCTGAAGACAACCAGGTAGGCGCCTTCAATGCAATTGTTGGCTCTATCCCTCATGCCTTAGCGGGGACCAGTGCATGTCCTCCTAAGAAAACATCAGTCCCGATCACCAGGAAAGGGAAAGAAAAGATGGACGAAGGACCTCCTAAGCAAGCGAGGACCCTAATGTTCGTCGAATTGAAAGTGAACGGCAAGCCCCTTCACGCATTGATAGACACGGGTGCCACCCATAACTACTTGTCATCAACGCAAGTAGAGCGCCTAGGTCTTGTGGTACAAAAGAGCAAAGGCCGCGTCAAGGCTATCAACTCACCACCTCAGACATTGGGTGGAACAGCTACAAATGTCCCAGTGAAACTTGGCCCATACAAAGGAAGCATCGACCTGCGCATCGCAATCATAGATGACTTCGACATCATAGTGGGTTTAGAGTTCATGAGGCAAACCAACACCATTCCGGTACCATTTGCCAACATGCTCCTGATGATGGGAGAAAACGGGGCCAAGCCCTGCACCATACCATGCTTTCCCATAAAGATGGCCGCTGAAAACATCTCGGCCATGCAGTTGGAGAAGGTAGTCAACAGACATGAACCTCAGGTTCAGGCTACCCTTCGCAGCAACAATCAGTCATCATGTCATCGGCCTCAAAAGACTGGTGACGCTCATCATCGTGTGAAGACTTGTCAGCCATGCCACAAGGACAAGTCGGATCACTCATCACAGCCGGGACCCTCGCAGCCATCACATGTCCCTCAGAGACCATGGGAAAGTGTTTCCCTCAGATTCATCACGGGATTGCCCCAAGTCGGCAATCTTGCATCCATCATGGTTGTCATAGATCAGTTCTCAGACTATGCAACCTTCATAGCAGCCCCGCAAAATGCATCAGCGGAAGATACAGCTCGACTCTTCTTCTCGCACATTGTCAAACATTGGGGCCTGCCCAAACACATTGTTAGTAGGCGCGACTCACGCTTCACTAGCAACTTTTGGACCCATCTCTTCAGGTGCTTTGGGTCAACATTGAGTCACAACACAGACATCCATCCACCATCGGATGGCCAGACAGACCGGTTCGATGACATGCTGGAGGAATATCTCCGCAACTTCGCAACCGGATCACAGAAGCATTGGGTGAAGCTCCTGGATGCTGCTCAACTGTGTTTCAATTCTCAAAAGAGCCATCATACAAACAAGAGCCCTTTTGAAATTGTTACCGGACAGCAACCGCTTCTCCCGCAAACGGTGAATGCCTCAACCATGCCGAAATCTCCTCGAGCTGCCAACTTCTCGAGCGAATGGGAGCGCAACATGGAGATAGTGCGGAGCTATCTCATCAGGGCCCAAGAGCGGGCAAAAAGGTTCACCGAACAAAATCTTTGCTTTGCCCAACATCAACCAGGGGACAAAGTAATGCTATGCATCCCAAAGCGGTACTTGTTTGCAGAAAGGACCCATGACCCTCGGCTGCAACAAAAATACATCGGGCCCCTGCCCATTGAAAAACGCATTGGGAAGTCCACATACCAGGTCAAAACTCCATCCTGGTGGAAGATCCATCCAGTCTTCCATGTCAGCCGCATGAAATCATTGCTTCGCTACAACAGCAAGCTCAAACAACAGAGGGGCGCAGACCTCCCATCCAACAACCATCAGAATCATCATCATCATCATCATCATCATCATAAGGCTCCGAGGACGGCGCCAACTCAGGTGGGGGAGAATGTCATGGGCTGCTTTCCAGACATGCCCCATGACCCCTTGGCCGCGCCCCATGGCGGCCTAGCAAGCCTCACAATGCCTAGCGCCATGGTCGGCCCCGTGGTCTTGGCTGCGCCAAGTGACAAGCGCGCATGTGCCTCTGTCGCCCCACCGATGCCTCTCGCCAGCGCCCAAGGGCTGGCCAATGACAACAGCGCCGCGCGCCCTGACAATGCCGCGCGCGCAGATCCTGATGCCTCGCCAGCGCCCAGCTGCAGGCCCATTCCAGCAGCGCCTCGCGCACAGACCCTGATGCCAAGCACCAGTGCCCAGCCTCAGGCCAGCACATCAAGTGTCGCGCGCGCCCACAGCAACGCGCGCGCAGACCCGCAAGACAAAGATGCTGCCATCGGACTTAGTTTTTCCTTGTAATAATCTAAGTCCTTTTCATTGTAATCATAGACTAGTTTTCATCATTTTCATTTCAGTGTGCTTCTACAGCTTTATTAGGACTAGTCTTGTAATGTTGGTTTATTTTTTTTAAGCATTATTAAGGGGGACCAAACAATCAAACATTTCAATCAGCATTTTCTGGTGTCTCTCCCCCTCGACACCACATCATTGTAATCATCATTTTCAGTCATCAATAAAATCATCATCAGCATTCAAAACCCAATTCTCTCTCAAGCTTCCGCAATTGCCCACGACATTGGTTTTCCCGCACGGCACTGACAATCTAGTCTAGCGTGCGGCGAGGACCTCATTGGCGGACAGCAACCGCACTGACATCGGTTGCTTAGCCTTACGTTGCCCTTCCAAAGATCATCAGGAAGGCGTTGCGTAACAGTAAGTATGAACAAATTCAGACTGTGAAACTGCGAATGGCTCATTAAATCAGTTCTAAAAATGGATCTTTTGAATCCAAATGTTATTCTTTCCCCGCAACCGAGAATAAAAACACGATCCTATTTAATTAGTCCCACGTAAACAAAATAACTATTAAACTGAGAGTGGTAATTAAAACAAAACTATTTTTGGATATTTTTCAAGACTAAAATGACTACAAAACATTAATGAAACTATTTTTTTTTTGTAATTTTCGTTTTTATATAGAGATAAAATTATAAAGTACTATTTTTGTATTTTTAAGGATTAAAAAGACTACAAAATATTAATGAAATTATTTTTTGTAATTTTCGTTTTTATATAGAGATAAAAATATAAAGTACTATTTTTGTATTTTTAGAGTTTATGAGAAATACATGAACTAAAATTTATATATCCTTTTTTTGTAATTTTTCATTTTGTGACGAAAATAAAGTAAAGAAGTCAAAAATAGTTGAAATAGCTATATTAGGCCTAAATTAAATATTTACGCTAAAAATGTGAAATTCTCGGGGAGGGTCAAAAATCACACGTCTACAGCTGCCCCTCTTTGACTGGAAATACGAAGAGTTTTCCGACAAAGAACGACTAGACATGTTTTGACCCGACCCTTATTCGGAGAGACTAAAACTAAAGAAAAGGAAGGGAATGTGACCGAGCCCTGGTATCTGAGCTGCCTACATATCCTTGGCTATAAAGGAATCAAGCCACGTGTAGTTCGGAAGTGAGTGAGAATATGGAGTGTACCGAAGTGAAGAGCCGATCGAGGTGCCATTTTGTTGAGGTTCCGGTCCGTGGTCCTGTTATTACATCAAAATCAAAATGAAAAAAAAAACTAACTAAGCCCATCAGCTACTAGTTACAAAATTTCTATCTATAAGTCCTCTGAACCTTGGTCTCGAGTCTTGAATGGTGCTTCATGCAGACTTTAGATTTGAACCTTGACGCTGGTTAGCTGCAGGTGCCAACTCGTTCTTCTTTCTTCGGCTCTCCGGATCAGGACCAGCCTTGCAATGCTTGTGACCTAGGCCATGTCTTGAGCAACCCCATCTTTCATCAACTTCTGCATTTTTGGATTGACTTCTCGCCTTTCTCTTCTTTTTTTTTCTTCTATATTTTCTTTATTGTGACTAAATTCTGTCGACTTGAATTCTTGAGGCGAGCTTCTGCTACTTCTAACTTGGATTGAACGTTGGGGTTTTTTGTTGTAACCCTCCGCTCTCAGGGCGGATCCTACAACCAAAACAAACAAAACAAACAAAATTTCCTACACTTGTTTGCACTAGGAAGATTTGTGAGTCATTAGCAAAATTGTAAGCCACTGATACTACTGATGCAATGATAAGCGTAAACTAAAGACTAGACTAGGATGTGTGTCTCCTACGAGTAAAACCAAAAAACTTTGACTACCAAATGCGTCTGCTAAAATAGAACCTGAATGAAACAAACTAGGAAGTGCATCTCCTAGGGGTGAATTTAAATGACCAAGACTAAGAAGTGTGTCTCCTGGGGGTGAAAACTTCAGTGACTAAAACAAGGAAGTGCGTCTCCTATGATGAAAACAAACTTTTAGGAAGTGCATCTCCTATGGGTAAAAATAAACTTAGGAAGTGCGTCTCCTAGGGGTAAAGATAAACTTAGGAAGTGCATCTCCTATGGGCAAAATAAACTTAGGAAGTGCGTCTCCTATGGAAAAGATAAACTTAGGAAGTGCGTCTCCTAGGGGTAAAATAAACTTAGGAAGTGCGTCTCCTGGGGGAAAGATAAACTTAGAAAGTGCGTCTCCTAGGGGTAAAATAAACTTAGGAAGTGCATCTCCTATGGGTAAAAATAAACTTAGGAAGTGCTCCTAGGGGTAAAGATAAACTTAGGAAGTGTGTCTCCTATGGGTAAAATAAACTTAGGAAGTGCGTCTCCTAGGGGAAATATAAACTTAGGAAGTGCTTCTCCTAGGGGTAAAATAAACTTAGGAAGTGCTTCTCCTAGGGGAAAGATAAACTTAGGAAGTGCGTCTCATAGGATAAAATAAACTTAGGAAGTGCGTCTCCTATGCGTAAAAATAAACTTAGGAAGTGTGTCTCCTAGGGGTAAAGATAAACTTAAGAAGTGTGTCTCCTATGGGTAAAATAAACTTAGGAAGTGCGTCTCCTAGGAGTGAAAATAATCTTAGGAAGTGTGTATCCTATGGGTGAAACTTTAATTATTTTAAACTAGGAAGTGCGTTTATGAAGGAAATCTTAATTTAGGAAGTGAGTCTCCTATGCATGAAAATAAACTTAGGAAGTGCGTCTCCTAGGGGTAAAAATAAACTTAGGAAGTGTGTGTCCTAAGGGTAATAATAAACTTAGGAAGTGCGTCTCCTATGGGTAAAACTTTAATGATTTTAAACTAGGAAGTGAGTCTCATATGCATGAAATATTAATTTAGGAAGTGCGTCTCCTATGCATGAAAATAAACTTAGGAAGTGCATCTCCTATGGGTAAAAATAAACTTAGGAAGTGCGTCTCCTATGGGTAAAAATAAACTTAGGAAGTGCGTCTCCTATGGGTGAAACTTTAATGATTTTAAACTAGGAAGTGCGTCTCTTATGAATGAAATCTTAATTTAGGAAGTGCGTCTCATATGCGTGAACCATTTCCTTCTTCCTGAATTACCTTATTACAGAACTGCTTTCCTTAAAAACTCGTGTTGTCTTTCCTCGAAACTGCTGGGGATAACACTGCTGGGGAATTATTTACTTACCTGTTGGGGGATAATACTACTGGGGGAATCTCCTTTCTTCCTTTTTTTTTTCCAAAACTACTTCCTTCAAAACTTTTATTTTCTCTCAACATTGTTGGGGATAAAAATGTTATCAGCTGGGGATAACGCTGTCGAGGATAACACTGCTGGGGGATTTTGATTCCTTCAAAACTAGTGCTTCACTCTTCTGAAGGTTGCTGGGAATGACACTGGCCTTTTGCTTTTTTCGAGCACACGTTTCATCCTTTTGTTCTGTCCACTGGGGAACAACTTCCTTCATTAAAACTTGTTATGCTGGGGGTAACACTGGTTCAAAGACCACTTCCCTTGAGACTGATGTTATCTTTATTCTTCCCCAAATGGGTACCTGACTTCTAGAAAATTTTCTAAATGAAAGAAAAATTTTCTGCCCCAGTTTGATAATCTCCCTTGTGGCATGCATTTCCGTCATCAATGTCATTTCCTTTACCTGTTTCAAATCAAACAAAATTTGTTAGTTTAAAACGTGGTGGTTGGTTGTGATACTCCTACTGGGTATGGCTTTTCCCTTTCCCCTTCCCTGCTCTGCATTCCATTACACTATCAAAACTTGCTTGGGATGATATTATTTGCTGGGGATGATATTCCTGCTAGTCTTAGAACGACTTGCCCTGCTTTGCGTCGTTCGGCTATCTTGAAACTTGGGCGATAACTTCCGACCTTATTGTCGATTCCTTATTCACCAACCTCTCAACGTTGTTTTCCATCTGACCATGTATCTTATCCATGATAGCTGATTCCCCTTGAGGATTTTGCAATGTTTTGCTGATAAACCACATTCTTTGTTCATTCGTGTCACTGAAAACAACCTTTTCTGCTGGGGATATCCCTCTTCTTTTCTGGCATAGCTCGGAAACTGGCATTTCCACGACCTTTTAGTCTCATATGAATTTCCCAAATCATGCCCATTGCTCTCCGCGTTGTTCTTTCTTGATTTGTCCACGGGCCTTGGCCTTGAGGTCTATAACCTTTGATTTCGGCGGGGATATCCCTCTTGACACTCGTCCATCCTTTTGTCAATCTCCTTTTGCTGGGGATATCTTTCTTGACACTGGCCTCGCGCTTGTTCCTTCCTGACTTAGACCATTTGGATGTTCTAATCAGATCTGGTCTTGCATAATTGGAAAGTTGATGGCAGATTTTGAAGTCATTTCTCACTTGCTCTGACCAAACAGACTCTACTGGGGAATTTTTCTATGAAAGGAGAAAGATAAAAAAAAGGAACCGAATAAAAGACAAAGGAAAAAGATGACTCTTTAACAAGAGAAACTATAAATAAAAACCTATCAAACGCAGATACCGACTCTAATGGTCATGACATGCACATGTGGCCTATCCTCTGCCGTTAATCGTCTTTCAAGATCTTTATTTGGTGATTCCCCATCTTATTCTCAATCTTATTCGACTTGTAGTGCACGAAGGGTTTTCACTATAAGCCTCTCTCATTTTGTTTTTTCTCTCAGCTTTCATCGCCTTATGGTGCCCGTGAAGATCTTCACCGATAAGACTCTCTCATTTGTATTACTTTCTAGCTGGGGATTGGGGTGTTACCCATAAGACTCTCTTTTTATTTCTTTTCTGTTGGGGATCAGAGTTCTTTCTGCTGTGGATCAGAGTGTTATGTTCACCGGTAAGACTCTCATTTGTCTGACTTGGCATCTTTTGAAGACTGATCAGAAGGTCTTTCTTTGGACCGTAATGTGGGATTTTGGATAGGCTAGAAAGAAAGGGTATTAAAGGCTCAAAAACAAATCAATTTGGGGTTCAAAATTACAACCTTCGGAACCATATTTGTTTACAACAAGCGCAACCCTTGCCCCAGTTTCTTGCTTGGGGATTTTTTAATTTTTTGTTACACTATGACCGAGCCGTGAGGCGCCTACGTATCCTCTTTGAGGAATCAGGTCGAACGTAGTTCACAATTCCTTGTTGTGACTTTCTTTTGTTTTTGTTGTCATTTTTTTCCTTTTCTTTATATCTTTTTTTTTCTTTTTGTTGTTTTTGTTGTTTATTTTCTTTTTCTTTTCTTATCTTTTTATGTTTGTGTTTTTACTCTTTGCTACTTATTCCGAAAGAGGGGTATGAAAGAAAAAAAATAAGGCTCAAAGGGTTAATGAAGGATAAAGTGTTTGGATAGCCGAATAAAATACCTCCGTCATTCTAGTCTTCAAAACATGCCAAGTGCAAACAACACAATTAAACAAAGATTTGTAGCCTCTTCTGATTGTGCCAGACTTGATAACCATATACACACATTGGGCAACACTCTCATTCTCATTCCATGAACGACCCCCATGTCAACATGACCAACTCGCCTTTAACGGTTTCCTTTTTGTTTTACTCTCCCCAGTTTCACATGGTTCGGGCTTCAAGTGATCTCAAACTATTCCTATTTCCTTTAAGTGTCCCGATCACCTCCCAATGGTTTAATGATCAACTTTTAAGATTAGGCCAAAACTGTGTGCGCATGTCATGTCACTAGAATCAGTGTTTGAACAAAAGACACAACAAAAGGATAAAAGAACTAAACAAAGAAAATGACTGGAAATAATAAAAGACCGAAATTTGCATTAGACTAATGGTGGAACGGTTCGAATAACAAAGTAAGTAAAACAAACCAAAGTACACCATGAAACAAACCTGGACAAAACTAAATAAACCATTGTGGCAAAAATGGAAGGATAAGAGGGTTTGACACAAGACAATATCCAGATTACAACCCTAAGAATAATCCAGACAACAGAAATGACAACAAAATAAGCCATCAAAGATCCTCTTCGGCTGACCCAAAAATGGAGCGTCTTTCCAACTACCAAGCACGGCATCTTAGCCACTGAGCTCTATATCAACATTGTCAAGACCATCACCAACTTCAGTATCATCAACATCAGTCAACAAGTTCTCAAGAGGATTCACGTGCTCCCTGTCACTGTCATTGATCACAATTACCCCTTCCTGAATCATTCTTTCTATTTCCTTTTTCAAAGAACGACAGTCTTCAATGTTATGTCCTTGGACATTAGAGTGGTACATGCATCGTACAACAGGATCAAATCCTTTTGCATATGGGTCTGAAGTATAGCCAAGGAGCGGCTCAATCAGGCCAGAAAGCTTTAACTTTTCAAACAAGCTTGTGTAGGACTCCCCAATTGGCGTGAAACTATTTCTTTGCCTTTGGTCCCTTCCCTGACCTTGTTTTCTTGGTTTTTTGGGTGTTTGAAAATGTTGTGAAGGCACAAATGTATTATGTGGTGCTGGCGCTCGCCATAGGGAGTGACCTGGTGGTTGGACAGATGACCAGACATTGTTCGGAGGATAATACTAAACTGGATTATGTGGAGCTCGGGGATATGTTTGGGCATGATGGACAGAAAATTGTGGCTCTGGTGGGTAGTAAGGTTGTGGGGGTCTGGATTGGTAGTAGGGTGAAGGATCTCTAGATCTGGACCAAGTACCCGCTTCGACTGTTGCGACTTCTTCCCCATTCTTCTTCCCGAGCACACCTCCCGTGCCGCTCTGAATGGCCTGAGTTGTTGCCTTAATTGCCGAATAGCTCAGGATTTTGTTGGACTTAAGTCCCTCTTCGATCATACCGCCCATTTTCACCACCTCGTTGAAGGATTTGCCAACTGACGTCACCAAGTGACCAAAGTAAGTTGGCTCTAGAGTTTGCAGAAAGTAGTCTACCATTTCCCCTCTCTCATCGGAGGATCAACTCTGGCTGCCTGTTCTCTCCACCGGAACCCAAATTCCCGGAAGCTTTCCCCGGGATTTTTCTCAAGTTTCAGTAATGTGAGACGGTCTGGGACGATCTCAAGGTTGTACTGAAAGTGACCTGCGAATGCCTGTGCTAGATCGTCCCAGGTGTACCACCTGCTCGGATCCTGTCTTGTGTACCATTCTAGCGCAGAACCGCTCAGACTCTGCCCAAAGTAAGCTATCAGCAGCTCATCTTTACCACCTGCTCCTCTCATCTTGCTACAAAAGCCATCTTTACCACCTGCTCCTCTCGTCTTGCTACAAAAGCCCCGCAGATGTGCCATAGGATCGTCGTGCCCTTCGTATAGATCAAACTTTGGCATCTTAAACCCTGCCGACAATTGAACGTCAGGGAAATGGCATAGGTCCTTGTAGGCCATACTGACCTGGTTGCCTAACCCGTGCATATTCCTGAAGGATTGCTCCAGGCTTTTAAATTTTCGAAGCACTTCGTCCTGCTCTGGGCTCTTAGCCGGCTTTTCAATCTCTACCGGGACCTCAAAGTGGGGATAATAGGCATGTGGCTCGGGTGCTTTGAATGTAGGTTCGGGGGGGGGTAATATTGGTTATCGTGAGCCTGAAATAATGGCTCACTGGACAATCTTTGTAGCGTGGCTGGTGGGGGTGCCACGAAAATAGGAACATTTGGGGGAAGGTTCTGATTGAGTGGTGGAACTTGGGGATCATAGGCATTTCTTCCCTGATAGTAGTGGTGACTCGGGAAGCTTGTCGAAGGGCCGGGTGGAGGATATTCCGGCGTGTGTCCTGGTGGGAGAGTAGGAGTAACGGGTGGTTCAGGCCCCTTTTGTACCCTAGCCAAGGCTAGCTGCATTTCGTTCATCTCCAGTCTCATTTTTTCCATTGCCTCCTTCAGCATCTGACTTTCCGTCTTTTCCTCTTCAATACTGTTTTCTGAGTTAGTCATGCTTTTCGGTATAGGCCCTTTAGATCTTGTTTGATAATGGTATGGTGCCAGTACGTTCTAACAAACTAAATGTTTGAGATTGGAAAAACAACAAACTCATCAGCGTTAGAGTTTTAACACATATTGCAATTGCACGTTGGAATGCAATGTACCTAGGCAGTTTAACCATTTATATCATGTCTTTTTCTTTTTTCTTTTTTCTTTTTGCTTTTTTAGTTGTGGTCGAATCTTATGGAGATTGCCTACGTATCATGACCCCGCATGAATCAGACCTTGCGTAGTTCGGACCAATGCAAGGTAAACAAATATAATAAAACATATTTTGGAACTTTCAATTTTTCACAGTAAAACACACTTTGATTACAATGATTTAAAAAAAACTGACAAACTTAGACCGAACTAATAGACTCTGGTGAAAGACGAGATACAGACTTGAACATTAAACAAACCACATACTCTAATGAAAAGAAATTAAAAAACAGACTAACAGATTCCTTCCCCCATTTGCCACTTTCAACCAAATGGCTGTTTTTTGCAGACGTGGCCCCTGCCCAATTTTTCATGAATTTTGAGACCGAGGAGGATCTGTTTTATGACACTTTTACAAACTTGTCCGTTCTTTTACGAAAATAGCCTTTCAACAACTGAAAGATATTCTAAGGCTATCTCGGCAAGAACGGTTTAATACATTGCCGAAGCTGGCTCGGCTTATTTTGACCAACACATCCAAGCGACATGCACTTGCCCACTGACAATTTTTTCTTCTTATTTTTTTTCTTTTAAATTAAATTAAAAGACCTAGTATTGCAAATACGGCCTTTCAGCGCCTCGGGGACGAAGATTTTAAGGTTGTGTGGGTCAATCGGTCAAAATCTAAAAAAGATCCAAAGGTGGCTGTTTATACAAAGTCAGCCTTCCGGCGTCTCTTTCGGGAACATTCGGCTATTTTTGACAAAAATAGCATCACCAGACTTATTTATGACTCTTTCTCTTGTTTTTCAAAATAGGAAACCCGATATAGCAAACACGGCATTTCAACGCCTCGAGGACGTAAATTTTTAAGGCTGTGTGGATCAATCGGTCAAAATCTAAAAACAATGACCCAAAGGTGGTTGTTTATGCAAAGTCAACCTTCCGGCGTCCCTTTCGAGAACATTCGGCTATGTTTTGACAAAGCAGCGTCACCCGACATATTTATGACCTTTTCTTGTTTTTCAAAATAGAAAACTCAATATTTCAAACACGGCCTTTCAGCACCTCGGGGACGAATATTTTTAAGGCTGTGTGGGTCAACTGGACCAAATCTAAAAAAATGACCCAAAGGTGGCTGTTTGTGCAAAGTCAGCCTTCCGGCGTCCCTTTCGGGAACATTCGGCTATGTTTTGACAAAACAGCGTCACCCGACTTCTTTATGATGAAATTAAAATTTGACATATTTTTTTGGCTATTTTAGCAAAAGGGGAGGTTGGACCCGATGAGGGTTGCTTACGTATCTCACGCCCTGTGAGAATCAAACCATGTGTAGTTCGGGCAAATTAACTGAACTATTTTAAAACAGGACTTTTTTTTTATTTTCATTTTTGGCAGCAAATAACAAAATCACTTTCAAAGCACGACTCTTTTCATTTTCATTTTTGGCATTTTCATAAACAAATAAAAAAACTATGTTAAAAATAAGACTCTTTTTCATTTTTCATGGCAAGACAAACTATTTTCCTTTTCTATTTTTGAAAACAAGACAGAACAACGACTTTTTTTTTCCTATTTTTCCTTTGCTTTTAGTAAAACAAACTAATAAAACATTTTTTTTTTCATTTTCTCAAAATTTCGGCAGAGTTTCGACAGTATTTGGGCATTGGGGTTTTCAAAAATAAACAATTAACTCCCTAACCGCAATTTCTTTTTTTTTTCTTTTCCTCAATTTCACAATATTCTTGATATTCAAAAGCCGGTCAGCATGCGGGCGTGAGACAAATAAATACACGAAAAACAAATAGGATGCATCAGAATGGTCTTTTCATTTCAGGTTGCTAGTCCTAGACGGACCCAACCCATGTGTTGAGTCCCCTAAGTCAAATGCAACGTGATGCAAATAAGCGTTCCTACTAGGGATCCGGCATGAAGTCATGTTATTCTATGTTCAAAACCTGGGTCGGTGTTCTAGACTGTGTGCCCGAGCTGAAGACTCGAGTCGAGGAGGGGAAAACTTTCCGGGAACCAAAAGGCCATCCGGCTTAGTAACTTATCTGAGCCTCTTTCTTATTTCAAGGTATGACACTAACAGAATAGGGAGTCTCAACCAGTAAGCACATCCCTGGAGGTGAAGAGAGAAGGGTGTCGGCACAATTTATATACAGTGCAGATAATATCAAAGCGGTAACATATAGCACGTTCAACACAGAGCATGTAGGAAAATCATATATAACCAAATACAACAATTTATCTAAGCTTGAATTCTGAACCCTGAACAAAACATTCTGGGTTCTTGTCCCCAACGGAGTCGCCAGAGCTGTCACACCTCCTTTTGGCGCGCCCACCCCGAAGGATAAACGCACAAGGGAGTTTTTCCAATTTAAGTGACAATATTCGAAATGGGATTTGTTTATTTATTTCAGAGTCACCACTTGGGATAGGTTTGGCTTTTGGTGTCCCAAGTCACCGGTTTATCTTGAATCCCAATTCGAGGAAAATATTCGACTTTCCAAATGAAGTCTGCGAACCAGAAAATCTAAATAAGGAATTCTGTTGACCCGAGGGAAGGTGTTAGGCACCCCCGGATCCCGTGGTTCTAGCACGGTCGCTTAAATTGTTGTAATGACTAAAATATATGATTTTAATACATGTTCAAAACTATAGTGCAATTTTAATTATTTACCGCTTTATTATTTTTTTTAAAGGAATTACAACGTCGTGAAAACGCGTCTCAAACTACGTCGCAATCAATGCACCCGTGGTTGTTGATACATTTCGACTCCGTTAAGATTTGGATTTGGGTCACATAAATGTGCACCCGAGTTTAGAGAGATAACATTATTAAATACGCGCCTAATGATACTAACCCGTTATTATTTTGGGAAGGCCGCAAAATTCACTAAATGGCATGTCCCGAAATCTAAGCATTTAAAATAACCATCTATTGAGGGCCCCGCAATTTATGCATTTTATTTGGCGAGACTCGTCTCATTTTATTAAAGGTCGATCCTAAAGTGACTATGATTTCTACTCTACCTCTTGTCTCTAATAATAAAAGCAATATCCTAATTGATAAATGAGTCGGATTGTACCATGTTAAACTATATATTGCAATCTTTAAATCAGGTCTCAAATCAGATTATTCCCTCATGGCCTATGTCATCAAAGCTTTAATCACAGTCAACTTTGTTATCAATCCCAAACAAGAAATACCCAAAAACAAAATCATTCTAACAACATTACTCAAAAGTAATTCAATATCAATCTATAAGGACATTGCAAACACGAGCAATTAAACCCAAATAACAAGAAAAAGCAAAGTAAACATGATATATTCCATGAAAGTATAAACCAAATCTTCACAAATAATTAAAACAATAACATAAAGGATAAGGAAGAAACCGACCTTAAAAGAAGTTTTCTTTATATTTAGCATTTGTTCGGAGGTACAAGGAAGCAACAGAAATGAGAAACTGAATGGAAAATCAAAGAAATAACAACAACAGAAACAACGAGCAATATGGTGTGAGATTGTTCTCCATATTTATGAGTGTTTGTGTGGCAGAGAATTCTATAGAATGAGGGGGTCTACGCCATTTTTAGTTCTTTCTGCCGTTGTATATTCCTTGTATGCAGAATGTATATCGTCTATATCCTATGTATATTCAGTGTATACCGCCCCCTTTTAGCTCTAAAGGCTAACTTTCTATCCTCTTTTTTTCTCTCTTTGGTGATGGATTTGAGGTGATTTTATGTCTCTTTTTGGGGTGGCCGAAAATGGAGACATGACTGTCACTTTTTTTTGCTTTTCATCCCTTTTGTGTGTTGTTTTTTGTGTGTTTGTGGAGTGTGAGTTGAAAAGTGTAGAGAGTGTGTGTGTTCATGTGCTAGCATGTGTTGGCATATGTTAGCGTGTGTTTTCATGTGTGTCTCGACTGAAAATGTTTTGGGCTATGTCCGAAAATTAGGCCTAAAAATGGATCTTTTGAATCCAAATGTTATTCTTTCCCCGTAACCGAGAATAAAAACACGATCCTATTTAATTAGTCCCACGTAAACAAAATAACTATTAAACTGAGAGTGATAATTAAAACAAAACTATTTTTGGATATTTTTCAAGATTAAAATGACTACAAAACATTAATGAAACTATTTTTTTTTTGTAATTTTCTTTTTTATATAGAGATAAAAATATGAAGTACTATTTTTGTATTTTTAAGGATTAAAAAGACTACAAAATATTAATGAAATTATTTTTTGTAATTTTCGTTTTTATATAGAGATAAGAATATAAAGTACTATTTTTGTATTTTTAGAGTTTATGAGAAATACATGAACTAAATTTATATATCCTTTTTTTTGTAATTTTTCATTTTTGTGACGAAAATAAAGTAAAGAAGTCAAAAATAGTTGAAATAGCTATATTAGGCCTAAATTAAATATTTACGCTAAAAATGTGAAAATTCTCGGGGAGGGTCAAAAATCACACGTCTACACTTGGCACCTCTCTTTGGCCAAGGAATCTATTTATCTTCGCTCTCCTTTTTTTGGCTCTTTCTCTCTTTCCTGTAATTATGTATTTTGTAACCGACTCTAATAATCAATTACACATAACTATGCCTGAAACTTTGTCACACAAATAATAGCTGAAACGTCTGAACAATGAAAAGGTGTATAGTAACGGTTCTTCTCTTATACAAATTGGTTGTATGTCATTCATCTTCCTAATTGTCAATCCTTTTTTTGCTTCTTTCCTCAAAAACCTCTCCGATAATATTTGCTTACACTCCGGTTGACATTAACAAAATTCATAGAGGATACCAACTAATTATTCAATGGTGATAAAGTGTTCTCTTTCTTTTCCTGTCAAGAGATCGAGTAGTGAGTGGATGTAAATTTATACACTCCTAATTAATCTCAAATTCCAACACAACAACCTTATGGAGGTCCCGACAGAGCTGCAGATTGCTAGTTAGTGAGTAAAATGTGTCTAGACGATGAATTTCAAGTGGCCAAATTAAGCAGCATAAAATTCAAGGCTTCGCATCTATTTGCAAGTGATCTATCATGTTTTTCCCGTTCTTAAAATTTTAGTTTGGAGGTAGGGGGCTTGGGAGAAATGGGGATGTCACTGAAAACCTTGAATTGCATATGTGCTAGAGGGTATGCAGTGCAGAAAGACTATATTACATTGGCCATTATTTCCAGCATCAGTTTAATTTGGGAATATCTATTTTCTTTTGTAGTACTTTGTTTGTTTAGAACTATTTAGTACAGTATCTTATTATTACATGCATGAAAATATATGAAAAGCTTCTTATGCTTTCTCTTTGCTCTCTCGCGTTCTCTTCTCTAATTAATGGAGATTTTTGCATTTTTCCATTAAGTCTTGACATGGTATAAAAGCTAGGAGGATCAATTTTGCTCCTTTTTCTCCGTTCGTTGTTTGACTAACGGTTTTTTACCCCTTCTTGAAACTTTAATAGAGTTAAATTTTTTGTTGTTGTCGACTTTTTATTTTGGTTCAATATTGAGAGAGTTGGTTCATGCGGGGGTGATCTTGATTCGACTTGTGCGTGTGGCTTTGGTTGTAATGTAAGATTTAGATTCATGTATTTTTTTCTTATGATGGTAGTTTTTGAGTCAGCTTACGGACACCTTGACAATTTCATTGTGCTGCCTCCCACAATCATAGATACTAAATAACTCTACTCACCAAAGCTTAGACAGTGTTTTGCACATAATTTTGGAGACAATAGTTTTGTTTTCCTTTTTTTCTTTTACTTTTTTTTTGGGCACAAGTAATTGGTATTGCAAAAACAGAATCCACAATTGAGTATAGCACGAGTTAATGAGTATTTTCTTTAAACTTGTGTTTTTTTAGGTAGCTGTCACACCTCCTTTTTCACCCGCGCCACCTCAAAGGGACGCGGAAGGGAGTTTTTCCAATTAAAGGACAATCGAAACGGGATTTATTTATTTATTTCAGAGTCACCACTTGGGAGATTTATGGTGTCCCAAGTCACCAGTTGAATCCCGAATCGAGGAAAAGAATGACTCTGTTTAACAGTCTGCGCACCAGAAATCCGGATAAGGAATTCTGTTAACCCGGGAAAAAGGTGTTAGGCATTCCCGATTTCGTAGTTCTAGCACGGTCGCTCAACTGTCATATTCGGCTTGATTATCTGATTTAATACATGTTGAACCTATGTGCGAATTTTAACTTTTAACCGCTTTTATCATTATTATTATTATTTTTATCAAGAATTGCAACATCGTGGAAATACATCTCGAACCACGTCACATCAATGCACCCGTGGTTGTTGGCACATTTCAACTCTGTTGAGATTTGGATTTGGGTCACATAAATGTGCACCCGAGTTTAAGAAGATAACAATATTAAATACGCGCCTAAAGACTAACGCGTTGTTATTTTGAGAAAAGCCGTAAAGTTTGTTATGCGGCCTGTCTCGAAATCTAAGCATTCGAAATAACTATCCGTTGAGGACCCCGCAATTTGTGTATTCTTGTTTGTCGAGCCTCGTCTCATTCATTATTTTTTAAAGGAATTTGCAATGTCATGGACATGTATCTCGACCCCCTTAAATCACAATCAATGCACCCGTGGTTAGCGACACATTTCGACTCCGTTGAGATTTGGATTTGGGTCACATAAATGCGCACCCGAGTTCAAGAAGATAACATTATTAAATACGCGCCTAAAGCGACTAGCGTATCATTATTTTGGGTAGGGCCGTGAAATTTGCTAAACGGCCCGTCCCGGAATCTAAGTATTTAATACATACATTTAACGAGGGCCCCGCCATTTATGTGTTTATCCAACGAGGCTCATCTCATTTATTTTAAAAGGACAATCCTAAAGTGACTACATTTTATTAAGTTTGTCTCTAAAATAAAGTCTCCGAATTAATTACATGCTTTTAAAAAAGGGACGTGACTTATTAGTTATTAGTCTAAGACAAATGCAAATGGGAAATTGTAATCGAGCTTGTACAAAGAGAGATTGTTTAGTTCCTTATTCTATTAGTTAATAACACTAAAGTTGAGATTATGAATAGAACGCGAGATTGACACCCGATAATATCAAAACAAACCAACTATTCTTTGATTAATTTAAACTAACATTATTAGATGACTTGGACTATTGGAATTGACTATGTGGGAGACAAAACCATTTTTCTTTTCTTACTCTTTTTACGACTTGTCGAAGAAATGCGTCAATGCTTAAAAACCGACATTAGGCTAACTTCAATCACTAACATTCGAGAATATTAGTTACTAGCATTATTCACATGTTTGTAGAAATAGATTCAACAGTCCAGTTTATGCATTCGGCAGGCATTTGCACGATATTAATGAATGAGATATCCTAATATACAAATCAGTAGAAAAACTAGATCAGACTTAAAGCTTCAAATCTTCATGTATATTCATGCTTATGTTTTCGGCTTACAAGTGACCAAGGTTACAGTTGTGTACCTGGAAATGGCAATACAAGAAAATGAAAGAGCAGTCAGCAACAGTAACAACACGGCAAGACAACAGCAACCCAACAGCAGCAATTCAAACCAGATTCGAGGCCCGGAAAAATTTGAAGAAAACCAAACAAGCTCAATAGAACAAACACAAAAGTTTGTAAAAAGACTAAACAACAACAACCCATATCACCACAAACAGACTCAACCACGCGTGTATTAAACCCGAAACTAAACTCGTCTCTCACTTTGTTTTTGTTTTCTCTTTTTCAACTCTCCAACACTCTCTTGAGATTTTCAGAATGTCCTCCTCTCCAAAAAAATCCTCTCTCAAAACCTATCTCCTCCAAACTATGCCCCCTTGTGTCAAAATGACTCTTATTTATAGCAAGACTCTTGTCTTGAACCGCTAACCCGAAATATTTTTTCATAATTGCATGTTTTGTTCCCCACTACCCTATGTCTTCTTTATTTTAAAACCCTTGTCCCTTATGCCTACATGTTTGGTCCCCCACTATATTAAACAACTACATTATTCCCCACTATCTTGTGTCTTGTCCCCCATTATATTAAATAAATATACCACCTCCCCACTAACTTATGTCTTGTCCCTCATTATATTAAATAAATATATTACCTCCCCACTAACTAATGTCTTGTCCCCCACCATGTACTATTTTAATATTGTTAATGCCTAGTGGACAGAGCACTCAGATTAAATAATTGTTCAAATTTTCAATTCCAAAAATACCCCTCCGACCTTACTGAAATTACCATTTTACCCCTGAAAGTACTGCAATTTACCAATCTACCCCCATCAGCTATAACCAATTCACCTAATCAATTCCAACCAAAATACAGCAAATATAACCAATTCCTAAACAAATTCAATCAACAAATCCCATGAACACAGATTGAATCATACAACATCAGATTAATGAGAATAAGTTAACCATATTGGGAACCAATCCTGGTTAACTTAGACAAAAATGAATGAGCAAGGAGACAACAATATTAACAACAAAAGTAAACTGAAACAACATGAATCACAATTAACTGAATCGAAATGCAAACTAAAATCATATGATGAACAACCAAGAACAGGAAACCAAACAATACACAAAACGAAACCATTTGAACCAATAGCAATAATAAACATTTATGGGAATAGCCACAGTTTTATACAAGACTGATTGAACTTCCTAACTTGAAATATGCAACGGTACAAAGAAGAAGAAAAATCAGAATAAACCAAACATTTAATTTTGCACAGAACGAGAATTGAGCAGAAGATGAACGAAAGCTAACAACAACACAAAATAGACCGGAATCGTACCATATTAAAGGGATTGGGTTTGAATGGCAACCTCGACGCACTGCAACTCGACGACCTCGACTGTGTATGAACTGTTTCGACAACCTCGACCAAAGCTCGAACAAACGAGATGGTTGGGTCTCATTTTGGACTGGAGGCGTCGGGCTCCGGCGACCCTACTGGACGACGACATATTGTCGTGGTGGAGCTGGGTGTTGAAGGAGACATCGAGGAGTGGGGTGTGGCTGTTGTTCGCTGGACGAAGCAGAAGCCGATGGGGAGCTTCTGTGAGTGGCTGTTGTGAGTGGTCGTTTGGGTGGAGAAGATGAAGCAACCCCAACGTCCATGGTTGGAGCTCGACGAAGCAAGAGCTGGGTGATGGTGGTCTTTTGAAGACGAAGCAGAAGGCGAGGTGCTAGGGTGCTGGTCGTCGCCACTGGTCGACGAGGAAGGCAGCCATGGGAGCTCGAGCTCGAGCTCGACGACGAAGAAGAAAGCAGCCTGCTTGGCTTTTATTTGGAGTTGTTGTGCAGGGTTATGGGCGACGGGGACGAGAGCTAGGAAGGTTTGTTGGCGGAGCTGCTGGTCGTTTGGAGACGACGAAACGCACGCATCGAAACTGCGCGCAGCAACTCACGTCGACGAACTTGTGGTTGTCCATGGCGGGGCTGTGCGACGTGGTCGTGGTGTTGGTCTAGTGGTCGTGAGGACTGTGCGTTCGAGCTGGAGATGGTGAAGGAGAAGAGGAGGCAGCCATGGTTGGGGAGCTTAGGGGGGTTGTTCATGGTGAGGGTGAAGAGAAAGAGAGGGAGGGGGCGGATGGGTTTAGGTTTAGGTTTAGAAAATGAAATGAAGATTAGGAGGGGTTAGGTCATTTGGGGTTGTGGGGCGGACCGGGTCGGGTCGACCCGGTGGGTCTTTGGGTTGGATAAGGGGTTATTTAGTTTGGATAGAGGTGTTTTGGGCCTAGGTTCAAAATTGAAGAAGAGTCCTAATTCCGATTTTTCTTTATTTTTTTGCTCTCTTTCTTTTACTTTCTAATTAATAAAACTAAAATTAAATTATAAAAACCAAAAATTATCTTAAAATACTAATTAAACTTCTAATAATAATTATCACCCAAAATTAAGCATCAATAAAATAAAATCACACAATTTGGACATTAAATGCTAAAAATACAAAAGATGCCTATTTTTGTAATTTTCATTCTTGTAAAACAAACTTAATTACTAATAATTGTAAACTTAAATCCTAAACGCAAATGCGACGTATTTTTGTATTTTTTATTAATTTATAAAATAAACATGCGCGGACAAATGCAAACAATACAAGAAAAATAACACAAAACTCACAACAATTGCAAACAAACAAAAATTGTTTTATTTTTTGGAATTTTGGGAGTAATTCTTATATAGGGCAAAAATCACGTGCTTACAGCTGCCCCTCTTTGCCCGAAGACACAAAGAGTTTTCGTGCAAAGATAAAGTGAGCGATTTTTGCCCATCGGAGTACTCCGTGTGAAGCATTTTTTTGAAAAAGATTTAACCGAACCTTTGCTTCAAAGGTTTCCTACATATCCCTGGCTAGAAGGGAATCAGGTTAATGTAGTTCGGGAAGTTTTGGTAGCTGGGACTACCATGTGACTGCAATGTCACTGTTGTTGCATGCCGTTATTAATGCTTGTCGACCACCTTATTACACCATGCTGAAAGAAAACAAGAAGCTATACTAAACTATAGTTTATGAATTACAAAATCTTATCTAGATCATGCTCTTGTGTCTCTTGTTGCTTTGATGTCTTAGTGACTCCTCTGGTATTTCTTTACTTCCTCTTTGTCTTGTATTCTCTCTTGATTGCCTGCCTCGAACTGCTTATGTCCTTCTCGGGAGCTTCGCATTATTTTTCCATTGAATCTTGAACTGCCTTCCTTTGCTGGGGATTTTTGTTGTTTCCTGGTGGGGATTTCGGTTGTATCCCTCTGCTTTACTGATTTGAAATGTATTCCTCTATTATATGGGCAGGCCCCCAACTTCAGCCAACATCCTTGAAAATAAAGCGCCATTCTGTTCTTCAGGGGGGCTCCTGACCTCATCAACAACTTTGAAAATAAATCGCCTTTCCTCTCTTCAGGCGGTCTCCTGACCTCAAAAACAACTTTAAAAATAAATCGCCTTTCCTCTCTTCAGGCGGGCTCCTGACCTCATCAACAACTTTGAAAATAAATCGCCATTCTTTTCTTTAGGCAGGCGAGATTTCAACAACAACTTTGAAAATAAATTGCCATTCCTCTCTTCAGGCGGGCTTCTAACCTCAACCACAACTTTGAAAATAAATTGCCATTCCTCTCTTCAGGCGGGCTCCTGACCTCAACCACAACTTTGAAAATAAATTGTCATTCCTCTCTTCAGGCGGGCTCCTGACCTCAACAACTTTTCGAAAATAAATCGCCATTCCTCTTTTCAGGCGGGCTCCTGACCTCAACCACAACTTCGGAAATAAATTGCCATTCCTCTCTTCAGGCGGGCTCCTGACCTCAACAACTTTTCGAAAATAAATCGCCATTCCTCTCTTCAGGCGGGCTTCTGACCTCAACCACAACTTCGAAAATAAATCACCATTCCTCTCTTCAGGCGGGCTCCTGACCTCAACAACAACTTTGAAAATAAATCGTCATTCCTCTCTCAGGCGGGCTCCTGACCTCAACAACAACTTTTGCAAAACCTCAAACTTCAATGACTGAACCTGGAAGTGCGTCTCCTATGACTGAACTATTAATTTAGGAAGCACGTCTCCTATGATGAAAATAAACTTAGGATGAAGTGTGTCTCCTAGGGGTAAAAATAAACTTAGGAGGAAATGTCTCTCCTATGAGTAAAACTAAACTTAGGAGGAAATGCCTCTCCTATGGGTAAAACTGAACTTAGGAGGAAATGCCTCTCCTATGGGTAAAAATAAACTTAGGAGGAAATGCCTCTCCTATGGGTAAAACTAAACTTAGGAGGAAATGCCTCTCCCACGGGTAAAACAAACTTAAAGACCTAGCCTAGGAAATGCTTTTCCTAGTGGTGACGTGTGATTGTCTCAAATAGCCTTTTGCGTAAGCAGAATTGGGGCACTACACTTGAAAAATTCACCCTTCTTAGCTTTGATATGAATCTGGCTTCCATCCCTGTTTCAAACAAAGGAAATTTGAGAGTTTAAACATGGTGGTTGGTTGCGCTACTCCTGTTGGGGATGCTATCAACCATTTTCCTTCTGCCTTGAATTATCTTTCTTCAAAACTACTTCCCTCCAACCTGTGTTGTCTTCTATGCGAGCTGCTGGGGATTACACTGTAAACCGCTAAGTATCACTGCTGGGGATAACCCTGCTAAGGAGAACTCTGCTGAGTAAAATATGTTATCTTACTCCTTCCAAGACTACTTCCTTTAAGTAGGATATTTCATTCCTCTGCAGACTGTTTCTTTTGCAAAATTTGTCTTTCTCTTTTTTTTATTAATTATTATTAGTATTTTTTCTTTGTTTTGTTATCTTCCACCTTCGAAGACTACCTCCCTTAAAACTCGTTTTTCCTTTTCCCGAAAACTATTGGGGATACCGATTTTCACCAAACTCGTATTAGACTTCTCAAAAAATTTCGAAATGAACGAAAATTTTCTGCCCCAGTTTGACAATCTTTCTTGCGGCGCATCTTTCTGTCATCGGTAGCATTCCCTGTCCTTGCTTCAAATCAAAGAAAATTTGGTCAGTTTAAAACGTCGTGGTTGGTTGTGATACTCCTGCCGGGGATGCCATCAACCATTCTCCATCTATGCATTGTCTGTCCATCTTGAAGCTTGGGCTGATACCTCCCCACCTTTTTGACGATTCCTTATTCCCAAGCCTCTTGACCATTTTCCCATTCTCCTTATCTGACCTCACTTGCAGATCTTGCATGTTCATTGATTAACCACTTCCACTTTATTTGTTTATTCGTGTCAATGAAAACAACCTTTTCTGTTGGGGATATCCCTCTTCTTTTGTGGCATAGCTCGGAAACTGGCATTTCCACGACCTTTTAGTCTCATATGAATTTCCCAAATCATGCCCATTGCTCTCCGCGTTGTTCTTTCTTGATTTGTCCACGGGCCTTGGCCTTGAGGTATATAATCTTTGATTTTGGCAGGGATATCCCTCTTGACACTCGTCCATCCTTTTGTCAATCTCTTTTTGCGGGGGATATCTTTCTTGACACTGGCCTCGCGCTTGTTCCTTCCTGACTTAGACCATTTGGATCTTCTAATCAGATCTGGTCTTGCCTAATTGGAAAGCTGATGGCAGATTTTGAAGTCATTTCTCACTTGTTCTGACCAAACAGACTCTACTGGGGAATTTTCTATGAAAGGAGAAAGATAAACAAAAAGGGAACCGAATAAAAGACAAAGGAAAAAGAATACTCTTTAACAAGAGAAACTATAAATAAAAACTTATCAAACGCAGATACCGACTCTAATGGCTATGACATGCACATGTGGCCTATCCTCTGCCGTCAATCGTCTTTCAAGATCTTCATTTGGCGATTCCTTATCTGATTCTTAATCTTATTCGACTTGTAGTGCCCAAAGGGTTTTCACTATCAAGCCTCTCTCATTTTGGTTTTTTTTTTTCCAGTTTTCATCGCCTTATGGTGCCCGCGAAGGTCTTTACCGATAAGACTCTCTCATTTGTATCATTTTCCAGCTGGGGATTTGGAGTGTTGCCGATATGACTCTCCCTCTGTTGGGGATTCTTTTGGCTATCAATTCATTTCCAGCTTATGATCTTCTTCTTTTTTGGGAATCGGGGTGCTATCCCCGACTTCCATTTGTATGGCTTGGCATCTTTCGAAGACTTGTCAAAAAGGTATTTCTTTGGACCGTAACGTGGGATTTTGGATAGGGCTAGAAAGAAAGGGTATTAGCGGCTCAAAACGAATCAATTTGGGTTCAAAATTTACAACCCTCGGAACCAGCTTTTTCTACATCAAGCACAACTTCTGCCCCAATTTCTTGCTTGGGGATTTTTATTTTTATTTTACACTGTGCACACTATGCACACTATGCATACTATGCACCCTATGACTGAGCCGTGAGGTGCCTACGTATCCTCTTTGAGGAATCAGGTCAAACGTAGTTCCTAATTCCTCTCCCTTTTTTTCTTCTTTTTTTTTTCATTTACCTGTTACTTTCTTTTCTTTTCTTTCTTTTTCTCATTTCTCCTTTCCCTTTTGTCGTTTTGTTGTTTCTGTTGTTTTCTTTTCCTTTTTTTTCTTTTTTTTCTTTTCCCTTTCCTTTTTCTTTTTCTTTTTCTTTATCTTCCATGTTTGTGTTTTCTAACCTTTGCTACTGATTCCGAACGAGGGGTACGAAAGAAAATCAATAAGGCTCAAAAGGGGTAACGAAGGACAAAGTGTTTAGATAGCAGAACAAAATGTCTTCGTCATTCCAATCTTCAAAACATACCAAGTGCAAACAACACAATTAAACAAAGATTTGTAGCCTCTTCTGATGGTGCTGGACTTGACAATTATATTCACACATTTGCTTTTTTATTTTTCACCTCTAAAGCACCGTTGGGCAACACTCTCACTTGCTTTTATGATTTTTCTTTATGTTTTGCTTGCCCCAGTTCCACATGACTCGAGCTCCGAATAATCTCAAACCGTCCTTATTTCCTTTAAATGTTCCGATTACCTCTCAATGGTTTTATGATTAACTTTTAAGATTAGGCCCAAACTGTGTGCGCATGTCATGTCACTAGAATCGCCGTTGAACAAAATGATAAAAGAACTAAACAAAAGATGACCGGAAATAATAAAAGACCGGATTTTGCATTAGACTAATGGTGAAATGGTTTGAATAACAAAACAAACAAAACAACTGGGGTAAAACCTAGGAACAAATCTAAAACGAACCTAGACAAAACTAAACCAAACCATTATGACAATAATGGAAGGATAAGAGGATTTGACACAAGACAATGTCCGGACTACAACCCTATAAATAACCTGGACAACAGAAATGATAACAAAATGAACCACCAAAAGCTCTACTCCAGCGGACCAAGGAATGGAGCGTCGTCCCAATTAACAAGCACGACATCTTAGCCACTGAGCTTCGCATCAATATTGCCAAGACCACTATCCGCTTCAACATCTTCAGCTTTAGTCAATATCCCATGCTCTTTATTACTGCCATCGATCGTAATCACTCCTTCGTGAATCATTCTTTCTATTTCCCTTTTCAACGAACGACAACTCTCAATGCTATGCCCCGGGACATTGGAGTGGTATGCACATCGTGCGGTAGGACCGAAGCTTCTTGCACGTGGATCTGGAGTATATGCAGGGAGCGGCTCAATCAGGCCAGCATGTTTTAGCCTTTCAAACAGACTTGCATAAGATTCTCCGATCGGGGTGAGAGTCTTTTCTCGTTTCAGCAACCACTCGTTCCTAAATGCTTGATTGGTCCGGAAACCTGATCCAGAGGGTTTTCGGTAGGCTCGTAAGGGTGAATAGGCCTTTTGTGGAGCTGGGTATTTGGAAAGTGAAGCTTGTCTTTAGGAGTCTCGTGGAGAGAAGTAGCGTTGGGGAGGGGAGTAGCGTTGACGAGTGATGGAGCTACTCGGGTGGCTGGGAAAGCTATCATAAGTGGGTTGAGATGGAGAGTATGGGGGATCATCCGTTATGGTGTTGGGTGCTTGGGTAAGGATAGAGTTCAAGAAGCTAGGCGGTGGCAAGGGTGGTGCTTTCCCAGTCATCCATGCCTGATACATGTCTGTCACATGTTGTCTCAACATTTTTACCTCTTTTACCAACCCGTAGTCCTGTTTAACCAGTTGTTGTCGGTCATCGGTACCGACCCACTCGGTTCTGAGGTTCTATGTCATTGTCCTTTGACTTTGCTTTGCAGGGAGAAGTTACCACAACCAACCACTTTTCTATATATGAACATAGCAAAGAGAAGCCATCACGTTAGTGTTAGGGCATTTGACAGATAATCATATATCAGAGATGCAATGCACCTAAGCAGTTAAACCGTTCTATCATGCATTCACTTCAGTAACGTGCATCGTTACGGCTTCTTGTAATTGTGCCCCTTTGAAAATCTCCCGCACTTTCCTTTATTTTTCTCTTTTTTTCTATTATTCTTTTTTTTCTTCAGTGGTGGTCGAATCTTATGGAGATTGCCTACGTATCATGACCCCGCATGAATCAGACCTTGCGTAGTTCGGCCAAAATGAAAGGTAACAACAATGAAACATTTTTTTTTTTTGGAATTTTCAATTTTCATAATAAAACAAACTGGGTTTCAAAGGTTTAAAGATGACCTACAAACTCGAAAATCAAACAACCCACATATTCTAATCAAAAGATTTACAAACTAAAAAACAAAAGGTCAGCTTCCTTTCTCTGTTTGACAAATGCAACCAAATGATTATTTTTTGCAAACGTTACCCCTTCGAAATTTCACATAAATTTTGAGGCCGGGGAGGATAATTTTATGACATTTTACAAACTTGTTCGTTCTTTTATGAAAATAGCCTTTCAGCAACTGAAAGATACTCTAAGGCTATCTCGGCAAAAACGGTTTAAGACACTGCCGAAGCTGGCTCAGCTTATTTTGACCAAAAATCCAAACGGTATTCACATGACCGCTGACTCTTTATTTTTTTTTTCTTTTCAAATTACAATAAAAACCTGGTGTTGCAAACACGGCCTTTCAGCGCCTCGGGGACGAAGATTTTTAAGGCTGTGTGGGTCAACTGGACCAAATCTAAAACAATGACCCAAAGGTGGCTGTTTATGCAAAGCCAGCCTTCCGACGTCCCTTTCGGGAACATTCGACTATTTTTGACAAAAACAGCATCACTCGACTTATTTGTGACTCTTTTTATTGTTTTTCAAAATAGAAGACCCGATATTGCAAACACGGCCTTTCAATGCCCCAAGGACGTAAATGTTTAAGGCTGTGTGGGTCAATCGGTCAAAATCTAAAAAAAATGACCCAAAAGTGGTTGTTTATGCAAAGTCAACCTTCCGGCGTCCCTTTCGGGAACATTCGGCTATGTTTTGACAAAACAGCGTCAACCGACATATTTATGACCTTTTCTTGTTTTTCAAAATAGAAAACTCAATATTGTTAACACGGCCTTTCAGCGCCTCGGGGACGAAGATTTTTAAGGCTGTGTGGGTCAACTGGATCAAATCTAAAAAAAATGACCCAAAGGTGACTGTTTATGCAAAGTCAGCCTTCCGGCGTCCTTTTCGGGAACATTCGGCTATATTTTGACAAAACAGCGTCACCCGACTTCTTTATGATGAAATTAAAATTTGACATATTTTTTGGCTATTTTAGCAAAAGGGGAGGTTGGACCCGATTAGGGCTGCCTACGTATCTCACATACGGTGAGAATCAAACCAGCATAGTTCGCCCATCAGGAATAAAGGAAATAAACTAACTCTTTTTATTCGAATAAAATACTTACAAAGAAGAAAGGAAATATTTTTGGATTCCGATTTGTTTGTTTTTTTTATTATTATTTTAAAAAAAACTTTTGAAAAGAAAAACGTCTAAAGAAATATTTTCTTGAATTTTAACTTCTTTTTCTTTTTCCTTTTTTTTTGAAAATTTCGAAAGAAAAACTTCTAAAGAAGAAAGAAAATATTTTTGGACTATTACTCCGAAAGAAATACTACAACAGAAAAGAAAAAATATTTTTGAATCTTGAATTTTCTTTTGAATTTTTAAACAAATATTTTTTGGATATTGAGAGAGATTAAAAGGAAATATTTTTGTATTATTTTGTTTTTTTTTGTTTTTAAAAAATTGAGGTCTAAAAGAAAGACTTTCTAAAGAAGCGAGTAGTGGAAAATATTTTTGGATTTTTTGAATATGGTGGGCCGGAACCGAAGAGGTTTGCCTACGTATCTCACATCCGGTGAGAATCAGACCCGCGTAGTTCGGGACGATAAAATAAACTTCTTTTGAAACAAGACTTTTTTTATTGGCAAATAAAACTATTTTTCATAAACAAAAATCCTTTTTTTCTTTTTCTCTTTTTTTTTCATTTTCTCAAAAATTAAGCAGAGTTTCGATACTATTTGGACACTAGTTTTCAAAACAGGCAATTTAACGCTTTTTAACCCTCGTACCTCTATCTCTCTTTCCTCAAAATATTCAAAAGCCGGTCAACACACAAGTCCGAATCAAATAAATGCACAAGTAGAAGCAAGTAAGATGCATCAGGATGGTCATTTTTATTTTTTGGTACACTTGTCCTAGACAGACCCAACCCCTGTGTTGAGCCTCCAAAGTCAAATGCACGTGATGCAAACAAACGTTCCTACTAGGGATCCGACATGAAGCTGAGCTATTATAGGTTCATAACCTGGGTATTTGTTCTAGACTGTGTACCCGAGCGGACAACTCAAGTCGAGGAGGGGCTACGTACTGGGGACCCGCGAGATCGTCCGACTTTGTAACTTGTCCGGCCTCTTTCTTATTTCAGGTATTGACACTAACAGAATAGGGAGTCTCGACCAGCGAGCTCCTCCCCGGAGGTAAGAAAAGAAGGGTTTCGGCACAGTTTATATACAATACAGATAATATCAAAGCGGTAAAAGCATCATTTAGCACATTGAGCCCAAACATGTAACAAAATCAGATAAAACCAAATATAACAATTTATCTAAGCTCGAATTTCTAACCCTGAACCAGTGGTTCTGGGTTTTTGATCCCCAACAGAGTCGCCAGAGCTGTCACACTTCTTTTTTCACCCGCGCCACCTCAAAGGGACGCAGAAGGGAGTTTTTTTCAATTAAAGGACAATCGAAACGGGATTTATTTATTTATTTCAGAGTCGCCACTTGGGAGATTTATGGTGTCCCAAGTCACCGATTGAATCCCGAATCGAGGAAAAGAATGACTCTGTTTAACAGTCTGCACACCAGAAATCCGGATAAGGAATTCTATTAACTCGGGAGAAGGTGTTAGGCATTCCCGAGTTCCGTGGTTCTAGCACGGTCGCTCAACTGTCATATTCGGCTTGATTATCTGATTTAATACATGTTGAACCTATGTGCAAATTTTAACTTTTAACCGCTTTTATCATTATTATTATTATTATTATTTTATCAAGAATTGCAACATCGTGGAAATACATCTCGAACCACGTCACATCAATGCACCCGTGGTTGTTAGCACATTTCAACTCTGTTGAGATTTGGATTTGGGTCACATAAATGTGCACCCGAGTTCAAGAAGATAACATTATTAAATACGCGCCTAAAGACTAACGCGTTGTTATTTTGAGAAAAGCCGTAAAGTTCGTTATGTGGCCTGTCTCGAAATCTAAGCATTCGAAATAACTATCCGTTGAGGGGCCCGCAATTTGTGTATTCTTGTTTGTCGAGGCTCGTCTCATTCATTATTTTTTAAAGGAATTTGCAACGTCATGGACATGTATCTCGAACCACGTCACAATCAATGCACCCGTGGTTAGCGGCACATTTCGACTCCGTTGAGATTTGGATTTGGGTCACATAAATGTGCATCCGAGTTTAAGAAGATAACATTATTAAATACGTGCCTAAAGCGACTAGCGTATCATTATTTTGGATAGGGCCGTGAAATTTGCTAAACGGCCCGTCTCGGAATCTAAGTATTTAATACATACATTTAACGAGGGCCCCGCCATTTATGTGTTTATCCAGCGAGGCTCGTCTCATTTATTTTAAAAAGACAATCCTAAAGTGACTACATTTTATTAAGTTTGTCTCTAAAATAAAGTCTCCGAATTAATTACATGCTTTTAAAAAAGGGACGTGACTTATTAGTTATTAGTCTAAGACAAATGCAAATGGGAAATTGTAATCGAGCTTGTACAAAGAGAGATTATTTAGTTCCTTATTCTATTAGTTAATAACACTAAAGTTGAGACTATGAATAGAACGCGAGATTGACACCCGGTAATATCAAAACAAATCAACTATTCTTTGATTAATTTAAACTAACATTATTAGATGAGTTGAACTATTGGAATTGACTATGTGGGAGACAAAACCATTTTTCTTTTCTTACTCTTTTTATGACTTGTCGAAGAAATGCGTCAATGCTTAAAAACCGACATTAGGCTAACTTCAATCACTAACATTCGAGAATATTAGTTACTAGCATTATTCACATGTTTGTAGAAATAGATTCAACAGTCCAGTTTATGCATTCGGCAGGCATTTGCACGATATTAATGAATGAGATATCCTAATATACAAATCAGTAGAAAAACTAGATCAGACTTAAAGCTTCAAATCTTCATGTATATTCAAGCTTATGTTTTCGGCTTACAAATGACCAAAGTTAAAGTTGTGTACCTGGAAATGGCAATACAAGAAGATGAAAGAGCAATTAGCAACAGTAACAACACGGCAAGACAACAGCAACCCAACAGCAGCAATTCAAACCAGATTCGAGGCCCGGGAAAATTTGAAGAAAACCAAACAAGCTCAATAGAACAAACCCAAAAGTTTGTAAAAAGACAAAACAGCAACAACCCACATCACCACAAACAGACTCAACCACACGTGTATTAAACCCGAAACTAAACTCGTCTCTCACTTTGTTTTTGTTTTCTCTTTTTCAACGCCTCGGGGACGAAGATTTTTAAGGCTGTGTGGGTCAACTGGACCAAATCTAAAACAATGACCCAAAGGTGGCTGTTTATGCAAAGCCAGCCTTCCGACGTCCCTTTCGGGAACATTCGACTATTTTTGACAAAAACAGCATCACTCGACTTATTTGTGACTCTTTTTATTGTTTTTCAAAATAGAAGACCCGATATTGCAAACACGACCTTTCAATGCCTCGGGGACGTAAATGTTTAAGGTTGTGTGGGTCAATCGGTCAAAATCTAAAAAAATGACCCAAAAGTGGCTGTTTATGCAAAGTCAACCTTCCGGCGTCCCTTTCGGGAACATTCGGCTATGTTTTGACAAAACAGCGTCAACCGACATATTTATGACCTTTTCTTGTTTTTCAAAATAGAAAACTCAATATTGTAAACACGGCCTTTCAGCGCCTCGGGGACGAAGATTTTTAAGACTGTGTGGGTCAACTGGATCAAATCTAAAAAAATGACCCATAGGTGACTGTTTATGCAAAGTCAGCCTTCCGGCGTCCCTTTCGGGAACATTCGGCTATGTTTTGACAAAACAGCGTCACCCGACTTCTTTATGATGAAATTAAAATTTGACATATTTTTTGGCTATTTTAGCAAAAGGGGAGGTTGGACCCGATTAGGGCTGCCTACGTATCTCACATACGGTGAGAATCAAACCAGCGTAGTTCGCCCATCAGGAATAAAGGAAATAAACTAACTCTTTTTTTTCGAATAAAATACTTACAAAGAAGAAAGGAAATATTTTTGGATTCCGATTTGTTTTTTTTTTTATTATTATTATTTTAAAAAAAACTTTTGAAAAGAAAAACGTCTAAAGAAATATTTTCTTTAATTTTAACTTCTTTTTCTTTTTCCTTTTTTTTTGGAAATTTCGAAAGAAAACTTCTAAAGAAGAAAGAAAATATTTTTGGACTATTACTCCGAAAGAAATACTACAACAGAAAAGAAAAAATATTTTTGAATCTTGAATTTTCTTTAGAATTTTTAAACAAATATTTTTTGGATATTGAGAGAGATTAAAAGGAAATATTTTTGTATTATTTTGTTTTTTTTTTGTTTTTAAAAAATTGAGGTCTAAAAGAAAGACGAAACCGTTTGAACCAATAGCAATAATAAACATTTATTGGAATAGCCACAGTTTTATACAAGACTGATTGAACTTCCTAACTTGAAATATGCAACGGTACAAAGAAGAAAAAAAATCAGAATAAACCAAACATTTAATTTTGCACGGAACGAGAATTGAGCAGAAGATGAACGAAAGCTAACAACAACACAAAATAGACCGGAATCGTACCATATTAAAGGGATTGGGTTCGAATGGCAACCTCGACGCACTGCAACTCGACGACCTCGACTGCGTATGAACTGTTTCGACAACCCCGACCAAAGCTCGAACAAATGAGATGGTTGGGTCTCATTTTTGGACTGGAGGCGACAGGCTCCGGCGACCCTACTGGACGACAACATATTGTCGTGGTGGAGCTGGGTGTTGAAGGAGACGACGAGGAGTGGGGTGTGGCTGTTGTTCGCTGGACGAAGCAGAAGCCGATGGGGAGCTTCTGTGAGTGGCTGTTGTGAGTGGTCGTTTGAGCGGAGAAGATGAAGCAACCCCAACGTCCATGGCTGTAGCTCGACGAAGCAAGATCTGGGTGGTGGTGGTCTTTTGAAGACGAAGCTGAAGGCGAGCTGCTAGGGTGCTGGTCGTCGCCACTGGTCGACGAGGAAGGCAACCATGGGAGCTCGATCTCGAGGTCGACGACGAAGAAAAAAGCAGCCTGCTTGACTTTTGTTTGGAGCTGTTGTGTAGGGTTATGGGCGACGGGGACGAGAGCTAGGAAGGTTTGTTGGCAGAGCTGTTGGTTGTTTGGAGACGACGAAACGCACGCGTCGAAACTGTGCGCAGCAGTAGCTCACGTCGACGAACTTGTGGTCGTCCATGGCGGGGCTGTGCAACGTGGTCGTGGTGTTGGTCTAGTGGTCGTGAGGACTGTGCGTTTGAGCTGGAGATGGTTAAGGAGAAGAGGAGGCATCCATGGTTGGGGAGCTTGGGGGGGTTGTTCATGGTGAGGGTGAAGAGAAAGAGAGGGGGGAGGCGAATGGGTTTAGGTTTAGGTTTAGGTTTAGAAAATGAAATGAAGATTAGGAGGGGTTAGGTCATTTGGGGTTATGGGGCGGACCGGGTCGGGTCGACCCGGTGGGTCTTTGGGGTTAGATAAGGGGTTATTTAGTTTGGGTAGATGTGTTTTGGGCCTAGGTTCAAAATTGAAGAAGAGACCCAATTCCGATTTTTCTTTATTTTTTTGCTCTCTTTTCTTTTACTTTCTAATTAATAAAACTAAAATTAAATTATAAAAACCAAAAATTATCTTAAAATACTAATTAAACTTCTAATAATAATTATCACCCAAAATTAAACATCAATAAAATAAAATCACACAATTTGGACATTAAATGCTAAAAATGCAAAAGATGCATATTTTTGTAATTTTCATTCTTGTAAAACAAACTTAATTACTAATAATTGTAAACTTAAATCCTAAACGCAAATGCGACATATTTTTGTATTTTTTATTAATTTATAAAATAAACATGCGCAGACAAATGCAAACAATACAAGAAAAATAACACAAAACTCACAACAATTGCAAACAAACAAAAATTGTTTTATTTTTTGGAATTTTGGGAGTAATTCTTATATAGGGCAAAAATCACGTGCTTACAAGCCTGTTATTTTTTTCTCCTTTCTTTTGACATATTAGCTTAAGATTGTTCGTTTTCTTCATCTTATACTTTAATTTATACCAATCAATATAAAAATTAACTAATATTTGACACCTGACCATCTTTAATGGTACTTAAGACATGTGGTTTCGATATTGTCCCATGTGATTTCCATTTATTTAGTACAGAAATTATGCGACTCATGGGAGCATATAATCTAAATGGGAAGAAATTGAACAGATTCAAGACAAGTCACTATTAAAAATATTACTCTAACAAATAACAAATTCATATATAATAATCAAGCAAGATGATTATGTATATTCTTATCTATTCCCCGAGGCCCAAGTTCAGAAACTTGGTGCATTCAATTCTATTTGCGATTTAGATTTTTCGCTCCCGAATTTAATTCTATATTTGTAGATAGTATTTAATTGATGATCAAACAAATAAATAATTAAGCACAAAATTTAATAAATAAACTAATACGATGCAACATTCATAAAAATCCATAACCCTATTTGGACCAACAAATTTCTCTTTCATTACACCAACAAATTTTAACTTTAACAAATTTCTTCCATTTCCTTCCATAATTTTTCTAATTCACCAAATATAACATAGTTAGGACAATCTAATATAATTGAATAATATTGGGCATATTCAAAATAAAATGCTACCAAAGAACGCAAGAAATGCAAATTAAATTAATATGTAAACATACATATATCAATATGCTCAACATCAAAAGGAATAATAACAAAAAATGGAAGTGTAGAAGCAGAAGGATACCTTACTGTTGCTAATACTAGAGTTGCTTAACTATAACTACATATGAATATCTATATGTTACTCCAAATGGTACACATGAAGTACACAATAAATCTTATATTAATTGTATCAAGTTGGAGTAGCTTTTTTGTTCTTTCTACTATCAATTTTGTGTTGGGTTTTAAGCATTAATATGGCTTAAAAGAGGGGAAATGGGAAATGGAGAGAAATGAAAATTTTAAGTAAAAATTTTAAGTTTCCCGCCTTGATGAAGGAACATTGTCCCATATTGGAAGATGGAGAGATTTTTAATGGGTATATAAGCAGTTGCTCTTCTTCTAGCTCTTAAAGAGCTGAAAAGAAGGCAAGCCTCGCGCCGTCGTTATCGTCGCTCGCTCGGCTCGACTTCGGCTTCGGATATCTGTTTTAATAATAAAATAATAATATTTATATTAAAATCCAACCGTTTCTATTTTTTCGTTTTCTGTTTTGGTAACAGAAAATTAACTACCCTCTTCAATTTTTCCTCTTTATTTTCCCTCTTTATTGTTGAGTAAATAGCCATTTATGTTATGACAGTTATGTTGTGGCCGTTTTGCATAAGCAGTCATTCTGAAGAGTTGCACCTCTTCAGATTTCAGTCCAACATTGGCTATAAATACAAGTCCATTCTCTCAGATTTTCCATATAATTTTCTGAGTTTTTCCTCCTCCTTCTGCACTGTTTTAACTTTAAAGAAAACAACAGTAAGTGTGATTTGCTACCGAACTTTGTGTACGCTGAAACACTGGGGTTTGAAGTACCACTACACTAGTATGTAACTCGTTCTATCCTGGGAGAAAATAATCCATAACATTGGGTACTAGGAGGGGATTAAATTCTTTAATGAAACACTGTGAATTTAGTGAGCTCGGATTAACTTTTGTTTCTTACATTTTCTGTTTATATGTTATTCTGTTTTTTTTCAGAATTAGTTTACAAATACAGATTACTAACAACCTTAAGGAATTTAATTTGTATTATGTATTTGTGTTATATTCATTGTTTTTGAGTTTAAAACCTTTGTGGTTTTTTACTCGTTGGAGATTCAACTCTATGTGATTTTAACGTTTGTTTGTGTCATTCATTTACAGAAATGACTAATGATAACGGGAACCAGGCTGTTCCAATGGTGACTGTCAATGCATCAACAAGCCGAACACCGGCGTTGGCACCGGCGAAGAAACCTGAAAAAAATTTCGGGTTAGATTTCAAGCGGTGGCAGCAGAAGATGTTCTATTAATGCTTAAAAGAGGGTGAATGAGAAATAGAGGAAAATGAAATTTTTAAGTTTCCCCCCTTGATGAAGGAACATTGTCCCATATTGGAAGATGAAGAGGTTTTTAATGGGTATATAAGCAATTGCTCTTCTTCTAGCTCTTAAAGAGTTAAAGAAGAAGGCAAGCTTCACACCGTCGTTATCGTCGCTCGCTCGGCTCGGCTTCGGATATTCGTTTTAATAACAAAATATTAATATTAAATCTAAGAATATTAATATTAAAATCCAACCATTTTCATTTTTTCGTTTTCTGTTTTGGTAACAGAAAATTAACTACCCTCTTCAATTTTTCCTCTTTATTTTCCCTCTTTATTGTTGAGTAAATAGTCATTTATGTTATGACAATTATGCTGTGATCGTTTTGCATAAGCAGCCATTCTGAAGAGTTGCGCCTCTTCAAATTTCAACCCAACATTGGCTATAAATACAAGTTCATTCTCTCAGATTTTCCATACGATTTTCTGAGTTTCTCCTCCTTCTGCATTGTTTTAACTTTAAAGAAAGCAACAGTAAGTGTGATTTGCTACCAAACTTTGTGTTCGCTGAAACACTGGGGTTTGAAGTACCACTACACCAGTGTGTAATTCGTTCTATCCTGGGAGGAAATAATCCATAACCTTGGGTACTAGGAGGGGATTAAATTCCTTAAGGAAACACTATGAATTCAGTGAGCTCAGATTAACTTTTGTTTCTTTACATTTTCTGTTTATATGTTATTCTATTTTTTTCAGAATTAGCTTAGAAATACAGATTACTAACAAGCTTAAGGAATTTAATTTGTATTATGTATTTGTGTTATATTCGTTGTTTTTGAGTTTAAAACCTTTGTGATTTTTTACTCCGTTGGAGATTAAAATCTATGTGATTTTAACGTTTGTTTCTGTCATTTTTTTTACAGAAATGACTAATGATAACGGGAACCAGGCTTTTCCAATGGTGACTGCCAAGGCATCAATAAGCCGAACACCGGCGTTGGCACCGGCGAAGAAACCCGAAATCTTTTTTGGGTTAGATTTCAAGCGGTGGTAGCAGAAGATGTTCTTCTACTTAACTACTTTAAGTCTGTAGAAGTTTATCAAGGAAGATGTTCCTGTTTTGCCCGATGAAACTCCAGAGAATGAACGTTTTCTCGTGATTGAGGCGTGGAAGCATTCTAATTTTCTGTGCAAGAACTATGTTCTTAGCGAACTCGAGGTTGATTTGTATAATGTCTACAGTGGCGTGGAGATGCCAAAAGAATTGTGGATTGAGCTTGAAAAGAAATACAAAACTAAAGATGTCGGGTTGAAGAAATTCGTTGTCGCCAAATTTTTGGACTACAAAATGGTAGATAGCAAGTCTGTTATTACCCAAATCCAGGAATTGCAAGTGATTATTCACGATCTCCTTGCTGAAAGTATAAATAAAATTAATACTAATGTTGAAAGTAGTAATCTAAGTATTTTTACTAACAGAATTTTCATTGAAGGTCTTGTCATCAATGAAGCATTCCAAGTAGCAGCGATGATTGAGAAGTTGCCTACTTTGTGGAAGGACTTCAAAAACTACTTGAAACACAAATGCAAGGAGATGTACCTTGGAGATCTCATTGTTCGGTTGAGAATCGAAGAGGACAACAAAGCTGCGGAAAAGAGAGGCCGTGGAAGGCTCTATTGTTAGGTAAAGATTTAGTGCAGGATGCCTTAGATAAGATTAAGATCATTCAGGAGAGGCTTCGTACAGCTCAGTCCAGGCAAAAAAGTTATGCCAATCGCAAGGTTCATGATGTGGCATTCATGGTTGGAGAGAGTGTTGCTTCGAGTGTCACCGATGAAGGGTGGGATGAGAATTGGTAAGAAGGGCAAGTTAAGCCATAGGTTCATCGGGCCTTTTGAGATCTTTGATCGAGTAGGAGAGGTGGCTTACCGACTTGTGTTGCCGCCAGGTTTATCAGCAGTACATCCAGTGTTTCATGCGTCTATGCTTCGGAAGTATCTCGACGATCCATCCCACGCATTGGACTTCATCACTGTCCAGTTGGATAATGATTTGACCTACGAGGAGGAGTCGATAGCTATTCTAAACCGACAGGTACATCAGTTGAGATCGAAACGTTATCCTTCAGTTCGTGTGCAATGGAGATGCCAACCTGTTGAGGCAACTACCTGGGGGTCCGAGTCCGATATGCGGAGCAAATATCACTATCTTTTCACCGACTCAAGTACTTTTCTATGTCCGTTCGAGGATGAACGGTTATTTTAGGGGGTGGAGAATGTGATGACCCAAAAGGTCATCTTGTGTTTTAGAGTCCAATTCGGGGTTCCGAGGCCTTCAAAATGTCATTTTTTTTCTCCTTGATTTACGTGCGCAGTCCGAGCGTGCTTCCGGAAAGCCTTTATGTGGAAAATTGAGAAACTAATAATTTTTGCCTTTAAAAGTTGATTTTAGTTGACTTCGGTCAACATTTTAAGTAAACGGACCCAGACCAATTTTTTGACGGTCCTGGAGGGTCCGTAGCAAAATATGGGACCTGGGCATATGCCCGGAATCGAATTCTAAGGTCCCTAGCCCGAGAAATAAATTTTTGATTAAAATTGTTAAACTGAAATTATAAGAATTTAATGAAATTGATTAATGTGTGATCTCGTTGGTATCGGACTAGTATCTTGGTTCCGGAGCCCGATACAGGTTTAATATGATATTTGAGTCATGTCTATGAGATCTGATGAAAAATAGAGTTTATTTGACATGATCCGGACCCTTGGTTGAAAAAATTGAAGTTTTGTAACTTTCTTGAAAATCTCATGCAATTTGGTACTAAATTCGTAGATTTAGGTGCTATTTTGGCAATTTGATCATGCGAGCAAGTTCGTATGATGTTTTAAGACTTGTGTGCATGTTTGGTTTGGAGCCTCGAGGGCTTGGATGAGTTTTGGATAGGCTACGGAGTGATTTAGACTTAAGAAATTTTTTCTAGTATGCTTCAGGCCTGCAGACTTCGCATTTGCGAAGTCTGGCTCGCATGTCTGGCTCGCAAATGCGAGCATCGCATTTGAAATAAGAAGGGCTGGGAGGGGACCTTCGTAATTGCAAAGCTCAGGATCGCAATTGCGATGTGAACAAGCCGCATTTGCGGACATTTGTTCGCATTTGCGATGTTGGCAGGCCTTGCCATTTTTTGCATTTGCGAAGTAATGTCCGCATTTGCGAGTTCGCATTTGCGAATCCTGATCTCAAATGCGATACCTGCAACTGTTCAAAAGCGATTTTGGACGGGATTGTTCATTCATTCTCCCATTTTTCAAAACCTAAACCTCAAGAGGCGATTTTTCAAAGACCATTTCTTCCCTAAATCATAGGTAAATGATTCTTAACTTATTTCTTTCAATCTATTACATCTTTTTACAAGATTTCATCCTAGAATCTAGATTTTTTCATGGTGGAATTGGGTGTTTTTGGATAGAACTTAGGGATTTCGAACTTTGGGAATTTGGACCTCAAATTGAGGTCGCATTCCAAAACCAATTGTATATCCGGGTTTGAGGGTGAATGGGTAATTGAATTTTGGTCCGAATTTCGGGTTTTGACCAAGCGGGTCTGGGGTCGGTTTTTGACTTTTTGAGAAATATGTTGGAAAACCTATAATTATGCATTAGAATTGATTTCTTTAGCAATAATTGATATTATTAAGTTAATTATGACTAGATACGAGTGGATTAGAGGTGGAATCGAGAGGTAAAGCGGTAATTGAGCTTTGAATTGCCCGTTGAATTGAGGTAAGTGTTTGGTCTAACCTTGACTCGAGGGATTAGGGATCCCCAACTTAATTGCTATGTGAAATTCTATGTGTGTGGTATATAAGTGTGGTGACGAGTACCTATGAGCCGCCAAATTATCCGTTTAGCGTGTTCCCTTCCCTATTCCTAGTATATTGTTTTCCTGTCTTAACTGCTACTTGCTTATTGATGCTTCCATATTTAATTGCTTCTTGTTAAATTTTTTTTCTCTATTGAAGGTATTACTTGTTCCGTAGTTTCATTATATTACATTGTTAGTTTAAGTTGGTTTATTGGTGCTTTATGGTACACTTTGGTTGGTCTTACTATGTAATATAACTGATAAAGTTTCATAATTGTATAGATTTCCCTTTGTTTTGGTTTGAGGTATAAATGTTGTGGAGGGTTTTGAGCTAAATTGTGAAATACTTGTTCTTATTTTGTGATTGGTACTGATATGGTGGGATCAGGTTGCACGATGCAACAGGAGGAATAAGGGTGAAATGTGATTGTTTGGTGTGATTGGGTTGCGCGTCGCAACAGGGAGTAATAAGGGTGGACAGGTGGGATCGTGTTGTACGCCGCAACAGGAGGAATAAGGGTGATATATTGAGGAGTAATAAGGGTGGATTGGTGGGATCGGGATGCGCACCGTATCATTTTGTTGTTTATATATTCTTACTCTGTTGTGATTTTATTCCGTGGTATTGTAACTCTTTTAAGGATTGGTTATAGTTGAGTACTGACAAATTATTTGGGTTTCGTATTTATTTGCTGCAAGTTACTATTCCATTTTGTACCGTATTACCTTTTTGCTTTATTATATACTATTGCTGGTTATATATTATATGCCCCGTCGTAGCCTCGTCACTACCTCATCGAGGTTAATCTCAGCACTTACCTGTACAATGGGTCGGTTGTACTGATACTTCACTCTATACTTTCTGTGTAGATTTTGGAGCTGGTTGTGGCTGATCGAGAGGTCGGTTGCAGGCATTCATCTAGGAGACCCAAGGTAGTCCTGCAGGCGTCTGTAGGCCCTGGCATCCCCTCCTATGTTTTCCTAATTTCTGTTTTAATTTCTTTCGGGGCAGATGTATTTTTCTTTCAAACCCATACTTGTAGTTATTCATAGAATGTTCGTGAGTTGTGACATCAGTTTCTGGGTGGTAACTGTTTCGATTTTGTTAATAGCATAAGGATAATAAGTTAATTTTGTACTTCCGCTTTTATTTCCGTTGATTTAGTTTTGTTAAATCTTAATTATAAAATGTAAAGGAAAAGGGTGAATAGCACTCTAACGTTGGCTTGCCTAGCGAGTGCAATGTTAGGCGCCATCACAATCCCGGCAGTGGAAAATTCGGATCGTGACAAAATGTATTCACTTTCGAAAAGGATTAGAAGGCTAACATAATGAAAAAATTATTAAAAAGTACTACTAAAAGTAAGAGTAAGTTAAGTTTGTAATACTCAATAATCATATCAAAAGAAAACACTTCATTAATTAACATTTGCCATTCAGATAGCTTTGATGGCAAGCTCTATCCCTAAGGAGAAGTTGCCAGATGAATGGCTAAGCATCCTCGGACGGCGAAGCAACTCGAAACCAGAAGATAAACAACTGGCTGCAGAAGACTCTTTCTTCCAAAAGAACGTATGAATATCATTGTTTTTAGATAATGTGCCCTAGTTTATCTAGCTTTATTAGCTTGTTGCATCTATTGCATGCATGCCTTGTGTATAATATTTAATTAATTGAAAATCTTTTATATTGGTATAATATTAATATTATTTTATGTTTCAGATCGAGTTTAGTTGGGTGGGCAAAAATTGCCATTTAGAGGTGGATGATCAAGGACATTGTTGTATGTTTCATTAATTCCTTATCACTTTTTTTCAGTTCAAATATGATTGTTATGATTGTCTTTCTCTTTGATATTCTTAACAAATAATCTTTTTATTGGTAGGTTGTTGTTGGGCTTTCGCTGCAACAGACGCTATTATCGCGACGCGTGCTCGTAAAAATAGGGAGATAGTTCTCCTTTCCATGGGCGGCTGAGGGGGAAGGCTAGTAAAACCTTTTCTTTAGGCCTCAAAAATATTTTTAGTTGTGGATTTTCTATCTTATTTTTGCTTCGTCAATATTGAAGTTCATATAAACTCCTTATAAAAGTAGAAAGAAAGACTATCTATTTTTTAACAATAAAAATATTTTAGAACTTTGAATTAAGCTACTCAAATCTACAAATTGGTAAATAATATTTTTTACAATAGGATTCATGGTAACACATTGTAAATACATGGCTAACATTTTACTAACTTGAATCTTACCAATATAAATATTAGTACTCCGTATTATATTTTATAAGATAACTAAATTGCAGACAAAAAAAAAATCAATATAAATATTAATATTATATTTTGTGATAGTTATAATATAAAACAAAAAAATGTCCTTATTAAAACAGTATAAGTTTTACTGTTTGATATTCTTAGTTTTAATTTATTCTTAATTTTCAAATGAAATTTAAAATAGTTTGTAACATTTTGTTGTAGGACATTGTGAAGATAAAAGGATTAAAGAGAACAAAAGAGAACTTGAAAAAGAAAGTAATAGAAGATTTGATTAAGCAACAACCTATAACTTGCGATGTTCCTTTTGTTCCAAGTCTTAACGGTCATCTCGACAAGGTGAATTAATTTAACTTTCTTTTCCATTTTTTTTAGCTATAACTAATACGATATATATTTTGATTGTGTGTTATATTTTTTAAATAAAAAAATTGCAGAAATATACATAGGCCCCACCAAGCTAGAAATTAAAGCCATAAAGAAACTGATTGAAGAAGGTAAAAAAGAACTATTAATTGTTGGGTATGGTGTAGAAGATGGTGTGGAATTCTATTTGGTGAAAAATAGTTGGGAAAAGAAATGAGTCACAAGGGTTATGCGAAGATTGAACATGGTGTGCTCTCTAGCTTATGCTACTCCATTATAATAAACTAGCTTTTGTGTACGTGCATTGTACATGTATTCTATATTAATTAATCTAAGTTTTTTTTTGCAATACCATAAATATTACCCCTGGTATTAAAATATGAGTTTGATGTATAGCACAAAATTTAAGGAGAAAAAATACAAGTTTAAAATGATGAATCATGCGCTTATAGACACTTATCTTTAAATTCGAATTTCTTGCTCATCTAAAAAATACTACATACATTTAACTTTCTTTTTCATTCTTTAAGCTATAACTGATACAATATATGTTTTGATTGTTTGTTGTATTTTTAATAAAAAATTTGCAGAAAGTTTACATCGGCCCCATCAAGCTAGAAATTAAAGTCATAAAGAAACTGACCGGAGAAGGTAAAAAAGAATGCATGCACTGTTAATTGTTGGGTATTGTGTAAAAGATGCGTGGAATTCTATTTGGCGAAAAATAGTTAGAGAAAAGAAATGGGCCACAATGGTTATGCGAAGATTGAATGTGGTGTGCTCTCTACTTATGTTACCCCATTATATTAAATTAATTTTTATGCGCGTGCGTTGCACGTGTATTCTATATTAAATAATTTTTTTTTTTTTTGCAATACAATAAATATTACGTTGGTATTAAAATATGAGTTTGATGTATAACACAAAATTTAAGGAGAAAAGGACACAAGTTTAAAATGACGAATCATGCGCCTATAGACACTTATCTTTAAGTTCGAATTTCTTGCTCATCTAAAAAATACTACATACATTTAACTTTCTTTTTCATTCTTTTAGCTATAACTAATACGATATATGTTTTGATTGTGTGTTGTATTTTTTTTAATAAAAAATTTGCAGAAAGTGTACATAGGACTCGCCAAGCTAGAAATTAAAGCCATAAAGAAACTGATTGAAGAAGGTAAAAAAGAATACATGCACTGTTAATTATTGGGTATGGTGTAGAAGACGACGTTAAATTATATTTGATGAAAAATAGTTGTGGAAAGAAATGGGGCCATCTCTAGCTTATATTATGCCCATTATAATAAACTAATTTTTGTATACGTTGCATGTATTCTATATTAATTAATTTAATTTTTTTTGCAATACCATAAATATTACCCTTGGTATTAAAATATGAGTTTGATGTATAACATAAAATTTAAGGAGAAAAAGATACAAGTTTAAAATGATAGAATCATGCGCCTATAGAATATTATCTTTAAATTCGAATTTCTTGCTCATCTAAAAAATACTACATACATTCTTAATGAATTACCACATGGATGATCTACATTAATATAAATAAATAAAAACTTCTTATATTTGAAATGAGTACCACATAAAATGAATGGCACTATACTTAGGTCATTTTGTTGTGACGACCTGATAGATAATTTTGAGTGTTAGCCCTTATTTCTGTGTTCCAAGATCTCCCATAGATTCATTTGATGTTTATTCGTTTGCGTTCATGGTCCTGTCACTTTTCGAAAAGCTTTCATATGATTTTTTTATAAAAATAGAAATTTTAACTAAAAATGAGGCTAGAGTTGATCACGGTCAATTTTCTTGGTAAACGATCTTGGATCGGTATTTTGATGATCCTGATAGGTCCGTATCGTGATTTTATACTTTCCATATTCCTGGAATCGAATTCGGAGGTCCCTAGGTTAATTTAACTTGTTTTGCCGAAAGCTAGTAATTTGCTAGGTGTGACCGTAGGTTGATTTTATGATTAACAAGTTCGGATTTTAATTTTGGGACTTGGTACAAGTCTATTTTGCCTTTTGAAACTTTTTTGTAAAATTTGGTTCAATTCGGAGTTGGTTTGATATGATTCGGACGCTTAGGTGTGATTCTTGTTGCTCTTGAGTTTTCCTTTGAAATTTCATTCGTTTTGATGTTCAATTTGTAGTTTTAGATGTTATTTTGGCGATTTGATTGCGTGAGCGAGTTCATATAATTTATTATACTTGTGTGCATATTTGGTTTAGAGCCCGAGGGGCTCGGGTGAGTTTCAGATGCGTTGCGGAATAGTTTGGTTGATGTTTGAATAGCTGGTGCATTTCTTTTGCTGGTGTAGACTGCAAATCTCACATTTGTGCGTCCTGGCTCGCAAATTCGAGCCTCACTTTTGCGATCAAGATATCACATTTGCGAGCAAAGGCCTGGGCTGGGTATCTCGTAACTGCAAGGAATGAGTTCGCATTTGTGAACTATCAGAGGTCGCATTTGTGATCTCAAAGTCGCATTTGCGACTCAGTGTTCTTAGGGATGAGCTTCGCCTTTGCGAAAAATTTGTCTGCATTTGTGAAGGTGGGACAGTTCGCATTTACGAACATTTTATCGCAATATGACCTTGTGACCCTCAAAGTCATTCTAGAACCATTAATTGTTGCTAGGTGCATTGCACGTAATGTGATATTATTATCTGATAAATGCCCTAACGCTAACATGCTGTCTTTGTTTTGCTCCTCTTTGTTATCTATATTATTCTCATTCAGGAAGGTGGTTAGTTTGTGGCATTCTGGCGAGTCATCCATATAACACTAGGTAAAAAATAGCAAGGCAGCCATGACTAGTAAGGAATTGGACACAGGTGTTGTTGATCCATCAAAGAAGATTGTGGAATCGGAATTTGAGTCTAAAGAAGAGATCCAAAGGTTGAAACAACATATGGAAAAGATGTACCAAGTTTGGATCAGTGGGCACCCTCCACCCTCATTCCCGGCTAACTACACAGAAAACCCTACTACCATCCCACCACTATCACAAGCCTAGATTCCCATTACTGCGGACCTTTTCCCACAACATGCACCAGACTTTACCCCTTACCACAACTACCCTGGTACCTCATCCCAGCCTTTTCACGCTCCACCTGTAAAAACTACCTCATATTCCGCTCCATTAAACCACTCATGTTTTCGTAGCTCCTGCACAAGCCACCATCCCTCGATTTTCTAGTGAACCCGCGTTCAAAGTTCCTGATGCCCAATACTATGCTCAAGAACTAACTTTCAAAGTCTCGAATCCTTATTGCTATACCCCCCACCCACTTTGACCCTCTCATAGAAATGAAAAAGCCTGCTAAGAATGTGGAGCATGATGAGATATCCAGGAAGATGAAAATTCTAGAGGAGTCTTTAAGGAACATACAAAGAATAGGGAGGAAGTAAGCGTGTCTTACAAGGACTTATGTTTGTTCCCTGACGTCCAACTGCCTTCTAGATTTAAGATGTCGAAGTTTGATTTATATGACGAACATAAAGATCCTGTGGCCCATTTGAGAGGTTATTGCAGTAATGAGAGGTGTTGGCGGAAAAGACGAGTTGTTGATGGCCTATTTCAGTCAGAGTTTGAGTGTGGCCGCCCTGGAATGGTACACCTGGCAAGATACTAATAAGTGATATACATGGGATGATATGGCTCAGGCCTTTGCCCGGCATTTTCAGTACAATATATATATTGTCCCAAATCGTCTGTCCCTGAACAAGATAGACAAGAAGCCTAATGAAAGCTTTAGGGAGTACAGGATTAGATGGAGAGAACAAGCTGTAAGGCCCCATGAAAATTTCTACGAAAAACCCCGAATCTCGTAGTGCCAAGCTAGGATCATGTGTTAGAAATTCATAAAATAGATTGATCTGCGCATTAAAAAGTTAAAGAATTATGTTTTCCAGAAAAGCGCATTTCTGCGGTCCATTATGCGTTATACGAACCGCATAGTCGCCGCAGAGTCAGGCAGTTTGATAGTTAATTTGAGGATAACTATGCGACCAATTATGCGATTGCATAATCAATATACGGGCCGCATAGTCATCATAGAATCCCCTTGGAATTTTTGTGAGAAACAGTTTTGCGGTGCATTATGTGACCGCAGAACAGGTATGCGGACCACATTTCTGTCGCATACCCAGACAGTTTGTTCAGGTTTCGGGACCATTTTTATGGTTCATTTCGCGGGCCGCATGTCCATTATACGATCACAGATTTTGTCGAGGCTCATATTTTCTAACTATTAAAACTCGACCTCATCTCGTTAAAAACACCCATTAGACCTCTTTTATGTTATTTTTACTGCAAATAGAGTGAGAGAGGGAACTCTAGAGGGAGAAACTAACTCTCAAACCTTGCCAAATCTTTGAAGACTTTCAAGCAAAATTTGCTAGGCTTTCACCCCAAGAGGTAAGAACTTGAGCCCTAATCTATGGTTTCGAAATTCACACTAGATTGAGTAATTAGCTTGTGGGTTCATGGGTATAAAAATGGATTTTCTTGCATGCATAAGAGATAACAAGGTATGGAAAAGTTGTGAGCTAAAAAGATAGCAATTGGGGTAAAAGATGATGAAATCTCTTACAAGAGGATCCTAAGATCACAATGCACACTTAGTGCTTGATAGTATGCCTAAGCGAGCTAGAATCTTAATCATGTCTCTAATTCTTGGTTCAATTTGTAATTTTCTTAAAATAGATTGGAGTTGATAAGGTCCCGTAATTTTGTAAGAATTTAAAGAAAGCTCTATTAAGGTATGTATGGCTAAAACCTCCTTCTATTAGAAATTGAGCTCCGTTGGTATGTGTATGTGCAAAAGTGGTAAGACCGAAAACTTGATTGATGTATTGATTGGTATTTTACATGAATTGGTTTTGAAATTGTATATATATACATGAAAGGTGTGCCTCATTGTGTGAAAAGTACTTCTAGATATTTAAAGGTGTGCAAAGAATATGAACCATGTGTTGAAATTGCCTAGACTTCACGTCAAGATTTTAAAACTGAGATTGTCATGCTAATTATGTGAAATCTTACCTATTCTTACAACTTGAATTGCTTTTGTATGTGCCTATGATCATAAGTTGCAAGGTTGACATTAAAAGTGGAAATGATGTGATAATTGTGGCCCTAAGCGCCAATGAATTGACATGATATATGTGGAATAAAGATTCAAATGAGATGATTACTGAAGGAACAACACCTAGGTAAGACGGCCTAGCCGATCGTGTCGTGATCGGACACCATACCGCACACATGGAGGTAATATGCTAATATTGAATTCCGAAAAAGGGAAATGAGATGGTGATTGAGGTATATGTCTCAAATGAGGCAACCTAGCCGATCAGGTTGTGATCGGACTCCGCTCAAGATAGTGGTGGTATTGAGAACAATGATGAACATATGAAATGCCCCAAACTAAAGTTATGGAAATCATGTGAAAGTAGTATGATTCTTTATTTGATAATGTGGTGTTCGGTTAAAGCTTTGATTGTCTCTTGTGAATTCCTTGAATTCTTGTATGATAGTTCTTTCTAATAAGATGGTATTTAGTTATACATACTAGTACTATTCCATGGTACTAATGTCCCTTTTTGTCGGGGGCGCTATATTTTTTAAATGAATGTAGGTGGCTCCATAGCTGACAGTGCCGATCGCGCATAGTGGAGTATCCTCCTCTCATAGTCTTGGTGAGCCCCTTTTTCCTTCAAGGGGTTATGTTGCACATCTTTTGTTGTAGATTTCCACTTTGAGGTATAGTCGGGGCCTTGTTGCCGGCGTTGTCATAATTGTCTTTTGTATTTTTAGAAGCTCCATAGACGTTTGTGTGGATTATGTACGGGTGTTGGATGGGTATATGAACTAGGTTGTAATCTCAAACTCTTGTTTCTCTAAATTGTGATCGTATGTAATCTTGGAACTTAACTACGGTTTAAGGTTGTAATATAAAATGATCTATCAATGTTGAATGTACCATCTTTCCTATTGTCTAAGTAAACGAAAACATGGTTCCCTTAATCATATTGAGTTAGGTAGAAAATGTTAAAATGCTTTCTCAGTTGGGATCACTAGATTGAGCGTTGGTCGCGCCTCCTGAGGTTGGGGCGTGACACAAGCTGCCCGGGTCAATCCCACGATGGAAGAAGACGAGATGGTTAAGTATTTTCTACAAGCCCTAGAGCCTACTTACTTTGGCCACTTGATCTCAGCCAGGGGAAAGCCTTTTAATGATGTAGTAAAGATGGGAGAAATGGTAGAGGTAGGACTCAAGTTAATTAAGGTCATGAGCTACTCCGCTGTAAAAGCAACTATGCAGGCAATCTAGAACGACACGGGAAGTTTGTTAAGCAAGAAGAAAAAGTATGATGTTGCAATAGTTGTCTCTGGACCATGGCATGGCCCAAGGGGTCCGCCTCACCAGTACTCTCAGCCTCGACCACAAACCCAAGCCTACACCCAAACTCCATATAATCCACCTTAGTATTGTCCTTCGTACAAAGTCCAACCATCTGTCTTATCATTGAGTCACTCTCTCTGGCGAGCACCAACGTCGCAAACTTCTCGTTCCCACACAAGATTGTTTGAAAACTTAAAACATCGTGTCCTGATTGAGCCGCTCCTCGGCTATACTCCTGATCCATATGTAAAAGGTTTTGATCCTACTGTACGGTACATGTACCACTCTATCCATGGGCATAGCGCTGAAGATTGTCAACACAAGGATTTAACGAGGTTTGGCTAAGCCTAATCCTCGGGCAGAAGCAGAAAGAGTTTTCCACTATAAATGAGAAGAAAAACACAATTTAATCTAAAGAATCCCCAACTATAACCCCTATATATAGATCCCAAATAGTTCCAAACCTATAAGATAAAGGTTTTCCAATTTGATAGGGACTATATATTTTCCTTTCCCAAATCTATTAGGACAATGAATTTTCCTAAACCTATAAGATTATAAATTTTTTAAAACTATAAGGAAATAATTCAAGCCACAAAATAATAAAATTGAACTGATTCGTTTTAAGACTTCTATTGTTGATTTATATTTGTCTGTTATGAAAATCAGGGATGCCTCTCGCTCCTTTCCTCCTCTCCTCATTTGTTTTTTCAAATTAAATTTTCCTGAAAACTGCTTTTGCTCTCCTCAAGGTTCTTCTCTTGGCTTATGCACTCTATGTCCTCTGTATAAAGAAGGTTAAGTCTAATATTTTGTATACCGATATTCTCGCGCTTAATACCATTGGCATCTTTCTAGTTCTTGAATAATGTGCATTCTTTACATTGTGAGTTAGTTGTGGTTAGTCTATTGGAGTAAAATATCACAAGATACATATAGCTTGTCTAAGAAGAGGTGTTGACACCTTTTTTGGCCAGCAATAATTTTTATCTTTTTGTCAATTTTTATGGCTTTTTACATTTTTTGTCAATATTTAACGGAATATTCACGAACTCATGAACAAATAGTCCCAAGAATGTCAATATTTGTTTGGGTGTTAATTATTTTATTTGGTCTAAAAATATAAAATGTTTATGTGGACTGCCACGTCACTTTTTTCACTTAAAAGTTTGAGTGATCATCAGTGTGGAATAAGAATAATTGAATGACTTTTTTGTTACAAATGAAAGAAAAGTGACTTTAGTCTATAATTCTGAATAGTTGGGTGATCATCTGAGTAATGAGATCAACAGATAGTCTTAAGAATGGCTATTACCATTATAACCTTTCATATTCTATATTAATGGGCAACCCGATGCACTAAGCTTCCGCTATGCGCGGGTTCTAGAAAGGGCCGGAGCATAAGGGTCTATTATACGCAGTTTTACCCTGCATTTCTTTATGAGGTTGTTTCCACTGCTCGAACCCGTGACCTCCTGGTCACATTGAGGCAACTTTACCAGTTACACATGGCTTCCATATTAATGGAGGATAAAAAATCACTACCATCTTCCGGCTATGGCTTTACTATCATACGGGTTTACGTCACAGGTAGAAAATAGCTGATGAATTAGATTTTCTGTGAAATAGTGATGTTTCTTTTTCATGGGAAGGAAGGAAGCTGATGGAATGCTTGAAACTGTATGCTTTCCGTGGAGATTAATTTGCTTATCTGTGTCACATCTCCTTTTTGCGCGCCCCGTCCCGAAGGGTAAAATGCGCGATGGAGTTTTTCCAATTTAAGTGACATTATGCGAAATGAGATTATTTATTTAATTCAGAGTCGCCACTTGGGAAATGTTTGGCTTTTGGTGTCCCAAGTCACCGGTTTATCTTGAATCCCAAATCGAGGAAAATATTCGACTTTCCAAATGAAGTCTGCGAACCAGAAATTCTAAGTAAGGAATTCTGTTGACCCGAGGGAAGGTGTTAGGCACCCTCGAATCCCGTGGTTCTAGCACGGTCGCTTAAATTGTTATAATGGCTAGATATCTGATTTAATACATGTTATTACTTATGTGCTTTTATTAAGTTTAAAGCCGCTTTTATTATTATTATTTTCTTTTATAGAATTGCAACGTTGTGAAAATGCATCTCGAACCACGTCACAATCAATGCACCCGTGGTCGTCAATACATTCCGACTCCGTCGAGATTTGAATTTGGGTCACATAAATGCGCACCCGAATCTTAAGAATGTAATTTAGTTAAGTCGCTCCTAAAGAGTCTAACGCATTGTTATCTTTGGGGAGGCAGTGAAGTTCGCTAAACAGTCCATCCCAAGTTCTAAATATTTATTATGGCCAATTATTGAGGGCCCCGCAATTTGCATTTTTATTTGGCGAGGCTCGTCTCATTATTTTTAAAAGGGTGAACCTATAGCGACTACATTTTTCTATTATGTTCGTCTCTAAAATGAATGAGAGAAAATCCTAACTTGTTACGAGCTTAAAAGAGGCGTACTATATTAAACGCTAGATTGAGATGAACATTAACTGAAAGGAACATTACTAGAAATTATAAACAAAATTGAGAAAGATAAAATAATATATTCGAACGTGATTAACTATCCTATAGCTAAATTAACACTCCTCCTAATTGTATAAACAAACGAATAATTGTTCACGACTATTAGCGTTGAAATTAACCTTAATTATTAATGTTTATTCGGGAGTTTATTAGATCCAAGCGTCGCACCATCTTATTAAAACTCATGCCTATTAGATTAGTGTTCTTAAAATTGTTGCATTGTTTCGTACTTCAAAATATGTAAAACCTGCCGACCTTATTAATACCCACTTCGTTTAAATGATAGGCCGATACCAATATTAATTATTAATCTGCCTCATTAAAACTATGTTGAAACGAGGAGTCCAACAAGAGGGTTGGCATACATGGCTAAATCGTTGGTGCTAACATAACACAATATGAAAATTTGTTTGGAATACATTTTCTGGAAATCAAATTAGACCGGATATAACGAGTTTGATAGTTCAAAGATCCCAACATAAGTACACACAGACGCTTGCCCTGATTCTGTTATACTATCATCACCAAATCAGGCTAAATTGTTATATATATGGAGATACATCTGATTTAAACAGCATACTATTTAACAGTCCATATCAATTAGAGTACATTCCAATTCATATGGAATAAATGTAGTTGGAATGAGCTTAAACAAATATGGGTTAACTATCATTCAAGCTATTTGCTATATTTTGAACACGAGTATTGTGAAGCAAACTACATTCATTTCTTCATTTTTACTTCAGCTTCAAGCTTTCAACAAACATAGTTTCAGAAATGTGTACCTGGAAATGCTTACAATTGAAGAAGAAGAAGAAGAAGAAGAAGAAAGGTCAGTAGAGCGAGCAGTAATTCGAAGCAACAACAGCAAACACCACAGCAACAACCAGCCAATACAAGAATGATTCAAACCCAACCAAAACTCCAAGATTTCGACAAAGAACCAACGGCAATAGCAAACGAACCAAATAACTCGGGTAACAGCACAATAACTCGAAAATCACCCAAGTGCCTTCAAAATTGAACTTAAATGCTTTGAAAAATTCACCAAAGTAAACTTAAACAGAAAATCAACTCAAACAGAACCCAACTCTATTTTTTTTTTTTGTTTTCTAATGTTTTGTTTTGGATTTTGAATATCAAACTTCAATCTGGAAATCAGAAAAAAAAAGAGTTGTTTAGAGGAAGTTTTGATGGCTGAAATTTCTTGTTCTTTTTTTCCAGGGGTCTCCTCCCTCTATCTTCTGATCTTATCTCTCTTTATACAAGTCTGCCCCTTTTCCAACTTAGTGCTGCCCGACCCCTCTCTTTTGAAAAATCAAAAATTTCCACTAAATCTGCCACTAAGATTGCCTTTTCCAATTAATCAGCCCTCATTTCCTTTTGTTCCTCATTAATGTATTAATTAACACCCCCATTAACAAAGCACTAACACTAAAATACTATCCTAACTGTTTCATTCCCAATTTGCCCCTGAAAACCCTTGAGATTCATTGTCCTAACCCAAACCCCTTAAGTGCTGGATACAGACTTTGATCAATGACCTACTCAAACCTACTCATTCACTAAACTGAACCCAACTAGTTACAACAGCTACAATCAATTCAAATTAGCTAGTAATTCAAAAATACTAAATCAGATGGCATTTAGAATGAAACCTAAGAGTTCAGGGCAACATATATTGAACTAGCTATAAATGGGGAAACAAACATATTTAAACTCAGCAAGACAAGATGGACTGAGAGCAACTTGACCAGCACATGCCCTAAACAGATTTGGAGTACAAAAGTAGGGAACAACCAGCAGAGTTTCAAAGGGGGGGGGGTCCACTAAATCAGGTTGAACAAACGAACCATAAGTTAGGCTCAATGAACTGAAAATGACCACAGGCTCAAATCTGAACTCAAATATTACCCAGGAAAACATGTTAACACATCATTCAGAACACAAACGAAGCATGAGGGGTCACAGCCAAGAATGAACTAAACATCAGACTAATTCTCATGCTACTCTATCATTCAAACATATCAGACTAATCGATAACACATTACAGCGTACAAAAAATGACAATAAACAGAAAAATTATAATAAAATTGGATACAATAAAAAGGTCTGACGGGGCACAATGGGATCAATCAAACGAGGCTAAATTATAACCGTATAAACAACAATTAGACGTAACACTAAGAACAAGAGAGGAGGAAAGGAGTACCTTAAACAAATACAAGACTAGACGAAACCAGGTTGAACACTTGACTCGACTCTTTTGAGGTCGAAGGGACCTTAATCGAGTGTTCTCGACTGAGAACACATCGACTAAGGTCCATTAGACACCTAAATTTCTCCCCTTCGGACTGGTTCCAGCTTTGGTTTTCCAGAGTTCTTGGTTTGATTTTAGGGTTCGAATGATTCCAACCCAGTTCGAAAGGAAACCAGTGTGTCTTAGGTATAAGAGAGGTCAGGGGATGCCAGGGTGTGAGTTTAGGGTGGATTGGGGTAGTTTTAGGTTTTGCTCGAATCTTCGAATGAAGATTCGAGCAGTTCCAGGAAGATTCGACCTAAACTACTACCGGATCCATAACGAGGGTGGTCAAGAGAAACCACAGTGTTGATTTGGAAGCCATAGGAGAAAGTTGGGTTTTCAGACCAAACTTTGATCAAAGATTCGAGATGTTGGGGCCTGATTCAAGGGAAACTAACATCAGATCTGGAAAGAGGATGTCGTGGGGAAGGTATGGTGTTAAGATGGGGTCATTTGGACCACCGGAACCGCCGTGAGGCGATTTCCGGTGGGCGGTGCACGGTGGCTAACGGTGGAGGTTCATCTGGTCTCTAAAGCTTAGAGACGAAGGTAGAATGATGGGGTATGGCCTAGGGGGTGTGAGGGTGATGGGTTAGGCTTATATATGAGGGGAAAGATTTGGTCATGGCCGTTTGATCAGTTGAGATCAATGGCCTGGATTAATTCATTTAAACAAACGGTGTCGTTTGGTCTCTTTGAGAGACTGGGTTCACCGGGTAATGTGGATCGGGTTGTGGAATCGAGTTTGGTCAAAACCCTGGGAGCCATTGGATCAGAAACAACGAACGACCCCGATCAAATTCAACCATACAACGTCGTATGGTTTGTCTTTGAAAATAACTGACAGGGCACCATCAAACGACGTAGTATTTGCCCTATACTACGTCGTTTGATGGTCTTTGGGTTGACAGACGTGGGTCGGGTAAATGCTTTGTTTTGGGCCTGATTGTTTGTCAATTAAAATGGCCTAGTCCAATTTCCTTCCTATTTTTTGTTCTTTTCTTCATTTTCACTAATTAATAAAACCAATTAAAATTAATTAAAATGCTCATTAATTCCTAATAAGTATTATCACATAATATTAAACATTAATTAGAAGTAATCTCACACAATTAAAAAAAAATGCAAAAGATGCCTATTTTTGTGATTTTCAATTTTTTTGTAAAACAAACTTAATTACTAACAATTGTAGGATTAAATCCTAAATGCAAATGCGACATATTTTTGTATTTTTTATTAATTTAACAAATAAATATGCACAGACAAATATAAATAATTATCCAAAAAATGTCACAAAAATTCTCAAAATTGCACACCAAGGAAAATCATTTTATTTTGAATTTTTTGGGAGTGATTCTCATATAGGGCGAAAATCACGTGCTTACAATCTGAGGAGGACATTTACTTTTAGTTTACGGATTCCAGATGTCACGACCCAAAATCCACTATGGGTCGTGATGGCGCTGGACACCGTTGTCACGCAAGCCAACAACAAATAACTAGTAACTTTTTGTTTTAAATATTTTTGAAATCATTTCTTTTATACATTTAAACAATACATAATAAATTCCACTGAATAAATAATAAAATATTTAATAATTTTAAATTTCTGAATAAACCCATAGACATCCCAGAACCCGGTGTCACAAGTGCATGAGCATTACTAGAAATGAAATAAAATACAATAATTGTCCGAAATACAAGTGGACAGAAATCAAAATACAATACAATACTCTGAAGGAGACTCTGCTAGCTACGGTCGTCTCGATAAATGCAACTCATCTAAGTCTCCGTATCAACCATGCCGCTACGCCACTAGCCACACATAAACATGTGCAACAAAAATGCACAACAAGTGTAGTATGAGTACGAAAACAACGTGTACCCAATGAGTATCCCGTCTAATCTCGAAGAAGTAGAGACGAGAGGGTGACTTCGACACTTACTAGTGGTCCAATAGTAATATATTATTAATACGAGTAATTATGGAGTTATTAAGAACAACAGTAATTTCAAATAGGTCACAAACAGGTAAAAGTTCCTTTTTTTTATTAAAAGTCTCCGGATTCATAATCTATTAATTTTCAATTATCTCAAGGCTAGGAGGGCAAATATCAATATCAATAAACTTCAAGGCAAGCAATATCAGCATGCGCAAATCCTGCCGAGGCTGTACGGCCCGATCCAACAGGAATGTAAAATGTGCATTGCCGAGGGTCGAGCGGCCCAAACCATAGATACATCTATTACCCCGCTCGTGAATCATCCATGCGACGCGGTCAACATAAAATAAACAAACACCCTGCTCGCGAATCATACATGCGACGCAGGTACACATATAATCACATATTCAAACAGTTAATCAAGACTTCATCAGGGAACAACTATCCAAGGAAAATCCAATTCTCTTTTTAGAATTCAAGAAAATGAAGCTCAATCTTTTAGAAATTCACTTACTAATCCGATGTGATTTAAGCAATTCAACCCGTCAATAGGATTACAAATATATCCAAGTACAACATGTTTTTGGGTCCTAGACTACCCGGACAATAGCATTATAGTAGCTACGCACGAACTCTCGTCACCTCGTGCGTACGTAGCCCCCGCAAATAGGAGCACATAACCAATTATTTCACCTATGGGGACAATTCCCTCTTACAATGTTAGAAAGGAGACTCGCCTCGCTCCGAAGATCCATAACTGATATTCCACGCTCTTCTGAAGACTTGAATCGATGCACAATGCTCCAAAACTAGCCAATAATTATGCAAATCCATTAATATATGTTCAATTACTCATTACAATCCAATTTATAACAATTCCTAACCCCGATGACAAAATTGCCCTTAGGCCCACATGTCCGGATTCCAAAAATTTTCGAAGATAAAGTTTATCCATGAACTCACGAGTTCAAATATATGATATGCTCTTAATTTCATACCCAAAATCGTGGTCAAAATCCAAGAATACGAATTTTCTAGGTTTTTCCTCAAGTCACCAAATTTCTACCGATTTACATGCTAAAATCCATACATAATCAATATATTTAACTCAAGATAGGTGGGGTTGGCTTACCTTGTCATTGATGATGAAAACCCCCCAATTAAAGCTCTCCAAAATTGTCCACACCAAAATTAAAATGGGGGGAAAATGACCAACCCCCGATTTTAAAAGAACTTGCTGCCTTCAGCACTTTCGCACCTGCGGTCTCTTGAGCGCTCCTGCGGTCCCGCAGGTGTAGACCAATTGCCGCTTCTACGGTCCAGGGCTCCCAGTATATTTCCGCTTCTGCACTCCTTCCTCTGCAGGTGCGGTCCCGCTTCTGCGGTGACCTGACCGCATCTGCGGTTCCAGCCTTCACCCTTCACCCTTCACCACCACATCTGCGTCCTTTTGGTCGTTTCTGCGGCTCCTCACCTGCGGCCAAAACTTCGGAGGTGCGGTTATACCAGATATCAACTCCTTCAGTTATTCTTTCCAACTCCAATTCGATCCGTTAACCACCTGGAATTCACCCGAGGCTCCCGGAACCCCATCCAGTCATACAAACTAGTCCCAAAATACATTACGGACCAGCTCGAGGCCTTAAATCATATCAAACAACGTCGAAATCATGAATCGTACTCCAATCTAAACTTTATGAACCTTGAAATTTCAAACTTCTACATTCGATGCCGAAACTCGTCAAATCACGTCTGATTGACCTCAAATTTTGCACACAAGTCGTATTCGACATTACGGACCTACTCCAACTTCCGGAATCGAAATCCGACCCCGATATCAAAAAGTCAACTCTCGGTCAAACTTCCCAAAAACCTTCAAATTTCTTTCTTTAGCTAGATGACTCCAAAATGACCTACGGACCTCCGAATTCACTTCTGATCGCGCTCCCAATGCCAGAATCACCATACGGAGCTATTCCCAGACTCGAAATGCCAAACGGACATCGATAACACTGAAATGAACTTCAACCCAAACTTATAATTTTTTTTCCAAAATGCTAACTTCCACAATAGGCGCCAAAACGCTCCCGGGTCATCCAAAACCCATTCCGAAGTCCGAAATCATCATACGAACCTACTGGAACCTTCAGATCCCGATTCCCAGGTCGTTTACTCTGAAATCCAATCTTAGTCAATTCTTTCAACTTAAAGCTTCCGAAATGAGAATTCCCTTTCCAAATCAACTCTGAATTCCCCAGAATTCAATTCCTACCATGCGTACAAGTCATAATACCTAAAGTGAAGCAGCTCATGACCTCAAACTACTGAACGACGCGCTAGGACTCAATACGACCGATCGGGTCGTTACACTAGATCTCGGAGATGTAGGAGTTTTAGCAGTAATAAGTATTTTATGTGCATTGATCTCCTCTTTTTTTTTTGGCATTTTCAATTTCACGACTCCAATAATTCAACGACAATATGTTTCTCCGAATGGTATCTTATGGCCATTTTGCAATATTTTGTGTCGATTGAGTTCTCGGATACACATGAAGGACAAAATAGATGTTATATTAATTGTATCAAATAACATTTATGGATTTAATATTTGGGGTGTGTTTGGTATAACGAAAAATATTATCTTGAAAAACAAGTAGTAATCTTATTCATTTTCCGATGTTTGGTACACAAATTAAGAAAAATGACTTTTCAAGAGTATTCATAAATAATTTAAATATAATAAACATGAAGCCATAAACTTTCAAACCAACAACCTTCCGAACCCATAATTTTAAAAACTTTCGAACCGCTAAACTTTTAATAGCGCGAATTTCGAACCCGTAAACTTTATAATTTCTAAATTCGTAAACTTCCAAACACATAAACCTCCGAACTCATAATTTTGAAACTTGCAAAATTTTGAACCTTTAAACCGATAAATAAAAAAAATTAAAATTGAAAAATATATTTAATTTTTTTTTCGGGGGGGGGGGAGTGTGGGTGGGTGGTTAAAATCGATAAATAAAAAAGTTAAAACTGAAAAATATACTTAAAAAATATTTTTTTCTGGGGGGGGGGTTGAGGTGGGTGATGGGTGGTGGGTGGTGCAGAAAAACGAAAAAACAGAAATTTAAAATTGCAAAAAAAAATTAAGGTAAAAAAATATTTTTTTGCGGGGGGTGGTGGTGGTGGTGGAGGGGTAGTAGGGTGGGTAGTATCGGAAGTAATGGAAAAACTGAAATTTGAAAAAAAAGAAGTATTTTTTGGAGAGAGGGGGTGGGGTGGGTTAGTGAGAGTGGGAAAAGTTGAGAAAGAGTTTTGGAAAATATTTTTCCTTATCTTGATAAGGAAAACATTTTCCTCCAATTGGAGAAAAATGAATTCATAAGAAAAATATTTTGCAAAATATTTAAACCAACCAAACATGAGAAAATTTAAAATATTTTCTTCATACCAAACACGAGTAGCTTTTTTATTCTTTCTACGATCAATTCTGTTCATATGTTGAGTTTGCGTCATCTTCAATGGATAGAGTGGTGAAACAAAATTACTTTGGAGAGAATCTTGATCCTCTTTTCTGGTCTTTTAAGTATTTGAGTTGGGACCAAATCATTTTGGCCCTTTTATGTGTACTATCTACGACAGATAAGTGCGGATCTTTAACCTTAGTTATGGAACACATGAACTCATGGTCTGTCTTTCAAACTAGGTTTTTTATGTATGTATTTTCTAAAATTAGTCTAATATTATGTATTGACACTCCTGCTCTATACAGATTGAATGACGCACTTGGTTCACAAGTTAATAATTTACTCAAAAAATAAGGATCAATTCTCACTTAATATTTTTTTTCCTCCTTTCTTTAGTAGTGTACCCATATCCTAAAATTCTAGATCCGCCTCTGACAATAAATATGTTTTGACGAAGGAACTGCTTTATTATTGCTATTTCCAATTTGAAATAAGAATATCAATGTATGAAAAAGTATCTAATACATTTTTGGCATGCTAATAATTATTTTATAATTCACTAATATGCTAACAAAATTTCGGTTACGCAAGTACTTTCCTCATCCTTTTTTATTTAAATAAATTCAACTTAATTTCATTTAAATAAATTCAACTTAATTTCATTTAAAAAAAACAGAATCAAACAACCAGTCGTCTTCATTCATTAGCAAGTCCAACAAACAGTGTTTCCTTTTTGTATTATTCTCAGTTTAAAAGTCTCTAATAGATTAAATAAAATTTGCTTTGTATGCGTTCAAATTTAAAGCATAACTAAAACGCTTCAGTTGACTAGACGCCCAAGAGATTCTTTAATGTCGAGATCAAGCGTAATTAATTATTTTTTCCCTATGTGATGCATATATTGACTTCATGTGGAAGACTAGGGCCGAATGATTTTATGGTATGCGTCAGACAACTGATATTAATTGTGTGATGCTTTTTTTTATCTCACATATTTATAAATGTTGAAGTTTGACAAATTTTTGTCCCACATCGGTGGGTTCTTGAGTTTTGGGGGGATTTCCCCCCTATAAAAGAAGGTCTAATGTTTAGAATTTAAACACACCTCTCATTTGCCTTCTCATCTGTTTAAGGCATTTGTATCTTCTCTCTTTAGTATTATTTCACTTGTATTTTTGGAGTGAAATAAAATATTGGTTGTGTCCGAGGAGTAGGCAAAATTAGCCGAACCTCGTAAATTCTGGTGTTCCCTTTATTGTTGCTTTATTGTCTTATTTATTATTTGGTGGCTGTCATAATTTTTGGTATAGTAGTTGTGACTTATTCACACTATATACATTTGGCTTCCGCAACAATTGGTATCAGAGCCAAGGTACTGTCTAAGTATGCTCTGTGGTTGCAGCATAGTTTGATCTTCCACATCAGAAAAGATTTATCTTGGTAACTGAGTCAAGGTTCTGTCTGAGTATGCTCTGTGGTTGCAGCTTAGTGTGATCTTCTACATCAGAAAGGAAATAATCTTGATTTGTGTCGTCAGCTATTAAATAATATTTGTGTCAAATATGGGAGACAATAAACAAGAAGAATCTACATCAAGTGTCAACAACACGTCATCATTGGCATCTTCGCTTATGACAAGAATTGTGTCAAATGCGAAATTTGCGGTAGAAATATTTGACGGGTCCGGACATTTTGGGATGTGGCAAGGCGAGGTTCTAGATGTCCTTTTTCAACAAGGGCTAGATCTGGCCATTGAAGAAAAGAAACCAGATGTTATTGGAGAAGAAGATTGGAGAATTATCAACCGTGTTGCTTGCGGTACCATTCGATCCTACCTTGCTAGAGAGCAGAAATATCCATACACAAAGGAAACTTCTGCAAGTAAATTATGGAAAGCACTGGAGGATAAATTTTTGAAGAAAAACAGTCAAAATAAATTGTACATGAAGAAGAGACTGTTTCACTTCACCTATGTTCCTGGTACCACGATGAATGAACATATCACCAGTTTCAATAAGTTGGTCACAGATTTGCAAAATATGGATACAACTTATGATGATGGTGACTTGGCCTTGATGTTGTTGGCGTCACTTCCTGATGAGTACGAGCACCTTGAAACTACTCTACTCCATGGAAATGACGAAGTTTCTCTCAGAGAAGTTTGTTCGGCTTTGTACAGCTATGAACAAAGAAAGCGAGAAAAACAGAAGGGCGGAGAAGGAGAAGCACTATTTGTGAGGGGTCGTCCTCAAAATCAAACGAGGACAAAGAAGGGAAGATCCAAGTCAAGATCCAGACCCAGCAAAGATGAATGTGCCTTTTGTCGAGAAAAAGGGCACTGGAAGAAAGACTGTCCGAAGTTGAAGAATAAGGCCAAACATAACAATGGAAAGGCCATTATGGATTCAAATGTAGCTGATTGTGATGATTCAGACTTCTCATTAGTTACAACAGAGTCATTAACATCATCAGACATATGGTTGATGGACTCGGCTTGTAGCCATCATATGTGTCCCAACAGGGACTGGTTTGTGGAATTTCAAGAAGGAGAATATGGAGTCATCCACACAGCGGATAACAGCCCTCTTACCTCATATGGCATTGGTTCAATACGATTAAGGAACCATGATGGAATGATCAGAACATTAACAGATGTTCGATATGTACCGGATTTGAAGAAGAATCTCATCTCTGTGGGAGCCCTGGAATCAAAAGGGTTCAAAATCATTGCAGAAAATGGAGTGATGAGAGTATGCTCCGGTGCACTAGTGGTAATGAAGGCTAATCGGAAGAATAATAATATGTACCGCTATCGTGGCAGTACAGTTATTGGGACAGCGACAGTGACATCCAGTGACGACAAAGAGGCAGAAGCAACCAAGCTATGACACATGCGCTTGGGACATGCTGGAGGAAAATCCTTGAAAACTCTATCAGATCAAGGATTGTTAAAAGGAGTAAAGACTTGCAACTTGGAGTTTTGTGAGCATTGTGTCAAAGGGAAACAGACAAGGGTTAAATTTGGTACAGCGATCCATAATACTAAAGGCATTTTGGATTATGTACACTCTGATGTTTGGGGTCCTTCCAAAACACCTTCATTGGGTGGGAAACACTATTTTGTAACCTTTGTTGATGATTTTTCTCGAAGAGTGTGGGTGTATACAATGAAAAACAAAGATGAAGTGCTGGGAATTTTTCTCAAATGGAAGACGATGGTGGAGAATCAAACAAGCAAGGAGGATCAAGTGTATTCGCACAGACAATGGAGGTGAATACAAAAATGATCATTTCAATAAGGTCTGTGAAAATGATGGCATCGTCCGACACTTCACTGTTAGACATACACCACAACAGAATGGAGTGGCAGAACGTATGAACCGGACCTTGCTGGAGAAGGTACGGTGTATGTTGTCCAATGCTGGCTTGGGCAAAGAATTTTGGGCTGAGGCAATTACATATGCATGCCACCTCATTAATCGTCTACCATCTGCTGCTATTGATGGCAAGACACCATTTGAAAAATGGTATGGAAAACCTGCTGTAGATTATAACTCTTTGCACGTGTTTGGCTCAACTGCATATTATCATGTGACGGAGTCAAAATTAGATCCAAGGGCAAAGAAGGCTATTTTTATGGGAATTACTTCTGGAGTCAAAGGATATCGCTTATGGTGTCCTATGACAAAGAAAGTAATATTCAGCAGGGATGTTACCTTTGATGAATCTATGGTAAATAAGGTAACAGAAGATACCAAACAAAATAAAGGTGCTTCTAAGCAGGTGGAGTTTGAGGGAAAATTTATTTTTCCTACACAAGAAACAGAGGAGGAAACAAATGAAGATTACCCTCTGGAAGGAGAGCCAGTAGAGGAGATTCCAACTCAGGAACCTCAACAACAACTTGAATCAATAGCAACCAGCAGGCCAAAAAGAACAATAACGAAACCTGTTCGTCTCATAGAGACGGTTGCTTGTGCAACCTCAATTGTAGCTGATGATGTTCCTACCACTTATAAAGACGCTGTCCAAAGTTCAGAAGAAGATAAGTGGAGGATTGCCATGAATGATGAAATACAGTCCCTTCATCAGAATCATACATGGAGATTGGCCAATCTCCCGAAGGGAAAGAAAGCAATTGGGTGCAAATGGGTATTTGCAAAGAAAGAAGGATTTCCTAACCAATTAGATGTTCGCTACAAAGCAAGATTGGTGGCCAAAGGATATGCTCAAAAGGAGGGAATTGATTACAATGAAGTATTTTCTCCAGTTGTAAAACATTCCTCCATTAGAATTATGTTGGCTTTGGTAGCACAATTGGATTTGGAACTAGTTCAGATGGATGTAAAAACTGCGTTTTTACATGGAAACTTGGAGGAGGAAATCTACATGACTCAGCCAGAAGGATTCAAAGTTGCTGGAAAAGAAAATATGGTGTGCAAACTTGAAAAATCGTTGTACGGATTGAAACAATCTTCTAGACAATGGTACAAGCGATTTGACGAGTTTATGTTGCGGCAAGGGTACAAGAGAAGCAAATACGATCATTGTGTGTATTTGCACAAGCTTAAAGATGGTTCATTTGTATATCTTCTCCTATATGTTGATGATATGTTGATAGCTTCCAAGAATTCTGGAAGAAATTGATAAGTTGAAGATTCAACTGAAGAAGGAGTTCGAGATGAAGGATTTGGGTGAGGCAAAGAAAATTCTTGGCATGGAGATAATTAGAGATAGACGTTCAAAGAAACTCTGTTTATCTCAAAAGGAATATTTGAAGAGAGTACTTCAACGTTTTGGCATAGATGACAAGACTAAGCCAGTTAGTACTCCACTTGCTTCCCATTTTAAGCTAAGTACTACTATGTCGCCAATGGATGAAGCTGAACGAGAGTATATGTCAAAGGTACCATACGCAAATGCTGTTGGTAGCTTGATGTATGCAATGGTTTGCACAAGGCCTGACATTTCACAAGCTGTTGGAGTTATTAGCAGATATATGCACAATCCAGGAAGGAGCATTGACAAGCTGTGAAGTGGATTCTACGGTATATTCATAATACTGTAGATGTTGGGTTAGTTTTTGAGCAGGAAGACAATCAGTCTGTAGTTGGATATTGTGATTCAGATTTTGCGGGTGATCTGGACAAACGAAGATCAACTACTGGTTATGTGTTTACTTTTGCAAAGGCACCAGTTAGTTGGAAGTCTACTTTGCAGTCAACAGTTGCTTTGTCTACAACAGAGGCAGAGTATATGGCTATTACAGAGGCTGTGAAGGAGGCAATTTGGCTTCAAGGATTGCTAAAGGAGCTTGGTGTTGAACAAAAAGGTATCACAATTTTTTGTGATAGTCAAAGTGCTATTCAATTAGCGAAGAACCAAGTTTATCATGCAAGGACGAAGCACATTGATGTTCGGTATCATTTCGTACGAGAAATCATAGAAGAAGGTGGAGTCACGGTGAAGAAAATTCATACTACAGAGAATCCTGCTGATATGCTGACAAAGGTGGTGACTGCGGTCAAGTTTCAACATTGTTTGGATTTGATCAACATTGTTGAAAACTGAAGATTAAAGATGAAGACACAATCAAAATTTGTTATTGAGAGAAAATTGAAGATGTGGAATTTTGCCAAGGTGGAGATTTGTTGAAGTTTGGCAAATTTGTCCCACATCGGTGGGTTCTTGAGTTTTGGGGGGATTTTCCCCCTATAAAAGAAGGCTTAATGTTTAGGATTTAAACACACCTCTCATTTGCCTTCTCATCTGTTTAAGACATTTGTATCTTCTCTCTTTAGTATTATTTCACTTGTATTTTTGGAGTGAAATAAAATATTGGTTGTGTCCGAGGAGTAGGCAAAATTAGCCGAACCTCGTAAATTCTGGTGTTCCCTTTATTGTTGCTTTATTGTCTTATTTATTATTTGGTGACTGTCATAATTTTTGGTATAATAGTTGTGACTTATTCACACTATATACATTTGGCTTCCACAACAATAAATTCATATATTATATATTTGATCATAAAATTACAAGACAAATAAAAAGTCTCACACAATTAATGTTAGTTATGGTAGACACAAAATAAAATTTTTCAACGAAAAACGTCTTAATAGATGCGATCCTTGTGAGACATGTAATGCAGTGGAAGACTGGCTATAAAACATCTCTGTCATTTTCATATGATGTTTATGGGTGAAGGGTATGAAATAATATTAAAATAATCATAAAAATCAGGAGAATAATTTTTTTCATATTTAAATTTTTTTCACGACAAATACACGAGTTCGAAAGAAAACACGATAGGTGATGTTTTCCCGCATTCTTTTTAGCATCATTCCAAAGGCTTTTTAACATTTTCCCAAAAAAGTAAATAGAGAACCTCCGAGTGGCCCCACCACAAGATGGCGGGACCCAGTTATCTTTAAAATCTTGTCACTTTATCCAATAAAGCGACAACTACAACCGAATTCAACCTCTCACTAGTACTACGTACTAAAACTGCTGATTCAATCATTATTTCCTCCGAATCCATTGTATCACTGGAGAAGATTAAGGTTGTTCTAGGGTTTCTTGTTCTTCAATGGTGGAAATAGGGAAGATAGTGTTGGATACAGGATGGTTAGCTGCTCGATCAACAGATGTAGAAATCAATGGAGTAGAGTTGACTACTACTCACCCTCCTACTCAACCTGAATCTCCTTGGATGGAAGCTGTTGTTCCCGGAACGTAATGTTTCCTTATTCCTTTATTTTCCTTTTTGGTTTATACAAAATAATGGCCCTTTTCTTTTAAGTTTTAGCCAATGTGTGGGGAGTGTAGTGAATGTGGTGATGGGTAGTGTTCTTTTTGTTAGATTTGAAATGGGAAAGCTTGAATTCAAGACTAAATTGTTAAAATAAAATGTTCTTTTTTTTGGGATTCTGCATTTTCTCCACAGTAATAATACTTGTAGGCAAGTTGGAATTTGATATTGAGAAGTTTAATTAGTAAAGAGTGTACAACCAACTGATTTTTTTTTTTAAAATTGTAATTATTATCATGTTCATCAGTGTTGTTGTTTTGTTATTTTGATGATAATTTTAGGATGATTCTTATGGTTTGAACTATTGATTTGGTTATGTTACTTTAGTATGTCTCTGTAGTTTATAAAAGATACAATCTTTTGTGATGAAATGACTTGATTCTCATTTTTATTTGGTCATCAATGAATCCTGGTATTCGCCGCTAGGAAGGATTTTGGAATATGTAGTTTAAACTTCATAAGCCCCATTTGGTAGCTTCCGTCGGGATTTTAAGTTGGTGAAAGATGGAGAGTTGATTAAAAAAATCAGATTTGATATTTTCTTAAATTGCCTGATATAAAGTTTAAAATCAAGCATTCTGGAGATTATGTTTTCTGTTGTTATATCTTCATTTTGTAACTCAAATTGCAGTGTTTTGGGAACTCTGGTAAAGAACAAGCTTGTTCCTGATCCTTTCTATGGGCTGGAGAATGAATCAATTATTGATATTGCTGATTCGGGGAGGGAACACTATACTTTCTGGTTTTTCACCACATTTGACTGTAAGCCGGTATGTCTCACAAAAATACCTGATCTGTTTCACTTGCCTTGGGTGCCTCATTTACTCATAAGAGTTTACGCTTCTCATGTGGAAAGTTTTCCACATTGAATAGCTCGAGCATAGTTATTTAGTCAACTGAATGAATGTTACAATCTGTTCATTTTCCTAGCTGCTTTTGCAACTATTCCCTGTGTTTGTTGCTACAAATGAGTGATTGATTAAATTTGTTTCAGTCAAATAATCAACACGTGGATCTTAATTTTCGGGCTATTAACTATTCTGCTGAAGTCTATCTGAATGGGCACAAGGAGGTGCTCCCAAAGGGAATGTTTAGGAGGCATTCTATTGATATTACTGGCATTCTGCATCCGGATGGTCAGAATCTGCTGGCTGTGCTTGTTTACCCTCCTGATCATCCAGGGCGAATTCCTCCTCAGGGTGGTCAAGGTGGCGATCACGAGGTATTATTCAAATTTAAACTTAAGTGTGGAAATCATGTTGGAAAGTATTTATTATTGTCTTTTGAAGGCACAAACTTAAGCCTGTACTTTCTGTAATCTGGGAGAGAGAATTAGTAAAGTTCGTAAATTAATTTCTAGATTTACTGTATTCCTGTCTCCTGACTTTATGTGAAGGTATTGTCAACTTTTGGTTGTGTTTCTTTGACAGTTGTGTTATTTACAATAAAATTGTTTCAACAAGAATGTGTTCGTGTTCACTGATTGCCTATTTCACAATAGATCAATATTGCAAATACAAGCTTCTCTATATTGTGCGGCATGGTCACTAAATCTCTCTTCTGCATGTCTTAGATTGGGAAAGATGTTGCTGCACAATATGTCGAAGGTTGGGATTGGATGACTCCAATAAGGTGAAGACAGCTTACTGTTTCTGAGCCAGTTTTTGCATCGATTTCTTCTGTGTAACACTTCTCTTTTGACTTTTAGAATTGCCATATGATCATATTTAAAAGTATCTCACTTGGCTGAAACATCGGTAATGAGAATTTAACCTGTATTTTTACATGCATAATCTCAACTCTGCATATGTGAGTTTCGCAAAACATAGCCATCCCAAGCTCATATAAAGGAGAAGGAATGCGGTAGGTTGAGGTCTGCATCCCTTGAAGTGGACTTGAATTGCGTAGAATGCATATAGAGGATAATTTGGTCTTGAGGCATAGTTGGTGGATTGATATTTTTACATATATGTTTGTTTCTGTTAAAGGAAAATATTGTTGATGTGGGAAAACATTCCGTCTACAAGCATTATACCAAAAAGAAGAGAAACCTTCCCAAGATGTTTAACATATATAATGTCATCGATTTAAAAGTTTGTGGCTTGGATATTTTATTATGCTGTAAACTTGATGTGTCTGAACTGTGCCTGCTGGATAATCTCAAATCTTAAGAAATGCCAAATCTTTGTATTGAGATCAGATTCAAGTAACCTGAGGCTATCCCTTCTGCTCCTCAGAAAAGTACATTAACCAATTGAATAGTGCACTATTTACTTGTTTGTCTTTCTAAATTTCTGGTCAGAGGTTTATGGGTGATGGGCTCTTCATTCGGCAACTAGTAAATGAAAGATTCATATAAATCACTTGCATATAAGTTGTAGTTTCCAGGCCCACAAAAAAAATCATGTTTTATGAAGTCAACGAGGAGAAATTTTGCTGTAAATAATAAGCAATCATTTTGTCATCTTATAAGTTAATTCAGTAAATATCAAGTCGACAACTCATATATTAATGTTTTGCATAGTCGGAAAAGACTGTTACTTGGAAAATGCAAACATACTGTTCCTCCAATTTTCTTGGATCTGTTTAGATAAATTCACAACACCATATTGCCAAGTGCAGTTTTTCTAAAACAAAATAAAGCAGGACTCTCTCACCTTAAATGTTAAACCGCTGTATGATATTCATTATTACAGGGATAGGAACACTGGCATCTGGGATGAGGTTTCCACTACTGTTACAGGGGTAAGATTTCAATCAAAATCTTATACTAGATCATGAATGTTTAGTCCGCTTCTTTGAACAATCATAGGAAATTCTTATAGTTTCTATTGTGACCTTTGTTTTCCAGACTTGTGTATCTTTTTTAACCACAAAACTGCTGGCAACTATTCGTTTTTTTACGATTTTGGGTGTTAGTGGTCAACTTTTCTTTTCCTTTATATTTTTTTTTCTTTTTGAATTTTGTTATGTGATGTTGTGGTGCGGCTTTCACAATTCATCAAGAAAGCCAATGAGTTCATAGCCCTGAGCTTTTATGTGCTGAGTTTTTCTTTTTGTGGTTAATATATAGTTCCTGATTCAGATTAAATATCAATTCTGGTGCAGCCAGTGAAAATAATAGATCCCCACTTGGCCTCAACGTTTTTTGATGGCTACAAGAGGGTATATTTACACTCTACGATAGAGTTGGTCAACAAAAGTGCCTGGGTAGCTGACTGTTCGCTGAACATCCAAGTGTCAACTGAACTTGAAGAAAATACTTTCTTAATTGAGCATCTTGAGACACAACATGTGTCTATCTCTCCAGGTGCCAGCATTCATTATACATTTCCTCAGGTTAGTTTCTTGTTTCTCTCTCTCTCCTTTTCTTTTACCTTTTTTTTTTCCTTTGCTTCTGTTAAGAAATGTACCTTGAGATTAACTCAACCTAGAAGCTAGCTCATTAGGGGAGGATTGCCCAAGTCCATATAAGGAGATAACCAACCCATTTCCCGACCAATGTGGGACTCAGGACTCTAACCCACTCTTAAACAACATCCCCTCCCCCCCCCCCACCCCACCCCACCCACAAAATCCAATGCCCATACCTGCCTACTGGAGCTTGGAAAATATAACATGGGCAAGGACGGATCTGGCCCTTGGCCTAACTCAACCCAAAAGCTAACTTATGAGGGGAAGATTCCGCAATTGCATATAAGGAGACAACAAGTCCATCCCCTAACCAATGTGGCACTTTAATCTACTCTAGCAGATTCTAATAATAACACTAATACAGTTTTTTCTACTTCCTTTTCATAAATTAATCAAAAAAACTTGTGGGAGATCTTAATTCTAATGTCACATATGTGGCTTCCCACAGGCTAAAAAACATACTGTAGTCTCTCAAGCTTGTAGACAAAGTCACTATTAAATGGCCTAATTGGGTCTATAGTTGAGAAGACCTTGAGTAGCAGATGGAATAGTACACTCCTTTGTTAGAGACTTAGAGTACTACTTTAAAAGAAATTTCCAGATTATATTGGCATATTTATAAAATTCCAAGTAAAGGTCACACACCATTTGACTTTAGGCTACTGGAGGTTTTCCTTGGTGATTTAATAATATTAATAACCCAAGTGTGGTGGCAGGTGTGAAGGTTTCTGTTGCTGAGTTTCAATGTACCTCTTATAATTCTGCCATTTGAATAAAGCAGAGATCTGTACAATACTGAGAGAAGGTGCTTGAGCGCTTGAGGTGGTAATCCGAGAATTTGTTATGCTTTATCTTAGTTTACCAGTTAAAAATGTCTAATGTTCAATGAGGATGTTGGTTTCACCTAAATTGTCCAACTTCGCAAGTTTTCCTCGTGTTTCCGTTCTGAGAACATTGACTTTTTATTTACTCTTTCAATTTGGTGAACAATGGTGCAATGAAATAGGACAACAAATTGCTTCATGAAAAAATATTCTGTTGGGATGTTTGATCCTGTTCATGTACTGAATTGGCACTTTGTCCTCTGGATGCTCTAAATCGAGTATTATATATGAAGTTCCTTACTTTTGTTGTTTTTTATGTTTCCCTTTTCTGGATGTGTCTATTCCATCTCTGTTATTGAGTTTTTGTAAAATCTGTCAAGTCTTTGCTTTGAAAATCTATCTTCTATGTTGCACTGCTCGGCAGCCTATCTCCAGTTGATTGTTGTCTAAGTGGGTTAAATCTTTCCGTTGCAGCTTTATTTCTACAAACCCAATTTATGGTGGCCTAACGGAATGGGAAAGCAACATCTTTACAATGTTGATATTACTGTTGATGTGCAAGGTTATGGAGAGTCGGATACATGGAGTCACCATTTTGGATTTCGCAAAATTGAGAGTCATATAGATAGTGCTACAGGTGGAAGGTGAAAATCTAACTTTGAAATCTCCTCTCCCTTTGTCTTCTCCAGAGTAATAGTAGGTTGTCTCGTGAGTTGATATAATGATGTAAATTTGGCTTTGTTTTCTTACCAGGTTGTTTAAGGTAAATGGACAACCAATATTCATCCGTGGGGGTAATTGGATCCTCTCAGATGGATTATTGCGGCTTTCAAAGGAAAGATACAAGACAGATATCAGATTCCATGCTGATATGAACTTCAACATGATGCGTTGTTGGGGTGGGGGACTGGCTGAGAGACCTGAGTTTTATCATTATTGTGACTTATATGGTCTACTGGTAAGAACTCACCTCTTACCCGACGCTCTCTGTGTTTGTGGTTCTGGCTATGTTATTTACGTGTTGGTGTGCTATGGTTTGCATGGGCGTGTTCTAATTTGTGTATTTGAAAAGGTGACTTCTTGATTGCAGAACCAGATGCCATTGTTTTAAGGATTACGTTATTGATGCGAAGGTAATCACTGTAAAGTGTATACTGGTGGTATATAAAAGGTAGAAAATCTAGACAAGATATTGGATTTTTCACAGATATCATCCAATTGGGCATATTAACTGAAATGTCATAGGTGGACCAAAATGTTACAATTATTGCCATAGAACTCCCCCATATTTTCATTGTTCTCCTGAATAGAATCTGATCACTCATTAAACCCCCTTTCGAATTTCTTGTTGTCTAAACTTTTAAGTTGTAGAGCATTCCTCCTTACCCTGCTTTGTATGCCTGTGCGGCTGTCCTTTGAATTTCCTGAGCATGTGGGTTGAAAGTAAAACAGAAGCCAACTTGCTGTTCGCTTCCAAAGGGTTCGGAGAAAAAAATCTCTAGGTGGTTTTGTTGGCAATTAATGTGGTTTTTCTTTAGTGATGGTGATTTTTGCAATATCAGTAGTGAATATCCATATATCTTGCTAGGCAGATGAAGCATTGATTTATTCACTTGGCTCTTTAGAGCAGAAGCATTGATTGGTCTTTATGTACAGAGTATATACACAATCTGATTTCCTTAGAAGTCTTGCACTGATCGTGTCACGACCCGGATTTCCCACCATCGGGATCGTGATGGCCTAACTCTAGAATGCTAAGCAAGCCAACAGATAAAGATCTAACACGCTAATCACTATTCAAAACAGTAAATAACAATAATCTAAACCAAGACAAAATAAGAAGTGCGGAAATTTATAATAGACCAAACACTATTACACGCCTACCCAAAATCTGGTGTCACAATCCGAACTTCTAAGAGTTACTACAAATACTGGTTTAAAGAAAATATGTTCTCGAATTAAAAGAAAACAGGAAAGCTAGGGTAAATGGAAGGGGACTCCAGGGTCTGCGAACGCTGGCGGATCTACCTTGGGTCTCCTGATGGACTAAAGGCAGCAATCCAACTCTGATCAACGAGGTCCGGTACCGAAATTTGCACAGAAAGTGCAGAGTGCAGTATCAGTACAACCGACCCCATGTACTGGTAAGTGCCGAGGCTAGGACACGACAATAACATGAACCTGTGGAGTTAAATCATATACGAGAAAATAACAACAAACGGAAATTGAACGGATAATAATGGGAAAGGGGGAAAACATGTTGAGGGGAAATATCAAGTCCTGAAAATAGTACACTAAAGAAACGCAGTGAATATCATGCTTTGCACCAACAGAAGTAATAATATGGCAAACATGTGCACGACATCACCCTTCGTGCTTTTACTCTCGTCCTTACCATAAGAAACAATAGAAACGGCACGACATCACCTTTCGTGCATTAACTCTCTCATAACATGGCACGACATCACCTTTCCTGCATTAACTCTCTCATAACATGACACGACATCACCCTTCGTGCATTAACACTCTCAGAATATGGCACGCATCACCCTTCGTGCATTACACTCACAGAATATGGCACGACATCACCCTTCGTGCATTATCACTCACTCAGAAAACATTGCACGACATTACCCTTCGTGCCTTACACTCTTCCTCACCCAAACAACAGAACAATAACAACTCGGCAAGGGAATTATCAATAACCAACCTCGTTTTAATATTTAACTTCATAATATGAATCTCAATTTGAGGCAATACTCAACCAATATCAAATTCCAGGAAAATATGATAACATTTGTTTAACATGAAGAATAACCAGTTTAAGCATGAGCAATACGAATAAAGAATACAATAGTCACAAGGATAAGACTCACTCGCATACTATGACCCGACAATAACGTATAGGTACTCGTCACCTCACCTATACGTCGTACTCAACAACCAAACACATAGCAAATACGGCGACAATACCTAATCCCTCAAGCTAAGGTTAGCCACAATACTTACCTCGATTCCACGGCCGAACTCAAGCCTCAAACACCGCTTTTCCCTTAGTGTCCACCTCCGAACCACCCGTATCTAGTTATAATTAACTTAATAATATCAATTATCGCTAAAGAAATCAATTCCAATGCATCGTTACAAGTTTCCCAACATTTTCCCCAAAAAGTCAAAAACCGACCCGAGCCCGCTTGGTTAAAACTCGAGGTTCCGACCAAAACCCATTCACCCATTCACCCACGAGCCCAAATATGTAATTAGTTTCGGAATCCGACCCCAAATCGAGGTCTAAATTCCAATTATACAACAATCCCTAATTCTATCCAAACCCCCAATTTCCACCATGAAAACCCTAGATTTTTGGTTGAAAATTGATGAAATGCAATGGGTAATTGAAAGAAAGTAGTTTAGAATTATTTACCAACACTTTGGGGAAGAACTTGTCTCTTGAAAATCGCCTCTATGCCTTCTAGTTTTTTGAAAATATGAAATAATGGCCCATTCCCGTTTCTGCTTCTGTTTTAAGTGCTGGGCGACAGTGTTCATTGCGATCGCGTGAGCACTGTCGCGTTCGCGAAGAGCAGCCTCCTAAGGACATACGCGATCGCGGGAAAGGCTACGCATTCACGAAGGTTTATCCCGCCCTACCTTCGCGTTAGCGATACGGGGCTCGCGTTCGCATAGGGTTTCCCCAGGTCCCCTGACCAGCCCTTCTAAAGCTATGCGTTCGTGGTCGACCGGTCGCGTTCGCGTAGAGCAATTCCTCTCAATGCTCCGCGTTCGCGACCCTGGTCTCGCGTTCGCGTAGAGTGAAGTCCTCCCCCTGCCCATTATTCCCTTCGCGATCGCGAAGCACAATGCAACAGACACCAGATACAACACTCTCACACCAGATTTTCTGAGTCTAAAACATCCCGTAGCCTACCCGAAACTCATCCGAGCCTTCGGGGCTCCAAACCAAACATGCACACAAGTCTTAAAAACATCATACGAATTTGGTCGCGCGATTAAATCGCCAAAATAACACCTAGAACTACGAATTTAGCATCAAATTGCATGAAATTTTCAAGAAAGCTCAATAGTTCTATTTTCTCGACCAAAGGTTCGAATCACATCAAATCAGTCCCATTTTTCACCAAATTTCACAGACATGACTTAAATTTCATATTAAACCTATACCTGGCTCTAGAACCAAAATACGGGCCCGATACCAACAAGATCGACTATTAACCATTTTCACAAAACCATTATAATTTCAATTTAACAATTTTCATCAAAAATTCATTTCTCGGGCTAGGGACCTCGGAATTCGATTCCGAGCATACACCCAAGTCCCATATTTTACTACGGACCCTCTGGAACCGTCAAAATATGAGTCCGGGTTCGTTCACTCAAAATGTTGACCGAAGTCAACTAAAATTACTTTTAAAGGCAAAAATTATTATTTTCTCAAATTTTTCACATAAAGGTTTTCCGGAAATGCGCTCGAACTATGCAAATTGAGGAGATGTAAGATGAGGTTTTGAAGGCCTCGGAACCCCGAATTGGGTTTTAAAACACGAGATGACCTTTTGGGTCATCACATTCTCCACCTCTAAAACAACCGTTCGTCCTCGAACGGACATAGAAAAGTGCCTGAGCTAGGGAAAAGATGGGGATATCTGCTCCGCATATCGGACTCGGACTCCTAAGTAGCTGCCTCGACAGGCTGACTTCTCCACTGCACACGAACCGAAGGATAACTCTTCGACCTCAACTGACGAACGTGCCGGTCTAGAATAGCTACCGGCTCCTCATCGTAGGTCAAATCCTTGTCCAACTGGACAATGCTGAAATCTAACACATGGGATGGATTGCCATGATACTTCCGAAGCATGGACACATGAAACACTGGATGTATCGCTGATAAGCCTGGTGGCAACATAAGTCTGTAAGCCACCTCTCCCACTCGATCAAGAATCTCAAAAAGCCCGATGAACTAGGGCTTAACGTGCCCTTTTCCCCAAGCCGCATCACACCCTTCATGGGTGGCACTCGAAGCAACACTCTCTCTCCGACCATGAATGCCACATCTCGAACCTTATGATCAACATAACTTTTTTGCCTGGACTGAGCTGTACGTAGTCTATCCTGAATGATCTTAACCTTATCCAAGGTATCCTGCACTAAGTCTCTGCCTAGTAACCGAGCCTCCCCCGGCTCAAACCATCCAACCGGCGATCGACACCGTCTACCATACAACGCCTCATAGGGAGCCATTTGGATGCTCGACTGATAACTGTTGTTGTAGGCAAACTCCGCTAACAACAAGAACTAATCCCAAGAACCTCCAAAGTCAATAACACAGGCGCGGAGCATATCCTCCAAAATTTGAATGGTACGCTCGGACCGTCCGTCCGTCTGAGGATGAAATGTTGTGCTCAACTCGACCCGCGTACCTAACTCACGCAGTACTGCCCTCCAGAAATGCGAGGTAAACTGCGTACCTCAGTCAGAAATGATAGACACGGGCACACCATGAAGACGAACGATCTCACGGATGTAAATCTCCCAACCGCTCCGAAGAATAGGAAACTGCCACAGGAATAAACTGCGCCGACTTGGTCAGCCTATCCACAATAACCCATACTACATCGAACTTCCTCCGAGTCCGTGGGAGTCCAACAACAAAGTCCATAGTGATACGCTCCCACTTCCACTCAGGTATCTCAATCTTCTGAAGCAAACCACCAGGTCTCTGATGCTCGTACTACATATGCAACAATATCCTTCTTCATCCTCCTCTACCAATAATGCTGTCGCAAGTCCTGATACATCTTAGCGGCGCCCGGATGAATACAATACCGGGAACTGGGAGCCTCCTCTAGAATCAACTCACGAAGTTCATCCACATTAGGCACGCAAACACGACCCTGCATCCTCAAAACTCCATCATCTCCAACTGTAACCTACTTGGCATCTCCGTGCCGCACTGTGTCCCTAAGGACAAGCAAATGAGGATCATCATATTGCCGCTCCCTGATACGTTCAAACAAGGAAGACCGAGCGACTGTACAAGCTAGAACACGGCCGGGCTCAGAAACATCCAATCTCACGAACTGATTGACCAAAGCCTGAACATCTAAAGCAAGCGGTCTCTCATCGACTGGAATATACGCGAGACTGCCCATACTAGCTGACTTCCTACTCAAAGCATCGGCCACTACGTTGGCCTTCCCGAGATGATACAAGATGGTGATATCATAGTCTTTCAATAGTTCCAACCACCTCCTCTGCCTCAAATTGAGCTCCCTCTACTTGAACAAATGCTGCAAACTCTTATGATCCGTGAACACCTCACACGACACGCCATATAGATAATGCCTCCAAATTTTCAGTACGTGAACAATGACTGCTAGCTCTAAGTCATGAACTGGATAATTCTTCTCGTGAATCTTCAACTGTCGCGAGGCATACGCAATAACCTTGCCACCCTGCATCAATACCGCACCAAGTCCAATACGAGATGCGTTACAATACACTGTATAGGGCCCTGAACCTGTGGGCAGCACTAACACCAGCGTCGTAGTCAAAACAGTCTTGAGCTTGTGAAAGCTCGCCTCACACTCGACCGGCCACCTGAACGGGGCACCCTTCTGTGTCAACCTAGTCATCGGGGCTGCTATAGATGAAAACCCCTCCACAAACTGACGGTATTAACCTGCCAAGCCCAAGAAACTCCGGATTTTTGTAGCTGATGTGGGTCTAGGCCTGTCTTTGACTGCCCAATCTTTTTAGGATCCACCTTAATACCCTTTGCTGATACAACGTGACCCAAGAATGCAACCGAACTCAACCAAAACTCACATTTCGAAAACTTAACATATAACTGGCTGTCTCTCAGAGTCTGAAGAACGATCCGAAAATGCTGCTCATGCTCCTCTCGACTGCGGGAGTAGATCAAGATATCATCAATAAAAACAATCATGAAAGAATCCAAATAGGGCTTGAACACTCGGTTCATCAAATCCATGAACGCTGCTAGGGCATTTGTCAACCCAAATGACATCACTAAAAACTCATAATGCCCATCCCGAGTCCGAAAAGCTGTCTTAGGGACATCAGACGCCCTAATCCTCAACTGATAATAGCCAGAACCCAAATCGATCTTTGAAAACACCTTGGCATCCTGAAGCTGGTCAAATAAGTAATCAATCCTTGGCAATGGATACTTGTTCTTGATTGTGACTTTGTTCAACTATCGATAATCTATGCACATCCTCATCGATCCATCCTTTTTATTTACAAATAACACTAGCGCACCCCAATGCGAGACACTAGGCCTAATGAAGCCCTTATCAAGCAAGTCTTGCAACTGCTCCTTCAATTCTTTCAACTCTGGTGGGGCCATTCGGTATGGCGGAATAGAAATGGGCTGAGTGCCCGGAGCCAAATCAATGCAAAAGTCAATATCCCTATTGGGTGGCATCCCGGGCAGGTCTGCAGGAAATACCTCTGGAAATTCACGAACAACTGATACGGAATCCATGGAAGGAACCTCCGCACTGGAATCACGAACATAAGCCAAATAAGCCAAACACCCCTTCTCGACCATGCGCCGAGCCTTCACATAAGAAATAACCCTACTGGTAGAATGACCAGGAGTCCCTCTCCACTCCAATCGAGGCAACCCCGGCAAGGCTAAGGTTGGTCTTGGCGTGACAGTTCAATATAGCATGATAAGGTGACCGCCAATCCATCCCCAAAATGGCATCAAAATCAACTATATTGAGAAGTAGGAGATCCACACTCGTCTCAAGACCCCCAATAATAACCACACACGAGCGATAGACACGCTCTACAACAATAGAATCACCCACCGGTGTGGACACATATACAAGAGCACTCAAGGATTCACAAGGCACAACCAAATACGAAGCAAAGTAAGATGACACATAGGAGTATGTAGACCCTGGATCAATTAGAACTGAAGTATCTCTACTGCAAATTGAAACCGTACCTGTGATAACGGCATCGGGTGCCTCAGGCTTAGGCCTGGCTGGGAAAGCATAATATCGGGGCTGGGCCCCACCACTCTAAACTATATCCCTGGGACGGCCTCCTGCTGGCTGGCCTCCACCTCTAATACCTCGACCTCCACCTCTAGCTATCTGACCCCTACCTCTACCTGGCTGGGCGGGTGGTGGAACCCCCGGTGCCGGGACCATGCCACGAGAACCTTGATGCTAAGAACTGCTCGATACTCGAGGGCAATCCCTGGCAATGAGCCTCGGATCGCCACGAGTATAACAAGACCTCGGCTGCTGAGATTGCTTACCCTGAAACTAACCCTGACGGCCTAGGTAACCACTCTGAAAACTCAGGAGCGGAGGTGCACTGATAGGAGCTGGTGGTGCACTGTAAGGTAGTTGATCAGAATATATGAGAGCCAGGACCACCTGAAGCACCGTGAGAAGCCTGAAGTGCTGAATGAAACGGCCTGGGAGGATGGCCTCTACCAAAAGAATCCCTGCCTCCAGACGAGGCACCACTGACCCTACCAGAATGACGAGGACTCTTGTCAGACCCCTGACCACTCCCCTGAGCTAAAATTATCTCAACTTGCCTGGCCACATTGGCCGCATCCTGGAAAGAAATCTCGCTCCCTGTCTCTTTAGCCATCTGCAATCTGATAGGCTGAGTGAGTCCCTCAATAAACCTCCTCATCCTCTCTATCTCGGTGGGGAGTATAAGAAGAGCATGACGGGCCAAATCAACAAACCTAGTCTCGTACTGAGTGACAGTCATAGAACCCTGCTGAAGATGCTCGAATCGCCTACGATAGTCCTCTCTCTGAGTAACAGAAAGGAACTTTTCGAGAAATAGCTGAGAGAACTGGTCCCAAGTCAAAGGCAGGCGACCAACTGGTCTAGTCAACACAAAATCATTCCACCATCTCTTGGCGGACCCTATCATCTGGAATATAGCAAAGTCGACCCCATTGGTCTCCACTATCCCCATGTTCTGCAACACCTCATGATAGCGGTCAAGATAATCCTATGGGTCCTTATAAGCTGCCCCACTGTAATGAATCGGAAAAAGCTTGGTGAACTTGTCCAACCTCAACAAAGCCTCAGAAGACATGACTGATCCACCAGCGGCCTGTGCTGCAGTAGCTGGCTGAACTACTCCAACTGGCTGAGCTGCCGGAGTCTGAAACTGAGGAGTCATCTACTCCGGAGTGTGGGTAGCGGGAGTCTGGGCTCCTTCCCTAGCCTGAGAGACGGCTGGTGCTACAGGAAATGTGCCAGTCTGAGCTATGCTCTCCATAAGGCCCTCTAGACGGACCAAAGCATCCTAAAGTACCAGGGTAGCTATGAACCCCTCCGGGACCTGAGCTGGTCATGCTGGAACCAATGTTATAAATAGCGCCCGCCTCAGCGCTAATAGCGTGAGGCGAGACGAGGCAAGGCAGTGTCGCTACATGGCAACTGTTGCGTTGCGTTTCAAAATAGCGGTCGCTTCAAGGTGTGTTGCGTGAGGCAACACTGTAGCGAGTAGCGGCTGTAGCGTTGCTATTTTAAAAAAGAAAAAGAAAAAGGGCAAAACTTAAAATAATAGGTCGCGATTAGGGCTTGAGTTCAGAGCTTCTTCAACTTCAAACAAAAAACAACAAGAAAAGGCCGGAACTTGCGATTAGGGCTCGAACAAAACAACTTCTTCAACTTCTTCATTTCTTCCCAGTGCCATCTTCTTCTTCATCAAGCTTCTGCCATTGAAAGACCAGGTATAAGCATGAGCTCTGAGTTTCCTTGCTTTCTTCTTCTTTCTTCTCTCTTCTTTCTTCTTTCTCCTTCTTCTTCTCTTCTTCTTCCTTCTTCTTTTTTCCTCTCTTTTTTGACGAAAAGAGCAGAAACAGTGGTCTGTTTTTGTGCTCTAATTTTCGAGCAAAATACAGAGGTTCTTCACTTCCTCTTTCTTCTTCTCTTAATTTTTTTTTTGGCTCTGTTTTGGCAACAGAGGCTGCTTTGAGGCCCTTTTTTTCAGAAACAGAGGCTGTTTTGAGGCCCTTTTTTTGGCTCTGTTTGCCTTTTTTTCAATTATTAACTTATAGTCTTATATAGTAGAATTAATTGCATATTGACTTGATAATTTTTGTCTATAAAACAACGTTGAAATGGCATCATCCGATAATACTAAACGAGATATAGCTTGGAATTATGCTATACAAGGCTCGTCAAGATTCGCAATTAATTGTGTGTTTTGTCAAAAAACATATAATGGTGGGATAACTCGTCACAAGCAATATTTGATAGGTGGATTTAAAAATGTAATACAATGTCCCCTTTGTCCGCCCGGGGTTAGGGAGGAAGTAAAATCGTTTGTTGAAAAGAAAAATATGGCAAAAACTCAAATGAATTATGAAGCATCGGTGAATCTAATTGATGAAGATGATGAGATGGATGAAGAAGGTGAAATGGGACCTCCCCCCCTAAAACTCAGTGTTTTTGAGAGCGCGAAGCGCAAAAAAGCGACAAGGGCTCGCCTCGCTTCAAAAGCGAAGCGCAAAGCGAAGCGCATGCTTTATTAAAGTGAAGCGCAATTCTTAAAAAACATAATGTAAAATTATAAATAATCAAAAACTTCAATTTAAATACTTAAAAGTAGGTACTAGGTACCAGCAAATCATCCACAAACCTTCCACAAACCATAGGACAAGTAAAATCAAAGCTACTAAATTACTAGAATCAACATCTTATTCTTCTACTCTTCTTCTTCTTCTTCAAGATTGTCAAAATCTTGAATTCCTCTATTATCTTCATATTGCTCGTCATCTTCTTCTTCCCCCTCCTCTTCATGATCACTTTCATCTTCATCAATTAGGGATAGGGATCGACTTGTAGTAGCCACACTTTTTCCCTTCCTAATAGAGCTTGAACTTGGAGTATATCTCCTTAAACCATAAGGATCTTCCCCAACTCCACTACCAACCGCAACATCACCCCAAGTGAAATCGGAGTCGCCTTCAAATACTTCTTCATCTTCACAATTTTCGGGGACTCCGGTTAGCCACTCATTAGCCTCATCAATATTGTCCAAAAGAATTGGATCAATTATATTGCGGTGGTTGTAGCGTCGTCTCAATGCTCTATTGTATTTTATGAACACTAGATTATGGAGGCGCTTCAAGGTTAGTCGATTCATTTTCTTTGTATGAATCTGCAAAAAAGATGTGTCAACTAATTAGTAGGAGTTTGGACAATTGAGATATAATTTACTTTATCTCAAAATACGAAATAATTCTTTTTATTTCTCACGTGTTCAAAAACACTCCAGTTCCTTTCACATCCGGATGAGCTACAAGTTAAGCTTAGAACTTTGATGGCGAAAGCCTGTAGCTCCGGAGTCTCTACACCATATTGGTCCCACCATTTAACTATAGAAGTTAAAAAAATGTTCAAGAGTTAATAAGTATAAAGAATACATTGAAGTTAGAGCTATAAAATATAGAAACACTTGGTCACCTGGCGACTTCGTCGTTCTTTGTTTAATAGCAAGTCGGAGCTTAAAAAGTCCTTCAGCTGCCTTGTAAATAGCAAGCTGATCTACTATCTTTTCTTGCAAGTCTTCATCTGGGTTCAACTTGATAACAACCTGATGGAATCCTGTCCACACTTCTTTAGCCAATGAATTTTTCTCATGCTGCTCATAAAAGATTGATGGGTTCAGAATAAGTCCAGCTGCATGCAAAGGTCTATGAAGTTGCTCATCCCATCTTGCATCAATGATCTGAAAGACCTTTGCATATTTCTGCTCATCACTGAATGATGCTTGAATAGCCTCCTTGGCCCTATCTATAGCTTCATAGAGGTAGCCCATTGATGGTTTTTGCTCCCCATCCACCAAACGGAGTACTTTAACCAAAGGGCCACCAATTTTAAGAGCATGAAGGACATTATTCCAAAAAGAATAAGAAAGAATAATGCGTGCAACCTCTTTCCCCGCACTTTCCTTTGCAAATTTACTCTTGCTCCATTCCTCTGAAGTGACCATCTTTCTCAAATTGTTTTTTTAACAGTGGATACTATGCAAAGTCAAGAAAGCAGTGGCGAACCTTGTCTTGCCCGGTTTCACCAAATTTTTTTGCATGGTGAATCTTCTCATCATATTCAATAACAAGGGCCGCTGAGAAATATAAGGATGTAACATAACGCCCTGGCCAAAAACTGTAGAGAAGGGTTTTTCCCTGAAAATGTCCCCGAACATCAAGTTGATACAATGAGCCGCACATGGAGTCCAATAGACATTCTTGTACGCTCCTTCAATCATGCCACCTGCTTTCTTATTTTCACTTGCATTATCAGTGACCACTTGAACAACTTTGCTTGGACCAATCTTTTCGATGGTATTCTGAAACAAGGTGAACATTTTGATGTGGTCGGTGGATGAGTCACTAGCATCAATGGACTCAAGAAACAAGCTTCCCCGGGGAGAATTCACCAACACATTAATAATCATTTTCCCCGTTCTTGCCGTCCACTTATCCATCATAATGGAACAGCCGTACTTGTTCCATACAACTTTATGCTCCTCAACAATTTTATTAGTCTCCTCCACTTCCTTATTTAGATAAGGACCTCTTATTTCATGGTAAGTGGGAGGCTTCATTCCAGGTCCGTATTGACCAACGACCTCAATAAAGTCTCCAAAAGTGTCATAGTTGACACAATTGAAGGGGAGCCCAACATCATAGACCCATCGTGCAAAAGCTCTAACCGCACGTCCCTCAAAATGTCTTTAGCAATTTTTTGTACATCTTTTCCACCGCCCAACATTATATATATATTATTATATATAATAATAATATATATAGTAATTAATTATATAAACTGAAAAAAACATTTAAAAAATCATATAAACTAAAAATAATACATATATATAATTAATTTTATATGCTGAAATATAATAACGCAGAAGCAGAAGCAGCAGAAGAAGCAGAAACAGACGCAGAAAAAGAAGCAACAGAAGCAGAAGAAGAAGCAGCAGAAGCAGAAGCAAAAGAAAAATAAGCAGAAGCAGAAGAAGCAGAAGAAGAAGCAGCAGAAGCAGAAGCAGAAAAAGACGCAGAAAAAGAAGCAACAGAAGCAGAAGAAGAAGCAGCAGAAGAAGCAGAAGCAGAAGCAAAAGAAAAAAAAGCAGAAGAAGCAGAAGAAGCAGAAGAAGCAGAAGAAAAATAAGAAAGGAGAAGAAGAAATGAAGAAGAAAAGAGAAAGAAATTACCTGGACTGGAGAAGCAGTGGTCGAGCTTGAGCTTGAGAGAGAAGGGGTCAACCCTAGGCCTTTGTCGATGTCTCTGTTTTGACGGGAGAAGCAGTGGTCTGTTGTGACTATTTAGGGGTCTTTTTTGTATAATTAAAAAACAGACCCCAAGTTTTTTTTTTTATAAAAAAGGGCCAGTGCGCTTTTGTAAAAAAAGCGATCGCTTCGTCGATTTGCTCGCTTCGTCGCTTCAGCTAGTGAAGCGCGCGCTTTTCAAGATCACATTGCTTCGAGCAGCCAGAAGCGATACACTGTCGCTTCGCGCTTTAAGCGACGAAGCGATCGCTTTTCTAAACACTGCTAAAACTCATAAGATAAATCCAAATACTTCTAATGGGTCATCCACGGCACGTACGGTGACAAAAGGTCCTCTCAATCTTTATTTCTCGGCAAAACAACAAGAAAGGGGAAAAGGTGAAGAAGTTTCAGGTTTAGAAGGCAAGAAGATTTTGAGGGATCGCGCCGTCAGTGCCTTTGCATCATGGATGTACGATGCAGGGCTTCCTTTCAACTGTGTCAACTATAAAACTTTTGATAAATTCATTTTGGCCGTAGGACAATATGGCCTAGGAATGAAGCCTCCTAGCTATCATGAAGTTAGAGTAACTCATCTTAAAAAGGAGGTGAAGAAGATAGACCAAATTATTGAGGAGCATAAAGTGGAATGGAACAAGTTTGGATGTTCCATTATGATGGATAAATGGACAGCACAGAATGGAAAAATGATCATAAATGTGTTGATGAACTCTCCAAGTAAGGCTGTATTGTGGCCCGGGCCTGGCCCGGGACCGGCCCAGGACCGAGGGCCTAACGGGCCGGTTCAACCGGGCCTGGGCTCTAGTGGTGCAAAAGCCTGTGGTGGGCCGGTTCAAGACAATTAGCCCGTGAGCCCGGGACCATTAAGACCGGCCCAGGACCGCGGGCCTGGGCCGGTTCAACCGGGCCCAACGGGCTCCAAAGGCTAATTTTTATACCAACGGTCAAATTTTTAAAATCTAGCCGTTGGCCTTCAAAATTTATCCGTTGGCCACTTTAAAAAATAGCCATTTGGCCCCCAAACTTTGCTTTAACCCCAAACTTTTTATAATTACACTTTTTCCCAATTCTCAACTATAAATACCCCCCTATTCTTTCATTTTTACTCACAAATTCATCAATCTCTCTCTAATTTTCTTCTATAATTGCTTACTTTATTATTGCAATTTCGTGAAAAATTGTGAAGATTGAAGTATTCAAGTCTTCAACGATATTCAATTTTCAAGAAGTTATTCGTCACACATATATATAAGGTAATATATATTACATAAGGCAATATATAATTATATATACGCATAATACACCCTTATATATACATACTATATATACTATATATATTTATATAGCTATATATAAGCAATTTATACTAGTATATACATATATAGTTTACAAGAAAGTGCCTTAGATAAAAAAAATTATAAAAAATAGCCTATATATATATATGTGTGTGTATGTATGTATATATATATATATATATATATATATATACACACATATATATATAAAGCAATATATATATCTCTAATACATATAAACTATATATATATATATATCTAATACATATAAACTATATATATACATACATACATATATATAAGGCAATATATATTACATAAGGCAATATATAATTATATATACACATAATTCACCCTTATATATACATACTATATATACTATATATATTTATATAGCTATATATAAGCAATTTATACTAGTATATACATATATAGTTTACAAGAAAATGCCTTAGATAAAAAAAATAAAAAAAATAGCCCGAAACGAAAAAAGCCCATTAGGCCCGTTTAGGCCCGCGGCCCCGACCCATTTAGCTTGGGACCATGTGGGCTTAGGACCGCCGTGGGCCGGTTCCACACATTGGGACTATTTGGCCCAGGACCGCCTCAGCCCGGCCCGCCTCAAGCCCAGGCCCGTTTGGCCCGGCCCGTTTAGGCCCGGGCCCGGACCACAATACAACATTATCTCCAAGAGGGAGTGTTTTTCTTGAATCTCATGATGCTAGCAACTCTTCTACGGATGGAAACAAAATGTACAGCTTGTTTAGAAATACTATTGATAAAATTGGAAAGGAAAATGTTGTACAAATTATTACAGATAATGCTAGTGAGAATGTTAGTGCGGGGAAGATGATGGAAGCTATCTATCCAAACATTTATTGGACTCCATAATCCATATGCTGTCCATTGTATCAACTTGATGTTTGGTGACATATTCAAGGAAAACCCATATGCTCAAGTAACTTTAATATAGTTATCTTTAAAGCCTTTAACTTTATCTATACTTATGTCCTATCCTATTAAGTATTAACTATAAAATTGTTATTGTTCCTTTTACAGTTTTCACTAAGGCCGTAAAGGTATATGCTTACATCAGTCAGAGGCCGTTGTTGTTGAATTTGATGAGGAAATTCACAAATGAAAGAAATTTGGTGAGACCGGCCAAGACTAGATTTGCAACGGCTTTCTTAACTTTGCATAGTTTTTACTTGCAAAAGAAAAATTTGAGAAGGCTAGTTCTTTCGACTGAATGGAAAGATAATAAATATGCAAAGGAAGCTGCGGGGAAAGAAACTGCCAAAGTTCTTATTGCTCTATCATTCTTGAATGATGTCGTTCGTGCTCTTAAAGTTGGTGGTCCTTTGATTAGGGTGCTTCGTATGGTGGATGGGGAGAAAAAACCACCAATGGGCTATCTTTATGAAGCTATGGATAGAGCCAAAGAGAGTATTGTAGCGTCATTTGATGGAAATGTTAGGAAATATGAGAAAGTTTTTGAGATAATTGATACCAGGTGGAACAATCAACTCCATCGACCTTTGCATGCAGCAGGCCATCTTCTGAACCCGGGATTATTTTACAACACTAGAGATGAAACTTTGGATTAAGAGGTGTGGATTAGATACCATGCATGTTTTGAGAAGTTGATCCCTAATTCAGCGACGATAGATCTAATAGGGGAGGAGTTTGGTAAGTACTCACAAGCAGAGGACCTATTTGGTTTACCGACTGCCATTAGAGCTAGAGACAAAAGGTGTAACTAACTTTAATATAGATATCCTTATAACTTTAATTTAATTTATGTGATTTATACTTATTATCTTTTAAAATATTTTTCTATAGTTGAATGGTGGAAGCAATTTGGACATCAAACTCCAAACTTGCAAAAGTTTGCCATCAAAATATTAAGCCTAACTTGTAGTGCATCTAGATGCGAGAGAAATTGGTGTGTATTTGAGCATGTAAGAAGTAGATTTATTATATTAATATATTCTATATTGTATTATTATTAGTATTTATTAATTAATTTAAATAACTTATGCGCAGATTCACTCCAAGAAAAGGAATAGGCTTGAGCTATCGCGTCTCCATGATCTAGTGTATATTAAATACAATAGAACATTGAGGCGACGTTACGAAGCTCGCGATACCGTTGATCCAATTATGTTGGACAACATTGACGAGGCAAATGAATGGTTAACTAGAGCCCCCCAAAATCGTGAAGATGAACTAGTGTATGAAGGAGATGATCTTGATTGGGGTACTGTTTCTATGGCCGTTGGAGTTGAGGAGAATATCTATGGACTTAGAGCGAGTTCTTCAAGTTATAAGGCAAAGGGCGTAGCAAGTTCAAGCCGGTCCCTAATTGATGAAGAGTCCGAGGATGAAGAAGATGATAGCCAATATAATGTTAACATTCATGAAGTTGTAGAATTTGAAAATCTTGAAGAAGAATAGATGTTGCTTGTTTTAGAGTTTAGACTATTAGTCTTTAATTTATGAATTTACTATGAGTTTATGACTATCTATTGAGTCTTTAATTGTTGAATGATATATTTATTAATATATTATTGTCATTGAGTTTTTAGTTATATGTATATAATATTTTATGTTTTTGTATAAATTGTCGCTTTACATCAAAAAGGTGAGCGCTTCGCTTTGTGCCTCTCGCCTTAGTGAAGCGGGCCTCGTCGCTATTTGTCGCCGCACGCTATCCAAAACATTGGCTAGAACGGCCTGGGCTGGAGCCTCTTCATCAAACTCTACCTGAGGCTCTGCCGCTGGTGCTGCTCAAGCTCAGGGCCCCGGCCTCTGGCACGTCCTCGTCCTCTGCCCCTCGTAGGAGCTGCTGCTGGGGCTTGGGCTGCTGGTCAGCCGATAAAGCGGTACGTGTTCTCGCCATCTGCGAAAGAACAAGAGTAGAAAGTCCAATTAGCATTGAGAAATCAAATCGCACGAAAGAGAAGAATGGAAGTGAAGTTATTCCTAAACTCTGTAGCCTCTGGGAGATAAGCACATACGTCTCTGTACCGATCCCTCAGATTCTATCTAACTTGTTCGTGAATTGTGAGACCTAGGCAACCTAGTGCTCTGATACCAACTTGTCACGACTCGGATTTCCCAGCATCGGCATCGTGATGACGTGTAACTCTTAGAATGCTAGGCAAACCAACAGATAAAGATCTAACATGCTAATCACTATTCAAAACAGTAAATAACTATAATCTAAACCAAAACAAAATAAGAAGTGCGGAAATTTATAATAGACCAAACACTATTACACGACTACCCAAAATCTGGTATCACAATCCACGAACTTCTAAGAGATACTACAAATATTGGTAAAGAAAATGCATCTGTTCTCGAATTAAAAGAAAACAGGAAAGCTAAGGTAAATGGAAGGGGACTCCAGGGTCTGCGAACGCCGACAATTCTACCTTGGTCTCCTGATGGACTGAAGGCAGCAACCCAACTCTGATCAACGAGGTCCGGTACCGAAATCTGCACAGAAAGTGCAGAGTGCAGTATCAGTACAACCGATCCCATGTACTGGTAAGTGCCGAGCCTAACATCGGCGAAGTAGTGACGAGGCTAAGACACGACAATAACATGAACCTGTGCAGTTAAATCATATACGAGAAAATAACAACAAACGGAAATTTAACAGATAATAATGGGAAGGGGGAAAACATGCTGAGGGGAAATATCAAGTCCTGAAAATAGTACAGTAAAGAAACGCAGTGAATATCATGCTTTGCACCAATGGAAGTAATAACATGGCAAACATGTGCACGACATCACCCTTCGTGCTTTTACTCTCGTCCTTACCATAAGAAACAATAGAAACGGCACGACATCACCCTCGTGCATTAACTCTCTCATAACATGGCACAACATCACCCTTCGTGCATTAACACTCTCAGAATATGGCACACATCACCCTTCGTACATTAACACTCACAGAATATGGCACGACATCACCCTTCATGCATTATCACTCACTTACAAAACATTGCACGACATCACCCTTCGTGCCTTACACTCTTCCTCTCCTAAAAAACAGAACAATAACAACCCGGCAAGGGAATTATCAATAACCAACCTCGTTTCAATATTTAATTCACAATATGAATCTCAACTTGAGTCAATACTCAACCTATATCAAATTCCAGGAAAACATGATAAGATTTGTTTAACATGAAGAATAACCAGTTTAAGCATGAACAATACGAATAAAGAATACAACAGTCACAAAGATAAGACTCACTCGCATACTATGACCCAACAACAACGTATAGGTACTCGTTACCTCACCTATACGTCGTACTCAACAACCAAACACATAGCAAATAAGGCGACAATACCTAATCCCTCAAGCTAAGGTTAGCCACAATACATACCTCGATTCCACGGCCGAACTCAAGCCTCAAACATAGCTTTTTTCTTAGTTTTCACCTCCGAACCATCCGTATCTAGTCATAATTAACTTAATAATATCAATTATCGCTAAAGAAATCAATTCCAATGCACCATTACAAGTTTCCCAATATTTTTCCCAAAAAGTAAAAAATCGACCTCGAGCCCGCTTGGTGAAAACTCGAGGTTCCGACTAAAATCCATTCACCCATTGATCTACGAGCCCAAATATGTAATTAGTTTCAGAATCCGACCCCAAATCGAGGTCTAAATTCCAATTATGCAAAAATTCGTAATTCTACCCAAACCCCCAATTTCCATCATGAAAACCCTAGATTTTTAGTTGAAAATTGATGAAATGCACTGGATAATTGAAAGAAAGTAGTTTAGAATCATTTACCAACACTTTGGGGAAGAACTTGTCTTTTGAAAATCGCCTCTATGCCTTCTAGTTTTTTGAAAAAATATGAAATAATGGCCCATTCCCGTTTCTCCTTTTGTTTTAAGTGTTGGGCGACAGTGCTCATCGCGATTGCGTGAGCACTATCGCGTTCACGAAGAGCAGCCTCCTAAGGACTTACGTGATCGCGGGAAAGGCTACGCATTCGCGAAGGTTTAGCCCGCCCTACCTTCGCGTTCGCGATACGGGGCTCGCGTTCGCATAGGATTTCCCCAGGTCCCCTGACCAACCCTCCTAAAGCTACGCGTTCGCGGTCGACCGGTCGCGTTAGCGGAGAGCAATTCCCCCCAATGCTCCGCGTTCGCGGCCCGGTTCTCGCTTTCGCATAGAATGAAGTCCTCCCCCAGCCCAGTTTCCCCTTCGCGATCGCGAGAGTGACTACGCGATTGTGAAGCACAATGCAACAGACACTAAATACAACACTCTCACACCAGATTTTCTAAGTCCAAAACATCCCACAGCCTACCCCAAACTCACCCGAGCCCTCAGGGCTCCAAACCAAACATGCACACAAGTCTTAAAACATCATACGTTGCTCGCTCAGTCAAATCGCTAAAATAACGCCTAGAACTACGAATTTAGCATGAAATTGCATGAAATTTTCAAGAAAGTTCAATAGTTCTATTTTCTCGACCAAACGTCCGAATCACGTCAAATCAGTCCCATTTCTCACCAAATTTTACAGACATGACTTAACTACCATATTAAACCTGTACCGGACTCCGTAACCAAAATACGGGCCCGATACCAACAAGATCGACTATTAACCATTTTCACAAAACCATTATAATTTCAGTTTAACAATTTTCATCAAGAATTCATTTCTCGGGCTAGGGACCTCGGAATTGGAATTCGGGCATACGCCCAAGTCCCATATTTTACTACGGACCCTACGGGACCGTCAAAACACGAGTCCGGGTCCGTTCACTCAAAATGTTGACCGAAGTCAACTAAAATCACTTTTAAAGACAAAAATTATTATTTTCTCAAATTTTTCACATAAAGGCTTTCCGGAAATGCGCCCGGACTGCGCACGCAAATCGAGGAGAAGTATGATGAGGGTTTGAAGGCCTCGGAACCCCGAATTGGGTTCTAAACACGAGATGACCTTTTGGGTCATCACAGATTGCTTGCTTTTAATATATAAACTTGCTACGTTTATTCAGTGTGATGAATTCCTTGCAAAGTGGATAGAATACACAAAATTGGTATCTGCTTCAAATACCCTTTAAAACGTTATAACTGGAGTTACTCGGATATAAAGTATCCTCCTATAGAATAGGAACAAAAGAGGATGATAATATGAAATCTCATTATTTTGCAGGTTTGGCAAGAGTTCTGGATTACTGGAGACTGTGATGGACGAGGTGACCCTGTGTCAAACCCAAATGGCCCACTTGACCATGAATTGTTCTTGCTTTGTGCAAGGGATACCATTAAGCTTTTGAGGAACCATCCTAGTCTTGCCTTGTGGGTTGGGGGAAATGAACAAGTTCCACCACCTGACATCAATGCTGCTTTGAAGAATGATCTACAACTCCATCCATATTTTATGAAGTCAAACGACAGTGACACCTCGGCAATTACTCCCGTTTTGAAGGACCCAAGTCAATATCTAGATGGTACTAGAGTTTATATTCAGGGGTCTATGTGGGATGGGTTCGCAGATGGAAAAGGGGACTTCACTGATGGTCCTTATGAAATTCAGAACCCTGAGGACTTCTTCAAGCATGACTACTACAAATATGGCTTTAACCCAGAGGTCGGTAACGTGGGGATGCCAGTAGCAGCTACTATTAGAGCAACTATGCCTCCCGAAGGATGGCAAATTCCTTTGTTCAAAAAATTATCAAATGGCTACATTGAAGAAGTCCCTAATCCCATATGGAATTACCATAAATACATTCCATATTCCAAACCAGGAAAGGTTCATGACCAGATATTATCATACGGGACGCCGAAAGATCTGGATGATTTTTGTCTCAAGGTGAGTGAAATGTTCCACTGATGTGCATATTCGCTCTCATTAATTCTCTTTTATTGTTTCTGCATTTGACGTGTTCTATAAATCTTATCAGGCACAGCTTGTTAACTATGTTCAGTACAGAGCTCTTTTAGAAGGCTGGACTTCCCAAATGTGGAGCAAATATACAGGTGTTTTGATATGGAAAACTCAAAACCCATGGACTGGTCTAAGAGGCCAGTTTTATGATCATCTCCACGACCAAACAGCAGGATTCTACGGTTGCCGCTCTGCGGCAGAACCAATTCATGTTCAGCTTAATCTGGCTAAATATTCTATAGAGGTAATCATTTGCCTAGCACTGTTAGGATAAATCTGATAATTTGGCTTCAAATAGAAGTGGATATACTTGAGCTTTAATAATAAACTTGAATTTTAGTAGGCTAGACCTGAACTTTACCTTAAAAAAAAACAAAAAGAATTCAGAACCTGAACTATGTGGCATTGTTCAGACTTTTTCTTTGGAACTATTCCTTCTGCTTATTTCTTCAGACGGGGAAAGAAATCTAATAGTTATTATTTCTTCCACATCCATTATGTATTACCAGACTTAAATGTGCAACGTTTGCACCAAAAAATGGAAAATGGAGGAATTTTACTGTTTTCATGATTATTTTTCTAACTGTCTACAGGTTGTGAACACTACGTCAGAGGAACTTTCTAACGTTGCTATAGAAGCCTCAGTTTGGGATTTGGAAGGCGAATGTCCATACTATAAAACCTCTGAAAAACTTACTGTGCCACCCAAAAAAACTCTATCTACGTTTGAGATGAAGTATCCTAAGTCAAAGAATCCAAAGCCAGTTTACTTTCTTCTTCTCAAACTCTATGATGTGTCCGATTATCGCATATACTCTAGGAACTTTTACTGGTTGCACCTTTCCGGTGGTGATTACAAGCTGTTGGAACCATTCAGGGAGAAAAGACCACCCCTCAAGATAACTTCGCTAACCTTTATAAAAGGATCGACCTATGAAATGCACATGCATATCCAGAACACATCAAAGAAGCCAGATTCTAACACTCCACTGTATAGAAATAACTTCATCAGAAGAAATGGTAGCTGTGATGAATCGGATTCATCAGAACCTTTTCACCTTTTGGATGGGGAGAAACATGAAATCAATTTGTACGAGAAGATTAGGAGGAACCTTTCAAGGGAGCACAGCAAGGCGAAGGTTTCTGAAGTTAATGGAACAGAAAAAGGAGTTGCTTTCTTTCTTCATTTCTCTGTTCATGCGTCAAAGAAGGAGCACAAGAAAGGTGAAGACACACGTATCCTTCCTGTTCATTACTCCGACAACTATTTCTCACTGGTACCAGGTGAAGTGATGACAGTAACCATTTCCTTTGAGGTACCTCCCGGTGTCACTCCACGGGTCACACTGCATGGCTGGAACCACCACAGTGGGCATACCATTCCTTAAGCCAATCATCTCGCCACCCAAGTAGGGAAGTTGTAAAATTGTAGTAGTTCATGTCATCTTTAGTGCTAGATGTCACAGTGTTTTCAAGTAGAACGCCCTAAGTCATTTGAAGCAAGACGCAACACTCTTTTGGTGCCTTGTTCAGTTCACCCTTTTAACACTGTAAAACAGGTGGTTCCGAGGATACGAGTCTGGAAATAAGAGCTCTAGTGCTTGTAGAAAACAGTTCTGCTATGTAGTGTAGGAGTTCTGACATTCATGCCATTTTAATCAATAAAATTGTTGTAACTTCCATTTAATGCTACGTGCATGAGCACTCCTCTCCGTGGAACTGCATTTTAAAAAGTTTCATTTGGTTTATGGATGCGATATCATTGGGTTCTATCTAATTAATGTAACAAAGCAGATGTATTCAACAAAGTACTGAGAGAATTTCAAATGCCTAGGTCCGACAAAATCCTTGTGCCAATGGATGTGAAATTTTGTGTATATGCAGGCGAGTCCAATCATTAATTGGAGGTTGGCATATGGAAGCAATGGTGCAATGATGTTTTATTTAGAGTTTAATAGGGAAAAGGAGAAATAGCTGATGATATTTGTCTAATCATTGGTGAGCAGTTACTTGATAAAACTAATGGTAAGAAGAGATAAAATAGTTAAATTAATTCGAACACTACCGTATTAGAAAAAAAAGAAGAAAAAAAAAAGAGAGTTAAGGTTATATTTAAAAGGAATTAATTGATTACAATCTAATGGTTTTTTTTGAACTTATTTATTTTCGTTTTTTTGGTTAGATTGCTCAGAAGACTTAAAGAAGGCACTTTTCTTGGTTGGACAAATAGGAGGAAATGAGTTTAATTATGGTTTATTGCAAGGTAAATCAATGGAGGAGCTTAGAGTTGTTCAGACCATATTATCAATGGTGTTAAAGTATGTTTTACATTTCCTCTATTTTTAGTATGTGAAACTTACTAAAGATGTTTAAATGCCTTCCACAAATATTCGAGAGGATTAAAATTTACGTGTACTCATCAATATTTGTATTTCATCAATAAATACATAATATACGTATTTTTGGAGTATTAATTACTTCATTATCTCTATCAGATGGTTATTGGTTTTGGGGTTGCTCGAATTGTTACTCCTGGAAATTCCCAATTGGTTGTATGCCAAATTTGGTAACAACCTTTTCGACTAATAATTCAACCGTGTACGATGAGTACCATTACTTGAAATATCTAAATTTGTCCACTTACAATTTTTACTTTCGATAAATTGATTGTTTTTCGACCAATTTTTTTTTTCCAGATCAGCGCCGCTCTTGAAGATCAGCTTATTCTATCTAAAAAATAAAACTCGTAAAATGTAATAAACTTTGGAAAAAAAAAAATTTAATTAAACTTCCTTCAATACATGTAGCTCTGCCGTGAAAGAATGCCCCATGCAATAAACATATTTTGATTGAAAGATGGCTAATTGATGACATGTTACCCCATTTTAAATGCCATGTTTAATTTAGTTTTCTTTTTCTTGGCAAAGTGCATCAATAGAACGTCTATTAGAATAACCTTCTCATTTCTTTCTGTATAGAGCAGTGTGGAGAGAAGCAATTGTCATGAATTAGAATGGGTGGAATCTATCTAGAAGAAAACTAGTTGGTCTTCGGAAAGACAACAGTTAGCCAAATTGAAATACCAAACTTTTTTTTTTTTTTGGTTTAAAGTTCACAAATATATGAGTTGGAATGTTCAAATGGCTAAGATTCTAAATTTATTTATCGGGTTGGCAAATGGTTGCAAATTTGGGAGGTCACTGCCTTTTAAATTTAGTAGTTAAAATGTGAAAGTAATATATTTTTATCTATTCTTTTTTGTTTATTTTGAGAAAATTATGCGGCAAATAAATAAATTAAAGAAAACCCTTTTGCAAGCTTTTTAATTTTCTCTTTTTTTGTCCTTCTGTCTGAATTATATAGTTGTGCTCTTGTTTACTCGTAAAACAGTATAATTAAATTTATTACGTGATTTTGTAGACAAGTGAACTGACTTGATCCCAAAATAATAAAGAAATAAGATTAAAAATAAGAATTAGCAATTGAAATTGAAGAAGATAAACCTGGTTTCGAGCGCAATGTCTCCGAGGACAGGAATGAAAGCAATGTAAAAGAGCAAATAAAGTTGTTTTATTGAGAGCGAAAGTAAAATACCAAGAATTTCCTGTCTTACAATGGCTGTTGAGCCTACTATTTATAGCTATACTTAGGGAAACAAGATCCTAGGATCAAACCTCATTTAAATGATAATAAAGGGGTCATTGATGAATATGTAACGGTAGACCATGAATGCAAATATTCTTTATAACGGTTGCTCATTTAATGTTAGAGAGTATTCTCTCGTTGAATGTTATCCGATGGCAAACACTCGATCTGCTCCCGTTGACTACGCTCCCTTCGGGATTTACCCGATATCGATTGCAGTTGTTATTCCCGATACTGGTTGTTACTTGACTCGCCTTTCACCTATCTTCGATTTCACGTGTCATGCTATCATTCAATCATCTATTATAAACCAAGTTTACCTCATACAGTTCCTTTCTTCAATTTGAAGTTTCTTTCTTTCTTTATTATATTCCTTTTATTAATTTCGGTCTTTCGCATTCTTATCTAAAAAAGAGTAGGAGAGCGGTTCCCTCAATTGTGGCATCGCCTTCATCATCCTTCGGACAGGTTGATGAGTTTTTGGACAATTCGATATGAGCGAATTCCAGAAGTAACGTATTCATTAGGGGTGTACATAGGCCGGGTTGGTTCGGATTTTACAATTACCAAACCAAACCAATTGTGTCGGGTTATTAAATCTAAAGACCAAACCAAACCAATAAAGCTCGAGTTATTCAATCTCGTTTTTTCGGGTTATTCGGATTTTTTCGGTTTTTTTCCCGGTAAAATCTTCGTAGAACAAAACATATAACGTATGCTCAAAATATTTCTTTAATCCTAATAAGATGCAACTATATAAAGTATTTTCCAAGAAAATAATACAAAATACGAGATGTGTCATGGCATTATCCTAAAATATTCAACAATAAAGACAATAAAATTATGTAATATAAATATTGCTGTAACACTCCTCAAATATATAAAAGTTTCAAGACACGCGAAATATAGAATTTAATTATTTATTTTTTTATAATCTTAAATTCTACTTCTATTACGGACTAAACCCCTTGTGATTAATTTTGAGTTACTTCCCTATTTATAAATAATTGGATGTACAATTAGGGAAATATTAATAATTTTAATGTTATTAATTATTAAAAGTAAGTATAATTAAATGTTAGTTAAGTCAAAAATATAATTACCCTAAAGCCCATAAAAGGGCTGTTGTAAACAAAGGCTTGAAGCCTTATACAGACAAAAAATAAAAAAAGAGAATTAAGCAAAAGAGAGTCACGTGACTCAAGCTAAAAGGTTTGAAGGGAACAAAGAAAAGGGCTTATGCCTTAGAGATCAGAAAACAGAGAAACAGGCACACGGTACTACGAGAGGCAGCAGAAATTTCACGAAAAATTATAGGATTCTTCATAAATCACTAAATCTTGAAATCAGGTACATAGAATTTCCTATTCTCAATTATCCTAAAGTAGTAGTAGGTAAGAATAGAATAGTTAATCTTCTTTTTCCTCTATATCAATAATAAGTGAAACTTTAAAATTGATTAATATGCACTAGTTTAGAATCGATTGTTTGACTGGTGTCAATTAGACTGGGGTCTACATATTGGCTCGAGAAGTTTTGAGGTGAGTTGATATAACCCTTTACTAAAGTGGTTTAACTCACAAAAGCACGTACACAAAGTGTTTGATGAATTGCATAAAAGAGTATATACTTAATGGGAGTAGTAAGTACCTATTAGCTTAAAATTATTTTCTAGCTAAAATTTAGATGATTATTTGGATCTATGTGCATAAATTTCAGATTTTTATGTTATTCTTATATGCCATTTTCATGTTGAAAACTCATGAAGGATCAAGAACCTTTATAAATACTTTTGAATGTTTATTTCATTCTTATGTCATGCCTTACATTTAAGGATACCAGTATGAGTATGTATAAAAGATTTAGACTTGAAAAGTCACAAGAAGAAGTTTTAGAAAGAAATTTTTTTTGGGGAGTATCCTTTATTTTGAGAAGGGGTCATCGTCCAGGCCTAGGGTCCTGACCAAGGCGTTGACTTCCTGAAACTACTTGTGCCAAAGTAGGGAGCACACGAGCCGAGGGTCTCGTTGCTGAGAATTTAATTAGCCATGCTAAGGTATGAGACATGGGCGCTGAGAACCATGAAGCGAGTGACACCTCGTGGATTGGGCCTATTCGATCAGGTTGGAATCGAACCCGTGCCGATCACACGGTGACTAAGACAGAATTAAGTCAGGATAGTTGGAACTCCCAAAGTATAAAGTGAAGTATTTTTTTTATGAGTAAGAAAAAGAAAAGAATTTCTTTTAGAATATTCATGAGCTGCTATTATGCAATTATTTTAGAATTATTCTTATAAGCTTTATGTTTTACATGCCTTTAGAACCTTTGCTCATAATGTATATGTTATTAAAGTTTTGCCCCCTGTTGTTGAGACTCACTGAGTACAATGGATGGTATTGACATTCTCTTTTGGGAACCTACGTTGGTCTGCGGTACAACGTAGGAACCGGATTTGCAGGCGAGCAGGCTACGAGTTAGGACTTCCTTCTCTTCCAGTGCTATTGGTGAGCTCCGCTTTTGTTCGTGGAGTATTCCTTAGAGTCATCTTTATTTAGTTATTTCTTTGTTACTTAGAGAACTGGCCAGAAAATCTCATGTCCTGAGCAATGCGTCAGTTTATCGGTAGAGGTTTCATAGACATAGTCGTTGGGTTAAGATTCAGATATTTTTGATAATAACTTAGCAGCATTTTATTGGTTACTACGAATAAAGTTTTGAAATTGGCTTATTTTAGATATTTAAATCATTTAAAAGTATTTGGTTACAGTAGTGCCTTGTGGCATATAAAGTTTGAGATTATAATAGATTTGATAACCAGAGATGGTCTGCTCGGTCATGTTTAGTGATCGAGTGCCGGTCCCGGCTTGTTCAAAAAATGGGTCGTGACAATTGCTAATTAAAAAGCCATAATAAAAATAAATATAATCTAAAGGTACTAAGTCACGTTGAATAAATAGACTAATAAGGGAGTATTAATTACATGAATAAACGCTAAACAAAAATAAAAATAGGTTATGCATTTTTATCTAAATTATTGCAAAACAAAAAATAGATATTCAATACATTCGTAATATTAAATTGAATGTCTTTTGTTAACATTAGTATTGATTTGATTTTGGTTTGGGCTTTTGTTAGCATTATTTAATTTACTAATATTAATGGCTAAATATTCAAAAGTTCTAAGTCCAACCTTGAAACAATACCTTAAAAGATAAAATTATGAAATTTTTTAAGAAATATTTATAAATTACATCACAATAAATACATTTATATATTAAATATATCTAAAATTTCTATATATATAATATCGGGTTAGTTTGGTTTCGGTTCGACTTTTTTTAGTTAAAACAAAACCAAACCAATTATGGTCGGATTTTTTTTTTCCAACACCAAACCAAATCAAACCAAACCATAGTCGGATTTTTTTTTCTCGGTTTGACTCGAATTATCGAGTTGGTGCGGTTTGTTGGTTTCCTTTGTACACCCCTAATATTCCTCCTGTAGTCAACTGGAGAAATAATTGATTTCATTTTATTATTAGCCTCCTTGCAACGTTCTGTTTTCTTGTCTCTCACATAGAAATCTTTTAATTCATCACAATATTAAAAAATTAGATTACCTGAACAGGACAGAGTATTCGTTGAATTGTGCTCAACGTGATGGCCGTGAAAAGTTGTGCCATGTGATAATTCAATGAAATCTAGCTGGTATTAGGTCCGCAATTTTCGTTATTATTTCGTAGTTACTACAACAACGTCGAAGACCCAATATAATTCTACAAGTGGAATCTGAAGAGGGTAATATGTACGTAGACCTTATCCCTACCCGAGGGTTCGTAGTTACTATTATTATTTGTATTATTATTATTATTATTACTAATATTTTCATTGAGAGCTTTTTGCAGGAAAAACAATACTTATAAATTTATTGTCGATTTTCTTTTTTTCCAACAATTTGTTGTCTGAATATATTACGCTGAAGTTTCGGTTCCTTTTTCAAAAGTTTGGCCATGGCACCGATAATAAGAGCAGCGCTTCATCTTCTAGTTATTTCTTTGATCAGTTTGGTGGTTCTTGAACAGAAAAGTGATGCTGATCAAGAAGTACTAATGCTTCAAAAACCACGATTGATTAATTGCAAATTTGATAAAATATATCAGTTCGGTGACTCACTTGCAGATACAGGCAATTGCATCAGAGAGAGCATTTGTGGAGCTCGTACTGCATGTGCAAGACTTCCGTATGGAATGAATTTTTCCCAGAAAAAAACAACTGGACGTTGTTCTAATGGCATGCTCATGATTGATTTCATAGGTTTGATACTTCATTCGTGTTTTTTCAGATTTATCTTAGTCTAGAAAATAAATCAGACAACCTGCTCTAACAAATATATATACGTTAATCAGCCACATATATGCCTTTTGTCGGATGTAGAATTAGTAGAATAGAGATGGTTCCAAATTCCAACTTCCAACTTCCAGGGGATAGTATATTTTAAATTCGTAATGTCTTTTTCCTTTTAAATAGGTGTGAAGAGTACTGATGATTGTGCTATATATATATGCTTTCTTTTCTTTTTCAACACAGCGCTGGAGTCTGGTCTTCCTCTCCTGAATCCAATCAAGGATCAAACTGCAAATTTTAGACATGGTGCAGATTTTGCAGTAGCAGGAGCTACTGCTTTACCAGTTGAAATTCTGGAAAATGAGAAGATGGTTAATCTATCAACCAATAGTTCATTAAGCGTACAACTTGATTGGATGTCTTCTCATTTCCAAACGAACGGCTATACTGGTACTTAATTTGCCAATTACTTCCTAGTTCCTAGGAAATGTGTAACTATTAATAATCTAATATTCTAACGGAAGTTGAATTGATGAATATTTTTTGTCGTTCTTGCTTGCTAGATCGCCCAGACAAATTGGAGAAGGCTCTTTTCCTAGTTGGAGGTATAGGAGGAAATGAATTCATCTTTAGCTTATTGGAAGGTAAAACGATGGAAGAGACGCAAAGAATGGTGCCAGAAGTTGTTGAGGCCATCATTCATGGTGTTAGAGTGAGTTTTTTATTTTCTACGGGTATTTAATGTTTAATTACTTATATACCTATCATCTCTCCCATATTTTGTTGATGTGAGATTTGTATCACTTTATATACATATTACCTAATTATATGTTTACCTCTTTCAGAGGGTCATTAGTTTAGGGGCTACTCAAATTGTAGTTCCTGGCAATTTCCCAGGTGGTTGTTTTCCAATTGCCCTAACCATATTCATGACGGACAACTCAAGTGCTTACGATGAGCACCATTGCCTGAAAGATTTCAATAATTTAATAATCTTCTTCAATGATCATTTGCGACAAGCCATTCTAGACCTAAAGAAAGAGTACCCAAACATTACACTCATTTATGGTGACTACTACAATGCCTATCTCTGGCTTTTACAAAATGCTGCCAGTCTTGGTAAGTGATGCTCAAAATACATACTCCTCATTCTTATGTGTTTATATAAGAAAGTAAATGCATTTACAAACTTTCTTTTCAGGATTTGAGAAAAACTCTCTACAGAAAGCTTGTTGTGGAACAGGAGGAGACTATAATTTTGATATACATATTAAGTGTGGTGATCCAGGAGTCTCAGTGTGTGTTGACCCGAGTACTTACATCAGCTGGGATGGAGCTCATTTGACACAAGAAGCATACAGTTGGTTGGCAAGATGGCTAATTGATAATAATATCTTACCCCAATTGAACTGGGCGCCAAGCTTAAGTGTATGAATCAGAACTAAAGCATATTTAAAATAAGTGCTCCTTCTTTCTACGCAGCGCAGTGCCGATTCAAGACATTATTGAGATGATTGATTGATATGATGACATTATTGAAGCCCTATTGAAATGGCAAGTGCATTAAGTCAACATTGCTTTCCTGAATGCTATTCTTTTTTATTCTCTACTCACAATATGAGCAAATCAAATAGCAAATGCTTTCTCTTTTTTTTATGTTTTGGCTATTTTTGTGTTTCATAATATTAAGGGGTTCGTATCCAAAGTTCAGACGTGACTAGAAATCAAAGTTTAGAGTTGTTTTATTTCTTTTTTGCTTCATATAACCTTTTTCCCTTAATCTATTTTACCTTACAATTTAATTACAAACTCAACCAGGAGCGATTATATATTTTGGGGTTAATTTCTTGAATGATCATTTAATTTTTATTTTATTGCACTAATTAGTACAAATATCTAACAAAATTATTTGTGATTAGTATAGAGTATTCTCGAGTTTCCACATGGTGGCGTGCAAAGTTGTGCCATGTGAAGTCAACCGTATAAACAAAGTTAAAATGCCATATATAGTTTCTCTATTAAACCCGAGAATAGATGAGGAATATTGTATTTGTGATGCTGATGATATTTTAAACTTTCAATTTTTAGATTATACAGATTATATATAGTAAATATCAATAGGAAATCTTTTCATTGTTCCAGAAAAAAAAATCATAAATTATTTATAGGAGTAAGAAAAAGGGTTGGCTTTCTTGAACGTGTACTATACGTAATACTCTTAAACTGTCATTTAGGTAAATCGATTATTGTTATTATTATTATTATTATTATTATTATTATTATTATTATTGTTATTGTTATTATTGTATCTACTGTATTATTTATTTACTTAGTATTATTATTAAGGTATTTTCATCGTCAGCTTTCTGCAGGGAAAAGTTATACTAATAAACCTGTTAATCGAAATTGCATGTGTAGTAATACTAGATTAGGAGACCTACATTTTCTCTTTTGCGGAAGGGGATTTGTAACAACCACAATTTGTCTCGCCGGTTGTCGAAAATGAATTCCCTTTCTCCATAACCTACTATTCATCTCTAAGATACAGAGAATCAACCCCTAGCTGCCGCTCTTATGAATAAGTGAGTCTCCCAACACCATAGTAGTATTTTACCTCCTATAGCAAGTTGTTATACCCTATTATAAACCAAAATTATTTTAAAATATTGTAACGATTCGGACGGTTATTTCATGAGTTATACCGTTTCCTCCATTTCTGCTTTTTTATGTGTTGTTCAACTATATTTCTTCATATCGTGTTGGTTGGTTCGCGTCCGAAGTGATTTTGGAGTGGAATGAAACACTTAGTCTCTTATTTAGAAGCTTAAGTTGGAAAAGTCAACCGGATGTTGACTTATGTGTAGAAGTCTAGGATGTGAATTCCGACGGTTCGGTTAGCTCCGTTAGGTGATTTTGGACTTAGGAGCGTGTTTGGAATGTAGTTTGGAGGTCCAAGATAGATTTAGGCTTGAATTGGCAAAATTAAAAATTTGGCGTTTTTCGATCGGTAGTGAAATTCTTGATATCGGGGTCGGAATGGAATTCTGAAAATTGGAGTGAGTCCATAGTGTCATTTGTGACATATATGCAAAATTTCAGATCAATCGGAGTTGATTTGATAGGTTTCGGCATCGTTTGCGGAATTTGGAAGTTCTTAGGCTTGAATTCGAGGGTGATTTGGTGTTTTGATGTTTTTTTGAGTGTTTCGAAGGTTTGAATAAGTTTGAATTCTGATATGTGACTTGTTGGTATTTTCGGTTGAGGTCCCGAGGGTCTCGTGATGAATTTGGATGGTTAACGGAAGAGTTGGAAATTTAGTTGGTACAGCTGAAGTTGTTGCTTCTGTTATTTCTGCACCTGCGGATTGGAGACCGTAGGTGCGAGGTTGCAAATGCGATGTGGAAGCCATAGATGCGGACTTGAGGGCCAAGAGGAGAAACCACAGATGCGGTGTGCTGGATGTATCTGCGGGACCGCAGGTGAGGTGCCTGGGGCGTAAATGCAGTCTTGGGCGTTTAAGTGGAAACCGCAGGTGCGGTTGATTGGACCACAGATGCAGAAAATATTGGGCAGAATTTATAAAAGGGTTTCTTCGCGAATTTTTGCCTATTTCCTCCATTTTTTAAGACGGGTGTTGAGCTTTGGGCAGTGATTTTCAAGAGGAGGGTTATCAGTTGGGTAAGTTACTTGGGCCTTATTACTTGTGTTTATGATGATTTTCCTACTGTTTAATCATGAAGTTAGTAGGAATTTGGGGTGAAGTCGAAGGGGTTAGGGTTTGAGTTTTGGAGTGTTTGATTTGGGGCTTTGAGGGACCATTTGAGGTCGGATTTTGATGAATTTGATATGTATAGACTCGTGAGTGAAAGGAGTTTCTAGTTTTGTAAATTTTGTCGGATTCCGAGACGTGGGCCCGGGGGCCGGGTTTGGGTGAATTTCGAGATTTTGGTATAAGTTGATAGTTTTTCATTTGGAATTGATCCCTTGGCTTATATTGATCATACTGTATTGCTTTTTGATTAGATTCGAGGTGTTTGGAGGCCGATTCCAGAGGCAAGGCATTGCGGAATAGGAATTTGACCGATTCGAGGTAAGTAATGATTGTAAATCTTATCCTGAGGGTATGAAACCCCGGATTTCACATCGTATCACTATTTTGAGGTGACGCACATGCTAGATGACGAGCATGTGGGCGTGCACTGTTGGGGATTGTGACTTGGTCCATCCCATAGCAACTATAAGTTGCGTATTTGACTGGATACTATATGATACATATACGTTTAGAAAGAATTTCTATAATTTAGGCTGAATGCCATATTTGGGCCTTGTGTCAAGCTGTTTGGACCCTTAGGGGCCTTTTCTTTTTATTTCCTCACTGTTTTGGACTTAAGATCTGTACCCAGTCAGGTTATATTTTACTGATTTTATAACTCAATATTTATTACCCCGTTTTGATGCATAAAATGATATTTTGGGCTGAGCACTCTATTTTACTGATAGCTTGAGTGGCTTGAGAAGTTTCTGACCGAGTGAGGCCGAGGGCCTGTATTGTGAGGATATTATGGGATCGGGCTGCGCGCCGCAACATGTTTTTACTGATTTATGATTATGAGAGGCCGAGGGCCTGATTGATTTATGCCACGAGGTGGCTTGTTATAGCGCTTGGGCTGTAGGAGCCCCTCCAAAGTCTGTACACCCCCAGTGAGCGCGTGTACCCTGAGTGAGTGATATGATGTTTAGCCCGTGGGGCTGTTGTTGATTCATGTTGTGCCCGAGGGGCGGTATATGAGTGATTGTGAGGTTTGCAGAGTGGCTGATTCTGAGTGATATTATGCCCGAGGGGCGGTTTATGGTTCATGTTTTGCCCGAGGGGCTGTTTACGATTTTCATCACTTTTACTCTAGATTTCATTGAACATCTATTGAAACTATTGAAAAATATTTTCAAATGATTTTTACCGAAATTAAAATTTTTAAACGAGATGATTTGACTTATGTACTGATTTGAAAGCACGTTGTACTTACTGAGATTTTATGACGTGAATTTATGTGTTTTTTACTGCTCAGTCTTTATTTACCTTTATTACTTACTGAGTTGGCGTACTCACATTATTCCCTGCACCTTGTGTGCAAATCCAGGGGTTGCTGGACGTGATACCAAGCGCTGATCTTTCATCCATCGCGGATATTTCGGAGTCGGCAAGGTAGTTGCATGGCGATCGCAACCTTGCTCTTCTCCCTCCTATTTCCCTTTAAACTATATTAGTGTTTCTAGACTGTAATAGTCTTAGTTGTTATCGGATAATCCTTAGTAAATGCTCGTGATTTGTGACACTCCGATGTTGGGCTTTTGTTTTCTTCCGCACTTTGTTATTTAGACTTATGAAGTTTTATTAATTAATAGCTTAAAAACATATTTATTATAAAATGTCGAATTATCTTGGAAATGTGTCGGCTGACCTAGTTCCATGATAGGCGCCATCACGATCAGGTTAGTTTTGGGGTCGTGACAAATATTATTATCCATAGCTACCTTTTATATTTTATAGCAAAATAGGTATTTATTGTATACACTACCATATAGGAGTGAAATATGCTATTCATATATTTTCTCTCTCTTTCTTTCAGTTACACGTTCTCTCTCAAATCACAACAAGATTTTTCTTCTATCTCTCTCATTATCTCTCTCTCACAATAAAATTGTAGGAACAAATTTCTCTTAATTGATCCTCAACGTTTTTGCTCCAAAAGTTTGTGATAATTGGTAAAGCTTTTGGCTAGTTCATGCCAAATTACTCCGCCATTCTCCTTTTTCTCTTCACTTTTTTTTTTAATTTTCACCATTGTTAGGTTTTAAGGAAGAAGCTTTAAATTTCGCCTTCAGTGGCTCATTCAGAAACTCCGAAGAGGGTTATACGAGGTATAGCCACTAATGCACTCAATTTTGATCGTCTCAGAATCGTCAACATCATCATCTACTATTGGCTCATCCTCTTAGGCAAACAGATCTGGTCATGGCTACGCCGGAGAATATTTGAGGACCGAGTTTTTGTTTGTCTCCATTTTTAATTTTAATACAATGTATATAATATTTTGCTTGGCCGAAAAAGCCATCTCCGGTGAACTTTCTTCTTTTCTTTACTATTTTAGTCACATGCAATTATATAATTACATTGTATTCTGTACAAATACACTCAAATATATTTTATTTTTATATAAATATATTATTTTTCGCCTGTATTTATGTATTCTGAAGGTTTGTATTTTTTAAATACATCCAAATATCACTGTATTTTGTGATTTTTGTTGTTGTTTGAATACGGTGAATTGAACACAATGTATAATAGTGAATAATGATATTTGTGAATTGCATACAATGTATACAGATGAATTGAATAGAACGGTATACACCTTATTTCTTGATTACCTCACTGTATTTATAAATACAATCGTGCGAATACATGGAATACAACACAGTAGCAGCAAAAGTTAGGTAGAATTAATTTTGTTGAGTTAAATTAGGAGTGATATGTCACACCTCCCTTTTTAACTACACCCTCGGGAAGAGGTGTATAAGAGAGTTTTTCCAATTAAAGGACAATCGAAACGGGATTTATTTTTTAAAATTCAGAGTCGCCACTTGGGAGATTTATGGTGTCCCAAGTCACCGGTTGAATCCCGAATAAAGGAAAAGCTTGACTCTATTTAACAGTCCGCGAACCAGAAATCCGAGTAAGGAATTCTATTAACCCGGGAGAAGGTGTTAGGCATTCCCGAGTTCCGTGGTTCTAGCACGGTCGCTTAACTGTTATATTCAGCTTAATTATCTGATTTTAAACAATTATGTACCTATGTGCAAATTTTAACCTTTTAACCGCTTTTAATCGATTTTAAAGAAGATTGAACGTCGTTTAAAATATGCCTTTGAATCGCGCTACATGAAATGCACCCGCAATCCGAAATACATTTTATTCAACGTTTTAGGATTTGGATTTGGGTCGCATGAAATACACACCCGAGTTTAGGAAGATAATATTATTAAAATATGCGCCTGAAGCAACTACGCGTTTCAGCTTTGCGAGAGCCATGGAAATTTGCTAAATGGAGCGTCTCGAATTCTAAGTATTTTAAGGAAAACTAAATGGATGCCAAGCATTTAGGATTTCGTTTGGCTTGACATGCCTCAATTTATCGAACTATTAACGTCTGTTAGGGTTTAATTCCTATCCTAACTAAGGGTTTAAATAGCACTAGCCATAACTAAAGTTCTAATTAATTAACTGAAGGACTATCAATTATATAGGCCAATGATACAATTAATTTTAGAAAAGGTTACAGCTGAAAGTCGAATTGGGCTAGACGTGGGGCCCAGCCTGCCGTGGCAAAGAGAAAACCTGATCCGCATTATTCATACGGATTCGCAGCCCAATACCAGGGAATGACCCAAGACGTTGAAAGCATAATCTGAAGCGACTTGAATTTGAATCACAATTCATACATACCATACATGAAATCAAAATATCGACACTAGCCCTTGAGGGAGTGAATGTAAACAGACCGCTGAACTCCAGTTTTGAATTTTTAAATCTGTGCGATTCACAGTTGTTTTTAACACTCAAGAACCCAGGCGGAAATCAAACTAGCACGTTATTGCAATTGTTAACTCAAAGCCGAATCACTATGCACAAACTAACTTGAATCATGTGATGCATAGTACCAATTTCTAACCAAACTAAAAAAATTGATGCATGTTCAGGATTTAAATAAAAGATCCATGCTCAAATTTAAATTTATGCTGAGCATATACTGGTGCACTATTGGATAAGGATTCAATTCTAGAGACCTATACAACTGGCAACAATGCCAGGCACTCAACATGATCTCTTATGCACGTTTAACCTCATAATGAATTATCCAACCCATATCACTACAACAACCCAGATTCAAAGCAAACAAAACGAAATACAAATGAACTAAACTAAGCTGGCCATTTTGAAAGTGCAGAATAGTTAAATAGACTACTGCATTAATACAAATCTCTTATCCACAAGAATCAGCCTTCATATTTATCCATTTTCATACATTTGAAAGTGGGGATGAGTACCTGAAATTGAAGGAAACAAGTAAACAATGAAGGATCAGCAATTGATATTTCAGCAGCAATTAACAACAGCAATAGAATAGCCCAGATTCAGTGATGAAGACGCAAAATCAGTTCTAAATCCAATGGCACAGTAAATTCCCAATTTGAACCCAAAAATGCAGTCCTACCAAGTTGAAACCAGTCTCCAACGCCTACTCAACTAGATAAACACCAAGATCTACCCTCACTAACTAAACTTCAAGCCATTCAAAGCCCGGACCAAGGATGAAACAAATATTTATTTCAGAAATGAAAAATCAAAGTATAGAGCTCGATTTCAATGGAACAGTAGCAATCTTTTTTGTTTTCTGGATTTCAGCTCCCAAAAATCTCTCTTGGGTCTCTTCCGTCTGCCTTTCAATGCAAGAGATGTTGCCTTTATAGGCAAGAAAGTAGGGCAACCCAACTAATCAACAGATTTGCACTTCGACCCTTTTTGAATTTTCATTTTAGCTTAAACACCCCTAGTTTAAATTCTGTTTTTGTAAAGCAGTCCCCTCCCCAGCTTCCTAGAAGCTTCCCAAACAGTTACAAATAGATTCCCTCACTAAGACTACCCAAACTAACCCCATACCCCGGTTATTTCCCCTTTTAACCCAATGGGTATGGGTCAATGCTGAACTAAGGTGAACCAGACATGGGCCTTTGAAAATCCCGGGCTAGTCCCTTTCTTCTGGACCTAGGTCCAAGTGAGAAGTTCAGAAGAGACTAGAGAGCAGAAATATGAAAGGCAATTAAGATTTCATTCAGCCTTTCGAACCAAATGCTCTTAATCGGCCCAAGACTAACGAGTACAATCAAACAAACGAATTCAAACAAAACTAAACAAGCTAATAACTAACCACTAGTCCTAATTTAAAAAGAGACACATGCAGTGACGATTTTAAGAACAAAGAAGAAGAAGAAAAGTAAAAAAAGATAAAAAGAATAGGAAGGGAAAATACTAGGCAAACCTGCCAAGCCGAACGGACACAAATCTTGAAATAATCTTCGAATGATTCTCTGATTTTTGGCCGAGATAAACTTTAACCGAGTGTTCTCGACTGAAAACACACGATTAAAGTCGATTTCAAGCTCAAAATCTCGAGACCCTGCTACTCTGATTTTGGGACTTAGGGCTTGAATCTTTGATCTAAAATTTGAGAAACTCCTGGAAGATTTGAAACAAACGGGGTGGGGATTCAAGGTGAGGAGGGGGATGTGGCTGTCTGGTGTGATTTTGGGACCGATTAGACGAGTTAAGGTTTCGGTCGTCCTCTTCGATCCAAGATTCGAAGAGTTTTGATGGGATTCGAAGGAGATGGCTGGGGGTTTTGGAACGGGGAGATGGAGAGGAATCGAGGGGGTAAATTTGGGGTCGATTGGAGTATCGCTGCCGGCGGAGGCGGTTCCGGCGGAGGTGAAGGGGGCCTGGTGAAGGAGATGAGAGGGGTAGGGGGGCTTGTTTGGACACTGATATATCGAACTGTCCCAAGCTTTAGGACCGTCCGATCAAGAAACCTCGATGGTCCTGATCTGTTGCCCAATGAAACAGGGTCGTTTTGATTAAGGGGGGGGCTGGACCGGGTTGGGGCGCGGGTATTGGGCTACGTTGGGTGGATATGAGGAAATGGTTTTGGGCCTGTACGTATTTCAACTGAGGGCAACCCAAATTTGGGTCTTTTCCAACTCTTTTCATTTTTCCTTTCTTTTGATTTTTTTTTTCTAATTTCTTTTAAAAATCAAATCAAAAATTAAAAATAAGACCTAAATTAATTCCTAATCGAATTATCCTATCAAATTGAATTAACTAACTCTAAACAATACTTACCACCCCTAATTAAATGCCAAATTAAAGGAAACCAACAAAAATTCAAAAAATTACAATTAAAGTGCAAAAATGAACTATTTTTCTGATTTTTCTCATTTTTATAAAACACTAAATTACTAATTAATTCAAAACTACAAAAATTAAATCCTAAATGCAAATGCAGCGTATTTTTTATATTTTTCATTAATTAAACAAAATAAAAATGCGCAGACAAATGCAAACAATTACCAGAAAATGCCACGAAAATCCCCAAAATTGCAAACACTGAAAGAAATTATTTTGTTTTAAATTTATGGGAGTAATTTATATAGAGCAAAAATCACGTGCTCACATGATACACGCTAATTGATCCTCTTTTCGTTATTAAACAACTGGATTCACTTATTTTTTTAGGCGAATTCCACTATTATATTCATGCATACAGTAGGGCGGATACAGTCGTGTAGCAGTGAAATTTATGTAGGATTAATTTCATTGAGTTAAATTAGGAGTGATACACACTAATTGATTTTCTTTTTGATATTAAACAACTGGACACCACTATTTTTTAGGTGAATTCCGCTATTGTATTCATGAATACAGTAGCGCGAATACAGTCGCACAATTGGACTTCCCTATCTTTTAGGCAAATTTTACTACTGTATTCATGAATACAATAGCACAAATACAATAAATACAGTCACATAAAAACTAAATAATAGTTATAGGAAGTAATTATGTATATGATAGTTATAGAAAGTTACTAGCTACTAAGCAATAGTGGTTTTTGTAAATTTCTCAAAACTGCGCTACTTTACCCAAAAAGCATACAGTTGGTTGGCAAGATAGTTAATTGATGATATGTTACCACAATTCATGAACCCTTTAATTTTTTTTTTGGGGAAGTGCACATAATTAATAATGAACTAATCTATTCAAACATTCCAAAAGGGTTGTTCGATTAATTGATAGATTTACCTTCAACGGTTTTATAAATTTTACTTTGTAGGGCCAATAACGAATTGCTTTTGGAAAAGTGTTCATCGTTTATCACGTAAAAATTATACGAGGCGCCTTATTTGGTCGCCCCATTTAACCTTTACCCATTTTTTGAAAAACTTTTAACTTGTACCCACTTTTTAAACAATTTCAGCTCCCTTTCTCCTCCTTCATTTTCTTTTTTCTTCTTCTACAACGATGACTTCAACATTGCTCTCTTTGATTAATGAAGCTAAAACAAATGTACTGAAGACTTCCATTTGGATTATTATAACATTAAAAATTAGTTTTCTCATTGTCTGGAAACACAATTCCGTCATCCATTACTGAAAATTTACTTGATACCGTAAATGTTTCTGCACAAGGAACTCAGCCTTTAACAGTAAATTTCAAATTCATTCTTTCTCATGCACATGGAGTTTGTTCTTCTTTTTCTTTTCTCTTTTGAGTTTTTTTTTTGCTATGAAACGTAGCTTTTGATATATTTAAAACATGAAAGTTAACAGAGTACACAGTAGATAGAACTGAACGATGAATTTGATTAGATAAAATCTAATAACGGTAAACTAAAGTTGGGTGAGTTATCAAAAACTAGAACATCTTGATAGTGAGATTTCCAAGTTACAAAACAAAAACTTCAGCTCTAGAGCTGAACTTCAGGCCCGGCTACTATAATACTGAAGTTTTGCGTGATTGCCTTTGCTACTTCAGCCCCATGTGCTGAAGTTATGCGAAAAAGCGAGTACGCTTGCAATTGTTTTTTGCAAAATGGACACAAGTTAAAATGTGACACAAAAAGCGGGTATAGATGCAAATGCCCCGTTTATAACGAGTGTGTAAACCTCCAAGTTCAGCCTATTTTTCATATTTCAAAATTTTAAGGGGTTCATGTCAAAAGTTCAGATGTGATTAGAAATCAAAGTTTCATTAATTTTTATTTATTTATTTCCCCTGAAAACTTCAGCCATAACACCAAGTCCAAAATTGATCTGTTAACCATCTGAAACTTACCCGAGGCCCCCAGGACCTAAACCAAAATACCATCAAGTCCCAAAACATCATACAAATTTAGTCGAGCCCTCAAATCACATCAAACAGCATTAAAAACACTAATCATACCTCAATTCAAGCCTAATGACACCAAAACACTAAGGAAATCCAACTTCTACCAACGATGCCGAAACCTATCAAATCACGTTCGATTGACCTGAAATTTTGCACACAAATCACAAATGACACCACAGACCTACTCCAACTTCCGGAACCCTGATTCGAGCCCGGTAACCACAAAGTCCACTCTTGGTCAAACTTCCAAATTTCCAACTTTTGCCATTTCAAACCTAATTCGACTATAAATCTCCAAATCACAATCCGGACACGCTCCTAAGTCCAAAATCACCCGACGGAGCTAACAGAGCCATCAAAACTCCATTCTAGAGTCATTTTCATATAAGTCAACATCTGGTCAGTTTTTCCAACTTAAGTTTCCAACCTTGAAACTAAGTGTCTCAATTCATTCTGAAATCCATCCGGACCCAAACTGACTACCCCGACAAGTCACATATCAACAATAACAACAACAATAACGACCCAGTAAAATCTCACTAGTGGGGTCTAGGGAGTGTAGAGTGTACACAAACTTTACCCCTACCTCGAAGGAGTAGAGAGACTCTTTCCGAAAGATCCTGGGCTCAAGAAAATGAAAAAGAGATAATATACCAGTACTATCAACAAGGTCTATGACTGTACTAAGAGATAAAAAGTGAGAGACACAAGTATTTGACTCTAAAGATATTAAAACCTTCTTGAGCAAATCAATCAAAGATGAAAGGGTAAATCTTAGATGAGAATAATAATCTTAAGAAGGAGTGACAGATAAAGAGAGGATAGGTCACGAGGTTTCTTTTTATTCGTAAATAGTAATGTCTCCAAAGTTCGGAATGCCTGTTACAAGATTATTGTCCTCTTTCTATACTAAGAGAGAAACTCTTCTAAACTGTAAAAAATAAAATACAAGGAATATTCGAAGGAATATTCCTAATGTCCCCTAATGGCCATACATTATTACAAAGTACGTCCAGTCTCTGGTTTGTCTCAGGGTCGTCTCCCTCGGGACGTCAATTTAAAGAGGCTAATCGTCGTACTCGTCGTCGGTTGCAGTCGGTCAAATTTGGACCCATACAGTTAGTCCCTCCGCTTGTCGGGGTCGCAACTGGGTGCGTCCTCGATGAGCGGACACCATGCGTTACTATGGAGCCGTTGAGACGTTACGAAGTGGCCAATGAGGGAAGGTCAGCGTGCTTAGCAAGGCACCAGGTAATATGCTTTATCGGGAAATGATGTCATCTTCACGTGCGTCATTATCACGCATGTTTTCGAGGCAGGAGTTGGTGGCTTGATGCTTCGATTTTAGTGCTACTTTGTGACTCTCCGCTTCGATTCTGGCGCCACCCAACCTTATAAATAGGTGAAGGGTTTGTTTTTTCGAAAGTTTATGGCCATTCAATTCTTGATAACCTCCTTCATTCTTCCAAGCTTGCCCTCATACCCTTCTGGTTTTTCTTACATTCTTCATTCAAAGCCTCTTTCTCCTTCTTCTGTTTGTATTGATACCTCTTTAAATGATATTATGCCAAGGTCCCGTCGTTCTCGTGAAGAGGTTCCTGAGGCCACCAATTGTCCACGGCACCCCCTTCTGGCGGTGAAAATACGATGGTGGAAGAGGGTGACAGCCTTCCTACGGTGGATGAGCTAATGCCGAGGCATCCCTTATCTCGTAGTGACTTCCTCAAAGATCCTCCTCCTACTCTGGACCTCGTATTCTCAAAGATGGAGCAAGTTCATATTGATGCTTTTCGTGTAAAGTATGGCATTCCAGCTCATGTAGTTATGGTTCCGGTGGGGAGAGATTTCGTAGATGTCCACAGACCTGGGTACTGCGCTTTCTATGAGTAACCTTTCATGATTGGCTATACTCTTCCTCTCTTCCCCTTAGCGGAAGAGTTCTGTAGGTTCTACCAAGTTTGTCCAGCACAACTTTCACCGTATACGCTCAAGATACCTCTGCTGCTGACCAAGTATGCAGAGTTGGTAGAGTGTAATGTTTCTATCCACCACCTTTTGCACATGTTCACGCTTAGCTTCCACAAGGGTACCATGGTGCATTTGAGGCTCCGTGGTACGAAAGGGCTGGTGGTCGGGACAGATGACCGGGCAATTCGCAAGTTTTGGCATAAGTACTTCTTTGTCAAAAGCGAACATGTCGTTTCTGACTCCGCCAAGTTCCCGGAGCGATGGAATGAGACCCGTAAGTGTCATTACTCGTTTTACTCTTCCTTCATCTATATTCGTTATAAAGTTCGTTCGCTTCCAGTTTGCAGCTATGGGACGTCCACCTCGCCCTATTGCGAATATCAAGGATTGGGTAGCCCGTCTGTTGCCTCATGCAGCAAAAACCCGAGATTGGCCTGCCTTCGTGAAGCATTACGGCCCTAAAGTCCCCTCTGGTAAATGTTTTCCTTACCACTTCGTTGGCAGTATGACCTTATTTATTAATACGACCCTTCGTGATGACAGGTCGAGGAGCTTCCAGGGTAGGGCGCCAGTCCCTGCGTTTCGATAGGCCGTTGCTGTCGTGTATACGCAATTTATTTTGAGTGAGTCTGTTCGAGGGGGTCATCCTCAACCTATTCAATTAGAAGGTCCCTCTCGAGTCGTGGTCGTGAGGGAAAAGGCTTCTTCGGTACCGGCCTCACACACTTTGAACGAATCCTCTAACGGAGACGAGCCGTTATCGAGAAAAAGGAGGAGGATGGAGCTTGGGAAGGGCATGGCCATGGACGCTGATAGAGGCAGGGTGTCGCAGTCTTGCAGATGGCTCCCGTGCCCGTATTTATGGCTGATGCCATTTTATCGGTGAGATCTTCCCAAGTGGAAGGAGTTACCCATGAGCCGGCTCAGTACGTTCTGATGAGGGTGGTACGTCATCCAACGTCGGAGGCCATCGTGTTGAGGGTGACGATTAAGGTACAGATGTCGACCAAGAGGATGTCAATGAGTTCGTAGGCCGCCATACTCATGTGGAGGTCAGAACGGAAAAGTCTGATCGTCACATAGTCGTCCCAGGGGACTATAACTTGCTGCTGAACTGCGAGCAAATGGTATCTGCTCTAGCTCCTCTATGTGCTGCCCCTGAAAACGAGGTGCTTAGGGAGATGAGCAACGTGGAGTTGTCTCATAAGGTCGCCGGTATGGCCTTGCGGGTAGGTGCCTTTCTTTCTCTTTTCATCGTTGGGTTTGTGTTGTGATCATCATTATGTATTTTGTTTCTAACTTTTCCCCTTTTTACCAAACCCTCATCATGGAGATTGAGCAAGAGCGTAGGGGGAGGAGAAGGATGGCCCTTTATGAGAATATGTCGTCCACATATCATCAGTATCGTGCTAAGCATCGCGCGATGGCCGACATTTATCACCAGGACCCTGAGTTTTAGTTGTTTCGCGAGGGGATCAAACAACGAGAGGACCAACTAGAGTGTAAGATTGAAGAGTTGAGGGAGCGGGATGAGGAGCTCATGAAGACTGTCGCCCGTAACAGTGAGCTCAAGGCTTCCCTTAAGGTGAAGGATGATGAGCTTGAGTTGAGCAGGGGGTGATGGCCGAAAATGCCGACTTGCAGGCAAAGGTGGCCGGTTTGACCACTGAGTTGAGTGAGAAGGCGGTAGAGGTAGAGGGGCTTAAGGGCGAGCTGAGCGTCGGTACTGATAAGTTGGCGGCAACTATTTCTGGAACTGCATCTTTGGAGAGTGCCCTCCGCATTTGCAGGTCAGAGCTGGCTGAAGAGAAGGAGGCCTCTAGTTGTAAGGTTGTGGGGCTCGAAGGGCGTATCAAAGAACTGGAGGCGGAGCTGTTTGCGTTAAACAGACAAGTGGCCTCGCTAAGGGCAGAGGATGCAAGTCGACGTTCTCAGCCTTCTACGTTTCGTGCCTCAGCCGATCCGGTCGTGCCTTGTCATTTATATGAGTTGTGCGTCCATGCTGAGGCTTGTCTTGACATGTATAAGGCTTTTCATGCCGAGGGGAGGGCAACTGAGGTGGAGCTTCGAGCCGTGCACACCGAAGCTCGTGCAGCTCGTGAGGCATGCGGGTATGACCCCCTTACACCTGACGGGGATGACATCAACTCTGATGATGCGAACCATTTTGCTTCGGACTCGTGGTACGAAGATGCTTACCCCACCGGGGATGATGTGTAGTCTTTGTTTGTACTTGCTTTTGTTTTGGGTTTTTTGCAGGGGGCGTGCTTGAGCCCGTTTATAAAGACAAGTGTAAATAAAATTTTGATGCATTGTAAAATATATTTTGTCGATTTGCTCTTCTTTGCAATGTTTATGATATCCAGGATACCTGTCGAGCTTATTAAGTCGATTTAGATTTTGGGCGAAGATTCCTTTTTTTTTGTCGATGGCCTTGGCCATTGGGATGTTGCTTCGGACTGTCGTCAAAGTAGTATCCTGTCGTAGTTCGAACGAGGTCGAACTCATGTCTTAATCGATGGCCTTGGCCATTGGGATGTTGCTTCGAACTGTCATCGAAGTAGGATCCCGTCGTAGTTCGAACGAGGTCGAACTCATGTCTTTGTCGATGGCTTTGGCCATTGGGATGTTGCTTCAAACTGTCGGCGAAGTAGGATCCCGTCGTAGTTCGAATGAGGTTGAACTCATGTTTTTGTCGATGGCCTTGGCCATTGGGATGTTGCTTCGAACTGTCGTCGAAGTAGGATCCCGTCGTAGCTCGAACAAGGTCGAACTCATGTTTTTGTCGATGGCCTTGGCCATTGGGATGTTGCTTCGAACTGTCATCGAAGTAGGATCCGTCGTAGTTCGAACGAGGTCGAACTCATATTTTTGTCGATGGCCTTGGCCATTGGGATGTTGCTTCGAACTGTCGTCGAAGTAGGATCCCGTCGTAGTTCGAACGAGGTCGAACTCATGTTTTTGTCGATTCCCTTGGCCATTGGGATGTTGCTTCGAACTGTCGTCAAAGTAGGATCCCGTCGTAGTTCGAACGAGGTCGAAACTCATATTTTTGTCGATGGCCTTAACCATTAAGATGTTGCTTCGAACTGTCATCGAAGTAGGATCCCGTCGTAGTTCGAACGAGGTCGAACTCATATTTTTGTCGATGGCCTTGGCCATTGGGATATTTCTTCGAACTGTCGTCGAAGTAGGATCCCGTCGTAGTTCGAACGAGGTTGAACTCATATTTTTTTCGATTGCCTTGGCCATGGGATGTTGCTTCGAACTATCGTCGAAGTAGGATCCCGTCGTAGTTCGAACAAGGTCAAACTCATGTTTTTGTCGATGGCCTTTGCCATTGGGATGTTGCTTCAAACTGTCGTAGAAGTAGGATCCCGTCGTAGTTCAAACGAGGTCGAACTCATATTTTTGTCAATGGCCTTGGCCATTGGGATGTTGCTTCATGCAATGGAGGTTTGATTATATACTTGTAAGGATCACATGTCGACTAATGGAGACAATTATCTATATCCAGTCTCTTCATTACTTCGCTCCGGAGACCATGTCGACGGGTCGGGGTAATGAACAACACTTCGAACCTCGAGGCGTCTCCCTTGTCGCCTTATTAAAAACCTCCTCGTGAAAACCCAATTGGGACAAAACCCGTGTGAGGGAAAAGAGTACGACTTAGGTGAAGGCTTCTTTTAAAAGTGAAAGTATTTGAGATGGGCGACATTCCAGTTGTTTTGGAGTAGTTTTCCCTCCATTGTTTCTAACTGGAATGCTCCTTTGTTTGCTGCAGCTGTGATTTTGTATGGTCCGTCCCAGTTTGTTCCCAGTTTTCCCTCATTAGGGTCTTTGGCTGCTTATGTTTTAGCCTTAAGGACATAATCTCCGACTTTGAGCGGTCGCACCTTGGCCCTCTTGTTGTAGTACCTTTCCACTTGTTGCTTCTGGGCAACCATTCTTATGTGGGCCATGTCTCTCCGTCTTCGACTTCATCCAGATCTTGTAGCCTACTTTTGTCGTTGCTTGGTCCGCTCTCGTTGGAGTATCTCAAACTGGGCTCTCTGACCTCGACTGGTATTACTGCGTCAGTCCCGTAAACCAGTGAATATGGCATCTCACCTGTGCTGGTTTTTGGCGTAGTGCGGTATGCCCATAGTACTTCCGGTAGTAGTTCAGGCCATAGCCCTTTAGCATCCTCAAGTTCTTTTTCAATATATTCAGTATTACTTTATTGGAGGATTCGGCTTGACCATTGCCGGCAGGGTGATATGGCGTGGAGAGTATTCGTTTGATGTGCCATTTTTTGAAAAACTCAGTCGTTCTCTTTCCGACGAACTGAGGTCCGTTGTCGCAACTGATTTCTTTGGGGTTGCCAAAACGGCATATTATGTTTTTCCATATGAACGCGATGACCTTTTGCTCACGTATTTGAGTGTATGCACCTATTTCTAACTATTTAGAAAAGTAATTAGTTAGAACCAAAAGGAAACGTACCTTACCTCGTCCTGCTAGGAGGGGGCCGACTATGTCCATTCGCCACTTTATGAATGGACATGGTGAAGTGACGGAATGAAGGAGTTTTCATGCTTGATGTATCATAGGGGTGTACTTCTGACACTATTCACATCTCCTGACATAGTCTGCGACTTCTTTTTTCATGGTGGGCCAATAGCATCCGGCACGAATGAGGGCATGGTTTCCCGTATGGGCGCCACAGTGCCCTTCGTGTACTTCATCCAGTAATTGCCTTGTTTGATTTGGCCCAAGACATTTGGCTAGGGGGCCGCCGAACGTTCATTTGTAGAGATCACAGTTTACGAGGCTGTATCTGGCTGCCTGTACCCGAAGCTTTTTGGCTTCTTTTTTATCTTGCGGGAGTGTTCCATCCTGCAAATATTCTACGAGGCGGTTACGCCAGTCCAAAGTTAGGTTTACAGAATGTACCTCAACGTAGTCTATTGCAGAGTGGAGGAGGGTGACCACGTTTTCCCTGTTGATGTTTTTGGTGGTCACAGCTAGTTTGGTGAGGCCGTCTGCTTCGATATTCTACGCCTTGGGTATCTGGTCGAGGTGGCATTCATCGAATTCCGGCAGTAGTTTGTGAATTTCCGACTGGTACTTCTGTAAACTCTGTTCTTCGACTTGGAAAGTCCAGTGACTTGGTTCACCATGAGTTGGGAGTCGCAATAGAGGACAAGCCGTTGGTTGCTATATTTGAGGGCTAACTTCAAACCTGCAATCACGGCTTCATACTCAGCCTCATTGTTAGTCATCTCGGGGCATCGTATGGACTGGCAAATTACTTCGCTTGTAGGGACTTCGAGGACGAGTCCCAGTCCCGATCCCGAGGCATTAGAGGTGCCATCGGTGTAGAGGACCCAGAGGTCGGTATGCGTGAAAGTGTGGAGCGCTTGTTGTTCTACTTCAGGCAGTATTTCTGCGCTAAAATCAGTGGCAAAATCGGCGAGCACCTTCGACTTAATGGCAGTTCAAGGTTGGTATGTTATGTCGTGCTCGCTTAATTCTATGGCTCATTTGGCCAATCTACCCGATAGTTTGGGTTTGTGTAGGATCCCTCTTAGGGGGGAGGTTGTCACCACCTTTATGGGGTGACATTGAAAATATGGTCTAAGCTTTCGTGAAGCTGCCACTAATGCCGAAGCTAGCTTTTCAAGGTGAGGGTACCTTGTTTCGGCATCGATTAAGGTTTTGCTAATATAGTAAATCGGAGATTGTATACATTTGTTTTCACGAACCAAGATTGCGCTTACCGCAACTTCGGACACTACTAGATATACAAGTAGACATTCTCCCGGGTCCGCTTTCACGAGTAGTGGCGGCAAAGACAGATACGCTTTCAGTTTTCTTAGGGCGTCGACACATTCTTCATTACGTTGCAACCCGTGGTTTTTCCTTAGCACATTGAAGAATTTGTGACATCTATCCGAGGACCGTGAAATGACACTCGACAGGGCGGCTACTCATCCTGTCAATTTGTGCACCTGCTTTTTGCTGGTCAGTATCTCCGGTATTGCGTCGATGGCCCTGATCTGATCCGGATTGACCTCGATACCTCTTTATGACACTAGGAAACCAGGAACTTTCCCGAAGTTACGCCGAAGGCACATTTTTCGGGATTCAATTTCATTATGTATTGCCTTAATATCTCTAAGGCCTCCTTCAAATGGCCGATGTGGTCCTCTTTCTTTGTCGACTTTACTAGCATGTCGTCGATATAAACCTCCATGGTCTTGCCGAGCTGTTCTTTGAACATCTTGGTGACAAGTCTTTGATATGTGGCCCCTACGTTCTTGAGTTCAAATGGCATTACATTATAGCAGTATGTCCCTCGGTGAGTGATGAAAGTTGTCTTTTCTTGATCTTCTTCGACCATTAGAATTTGGTTATAACTAGAGTAGGCATCCAAGAAGCTCAACAGTTTGTGCCCCGCTGTCGCATCGATGAGCTGGTCGATGTGGGGCAATGGAAAGGAGTCCTTCAGGCATGCTTTGTTCAGATCGATGAAGTAAACACACATCCGCCATTTCCAGTTCTTCATTTTGACCGTGACCACATTGGCGACCCATTGGGGGTATTTTGACTCTCTAATGGAACCATTAGCGAGTAATTTATCAACCTCCTCGCTGACCGCCTCATTAATGGTGGCATTAAACTTTCTCCTTATTTGTCGTATCGGCGGATGAAGTGGATCGACATTTAGCCTGTGTGTGGCGATCTCCTTTGGGATTCCTGGCATATCTGAGTGGGAAAAGGCAAACAAATCGACGTTGTTAGTTAAAAACTAACGATATTTACCTGGTTTCGAGAGGTTGTGTCCAACATAAGCCTTTTTTGTGCTGTCGATATTGTCCAATTGGACGGGATCGAGATCTTCTACGATTGCCTTGCAAGCTTCTACGATGTCCGGGTCTTTGATGGTTTTTACTTGTACGTCGGATTTGGTTCCCGACATGGCTGATTGTTATGCCTCCGCACTTGCCCCTTTTAGTTATTTGGTGTGTGCGCAATCTTGGGCGATCCGGTAGCATTCTTGGGCGGTGTGTGGCTCGCCTCGGATGCTGAATATCCTCCATGAGGTGGGAAATTTGATTACTTGATAGAAACTTGACGGGACAGCTCGCATGGCGTGTATCCATGGACGTCCTATGATGGTGTTGTAGGCTGTTTCCTGATTCATGACGTGGAATATCGTTTCCAGGGTGACCCCTCCTGCCAGGATGAGTAGCAACATTTCTCCAAATGTTTGCTCTGCTACATTATTAAAACCCGTTAGTGTTATGCAACGAGGTATTATTTATCCTCAAGTCTCATTTGCACGAGAACTCATGGGTGAACAATACACGCGCCGCTTCCGCATCCACCATTATTCTTTTCACATCGGTATCTGCGATGCGTAAAGTTATAACCAAAGCATCATAGTGAGGGAAAGACAAACCGTCGGTATCCGACTTATCGAAGATGATACTATCTTCGAGGTCGTCATACCGTTCGTGGGCAACTGTCCGTTTGAGTTTATGTGTGGTGGGGAATTTCACATGGTTGATTACCGTATCATCGCCGCCGCCAATGATCATTTGTATGGTACGAGCTGGTGATGGTGGCTTTGGAGGTCCTTAAGGTTGGTCGTGCCCACGAGCGAAGTTGGATCGTCCTTTATCGCTCAGCAGTTCTTTCAAGTATCCCTGGTTTAACATCCTTACTACTTCTTGTCGCAGAGCTATGCAGTCTTTGGTCTTGTGTCCTCTCTCTTGGTGGAATTCACATAGGACGTTCGACCTATTGGTGCTCGGATCCGATTTCATCTTTTGCTGCCACTGCACCTTCGTGCCAAGGTTTTCCAATGCGTACACTATCTCTGAAGGGGAAACATAAAAGTTATGAGCAGATAGCAATGGAGGCATACCTTTTTCATTTCGGAAGGGTGCGGTGTGTCGGGGCATGACATCTGTGTGTCGTGGAGGAGGTAGATTAGGTGTTCGAATATAAGGCTAATGCCTTTCTCGATTGAAACGTGGCAGTTGATCCCTTCGCCCGTCGTTGCGTCGATCTCTCCTCGTCTCGGTCTAGACCGATGTTAATCGCTGAAGCGGGCCGTTCAGGTCATCCTCGTCTTCCCTCACTTCGGCGCAATAGGTGTTGTGGATTTCTTCCCACGTGGTAGGGGGTACTTCATGAGTCTACTGAGTAGTTTTTGGGTCCCTTTTGACCCGTTTCTGTTTAACCCATTTTGAAAGGTTGTTACCGTCATCCCTTCTGACACGTTCGGTAGGCTCATCCTTAATCTGTTGAATCGGTCTAGGAAATCCCGAAGTCCCTCACCCGTCATTTTCCTGGCACCGAAGATATCATTGACCCTAGCCTAGGCTTTTTTCGCTCCCGCGTGAGTGGTGGTGAACTTATTTGCCATCTCTTCAAACGTCGATATCGATCGTGCTGGTAGTTGGGAATACCATGTTAACGGTCCCCCCGTTAGAGTTTCGCCGAACTTTTTCAGCAGCATAGACGGTACCTGTTCTTTTGATAGGTCATTTCTTTTTACTGCGGTAACATAAGGATTATGTGATCTTCCGGGTCCGTGGTCCCATCGTATATTTTCAAATATGGCGGCATTTTGAAGGTATTTGGAATAGAATGGGGAGCTGCCCCTTCGCTGTATGACTGTTCGACGAATCGGCCCACATCGTATTTTGGTAACAACTTCGGAGCGCCTGGTATTTTATCAACCCTCTCCTGATGTTCCTTCATCTGGTCGTGGAGTGTTTTGTTCTCATTTTCCATCTCTTCCATTTTCTTTAAGATGACCGTGAGTGCATCATTGCCTGTATTAGCAAAAGTACGGGTGTTATCTGTTCGTGTAGCGTTTGGCTCATCAACAACAGCTACGGTTTCTGTGGGTAGCACGTCTTCGATACCTCCCTGAATGGGTTTCTCGAGCATGTTGCTCAAGGTACTCGTTAACCATTCTTCTAGTAGCCTCTTGACAGCCGGTGGCGCTTCTCCTGCTACGGATGTTGAGGTTTCCCTCTCACGCAAGATCATTAGATCCCCGTGCGGAGGAGGTGAGATCTCCCCCTCGAGTGTAACACTTGGCATTGCATTCTCATTGTCTTCTCCACTGGCTTCGTTGAGAGAATTTAGAAGGTTGTTTATGACACCCACTACTGCCTTTAGCCTCGCTTCTCCCTTTCCCGCCATCATTGGCTTTTATAAAGCTGAAGAAAAGTGATTATTACTTTCAAGAATCTAGATGAAAACTACGATTTCAACTAAAGAAATTCCCACATACGACGTCAAATTGTTTGACTCAAAAGATATTAAAACTTTCTTGAGCAAATCAATCAAAAATGAAGGAGTAAATCTTAGCTGAGAATAATAATCTCTAGAAGGAGTGATAGATAATGAGAGGATAGGTCACGAGGTTTCTTTTTATTCGTAAATAGTAATGTCTCCAAAGTTCGGAATGCTCGTTACAAGATTATTGTCCTCTTTTTATACTAAGAGAGAAACTTTTCTAAACTATAAAAGATAAAATACAAGCCCCTAATGGCCATACATTATTACAAAGGTCGTCCAGCCTCTGATTTATCTCAGGATCGTCTCCCTCGGAACGTCAATTTAAGGAGAATCCGTCAATCATCGTACTCGTAATCGGTCAAATTTGGACCCATACAACAAGTCTACCTAGGAGAGAATATAGGATGAGATTGAGACTTGACAATGACCTTCTAAGTAAAATTCATAACTAAAAGAATTGAAGGAAAAAATCACACAAGTCAAAATGGAAATTCAAAGTCATTGTGCTAGAATACTGTTGCAAATTTCATTATCCTAGAAAATTCTCACAACTTAAATTAGAGATTGAAAAAGACTCATGGTTCTGGAGCATTGCAAACCTTTCAGTGATAATGAAGCAGAACAAATACTTAGCCCCTTAGACTCCATGTAAGACTGAAAAGGGAATTTCTTCCGCATAAAAAAACCTTGGTTTAAGCAACAAAATCAATTCACAACACCTCACTTTAGTGTATGCACGAATCAAAAAGCAAGTTGCGGGTACCAATTATTGCGGTTTTGTCTCACAGTAACAAAGGCAGAACCTTTTAATTGTATACTACCGAGTATTAATAAAAGTGAATAGAAAATCACTAATATCAGCACAGAAACAAACCCAATTGCACATTGAAGATAACAAATATAAAACAGCTACCCCAATAATTTATTCCCAATTTGTCTTTTACTTGCAAAATAAATAAATTAATGAATAAGTATACAAAATGAATCTTACCTAGTGTAAAGGGAGATGAGATTTAAGTTAGCTTCAAAATATAAAGGCCTCAAGAAGCTCTCTATCGATGAATGAGAGCAAAGAAGTAAGGAGAAAATCAATGTATCAACGTAGAAGAAAGAGAGAGATAAAGAGAAAAAAACCTCTCAAAGGATCTGTTAGAGTTACCCAGAAGACATTTTTGGTTGGTAATCTTTTATGTCGACGGCAGCAACTATCTCGATCGGCTAGGGAAGCTTGTATCAAATTTTAGGCTTTTTCTTCTTTGTATCTTTGTCAGGACTTTTAGGTTTTATTTTTGTTTTTTCTTCGAGGCGCTTTGTCTCACTTCAAAGAAAAAGCGGCGCAATAAAGTTAGGAGAGGGAAAATAGGGAGGGAAAGCAAAACTGTCCCAATACCCCCTTTTTTTTTTTTCAGGAACTGTTGCTAAAGATGCATCTATTGTAGCGGTTAAGGAAACCGTGGCGACACATAAATCTACCGCGATGGTTCTTGTCCTAATGCAACGGTTTATTCTATTAGCTATCTTAATAGGTCTAATAGGATAATGTGACAGTTGTAACCATTGTCATAGATATTTTATTGCAATGTTTGCGTAACCGTTGCTATATAACTGTTGTTATAGACCTATTTTCTAGTAGTGCCACCACGGTGGGCATACCATTCCTTTAGCCAATCATCTCCCTACCTAAGTGGGGTAGTCGTAAAATTGTAGTAGTTTTCATAAGTGTTTTCAAGTAGAACGCCCTGAGTAATTTGACGCAAGACGCAACACTCTTTTGGTGCCTTGTTCAGTTCACCCTTTAACATTGTAAAACAGGTGGTTCCTAGGATACAAGTGTTTTGGTGGTGAAAAGGTGTTACACGTGAAATATTGGAATGCTGACATAGCATGGCATGTGGGACAGTGATATAACGATGTGTGACTTTCTTAATTAATAGGGAAGAGAAGGCACGAGAAGAAATACCCACGAGACGGTGCTGGGCCTTACGGTTTTCTGTTATTTTTTTCAAACAAAAAGGTAAAATACGAAAAAAAATCAGAAACAAAGAATAAATGAGGATGAAATGAATAATAAAGAATAAAAAGAAGGAAAGATACATGAACCGGAAGTAAACAAGGAAGGGGAATCGAAACATATATGAGACAATAATAGCAATAAGTATGCTAGTTATAGATATCCGAAATAATGGGCAATCAATATTATTAATGCCCATAATCAAACCAAATTATATGGGAAAAATCGTTACTATTGTATATTCCTATATAAGGGCACATAATTCTATTTGTAAGGACAGATCTGAGACAATATTGAAATATACTCTTTACTTCTCTGCTTTCTCGAAATTCTTTACTTTGACTTTGCAATTTGTCTATCAATTATTTTCTTAGTTATTCAGTTATTTTCCTTTGATATCATTGTGAAAGTGAGGTAAAACTTGGTTATTTAGTAACCCATTCTCTTCTAAAATTATATTTTGATCAAAAGACTTATTTTTGGTTAAACAAATTAGTTCCATTACCGGGAATCTGATAATCTTTTCACTTTTCAAATTCACTTTTCTGACAAACAATCATGTCAACTGCCAACGATAATAACCAACTGAACCAATAGGAGGGAGGAACTCCACCAATCCCTTCACCACAAGAATCTCTTTGACAGTCCCGAGAGGGAACACCTCAAAGAAGAAGATCGGAAAAATGGGGAAGCCATTAGGTTGGGTCAGCTAAGTGGGTCGAAATAATATTCATTTTTGTTCCAGTCAGAGATTGCCACATGGCCCAGTAGAAAAATGACACGTCATTAAATGTAGGCCCACCAATTCTATCGTTAGTCGCGGGGGTAATTTTATTAATAGAATTAACGTCGTTAGTTTTTTGGACGGATAGATGGACGAAAGGTATTTATAAACCATTTAGCAAACGATAGGGGTAGTTTTGGCCCTTTTCCGTTCTATGAATCATGTTTGCACCTTGTGTTCTGCGTTCGCGAAGAGTACTTTGAGGGCAACATAATTTTTATTCTTCGCGATCGCGAGGGACTTTCCGCGATAGCGAAAAAGAGCATCTGGGCAGAATATAAGATTTCAAAAATGAGGGTTAGAATATTATTTCATATTTGGACTTTGGGGTAAGTGATTCTAACGCGGATTTGGTTAATATACATGAATCTATCATTGTTTTTACCATTCAATTAGTGTTTTAGGTTGGAAAATTTGGGAAAAATTATAAAAACTTTATAGGCTTTAATTTGAATGTTTGAAGGTCGAGTTGTGATCGGAATTGAGTAATTTTTGTATGATTGGACTCGTTGCTGAATGTGTATTCGAATTTTATTAATTTTGCCAGATTCTGAGACGTGGGCCTCGGGTTTACTTTTTGGGTTGACTTTTTAATTTTTGTTAAAGAACCTAACTTTATCATATGGAATTGGTTTCTATAGCTTGTGTTGATTATACTAAGTTGTCTAGATTCAAGTCCTTCGGAGGCCAATTCACGAGGCAAGAGCTTGTTGAAGTAGGGATTTACGCAATTTTGAGGTAAGTAACACTTTTAAACTTGATTTTGAGGTTATGAATCCCTAAAATACATGTTATGCGGTTGGTGTTGAGGTGACACACATGCTAACTGATGGGCGTGTGGGGCATGCACCATAGTAATTGTGAATCGGTTGATTATGTGGAATTGTGTAGTCATCAAATCTTACTATTATTCATGTTTACTCCATGTGTTAGGGAAATTAAGTTGTGATTAATGTTAGAAATCATGTCTAGGCTATATGCTGGTACTATTGGGACACAAAAAGGTTGTTCTTTGTTGTTGAGTTATTTGCTTCTATTGAAGTTATGTACTCAGACGCATTCATCATTTGCATTTCATATCTTAGTCTCTATTATCATTTATTGTTACATCATTTATCATTATTTTGGGCTGATTGATATGAGTGTTGTGAGCCCGAGAGACTGGAGAGATTGATAACTGATTGAGGTCGAGGGCCTGATTGTGAGTAATATTAATGGGATCGAGCTGCACGTCGTAACAAGTTTTATTGATTCATAATGGGATCGGGCTGCACGCCGCAACAGGCATTATTGATTCATGATAGGATCGGGTTGCACGCCTTAGCAGGTATTATTGATTCATGATGGGATCGGGCTACGCGCCACTGCAGGTTTATTAGCGATTGGGCAGGATCCGCCCCTTTAGAATCTGATATACCAGTAGTGAGCGCAGGTACCGTATAGTGCTGAGTGATTAAGTATTATAAGTGAGAGTTGAGACAGTCAAATTGAGTACTCTGAGAGTGGGAGTACGTGAGGCCATCATTGCGATGCATACATGTTACATGCATATTGACATGTAGATATAGATATATAACCTTCCTCATATCATACTTGACATATTTTATCCGTCTTGAGCTTAAACTATTAACTTGAAAGCGTGTCTACATTCTTATAATGTGTACCAACTTATTATGAGTTTTCTATGAGATATTACTGTCATTTTTCCTGTCATATATGTACTGTTATAATCTGGATTTGGACTGTACCTTTCTGAGCTCGTCACTTCTTTTAGCCCGAGGTTAGCCCTTTTACTTATTGCGTACATTGGGTCTGTTATACTCATGCTGCACTTTGCACTTCGTGTGCAGATCTAGGTACTTCTGGACACGTCGTTTGCTAGCTGTGGAGCTTATCTGCTTGGAGACTATTGAGGTAGCTGCCTTGGCGTAAACCTTGACTCACCTTCTTTTCAGTTTATTTGCACTGTTCTATCCTTCTAGACAGTTGTTTTTTGCAGTTAGACTGTATTGTCATTTAGATGGTCATGTACTCAGTGACACCCGTATTTTGGGGGATTTTGTATTGAGTCGCGGTATTTTCTTATCAGTTATTTATAAGATTTTCACTATTAAGCTTATTTCTTTATGTTTTCAATTTAAAGATGCGTGGTTAATTGTGATTGTCAGCTTTCCTAGCATTACGATAGGCGTCATCACGCCATGTGAGATTTTGGGTCATGACACATATACAAATAATGGCGCAATGATGTTTTTTTTAGAGTTTAATAAGGGAAAAAGAAAAGAAATGACCAATGACATTTGTCTAAGCATCGGTAGGCAGAGCTACTTGATATAAGTAATGGTAAGAGGAGCCAGTATCTGGTAAAATACTAACGTCGCAAACAAGGACCGAATAAGAAAAGAGTTGGTCACCGAAACATGAATTTAGCAATATGTACAGTTCACTCAACATAATATAATGTAGCTTCCTTGGTAGATGATAAATATCACTTGATGGATTTCGTTTTTTTACTATTTAGTTTTTGACAAAGTGCATGTAGTAGTTATAATTAGGTCCATATTCCTAAATATTTTTCACCAAAATTTGAGCTATGGCATTGGCCATTAGAGTGCTTGATCTCTTACGAGTTCTTTCCATAATCAGTTTCTTGGTTTTTTTACATTTTTTGCAGAAAACCGATGCTCAAGTGCTAATTCCTCAAGTTCCAACATTGATGAAATGCAAGTTTGACAAAATATATCAGTTGGGTGACTCACTTTCTGATACTGGCAACTTCATTAGAGAGAGCCTCGTTGGAGCTTTTTCTCCCTTTGCAAAACTTCCTTATGGTGAAAACTTTTTCCAGAACGAATCAACTGGACGATGTTCTGATGGTTTGCTCATGATCGATTTCATAGGTATGCATAAGGGTATCAAATGGGCGGGTTAGGTTGATTTTGGGTGGATCAAAATGGACTGAGTCAATAGATGAACGAATCATTGACCAGCCTAAAAGTTACTTAGACTGAGATGGACGGATCAAGAAGGACTAAAATTTGACATTAATTTTTTGAAGTTGTGTACCGTAGTACACAACGTCAATACTCTCTAGGATTTTCCATTTTCTTGAAAAGTTAACTGGCCATTATAGACCCTTGAATTTGGGATTAATTTCATGCGCTGAACTTTACCCATTGTATTAGTAAAGTCACAACAAAGTGAAAGCTCACTATTTTCTTGATATTTTGTTAGCTGTCCTAATAATTACATTTAGTTATTTAATGTCAATGACTATATGTCTCACTTTTGAATGGATATTTGAAGCTATCTTATTATACAGCATTGGAATGTGGTCTTCCTTTACTAAATCCCTACAAGGATCAGAATGGAAATTTTACACATGGTGCAAATTTTGCAGTAGCAGGAGCTACTGCTTTGCCAGCTGAAATCATGGCAGAGAAGAAGATTTCTAATTCACTCACCAATAGTTCATTAAATGTGCAACTTGATTGGATGTCTTCTCATTTCAAATCCGCTTGCTCTACTGGTAATTATATTTCGAAAATTACCAGAATAGTGTTTTTTTTGTTTTTACTTATTTATTTTCCTTTGTCTTTGCTAGAATGCTCAGAAGACCTAAAGAAGGCACTTTTCCTGGTTGGAGAAATAGGAGGAAATGAGTTTAATTATGGTTTATTGCAAGGTAAACCAATGGAGGAGCTTAGAGCTATGGTCCCTGAAGTTGTTCAGACCATTATCAATGCTGTTAAAGTATGTTTTCCATTTTCTCTGTTTTTAGTATGTAAAACTCACGGAAGATGTTTGGTTGCCTTCACAAAACATTCCCGAGTGTTAATATTTACGTATACTCATCAATATTTGCATCAAATCAATAAAATATATGATTTATGTATTTCACATAACACTTAACAGTAGTTAATCCATATGTATATTATTCATCTCAATTTGTGACTGATGTTTCTTTTAGAGTTAAATTAACTTGACTTATACCCATATCGGGTACAAGTTATTTAATTTTTGCCACTGGTATATCTAACTCACTGAAAATGTTGGCTTTCACGAGTATCATTAGTATTAATAGAAAGACATTTTAGTTGCCTTTGATTAGAAACATTTTGCTAATTAATTCATTACCTCTTTCAGACTATCATTGGGTTTGGAGCTGTTCGAATTGTCATTCCTGGAAATTTCCCAATTGGTTGTATACCAAATTTGCTAACAACGTTTTTGACCAATAATTCAACTGCGTATGATTATAACCATTGCTTGAAAGATCTAAATCACTTGGCAATTCTCTACAATGATCATTTACAACAAGTTATTCAAGAGCTGAAGAAAGGACATCCAAATATTGCATTGGTTTATGGTGATTACTACAATGCCTATCTCTGGCTTCTAAAAAATGCCGCAAGTCTTGGTGAGTGCTCAAAATAACATTCTTTCTACTTTTAACCTTAGTTTATTTTCTTTAACAAGAATTTGTCCGCTTAAAAGTTTTCTACTTTTAACAAATTGATTTCTTTTCCACCCATTAATTTTTCGTCTCGAGCAGGGGCGGAGCTAGCTTTTCGAATATGGGTTTGCTTGAACCTAGTAACTTTGGTTCAAACTCTATATTTATCTTTAAAAATCCATTGAATATATAAAAATTATTAAATTAGAACACAATAACTTAAAATGACTAGAATCCCAAACCCATAAACTTCAAATCCTTGCTCCGCCTCTCATCCTGAGCACCCCTCTTGAAATGATCAATTTGCGCTTTATAAAAATAATTAAACTTCGTAAAATGCAATAACATTTGAGAAAGTAACACCAAAGTAATCAAGAAACTAAAGCAATAGCGGTTGTCGGAGACAAATATTCTAACAAAAGAACTAGAAAAATGTAAGAATACGACGCATGAGATTTAAACCTGTGTTATAGACTTCCCTTATATCAAGGGGTTCAACAAGTTATATATTGTATGGTATAATTTGTTGTCTTTCCTTCAAGAGATAGAAAAACCAAATATAGTAAGAAAATAAGGACAAACACCTAATATAAACTCCTCAATACGTGTAAATCCACTCCAGAAGAATATCTCATGCAATTACATATAGTTTGATTGAAATGTGCAGGTTTTGACAAGAACTCTTTACTGAAAGCTTGTTGTGGAATAGGAGAAAAATATAATTACGACAAAAGTAGAATATGTGGAGCACCAGGACTGCAAATTTGTACCGACCCTAGTACTTACATCAGTTGGGACGGAATTCATTTGACACAACAAGCCTACAAGTGGTTGGCAAGATGGCTAATCGATGACATGCTACCAAAATTGAAATGCCAAGCTTAATTTAGGCTTCCTTTTCTTTTTCTTGGCAAAGTGCATCAACAGATCTATTAAAAATTTAAAATAGCCCTCTCATTTCTTTCTGTGTATATAGAGCAATGCGGAGCGAAGCAATTGTCAAAAATTAGAATGTATTGAATCCATATCCATTTACTAGAAAAAGGATTTAGGATTTTTCTTCCAAGGTCAATTGCTCAGTTTTTCACATAAAGTTTCTTTTTTTATTTTTTTTTCCGTTTTAGTTTTAGTGGTTAAAAGTTAAAACGTTAACTTTGAAAACCTCAAAGAAGAGAAGTAATATTTGTTTACCTTTCTTTATTTCTTTTTATTATTTTCCGATCTGTAGTTAACTGGAGAAATAATTGCTTCAATTTTCTTATGCACTTCACAACATTCTGTTCTTGTCTCACATCGATATTAAATTTTCAATCAATTAGAGCGTTTAAAAAATATTATAACATGGGAAAAAGGATGGAGTGCTTTTTTTCCTTTTCTTTCTTTTTCCATTCGATATTTGGTACTATCTGTTTTTTGGATCCGACTAATTGAAAATCGTGACGAGAAATCTCACTTTGGGATAAAATCCTACCTTTCAAAGATGACTCCACTCCTAGATTCGAACTAGAGGCCTTTGGATAACCCGAACAATGAAAAAGATGTAGGGTTTAGGCTAATCAATCTTATTTCAATTATACGGTTTTGTTCAAAACTAAAAAATATAATGAAGATAAATGAATACTTACAGCTTAAATAATCTTTATCAGTAGATGGAATGTTCAATATCGACGTGATGGCGTCAGGCGTGTGACGTTGTGTCTTGTGTGATGTGAAGTCTACATACCTAAAAACAGCATTATGCCATTATCAATAACTTCTTTTTATATTGAAAAAACAAAAAACAAGAATTCGGGAACATTGTGTTATGAAGGCTGGGGATAATGAGCTAATTGATGTCGTGGAAGCCATATCCGACGATATTTTAGTATTGTAATGATTCATAGCACCAATTAACACCAGGAAAAAAATAAAATTAGAAGAGTTGACTTATTGAACGTGTGTCATGCAATGCTTTTAAAATGTTATATAGGGGTCGTTTGGTAGGAGGTATTAGAAAAAATAATGCAAGCATTAACTCTATGCATTACTAATACCTTATTTGGTACCTTTTTTCAACTTGTGTATAACTAATACAAGTATTAGTTATACATCATACTTATTATCCTATGCATAAGTAATGCATAGAAAACCATGAGATTAGTAATACCAAGGCTTTAATGCATGCATTAGCATGGTTAAAGACAAAATTGTCCTTAAAATCCCTTAAAGCTAGAGAATATGGAGCGCATTTTTGTAAGCAATTATTTTTTTTTAAAATTATGCAATGCATTATAATTTTAATACACCACACCAAACAATAGATAAGAAATAATATTTGCATAATTAATGCTTGCATTACTAATACATGCATTACTAATACACAATATTCCACACTATTCTTATACATCCTACCAAACGACCCCATAGCGTGATAAAATTCAAGGAAATCTAGACAACTTGCCTTTTGTCACATCCCGTACTTTTATGTGTTTGATTTGTCGTAAGTTTGTTTGATTCAAAAGATACAAAACTTCTTTGAACAAATCAATCAAAGATGAATGGGTAAATCTTAGTCAAACATAATTAATTCCGGATCAAAAAGTTAACAATAATGATTACATATGAGACGAAGACGACATGATAGATCTTATTTAGATTCAGCATTGTCTTTCTCGTCAATTGATGAAGAAGTAAATTTACATGTATTCCTCGAGGTCATTTCCTCGTTTTCTTGAAGATATAAGGAAGGAGCTTTTTTGTCTTTCCTTTTCTTGAGAGAATGCAGAAGCCCCCATTATTCAGAACTTTCTTTGGCTATATATAGAGGCCCTTTTACCCTTTGCTTGATTCGACGCTTTCTCGTCACTAATGTGTCCTGGTCGTGATTTGAGGCGTTAGTCATTTCGATTCGTCGATTGGCACAGAGGAGAATGGGGTGGACTCTGTTGACTCTCACTGCCCGTTACTGAGGCGGGGTGTCGGACAACTTGGTCGTGGTGGTCAGATTTTAACCAATACAAAGTTAATGGACATAAGTTCAAGGACAAAATTATTTTTAAGGTTATAAGTGATTATGCTAAGTTTAAAAAGTGTTGAGGAAGTGTCATAAGGATTAGAGGTCAACAAATTAAAGAGAATAAGTTTCATCAATATAAATACCCCGTGCTTTGGGGCTATAGCTTGAGTCGCTCGACGTATGTAAGTAGACCCGAATCATGAAGAATTTTGGTCATATTCAAGTATGCAAATAAAGAGTACAGTATATAGAAAGATGAAGTCCCGAAATGATGTAGGACTTAAAAGTGTGATGATGGTGATTGGGAATAATACTTGGTGTGTATAAAGAGGCTATGGACTAGAATTATAAAACACGATAGTGATAATGAGTTTATGATGTGTGTATAAGATAATTATTATTTAAGTGAATTGAGATCAAGAAATTAATTACGTGTATAATTGGCTATATGGAAAATTATATTGGAAGACAAATTAAATTGAATTATTGAATAAATGGTGTAGTGGATAACATTCCACATGTCACATGGCGACATCAATATTGGTGACTAATCTACACTCATAAGTGGTTGTGGCACGATTAAACTCAATGTCTCAAGAAAGAAGCTAAGGAGGACGTGTGTAAATGGAAAAAGATTACAATTATGTCTCTTGTTTCACTTGATTTGAGAATGAAATTGAAGAATAAATAGGTTCAACATAGTGTAGCAGCAAGGAACACTAATTTGAGATGATTTTCAGTAACATGAGCTCCAAATTTCATGAAAGCAAAGTATAATCCTTCTCAAGGACATCATACAAATTTTTTCCTACTATAATTTCGTCGTTACGTGTTTTCTCGATTGACGTGTGTTGGAAAGATTGTCAGGAAAATCGGCTCAGGTATGTTAAGGCTAACCCTTTCTTCTTTTGGCATAATTCAAGCAACGAAACATAAACATAATGTTATTCCATAAATGGTTCTACTCTTAGTAGTTAAGGATGTCTATGTTATTCCTTTTTATAAAATGATATTCAAAGCATGTCTAAGTATGTTCCTAAGTCTCTATTGAGGCAGTCAATAAATATGTTAATGTTCATAATGTAGTGTTATATGTATCTTCATTTATCACCGAGCTACGACTTGTTGGGCAATCATGCATCTTCATTTACCATCGAGTTACGGCCGGTTGGGCAGTCATGCATCTTCATTTACCACCGAGCTATGACCGGTTGGGCAGTCATACATCTTCATTTACCATCGAGCTACGGACAATCGGACAATCATGCATTTACCACCAAGCTATGGTCGGTCGGGTTGTCATGTATTTACCACTATGCTACGGCCTGTCGGGTAGCCATGCATTTACCACCATGCTACGACCGATCGGGCAGTCATGCATTTAGCATCGTGCTACGACTGATCGGGCAATTACCACTGATAAGTTGGGTAGTTAACATCATGATAATGATGTAGTCAGGACTATACCATTATATATATATATAGACACACACACACATATACACATAAGATTGAACTTATTATACATGTTATGGCCCTTAGTGGCATGTCAGATTACGGGTTTACTCTTGTCACTCTCAAATAGTATCTTATTGATATGATTCATTCATGCCTTGCATACTATGTATATTCTTTGTACTGGTATCCCTTTGCCAGGAGATACTGTGTTTCACGCTATGCAGGTGTAGATAGACAAGGTGAGGACCCTTCACTCTAGGCTGCTTCCGAATATCCGCTTTTGGTTGGTATAATCCACTTATTCTTGGAGTATTGCCGAGTTAGGGTTTCGAATATCTTATTTTGGTTTCCTGTCCCGACTTAACAACTATGTTCATATTTCCATAGAGGCTTTGTAGATAGTATCATGTGTATAGTTTTAGTTATGACATATTAGGCTATGATGATGACCTTGCCGGTCCCCATGTATTCGTGTAAATTATTTATGAATTGGTTATGCGAGTTAAGTTCTAATGCCGTTACTTTTATATATATGTATATCGATGTGGCCAATAATGGCCCATGATGATTCTTACAAGAAAGAGGGATAAGATATGTGGCGCTCTATTGAGTAAGGACCGGGTGCCAGTCGTGGCCCTCCAGCTTGGACCGGAACACCTTTACAGCTTGTTTGGATGCTTGTTACCTATCGTTTTATAATATATTGTATTGTGTTGTTGTAACGACCTAGTCGATTGTTTTGAGTATTATAGACTCGTTCCCCCATTTATTACTTATTCTGTGATCATTTGTTGTTATGTGAGTCGCCGGGGTGGTCGGTTTGGTTTCGGAGATGTTTCAGAATGAGTTGAGACACTTAGTCCCCGAGGTTGGAAGCCTAAGTTGAAAGAGTTGACCAGATGTTGACATATGTGGAAACAACTCCAGAATGGAGTTTTGAAGGTTTTGGTAGCTTCGTATAATGATTTTGGACTTAGGAGTATGTCCGGATATTGATTTAGAAGTCCGTAGATGATTTTGGCTCAAATTGGCGAAAGTTAGGAAAGTTGAAGTTTGGAGAATTGAGAAGTTTGATCGATAGTTGATTTTGTGGTTATTGGGCTCTAATTTTGGTTCCAGAAGTTGGAATAGTTTCGTTGTGTCATTTATGACTTCTGTGCAAAATTTGAGGTCAATCGGAGTTGATTTGATATGTTTCGGCATCGATTGTCATGAGCGGCTCAAGCACATACGGGGCCTAAAGCCAAAGTTTAATATGAGGCCTAAATTTCTAAAAGAAATTTATAAAATATGTTTTTATTTGAAATCGATTTTGTCTAATAATTCTTGCTCAGTTGATAATATAGCCAACTTATTTAATCTTTCTCGAGATATTATTGATCTTGGATAAGATTTTACAAAGCAATAGAAGTATAGAACTATTGGAAGCTTTAAAGTATTGCTGAACACTTGAACTAGTGAAATCTTGGAGAAAGAAGGTGAGTAATGAAATCTTGGAGAAAGAAGTGAGTAAGAATATCAAAGAGAAACACAAAACATATGTAGGATTTTCTAAAATATGAAGAGATTGGAAAAAAATGATTGACTTGGACAAATTAAATAAGAGAGAACAATTTTTTTAATCAAGAAGTAAAATGTGGATAACTAAAAGGTATGAAAACTATTCAACTACATATTTTTAAGTAAGTTAAATTATTATTTTATTTATCTATCTAAAAAATTTCTTTCCTTTATATTAAAAACTTAATTTTGTATTAAAAATATTAAATATTATTTTTTAAAATACATATGAACCGATTATTTTTAAACTATGGCCCCCCCTAAATTTAGGGGCCTAAGGCACAAGCCTTACCCCATATAAGTTTGGAGTCGGCCCTGTCGATTGTACAAGTTGGAAATTCAATAGTTTGATTAGGCGTGAATTGGGGGTGCAATATTTTTGACGTTGTTTGATGTTATTTGAGACCTCGACTAAGTTCGTGTCATGTTTTAGGACTTGTTGGTATGTTTGGTTGAGGTCCTGCGGTCCTCGGATGGATTTCGGATGATTATCGAATTGAAATTTGACTTAGGAGATATGTTGAAATGCTTCAGGTCTGGTGTCATCGGACCTGCGGAAGGATTGGCCGCATGTGCGGAGCCGTAGAAGTGACCAGGTGCGCGCAGGTGTGAAAAGGGAGAAGGCAGCTGGGAAGCGCAGGTGCGGAGGAAAGATCCGCAGAAGCAGACATGCTCCTGCATGAAGTCTTCAGCAGAAGGAGAGCTGGGCAGTGTGACTGGTGATCGCAAAAGCGATGGGTTATCCGCAGATGCGGTCCCGCTGGTGCAAAGAGGGGATTGTAGGTGCGCATGGTCGGGTGTCTACTATTCTTCGCATAAGCGGACGTGTGACCACAAAAGCAAAATTCTTGGTCGCGGGTGCGGTTTAACTGGCAGAAGTGTTATAAACGAGAGTTAGAGTAATTTCTTCATTTTTGAACTATGGGAGCTCGGATTGAGGCGATTGTTGAAGGGGTTTTCATTAGATTTCATGATGTATGCAAATTTTGGTCAATTTTATATGTTAATATTGAATATCCATTGATTATCCCATCTAGATTATATATTTTTAAGGTGGAATTTTGGACTAAAGATTGGAGAATAAGATTTGGCGATTTGAGTGATGATTTGGTGTCTGAATTTGGTAATTTTGGTATGGTTGTACTCATGGTTGAATGGGTGTTTAGATTTTATTAGTTTTGTTAGATTCTGAGACATGGGCCCGGGGTTGACTTTTTGAGTTGAGTTTTTGGCATTTGTTAAAGAACTTAACTTTATCATATGAAATTGATTTATATAGCTTGTATTGATTATATCGAGTTGTTTGTGGCTAGATTCTAGTCATTCGGAGGCCGTTTCGCGAGGCAAAGGCTTGTTGGAGTGGAGATTTGCACGGTTTGAGGTAAGTGTTGATACCCAATATTTTCCTATATATTTTCTATATATACTCAAATACTTTCAAAATAGTATATGAATGCATATATAAGCATGCCCAAAGGTTTTGGTATTTTTCCTCAATTTTTAAGGGTTTTTAGAATTGACTTAATTGTCTATTTTTAACAATAAAAAATCCAAAATTATTCCCAAATTATCAATTTTTGGAGAATAACGTATTTCATTCTCATATTTACAACAAAATGTAATTAATATGATTTTTGCATATTTTTACAAATTTGTTTGGAATTTCTAAAGCTAAATTGCATGAAATTACAATTATAGCCTATTTTACAATTAACCGCGTTTTATAAATATAAAATCATTCCTAATATTTTTAAATTAATGTTTACATATTATTAACTAGTTCAGTACTTGCAATTTATTTTTAAATCATTTTTAGCTATTTGTATTAATTAAAAAGAGAAAAATGGCTCTTTAAAAGCTGGCCCCTTTTATTTCAATTCTAGCCCAAATTGCACCCTTAATTAACCCCAATTTAAACCCCTTAATTGACGACCCAATTTTAATTTCAACCCGCCCCAAACCCGTTTGATCTAACCCGTCCGCTTCCCATTTTTTAATCCTGGACGTTGATTGTTTTAATCAACGACCCTCATTCCTTCTTTCCTTTTTAATTCCACCCACACCCCTAACCCTAATTCATTATTCACAAACGGCCTCCCCAAAAATTCCCTCATCTCTCAAACTATCTCTAAATACCACTCGAAACCCTAAGCCGCCTACCGTCTTCTCCGACCAAACCCACCGGCGTCCATGGCTTCCCAGGCCATGGACAACCCATACCTTCTTCCATTTCGCCCCAAATCGTGGGTATTCAAGGTCTTCAAGGTCCAGCCTTGACCAGGCCTGTTCAGATCCTCCGCCAACCTGAGTTCTTTTGGTTTCCCCGGCTTCGTTCCGACATGTTCGAGCTTTGACAAGGCTTAGCCATGGCTCAGACTTGTTCAAAGACCAGATCTTTCCAGGCCTTCTCGTTTCTAAGGTTTCTGAGAAAACCTAAACTGTGTGTTTGAGGTTCTTTCTTCCCTTGTTTTCTTAGATCTGTAACTGATCTATGTTCTACTCGAGGTTCTAACACTTTTCCCCAATTTTCCTTCTCAAAATTAGTCTGCTCAAAATTAGGGTTTTCAAAAATCTTAAAAGCGATTCTTCTTCTTTTTCTTTCTTTATGTGAATCTGTGTGTCCATGCCATACTTATGTGTTTTCGCCTATTCTTATACATGTTTTTTACCCCGTTATTGTTTCTACTGGTTTTTACAAGTATGATTTACATGTTTATATTGCATGACTTTCTACTGTTTCTCCTACTAAGATTGTTTGCCTCTACTGGATCCTTTTGGGTCCGAAATTTATTTCTTTTACTATTTCCTACGCTCTATGACTGAACTGTTTTGAGTTTTTAGCCTTCTTCTAAAACTTGTTCTTTACAAGCTTTCACTCTTTGCTTCTAATTTGCTACAAATGCTTGTGTGTTTCCTCAGGGAACTCTAAAAGAGTTCCCTAAGCTTATTGTAAAAGCTTGCCTTCTCTCTTCTATATCCCACTCGGATTGAAACCCTAGGGTTTGGGTCTTTGCAAGTTTGACTCTAGGGTTCTGCTCTAAAAGACCCTGGGCTCTCGAACTCACGCAGAGCCAACAATCAACTTGGAATGTCCTGCTTACAAATTGAAACCTCTTATGCTCGTCTCTTTGTTGATACTAGTATGCTTATATACGAAGGTATTCTCTTCTGGATTGATTCTATTAATTTGTGATTGATTTCAATCTCCTATTACTAAGGCCTGATTTATTTGCTATTGATTTTTACAACTTAATATCTTTTCCTCTTTTCATGACTAAGTTCATTCAAGACTTTTAAATTTCTGACTGTTTGATTACTGTATTTTCCTTATTTTCTCAAAACCGTGTACTGTGGCTTCCTTACCTTAAATAGGCTGTATGAACTTACCTCTATTATGCTACTCTGAAAAGGTTTTCATTATTTTCCTTTCCTTAATTACTCATTCCCGTTTGAAATCAAATCCCTTTGACAAAGGGAGATCCTATTTGATTGACTGAAATTTTATTTCCTTGCCTTTTGTTTACTCGTTTTTGCACTATAAAAAGGGCCAACCTTTTCAACTCTAAACAGGCTCTCGAACACAGTTCTTCCTACACACTTTTGCAATAACAACACACACGAATACTTCTGATTTGAAAACACTTCGAATGCTTTTTCACTACACAACTTCAAATACTCTCTCTACTACTACTCTCTCAACTTTCTCTACTAAGCACCTTGCTCCACTTATCTTCTCTTTGCTGATGAAACATTCTTGAATTCTCAAGTGCTTGCTGAAGGCTTTGAGTCTGCTCCTGCTGACTTTCTGGCTATTTACTTGCTTCTGTTTGTTCTGCTATTCTAAAATTTGCAACTGGTATGTCTTCCTAGTTAAATAACATCACCTACATTATGTGTTTACTTCCCTCCTTCTGTTATGCATTCTCTATTACATGCTCATCCTAGTATGTCATGCTCTTTTTCATTATGTTCTGCACCTTTAAGTCTGTTATGCTTTCTTGTTTGCCTCATGTTTCTGTAAATGCTTTCTTATGTGATTCCCTATCCCTTTGACCCCCCTTTTGTGTGTGAGTGCAATTCTGAGTCATGGTGGCATTCTATTATTGCCAACCATGGCTTAAGAACTAGGTTCTCTTGTGCTTCCACTCAAATCAATTCCCATTCCTTCCTCCCCTTATGTGCTGAGCCTTGACTCAAGTCTGGTGGTGTCCTAATCACCATCCATACCCAAGTCTGACGGTCTAAGAGTCTACTCTTATTTGTTTGAATATGAGCAAGGGGTCAGGGGTGTGCCAGTCTATGCCATGGCTGGGTATGACCACCTTTTGCTGAGGTTCCTCCATCACTTTGCACTTACTCCTAGATCTTAAGTTCTACCCCCTTTGGTAAGCCATGCTTAGGGACCCTAGAGCTCCCTCTGAACTTGGATGCCTAAGGCTGGTAATTCCACACTTGCACTATTCTATTACTATAATGGTTATTCAGAGTGTAAGCAGTGTCTGGAGTTCTTGAGGCTCCTTGGAACTTTGAAACACTCTGAGTAAGAGAGGCCTTGGAATCTAGAATCCGGACTTGGTGAAACACATGTGTTGGATATTAAGATTGAATTAGCCTGCTCGGATCTAGCTGTAGGCTGTGATGTATTTTTGTTTACTTTCTTTCTTCTGGTTCTGTAATAATCTTGTAAAAAGAACTCGGGGAAATATTAGTAAAGGGTATGAGAGGGGTTTATGTTTACTTGCATATGCTAAAGGGTAGATACCATGCCTATAGGTTACTTAATAACTTAGATATCATGCCTATAGGTTCAACGCTTTAAATCACCTAGAAATCATGTCTATAGGCTTTTGCAATTTCTTAACTCAATCATCTAGAAATCATGTTTATAGGAAATAATATTCAGTCATGTTGTAAATCATTAGAAATCCTGCCTATAGGACCTACTAATCAACTAATTGCATATAGAAATCCTGCCTATAGGGAATGCATGAAACGTTAGGCAAACCTTAGGGTCATCAAATACTCATTTTCTTAATGTTTAATAACAGTAACGAGTCTTAAAAAATCAAGGTATGGATATCCTGCCTATAGGGTTTCAGACTCGCCTAAATCTGTATAAGTAATAACCTGGAAATTAGTTTCAACGTTTTCAACAAAACTCGTCCAAAATTGTCTGCAATTTTCTAAATTTGCATTTCTGTTTCTGAAACCATTTCCAACTCTCTGCCTGAATATTTATTCATGAAGTTCTCTTTCAAAACAGTTTTTTTTAAACTCACTCTTCTTTTAAAAGTACTTTTACCTCTGAAAGCTCTATTGTACATTTCCTTAAACAATTATGTCGATTTTCAAAACCCTTTCTAAACTTATATAATTTCCAAACTTCTGCTTTTAAAACTCTTATGCATTAGGCTCTTAATCAGTAATCCGCTTAAATACAACAACTTTTGACAATTGGATCCGAGTTGCCTAATGCAGACCTTTTATCTAATTCTATGTGTTAAATTGGTCCGTCCGCCGCTTAAGTTTTAATTTTAAGACCAAATTAGTATGTGTAAGACGTGCTAAACTAAGTGCTATCTGATTTACGGGGTTTTATGTGAGCCTTGCATGTTTGTTTGTCAATCCATTTACTTGTTATTTGTTTTGGTTGTCGAAACTAGTATTTTGTCCTTTTAAACCCCCATATATGCCTCTACCCTCTTTTCTTTCCCTTTAGGATTAGAAGTCCAAATACCCCGGGACTGATAGGTTGGGACGGGTACTAGCATGCAATAAGTAAAACGAGACTAATCGCGTTTAAATACCTTAACGGGGTGGGAAGGGTAGAATATAGAGATGATGACGGTGCACTAATATCTCGTGTGAGAATGATTGCTGGGTATTGCACCAAAGTGATCCATATTATATTTAAACCTAGGACCCTTTTTTCTCCTTCTTTAGTTATTGATGTTTTCTTAAATTAATGTTTTCTTCAACTAAGCTTTCTCTTTTCAAAATCACTTGTGTCTTTATTCTTTCAAAATTTTTAACTTGTTTATACTTCCTATGGGCAAACTTTGCTTGTTTATTCCTACTCTTCTTAAATTCACAAATAAGCACGGTCGGGAACCACACTAGTGGATCTTGAGGGGTGCCTAACACCTTCCCCTCGAGATAATCTCAAGCCCTTACCCAAACTCTGGTTTATCTTTCAAAAATCTTCTCTTTTTTAAAATTGTCCTAATGCACTATAATCATTAGGTGGCGACTCTTCAAATTCCATAACCCGATTCCTCGAAAGGGGAATAAGAGTTGTTTTGTCCATAATGTCGTAAACCCGATTTCGCTCCTTTTAGGGGAGAAAAAGGGGGCATCGACAGCATGACGACTCTGTTGGGGATTTTCTTTAGGCTTTTACCATTACTTGCCTTTGTGACTTTATTGCCTCTTTAATTGCATTTATTTACTGTCTTTATTTCCTCCACTATAGTACTAACTTGGCTCTTCATGTTTTTCTTTCCTTTAATTTCTTCTTTTACTGCCTTATTATTTCAATTCTGTTGTAATTTCCGAGCATTTATTGTAATCTTTACTTTATGAACGTGAAAATACATGCAATTTGTTTTATTATTGTAAATGCATTCCTCAACATCATATTCCACTCGTGCCGAAACAAATCCTATATCAACGCTTATAATGAGTGGTTGCACCCTTCCGATATCATAACCCCTAAATGTGGCAAAGACATATTTGCGGTAAAACTAGTCGATCAACGGTGTAGTCGACGATTCCGTGCCTTTCCCTCTTGAGTTGTCCGCTCAAGGGTACCTTGTATAGCACTTCAAGTAGAAACCTTACTCTATTAAACTGTTCATGCATCATGGTCAGCCTAGCCGAGTCAGTTATGTTGTCTGCATAATGACTCATTAAGATTGCCTAAACCAAAGTCCACCAGGTTTCCTCGGAACCCAAACGGATACCTCCATGTTATGTGCATTTATTTGGAGAACTAAATGTCGTTTTTGCTAATTATAGATTTAAATAATCGAGTTTGGTGTGGTTAAGGGCCTAACTCTTTGTTTTGTAGAAAATGAGGCACGAAGTCCCCAGATTCGGTATGGTATCCAACATCCACCCAAGGTTGCTAAGATGGTGGGAAGATCTTCATGGCAGTGATCAAACCCTCGTCCATAAGTACTTAGGGAATTTGCCCTCACTTCTGGAAATCCAACCCAACAACAAGATTATCGAAGCTGCTACTTTATTCTGGGATAGTGATAGGTCGGTTTTTCGCTTCGAGGACCTCGAGATGACCCCTTTGCTAGAAGAAATAGGGGGCCTAGCTGGTATCCCTTGGGAGACTCCGGGTTTGCTTATGCCAGAGAATCGCAAAAGTAGAGGCTTTCTTAAGATGATGGGACTCAAGAAAAATCCTGACCTTTCTTGCTTGAAGGACTCCTACATACCATTCGACTTCTTATACGAGCGATATGGCCACAACAAGTCCTTTCGCACCTACTGGATGAATTCTCCCTCACCTCTTTGGGACATATATACAGAAGGGTCTTTGTGTTCATGTTCTGTTTCCTGGGTATGATGGTCTTTCCTATGAAAAAGGCTAGGATCCACACCAGACTAGCTATGATGACCAAGACCTTAATGGAAGGGATCGACGGGAAGTCTTTCAGCATAGTGCCCATGATCATCGCTGAAATTTATCGAGCCTTGGGAAAATATCAACAAGGGGATCCGCACTTCGAGGTTGTAATCTGTTACTGCAACTTTGGCTCATAGAACACCTTCATAAGGGCAACTACAGATAGGAAATCATACGCAGGGATTGGGATGACCATATCGCTTTTTATCACCCAAAGTGAATAAACTTCATGCCCAACATGTTCGCTCAGCCAGAGGACGCCAGTGGATGGGTAGATCTGTTGGAGAATCTCAAAGAAGAATAAGTTCAGTGGATGTTCGAGTGGTTCCCAACAGGGGAGTTCATTATCCGTTCTCGAGACGCACCATTCCTCATACTCATCGGCCTGAGGGGAACTCATCCTTACGTCCCCCTCCGAGTCATGAGGCAAGCCAGAAGGAAACAAATCATATCCAGGATAGAGAAAATGAGTCATTTCAGGGTTGACTTTCAAGATGATGATAGCCCGCACAGGTGTCACGCTCAGCATATGTGGCACTGCAAGCTCGTTTTAGGGAAGGAATCTATTGAACCAGACAGGTATCATGCTGGGTGTGTGCCGCACTACACAGGTTGGTTGGAAGATGATCACATTGGTTTGGGTCACCCAGGGTTTTTCCATGGTCATAGGCTTATTGATGAAAAGACTGCAGCAAAGGTTAAATACAATCAACTGCGTAAAAGGATGCGGGAATGCGAGAATGAGCACCGGGAAATATAGGAAGCCCACGAGAGGCTGATCAACGAGTGGAAGGATATGGCTGTCAATGCCAACAACCGACTGGGGTATCTGAAATGAGGCTTAGTGGAATTGGAAGGTAAATTTCTAAAGAGGATCGACGATTGTCAGAATGCTGAGGGTAATGAAGGTGGACACCTGGCCCGAGCTTACTTGCTGCTGGGACTGCGCGAGCTGGTGCAGCTGTACGAGGGAGGCGAGAATACCGAATCTGGGTAAGGTCCTTCTGGGACAAGTAGTTAGGATATCTTATTTCACCGCTTTCCTAATGTAATAAGTCCACTGGTCATTGGTGATATTTTATTATTCAGTTGTTTTAAGACTCGTCTTGTTTTATCAATAAAATAAGGCATCTAGCATTATAAGTTCTCCAAATTTAATTTGTCGCTAGGCCTACCTCGGGCACAATGAGGCACCCAAATCAGGACACGATTTATATTCTTGCACAACGTGTTTAAATATCGCAATATTTTCTTTATCAGAATCCGCACTAACTTTTTACCTTTTTTGTTTTTTCTTTTATTTTTATTCCCCTCCCCAAAGGTTAGTTCGTGCATTCTGGCACCATCAACATACTCCATAAGGTCCAAAGGTCCTCCACCTCCTCCTCCTCCAAGTCCTACCAGAAATAGGAACAAAGGCAAAATGGGAGATACAAGTGCTAGAAAGGAACTTGAAGAAACTTCTCAGAATGCTGCAATCACCAAAGAGACTGCTGCTCACCTGGAGCAAACTTTGCTAAGATTCCGAGAGGAATTGGACCAAGTTAGAAACCTGGCAAGCCTGTCAATCACTCTTGCTGCTCCCGATGTTAACACCCAGAACCCCGCACCACCGCAAAACATCCCACAACCTCCAATGCAACCCACTCATAACACTCCACTGCATGTTCCTAAAACACAAAACACTACAAAAGACCATAACACTCCAATATTTGTGGATACTAAGCCACATTACAGTCAGCCAATCGCCAGTGCAATTGAGTCAGATGACAAGAGCTCCCTCATTCAGAATTTGGCCGCCGAAATCAAGAAGTTGACTAGTCGGGTCCAAGGTTTTGAAGGTAACAAAGGTGTTGAAGGGTTGAATTACGATGATCTCTGTGTTCAGCAAGATGTTGAGCTCCCGGAGGGGTACAAACCTCCCAAGTTCGAACTATTCGATGGCACAGGTGACCCCAGGGTCCACTTGAGAATGTATTGTTACAAGTTGGTAGGAGTCGGAAGGGACGAGAAGATCCGCATGAAGCTGTTCATGAGGAGTTTGAAGGGTGATGCTTTATCCTGGTATAGTAACCAAGATGCGAAGAAATGGACTAGTTGGGTGAACATGGCGTCTGACTTTATGGATCGGTTTAGGTTCAACACTGAGAACGCACCAGATGTGTTCTATATCCAGAATCTCAAGAAGAAGCCCATGGAGACCTTTCGTGAGTATGCTACTCGTTGGAGGTCAGAAGCTGCTAAGGTCAGACCGGCCTTGAAGGAAGAACAAATGACAAGGTTCTTCGTCCGTGCTCAGGACCCGCAATACTACGAGAGGCTGATGCTAATAGAGGGCCTAAAGTTCTCCGACATCATCAAGTTGGGAGAAAGAATCGAAGAAGGCATCAAAAATGGTATGGTCACTAAGCTTGAGGCATTGCAACTACCAACAAGGCTTTACAGTCTGGTGGCTCATCAAAGAAAAAGGATGTGAATTCTGTAATGGATGCATAAAGGAACATCTCCCCTATGAAGTACCAAACCTATCCCTCAGCTCCACTCACATATCAACCTACCCTAAATTACAAAGCACCATTACCCACATACCAAATTCCACCACCTGCTTACCAATCACCTCCACCACCTACGTATCAACCCACTTCCCACAGATATTCCCAACCCACACCCGTATACCAAGCATATAACTCCCAACCTTCTCACTACCCATCACATCTTACCCGCCAAAACTTCCCTCGACCTAGACCAAACTTTGACCGCAAACCTCCCAGAAAATATACCGCCATCGCTGAACCAATTGACCAACTATATGAAAAACTCAAAGCAGCTGGTTATGTTACCCCTATCCCAGCCATAACTCTAGAAAACCCTTCCCAGTGGATCAACCAAACAAGACTTGCGCATACCATTCCGGGATGAAAGGCCATACCATCGACGAGTGTCGCTCGTTGAAAGACAAGATTCAAAATCTGATTGACAACAAGACCATTATAGAAAAGGAGCCCGCTCCTAATGTCCGCAACAACCTTCTGCCTAACCATAAGGGTGGAGGCATCCACATGATCGAGATCGAAGATGATTGGGACCCTAAGGGGTCAATCGGTTTGATAACTGAAGGAGACGAGCCTAAGAAGCCAATAGTTACTCTCAATCCCATTGTTGTCCAGATTCAGCCCTCTGAGGGTTATGTGGTAAATGTGTCCGTACCACTCGAGTTTGAAGCACCTCCTGCAGAGGCGCCAAAACCAATTGAGGTTGAGTTTGGGGTTCCAAAGGCGCCTATACCATTTAAAGTTACTGTGTTACCTCCCAAGGCACCAATTCCAGTCTCCATGACAGACGTAACCCCGTTCAAGACAAATGCTATACCTTGGGACTACACCGCTGAGTCTAGAACGAAAGGAAAGACATATACTGGGGAAGCGATTGTCGCACAGGGCATGACCAGGACAGGCAGGGTATACACCCCGTAACACTTGGCTGAGTCCAGCAAGTAGGCCTCCGGGCGGGCTGTTGAAGCTGGACCCGATGACCTTTGGAGGAAGGTACAGGCGAAAGAGTACTTGGTCGTCGAGCAACTAAACAAAACTCCAGCACAAATTTCTATTCTGGCTCTTCTACAAAGCTCAGAGGCACATAAAAACGCCTTAATGAAAATACTGAGTGAAACTTATGTTCCCAACAACATAATAGGAGGCGAAATAGCAAACATGGTGGGGCAGGTACTGGAAAGCCATAAGATCACCTTTTACGAAGATGAATTACCGCCAGAAGGGCTCAGTCACAACAAAGCGTTGCACATCACTGCGCAATGCGAGGATCACTTTCTCACTAGGATCCTAGTCGACGGGGGATCCAGCCTCAACATTTGTCCGTTGGTGACTCTTAGGATATTGTGTAAGGGATTGCACGAGATCAAAGATGGGGTTATCAGTGTCAAAGCTTTTTATGGATCTCAGAGGTCCACCATTGGAGAAATTAGCTTATGCCTGCAGATGGGACCCACCTGGTTCGATGTCGAGTTCCAAGTCATTGACATACCAGTGTCCTACAATCTGTTGCTAGGATGACCCTGGATCTACGCCGCTGGGGCTGTGGCGTCAACTTTGCATCAGGCTGTAAAATTTGAATGGAATCATCAGGAAGTAATCATCCATGGCGACGGTAGCAACCCTATATATAGTCGCCAGGCCATCCCGATGATCGGAGGTAGAAGGAAAATCGGTGGAGAAACATACCATCACGTCGAGCGAGTCAACGCCATAGACAAAGACAAGTGGTGGGATAATAGAATTGAGAGCATTCTGAATTGGAGTGGATACGAGCACGGAAAGGGGCTTGGCAAGAATCTCTAGGGTATCACCAAGCCTATCCAGTTGAAGAAGCATGGAACTACTTTTGGCCTGGGTTATGAATACACTTGGGAGGAGCTCAATAACTGGTTGCCACCATGGCGCGGTCCCTACTACCCACTGGAGCACCCTCTACCTCAGTTAGAGCAGACTTTTCAGCCAGCTGATGTCATATATGGATCAGAGGAAGATGAGACACTGGTAGCAATGAAGAACCTGTTTCTGGAGGATAATATAGATTGCTGTGTTATCTTTGAGGAGGAAGGGGAGGAGGGCCCTTCCATTCAAGCTATGAACCAAGGAGAACACCTCGCCAATTGGTCAATCAGGACCACCAGTGCTCGGAGAGCCTCGGGGTAGCAAGGTTAAACGACGCATATGCATTGCACTTTACTTTTAGTTGATTTTACTTCTCCGCATTGTCTTTACTTTTGAAAAAAGCTCCGATGTTTTAAACAATTATGAATTTTCCAAGTTTATCTTTACATTTCACTCATTTATTTTCTCTACCATTTACTTTATTTTACACAACATTACTATTACATATCTTGATAATGAACCAACGACTGTGACTTGCAACGAGACAGTGCAACAAACAGACATAGATTCAGAAGAGGACAAAATACCAGAAGAGGTTGTCAGGGAGGTCAAGGATTTTGAGAACAGGCCTAAGTCTAACTTGGACGAAACTGAGGTCGTTAATCTGGGAGATACGGAGAATGTCAAAGAGACTCGCATCAGTGTTCACTTATCACCATCAGAAAAGGAAGAATACACAGAGTTCTTAAAAGAATATGAGGATATATTCGCTTGGTCGTATGACGATATGACCGGTCTCAGCACATCCATCGTGGCTCACAAGCTGCCGACAGATTCGGCATGCCCACCGGTCAAACAGAAACTCAGAAAGTTCAAACTAGACATGGGTTTGAAAATCAAAGAAGAAGTCACCAAGCAAGTCAAAGCCAGGGTTCTCAGAGTAATGGAGTATCCAACATGGTTAGCCAACGTTGTGCCGGTACCAAAGAAGGATGGGAAGGTTAGAGTCTGTGTCGACTACCAGGATCTCAACCGGCCCAATCCTAAGGACGATTTCCTTTTACCAAATATACACATACTGATTGATAACTGTGCTAGACATGAGTTCCAGTCATTCGTCGATTGTTTTGCCGGATACCACCAGATATGGATGGATGAAGAAGATGCAGAGAAAACGACATTCATCACGCCGTGGGGAATGTATTGTTACAGAATGATGCCGTTCGGTTTAAAGAATGCTGGTGCTACCTACATGAGAGCCATGACCACAATCTTTCATGATATGATACATAAAGAGATTGAGGTATATGTGGACGACGTCATCATTAAATCCAGGAAAGCTGCAGATCACAGGGGAGATTTGAGAAAATTCTTCAACAGACTGAGGAAATACAACTTGAAACTGAATCCCGCCAAGTGTGCATTCGGGGTCCCAGCCGGAAAGTTATTGGGTTTCATTGTAAGTCGCCGGGGAATAGAATTGGACCCGTCAATGGTCAAAGCCATTCAAGAGTTGCCACCGCCAAAGAACAAGAAAGATGTAATGAGTTTTCTAGGAAGGCTCAACTATATTAGCCGATTCATAGCTCAGTCCACTGTCATTTGTGAACACATCTTCAAGATGCTAAAGAAGGATGCTGCCACTAAATGGACTGATGATTGTCAAAAGGCCTTCGACAGAATCAAAGAATACTTGTCGACACCGCCAGTCTTGGTTCCACCCGAGCCAGGGAGACCTTTATTGCTTTATCTTGCAGTGTTGGATGGGGCATTTGGTTGTGTTTTGGGACAACACGACGAGACGGAAAGAAAGGAGCAAGCCATCTACTATCTTAGTCAAAAGTTTACACCATACAAGGCCCGATATTCTCTTTTAGAACGCACTTGTTGTGCTCTAACCTGGGTCGCGCAGAAGTTGAGGCATTACTTCTGTGCTTACACCACCTATCTCATATCTAGGATGGATCCATTGAAGTATATCTTTCAGAAGCCCATGCCTACCGACAAGCTCGCCAAGTGGCAGATGCTGTTAAGTGAATTTGACATCGTTTATGTTACCCAGAAGGCAGTCAAAGGACAAGCCTTGACACATCACCTCGCTGAGAATCCTGTAGGAGGAGAATACGAACCTCAGAAGACGTATTTTCCTGATGAGGAGATAACCTTCATTGGGGAAAACATTGCAGAATCCTATGACGGCTAGAGGATGTTTTTTGAAGGAGCCGCAAATTTCAATGGAGTTAGTATATGAGCGGTCTTGGTATCAGAAACTGGTCAGCACTACCCAGTATCTGCCAAGCTCAGATTCCCGTGCACCAACAATATGGCCGAGTACGAAGCCTGCGTCTTAGGGCTCAAGCTGGCAATTGACATGAACATTCAGGAACTATTAGTGATCGGAGATTCGTACCTACTCATACATCAGGTTCGAAAAGAATGGGCAACCAAGAATTCCAAAATACTCCCCTATCTGCATCACGTACAGGAGTTGAGGAAAAGATTCAGAAAGACATAATTCCAGCATGTTCCCAGAATACAGAATGAGTTCGCCGATGCCTTAGCCACTTTATCATCTATGATCCAGCATCCCAATACAAACTTTAAAGACCCATCCAGGTCAAGATTTACGACCAACCAGCTTATTGTGCTCACGTCGAAGAAGAAGCCGACGGGAAACCTTGGTTCCACGTTATTAGAGAATACCTGACAACAGGAGAGTACCTAGAGCTTGCCAATGCTACTCAAAAACGAATACTTCGGAGATTGTCCAACAACTTCTTTCACAGCGGAGGAGTCATGTATAGGAGGACTCCCGATATGGGATTATTAAGATGTGTCGAGGCAAAAGAAGCAACCAAACTATTGGAGGAAGTGCACGCAGGGACCTGTGGACCGTATATGAATGGTTTTGTTTTGGCAAAAAAGATACTCCTAGCAGGGTATTTTTGGATGACTATGGAAACAGACTACATCCAGTACTTCCGAAAATGCCACCGTTGTCAAATACATGCAGATATGATAAAGGTACCTCCAAACGAGCTTACTGCAACAAGCTCACCATGGCCGTTTGCCGCTTGGGGAATGGATGTCATTGGACCAATTGAACCAGCCGCATCAAATGGGCACAGGTTCATCCTAGTGGCAATTGATTACTTTACCAAATGGGTTGAAGTAACATCATACAAGGCAGTCACCAAGAAAGTAGTAGCAGATTTCGTCCGAGATCATATGGTTTGTTGGTTCGGGGTTCCGGAATCAATCATCACCGAAAACGGTTCTAATCTCAACAGTGACCTGATGAAGGCAATATGCGAAATATTCAAGATTAAACACAAGAACTCTATGGCTTACAGACCTCAAATAAATGGAGCTGTAGAAGCAGCCAATAAGAACATCAAGAAGATACTAAGGAAGATGATCGAAAAGCACAAACAGTGGCATGAGAAGTTGTCATTCGCCTTACTGGGTTATCGTACCACGGTCTGCACATCAACCGGGGCCACTCCCTACATACTGGTTTATGGTACAGAGGCGGTTATCCCCGCCGAGGTAGAAATTCCCTCCTTAAGGGTCATACAAGAAGCAGAATTAGATGATGCAGAATGGGTCAAGAGTCGCTACGAGCAGTTAGCCCTCATAGACGGAAAAAGAATGAATGTTGTCTGTCACGGTCAATTATATCAGAACAGAATGTCCAGAGCCTTCAACAAGAGAGTCAAGCCAAGGAAGTTCGCGCTAGGGCAGTTAGTATTGAAGAAGATACTTCCGCACCAAGATGAAGCCAAAGGGAAATTCTCTCCCAATTGGCAGGGTCCGTATATGGTGCATCAGGTTCTAACCGGAGGAGCCCTTATTCTCGCAGAAATGGACAGAGAAGTCTGGCCGAAGCCTATCAACGCAGACGTACTGAAGCAATACTACATTTGATCATATGCTTTTCTTTCATGATGTAATTTGAACTACGCCTGACCTGATTCCCGTTTAAGAGGGGATACGTAGGCAGCCCTATGGGTTCAGTCACATTTAAATAAAAATCCCATTTTCCCCGCTATTGGAACTGGGGCAGAATTTTGAGGAGGACCCTCAAAATTCCGAAGTCAGTTTGTCAGTTTTCGCACCAACCCAGTAAACTGGGACAGAATTTTGAGGAGGACCCTTAAAATTCTGGAGCCGATCCGCGTTCGGTCATGCATCACAACCATCAACAGCGCCAGCCCGATAAACTGGGGCAGAATTTTGAGGAGGACCCTCAAAATTCCGGAGCAAGCGAGGTTGCCGTGTCTTGAACCACGTTGCAGTTATTGGTTCATCTCAAAATGAAATTATTCTCTTTACCTATATATACATGCACTTGCATTATATTCACTAAGTCATGCACGAATATCATTTGGATCGCATCTTTAGCAACGCTACCCCAATGATACGCAACAACAAGAGCAAGGGGACACGAACTAACCTTCCCCCTCTACAGAACTCACGATTTTTCTTTGGATGCAGGAACTCAGATCGCAATGCAAAACGCATTCATTCTTCAAAGTCGAAACCCTCAAACAATCACTCAACTCACAAAGGTCTACTATCTACACCCAACATTCCCTAGCAGTCATGATATCGCAACCGCCTATCAGTTAAGAAAATTACTACTATTTGCTCTTTTACATTCCTGCACTGCATAAGGCTACTTTCTGCCTTTCGAGACTAAGATCTATCTCCATCTGCATCTTGCATAAGGCTACTCTCTCCCTTCCGAGGTTAAGCTCTCCCTCCATATTGCATAAGGCTATCTATCTGCCTTTCGAGACTAAGCTCTGTCTCCATCTGCATTTTGCATTAGGCTACTCTCTGCCTTTCGAGGTTAAGCTCTACCTCCACACTGCATAAGGCTATCTATCTGCCTTCCGAGACTAAGCTCTGTCTCCATCTGCATTTTTTGCGTATGGCTATTCTTATGTCTTCCGAGGTTAAGCTCTACCTCCCTATTGCATAAGGCTATTATCTGTCTTTCGAGACTAAGCTCTGTCTCCATCCGCACTTTGCATAAGGCTACTCTCTGCCTTCCGAGGTTAAGCTCTACCTCCATATTGCATAAGGCTCCTATATGCCTTCCGAGACTAAGCATTGTCTCCGCCCTACATGGCTGAAATATCGCCATCTTATTTTTTCGCCTTGGCTGAAAAATCGCCACTCTTTGCATTCATTCGGCTGAAAGATTGCCACCTTCTCATAGACTGAAAAATTGCCAACTTATTCAAAGACGTCATAGTTCGGAGGCACCATCTTCATAGCCCGAGAACACCATTTCATGGCCTGCAAATCTTTATTTTATGCTCTTCATGGCCCAGGACATCATAGTCTGAGGACATCATCCTAACCGTCCGAAGGCAACATTCATGGTCCAAACGGGAACTTGCATCATGTTTAAATTATGCGCAATATATACGCACGTCGCTCATTTACAGGTACACCGGCTAGCAAACGGCCGTCTCAGCAGGAGCAATGCCCGCTCCAGTTCTCCATATCCTGTCCGATTCCAGACACCCTCTCAGATCTAACCATCACGTCCGTTTTTTGAATTTCCATCGGCATATTCCGCCAATGGTTCCTGAACTACATATGGCCTGATTCCTGTAAAACCAGGGATATGTAGGTAGCTCAGAAACCAGAGCACAGTCAAAATTATTTTGCAATCGCCTTTTCCGGTCAAAATTGGCCATCTTATCTTTACCCGACAACTCTTTCATCCTCCTCGGGTAAAGATGGGCAGCTGTTGATACCCAATTTTCCCCTATATATTTTATATACATACTCAAATACTTTCAAAATAGTATATAAATGCATATATAAGCATGCCCAAAGGTTTTGGTATTTTCCTAAATTTTTAGAGATTTTTAGAATTGACTTAATTGTCTATTTTTAACAATAAAAAATCCAAAATTATTCCCAAATTATCATTTTTTGGCGAATAACATATTTCATTCTCATATTTACAACAAAATATAATTAATATGATTTCTTCATATTTTTACAAATTTGTTTGGAATTTCTAAAGCTAAATTGCATGAAATTACAATTATAGCATATTTTACAATTAACCGCGTTTTATAATTATAAAATCATTCCTAATATTTTTAAATTAATGTTTACATATTATTAACTAGTTTAGTGCTTGCAATTTATTTTTAAATCATTTTTAGCTATTTGTATTAATTAAAAAGGGAAAAATGGCTATTTAAAAGCTGGCCCCTTTTATTTCAATTCTAGCCCAAATTGCACCCTTAATTAACCCCAATTTCAACCCCTTAATTGACGACCCAATTTTAATTTCAATCTGCCCCAAACCCATTTGATCTAACCCGTTCGCTTCCCATTTTTTAATCTTGGCCGTTGATTGTTTTAATCAACGACCCTCATTCCTTCTTTCCTTTTTAATTCCACCCACACCCCTAACCCTAATTCATTATTCACAAACGTCCGCCCCCCAAATTCCCTCGTCTCTCAAACTCTCTCTAAAGACCACTCGAAACCCTAAGCCGCCTACCGTCTTCTACGACCAAACCCACCGGCGTCCATGGCTTCCCAGGCCATGGACAACCCGTACCTTCTTCCATTTCACCCCAAATCGTGGGTATTCAAGGTCTAGCCTTGACCAGGCCTGTTCATATCCGCCACCAACCTGAGTTCCTTTGGTTTCCCTGGCTCCATTCCGACATGTTCGAGCTTTGACAAGGCTTAGCCATGGCTCAGACTTGTTCAAAAACCAGATCTTTCCAGGCCTTCTAGTTTCTAAGGTTTATAAAAAACTCTAAACTGTGTGTTCGAGGTTCTTTCTTCCCTTGTTTTCTTAGATCTGTAACTGATATATGTTCTACTCGAGGTTCTGACGCTTTTCCCCAATTTTCCTTCTCAAAATTAGTCTGCTCAAAATTAGGGTTTTCAAAAATCTTAAAAGTGATTCTTCTTATTTTTCTTTCTTTATGTGAATCTGTGTGTCCATGCCATACTTATGTGTTTTTGCCTATTCTTATGCATGTTTTTTACCCCGTTATTGTTTCTACTTGTTTTTACAAGTATGATATACACGTTTATATTGCATGACTTTCTACTGTTTCTCCTACTAAGATTGTTTGCCTCTACTGGATCCTTTTGGGTCCGAAATTTGTTTCGTTTACTATTTCTTACGCTTTATGACTGAACTGTTTAGAGTTTTAGCCTTCTTCTAAAACTTGTTCTTTACAAGCTTTCACTCTTTGCTTCTAATTTGCTACGAATGCTTGTGTGTTTCCTCAGGGAACTCTGAAAGAGTTCCCTGAGCTTATTGTAAAGGCTTGCCTTCTATCTTCTATATCCCACTCGGATTGAAACCCTAGGGTTCGGGGCTTTGCAAGTTTGACTCTAGGGTTCTGCTCTAAAAGACCCTGGGCTCTCGAACTCACGCAGAGCCTACAATCAACTTGGAATGTCCTGATTACAATTAGAAACCTCTTATGCTCGTCTCTTTGTTGATACTAGTATGCTTATATACGAGGGTATTCTCTTCTGGATTGATTCTATTAATTTGTGATTGATTTCAATCTCATATTACTAAGGCCCGATTGATTTGCTATTGATTTTTACAACTTAACCTCTTTTCCTCTTTTCATGACTAAGTTCATTCAAGACTTTTAAATTTCTGACTGTTTGATTACTATATTTTCCTTATTTTCTCAAAACCGTGTACTGTGGGTTCCTTACCTTAAATAGGCTGTATGAACTTACCTCTATTATTCTACTCTAAAAAGGTTTTCATTTTTTTCCTTTCCTTAATTACTCATTCTCGTTTGAAATCAAATCCTATTGACAAAGGGAGATCCTATTTGATTGACTGAAATTTTATTTCCTTGCCTTTTGTTTACTCGTTTTTGCACTATAAAAAGGGACAACCGTTTCAACTCTAAACAGGCTCTCGAACACAGTTCTTCCTACATACTTTTGCAATAACAACACACACGAATACTTCTGATTTGAAAACACTTCGAATGCTCTTTCACTACACAACTTCAAATACTCTCTCTACTACTACTCTCTCAACTTTATCTACTGAGCACCTTGCTCCACTTCTCTTTTCTTTGCTGCTGAAACATTCTTGAGTTCTCAAGTGCTTGCTGAAGGCTTTGAGTCTGCTCCTGCTGACTTTCTGGCTATTTACTTGCTTCTATTTGTTCTGCTATTCTAAAATTTACAACTGGTATGTCTTCATAGTTAAATAACATCACCTACATTATGTGTTTACTTCCCTCCTTCTGTTATGCATTCTCCATTACATGCTCATCCTAGTCTGTCATGCTCTCTTTCATTATGTTGTGCACCTTTAAGTCTGTTATGCTTTCTTGTTTGCCTCATGTTTCTGTAAATGCTTTCTTATGTGATTCCCTATCCCTTTGTGTGAGTGCAATTCTGAGTCATGGTGGCATTCTATTATTGCCAACCATGGCTTAAGAACCAGGTTCTCTTGAGCCTCCACTCAAATCAATTCCCATTCCTTCCTCCCCTTATGTGCTGAACCTTGACTCAAGTCTGGTGGTGTCCTAATCACCATCCAGACCCAAGTCTAACGGTCTAAGAGTCTACTCTTATTTATTTGAATCTGAGCAAGGGGTCAGGGGTGTGCCAGTCTATGCCATGGCTAGGTATAACCACCTTTTGCTGAGGTTCCTTCATCTTTTTGCACTTACTCCTAGATCTTAAGTTCTACCCCCCTTTGGTAAGCCATGCTTAGGGACCCTAGAGCTCCCTCTGAACTTGGATGCCTAAGGGCTGGTAATTCCACACTTGCACTATTTTGTTACTATAATGGTTATTCAGAGTGTAAGCATTGCCTGGAGTTCTTGAGGCTCCTTGGAACTTTGAAACACTCTGAGTAAGAGAAGGCCTTGGAATCTGGAATCTGGACTTGGTGAAACACATATGTTGGATATTAAGATTGAATTAGGCTGCTCGGATCTAGCTGTAGGCTGTGATGTATTTTTGTTTACTTTCTTTCTTCTGGTTCTGTAATAATCTTGTAAAAAGAACTCGGGGAAATATTAGTAAAGGGTACGGGAGGGGTTTATATTTACTTGCATATGGTAAAGGGTAGATACCATGCCTATAGGTTACTTAATTACTTAGATATCATGCATATAGGTTCAATACTTTAAATCACCTAGAAATCATGTCTATAGGCTTTTGCACTTTCTTAACTCAATTATCTAGAAATCATGTTTATAGGAAATAATATTCAGTCATGTTGTAAATCATTAGAAATCCTGCCTATAGGACCTACTAATCAACTAATTGCATTTAGAAATCCTGCCTATAGGGAATGCATGAAACGTTAGGCAAACCTTAGGGTCATCAAATACTCATTTTCTTAACGTTTAATAACAGTAACGAGTCTTAAAAAATCAAGGTATGGATATCCTGCCTATAGGGTTTGACTCGCCTAAATCTGTATAAGTAATAACCTGGAAATTAGTTACAACGTTTTCAACAAAACTCGTCCAAAATTGTCTGCAATTTTCTAAATTTGCATTTCTGTTTCTGAAACCATTTTCCAACTCTCTGCCTGAATATTTATTCATGAAGTTCTCTTTCAAAACACTTTTTTTAAACTCACTCTTCTTTTAAAAGCACTTTTACCTCTGAAAGCTCTATTGTACATTTCCTTAAACAATTCTGTCGATTTTCAAAACCCTTTCTGAACTTATATAGTTTCCAAACTTCTGCTTTTAAAACTCTTCTGCATTAGGCTCTTAATCAGAATTCGATTAAATACAACAACTTTTGACAATTGGATCCGAGTTGCCTAATGCAGACCTTTTATCTAATTCTATGTGTTAAATTGGTCTGTCCGCCGCTTAAGTTTTAATTTTAAGACCAAATTAGTATGTGTAAGACGTGCTAAACTAAGTGCTATCTGATTTACGGGGTTTTCTGTGAGCCTTACATTTTTGTTTGTCAATCCCTTTACTTGTTATTTGTTTTGGTTGTCGAAACTAGTATTTTGTCCTTTTAAACCCCCATATATGCCTCTACCCCCTTTTCTTTCCCTTTAGGATTAGAAGTCCAAATATCCCGGGACTGATAGGTTGGGATGGGTACTAGCATGCAATAAGTAAAACGAGACTAATCACGTTTAAATATCTTAACAGGGTGGAAAGGGTAGAATATGAAGATGATGACGATGCACTAATATCTCGTGCGAGAATGATTGCTGGGTATTGCACCAAAGTGATCCATATTATATTTAAACCTAGGACCCCTTTTTCTCCTTCTTTAGTTATTGATGTTTTCTTAAATTAATGTTTTGTTCAACTAAGATTTCTCTTTTCAAAATCACTTGTGTCTTTCTTCTTTCAAAATTTTTAACTTGTTTATACTTCCTATGTGCAAACTTTGCTTGTTTATTCCTACTTTTCTTAAAGTCACAATTAAGCACGACCGGGAACCACACTAGTGGATCTTGAGGGGCGCCTAACACCTTCCCCTCGATATAATCTCAAGCCCTTACCAAAACTCTGGTTTATCTTTCAAAAATCTTCTCTTCTTTAAAAGTGTCCTAATGCACTATAATCGTTAGGTGGCAACTCTTCAAATTTCATAACCCGATTCCTCGAAAGGGGAATAAGAGTTGTTTTGTTCATAATATCGTAAACCCGATTTTGCTCCTTTTAGGGGAGAAAAAGGGGGCGTCGACAATAAGTAACACTTATAAGCTTGGTCTTGAGGGTATGAATCCCTGAATTACGTGTTATGTGGTCTGTGTTGAGGTGACACACATACTATGTGACGGGCCTGTGGGTGTGCACCTTAGTAAATGTTATTGTCGCACCGCCCTTTTTCCTTCCGTGGAATAGGGTTCATGACATTTTGGTCAGGACAACTCTTTTCCTTTTGGGAAGGGGTTCTTGCAATTTTGGAGAGTCGCCACCAAACAATTTTTAAGGTGCGTTAGGGCACCTATAGGGTTCATTTGCAGCTACGTTTTGGTAATCGAAAATATGGTAAGGTCTTGAAATTATCCTAAGGGGAAGGTGTTAGGTACCCCTCAGGATCCACTAGTGTGGTTCCCGGCCAGACAGTTTTTATGAATTTACACAATTAGTATGTAGACAAGTAAGGCTCACATAGTACGGGATTTAGTTTTAAATACACAAGTGTTTGAAAACGATTAATGAAAAACAAAACTTTTGAAAAGAATCACAAACTAAGCATGCTTATGAATATAAAGGGGAGTCCTAAGTTTGTTTGTAATATGGATCACATCAATGTAATACCCGGTATGACACTCCTCGAAGAGGGGCTACATGTGGTATTAATGCACCGGTCATCATATCCATATATACCCTTTTCCATCCTATAGAGGTAATAAAAACGAGGGTTGGTATCGACCCTTATTGCATATAGTTACCGGTCCCTTCCTATCAGTCCCGAAGGAGTTTAATACTTTTATCTATTAGGGAAGTTCTAGGCAGACCCTCAGGTTTAAAGGCAAAATACTATGCGACAAGCAAGAATATATAATATTGCATTTTAGGGAAAAGACAGAAGCAAATAGAAGGCTCAAGTATACCTCCACAGGTAACGCATATAGACAGCATGACTCATACACAAATAAGGTCTGAATGCGGAATTCTAAGCATGGTATCTAAATGATGACATCAACATTAGATCTATCACATGACTCAGAAAAGAAGTCCGAATCAGGCCTGATTTTAACATACTAGCACTTAAATGAGGATAATTCTATTTTTTTTTATTTAAGCGGTTACCTAAGGCTTGCCTAGGCGTAAGTAATATGCAATAGTTATTCCGAGTTATTAAAATAGTGGGAATTATATTTTTTTTACCCTAAAAGCATGCTGTTCTAGTTGATACGAATGCAGAGATTATTACCAATTATTTTAGACAGGATAATTAAGTGTGAAACTGTTTTTACCTCTTTTATAATCAGCAGTTTGCACTAAGTGTGAATGAAATTACAAATAAGGTTCTAAAACATGGTATCTAATATGCATGTATAAAACTCATGATGCAGAATTCCTAGAGCAGGATTTCTAAATGCGTATGGCAGGATTGCAGAATTTCCTAAGAGTAGGATTTCTAAATGCACGTAACTATGTAGAACATAATAAAGTACTGATTATTAGCAGGTTTTAACACATGATTTTGTAAGGATACACATGCTGAAACAATAAACATGAGACCTAAGGGTATGATTTCTAATGCATGTATAGCCCTAAGCATGGTTTCTATCGCGCAATTAGGAACATAAATCTAGTAACATGTTTTCTACCCTTAACGACTATATCATGCATATTTATCCCATCCATTTTCACTAGCCACCCAATACTTATTTACAAATTATTACAAACCAACATTGAAATAAATCACATAATGAAAATAAGAAGTTACACTATAGGAAGCCTGATCAGGACTTCCTCTCTGAGTTATGTAATCAATCATCTCAAGTGCCAAGATTGTTCACAACTTTCCCTTATATCTAGGTGTGTTAAAGTTCCCTAAGGACCTCAAGGGATCCCGGGAAGTGCTCCCACCCAGATTTTATAGCCAAGATAGAGTAAGTGCAGTGTGAAAAGGACAACTTTCCTGTGTACAAGTTTAAAGGGAGCTCAAGGGTCCCAAGGCAAGGCTCACACAAAAAGGGCAGAACCTAGTATTCTAAGAGTATAGTGAAAGTGCAGAACACATGTTTGAAAGGCGTTTGTTAAAAACTGGTCTGACAAGTCCATTTTGAAAGCAATTAGTAATAGAGATGATTGAAAATAGTTGTAGTAGTAAACAAAACTCAGACACCTTAAGATGAGATCACATACAGAATCAGTAGTCACATAGAGGATCAAGGGATTTGAAGATACACAAACATTTGACTGTAAACACATAACCCTAGCAAGGGTTTTAAGACTGGTTTGGACATGCTCAATAATAGTTGATACTGGCATAATCACAAACCAGTCAGAAAGAACATAAACACATAGAGGGGATAGGGATTTGGGATCCATAAAATGGTAAGTACACAGTAAGTGATTGACAAGGCATGCTTTGAAACACACATAAGAAGATGCATTAATTTAAAGGGCAGAGGAGGCATAATAGCATGCTAGTAATGTAACTCAACTGCAGGTTTCACAACACAACCACAAGTAGATGTAGACAATAAGAGAAACATGTTGTTGTTGAGGCTTTAAAATTAAACTAGAACATACCAGTTGAGAAAGCAAAGTGCAGAAAGGTAAAGCAAGTAGAATTTCACAGTCTAGCCTTGGTTGAAAGCCGACTAGACAAACAGTAGCACAAATAGTAGAGAAGGAAGAGAGAGTTTGAGTGTGTATATGTGTGTTCTGAACTAATTTGTTCATCTGTTTAAAGAAGATAGGGTAAAGTATTTATAGCTTTAAAAAATAGGTAGAAAATAAGGTAACAAGTAAAGGTTTAGCACAAATATGGAGTAATCACAATTAGAATCCTATTAATACAAGTACTCCTTTTTAAATAAGGAATTAAAGCCTAACGGATACTAACAGGGATAGCTTAAGGAAAGAAAATTAGTTTTATGAAAGATTGGTTTTGTACCATATAAGGGGTAGTAAAAGTATAAAGTATATAATTGAGTCTAAGTACAGAATATACTTGATTAAAGGAAAGGATTCAGCAAGAATGAAGTACCATAGTAAATAAGGGAATGGAATCAGTCAACTTAAACAAATGAGTAAAATATTAGGGGTTTATAAGAAAACCTTGCAATCAAACCGCAACTTAAGGAAATCAGGATCAATCAAAAGGGAGTCATGATTCTGCACTTCGACATATAAATAGAGAGGAATGAACAGGCGTATCGGACATGCAAGAAGCAAATTAAATGAACACAAACATACAGAAGTGACATGAGTAGGCTAAGGGCTACTCGAAGCATGGTAATCAACAAATTCCCGTAGTCATGGCTAACACATAGAACCAGAGTGAAAAGTCAACCTAACAGGTAAAGAAGATCAGGCCAACATACAAAAACAAGTAAAGAGAGTCTTTAAAACTCACAGTAACAAGTGAAGAAATCTTTAAGAAATTAGGGTTTTAACAAAGTTGAGTTAAAAGGCGGTAAGAACTCAGAACAAAGAAAAGGATCTAACCATAAAGGACTCAATCAAGACCGGTATACATACAAAATAAACAAAGACAGTTCCAAAACCCCGAATAAAACCAAAAATACTTAGGGTTTGCAACACGATGAATTAGGTAGAAAAAAAACATAAACAAATTGTTTTAACATAGTAAGAACATAAGACAATACTGAAAATCAGAGGAGAAATCTTTTAAAGGAGGTTAACCCTAAACTTGAAGACGGAGAGTCACTTTGGAAAATCGAAAAAACCTTTGAGTAAAACACCAAAAGGTTCATAATATTCACATATCTAAGACAGATCTGAAAGAAAATCGGAAAATCTTTAAAGTTAGGGTTTTGGAGAACCCAGAGAAAGTAAGAAAACCTTGAAAAGTTACCGGTTTAGCCGGAAAAATCACTGATCTTACTCGAGCGGCCATGGATGGCCAAAAAATGGCATGATAAACCATGGGAGGCGAGTGAACCAACTCTGGTTCACTTGAAGGCCTCAAAACGGTGGCACACGTTCAAGAGGGAGCCATACGACTGGTAGGTGGCGAGACCACCATGGATTCAGGCAAGGAGATGGCCGGAGAAGGTGGGTCAAGTTCATCGGAGAGGAGGGGAGGGGGGAAGGTTCTAGAGAGAACCAGATATAGAGAGAGAGAGATGAGAGTCGCTTGAGTGAGGAATGAGAGGGTTTGGGGGGGGGGTTCGTTTGGTTTAATTTAGGAAGGGGAATGGGGACCATTGATCTGAATGATCAACGGTCTAGATTGAACGAGGTAGGTGGGGATCCGAGTTTGGGTATGGGTTAAAATTGTGTTAGGGTCGGTTTTCAATTGAAATTGGGCTGGAAAATTGGTGTTTGATTTGGGCTATGATTGAAAGCCAATTTAGCTAAATTTTAAATAGCCACTCTTTTCCATTTAGTTTATAGAAAATAGTAGATAATTTCTAAAAATAATTTTAAAATGCTAAAATGATTTACAACACATAATTAGCAATTTAAAAATACAGGGTCCAATTTTGTGCATATAAAACCTAATTAAACCTTAAAAGGACTAATATTGCAATTATGTGCAATTTAGCTTTAAAAAATATTAAATATAATTATAAAAAATATGTAAAAATTACCTTAGCCATATTTTGGCATAAATATAGAAATTAAATAGATTAATTATCAAAATAATAATTTTAAAAATAATTATTGGATTTTTATGGATAAAAAAGAGAAAATAAATCAATTTAAACCCTTTAAAAATAATAAAAGCATAAATACCTTCAAAATAGCATATATATATATATATATATATATATATATATATATATATATATATATATATATATATATATATATTTGTTTTGTGTGAGCACGTGATTTTTGCTTTACGAGCAATCGCTCCAAAAGAAAATAAAAATAGTGACAAATGATTTCGCTGTACAATTTTTCGATCTTTCCGTGACATGTGTTGTTAGTCGTTTGTGAGTCTGTCCATTTTGCATCTAGTCCTTATCAAACAAAAATACAAAAAATATATGTGGCGTTAAGAGAAAATTCAAAAAAAAAAAAAAAAATATATATAAATATACGTGCATCGTCCGTTTTAGGTTGTGATTTAACTTACTTGGTATGATAATTATGTTGAAATGCCATATTGTTATTTGTTTTAATTTCATTTGTTTTATTAATTATTTTTATTTTTATTTTTATTTTAAATTGGAAAACAAAAGAAGTTGAAATCAGTTGGGCCCAAAAAATAAGACAAAAACAGGCCCAAACCAACGATCTGACCCGGTCCAAACCCAGCCTGCCCAGGCACGGACTCAAACGACGTCGTATCGGCGTCCCCATTTGAAGCCGTTGATCTGATTCAAAGGAACGGTCCAGATCAGGTTGTCCAACTCACCTCAACGACGCCGTTTCAGGCAAGTTGAATCTGAGCCGTCCAACCTCATTGATCCAACGGTCCCTGGTTCCCTCATGACCCGACCTATTTAGCCGGTTTAACCCAACCCCTCACCTAAACCAAAACGACCCCGTTCCCATACCAAACGACCCCGTCCTGTTACCCACCAATAGATCTAAGCCGTTCAGATCACTTGATCTAACGGCTCCAATCTCTCTTCCCCTTCCATATATAAACTTGACCCTTTACCCCGCACCCCCTATCCGAACCCCCCCTTTCAGTCATCTCCTTCCCCGAACCCTGAAACCCCCAAACCCTAACGCCGCCCTGGTTTCCTTTCCACCAAAACCCGGCGGCACGAACGCCGGTGACCACCCCCTTCACACCCCTAAAGCATCCAACCACCCTGAACACGAATCCACTAACCACGAACCTCGAATCACTTTCGTTCGTCTCGAATCTTCATTTGAAGATTTGAGTCGAACCCGGATCTATGCCAAATCATCCCATCTTCATACCAGACACTCCCCTGACCTTCCTCGTGACCAAACCAAACTTGGTTTGGTCCGAATCTACCCACAACTCCCAAAAATCCAGATCTGGAAATCCAGACTTTAGAACACATGCACTTGGGGAATCCGGCCGGTTTGGACATAGGTTTGAGGTCTAATAGACCTTAATCAAGGTGTTCTCATGTGAGAACACCCTGATTAAAGTTTGTTCGGCCTCAAAAGTTCGAAGTCGAGTTTGATTTGAGTCCGTTTGATTTCAAACTTTTTCAGTAAGTTTCCTTTTCTCTTTGTTTGGTTCTAATTAAGTTGTCAGCATATTTCTTTGTGTTTGTTTGTTATTTTGTTATTTTTCATTCGGATTTCTTCCATCTCTGTTAAAGGCCTTTTATTTGGCCAATTGTCTTCTGTTTGTGTTCTGAATATACCCTGTGATATACGTGTTCATCAATTAGATTAATCGTCAAGCGAGTTTAATTCATATAAGTTCCCAGTGTTTGAACAAATTTATCTGAGGTCATTCGGGACTCTATACGTGTTGTTTATATGAACGATTGATTGTTATGTGTTACGATTAATATAGTCGAGTCGATATATGTCGTCAATTAGTTTCAATCGTTAATGGTAACAACTTGATTCGTATTTCTTATTTCTGCTGTGATCGTATTTGAGTCTCATTAGGAACTGAATTGTATTGCCTGTTGATTTTGTTCAAATTAAATTAAAAGAACATCTAGGGGAAAGGTTATAATGGCAGATTCAGATTTTGGTTTTTAAACACAATGCCATTTGGTTTGGACTGTGGGCAGCATGTGTATGGTTTGCTTTAAGGAATTAAAATAATCGGACAGCATGTGCTGTCAGATTATATTCCTACTGCCCATACTTTGATTAAACAAACAAGTGATCAGTACACTTTAACAACCAAAAAGAGAGAGGGGCTGTCAGGGATTTCATGGGGGCTTGGTTATTTAAAACAAGTGAGGGGAAAAGCAACATAGGGGGGGGGGCAATTTTGAGTTGTAAAACAGACTGTAAAGTGTTAAGGTTAGGCTATAAAAAAGGGGGACCATCCGTTAGAAAAGGGGTTGATTTTTGAGTCTTGAGAGAGTCTATGAGTAAGAAAACTGGAAAAGGAAAAAACAGGAATAAATTTCAGAATATCGTGAAGGAGTATTGCCTAGAATAAACTGTGTAAGAATCTAGTTTGATCAGGTTGTCTTCGTGGCTTTGCTTTTTCTGTCGTTCGCCAAGTTTTCTTGTGGTCATTGGATTTCTGTTGCTGTTACATTCAACATTCTGGGCTGTTATTTCCTACTCTGTTTTACTGGGATTGTCCATTTGTTGTTCGACTCTTTGCTGAGCTTCATCATTATTGGCTGGTTGTTTGTTGCTGTGTTGTTGCTGTGAATCTGCTGATTGCTGTTGTTTGCTGTGTGCTACTCAGCTGACCCTTTTCCTTCTTCTTCTGTTCCTCTACATCAGGTACACAACCAAGGCACTATCAAATGTAATTAGAACATTGAGCATGAATGCAAAAGAAAGGAAAAAGACTTGAAGTTGATTTTCATATATATACTGTTATATTAGATATCATGTATTGTATGATAATTTTCATTCTTGTATTGACAATCGAAGCAGCCTATATGCCTAATGTATATTAATATAAGTTAGCTAAATGGTAGCTTACATATGTATGCTGATAGGTGATAATATGTTCAATGAGATATGTTGCATTTCAGATTCTAGTTTACTTTGCAGTATATGTTGATATGTATACCAAGTATGAACACTGTACATCCTGGATTAAGTTCTTCCTTTTTCGGATTGATGGTCTCATATAACTAGTAAACCACCTGTTAAGACAAAGAATACCAAACTTGCAATATCAACCCCGTAAAGGTCGAGTTCAGACCAAAACAGGCCTAGCCGGCCTGCTTCGAGCAAGCAGTGGCCCAGGTTTGGCCCATCACGCATGGGTCGAATTTGGGCCCATGACTACTTATTCGACTGACTGTGCGCGCAGCCTTGTTCCTGATTTTAGCATTTCCGAATTCTGTCATAAAATAACTTGCAAGCATTAATTAATTAGGATTATCTACTGCTTTCGATTGATAGAGACAAACACGACAAGAAACGTAGTTGCTATAGGATATCCTTTAAAAATAAGAATGAGATGAGCCTCGCCGAATAAAAACACAGATTGCGGGGCCCTCAGTAAATACTTGTTTTAGATTACTTAGAATTCAGGAGGGCCGCTTAGTGAATTCCGTGGCCTTTCCAAAAATAATAACGCGATAGTCTTTTAGGCGCGTGTTTAATAATTTATTTTCTTAAGACTTAGGGTGTGCATTTCATGCGACCCAAATCCAAATCCCAAAACGTCAAGTAAGATATGTTCCGGATTGCGGGTGCATTTCATGTGACGCAATCCAAAGACATGTTTTAAGCGACGTTCACATTCCTAATAATGATAATTAATAAAGTGGTTAAAAGATAAAATTTGCACATGGTTCATAATTGTATTTAAAAATCAGAAAAATAAGCCGAATATAACAGCTGAGCGACCGTGCTAGAACCACGGAATTCGGGAATGCCTAACACCTTCTCCCGGGTTAACAGAATTCCTTATCCGGATTTCTGGTACGCAGACTGTAATATAGAGTCATTATTTTTTCCTCGATTCGGGATTAAAATTGGTGACTTGGGACACCCTAAATCTCCCAAGTGGCGACTCTGAAATAATTAAACCAATCCCGTTTCGATTGTCCTTTAATTGAAAAAAACTCCCCTGCGCCCCCGGGCGCGGAAAAAGGAGGTGTGACAGCTCTGGCGACTCTGCTGGGGATCAGTGACCCAGAACCACTGGTTCAGGGTTAAGAATTCGAGCTTAAAATAATTGTTATTATTTGGCTTTATCTATTATCTGATTTTTACATGTTTGAGCCTAATGTGTTAAATGCTGCTTTTACCGCTTTGATATTATTTGAACTGTATATAAACTGTGCCGAAACCCCTATACTTTCTGAGTCTTCTAAATCATGAAGAAGGGCATACTTCGTATGACTTCTTTTCTGTATAGTGTCAAATCCCAATTTAGAACGAGGTTCGGATAAGTTGCTAAGCCGGTGAAGCTTCTGTATTCCCGGTACGCTGCCCCCCTCGGCTCGAGCTGTCCGCTCGGGTAAGCCAGGTCTAGAACAAACACCCAGGTTCTGAACCTAGTATAACAAAGCCACATGCCGGATCCCTAGTAGGAGCGTTTATTTGCATCACGTGCATTTGACTTAGGGGACTCAACACAGGGGTTGGGTCCGTCTAGGAATAGCAACCTGAAATAGAAAAGGGCCATCCTGATGCATCCTACTCACTGCTTGTGCATTTATTTGCTTCAAACATGCATGATGACCGGTTTTGAATGTTGGGAAAATTTTACAAAAAAATTATATATATATATATATATATATATATAAAATATATATAAAAAAAAAAAAAAAAGGTCACCCTAATAAATGTCGGGTCCAACTCTTTTTCCATTTTTACCAAAAAAGATATACCATAAAGCATATATGTATATATGTATACACATGTATATAAATAATTTTTTTGTTTTTGTCCAAAGATTTTGGTTAGAGGCAAAATAAAGGTTTTTGTTTTCACCTAAAAGGTCACCCTAATAAGTGTGCAGGATGAACACAGAGCAAAATGAACCATTCTCAGCCCTCAGCGAGGTCCCTCTACAACTCCACATGTGGTGGAATGACTTGGAAGCCGATAGCAAAGGGGTAATAGGAAGAATATTGGGAGGTTTTGTAAATTTGTTGGGTGTTGAGCCGAGGACAGATATTCTTGAAGCTCTAATACCATTTTGGGACCCCACCTGCAATGTATTCCGTTTTGCTGATTTCGAACTTTCACCGACACTTGAGGAAGTTGCCGGGTATGCGGGACTGAATGAGAAGTTAAGAGGGCAATATTTGCTTTCGCCAAGGCCAGTGTCCCCGCATGCGTTTCTGGATCTACTAAGCATTAGTCGGAAGGTACAACATGACGATTTGTCGAGAGGGTGTTGTGATCTCCATTTCTTGTATCAGCGGTACGGGACCCCGCAGGGTTTCGAGGAACCGAACCTTGGGCTAACTCACGGCGGGAACAGAAACAAATGGGAAGCAAGACGTACTTTGGCTTTTATCACAGCATTCTTGGGAGTCATGGTCTGCCCAAGGAAGGACAAAAAGATAGAGATAGGTCTGGTAGGGATGGCCGACGTGGCAATCAAAAGAACCAATAGTACCGTGGTTCCTTTAATTTTGTCCGAAATCTACCGGGCTCTGACTATATGCCGAGAAGGAGGCAAGTTCTTCCAAGGTTGCAACCTGTTACTTCAGCTATGGATGCAGGAACACCTCCATCACCGAGTAGGATACATGAACCACGGGTTGACCGAGAGGAACTGTATCAGCGGATTCAAGGAGCGCATGACAGGCGCCAGATTTCCTGAAGGTGTCGAAGAATGGTTTACACGGTTAAGGTCAACAACATCTGACCAAATTGAATGGGCATTTGGTTGGTTGACTGATACTGAGGTTATCTACATGTCGGCTGAAGAATGTCATGTTCTCTTAATGGGGCTTCGCAGCATCCAGCCATATGCCCCTCATCGGGTATTACGACAACTGGGCAGGTTTCAAGTAGTCCCTAATGATGAAAATCTGAGCAAGCATGCCTTGGAATTAAGCCCGGGAGTCATATTCCCCGAGGGGAAGATTAGAAAACTGTGGCATGAATGTAGATTCTTGGAGCCCAAAACCATGGTACGAGAGCTAGCTAAAGGTGAGGTAGACCCAAAGTACGATGCTTGGTTCGAAAGAAGGTTTCAGACTCGGCAAAGACCTGCTAAAAGGGCCCACGTCCAACACTTCACCAATGATTCACAAGAGCAATGGGGATGGTTAAAAAGGGAGAAAGGTTACCGGGTCGAAATCGGGAAGCTAAAGCAACAAGTTGAAAGGCTTGTATTTGAGAACAATGTGCAAGTCGCCTCGGAGCAGGCTGAAAGAAACAAGTTAGCCCAAGAAAACCAAACCTTGAAGGCCCGCCTTCGCCAAGCCAGTAAGAGTAACGTTGACCGACAGAAGCGTCGCTCTGATGAAAGATTGATAGCAAGTTTGAGAAATCAGGTCATCCAAGGCCAAGAAGAATTAGAACAATCAAGAGCTTGCATAACAAGGATGAAGGTCAGAGGGGCAAAGTACGCAATGGCCCGGAAGCAGCATTTGCAACAGGTCATAAGGGATTATGAAATGAGCGTCAGAATATTAAGGGAAACGAGCTCCACTCTACATGATCGGATCGTCAAACAAGCACGAGACGCCCAGGCCGACAGAAGACAGTGCTATGATGCAATGGCCTGCATGGAAAGACAAATGGGGTTGTTTCAGGATCGAATTGCTGACGATGCTCAGGCACTGGGGTTAAAAAACCAACAAATCAGGCAGTTGCTCAGTGAAAGAGATGACATCCGAGCAAGGATTGATGAAATAGGGCATTACATCTACATGAAATGCTTGGCATGTGAGCAAACACCTCGGAAGACCCTCCTTGTTTCCATCATGGGCTGCGTCCGCCGGATTATGAGCGAGTTGAAGAACCTGCAAAGAGACCTTACACCTAGAGCCGCGGAAAGGCCGAATGATGCCTCGCGGGCCCTTAAATTGGAGAATTAGTTTTGGTCGAGTCCTGTTTATTTGGCTTTGGTTGTTTTTCCATATGTTGTTTTCTTTTCATCAAACCAAGTTTAAAACCGTGGAGTCTGTACTTCTGCTATTTTTATTTAAGTACTGTGTAATAGCAAATTTTGATAATGAAATTAAGTGACTCCAGAAGAATTACTGTGTGTCTTTGCTTTAAGGCAGAACTACGCCTGGTCTGATTCACGCGGGGACGTGATACGTAGGCAATCCCCATAAGATTCGACCGCTTTTAATAAATAAAGAAAAGAAAATGTAAATAAAATAAAACGCGGGGTTTCGCATAATACTCTAAAAAGAGACGAATGAACAAACCGGGATGACGCATGTGGTTTGAAGCAAAGCATGTAGAAACGGTTAACTGCCTAGGTGCATTGCATCCTCTATGTGTTATGATCAAATCTGTTAAGCTCTAACACTAACAAAGTTTGTTGTTGTCTGATATCAGACAGTTAGTTGTTAAAGAATTCTGGCAACACATTCATACCAAACCAGATCCAAAGGACCGGTAGCAACAAGCATGACTACTTCAGAGAATAGTAATGAGGAAGAAAGGCCGATGAGCCAGTTGCTAAAAGAGGCAATGGAAAAGATTGAAAGGATGGGACTAGAGATGCATGCAATGCAGCTAGCCCTGGCCAAAACACAAAAGAGCCCTGAGACACTGGGACACATGCCGGAATACCCTCACTCTGGCCCCTCCACAAGCCGCCCAAATCCCCTCTATCATCAAGAAAGAAGCCCTCATGATTCCCAAGCTCCACCACCCCATCAACCTCTCCCAACACCCAATATTCCCATTTTTGTGGGACCTGCATCAGCCCCTTTGCAGCGAACGACCAGTGAGCCATTGTTTCAGGCTCACGATACACAATACTATCCCCCTGAGCCTACATTCCACGCACCGGAACCACAGGCTTACAATCCCCATTTGGAAGTACCGGCAGAAGATGAGAAGCCGGTTAAGGCCCCTGAACAGGATGAAGTGTTGAGAAAGTTCAAAAGCCTGGAGCAATCCTTCAGGAACTTACACGGGATGGGCAATCAAGTCAGCATGGCATACAAAGATCTGTGCCCTTTCCCAGATGTCCAACTCCCGGCTGGGTTCAAGATGCCCAAGTTTGATTTATATGAAGGGCACGGTGATCCCATGGCCCATTTGCGGGGATTCTGTAGCAAAATGAGAGGGGCAGGAGGCAAGGATGAGCTTTTGATAGCTTATTTCGGCCAAAGTCTGAGCGGATCTGCATTGGAATGGTATACCAGGCAGGATTTCAGCAGGTGGTACACGTGGGATGACCTGGCGCAGGCTTTTGCAGGTCATTTCCAATACAATCTGGAGATAGTCCCTGACCGTCTCACGTTATTGAGAACTGGGAAGAAACCCGGGGAAAGTTTTCGCGAGTTCGGGTTCCGCTGGAGAGAACAAGCAGCTAGGGTCGATCCTCCCATGAGAGAGGGAGAGATGGTAGACTACTTTTTGCAGACATTGGATCCAACCTACTTTGGTCACTTGGTGACAACGGTTGGAAAATCTTTCAACGAGGTGGTCAAAATAGGGGTCATGATAGAAGAAGGTTTGAGGTCGGACAAGATCTTAAACTATTCGGCACTTAAGGCCACAACCCAGGCTATTCAAAGCGGCACGGGAGGTGCGTTAAGAAGAAAGAAAGAAGAGGTTGCCACGATCGAGGCAGGCAGTTGGTCCAGGGCTGGCAGGCCACACTACAACCAACCCAGGCCTCACAGGTCAAACTACCCATACAACCCACCACAAAATTTCTACCCACCTCGAGAACCACATTGTTCCGTACACCAAGCCCAGGTATACACTCAGCCTCCGGTTCGCCCACAATGGCGCGCACCGGCTCCCCAGAACATATGTGCACCACCACAAAACACTTACCCTCCACCAAGGGCATATAGAAATCCTTCAGGGGCAGGTTTCCGGGGAAATCCAGATGCTAGGAATGACAGGTTGCGGAAGCAAAGAACCTTCACCGAATTGGGAGAAACCTACACCGCTGTGTTCCACAAGCTGCGGCAATTGGGTTTGGTTAGTCCTGTCCATACTCGGGAACCAAATCCCCCGCCTCAGAATTTGGATCGTTCAATCAGTTGTGAATACTGTTCAGGGATGCTCGGGCACGATACCGAGAAGTGCTGGAAGTTAAGGCATGCCATACAGGATCTTATTGACACCAATAAGATCGAGGTCCAGACACCAGAGGCTCCTAACATCAACCAAAACCCACTGCCAGCGCATCACGAAACTCACATGATTGAGTTGGTGTGTGAGGGAGGAGAATTAAGAAAACCCTCACAAACAGTGATGATGATCCAAGCTGCCCCAAAAGAAGTCTTAACCAGTGGAGAAACAAATGTACAGTCGCAGGGAGAAGGCGTCAAGCCGGTAGTAATATGGGGGAAGAGCCCGTCCGTCATAGCAAGCAAACCCGAGCCAAGCAAGTTGGTAATACCAGGGATCCTGCCCACACCGGCAGTCATGTTGAAAGGGGTATGTAGAGAACGGGTGACCATAAAGCCGGTGGTCCAACTGCCAATGCTTGACAGCAGGGCTGTGCCCTGGAAATATGAAAAAGCAGTGGTGACGTACCAAGGAAAACAGGTGGAAGAAGTCAGTTGTGAAGCGCAAGGGCTGACTCGATCAGGTCGATGTTTTGCTCCGGTGGAGTTAAGGAAAACCAACCCAGTGGCAACCAAGAAGCCAGTGTCAGAAGAAGAGGCTGAAGACTTCCTGAGGAAGATGAAAGTGCAAGACTATTCTGTGGTTGAGCAGCTGAGAAAAACACCTGCCCAGATCTCACTATTGTCATTACTCCTCCATTCCGAGGAACATCGCCGGGCCCTGTTAAAGATATTGAACGAGGCCCATGTACCCAGTGAGATTTCTGTAAACCACCTGGAAACCATTGCCAGCAAGATTTTCGAGGTGAACAGGGTAACATTCTCAGATGATGACCTGCCGGTGGAAGGTACGGAGCATAACAAAGCTCTATACCTAGCTGTCAAATGTGAAGACTCGGTAGTAACTCGAGTATTGGTGGATAACGGCTCAAGCGCCAATATTTGTCCATTATCCACCCTGGACCAGTTAAAGATTGACCGTGGAAGAATCCGGGAGAATAGCATCTGTGTCCGAGGGTTTGACGGAAACGGAACAGCCACTGTGGGGGATGTTGTACTTGAACTAACCATTGGCCCGGTCCTGTTTACCATGGAATTCCAGGTATTGGACGCCACGGTATCTTACAACTTGCTGTTAGGACGACCCTGGATTCACGCAGCTAAAGCGGTGCCTTCCACCCTACATCAGACAGTGAAGTTCGAGTGGGAAAGACAAGAGGTCGTGTTGCACGGCGAGGATACAACATGCACCATGGGCGGAACCATTGTGCCTTTCATAGAGACCACTGATGACAAGGGTCCCTGGGTCTACCAGATTCTCGATACAGGGTCGGCCAACAAAATTTCTGAAGGAGAAATCATCCCGCACCCTAGGGTAGACTGCCGCAACAGTAATGATGGTATCAGAAATGCTGGGTAATGGGTTTGTGCCGGGAAAAGGCCTGGGAGTTGAACTTCAAGGGATAGTCCAACCTGTCTCCCTTCCTAAGAATCTGGAAACTTTCGGGTTGGGGTTCAAACCAACCGCAGCAGACAGGAAGCAAGCGCGAAAAATGAAGAAGAGGGTCTGGTTTCTGCCTAAACCAGTGCCACGCCTCTCAAGGTCTTTTGTTAAAGCTAGTGCCAAGGGGTCAGCGATCCCAAAGATTCAAGGACCTTTGATCGGCATGAGTGAAGACCTGAATCAGAATTTTGAGAGACTATTTGCGGATGTCAGTATGGTGGAAGCTGGAGAAGGTTCCAGCAGAGCAGAGATACAATTTGTGGGGCCTGAGGCCAAGACCAACAATTGGACGGTTACTCCTCTTCCTGTCCGAGGGGAGTCTTGGTAGTAGGCTTTGATTAATGTTTTGTTTGTTTGTTTGTTTGATCGGATTATTCAAGGGTGTAATCCCAACTTTACTTTCGTTTTGTAAAAGTGTGAACCCTTTTTATCCTGCAAATTTAATAAAGTTCTTTTCTTTTGTCCCATTTTAATTTCTTGTTTTGTTCTTTTTCTTTCTGAACAGTTCTCTTTTTACTGGTCCTAATGACATGGCATGCACAGCGGATCTTCGACCTAGTCTAATAAATCAATCTGAAACCGACTCAATGATGCAAAAGGTCGTTTGTGACGATGAATCTGAATGTGACGAAGGGGAAGCCTTCGAAGAAATAAATCGAGAACTGTGCCAATTTGAAGAGAAACCCAATCCTAACCTAAATGACACTGAGGCCGTGAACCTAGGAGACGCTGATAACATCCAAGAGACCAAAATTAGCATCCACATTGAGCCAAATGTCAAAACAGAATTGATCGAAACTCTCAGGGAATTCAAAGATGTTTTTGCATGGTCCTATGATGATATGCCTGGATTGAGCACCAATTTAGTGGTTCACAAACTACCCACTGACCCGGCATACCCTCCGGTCAAGCAAAAACTAAGGAAATTTAAAACAGAAATGAGTGTAAAGATCAAAGAAGAAGTGATTAAGCAATTACAATCGAAGGTCATTCGGGTCACTCGGTATCCCGAGTGGTTGGCCAATGTGGTACCAGTCCCAAAGAAGGATGGAAAAATCAGGGTGTGCGTCGACTACCGCAACCTCAACAAAGCAAGTCCCAAGGACAATTTTCCGCTGCCCAACATTCATATCCTGATCGATAATTGCGCTGGGCGCGAGATCGGATCCTTTGTGGATTGCTATGCGGGTTATCATCAGATCCTAATGGACGAAGAGGATGCTGAGAAGACAGCGTTTATTACGCCATGGGGAACCTACTGCTATCGGGTAATGCCGTTCGGGTTAAAGAACGCCGGGGCAACGTACATGCGAGCAATGACTGCTGTGTTTCATGACATGATACACAAAGAAATAGAGGTGTACGTCGATGATGTGATCATCAAATCTTGGCGTCAGGAGGACCATGTGGCAGACCTAAGGAGATTTTTCCAAAGACTCCGGAGGTATGATATCAAGCTTAACCCGGCCAAATGCGCATTCGGGGTTCCATCAGGAAAGTTGCTAGGATTCATCGTCAGTCGACGGGGGATTGAGTTAGACCCATCCAAAATTGAATCCATCCGAGATTTGCCACCGCCAAGGAACAAAACAGAGGTAATGAGTTTGCTGGGTAGACTCAATTATATCAGCAGGTTCATCGCTCAACTCACAGCAACTTGTGAGCCCATATTTCGGCTGCTGAGAAAGGACGCTGCAGTAGGTTGGACAGCAGAGTGTCAGGAGGCCTTCGACCAAATCAAAGGGTATCTGTCTAATCCACCCGTATTGGTCCCGCCTAAGCCCGGGAAACCCCTAATCCTTTACCTGACGGTCTTGGAAAATTCATTTGGTTGTGTACTGGGGCAACATGATGACACAGGAAGGAAGGAGCAGGCCATCTACTATCTTAGCAAGAAATTCACAGTGCATGAGGTCAAGTACACTCAACTCGAGAAAACATGCTGCGCCCTAACTTGGGTAGCTCAGAAGTTGAAGCACTACCTGTCTTCATATACTACTTATCTCATATCCCGCTTGGACCCATTGAAGTATATCTTTCAGAAACCTATGCCCACGGGAAGGTTGGCAAAGTGGCAAATTCTGCTCACAGAGTTTGATATCATCTACGTAACGAGGACGGCCATGAAAGCCCAGGCACTGGCAGACCATTTGGCAGAGAATCCCGTTGACGAAAAATACGAGCCCTTAAGAACGTATTTTCCTGACGAAGAGGTGATGCACACGACTGATTTGGAATTACCTGAGGAACCGGGTTGGAAGCTTTTCTTCGATGGAGCTGCAAACGCAAAAGGGGTTGGAATAGGAGCAGTACTCATTTCTGAAACAGGACGGCATTATCCTGTTACGGCTCAACTGCGCTTCTATTGCACCAACAATATGGCCGAATATGAGGCTTGCATTCTGGGTCTGCGCCTGGCTGCCGACATGGATGTCCAAGACGTCTTGGTCTTGGGAGACTCGGACCTCTTGATACATCAAATTCAGGGAGAATGGGAAACACGAGATCTAAAACTCGTACCATACCGACAATGCTTGCATGATCTGAGCAAGAAATTTCGATCGGTAAAGTTCAAACATATCCCGAGAGTTCACAATGAGGTTGCGGATGCCTTAGCCACCTTAGCATCAATGTTGCACCACCCTGACAAAATGTATGTTGATCCTCTACACATCCAGGTCCGTGATCAGCACGCCTACTGCAATGCCGTAGAAGAAGAAGCAGATGGCGAACCCTGGTTTCATGATATCAAGGAATACCTCAGGATGGGGATATATCCAGAACATGCTTTTGGGGACCAAAAAAGAGCCCTTCGGCGTTTGTCGAATGGTTTCTTCCTCAGTGGAGGAGTATTGTACAAAAGAACCCCGGATTTGGGATTGTTGAGATGCATAGATGCCGGGCAGGCAACGACGGTTATGGCGGAAGTACATGCCGGAGTTTGTGGGCCACACATGAGCGGATATATATTGGCAAGAAAGATCCTTCGAACAGGGTGTTATTGGCTAACCATGGAACACGACTGTATCACTTTCGTAAGGAAATGCCATCAGTGCCAGATACATGGAGATTTGATTCATTCTCCGCCAACAGAGTTACATACGATGTCAGCACCCTGGCCGTTTGTAGCATGGGGCATGGATGTCATTGGGCCCATCGAGCCAGCAGCGTCCAACGGTCATAGGTTCATTCTAGTGACCATTGATTACTTCACCAAATGGGTTGAGGCTAAAACCTTCAAATCAGTAACCAAGAAGGCAGTGGTGGACTTTGTTCACTCCCATATCATCTGCAGATTTGGGATCCCAAAAGTGATCATCACGGATAACGGTGCGAATCTTAATAGCAGCCTGATGAAAGAGGTATGCCAACAATTCAAGATTACACACCGCAATTCCACCCCATATCGTCCTAAGGCAAATGGAGCAGTCGAAGCAGCCAATAAGAATATCAAGAAGATACTGCGAAAAATGGTGGAAGGGTCCAGACAGTGGCACGAGAAATTGCCCTTTGCTTTGTTGGGTTACCGCACTACCGTCCGGACTTCCATAGGCACAACTCCTTACTTGTTGGTATACGGAACTGAGGCCGTGATACCAGCGGAGGTCGAAATTCCGTCCCTCCGAATTGTCGCTGAAGCCGGGATTGATGATGATGAATGGGTAAAAGCTCGATTGGAACAGTTGAGCCTGATAGATGAGAAAAGATTGGCAGCAGTGTGCCATGGTCAACTGTATCAGAAGAGAATGGCAAGAGCGTATAATAAAAAGGTGCGCCCCAGGAAGTTTGAAGTAGGGCAGCAGGTATTGAAGAAGATCCTCCCACATCAGGTCGAGGCGAAAGGCAAATTCGCCCCAAATTGGCAAGGGCCTTATATCGTGACCAGAGTATTGTCCAACGGCGCTCTGTGTTTGACAGATATCGAGGGTAGATGTGTCGACATGGCTATCAATTCAGATGCAGTCAAGAGATATTATGCGTAATTTCTTTAATTATGGCAATTTTTGGTTTATTTGTTTGTATTTGGCATTTGATGGATAATGAGATGACGGAGGCAATTCTTTCTTCTATCCAAACACTGTTTAACCCTTGCTTCCCCCTTTGAGCCTTAAGTAATTCTTTCATACCCCTCTTTTGGAATCACTAATGGAAAGGACATGAAAAAGGGAAAAGAAACGAAAGGAAAAGAAAGAGAAAAGAAAAGAAAAGGAAAAGAAAATGAAAAGAAAGAAAAGAAAAGTCAAGGAATATAAAACCGTGGGAACTACGTTTGACCTGATTCCTCAAAGAGGATACGTAGGCGCCTCACGGCTCGGTCATAGTATGCATCATAATAAATATAGGATGCATAATGTACATAGTGTGCATAATAGACACAGCGTGCGTAACGCACGTAGCACAACATAAGAGTAAAAAATAAATACCCCAAGCAAGAAAACTGGGGCAGAGGTTATGTTTTAAGTTCCAACAAAGGTTTGATTCCAAAAGTTGTAGCACATCACCCTTCAAGTTGTTTTCATTTTATAGCCTTTCTTCAATCCCACACCAAAACCAACATCGACATCCAAAAGACCTCCCGATCAATGTTCGAGAGATGCCAAATCCGGCAAATAAGGCCGAGAATAATACACTGATCCCCAGCAAAGAAAAGGATCGTAAGACTGGGAATGAGTTGATAGTCAAAAGAATCCCCGGAAGAGAGGGTCGTATCTACAACACACCGGATTCTCGAAAGAAATAAAATGAGAGAGTCTTATCGGTGAAAACCTTCACAGGCACCGAGAGGCGATGTAAGATGAGGGATGTGAAATGAGAGAGTCTTATTGGTGAAAACCCTCACAGGCACCATAAGGCGCCGGGAGATGAGAGAAAAGAGAGAGTCTCATTAGTGAAAACCCCTCGAAGGGCACTATGAGGCGACAAGATAGAGCAGCAAAAGCTACCACATTCGCAACAAGATGAACATCCATTTATCATCCCCAGGCAAGTCAGACCATCGGGCAAATCGATTGATACAAATAGACTGGGTCGGGAATCTATGGTGCACGTCATGATCACGGGGACCAGTTGTGTCCTCCAGATAAGTTCTTTTGATTGTCTCCTCCCACAAAATATTGGTTCAGAAAGATTTTCTCTTTTCCATATCTTTATTTCTTTTCCTAAAATGTGTCTTTAAAGGATTTGTCAAAGCTTACTACCAGAAACCGAAGGGGAATTCATCCAATGCAGGATAATACAAACAGTCTTAAAGGCCGGCCCCAGGCAATGCAGGGATTGTGCTCGGAAATGTTGGAAGAAGTAAGCTCCAAAAGGGAGTGGTTTCGGGAGTTAGAAGCAGACTCCCACATCATGTGTTTTAAAAGAAAGCAGAAAAGGGGATAAATTGAAAACCAATCCCCAGCAGGCTAGAGACCCCCAACAGGCAACTTTGCCCGCCAACCAATTATGGGGACAAAGAGCAAGAAAAGGGGAAGAAAGAAAAATTGCTCGCCAGAAAGGCACCCTCTACCACCACGATTAAAACTGATTAAATCCTTTTGTCTGCTGCAGGAAAACAAAGGATTGATGATGGCTGCAAGATGCACCGCCATGGAAGTCACCAAAAACCGGGGCAGAAAATTTTCTACCGGTTGTCGAAAATTTTCTCGGAAGAACGGGGAAACGATTTGAATACATTTAAGTTCTAGGTCGCCCACCAGTATAATGCGGGAATACTTTTAAGTTCTAGGTCGCCCACCAGTATAATGCGGGAATACTTTTAAGTTCTAGGTCGCCCACCAGTATAATGCGGGAATACTTTTAAGTTCTAGGTCGCCCACCAGTATAATGCGGGAATACTTTTAAGTTCTAGGTCGCCCACCAGTATAATGCGGGAATACTTTTAAGTTCTAGGTCGCCCACCAGTATAATGCGGGAATACTTTTAAGTTCTAGGTCGCCCACCAGTATAATGCGGGAATACTTTTAAGTTCTAGGTCGCCCACCAGTATAATGCGGGAATACTTTTAAGTTCTAGGTCGCCCACCAGTATAATGCGGGAATACTTTTAAGTTCTAGGTCGCCCACCAGTATAATGCGGGAATACTTTTAAGTTCTAGGTCGCCCACCAGTATAATGCGGGAATACTTTTAAGTTCTAGGTCGCCCACCAGTATAATGCGGGAATACTTTTAAGTTCTAGGTCGCCCACCAGTATAATGCGGGAATACTTTTAAGTTCTAGGTCGCCCACCAGTATAATGCGGGAATACTTTTCGCCCACCAGTATAATGCGGGAATACTTTTAAGTTCTAGGTCGCCCACCAGTATAATGCGGGAATACTTTTAAGTTCTAGGTCGCCCACCAGTATAATGCGGGAATACATTTAAGTTCTAGGTCGCCCACCAGTATAATGCGGGAATACATTTAAGTTCTAGGTCACCCACCAGTATAATGCGGGAATACTTTTAAGTTCTAGGTCGCCCACCAGTATAATGCGGGAATACATTTAAGTTCTAGGTCGCCCACCAGTATAATACGGGAATACATTTAAGTTCTAGGTCGCCCACCAGTATAATGCGGGAATACATTTAAGTTCTAGGTCGCCCACCAGTATAATGCGGGAATACATTTAAGTTCTAGGTCACCCACCAGTATAATGCGGGAATACTTTTAAGTTCTAGGTCGCCCACCAGTATAATGCGGGAATACATTTAAGTTCTAGGTCGCCCACCAGTATAATGCGGGAATACATTTAAGTTCTAGGTCACCCACCAGTATAATGCGGGAATACTTTTAAGTTCTAGGTTGCCCACCAGTATAATGCGGGAATACATTTAAGTTCTAGGTCGCCCACCAGTATAATGCGGGAATACTTTTAAGTTCTAGGTCGCCCACCAGTATAATGCGGGAATACTCTTTAGCTCTAGATTTTGGAATCAGTCACCCCACCTGGAGACGGAAGGGTACAACAGAGAGCCCCAAACGGGAAACAATGAAATCCCCAGCACCAAGAAGCAGACAACTGCAGAGGCAAGTGTGCAATTCAAAAGGAAAAAGGAACGCATCTCAAAGAAGCAGTTTGGGAACGGTGTAGCATGCCCAGTATAACAATTCCGATGAAAAGCCATACCACTGAAGAAACCATTGGAAGATTTAAAGAAGAAAGCCGTATCCCCAGCAAAATCAAGCAAAGTGATGAGAACTGACATTCAAAAAGGTGAAGGACCAACATCATCTCCAAGTTCACAAAATAAAGGCGTCAGAGGAAAGCGTTAGCCGACAAGAAAGCAAGGCAGCAAGAACAAGTTGAAGATGGATGAGATTTCAGGATCCTCAGTTTAGCTTAGCTTCTTGTTTTCCTTTTAGAGCAATGTAATAGGGAGATCGGTTGAGCAGTAGCATCCTACAGCAGCATACAACAGCGCACAACAACAGCAAACACTACAGTCACACGGTAGTCCCAGCTACCAAAATTTCCCGAACTACATTGACCTGATTCCTGTTTCAGCCCAGGATATGTAGGAAACCTCTGAAGCAAAGGTTCGGTCAAATCTTTTTCAAAAAATGCTTCACACGGAGTATTCGGACGGGCAAAAATCGCTCGCTTATCTTTGCGCGAAAACCCTTCGTGTCTTCGTGCAAAGAGGGGCAGCTGTAAGCACGTGATTTTTGCTTTACGAGCAATCGCTCCAAAAGAAAATAAAAATAGTGACAAATGATTTCGCTGTACAATTTTTCGATCTTTCCGTGACATGTGTTGTTAGTCGTTTGTGAGTCTGTCCATTTTGCATCTAGTCCTTATCAAACAAAAATACAAAAAATATATGTGGCGTTAAGAGAAAATTCAAAAAAAAAAAATATATATATATATATATAAATATACGTGCATCGTCCGTTTTAGGTTGTGATTTAACTTACTTGGTATGATAATTATGTTGAAATGCCATATTGTTATTTGTTTTAATTTCATTTGTTTTATTAATTATTTTTATTTTTATTTTTATTTTAAATTGGAAAACAAAAGAAGTTGAAATCAGTTGGGCCCAAAAAATAAGACAAAAACAGGCCCAAACCAACGATCTGACCCGGTCCAAACCCAGCCTGCCCAGGCACGGACTCAAACGACGTCGTATCGGCGTCCCCATTTGAAGCCGTTGATCTGATTCAAAGGAACGGTCCAGATCAGGTTGTCCAACTCACCTCAACGACGCCGTTTCAGGCAAGTTGAATCTGAGCCGTCCAACCTCATTGATCCAACGGTCCCTGGTTCCCTCATGACCCGACCTATTTAGCCGGTTTAACCCAACCCCTCACCTAAACCAAAACGACCCCGTTCCCATACCAAACGACCCCGTCCTGTTACCCACCAATAGATCTAAGCCGTTCAGATCACTTGATCTAACGGCTCCAATCTCTCTTCCCCTTCCATATATAAACTTGACCCTTTACCCCGCACCCCCTATCCGAACCCCCCCTTTCAGTCATCTCCTTCCCCGAACCCTGAAACCCCCAAACCCTAACGCCGCCCTGGTTTCCTTTCCACCAAAACCCGGCGGCACGAACGCCGGTGACCACCCCCTTCACACCCCTAAAGCATCCAACCACCCTGAACACGAATCCACTAACCACGAACCTCGAATCACTTTCGTTCGTCTCGAATCTTCATTTGAAGATTTGAGTCGAACCCGGATCTATGCCAAATCATCCCATCTTCATACCAGACACTCCCCTGACCTTCCTCGTGACCAAACCAAACTTGGTTTGGTCCGAATCTACCCACAACTCCCAAAAATCCAGATCTGGAAATCCAGACTTTAGAACACATGCACTTGGGGAATCCGGCCGGTTTGGACATAGGTTTGAGGTCTAATAGACCTTAATCAAGGTGTTCTCATGTGAGAACACCCTGATTAAAGTTTGTTCGGCCTCAAAAGTTCGAAGTCGAGTTTGATTTGAGTCCGTTTGATTTCAAACTTTTTCAGTAAGTTTCCTTTTCTCTTTGTTTGGTTCTAATTAAGTTGTCAGCATATTTCTTTGTGTTTGTTTGTTATTTTGTTATTTTTCATTCGGATTTCTTCCATCTCTGTTAAAGGCCTTTTATTTGGCCAATTGTCTTCTGTTTGTGTTCTGAATATACCCTGTGATATACGTGTTCATCAATTAGATTAATCGTCAAGCGAGTTTAATTCATATAAGTTCCCAGTGTTTGAACAAATTTATCTGAGGTCATTCGGGACTCTATACGTGTTGTTTATATGAACGATTGATTGTTATGTGTTACGATTAATATAGTCGAGTCGATATATGTCGTCAATTAGTTTCAATCGTTAATGGTAACAACTTGATTCGTATTTCTTATTTCTGCTGTGATCGTATTTGAGTCTCATTAGGAACTGAATTGTATTGCCTGTTGATTTTGTTCAAATTAAATTAAAAGAACATCTAGGGGAAAGGTTATAATGGCAGATTCAGATTTTGGTTTTTAAACACAATGCCATTTGGTTTGGACTGTGGGCAGCATGTGTATGGTTTGCTTTAAGGAATTAAAATAATCGGACAGCATGTGCTGTCAGATTATATTCCTACTGCCCATACTTTGATTAAACAAACAAGTGATCAGTACACTTTAACAACCAAAAAGAGAGAGGGGCTGTCAGGGATTTCATGGGGGCTTGGTTATTTAAAACAAGTGAGGGGAAAAGCAACATAGGGGGGGGGGCAATTTTGAGTTGTAAAACAGACTGTAAAGTGTTAAGGTTAGGCTATAAAAAAGGGGGACCATCCGTTAGAAAAGGGGTTGATTTTTGAGTCTTGAGAGAGTCTATGAGTAAGAAAACTGGAAAAGGAAAAAACAGGAATAAATTTCAGAACATCGTGAAGGAGTATTGCCTAGAATAAACTGTGTAAGAATCCAGTTTGATCAGGTTGTCTTCGTGGCTTTGCTTTTTCTGTCGTTCGCCAAGTTTTCTTGTGGTCATTGGATTTCTGTTGCTGTTACATTCAACATTCTGGGCTGTTATTTCCTACTCTGTTTTACTGGGATTGTCCATTTGTTGTTCGACTCTTTGCTGAGCTTCATCATTATTGGCTGGTTGTTTGTTGCTGTGTTGTTGCTGTGAATCTGCTGATTGCTGTTGTTTGCTGTGTGCTACTCAGCTGACCCTTTTCCTTCTTCTTCTGTTCCTCTACATCAGGTACACAACCAAGGCACTATCAAATGTAATTAGAACATTGAGCATGAATGCAAAAGAAAGGAAAAAGACTTGAAGTTGATTTTCATATATATACTGTTATATTAGATATCATGTATTGTATGATAATTTTCATTCTTGTATTGACAATCGAAGCAGCCTATATGCCTAATGTATATTAATATAAGTTAGCTAAATGGTAGCTTACATATGTATGCTGATAGGTGATAATATGTTCAATGAGATATGTTGCATTTCAGATTCTAGTTTACTTTGCAGTATATGTTGATATGTATACCAAGTATGAACACTGTACATCCTGGATTAAGTTCTTCCTTTTTCGGATTGATGGTCTCATATAACTAGTAAACCACCTGTTAAGACAAAGAATACCAAACTTGCAATATCAACCCCGTAAAGGTCGAGTTCAGACCAAAACAGGCCTAGCCGGCCTGCTTCGAGCAAGCAGTGGCCCAGGTTTGGCCCATCACGCATGGGTCGAATTTGGGCCCATGACTACTTATTCGACTGACTGTGCGCGCAGCCTTGTTCCTGATTTTAGCATTTCCGAATTCTGTCATAAAATAACTTGCAAGCATTAATTAATTAGGATTATCTACTGCTTTCGATTGATAGAGACAAACACGACAAGAAACGTAGTTGCTATAGGATATCCTTTAAAAATAAGAATGAGATGAGCCTCGCCGAATAAAAACACAGATTGCGGGGCCCTCAGTAAATACTTGTTTTAGATTACTTAGAATTCAGGAGGGCCGCTTAGTGAATTCCGTGGCCTTTCCAAAAATAATAACGCGATAGTCTTTTAGGCGCGTGTTTAATAATTTATTTTCTTAAGACTTAGGGTGTGCATTTCATGCGACCCAAATCCAAATCCCAAAACGTCAAGTAAGATATGTTCCGGATTGCGGGTGCATTTCATGTGACGCAATCCAAAGACATGTTTTAAGCGACGTTCACATTCCTAATAATGATAATTAATAAAGTGGTTAAAAGATAAAATTTGCACATGGTTCATAATTGTATTTAAAAATCAGAAAAATAAGCCGAATATAACAGCTGAGCGACCGTGCTAGAACCACGGAATTCGGGAATGCCTAACACCTTCTCCCGGGTTAACAGAATTCCTTATCCGGATTTCTGGTACGCAGACTGTAATATAGAGTCATTATTTTTTCCTCGATTCGGGATTAAAATTGGTGACTTGGGACACCCTAAATCTCCCAAGTGGCGACTCTGAAATAATTAAACCAATCCCGTTTCGATTGTCCTTTAATTGAAAAAAAACTCCCCCTGCGCCCCCGGGCGCGAAAAAAGGAGGTGTGACATTTTGCATACTAAAAATATAGGAAAAAATTGGGTATCAACAGTGACTCGATAGTTTTCGTGGAATTGTTTAGTCACCTAATCTTGCTATTACTCATGTTTACGCCATGTGTTAGATAAATTGAGCTATGATTCATGTTAGAGATAATATCTAGGTTATATGTTGGTACTGTTGGGATCCAAAGAGGTCGTTCTTTTATTTTTAGCTTATTTACTTAAATTGCAGTTATGTACTCATTCGCATTCATCATTTGCATATCATATCTTAGTCTCTATTATCATTTATTGTTACATAATATATCATTTTTTGGGCTGATTGGCATGACTGTTGTGATCCCGAGAGACCGGAGAGATTGATGACTGAGTAAGGCCGAGGGCCTAATTATGAGTGATTCATGATGGGATCGGGCTGCACGCCGCAACAAGTTTTATAGATTCATGATGGGATCGGGTTGCATGAATCAACATGTATTATTGATTCATGATGGGATCGGGCTGCATGCTGCAATAGTTATCATTGATTCATGATGGGATCAGGCTATGCACTACAATGGTGTAACAACCCGACAGATCATTTTGAGCATTTGCACTTCGCTCGCCAGTTCTCAGGCATGACGATCCCCGTATAATGTATTATGACTTACATAAATCATCAATTTTGGTTTTCAGGTTATTCAGAATTGATTTGGAAGAATAATTCTCAGTTTGAAGCTTTAAATTCGGAAAGTTTGACAAAGTTTTGGCTTTTTCGTATTTGACATCGGATTGAATTTCTTGTGTTTCTTTTAGCACCATGGGGTAATTTTGGACTTAGGAGCACATCCGGATCGTGATTTGGAGGTCCGCAATCGAATTAGGCTTAAATTGGAGAAGTTAGAAATTTGGTAATTTTGGCCTGTAGTGGAAGAATTTGATATCGAGGCCGGAATGAAATTCCGAAAGTTGGAGTAGGTTTGTAGTATCATTTGTGTCTTGTGTGCAAAATTTGAGGTTATTCAGACGTGATTTGATAGGTTTCGGGATCGTTTGTAGAATTTGGAAATTCAAAAGCTCTTAGGCTTGAATCCGAGTACAATTTGGTGTTTTGATTTTTTTTGAGTGATTCGAAGGTTTGACTAAGTTCGAATGATGTTATGGGATGTGTTGGAATGTTTGGTCGAGGTCCCGAGGGCCTCGGGCGAGTTCGGGTGGTTATCAGATCACCATTTGGCCTTGGAAGTTAGAAATATCTGATATTTGGGGTCTGAAAGTTACAGGTCTCGGATCATTGGGAGTGTGGTAGCAGTGTGGATTATGTGGACCGTGGTATAAGAAATGTGGCCGCGATGGGAATTTCGTGGACCGTGGAAGGAAAAGGTTCAGGATTCGCGGCCACGGTGGGAATTGCACAGACCGCAGTAAATGACGGCTCAGGACTCGCTACCGCGATGGAATTACGCAGACCATGGTGGGGATTGTGCGGACGCGGTGAGAAATACGCGAACCGCGGAATGGAATTTAAGAGAGCACTATATAAGCGAGGTTTAGTGTTTTATTTCACAACTTGGACTTTGGGAGCTCGGTTTGAGGCGGGTTTTTGGGAATTTTTCAAGAAAATCACTGGGGTAAGTAATTCTAACTCGGTTTTGGCTAATAATCATGAATATATCATTGATTTCATCATTTGATTAGTGATTTGGGATGAATTTGAGAAAAATTTGTAGAGTTTCATAAAATGAACTTTTGGGATTTGAAAGCCGATTCGAAGTCGGAATTGAGTTAAACTAGTATGGTTAGTCTCATATTCGAATGGGTTTTCGAATTTTGTGAATTTGGTCGGGTTTCGAGATGTGAGACCAAGACCCAACTTTTGAGTTGACTTTTTGACTTTTGACCTTAAGCTTAGCATTTTCTTATGGGATTGATCCCTTTAGCTCATACTGATTGAATCGAATTGTTTATGGATAGATTCGAGGTATTTGGAGCCCGGTTCAAGAGGCAAGTGCATCATAGAGTATAGGATTGATCGACTTGAAGTAAGTAATAATTGTAAATCTAGTCTTGAGGGTATGAAACCCCAAATTTTGCATCGTTTTACTACTTTAAGGTGACGTACATGCTATGTGATGGGTGTGTAGGCGTGCACCGGTGGAGATTGTGACTTGGTCCATTCCGTAGCAACTATAGAATTTTGTATTTGAATGAAATTATATAATACTTATGGGTGTCAGAATGAATTTCTATAAATTGGGCTGAATGCCATATTCGGGCCTTGTGCCAGAGCTGTTTAGACACTTATGGGCCTTTTTTCTTATTGTCCTCTCACTGTTTTTATTGGAAATCTATATTCAGCCATGCTATGTTTACAGATTTCATAATTCAGTCTTTATTATCCCGTTTTGATGCATATAAAATGTTACGGCTGAGCACCCTATTTTACTGATAGTCCGAGTGGCTTGAGAGGTTTATGACTGAGTGAGGCCGAGGGCCTGTTTTTGTGAGAATATTATGGGATCGGGCTGCGCGCTGCATCATGTTGTTACTGATTCATGATTTTGTGAGGCCGAGGGCCTAATTGATTTATGCCTCAAGGTGGCTTATTATTGTCACGCCCCAACCTTGGGAGGCGTGGCTCGCACCCGGTGCCATATTGGCCCGAGCGAACCACTCTGTAACTCATTCATTCCTTTTGTAACTATCATGGACCAACATGGCCACAACTCCTAATATATAACTATAAGTGGGCAAACACTGTATCATTGAGCCATCGTTCATAAAATATGAGTACATATGGGACGTCAAGGCCTCTGGCATACTGTACAAAATGAACCTCTGTCTACGAAGCCTCTAAGATTAACTAACATAAAATGGGACAGGGTACCAGACTACCCATAAGTTTGTAGTAAAACTCTAACACATTCACTCAAAGACTTGGCTGTACTGCGAATGAGGTGGAGTCTTACCAATCCTTCGCTGAATGCCAATAGCGTCTACTATGAGGGCTCATCAAACTGATTATCTGTACCTGCAGGCATGAATGTAGCATCCCCAACAAAAGGACGGCACTACGAATAATGTACTGAGTATGTAAGGCGGAACTGAAATATAACAATAAGTCAACATTAATTAAAGACATATAAAAATCAACATGAATCTCTGAAGTGCCACCATAAATGCATACTTATTATACTTATATATATATATATATATATATATATATATATATATATATATATATATATATATATATAATGCTTCTCTTTGAGACTATTATCCATATCGTATAATGCATGACTGCCCAACTGATCAGTGGTAACTGCCCGACCGGCCGTCGCACGGTGGTAAATATATGACTGCCTAACTGGTGGTAAATAATGATACATAACTGCCCAACCGATGGTAGCTGACCGACCGGCCGTAGCTCGGTGGTAAATGCATGTTTGCCCAACCGGCTGTAGCACAGTGGTAATGAATATGCATGACTGCCCAACCAGCCGTAGCACGGTGGTAAATATGCAACTGCCCAACTGGCCGTAGCTCGGTGGTAAATGCATGACTGCCCGACCGGCTGTAGCTCGGTGGTAAATGCATATGCATTAAGATGCATGTATCGCTATATCATAAACATTAACATCTTTATCATATACCTCAATAAGGAACTAGATACATACTTAAACATGCTTGAATATCAATTTACATGAATGAATAATATAGTCATCCTTAACTGCTAAGAGTAGAACCACTTATGGAATAGCATTCCGTTTACGTATCGTTACTTGGATCATGCCAAAAGGAAAGAAGGGATAGATTTAACATACCTGAGATGACTCTCTTGACAATCCTTCTAATACATATTAATTACGATAATAAGCATCCATTGCTGTGTTGAAAGTGGCTATATCTGGCTGACAACCTTCCATACTCATGAGCCCAAACATTCCCATGAATCAAAATCCCAACTTTTTCATACCCATTTGACATAAAAGGAACACTAATTAACGATCACACAAGAGAAGGAAGGAGAGGCACTGTTTCAGATTATATATGCCAGGCTTATAGTATGTTTTATAAACTTCAAATTCGGATTTACCAAACTGTTAGTACATATTCAATATTTTTCTTTACCAATAAATGAATTGATGTCAATATGATATGTACAAATTATTAAGCTCACAAGTTTTACATATGAGCATTAGTCATTGAAAAAGATAGTTGAAGTATTACTTAGATTCTTCAACTCACTGCTCACCAATATTAGTTACTGAGAATACAAACACAATTTAAGTAGCCTAGATACCTTAAACTTTCTGTGACTATAAAATATTGATCGTCAACATGAATACAGAAAAGGTTCAATAGTAGATACTATTAACTTATGTTATTCAAACTTTTATTTGACATCCTACTAACCATTTCACCTTATCACATTTTAAAGCATTATTGTAAACACTTCTGTCATCCTTTAAAAATTATTCTGTCAAAAATAAAGCTTGATATAATAATCTATATAGATATACTACTCTTAATTGGAATTGAGGTAGCAATTTCTAAAAGTAGATGACAAAAAAATAGATGTGATAACTTTATTTTACAAGTGAACTAAACAAGACAAATGATCCTTACCCCTCTTCGTGTACTTCCCTTGTCACTCCAAAAATCCAAATAAGCATAATCTTAATGTAGATATAGAAGAATATATAGAAGAACATGGGAACTTTTGTCAAACCATGTCAAGGAATTATAAATGATATGTACTGACGTTTGCGCAACATCAATCCCCTTAAATATGCCACCTCATTGAGTGAACTTAGGAGTCACATTTTGCTAAGGCATTAGCTGCCAAATCTCTAACATCCCACGAGGATGTTACCCCTCATAATTATCCACAAATTCCTAATTAATTTAATAATTTTCCACTTCAATCAATAATTAACCAATTATTCACATAATTAACAATTATCTCAAATTACTTATAGTACTACTCACTTCTAATACACTTTATATAACTTACTATCAAGGTCAAGTGGTACCATAGAAAATTATTTCATTAAAATATCCATATAAAAATACATATATTTTCTCAACTTATAATTTTCTAATCTCATATAAAAAGTAAAATTTTTGTACACTTAGTTCTTAAATTTAGTAGAAACATAACCTTCTTTTCTTGTGAAAAAAAATTAATTCATATCTTTACAATAAAAAAAATCTTATAAACTTTCTCATATTATGAGTATAATTACCGTATCCGAAAATAATAATAATGGTAACTATCCAAAATTATACTTATAAAACTTTTACTAAAATACTCCACTTAAAAGAAAATACCACACTAACATAATATCTAACAGTATTAGGCTTAGTTGTGTACTATTCTCTCAATTTGCATGAACACTTTATTTACTATATGATATTGTCTTACCTTATCTTCTTATTGATTACATATATGTAATATAAATCTTATTTGACAAAGAAAGCGATAGTTTTGACCTAAATAGGTCTGCAATGATTTATAGGTGTATACGTCTTGCTGACAGTGCAACTACGAACACAATATTGAAAGATATCAAATATTTTTCGCATTTGAATATTGACAGCTGCAATGGCCCGTGTCTAGTATAAAACTATTTTTTTTTCCTTTACTAACAAGAGCATACTTTCATTTAATCAAATTAATAGTATCAATACGTATGTAATTTTGATAGAGAGTAGAAGCTATAGTCCAGAAGTAAATGAACAATTCTCAAAGCTATTAGCGAACTGGTAATTCCAAAGTTGAAACTTACGGGGTGTAACAGTTATAGCGCTTGGGCTGAAGAAGTTCCTCTGGAGTTTGCACATCCCCAATGAGCGCTGGTACTTTGAATGAGTGATATGATGTTTTGCCCGGGGGACTGTTCTTGATTCATGTTGTGCCTCAGGGGCTATTTACGAGTGATTGTAAGGTATGCCCGAGGGGCTGTATATGAGTGACTGTGAGGTTTGCCCAGGAGCTATTTATTATTCATGTTTGCCCGAGGGGCTGTTCACGAGTGATGTTTTGCCCGAGGGGTTGTTTATGTTTTTATCATTTTAACTCACTATTTCATCACTTTGTTTGAAAATTGTTAAAAGATATTTTATACGGTTTTACTAAAACTTGATTTTAATGAGTTGAGTTGATTCAAACCCTGATTTTAAAAGCCTGCTGTATTCTACTGAGATTTCATGATATGGAATGTATATGTTTTATTGCTCGTCACTACTGCTCAGTCTTTATTTACTGTTATTACTTACTGAGTTGGCGTACTCACATTACTCCCTGCACCTTGTGTGCAGATCTAGGGGCTGTTGGACATGCTAGCGAGTGTTGATTTTTATCCGTCGCGGATCTATTGGAGTTAGTAAGGTAGCTGCATGGCGATCGCAACCCTGCTCTTCTCCCTCCTATCTTCCTATAGATATTATTAGTTATTTTCCCAACTGTATTAGTCTTAGTATTATCGGACAGTTCTTAGTAGATGCTCATGACTAGTGACACGCTGATGTCGGGATTTTCTTTCCGCACTTTATTATTCAGATTTACCTTACGAAGTTTATTAATTAAATAGCTTGAAGTAATATTTAAATTGAAATATTGGGTTGTTTTTGGTAAAATAGCACCATCACGATATGGTAGATTTGGGTCGTGTCAAGTTGGTATCAGAGCCTAGGTTACATAGGTCTCACAAATCATGATCGGGTTTGGTAGAGTCTTGTGGAACGGTATGGAGACATCTGTACTTATCTTTGTGTCACGACCCGGATTTTCCACCCTCGGGGGTTGTGATGGCGCCTACTAATAGGATCTAGGCAAGCCAATTAATTTGATACTTCTCTTAACAACATCAACAGTATAAAGAAAGACGAGACAATTAATACACAGCGGAAGACTCAAAACATAAATAACTGCAACCAAGTGCGGAAGCTCAAATTCACCTCTACCCGGACCTGGTGTCACTAACTCACGAACTTCTACAGAATGCAAAATACAAAGTCTGAATAAAATACAGTACTGTCTGATCCGATTCAAAGGAAATCCAACGAAAAACAAAGATAAGAGAGACTCCGGGCCATGCGGACGTCAGCAAGGCTACCTCGGAAATCTCTGGATTGAAGTCAGCTCCCAATGCTCCTACTGTTGTCCAAATGCTCCTGCTCTGGTATGGTGATCTATGCAAAAAGATGCACAGAGTGTAGCATCAGCACAACCGACCGCATGTGCTGGTAAGTGTCTGGACTAACCCCGACGAGGTAGTGACGAGGCTAGGACCAGACTCCAAATAAACCTGTGCAGTTACATAATATACGGCAAAGAAATAGCAGGTAATAACAAGTAAACTGGGGAAGGAAAAACATGCTCTGGGGATAGCAAATAAAAAAAAAATATCAGAGATAAAAGAGTAAACATCTACAATCTAGCTTCTAACACAGAATAAAGGAAATAAGACAACTTTCATGTTCAACTCATCTTGTTGCAGGCGTGAAACCCGCTCCCATTTCAATATCATTTGTGGTAGGCGTACCACTCGCTCCCATTTCAATATCATTTGTGGTAGGCGTACCACTCGCTCCCATTTCAATTTCATTTGTGGTAGGCGTACCACTCGCGCCCATTTCAATATCATTTGTGGTAGGCGTACCACTCGCTCCCATTTCAATATCATTTATGGTAGGCATACCACTCGCTCCCATTTCAATATCATTTGTGGTAGGCGTACCACTCGCTCCCATTTCTTTCAACACATAACACAATATAATCCCGGTAAGGGAAAAAGAATATTAAATCAACTATCCCAGCAAGAGAGATCCAGCTATAACCAATCCTATTCAATTTCTACTTAGCACAGTTAAAACCAATACTCAGTATCAAGTCTTATCAAACAAGTATTTCATAAAATCAATTAAGAATACACAATTATCAATTTAAGACCCACGGTCATGCTCGACACCAACATATGGATACTCGTCACCACGCCCATACGTCGTACTCAACACATAACAAGTAGCAATTATGACTCAACTCCTAATCCCTCAAACTAGAGTTAGACCGAACACTTACCTCAACTCCACGGCTAAATCAATCCACAACGACCGCTTTCCCTCTCGAATTCAGCTCCAATTCGATCAAATCTATAAAATAACGACCTTATAGTATCAATATAAGCTAAACAAATCAAACCCAATGCCTAATTATAGATCTCTAAGCTTTCTTCCCAAAATTTCAAAAATTGACCCCGAGCCCGCTTGGTCAAAACACGAGGTTCGAACCAAATTCATACCACCCATTCCCCCATGAGCCCGAATATACAATTTGTTTTCAAGTTCGACCCCAAAACGAGGTCTAAATCAAAGAAAATCGAAAAGCCCTAACTCTACACTTTTCCCCCAATTTCTACTATAGATTACATGATTTAAGCTTAGGAATTCAATAATAAATGATGGAGAAGAAAACGAGTTGAAATTTACTAACCCAAGAAGTATTTTTGAAAGAGAGCTTCAATGGACGCCTAAGGACCTTGGAGAAGAAAGAGTTCGTGTGTTTTTATGAAAATCCCGCAACTACATTTTTCTGGAATTAAAAATATAATTGGGCAGATTTGCCCTATGCTATCACGGAAGAGGGAATGCGATCGCATAGGGTAAGGTGAAGTTGGTCATTGCGATTGCCGGACAGGGTATTGCGAACGCATAGAAGAAACGGGCTCCATTTCCAGGTTTGGATTTTATGCATTGTGATCACAGAAGAAGAATGCGATAGCATAGAACAAAAATAGGGCACCTGGAAACTTACATTATGCGATCGCGAGACTGCCTATGCGATCGCATAGCACTAGATATCAGAACACCAGAACTGCTATTTGTGCAACTTTTTCTTAAGTCTAAACCATCCCGAAACACATCCGAATCACACCCGAGACCTCGGGGCTCCTAACCAAACACATGTACTAACTCAACAACCTCATATGAACTTAACCATGCGAATAAATCGCCAAAACAACATCATAAACGAGGAATCAAACCTCAAAATCATCACTTTTTTATCAAACTTCATAAACTTTCAAACTTAGAGTTTTAGTTCCAAAACACGTCAAATGACGTCCGATTTCAACCAAATTTCACAGAAAGCGCTTAAACCACATATAAGACCTGTACCAGGCGCTGGAACCAAAATACGGGCCCGTACCAATGTTTTCTAATTCATTTTTATTTCAAATTTCCAAATAAATTTCAGAAAAACAATTTCTTTTAAAAATTCATTTCTCGGGCTCGGGACCTCGGATTTCTATTCCAGGCATACGCTCGAGTCCCATATTTTTCTACGGACTCTCAGGGATCGTCAAATCGCGGGTCCGGATCCGTTTACCCAAAATATTGACCGAAGTCAAATTTATTCATTTTAACACCAAAATTTAGCATTTTTCATAGAATTTCACATTTAAGCTTTCCCGCTACGCGCCCGGACTGCACACCCAAATCGAGGCGACTAAAAATGAGGGTTTTTAAGGCCTCGAAAGCATGGAATGAGAAAGAAAATAGGTGATGACTGTTTGGTTCGTCACATTCTCCACCTCTAAAACAACCGTTCGTCCTCGAACGGATAAAAGAAAGAAGTACCTATGTCGGGAAATAGATGAGGATTACGGTACCGCATATCGGACTCAGACTCCCAGGTCGATGCCTCAGGAGGCTGACCTCTCCACTGAACACGCACGGATGGAAAATTCTTCGACCTCAACTGTCGAACCTGCTGGTCTAGAATAGCCACCGGCTCCTCCTCATAAGACAGATCCTTGTCCAATTGGACAGTGCTGAAATCTAACACGTGCGATGGATTGCCGTGATATTTCCGAAGCATGGACACATGAAACACTGGATGTACGGCTGATAAGCTCAGTGGCAATGCAAGTCTATAAGCCACCTCTCCCACTATATCAAGAATCTCAAATGGACCAATGAAACTAGGGCTAAGCTTGCCCTTCTTCCCGAATCTCATCACGCCCTTCATAGGCAACACACGGAGCAATACTCGCTCACCAACCATAAAAGCAACATCTCAAACCTTGCGGTCTGCATAAGTCTTCTGCCTGGATTGAGCTGTACGAAGCCTATCCTGAAAAATCCGGACCTTATCCAAGGCCTCCTGAACTAGATCTGTACCCAGTAACCGAGCCTCCCCCGGCTCAAACCATCCAACCGGAGATCGACGTCTCCTACCATACAAAGCCTCATAAGGAGCCATCTGAATACTCAACTAGTAGCTGTTGTAGTAGGCAAACTCTACTAAAGGCAAGAACTGGTCCTACGAACCTCCAAAGTCAATGACACAAGCTCGGAGCATATCCTCCAATATCTGAATAGCCCGCTCGGATTGCCCGTCCGTCTGAGGATGAAATGCTGTACTCAACTCAACCTGGGTGCCTAACTCTCGCTGGACTGCTTTCCAGAAATGCGAGGTAAATTGCGTACCTCGGTCCGAGATGATAGATATCGGCACACCATGAAGGCGAACAATCTCCCCGATATAGATCTCAGCTAACCTCTCGGATGAATAGGAGACTACCACAGGAACGAAATGCGCTGACTTGGTCAGCCTATCAACAATGACCCAAACTGCGTCAAACTTCTTCCGAGTCATCGGAAGTCCAGTAACGAAATCCATGGTAATCCTCTCCCACTTCCACTCGGGAAGCTCAATCCACTGAAATAAACCACTGGGCCTCTGGTGCTCATACTTAACCTACTGACAGTTCAAACATCGAGCCACATATGCAACTATATACTTCTTCATCCTACGCCACCAATAGTGCTGCCTCAGATCCTGATACATCTTCGCGGTGCCCCGATAAATAGAATACCGGGAACTATGGGCCTCCGCTAAGATCAACTCTCAAATCCCATCAACATTGGGCACACAAACTTGCCCCTGTAATCTCAAAACACCATCATCATCTAAGGTAACCTGCTTGGCACCTCCACGATGTACCGTGTCTCTAAGGACACACAAATGGGGATCATCAAACTGCCGATCATGGATACGCTCCAATAATGAAGAACGAGCGACTGTGCAAGCTAACACTCGGCTAGGCTCAGAAATATCCAACCTCACAAATCGATTGGCCAAGGCCTGAACATCCAAAGCAAGCGGTCTATGGCTAACCGGAATATAAGCACGACTGCCCATGTGGATGACTTCCTACTCAACGCATCGACCACCACGTTGGCCTTTCCAAGGTGATATAGGATAGTGATGTCATAATCTTTCAACAACTCCAACCACCTCCTCTACCTCAAATTCAACTCCTTTTGCTTGAACAAATACTGAAGACTTTTATGATCTGTGAACACCTCATACGCCACGCCATACAGATAATGCCTCCAAATTTTCAATGCATGAATAAAGGCTGCCAACTCTAGATCATGAATCGGATAATTCTTTTCATGAATCTTCAACTACCTCGAAGCATAAGCAATGACCTTGCCGTCCTGCATCAACATTGCACCAAGTCTAATACGAGATGCATCACAATAGACTGTATAAGGCCCTGAACCTGTGGGCAAAACCAATACCGGTGCCGCAGTCAGAGCTGTCTTGAGCTTTTGAAAGCTCGCCTCACACTCGTCCGACCATCTGAACTAGGCACCCTTCTGGGTCAACCTGGTCATCGGGGCTGCAATAGATGAGAACCCCTCCACGAACCGATGATAGTAGCTTGCCAATCCCAAGAAACTCTGAATCTCTGTGGCTGATGCTGGTCTAGGCCAGTTCTTGACTGCCTCAATCTTCTTTGGATCAACTTGAATACCCTCTGCTGATACAACATGACCCAGACATGCAACTGAGCTCAGCCAGAACTCGCACTTCGAGAACTTAGCATATAACTGACTATCCATCAAGGTCTGAAAAACCACTCTAAATGCTGCTCATGCTCCTCCCGGCTGCGGGAATATATCCAAAATTATCATCAATGAAGACTATCATGAACGAATCCAAATAAAGTCTGAACACTCGGTTCATCAACTCCATAAACGCTGCTGGGCCAATGGTCAACCCAAATGACAAGACCAAAAACCCATAATGCACATACCGGGTGCGAAATGCTGTCTTAGGGACATTAGATGCTCTAATCCTCAACTGATGGTAGCCAGACCTCAAGTCAATCTTTTAAAATACCTTGGCACCCTGAAGCTGATTGAACAAATCATCAATCCTCGGCAGTGGATACTTATTCTTAATTTTCACCTTGTTCAATTGCCGGTAATCAATGCACATTCTCATCGTACCATCCTTCTTCTTTACAAACAACACCGGCGGGGCCATGCGATATAGCGGAATAGAAATGGGCTGAGTGCCCGGAGCCAAATCGATGTAAAAATAAATATATCTATCGGGTGGCATCCCTGGCAAGTCTGATGGAAAAACCTCAGGAAACTCACGAACCACGGGCATAGAATCAATAGAGGGAATCGCAGCACTGGAATCACGAACATAAGCCAAGTAGGCCAAACACCCCTTCTCAACCATGCGCCGAGCCTTCACATAAGAGATAATACTACGGGTAGTATGACCAGGAGTTCCTCTCCACTCTAAACGAGGCAAATCCGGTAAGGCTAAAGTCATAGTCTTGGCATGACGATCCAAGATCGCATGATACGGGGACAACCAATCCATCCCTAATATAACGTCGAAATCCACCTTATCTAAGAGCAACAAATCAACACGGGTCTCAAGACCCCTAAACACCACAACACAGGAATGATGAACCCAATCACCCACTGTAAAATCACCCACTAGTGTAGATACATACACGGGAATACTCAAGGCCTCACTAGCATAACCAAGTAGGGTTCAAAATAGGATGACACATATGAATACGTAGACCCAGGGTCAAATAACACTAAAGCATCTCTATCATAAATCAGAATAGTACCTGTAACGACTGCATTTGTAGACTCAGCCTTTGGCCTGACTGGGAGAGCATGACATCGGGGTTGAGCCCCACCACCCTGAACTGCCCCTCTGGGACGACCTGCTGCATGCTGGCCTCCACCCCTGGCGGCCTAAGCTCCACCTCTATGATATCTACCTCCACCTCTAACACCCTTGCCACTACCTTTAGCTGGCTGGGTAGGCTGTGGAACCTCTGGTGCCTGAATCCTAGTACGAGAACTCTGATGCTGAGAGCTGCTTGAAGCTCGAGGGAAAAATCTGACAATGTGCCTCGGGTCACCACAAACGTGGCAAGACCTTGACGGCTGCGGCTAAGCACCCCTCAACCTCGGACATGCCCTCCTGAGATGACCATACTCACCACACTTATAACATCCACACGATTGCTATAACTGCAGAATTTGAGGCTGACCTTGTCGACCTGAATGACCACCTGAAGTACCATGAGTGACCTGGAGAGCTGACTGAAAGGGCCTAGGAGGATGGACTCTACCATAAGAATCTCTACCTCCAGACGAGGTACCACTGAATCTGCCTGAATGACGGGGCCGCATTGGCCGGTTCCTAAAAAGTGACCTCATTCCTGGCCTGAGCCACTATACCTGGCTGTCTTGCCACAGCTGGCCAAACCACTGGAACTTGAACCTTGGGAGCTACCTGCCCCAGAGTAAGTGTAGTAGGAGTCTGAACCCCTCCTCCAGCCTGAGAAGTGGCTGGTGCTACTGGAAGCAAACCCACTCGAGTGACGCTCTCCCTGAGGCCTACCAATCTGACCAAAGCGTCCTGAAGAACTGGAGTGGCTATGAAACCCTCTAGGATGTGAGCTGGGCCCACCGGAGCCACTGGAGCTGGAACCTCCTCATTATAATAAACATGAGGCTCCACCTCTGGAACTGCTGCTCGGGGCTGAGCTCTGCCCCTGCCTCGGCCTCTAGCATGACCTCGTCCTCGCCCTCTGCCCCTAATAGGAGCTGCTGCTGGGGGCTCGGGCTGTTGAGTGGTAGATGAGGAAGCGCATGATCTTGCCATCTGCGAAAGAACAGAGTCGAAATTCAATCAGTATTGGGAAAACAGAACCGCATGACAAGAAAGAACAAATGTGAAGTTTTCCTAACTCAGTAGCCTCTGCGGGATAAATACAGGCATCTCATACCGATCCCTCAGATTCTACTAAGCTTGTCCATGAGTTGTGAGACCTATGTAACCTAGAGCTCTGATACCAACTTGTCACGACCCGGATTTCTCACCCTCGGGGGTCGTGATGGCGCCAACTAATAGGAGCTAGGAAAGCCAATTAATTTGATACTTCTCTTAACAACATCAACAATATAAATAAAGATGAGACAATTAATACAAAGCGGAAGACTCAAAACATAAATAACTGCAACCAAGTGCGGAAGATCAAATACACCTCTACTCGGACCCAATGTCACTAACTCACGAACTTCTACAGAATGATAAATACAAAGTCTGAATAAAATATAGTACTGTATGATCTGATACAAAGGAAATCAAACGAAAAACAAAGATAAGAGAGACTCCGGGCCATGCGGACGTCAGCAAGGCTACCTCGGAAATCTCTGGACTGAAGTCAACTTCCAATGCTCCTACTGTTGTCCAAATGTTCTTGCTCTGGTATGGTGATCTATGCAAAAAGATGCACAGAGTGTAGCATCAGCACAACCGACCCCATCTGCTGGTAAGTGTCTGGCCTAACCCCGGCGAGGTAGTGATGAGGCTAGGACCAGACTCCAGATAAACCTGTGCAGTTACATAATATACAGAAAAGAAATAGCAGGTAATAACAAGTAAACTGAGGAGGGGAAAACATGCTCTAGGGATAGCAAATAAAAATAAAATATCAGAGATAAAAGAGTAAACATCTACAATCTAGCTTCTAACACAGAATAAAGGAAATAAGACAACTTGCATGTTCAACTCATCTTGTTGCAGGCGTGCAACCCGCTCCCATTTCAATATTATTTGTGGTAGGCGTACCACTCGCTCCCATTTCAATATAATTTGTGGTAGGAGTACCACTCGCTCCCATTTCAATATTATTTGTGGTAGGCGTACCACTCGCTCCCATTTCAATATCATTTGTGGTAGGCGTACCACTCGCTCCCATTTCAATATCATTTGTGGTAAGCGTACCACTCACTCCCATTTCTTTCAACACATAATACAATATAATCTCGGCAAGGGAAAAAGAATATTAAATCAACTATCCCGGCAAGGGAGATCCAGCTATAACCAATCCTATTTTCAATTTCTACTTAGCACAATTAAAACCAATACTCAGTATCAAGGATTATCAAACAAGTTTTTTATAAAATCAATTAAGAATACTCAATTATCAATTTAAGACCCACGGTCATGCTCGACACCAACATATTGATACTCGTTACCATGCCCATACGTCGTACTCAACACATAACAAGTAGCAATTATGACTCAACTCCTAATCCTTCAAGCTAGAGTTAGACCGAACACTTACCTCAATTTTCACGGCTAAATCAATCCACAGCAACCGCTTTCCCTCTCGAATTCGGCTCCAATTCGATCAAATCTATGAAATAACGACCTTATAGTATCAATATAAGCAAAACAAATCAAACCCAATGCCTAATTATAGATTTCTAAGCTTTCTTCCCAAAATTCCCAAAATCGATTCCGGGCCCACTTGGTCAAAACACGAGGTTCGAACCAAATTCATACAAGCCATTCCCCCCACGAGCCCGAATATACAATTTGTTTTCAAGTTCGACCCCAAAACAAGGTCTAAATCAAAGAAAATCGAAAAGCCCTAACTCTACACTTTTTCCTCAATGAAGAAAACGAGTTGAAATTTACTAACCCAAGAAGTATTGGTGAAAGAGAGCTTCAGTGGACGCCTAAGGACCTTGGAGAAGAAAGAGTTCGTGTGTTTTTATGAAAATCCCGCAACTACACTGTTCTGGAATTAAAAATATAACTGGTCAAATTTGCTCTATGCGATCGCGGATGAGGGAATGCGATCGCATAGGGTAAGGTGAAGTTGGTCATTGCGATCGCGGACAGGGTATTGCGAACGCATAGAAGAAACGAGCTCCATTTCCAGGTTTGGATTTTATGCATTGCGATCGCATAAGAAGAATGCGATCGCATAGAACAAAAATAGGGCACCTGGAAACTTACATTATGTGATCGCGAGATTGCCTATGCGATCGCATAGCACTAGATATCAGAACACCAGAACTGCTATTTCTGCAACTTTTTGTTAAGTCTAAACCATCCCGAAACACATCCGAATCACACCCGAGCCCCCGGGGTTCCTAACCAAACACATTTACTAACTCAACAACCTCATATGAACTTAACCATGCGATTAAATCACCAAAACAACATCATAAACGAGGAATCAAATCTCAAAATCATCACTTTTTCATCAAACTTCATAAACTTTCAAACTTGGAGTTTTAGTTCCGAAACACGTCAAATGACGTCCGATTTCAACCAAATTTAACAGAAAGCACTTAAACTACATATAAGACCTGTAACAGGCGCCGGAACCAAAATATCGGCCCGATACCAATGCTTTCTAATTCATTTTCATTTCAAATTTCCAAATAAATTTCAGAAAAATAATTTCTTTTAAAAATTCATTTCTCGGGCTCAGGACCTCAAATTTTGATTCTGGGCATACGCCCGAGTCCCATATTTTTCTACGGACCCTCAGGGACCGTGAAATTGCGGGTTCGAATCCGTTTACCCAAAATGTTGACCGAAGTTAAATTTATTCATTTTAAAACCAAAATTTAGCATTTTTCACAGAATTTCACATTTAATCTTTCCGGCTACGCGCCTGGACTACGCACACAAATCAAGGTGACTAAAAATGAGGTTTTCAAGTCCTCGAAAGCACTGAATGAGAAAGAAAATAGGTGATGACCCTTTGGGTCGTCACACTTTGAGAGGCCGCAGAACCTTTAGGAAATTCCACATTCTTGAATTCTTATCGTGCGACATTGATTCAGCTTAAAGCATAACTCTTTGGATTCCTTCCACGCATTCGTGTGCCCACATGAGTGCTCGGTATCCGCTGTGCATCGACGGCTTGTGAGTTCCATGGTTGAGGTGCGAGATATGATTTTAGCTTGTTGATGATGGGCCGATATTGAGGACTTGAGGCTGGGTTTTAACTGTAGCTCGAGCACTGATGTGTCAATTCTGTGAGCACATGCTTTTGGATTTATATGTTCGGTAGTGTCCCTATTAGTGTAAATGATGGATGGATGGCTACATGATGAGCATGATGTGACTACGAGATGTGTTCATGTGATTTGAATGTGACGAGAAGGGTCTGATTGAGGTGTAGCAGGAACTATTTGTGCTAGATTTCCATCTTGATTTGATGTATGGTCTTGAGCTATGGGTGTGTTGAAGGACCTCTCGTGTAGTTTAGTTTTAGAGTAGAGTAGATCTTCACATTGTGTTATGAGTTCAGACTCAGGGGGATTAAGTTATTGCATAATAGTTATGATTATGGAAAAATATATAGAGATATCAGTTTAAGTCTAAGCATGTGGGTTATCTCCTGCGGGGTGTTCTGAGGTTTTTGTTATCCCTATGTTGGTTGTTGGAGTCCTCTTTTACCAGTGAATCATATATAGTGCAATTTGAGTTTGGATCACTTATGAGAATGGGCTTGTCTCTTATGAGGGTGAACGCGAGATTTGCAAATGATTTAAAATACTAGGTGGTTTGTGTTGCATGAGCTTACTAAAGGATCTAGTTGAATCTTACTATGGTATTATGGCAGTAATAGAGTATGGGCATTGTGAGTTGTTGTGTGTTTTGATCTATGGCTTTGAGCCAAGTGGAGGAGTCTGCTATTGATAAGTTGAATGCATGGCAAAGTGTCGTATTAGTTTCAATTTGAGGTACACCGGTGAATCAGTTATGACTTGCAAAGGTTGAGATCAAGGATGACTTGAGTAGAGGGGATTTCTGGATAAGTGTTGTATTGGGATTTATGATTATATGGGAATCATGGAATGATTTGCGTTGTTATTGGTGAAAGATGTAATGTGTGTGGAGCAGAAATTTATCTGGGGGCATTAAGGTCGGGTTATTTCCTTAGGTGTTGCTGTACTAATAGGACGTAGGTCGTTCGGTTCATTTGATCAGTTGATTGAGACCTGAGTAGAGTGGATGACTCTCGAGAATGGTTCTAATGGATTCAAGACTTATATGTAACAAGCGGGGATCTTTAGGATGTGTAATTGGCTAGAAACTGAGGTTTATATTGGAGGGTGTCAAGACTTGTGGCATTTCTATGTCATTATGGATTCTACATATCAGTATTAGGAAGGTGAAGGTAATGGCTTTAGATTCGCAGGAAGTCTCTTCAGGGTAAGTATTTTGAATGTGGTACTTTTGAGGATGTTTAAGAGAGTATTCAATGGATTATGAGCCTTAGGGTAGTGTAGTTTTATGCTTGAGTCTCATGTGGTGATTTAGGGTTAAGGATTGTGGTATTATGGCAAGGAGAACTATCAATTTGAAGGTAATTCAGAAGGAACTCAGATAAATAAGACAACATGGTAGTAGGTTGGATCGGCATGGTAAGGGACATGATTAGCTCTTTGGGTGATTATGAGGTAATGAGTTTGTACAGGTGTTTCATGTCAATGCTCTTGGGTTTTTGGAGACTTGCGTAGTTTTGTTGAGTTAGAAGGATTCAGTCCTGACGGTTTGGTTTTGTGCAAATGGGATTCAGAGAGTTCTTGATGATTTATGCCATGGTTAGAGATGTATATTTCCTACTGGCATGAGGAACATGAGATTTAAAGTCATTTTCTCTTGGATGGGATCAAATAGGAAGTTCTCAGCTAATTAAGTATGCAGTTACTTGTGACTCGGAGTGGATTATGAAGTTCTCGAATTTTTTGTATGATGGCATGGTATATGCGATGTGTTGTGTAGGGTTAAAATTTGCATGTGTAAGGTCACAATTTAGTTTTTAAGGAAGGGTCATGAGTCCTTAAGCAGCATGGACAGTTTCAGATGACTAGGTTAATGATATCACTATCTGGTATGGCTTGATGAGAGTATACATTTCAGAATGGACGATGTGTTTTGATTTATGGATACTTCATTGGTATTGCGGTGCTCTCCTAGTTGATCGACTGCTGATATTTAAATTTTGCTTTGTGGCACAGAAATTTTTAGAAGTATTTCTCATGGGGTGGCTGTGTAATTGGATGAGTGTGGACATTCATGCGATGGAGTTGAGATTAGAGATGGTGATTCGTATATTCTATGGATTTGGAGGCTCGAAGTTCTCGTGAGTAAATTGTTACATGGTTTTGGACTGTGAAGATGTGGGCAAGCTAGTCGGATGATAGTATGTGCTATGGTTCAATCATTGTGAACTTTCAGAGAGTTATTCATCTATTATGGGTGACCAGAGTTGATTTGGGGTTCATTGGTAGGCCCAATATGGATGTGTGTTCTGCATCAAGTCGGATATGTTGACTCTTAACTGCTATTGTTGAGAGAGGTGCCATTTAGTTGTTGTTAAGCTTATTCGTGTTCCAAGATTTATTTGTGAGTTACTCTTTTATGCTACAAGGAGATATGATTCGTTGGTTATATGAACACATGGTCCGATTCTATTTGGGCCTATAGCGGGAACTTGAGCAAGATGAGTATTCAGGTAGTTCATGATTGATTGCGCATTAGCTATGTTCTTTCAGATGGTGGAATTATGTTATTTGCTCTCTGTGGTTGTGTTAATACACTTTGGGTTCTTGATGTCAAATTTCGAATGGGTATGTATTTTTAGCAGGGTGGCTCGAGGTATATATGTAGACTAGTGTTTGGATGGGGTCGCACATTACAGCGAAGTTGTGTTGGGATATGATCCTTCAGGTTAGATTCGTGTGTTCTAGTTCTAGGGTGCATGATGGGTTCTTAGCATCGTGTTGAGGTGGTAATGGTGAGTCTGCGGTACAACTCTCTCATTTGAGTCATTTTTCATGATTTGAGTACATTTGGATTGTTGCTTATTGGTGCGCGGATTGCATGGGTTGTGGCTTTAGATGGTATTGACGTGTCATCTCACTAGAGTAATCATATTGGATGAGATTGTTATACCCCATGTTTTCGTACGTGGAAGTATGCCAGAAATAAATTGACGAAATCTCGGAAATGAGATGTTACATCCTGCATTTTCGAACGTTAAAGTTTCGTCGTAAGTTTATCGACGCAAGCCCATGAATGAGATTATTTTGAGGTTACAAATATTATGCTATTTCAAACAAGTAATGAGTAAATTCGTGAAGGTGAGAGGGTAAGCAAATAAAAAAAATGAATTTCGTCGAAATTTGATATTTTGGGATAAAATACGGCCCGAGCTAAAATACTCGGTATTTATGGACTAATACCATACAAGGTACCATATGACTATGATAATAAGATGTATAAAGTGTATTAAAAGTGAGTAGTATTTTATGTAATTTGAGATAATTCTTAACTATGTGGGTAATTAGTTAATTATTGGACTAGTGGGGGAATTAATGAATTTATTAAAAAAAGGAATAGATAATTGGATAAGTGAGGGGGCATTCACGTGGAAGCACCCCTTAAATCCCATGAATGACTCTTTAAGTCATTACATTTTGTGGCAAAAGTAGAAATGTGGGAGATGACATATATGCAATTGGCAAAGCTACAAAGGGAGATGAAACATTAAGAAAGCTTGAGCAGTTACCTACTAGACGTGAATGGATCTTTGTAATTCCAAACATAATGCATCAATTAAATCAACATATTATTATGATCAAATTCAAAGGAAAGCGTCATCAGCTCATTCAAAAAAAAAGTGATTTTGCCACAAAAATCATACAAGACTACGTAATGTTATAGCAACAGGATTTTACGAATTCTAAGGGAGTACGGTACAATCTTTCTCAAGAATATCATACGGATTTCCTACTTGGATCCGCCGTTACATGTTTCGTCGTAATTAATGTGTGTTAGAGGGATTTTCAATTGAATCATCTTAGGTATGTTAAGGTTAAGCCCTTTCTTCATTTTTACATGATCCCGTAATTATATTAGTTTGATAACGAGACATAAAGAGAAATTCATATTCCAGAAATTACATATATTCTCCTAGTCTCGTAAGTTACAGTATTCTCCTTATCGGGATTTCATATTCAATTGAGTATTTCCTTCTTCCAGTCGAGAGAGCAAAGAATGTATCTATACAGTATTATAGTATTTTCATTACCATCGAGCTATAATCGATGGGAGGCCCCTATTGGGCAACTTCTGATCAGATGGTATGTTATATAGCGAGCCTACTATGGTCGAGCACCTATGAGAGAGCCTAGTTGGCCAAGATACAGAACCTAGTATGGCCGAGCGCCTATGAGCGAGCCTACAAAATACTACTATCTACTGCTTGAACAGAATAAATAGTACATAACAACAGCAAAAGAAGAGAACTCCGATATGCTGTTGAACGCCTAAGGAGGGGCAGCTCACCGTGAGATCTCGATCAGGAATCAGGAACGCGCACCAGAGGTCTAACTAGATGCACTTGCCTCAGATCCTGTACAGTTAAGTACAGAAGCATAGTATGAGTACATATACAATATGTACCCAGTAAGTATCTAGTCTAACCTCAAAAAAAGTAGTGATAGGGGATCGACTTGATACTTACTAAGGTCAATATCAATAATATATAAGGCTTACACTAAGCATGGTTAGCATGAATATAATAATAATCTCAAAATCAAGGAAAAAGCGATATATCATTTTTAGTCATATCATATAATAATTTGCACTTCAAATCATTTAAACAGAATAAATCATGGGCAAATTCCACATAAATAACATGCGCACATTATGCCGAGGTCGTACGGCCCGGTCCAACATAAAAGTAATTGTACACTACCATAGGGTCGAATGGAGCGAACCATAAATGCATCTATTTCTACCGATGCGATCGGCCCGATCCACAAATAGCAATTGTTATCAAGAAGGCACATAAAGGCGAATTTATAGTCAAGTAAATTCATACAAGTTCTCAAGTAAGTGCGTACATTCGTTTATATTTATTTTCTATCCCTAACATGTCCTAAGTGATCTCATTAACAAGCAAGAATACAAGCATTCACAAGTATGGCATGATACGGGTCCTAAACTACCCGGACAATTAGCATGATAGTATCTACGCACAGACTCTCATCACCACGTACGTACGTAGCCCCCACAGACAATCACATACATTTATTTAATTCACCTAGGGGTTTATTTCCCTCTTATGAGGTTAGAAAAGAGACTCACCTTGCTCCAAAGCTAACTTCCAATATCAAGAACGCGCTCAAAACCTCAATTCGGAGCCGAACAATCCAAAACTAATTAAACGGGGTAAGAACTAACCAATACAAGATCAAAAGTTCATATTTTAACTATTAAAGTAATTTCCCAACCCTAGATACAAGTTTTCTAAAATCCGGATTCCGGAAATTCTCGAGGGAAGTTGTTGCCCATAACCTAAGGATCAAGAATTTATGATTTTTACTTCATTCCATAACAAATTTCGTGGTAAAATTTTGTTTTTATCAAAACCCGAGGTTTTACTCTAAACCGACAATTTTCACTAATTTACAGGTTATAATCTACCCCTAAACTATGCAAAACTCACATTATGTAGAAATAATTTACCTCACAATGCTAGGCCGAAATCCCCTCTCTGGAAGCTCCCAAATAGCCCAACAATTGAATGAAATGTGTCAAACACATTTCCTGTATTATATGAAGGCACCGCCTTCTGCGATTTCCGCATCTGCGGTCTCACTTCTGCGAGGAAGTGTCCGCATCTGCAGATTTGCTTGGGCTGGATGGGGGCCGCATCTGCGGTCTAGGGATGCTTTTTCTATTCCGCTTCTGCAGAAAAGGATCCGCATCTGCAGATCCTGGGCTCCTCCCTTGGGGCTGCACCTGCGAAGGTTTGACCGCTCCTGCAGTCTCGCACCTGCGGCTGGCCGACCGCAGGTGCGGTTATGACAGTAACCTGTAGCTTCAGCTCTTTCCAAAATTTTCTAGCTCAACTCGGGCCTTTCCCGATTGACACTCAAGGCCTGCGGCTGGCCGACCACAGGTGCGGTTATGACAGTAACCTGTAGCTTCAGCTCTTTCCAAAATTTTCTAACTCAACTCAGGCCTTGCCTGATTGATGCCCAAGGCCCCCGGGGCCCCGTCCGAATATACTGACAAGTTTGAAATCATAAAACGAACTCGCTCGAACCCTTGGAATGCCCAAAGCAACGCTAAATCTTAGAATCACACGCTAAAACCAATTGAATCAAACTCATGAACTTCAAGTTCTTCAATTCATATCTAATGCGACGAAACACACTTATACTACTCGGATTGACACCAAGTTTTGCGTGCAAGTCTTAAATGACAATACAGAACTATTCTCGTTCTTGAAATACCGTTTGGACATTAATAACACAAAAAACCGCTCCAAACAAGAACTTCAAAATCCTTAAGGAATCAACTTTCACTATTAATCGTCAAAACTCTCCTGGGTAATCCAAAACCCGATTTGGAGATACACCCAAGTACGAAATCATCATACAAACATGTTGGAACCTTCAAATATGGATTCCGAGGTCATTTACTCAAAATGTTGACCGAAGTCAAACTTGGCCTTTTAAGCCAACCTTAAGGAACCAAGTGTTCTGATTTCTACCCAAACTCTTCCAAATCCCAAACCAACCATCCCCGCAAGTTATAAATCAGTAAAATCAAGTACGGGAAGTCTTATTTAGGGGAACTGGGTTCTATAAAGTGAAATGACCAGTCGGGTCGTTACATTCTCCACCTCTTAAACAAACATTCATTCTCAAACATGTTTAGATTCATACCTGAAGTGCTGAATAAGTGCGGATGTCAGCTCTGCATGTCCTCCTCGGACTCCCAGGTTGCCTCCTCGATTGGTTGGCCCCTTCACTAGACCTTTACCACAGAAATCCTCTTGGATCTCAACTGGCGCTCCTGTCTATCAATAATGGCCACTGGCTCCTCCTCGTACCCCAAGATCTCATCTAGCTAAATAGTACTGAAGTATAATATATAAGAAAAGTCAGTGTGATACCTCCGAAGCGTAGATACGTGAAAAACTAGATGGACCCCTGATAGGCTGGGAGGTAAAGAAAACTCATAAGCAACCTCCCCAACTCGCCTCAACACTTCGAATGGGCCTATAAACCTTGGGCTCAACTTGCCCTTCTTCCCGAATCTCATAATACCCTTCATCGGTAAGACTTTCAAGAGAACCTTCTCACTGACCATGAATGATACATCATGCACCTTATGATCCACATAAATCTTCTGTCTGCATTGTGCTGTGCGAAGTCTTTCTTGATTTAAATTCACCTTTTCCAAGGCATCACTCACCAATTCTGTACCATACAACTTAAACTCACCAGGCTCAAACTACTCGATAGGAGAATGACATCGCCGACCATATAAAGCCTCAAATAGAGCCATCTCGATGGTGGACTAATAGTTGTTCTTTTAAGCAAACTCATCCAAAGGCAAGAAATGATCCCACTGTCCTCCAAAGTCAATCACACATACTCTAAGCATGTCCTCCAAAATTTGAACTGTCCACTCCGACTGTCCGTCGGTCTTAGGATGTAATGCTAGGCTGAGCTCCACACGGCCCGCAACTCACTCTGAATAGCTCTCTAGAAATGTGAAGTGAACTGAGGGCCTCTGTTTGATATGATGGAAATAGGTACACCGTGCAACCGAACTATCTCCCAAATGTAGATCTGAGCCAACCTCTCTGAAGTATAAGTAGTCACCACTGGAATGAAGTGTACCGACATGGTCAACCTGTCAAAAATGACCCAAACTGCATCAAACTTCCGCAATGTCCATTGTAAACCCAACTACGAAGTCCATAGTAATGCGCTCCCATTTCTACTCAGGTATGAGCATCTGCTGAAGTAGGCCACCTGGACTCTAGTGCTCATACTTAACCTGATGGTAATTCAATCATCTAGCCACGTACTCAACTATGTCTTTCTTCATTCGCCACCACCAATAATGCTGCCTTAGGTCATGATACATCTTTGTAGCATTTAGAAGAATAAAATACCATAAACTGTGTATCTCCTCCTGAATCCTCTCCCTTAAGACATCGACATTAGGAACACATAGGTGGCCCTGGAGCCACAGAACACCATCCTCACCAATAGAAACCTCCTTGTCGCTACCTTGTAGCACCGTCTCTCTAAGAACTGCCAAATGCAGATCATAGAACTATCAAGCCTTGATCTACCCCAAAAGTGAAGACTAAGCAACAACACACGCGAGGACTCGGCTGGGCTTTGAGATGTCCAACCTCACAAGTATGTTAGCCAAGGACTGAATGTCCAAAGCTAGTGGCCTCTCCTCCGCTGAAATGAACGCCAAGCTACCCATACTCTCTGCTTTCCTACTCAAGGCATCCACGACCACATTTGCCTTGCCCGGATGATAAAGAATGGTGATATCATAATCCTTTTGTAACTCCGGCCATCTACGTTACCTCAAATTGAGATCCCTCTATTTGAACAAATGCTGCAAGCTATGATGATCAGTATAAACCTCACATGACACCCCATACAGATAATGCCTCCATATCTTAAGAGCATGAACAATCGCTGCTAACTCCAGGTCATGCACATGGTAATTCTTCTCATGAATCTTCAGCTGATGTAAAGCATATGCTATAACTTGCCCATCCTGTATCAACACACATCCCAAGATGACATGTGAAGAATTACAATATACCGTATACATCCTCAAACCGGAAGGCAACACAAGAACCGGTGGTGTAGTCAAAGCTGTCTTGAGCTTCTAAAAGCTCATCTCACAATCATCAGATCAGTGCAAAGGAGCATCCTTCTAGGGTCAATCTAGGCAGAGGTGATGCAATGGATGAAAAACCCTACACAAATCGGCTGTAATATCCTGCTAATCCCAAAAAACTCCTGATCTCGGTCACTGAAGTAGGACGTGGCCAACTCTGAACTGCCTCAATCTTCTTGGGATCCACCTTAATACCCTCTCCTGACACAATATGCCTCAAGAATGCCACTTACTCTAGCCAAAACTCACACTTAGAGAACTTACCATATAGTTTTTGTTCTCGCAAGGTCTGAAGCACTACTCTCAAATGCTGCTCGTGCTCCCCCAGGCTATGCGAGTATATTAAGATGTCGTCAATGAATACGATAAAAAATGAATCAATATAAGGCCTGAACACCCTATTCATCAAGTCCACTCATAATGGCCATATCTAGTATACAAAGAAATCTTCAAAACATCTGAGTCTCGAATCTTCAACTGATGATACCCTGATCTCAAGTCGATCTTAGAGAATACCCTAGCACCATGAAATTGGTCGAACAAATCATCAATACACATCAACGGGTACTTGTTCTTGATGGTAGCCTTGTTCAACTGGCGGTAATCAATACACATCTATATGGTCCCATCTTTCTTCTTCACAAACACTGGTGCACTCCAAGGTGACACACTTAGTATTTTGCTAACAACTTCTCAAGCTTCTCCTTCAACTCCTTCAACTTTTTCAGAGCCATATAGTACAGTGGAATAGATATAGGCTGGGTACCTGGAGCCAAATCAATGCGGAAATCAATATCACGATCTGGTGGCATGCCAGGAAGGTCAGAAGAAAACACATTGGCAAACTCCTAAACTATTGGAACTGAATCAATCATTAGAGACTCTGCAGTGGTGTCCCAAACATAGGCTAGATAAGCCAAACAACCCTTTTCGACCATATTTCGAGCCTTCAGAAAAGAGATCACCCGACTAGATGTACTAACTGAGGAAGCCTTCCACTCCAACCTTGGCAACTCTAGTATCGCTAAAGTAACAGTCTTGGCATGGAAATCTAGGATGGCATGGTATGTGGATAACTAATCCATGCCCAGAATGGCCTCAAAGTCGGTCATATCAAGCAACAAGAGGTATGCTCTAGTCTCAAAACCATAGAATATGACCACACAAGACCCGTAGATCCGACCCACAACCACAGAATCACGCACGTGAATGGACACATGAATATGAGTACCCAAGGACTCACGAGGAATATCCAGAAAATGAGCAAACAGAGATGACATGTATGAATAGGTAGACCCTAGATCAAATAACACTAAAGCATCCTTACCGCAGACGGAAATAATACATGTGATAATGGCATCAGAGGCCAATGCATCTGGTATGGCCGGAAAATCATAGAATATGGCTGGAGCACCGGCCTCCACCTGACTGAGCAGTAGCTAGCTGGCCTCTCCTTCTTTGGCCTCCACCTCTAGGATGGCCCCTACCAGTCTGTCTTCCTCTTCTGGGCGGCTGGGCAACTGGTACTATACTTATGGGCTGGTGGCCCTGCTGTACTGCCTTTCCTTGAAGCCTGGGGAAGTATATCCTCATATGACCAAGATCTCCGCATTCAAAACAACCCCGCGGTGCGGTGACCTGCTGCCCTGATGTCTGACCCTGATGGCCTGTAGACCCACTGGAAAAAGCCGTAATAACTAGTGGATGGTATGAACTCTCAGCTATAGCACTGAAATAGGATCCAGAAGAACCCTAGGGACCTGAATACCCACTGGAAGAACCCTGAATAACTGGCAGGCGGTAAGAACTCTCTGGTATGATGCTGAAATAAGGGCGCGCTAGAGAACCTCGAGGAGGTGGTAGTGATGAATATGGGAGCCTGCTAGGCTGACCCTTCCCAAACTAACATTTTCCCCTAGACAGGGCACCTCAGAACTCTCTAGAGAATCGAGCCCTCTTGTCCTTCTGGATCTGCTCTCTACCTCTCAGACTATAGCCCTCAATCCTTCGAGCAATCTCTACTACCAGCTGATAAGGAGTCCCCATCTCCACCTCTCGGGCCATGTTGGCCCTAATACCAGAATGCAACCCTGCAACGAACTTCCACACCCTCTCTACATCAGTAGGAAGTATCATCAGTGCATGGTGGGATAACTCAAAAAACCGCGCCTCCTAGTCGGTCACTGACATCTGACCCTACTCAAGCTGCTCAAACTAATACCGCAGCTCTTCCCTCTCAGAGGGTAGAGTATACCTGTCCAAGAATAACTGTGTGAACTGACCCCAAGTAATGGGAGGAGAACATACTGTCCTGCCAAGAACATAAGACTGCCACCATCTACGGGCCCTACCCTCCATTTGGAAAGTAGTGAAATCAACCCTATGAGACCCAAATATCCTTATGTTGTGCAGTTTGTCCCTACACCTATCAATGAAATCTTGGGCATCCTCATGAAGCCCACCCCTGAAGATAGGAGGGTGTTGCCTAGTCCATCTATTTAATAACTTCTGCAGATCGCCATCTGCAGCTGGTCTAGGCTCGGGTACTACTGTGGAAACTGGCTGAGCCCCATCCGTGGGTAGTGCACCTGAAGTTTGATACACTGCAGCTACATAACTAGGAGCCTGAGAAGTAGGAGTTAGTGCTCCCTCTCCCATCTGAGATATAGCTGGGTTCGCTGGAAATAAACCAGCGTGAGTCATGGTATCCGTGAATCGCAACATACGGCCCATAACCTCCTGGAAACTCGGTGCCATCATAAAGTCTTCCGGGGTAGGCTCAGCTGCGGGCACCTCACCATGCTCCTCAATGATAGGATTCCATGTAGGATCCACCGGTGGTGCAACTGGAGCAGCCCTAAGATGCCCTCACCCCCTACCTTGGGCCAGTGCCCTCCCCCAGCCTCTACCTCAGCCTTTAGAAATGGGGGGAGAAGCTCCTCCGGGGTCTAGAACGTTTGTTGTGCACATCCTCACCATCTGTGAGAGAATAGAAGAACAAATTTAGTATACCATCAACTAAATGATAGAAGATGAATAAAGAGTAGTTTCCTAGCACCCTATAGCCACCCGAAGATAAGTATAGACGTCTCTGTACCAATCCGCAAAACTCTATTAGGTTTGCCCATGACTTGTGTGACCTACGTGAACCTAGTTCTCTGAAACCATGTTGTCATGACCTAAATTCCATTTCAGGTCGTGATGGCGCCCAACACCGTGGTTAGGAAAGCCAACCCTAACAGTTAGTGAGTTCTCAATTATTTTATCTAAATATTTCCAACATTCACTTAACTTATATTTAAACCAATCGATAATCAACAATTTCATAACAATAGAAATGCAACCCCAAAATGATAGTCTATAGTGTATGCTTGGAACTAGTGTCACAAGTACTAGGGCAACTAGTAGAACATACAAAATACCACTATCCTATTGCCTGAAATAGAATAAACAATACATAAAAACTACAAAAGAAAAGAACTCTGGTATGCTGCTGAACGACTTAGGAGGGGCAGCTCATCGTGAGATCTCGATCAGGAATCAGAAACGCGCGACGGAGGGACAACTAGATGCTCCTGCCTCAGATCCTATACAATTAAGTACAAAAATATAGTATGAGTACATAAATAACATGTACCCATCAATTATCCAGTCTAACCTCGAAGAAGTGGTGACGAGGGGTTAACTTGACACTTACTAAGGTCAATATCAGTAATATATAAGGCTTACACTAAGGATGGTTAGCATGAATATAATAACAATCTTAGAATCAAAGAGAAAACGATATATCAATTTCAGTCATGTCATATAATAATTTGCACTTCAAAGCATTTAAACAGAGTAATTCATGGGCAAATTCCACATAAATAACATGCGCACATTATGCCGAGGTCGTACGACCCGGTCCAACATACAGGTAACTGTGCACTACCAGAGGGTCGAATGGCGCAAACCATAGATGCATCTATTTCTACCGAGGCGATCGGCCCGATCCATAAATAGCAATTGTTATCAAGAAGGCACATAAAGGCACATTTATAGTCAAGTAAATTCATACAAGTTCTCAAGTAAGTGCGTACATTCATTTATATTTATTTTGAATCCCTAATATGTCCTAAGTGATTTCATTAACAAGCAAGAATATAAGCTTTTGCAAGTATGGCATGATATGGGTCCTAAACTACCCAGACAATTAGCATGATAGTAGCTACATATGGACTCACGTCACCACGTACGTACGTAGCCCCCACAGACAATCACATACATTTATTTAATTCACCTAGGGGTTTATTTCCCTATTACGAGGTTAGAAAGGAGACTCACCTTGCTCCAAAGCTTACTTCCAATATCAAGAACGTGATCAAACCCTCAATTCGGAGATGAATGATCCATAACTAATCTAACGAGGTAAGAACTAGTCAATACAAGCTCAAGAATTCATATTCTAACTATTAAAGTAATTTCCCAACCCTAAATACAAGTTTCCTAAAATCCATCCCCAGGCCCACATGCTCGGATTCCAGAAATTCTCGAGGGAAGTTGTTACTCATAACCTAAGGATCAAGAATATATGATTTTTACTTCATTCCATAACAAATTTCCTTGTAAAATCGTATTTTTATCAAAACCTTAGGTTTTAATCTAAACCCACAATTTTTACTAATTTACAGGGTATAATCTACCCTCAAAGTATGTATTAAAATCACATTATATAGAAATAACTTACCTCACAATGTTAGGCCAAAATTCCCTCTTCGGAAGCTCCCAAACCGCCCAACAATTGAATAAAATGTGTCAAAAATGACACATCACTGCCTTCTGTGATTTCTGCACCTGCGGTCTCGCTTCTGCGAGAAAGTGTCCGCATCTGCAAACTTGCTTGGGTTGGCTGGGGGGCGCATCTGCGGTCTGGGGATGCTTCTGCAGTTCCGCTTCTGCGGAAAAAGAGCTGCATCTACGCTTCCTGGGCTCCTCCCTTGGGGCCGCACCTGCGAAGGTTTGACCACTCCTACGGTCTCGCACTTGCGTCTGGCCGACTGCAGGTGCAGTTATGACAACAACTGGTAACTTCAGCTCTTTCCAAATTTTTCTAACTCAACTCCGACCTTGCCCGATTGATGCTCGGGGCCCCTGGGCCCCGCACACACATACCGACAAGTTTGAAATCATAAAACAGACTCGCTCAAACTCTCGGAATGCCTGAAGAAACGCTAAATCTAAGAATCACCCCCTAAAACCAACTGAATCAAATTTATGAACTTCAAGTTTTTCAATTCACATCCAATGCGCCGAAACACACTTATACTACTCGGATTGACACCAAATTTTGCGTGCAAGTCTTAAATGATAATACGGAACTATTTCTGGTCTCAAAATTCTATTTGGACCTCGATAACAGAAAAACCCGCTCCAAATCAAATATTTAAGAACTTCAAAATCCTTAAGGAATTAACTTTCACTATTAGGTGTCAAAACGCTCCCAGGTCATCCAAACCCGATCCGAACATACGTCCAAGTCCAAAATCATCATACGTATCTATTAGAACCTTCAAATCCGGATTCTGAGTTCGTTTACTCAAAAAGTTGACTGAAGTCAAACTTGGCCTTTTAAACCAACCTTAAGGAACAAAGTGTTCCGATTCCATCCCAAATTCTTTCAAATCCCGAACTAACCATCCCCGCATGTTATATATCAGTAAAAGAAAGTATGTGAAGTCTTATTTAGGGGAATAAGGTTCTAGAAAGCAAAACAACCAGTCGAGTCATTATAAAATTATTCAATCAATGACCCAGAGTTAGTTATATTGTGAACGTACTTAAGATTTCGGAGTATTATCCATGCATCATATATGCTGACAATCATACAGTTGTAGAAGAATTTGGTATAAGTTAAAAGAAAGAATTAAGCCCAGGTCATGGACAAAGGATTGAATTGTTAAAGAATTGTATCATGGATATTCCAGAGCGCCTATGAAAGGTTATAAGTAATAATTGATACCATGAACATCAAATCGGAAGATAGCTTAAGCCTGCATAAAGGTTGATCAGAGGAAAGAAGAAACTAAAGAGTTACATCAACTAAGTAAATCAGGAGTTTGATTATTGAACCTAGAAAATAATAGACATAGTGATTGAGAGCATTGCAGGATCACTCTTAATATCAGAGGTACAAGAGAGACAATATAGTAGCCATATTTTATAATGACTCTACGATAAATTTAGTTAGAAAAGTACTAGCCTCATAAGAAGTCAATATGAAGCTCTCACCAAAGTATGTATGCACCAAAGGTGCAAGTATTATAGTAGAGCTTCAAGTTGTGAATATGAATTATACCTATGTGGAAGGGAAATTATGAACGAGATAGAAGAACGTGAGATGATATTTTAAGGTAAGTAAGGTAAAGGTGAACAATGTACGAGATACCAAAGTGCAGAAGGTTGTGAATAGTTAATACTTCGGATAGAAGGCTAGAAGCGCTGAGATTTAGTATTGATTGCGGCGTCGTCAGTGTCATCTTCCAGTCGATGATTTCTAGGTATCGAGAAGTCCAATCAAGAGAGTAAAGAAGAGTTATAGACAATGTGATGTCTCGCTTGATATTCTAGAATAACACACGGAAATCTATGGTGCAAACAAGTTGAAGAAAGGTTGCGGGTAATATAAAAAGATATGTGTAGGTCATATGTTAAAGAGACAAGGTTTTAGGAAGACATGAGTAAGAATAAGGAAAGGCAAGTGAGAAAGTGACGAGAATAGATAAGCCCTCGGGATTAAGCCCATAAAAACAAGAGAGCTAATGGTTTCTCTAAGTTGTAGAAAGCTCAATATAGCCTGAATGAACTCAAAGAAGTCTAACACTAGTAGCATTTAGAAGAGATGGAATGCTGCCCTGAGCGTACAATGAGGATGTAGTTGTGATAGATAGAGGATGACGTTTGGGCCTTTGATTGAGTAATGATTTGAAGAAGATTTCATGAATTGTACGAGATTAAAATACCCACGTAAATGAATTATATTGGGATGCTATACAATACGGTTATTGAAGTACAATATAGCCGCTAAGTGAATTATGAAAATCACTTCAAATATTCCTCGATGCAACGTAAGCCCTAGTGGCAGGTATTACGTAAGAAGTTTCAAGTTATGGATGGTATATTGTAGATCAATATTGAGGTAAACCAACAATCGACGTCACCCGAATCACTATAAACTTGTTCAAGTTATTAAATACCACAGTAACCTTTGGCAAAATATCACACAAGGCTAGATAGACCAGCCCCCCCACCCACTCACAACAAAAATAAAAGAGAGAACAAACGGCTCAAAGACGCCCTCACAAAAATAAACATAACCAAGTCCTATGCCACATCATCCCCCGTGGCATACTCCTCATTGTACCAAGAATCGGAGGAGAGCTTGTCCGCATCGTCATAATTAAAATTGTCTCCACCAAGCATGTCGGTGTCGTAACCGCATGCCTCACGAGCGACACGTGCTTTAATATGCACCTCCCAAAGTTCTGCCTCAGACACTTTCTCATCGGCACAAAGAAACTTATACACGTCAAGTTGAGCTTCGGTATGAACCCACATCTCATATAAGTCTCGTGGCATGACAGACCCAGGCAAAGACGCCGCCCCCGAAGCATCATTTTTGTTCTTTCCAATGTTAGTGGCGACGACCTTCCCGAGCTCTACCCTCCTCCTCTTCCTCGATGGTGTTTCATCCCCGTTGGAGGGCTCATCCATGAGTTGATAAACGGGTCGAGAGGAGATCTCTTCTCGTACAATGATGTCACGAGAAGAGTCTCCAGCCGGTACAGATTGAGCAAGGCCTCCTCGGACGAACTCAACCAGGGAAAATTGCATCCTTGCCGATGCGACGGCCTAGCAAAATGTCAGGACTGGGGCCTTCTTCTTGGAAGCCTTACGACCTACACATATCTTTGATTGATAAGTTTTTCTTAGTTTAATAAATAAAATTGATAGAACATAATATTTAAGTGTTAGTTTCTCAAGGAAGAATTCATGTTCACTTTCTTTATTAAAAACTTTGACATGGTAGAATTGGTATGGATTTAAGTTTTTAATATTTAGCAAAGTCTTGGAAATAATTGGATCGTATCCTACTGTTTGTATGTTTAGGTTACTCATATCTTATATTAGTACGTTGTCTAGTTTTATCTACTTTATTAGTTAATTATTTGATTTTATTATACGTCCTTGATTGATAGTGATAGCCAGTAGAAGAAACAAAGGGGCCATAGATTGTGATAAGTAAAATTAGCAAGCTGGCCCATATTAAATAGTGTAGCCTTTTAAGACAAATAATTTAAGTACTAAAATTGCGCACGTTAGTTTATTTTTAGACATATCTCCACAGATTCATTCCATGCCTTACAATAATCTTAAATTAATTTTTTATTTAGAAAAATAATTCAAGTGCACTTAAATAATTAAATATCATGGCTATGTTTATGGTCTCCGTGGCATAATTGTGATATGTAACAAAAATAAATATTCGTAAGCGTGACTTATTTCAAGATAACTTTTCATAATTTTAATCAAGCAATAAAAGCGGACATGAGTAAAAGATAAGAACCAATAAAACACAATTTATCCAAAAATAATAGGCTGAATACATACGGAGACACTTAAAGTTGGCACGATCTTTCATTTAGACACCTGAACTTAAGAAAATTCCTATTGAGCACGTATGTTACATAAACTTTGTTCCAATTGAGCACATCTTGCTGAGTTGTCACATAAAGTGAGTTTCACCCAATATGAGCGTGTGAAAAGCCCAAAAAAATAGTTTTTTTTTATTTTTTTTATTTCCTCCAAAAAACACATTTTAAGGTATTTTTAAGCACATTTTGCTCCTTTCCTTTCCGGCCTGGTATTCGATTCCTTTAACAATGGCTTCAACCATGGTGGCAACCTATTCTCGTTTTCTTTCCCTTTGATTCCTTCCTCTCATTTACCTCTATCTTTTCTTACTTTGTTTGGATGGTCGGCCAAACAATCATCGTTTCCGGGTTGAACCCAGCGGCCATTCTTCAGTGCACAATTGGCGGCGGAGCTTCTCCTACAGCGGCGGCGGCGGCGGAAAACGACACCAGAAAAGTCATCCCTCTTTCAAGAGATGCCCTACAAGATTTCATGTTATCAATCATAACTCAAAAATTACAAGATGAGAAACAACCTTTTTACGTGCTAGATTTGGGTGAGGTTGTTTCTCTTATGGACCAATGGAAATATGCTCTCCCAAATATCCGTCCATTTTACGCTGTTAAATGTAACCCTGAATCGTTGTTCCTTTCAATTTTATCTGCTATGGGCTCAAATTTTGATTGTGCTAGCCGAGCTGAAATTGAGTATGTTTTATCTCTTGGCAATAAGAAAAGAGAGAGGTCAATGGGTTACTTGATTTGATGAAAGTTTGGGAAATTAATATTGGGGTTGTCTTCGTATCGTCATGGGAATCTTTAGCTGAAGTTATAACAAATTTGGAGGAGTTTCTCTTAAAAATTTGGATTAAAATCGTGCTTGGAACAAGAACACACATGAATAAAGCGAAGAACACCAAGACCACTGATTTCCAAAACACCAAATTTCAATTTTTTTAAACGTTTTCTTTCTTGGTTGGGTGTAAATTAAGCTTTTCTTTTCTTTTTTAGAATGTTATTTTTATTTTATTTATTAAATAGATTTAACATAGTTTTTTTTACTCAAAATAATATATGTCATTTTTTTATTCGTCACTCGCCACGTCAGCAGCGAGTGCATTGCACAAACTTTGTAAGTTTGGCTGATTGTTAAATAAGTGCTCAATTGGAACAAAGTTCATGTAACGTATGTGCTCAATAGGAACTCTCTTAAGTTTAGGTGTCTAAATGAAAGATCGTGCCAACTTTAAGTGTCTCCGTATGTATTCAGCCAAAATAATATAAGCCAAATGTAGTCAATAAAGCGATCGTGCTAGAACCACGGGACTCAGGGAATGCCTTACACCTTCTCCCCAGTCAACAGAATTCCTTACTCGGAGTTTGTTTTCGAAGACCAATAATAATAGAGTGAAACCTTCCTTTGAATAGGGATTCAAAAAAAAGGTGACTTGGAACACCAGCAAAAATTAATTCCTAGTGGCGACACTGTAAATAAAATAATCCCTATTTCAAATTTGTCACTTTAATTGGAAAAACTCTTTCACCCACAATCCATAACAACACATTATCTTTTGGAGGTGTAAAAAAGTGATGTGACAGCTCTAGCAACTCTGCTGGGGGCTATTAATAAGAATTCGAGCTTTGTATATTGATTTTTATTTGGCTTTTATCATGTCTTGGATATTATTGTGTTTGGGAGCATAATGTTCTATTTGTCTCTTATTTATCGCTTTAATAGTTATTTAAACTGTGATATAAATTGTATCCTATCTCGCACCCCTCTGAGTCTTCTGATAGGTAGTTATGTTGTGTTTGCCTACCAGCATCATAATATTTCTGTCTTGAGATAAAGCCAGTTAGCCTACCAGCTTTTGGTGAAGGATTTAATCACATATGTTTAGGCGGGAGAGCCGTTAGCTAGCCAGTGTTGTTCTACTACTGGTGATGCTTGACGCTCCTCGGCCCGAGTTGTCCACCCGGGTAAGCTAAGTCTAGATACCATCTCCTTTAGGATTTAAAAATCCTAGAAGAACAAGCCACATGCCAGATTATCCCTAGTAGTATCGTTTTTGTTTTGCATCATTCGACTTAGCGAAGCTCGGCACAGGAGCCGGGTCCGTATAGGACATATATCCTCTTTGAGACCAACATGTCCACTTATGTGCTGCTTGCTACATCATTTGGAAGGCTTGTTTGCATTGTTGACTGGCTTTAGAAAATTAGCTTAGCATAATTTGAAAAAAAAATATTCTCCTAGTTTGGTACAAATAACACCTTTTTACTGAAATCTTGCAGTGGTCTGCCGTAAAGATAAATTTTTCTAAAAATAAAAAACCCAAAAAGAATAAAATAGTTAGTTGGCCGAACTACGTGGGTCAGATTCTCACCAAATGTGAGATACGTAGCCAAACCTCATCGGTTTCGACCCCCAATTTTAAAAAATAAAAAATAAAATAAAAGATAAAAAAATATTTTCTTTTACTTCCTTCTTTAGAAAAGAATTTCTTAAATACCCCAATTTTTAAAAAAATGAAAAAATATATTTTCTTCCTTTTTCTTTTAGAAGTCTTTCTTCCAAACAAAAAAAATAAAACAAATCTTTCGAAAATCATATAAATAAATAAATGAAGAAAAAACTAAGAAAAAAAATCAAAAATACAAAAAAAAATGTTGAATTCCAAGATTTTTTTTCTCTTCTTTAGAAGATTTTATGAATCCATTTTTTTTAAAAAGGTCTTTCTTTCAACAATTCCAAAACAAAAAAAATCAAAATTTTAAAAAAAGTATATATTTTTATTTCTTCTTTAGAAGTCTTTCTTTAAATCATTCAAAAACAAAAAAAAATTATTAAAATAAAAAAAGTCCAAAAATTCTTTCTTTTTGGAAGTCTTTCTTTCTACCAAAAAAAAAACCAAAAATATTTTCCTTGTTTGGAGCTTTCGTGGTGTTATTTGTATACAAGTAAAATAAAAAAAGAATTCGTTTATTTACTTTATTCGTGATCATTCTGAACTACGCAAGATCTGATTCATGCGGCGTCATGATACGTAGGCAATCCCATCGGATTCGATCATAGCCATAGAATTAATTGAGTGAAAAATAAACTAAAAAAAAAAAGAAAAATTGAGTGGAAAAAAAGAAAAACAAAAGAGTGACAAAAAAATAAAAGAGTGACAAAAACAAAAACAAAAACAAAAAAAGAAAGAAAAGAGAAGTGCCAAAAAATAAAAGAGCGGCAAAAATAGAATGAACAAAAAATCAAGAGTGATTCAAGAGAGGCAGAAATAAAGGAAAACAGATACATACTGAAAGAGTTAGTTTAGGCCGAGATGAAACATGCAACCGTTCAAACACATGGTAGAAGCGTTTAACTGTTAGGTGCATTGCATCCCAACATGTGATTTCCTATATTTTAAATGTCTCAAAACTAACAAGGTTGTGGTGTGAGCAAATTAGCCAGGTTCTGTTCAGGTGGTTGGTTTTGTTGGTATGCGGCGATGAACGCGCAACCTTGCACGCGGCCACAACATTATACACAAAACCGAACTCCACCTCCCAAAAATGCCCATCCTTACCAAGCTCCATATAATCCCCAATCAAATGTTTCCCAGTACAATCCTCGCCTAAGAGAGCCTTTCAAAAGAAATCAGTTCACTCCTATTGGTGAATCATACTCGGGCTTGTTCCAAAAGCTAGTCAGGCGAGGTCTACTACAGCCAGGGGCCCCAAACCAGCCAAATCCCGAGGCCCCCTCGCACTGAGCTAATGCCAGATGTGAATACCACTCTGGAGCAGTGGGACACAGTACAGAGGACTGTTGGACCCTCAAAAAGGCAAGTGAAGATTTGATTGAAGCTGAAAGAATTATTTTCCAGGACAAAGAAGTTCCTGATGTGATGAACAATCCGTTGCCTGCTCACAACGATGGGCCAATAGTCGGAATGATTTGTGAAGATGAGGAATTTGATCCGGCACTGAAGGTCATTGCAGCCATTGTCGGGACAGAGGAAAAGCCAAAATATGGTCGCCAAGCTTAAAAGTTCCCAATCAGACGGGAGTCTCGGTAGCCAGTCTTGCTATCCTTTCTGCATCCGGATTATCTCAGGGTGTGATGCAGATGTTTTACTTTATTGTCTTACTTTATGACATAAACCCTAATATTTCATTGTCAAGGAATGTCTATTTTCTTAATATTGTCACTTTTCTATTCTCTTTTGAGTTCTATTAATGCAGATTTTAATGACATGACATGCTTGTGGACTTCATGCCTAGATCCTAAAATGTTGTCAGACACCGAAATAATGAATCACGAAGCAGAATGTATTGAAGATAAGTCTTGTAATGAAATATACAGAGAATTGGAATAGTAAGCCTAAACAAAGTCTAAATGAAACCGGGCTTACGCGATTGGTTTATGGCATTGAATCCATGATATCAACGGGAGTTGAAATTTCCTCTTTTTGGATCTTTGTTGAAACCGAGATCAAGGATCAAGATTGTGTCAATATCCGGTTAAAATGGTTGATTTGAATGGCTGATAAAATGGTTAGCTGTGGTCTGCCACAAGCAGTTGTACCGACAAAGAATGGCTCATGCCTATAACAAGAAAGTGTGTTTCAAAAAATTTGAAGTAGGGCAACTCATGCTGAGATGTATCCTCCCGTATCATGAAGAATTTGAAGAAATATTGCTCTAAAATTAGAAAAGGTCCATATATTATAACAAGAGTCTTGCCAAAATGAGCATTGTATTTAGGATACATCGAAGAAAATGTCCTTGAAACAACTACCAATGCAAATGCAGTCAAAATGTACTATGTTGGATCCTCTATAGAGCATTAATGTTCTCTAGTTGGGATAAAAAAGGCTTTCTTTCTCACTATCCAAACACTTAATCCTTTGCAAACTCATTTGAGCCGGTTACTCTTCTTTGATTACCCTCTTTGGAACATGAGAGTGTTATTGAAAAAAAAAATTGGAAAAAATGAAATTAAAAAAAAAGAAGAAAAAAAAGAAGAAGAAAAATAAATGAAAGAAAAAGAAAATAGGAAAAGGAAAGGAAAAATAAAGAGAAAAAAAAGAAAAAAAATAGAAAAAAAGAAAAATCAAAAACAAAATTTCTAAACTATGTTCGACTTGATTCCGAAAGGATATGTAGGCAGCCTCTCTTTGGGGTTCAGTCACACCAAAATAAAAATCCAAATTCCCCCAAAAGTGAAACTGGGGCAGGTGTTATAATGGTTCGGCGATGATTTGCCTGAAAGGTTCCAAAGTTGTAATTCAGTCCAAACACTTTTTACCCCAAATCCTATTCAAGTCCTTCCGATCAATCGATAAAGATGACCAAAATTGGAGGATACAACTACTTGGATCCGATGCAATCAAATGAGAGAAATAAAATGAGAGAGTTTTATTGGTGAAAACTCACATAGGCACCGTGAGGCGACATTAAGCAAAGAAATAAAATGAGAGAGTCTTATTGGTGAAAATCCACACAGGCACCGTGAGGAGATAGTAAGAAAAGAAATCAAAATGAGAGAGTCTTTTTGGTGAAAACCCGCAAAGAGCACTATAAGGCGATGGTGAGTAGAGAAATGAGAGAGGTCAGCTTGTGAAAACCCGCAAAGTGGCGCCCCTAATCGAAAAGAGGATTCTCACAGCCATCGACATCGATAGAGTCCTGACTAGGTTTCTCGATTTTGAGGTAAAGGTTGTGATAAATTTCTAAGAGTCAAACAGTTTACATAGATAAGGCATCCAGTCCAAAAGACATGTCATGTTCATTGAAGTATGCATGTACTCCAAATAAGTTCCTTCTTTCCTTTCCCCGAACACTTCTTGTTTTAAACTCATTCTCCATTCCATTGTTTGTTTTCTCTAAATCTCTTTCAGTTTAACTCTGTTCCGAAACTAAGACAAAGAAAGGATGGTAAGACTGATTTACAGGGTTCTCATTTGATACAAACTAATATGCAAAAAGGCACCTAGCCTCGTCAGGGGGCATAAGTCGGCCTCGACTGGCCATGGCGGCCGATGCTTCGAAATCAAAACTCTTGGAAGGAGAAAATCAGATTGAAGTGCCTATAAAGGAAAATGAAGTTGAAAAGGTTTAGTCCCACGTGGCCAACCATCTCGGCAAAAGCTTGGAAAGCCAAGGTCTCCAGAAAATAATATAGAGCAGTCAAGCATCTCGGTGCCACGCTGACAAAATCGGTTCTTCGATAGTAGTGGTCGTGAATCAAACTACTCAGGGTATCAAGGCCACAAACCAAACACCACTTTGAAAACTCACAAATTTTTCTTGTTTGAAGTAGGTACAAAGCATAAGATGGTGATTCTAAAAGAATGAATGTCACCAAACGTAAGCTCCTTAAAATCTCCATTTTTCTTTTACTTTCGGCATACATCACTATTGTTCACACCTCCTATTTTTATGTAACTTAACCCAGGTAGAACCTTTTTGCCTAGGGGGATCCAGCTCATAGTTCCGGGTAGAAGTACTTTTCTCTTAGGTAGTTTTTGCACAGCTTAACCTAGGTAGAACCTTTTTGCCTAGGGGGATCCGTCTCAAAGTTCCGGGTAGAAGTATTCTTCACTCAGGTTGTTTTTATGTAGCTTAACCCAGGTAGAACCTTTTCACCTAGGGAGATCCAGCTCACAGTTCCGGGTAGAAGTACTCTTCACTCAGGTTATGTTTACGTAGCTTAACCCAGGTAGAACCTTTTTGCCTAGGGGGATCTAGATCATAGTTCCGGATAGAAATACTATTCACCGAGGCTTAGTTTTCGTAGCTTAACCAGGTATAACCTTTTCGCCTATGGGGATCCAGCTCCTATTTCCGGGTAGAAGTACTCTTCGCTCAAGCTTAGTTTTCGTAGCTTAACCCAAGTAAAACCTTTTCGCCTAGAAGGATCCAGCTCCTATATCCAGGTAGAAGTACTCTTCGCCCATGCTTAGTTTTCATAGATTAACCCAGGCAAAACCTTTTCGCCTAGGGGGATCCAGTTCCTATTTCTGGGTAGAAGTACTTTTCTCCCATGCTTAGTTTTCATAGCTTAACCCAGGTAGAACCTTTTCACCTAGGGGAATCCAGCTCATATTTTTGGGTAGAAATACTTTTCACCCAGGCTTTATTTTCACGTAGCTTAACCCAGATAGAACATTTTCACCTAGGGGGATCTAGCTCCTATTTCCGGGTAGAAGTCTTCTTCGCCCAGGCTTAGTATTCATAGTTTAACCCAGGTAGAACCTTTTAACCTAGGGGGATCTATCTCATATTTTCGGGTAAAAGTACTCTTTTCTCAGGTTGTTTTACATTAGCTTAATCTAGGTAGAACCTTTTTCGCCTAGAGGGATCCAGCTCATAGTTCCGGGTAGAAATACTCTTCGCTCAGGTTGTTTTTATGTAGCTTAACCTAGGTAGAACCTTTTTGCCTAGGGGGATCCAGCCCATAGTTCTGGGTAGAAGTACTCTTTGCTCAGTTTGTTTTTACGTAGCATAACCCAGGTAGAACTTTTTTGCCTAAGGGGATCCAGCTTATAGTTCCAGGTAGAAGTACTCTTCGCTCAGGTTGTTTTTACGTAGCTTAACCGAGGTAGAACCTTTTCGCCTAGGGGGATCCAACTCATATTTTCTGGTAGAAGTACTCTTTGCTCAGGTTGTTTTACATTAGCTTAACCCAGGTAGAACCTTTTTCGCCTAGGGGATCCAGCTCATAGTTCCGGGTAGAAGTACTCTTCGCTCAGGTTGTTTTTACGTAGCATAACCCAGGTAGAACATTTTCGCCTAGGGGGATCCAACCCATATTTCCGGGTAGAAGTACTCTTCGCTCAGTTTGTTTTTACGCAGCATAACCTAGGTAGAACGTTTTTGCCTATGGGGATCCAGTTTATAGTTCCGGGTAGAAGTACTCTTCGCTCAGGTTGTTTTTACGTAGCTTAACCCAGGTAAAACCTTTTTGCCCAGGGGTATCCAGCTCATATTTCCGGGTAGAAGTACTCTTCGCTCAGGTTGTTTTACATTAGCTTAATCCAGGTAGAACCTTTTTCACCTAGGGGTATCCAGCCCATAGTGTCGGGTAGAAGTATTCTTCACTCAGTTTGTTTTTACGTAGCATAACCCAGGTAGAACCTTTTTTCCTAGAGGGATCAAGTTATATTTCCAAGTAGAAATACTCTTTGCCCAAGCTTGGTTTACGTAGCGTAATCCAGGTAGAATCTTTTCGCCTAGGGGGATCCATCTCATATTTCCGGATAAAAGTATCTTTGCCCAGGCTTATTTATCATAGCTTAACCCAGGTAGAACCTTTTCGCCTAGTGGCATCTATCTCATATTTTCGGGTAGAAGAACTTTTCGCCCAGGATTAGTTTTTGTAGCGTAACCCAGGTAGAACCTTTTCTCCTAGGGGGATCTATCTCATATTTTCGAGTAAAAGTACTATTCACCCATGCTTAGTTTTTGTAGCTTAACCCAGGTAGAACTTTATCACCCAAGGGGATTCAACATTTTTGTCAGTAATACAGGGTGCCAACCCCTGGTCATATTTTCTTTTTCAGCAATACATGGCACCAACCCCTAGTTACATTTCCATACCAGTATAGGGTACGCCAATCCCTGGCTTTGTTTTCCAACATAAGGTACATCAATCCTTAGTTGAGACACCATTTAGACAATAAGGGTACACAATTCCCAAAGAATCATATTTTCCTAAGGTATACCAATCCTAACACTATAGTGCCTTTAATAAAGAAATAGTTTAGATTTTTGTTACGAATAACTCATGAAATTTTCCTAGTGAAAACCGGGGCAGAAAAGTTTGTTCGTTTGTTTGTTTTGGTGCCTGAATAAGTTTTTACCTTTAGGAACAAGTTTCGAGGGGACCAAAAGAAGAAGTCTCGGTTCAAATAAAAGAAAATAAAAACAAGGAAAAGAAGTGAATCCAAAGTACAAAAGCGGATAAAAGATGTGGATTGATCAAGACATAGTGGAAGTCAGAAGCTCTGCATGTCCCGTCTTGATCTAAAAAGCTGAAGAAGAATGAACTAGCGGTTGCAGCTACAAGCATCAAGATTCAGATCAGAGTCTACAGGAAGAACCATCCAAGACTCAAGATCAAGCTTTAGAAGACTCATAGATAGGAATCTTGTAACTCATAGCTGATAGGCTTGTTTAGTTCCTTTTGTTGATGTAATAACAGGGCCACAGACCGGAGCCTCAATGAAACCTCGCTCAGCTCTCGAGCTCATCATTCCATCCTTTTTCCTGAACTACACAAGACCTGATTCCCTTATAGCCTGGGATATGTAGGTTGTCCAAAATCAGGATTCTGTTGCACTCTCTTGTCTCTCTCCTTTTGAAAAATGGTATGGCCAAAAATTAGTCATATTGCTCAACTTTTATTTGCTTGAAAAATCTTCATGCTTCCAAGCAAAGAGGGACATGCTGTGAACACCTAATTTTTGACCATGTTTGAATTCTTTTCCCACTTATCTCACAAATACCTCACTTCTCACCCATCTTCCCATTCCTATTTCACACGCGCTTTCTCATACCCATATTCCTGTGTCCCCCACGCCTATTTCCCATCCCACTCTCCTTTGTACCTATCCTTCTCCCCTTTGCTCCCCACTCTTTGTCCCCCATTTGTTCCCCACACCTTGTCCACCACTCACAACCCCTATCCCTTCTATAAAACAGACACACACAGATGAATACAAAGGAAGGAGGATCAAGGCAGCCAGGAGACTCTTTCATTTCCATCTCATCTTCATCGTCCACCTTCTAATATAACAAAATCGCCCCCACAAATTAGCTTAAATCTAGAAAAAGGCCAGCAAAAATTTCAGTCCAGAAACCATCAAAAACACCTTAAACTAGTCCAATTTTTCATATGAAACAGCAACAAAAACTAACCCGTTTTGAGTCGAGATTGTTAAGGCCACTGTTCGAGTTTATGTAAGTATATTCTAGCTTCTGTTTTCGTTTTCAGCCCAGTTTGCTAATGTCAGATTTGTTTGTACAAAGTTGTTGAAATCTTAAGAAAGGTCTATTCTATCCACCCTGGTTTGTTTTAAATACTTTGCTTGCGTGTATCTAGTATGCCGTACGTATTTTGTGAGAATGAAATTTTCTCTTATGGCTGATTGTTTGGTTTATTTGATTGATAAGATTTTCTTAGTTTAATAAATAAAATTGATAGAACATAATATTTAAGTGTTATTTTCTTAAGGAAGAATTCATGTTCACTTTCTTTATTAAAAACTTTAACATGACAAAATTGGAAAGCAAAGTCTTAGAAATAATTGAATCGTATCCTACAGTTTGTATGTTTAGGTTACTCATATCTTATATTAGTACGTTGTTTAGTTTTGTCTACTTTATTAGTTAATTATTTGATTTTATTATAAGTCCTTGATTGATAGTGATAGCCAGTAGAAGAAATCAAAGGGGCCATAGATTGTGATAAGTAAAATTAACAAGCTGGCATATATTAAATAGTGTAGCCTTTTAAGACAAATAATTTAACTACTAAAATTGCACACGTTAGTTTATTTTTAGACATATCTCCACAGATTCATTCCAGGCCTTAAAATAATCTTAAATTAGTTTTTTTAGAAAAATAATTCAAGTGCGCTTAAATAATTAAATATCATGGCTATGTATAAGGTCTCCGTGGCATAATTGTGATATGTAACAAAAATAAATATTCGTAAGCGTGACTTATTTCAAGATAAATTTTCATAATTTTAATCAAGCAATAAAAGCGGACATGGGTAAAAAATAAGAACAAAAAAAACACTATGAGCACGTGATTTTTGCCCTATATGAATTACTCCCATAAATTCAAGAAAAATAAATTTTTTCCATTGTTTGCAATTTCGTGGATTTTTGTAGCATTTTTGTTATTTACTTGCACTTGTCTATGCATGTTTAATTTTGCTTAATTCATGAAAAAAAAATTGCATTTGCATATAGGACTTAATTTTACATTTTAAATTAATTAGTAAATTAATTTGTTTGACAAAAATAGAAAAATCATAAAAAATGACTCATTTTTGCATTTTTATTTAGCTTTGAATTTTGTAGCTTTCTTTAATTTGGGAATTAATTAGTTGCGGTAAATATTATTCTCAGTAATTAGCTTAATTTGGTAAAACATTTAGTTTAAGAGTAATTTAGGATTTAATTTATTTTGAAAAGGAAAAGAAAAATTGATTACAAGAATTGAAAAGAGTCAAATAAATCAAGAGCTGTAATTAGGGCTAATTTGGTAGGCCCAAATGAATTCCTCCCCATACCCATTCAGACCAACCCATGACCTTCCCCAAAACCCGGTCCAGTCCCCCTTGTCCTCGCACGACGTCGTATTGGTTGTGTTTGATCCCAACCGTTGATCTTAGGCAATCCAACGATTGAGAACTGACCCCCTCCCCCATATAAATTTGTCGGAACCTAGCCCACCCCCGCATTTTCACCTCCCTCATTCCCCTTCCCCAACCTTCAGAGACCAGTAACCCTAGCAGCCGCCGCAAATCCCCAAACCTTCACCCGCTGGCGGCGCCGCACCAAACACCTCCATCTTCTAACCGGACAACCCCCACACGTTCCTCACCTTATATCTCCCTTCCATTATACTAGAAACCCCACCCAAGTCTGTGAATTTCAGATCTAAAGCGCCTAGAACCCTAATTCGTCCTTGTGCGATTTGTTTGGAGTATCTGGTTCGATTTGGGTCAAGATTCATTTGAATTGATTGCTCTTGATAAGAGCAATCGTGTTGCGTTTATTTCGACCCATTTCGAAGTCATCGAATTTCGACCAAGTTACCACTGACCAATCAAGCTGCATCATTTTCATTGCTTGTCTTCTTGATGTGTTTGTTCATTCATGACCGGCCAAATCAATGTACCCCCCCCCCCTCCCTTTTTACTTGTTTCCATTTTCTGTTGTTTGAATCCTCAGTTAGAAGTTAATAACTGTTTTGATTAGTTCAATTAAGATAGGTTATTAGGGTAATTGCTTGGTTAGTTAGTTAATTGCATATCTTAGATTACCAATTATATGCAGTTATTAGGGCCGAATACTCCTAAGTCGTTTGTTCGTGGTTCTATTGATTCACTTATTTGGTTCATAAGCTTCCAATTGTTGCTATGTTGATTAAGTTGTTTTTGCTTGAATCATTTGATTTTCCCCGAGACTCAATTCTTTCCCTCCCTGCATTTTTTTTTCTTTTCGTTTTGACATAAACAACCCTATTTATTTGAGCTTCAATGCTCGTTGATTGATGGTTTGAAGTTTGTGAGTTTTGGGCTATAGTATTCGGGCCCATGGGTTGGGTGAGGTTTTGTTTTAAGATGGCCCATATCTATTTTGGTTTTAGAGGATAAATAATAGTTGTTTAAGGGGTAGTTTAGGGAAATAGGATAGGGAAATCTTTTGTAACTGCATTAGGAAGCTTCTAGGTAAGTGGGGGAAGGGATTTGGCTTGCAAAACTGATTTTGAATTGGGGTTTGAACCAAATAAAGAGAATTTGGGGAAGGGGTAAATGACAATTAACAAAATCTTTACTGCTGCCCTAACCCCCTATAAAAGCCTCATTTCCTGAAATTTTCAAAGAAATCAGAGCTGGAGAAATCAGAGACGGCTAAAAGAGAATATTAAACACTGAAAAGATATGAAAAATCAGAAGAAAAACAAAAAACAACACAACACAAAACACTGTTTCATTGAAGCTTTGTGTGTCATTCTTTGGGTTTTCAAAAGTTTGAAGTAATTTTGATTCTTTCTGGGATTTTAAGCAAGCTGAATTTGCTATTGCTGATCTGCTGAAGTTCACCTTTTTCTACTGCTGGTCTTCTCACTTTTCTTTTGCTTTAACTTTACCAGGTATTTCTTGGATCTCCTTAGCCTATGAAGTGCAAAAATGTGAAACCTTGTAACTGAGATGCAATTCAAGATCCTTGATGTCTAATTAATGATATTTCATGTTTGTAATTTTGTGTTATTTCAGTTTTCTTTGAATATGTTCATCTATCTAGTCATGATTTGGCTTGAATCTAGTCTGTAAATCTGGACATACACTCTAGTTAGGTTGCTGGTGTGTTAAATGGTTTGAAATTCTGTTCTTATGTGGACTGATGGGGTACTTGCAGTAGGGTCAATTTAGATGAATTGCATTTCTTCTGTTAGGTTATATTGGAATTGTTTTTGAGTTAGCAATGGATATTCCTATGAGTCTTTATCATGTTATTGATGTTTAGTGTTGGTTTTGATAGTCAGATAAGTATGGGAGTTATTATGGAACTTTTGTTATCTAGTTCGAATGTTTAAAGAATTCTGCTATTAGATACTTTAATTATAGAGGTTCAATATGAATGAACAAGGGCTTTGATTTGCAAATACATATGTCCTGTACATCTCCTTGAACATGTTAGTGGTCTGAATCATTTTGTTCTCTGAAAGTTGTGTAAATGGTGAAATATGTAATTGTTGGGGTCGTTTCTTTTCATCTCCGAGATTGCTCTTTTAAGGCAAGTTTGAAATTGATTGTGGAACCTGCACAATTTGGTTTATTCTAGTTAGGTATTTTCATAATAATCTGCTTGTAGGAGGTTTTGGTACTTTTGATAAAGGATTCTAAATTCAGTTTTGTATCTTGTTCAGTTGCAGCCATTGATTAAATTATGGTTAGACCTGAATGTTTATAGCTGAAGCCACTCATATATTTTTTACCCCAATTTTGGTTTAACCGGGCTCCCAACAATAACTTGTCGGAATAGGCCTTTGGGCCTGTTTTTCCGCCGTCTTCCTGGGCATGTTTCTGAGCCCCTTTCGCGCATTGTCTGACCAATTGGGCCTGGCCTACCTGGGGCTACAAGACTTGTTGCTGGTTTTAACTTCCCCAAATAACCAAATGATCAGTCATTTTAACATCAGCACCTTTAGTACTAAGCTTGGTGAACATTAGCTTCGAAACAAAATATGCAAATTGTTTCAGTCCTATAATTAATTAATCAGCTTTTTTTTGAATTTAAACTCGAGGTGTGCCACAAAAAAAATTAGATAACCCATGTCCCTCGCTTAATTAATTTTTATCCTTAGAATTCGAGGCGTGCCATTTAGTTGAATTTCCATGGCCTTCGCAAATTTAAAAATGCGTAGTTGCTTTAGGCGCATAATTTAAATTACTTTCCTAAACTCGGGTGTGCACTTATATGACCCAAATCCAAATCTCAACAACGTTAAATAAAATATGTCGTGGACCGCGGGTGCATTTATGTGACGTGGTTCAATATGTGTTTTAGATGACGTTGAATCCTCTTAAAAAATATTTAAAATAAAAGCGGTTATAAAATTAAAATTGAACCACAGGCTAAAACATATGTTAAAATCAAGTAAATAGGCCAAATATAACAGTTTAGTGACCGTGCTAGAACCACGAAATCCGGAAATGCCTAACACCTTTTCCCGGGTTAACAGAATGCCTTACCCGGATTTCTGTGTTCACGGACTGTAAAACAGAGTCAATCTTTCCTCAATTCGGGATCTACACCGGTGACTTGGGAAACCATAAAATATCCCAAATGGCAACTCTGAATTTGATATAAATAATCCCGTTTCGATTGTCACTTAAATTTGAAAAACTCCCTTATACCCTTTTGGGGGTAGTGAAAAAGGAGGTGTGACAACTCTGGCGACTCTACCTGGGACAAGAACCCAGAATCTCTGGTTTATGATTCATGAATTCGAGCTTAGACTAATTGTTATAATTGTCTTTGTTTATTATCTGGTTTTATTACATGTTTGGGCCTAATGTGATAAATGCTGCTTTTTACCACTTTGATACTATTTGAATTGTACATAAACTGCTACGAAACCCTTCTCTTCTTATCTTCAGGGATGTGCACGTTGGCGTGACTCCCTATTCTATTAGTGTCATACCTTGAAATAAGAAAGAGGCTCGGATAAGTTACAAAGTCGGATGACCTTTTGGTTCCCGGTACGTAGCTCCCTCCTCGGCTCGAGTTGTCCGCTCGGGTGCACAAGTATAGAACAGTATACCCAAGTTTTATACGTAGAATAACTCAGCCTCATGGAGGATCCCTAGTAGGACCGTTTGTTTGCATCATGTGCATTTGACTTTGGAGACTCAACACAGGGGTTGTGTCTGTCTAGGACAGGTGTACCCGAAATGAAAGGACCATCCTGATGCATCCTACTTGCTACTTGCGCATTCATTTGCTTCGGATTTGCATATTGACAAGCTTATCAAATTATAGGAGAAAAGTTGAGAAGAAGAAAGTCAATGTGAGGGCTGAGAGAGATAATTGACTGTTTTTGAAAAATCGATGTCCAAAGTATACTGAAACGCTGCCGAAATTTTGATAAAAAGGGAAAAAAGAAAATTTTATTTATTTAAAAAAATATAGTTGGTTTTTGTTTTGTCAAAACTGCCCGAAATATGCTAGTTTGATTCTCACTGGATGTGGGACACGTAGGCAACTCCCATCGGGTCCAACTTCCCTTTTGTCATAAATAAGTAAGGTGATTCCATTCTTGTCAAAAATAGCCGAATGTCTCCAAAAGGATACCGGAAGGTTGTTTTTGTAAGAACAGCCACCTTGGTCTCTTTTTCTAAATTTTGGCCGGTTAGCAAGCATAACCTTAAAATCTTTTCCCCCGAAGTGCTGAAATGTCGTATTTTCAAAGCCGGGTTTTATTTTTGAAATAAAAATTCGAAAAATAGTGTTAACTTTTTCTTGAGTCAAATGAGTCATAATTTTACTTGATTAAATCACCCTAATAAATCTGCAGAATGAGCACGAGTCAAAATTTGCCAATAACAGTCATGACCAAGATTCCTTTGGAGCTGTATATATGGTGGGAAGATCTAGGTAAATCAGGACAAGATAGGGTCAATCTTTATTTGGGAGGTCTTACAGGGTTATTGAAGATCAGGTCTAGAGGAGACATCATAAAGGCGTTGGTTACGTTCTGGGACCCAGCTCACAACGTGTTTCACTTCTCGGATTTTGAACTCACACCAACTTTGGAAAAAATAGCCGGATATATTAGGAGCACTGGAGTTCCTCTAAGACACAAGTATTTGATTGCTCCAAGAGCCGTCCCTACACATAGGTTCCTAGACTTCTTAAAGATAAGTGCAACTGGTTTTTCCACTCTGCAGTTTATATACCAGCGATACAGTCACTAGGGGGTTTAACAATCCAGAAAGCAAAATTTGCAGCAAAAGGAATCGCCTAAAATGGGAAGAACACAGGTGCTTTGTTTTTATGATGGTATTTTTGGGTCTTCTAGTGTTTCCCAGGAAAGATGGGAATATCGATATACGGATAGCTGGGGTCGTCAGCACTTTGCTTACTCAGGCCAAAAGCACCCTCACACCCATGATAGTGTCTGAAATCTTCCGTGCTCTCATAGCTTGCAAAACCGGAGGAGACTTTTTTGAAGGGTGCAACTTGGTTCTAGAAATATGGATGATTGAACATCTATATCATCGTCCTCAATACATGAGCTATGGGTCGACAGAGAAAAGCTGCACAGAGGAGTTTTATACAAAGGTTGATAGGTTTAGCATACCAGAAGGGGTTACAGAATGGATATCACATCTCCGTTCTGTCACTGCAAATCAAATAGAATGTACGTTTGGGTAGCTTCCTGTAGATGAAATCATATACATGCTAGCTACCAGGCCTCACTTCCTCCTGATGGGTCTCAAAAGTATCCAGCCTTATGCCCCATACTGGGTTTTGAGATAGCTGAGGAGATGTCAAATAGTTCCAAAGGATGAAGACCTTAGTACTCAAGTAGTCGAGATTGGTTCTGAAAATAAATTTCATGAAACAGTAGTTCGCCAGATCTGGAGCGAGTGTCAATACTTGACAGCAAGCACCCAAGTGCCTGATTTATCTAGAGGTGAAGTTTCACCAGTGTACCTTGCTTGGTATAAGAGGGAAGTTGAGTTTATAAGGCCGGCCAAAAGACCTCATCTTCAAGAATTTGTCGAAGCGTCACAAGCGCAATGAGATTGGTTGGCCAAAGAAAATGAGTATAGGGCTACCATAAGCAAGCTTGAAAAGCAAGTCAAGGATCTTCAATCCACGGATGAGGGTGATAAAAAAAAGCTAGCCAAGGAAAATAATGACCTTCGAGCCCAAATTCGGGAAATGAAAATAGCGGCCAAAAATCTCGCCAGAAGTGCAAAAGATGGAAAGCTTATAGATAACCTTAGGCGGAAGGTGAGTGGGTATGGTTTTGATCTGAACAAGGCAGTGGGTGAACTAGCAAGGGCTCGAACAAAATTAGCTAAGAATGCAGAGGAACGAGCGCACTTGGTTAAACAGTTAAAAGAGAAATATGACAATGAGGTTGTGGGGATGAAGAAAAGGGTCATCATCTTTGAGAATAAAATGATCAAGCAGGCAAAAGACTTTAAGGCAGAAAGAGAACACTGTTATGCAGCGATGACACAGTTAGAAAGAGATCTGCGACAACTTCAAGAACAAAACCATACAGCTGAACAAACTTTGGAAGCTAGGGCCGAGCAGATTGGGCGTTTGTTGCAAGAAAAGGTCGTCATACGAGAAAGGGTCAGAAGGATCGCCGACTACATCACAATGAAGTGCATTAAGCGTGAAGACATGACCAGATCCATGTTTTTTGCAACTATAATGACATTTGTTCGCCTGATTATGGAGGATCTCTATCATCTCCAAGGGTATTTGGCGCGTAGACCTGTGGCGAGACCGAATGATGTCCCGCGGGCCCTTGGAGCAGTTGAGGCATTGATGTATTCATGATTTTTACTCGAGTTTGTATTTTTGTCTGTCTGTTGGAGCTTGTTAGTCTGTTTGCGAGTCTGTATTTTTATCTTTTGGAGTTTGTTAGCTTCCCTTTTCGAGTCTGTTAGAGTGAGTCGTTGTAATCAAAATATTTTATTTTATGAAAATTTGAAATCCCAAATGTTTTTATTTTTACACCTATCTCCTAGAACTACGCTTGATCCGATTCATGCGACATCATGATACGTAGGCAATCCCTATAGGATTCGATCATACCCTAAAAAAAGAGAAAAAGAGAGAAAACAAGAAGCTGTTGGAAGGAAACAATGGCAAAATAAGAGAGAAAATGAGAGAATAAACAACAACGAGAAATCAAGCAAAGAAAAGCAGGAGTGAAAAAGAGAGATATTGCAAAATGGACATTAAGGAAAGTCGGGATAACGCGAGTAACCGATCAAATGTATAATAGAAATGGTTAACTGCTTAGGTGCATTGAATCCCTAATGTGTGGTTGCCTATCTGTTAAGCTCTAATCACTAACAAGTTTGTTGTTGAAATCAGTATAGGCAGGTGGTTAGTTTGTTTGGCACTCTGGCAACTCACCTGTACAACACCAGGTCCAAAAACATGTTGAGCATGACTACCTAAGAACTGGATGCAAGTGTTATTGACCCGTCGAGAGAGGGGGAGGAGTCTGATGTTAATTTGAAAGAGGAAGTGTATAAGCTGAAACAACAGATGGCTGAGATGTACTAGGCATGGGTGAAAGGGCATCCACAACCATCCTACCCCGCCAACCCTGCTTTTATCCCACCATTGGCTCAATCCCAGGAACCCCCCACTATTGATCCATTTACCACCACTACCAAGGCACCACTTTCCAAACACCACCAGCTCCACCACCCAAACCAATTTTATACCCTCCTCCACCAGCCACCCCTATTTTCATAGCACCCCCACCCGCTACACTTCACCGATCCTCTAGTGAGCCTTTATTCAAGACCCAAGAACCTATACTATCCCCCGGAGCCGACCTTCAAGGCCCTAGAACCTTACTCCTACTCCTTGTTTCGACCTCCTTGTTGAGACTGAGAAGCCACCTAAAAATCCAGAATAAGAGGAGATGTTCAAGAAGGTTAAAATCCTGGAGCAGTCATTAAGAACACATGCAGGGACTGGGAGGCCAGGTGAGTGTGGCTTACAAGGATCTGTGTCTATTTCCCGATGTTCAACTGTCAATAGGATTCAAGATGCCCAAATTCGATCTGTATGATGGGCAAGGAGACCCGGTGGCCCATTTGAGGGGATTCTGCAGTAAAATGAGAGGAGCCGGTAGGAAAGAAGAGCTGTTGATGGCTTACATTAGTCTGAGTCTAAGCAGTGCGACGTTGGAGTGGTACACTCATTAGGATCACAGCATATGGTATACATGGGATGATTTGGCAATCATTCACTTGTCACTTCCAATACAGCCTCGAGATTGTTCCAGATCGTTTGTCTAAGACTAAGATTGAGAAGAAGCCTAGTGAAAGTTTTAGGAAATATGGTTTTTCATTGGAGAGAACAAGCGGCAAAGGTTCACCCTTCGATGAAAGAGAGCGAAATGGTGGATTACTTTCTGCATGCCCTGGAGCCCACTTACTACGGCCATTTGGTAGCGGTCATAGGCAAGTCCTTCAATGAGGTAGTAAAGATGGGTGGCATGGTAGAAGAAGGGCTTAAATCAAACAAAATCCCGAGTTACTCGGCTATTAAGACAACTTCCCAAGCTATTCAAAACGCTACTGGGGGAGTAATCAAAAAGAAGAAGAAAGAGGATATGGCAACAATTGATTCAGGATCATGGTTTGGACCCAGGGGCCCGTCACACCATTATACTCCGTCTTGACCCCACCACCAAACCTACGCCCAAACCCTGTATAATCCACCCCAGCATTCCCTCCTCTAAAGAATCTTGATTAATTTGTAAGCTGTGAATATTGTTCTGGTACTCTAGGGCATGATACCGAGAAATGCTGGCACTTGAAAAGTGCTATCCAGGAGCTTATAGATACAAACCGGATTGAAGTCCAAGCTCCATAGGTACCCAACATCAACCAGAACCCACTGCCAACCCATCAAGAGACAAACATGATCGAAATAGTACATAAGAGAGGGGAGCCCAAGAAGCCTTCACAGACCGTCATGATGATACGGTCCAGCGAGGTCAAGCCAGTTGAAAAACCAACAATTGAGAGATTAGTGAACAAATTAAGCGGGAGAAACGACAAACAATCTGCGGTAGTCAAGAAGGGGTCCCCAAGTGATGTTGCAACAATATAAGAAAAGTCAAAAGTGGTTATGCCAGGAGTGGCAAACAAGCCTGTCGTAATTGTGGAGGGTTCCCGCACAGATCCTGTCATTATCAAGCCTGTAACCCAGTTACCTATAGTTGACAGTGACCTACAAAGGAAAATAAGTTAAAGAACAAGTCAATGAGGCCCATGGACTAACTCGTTCGGGGAGATGCTTTGCCCCGGAAGAGTTAAGAAAAGCTAAAACCTCCAAAGATAACCCAATTCTAGTGAAGAAAGCTATAACTGAAGAAGAGGCGGAGGAGTTTTTGAGAAAAATGAAGGTACATGACTATTCCATTGTAGAGCAGTTGAGAAGGACGCCTGCTCAGATTTCACTGTTGTCATTGTTAATCCATTCAGACAAGCATCATCGGGCCTTGATGAAAATTCTGAACGAGGCTCATGTTCCTGACGAAATTTCAGTAAACCATATGGAGAGGTTCTCCAATAAAATATTTGAGGTGAACAGGGTTACCTTCTCTGATGATGAGTTGCCCAATGTGCTGAACACAACAGAGCTCTCTATCTTACGATAAAATATGAAGATTCTGTGGTTACCAGGGTATTAGTTGACAATCGTTCCAGTGCAAACATTTGACCTCTCTCTACTCTGAACAAGTTAAAGGTGGATGATGAGAGTATTCACAAGAACAACATCTGCGTTCGGGGATTTGACGGTGAAGGGAAAGATTCAGTTGGTGATATAGTGCTTGAGTTGACAATAGGACCAGTGGAATTTACAACGGAGTTTTAGGTGCTGGACGTAGCCATCTCCTACAATTTTCTACTAGGTTGACCTTGGATTCATGCCACCAAAGTAGTCCCATCCACTCTGTACCAGATGGTCAAGTTCGAATGGGATAGACAGGAAATCATTGTGCATGGCGAGGATAATTTGTGATCTCACAGTGACGTCGTTGTCCCGTTCATTGAGGTTGAAGATTACAAGGGGCCTTGGGTCTATCAGGTTTTCGAAATAGTGTCGGTCGAGAAAATTCCAGAAGGAAAATGTGTTCCAATTCCAAAGGTAACTGCCGCATCAGTCATGGTGGCCTTCGAAATGCTAAAAAATGGCTTTATGCCTGGTAAGGGTTTGGGTGCGTCCCTGCAGGGTATCATACAACCGGTGTCCCTCCCTAAAAACTTGGGTACATTCGGTCTGGGATTCCAACCCACAGCCGCAGACGTAAAAAGAGCTAGAAAGTTGAAACAGAGGGTGTGGGGCCTTCTAAAGCCTCTCCCAAGACTCTCCAGGTCGTTTGTCAAGCCTGGTGCCAGGAAACTCCCAGTAACAATAGTTCCCAGTTCTGTGGTTGGCATTGATGAAGAGTTAATGAAAGGTTCGAGAGGTTGTTCGACGATGTGAACATGGTGGAAGTTGGAGAAGGTTCTACCAAAGCAGATGTGCAATTGGTTGGGCCGAGTGCAAAGCTTAACAATTGGAAGGCTACTCCTCTCCCTATGTTCCAGGGTTGTAATTCAGATTCTATCTTCCGCCCGTTAGGATGTATAAACCTTGTTATCTTTTAATTTCAATGAAATGAAATTTCCCCTTTTCATCAATCCTGGTAGTTTTATTTTTGTTTTTTTTCTTCCTTGTACAGTTCTTTTTATACTGGTTTCAATGACATGACATACATAAAGAATCTTCAGCCCAGCCTTAAAAGTCAATCTAATTCTGAAATAATAATTCAAGAAATAGAGTGTGATGATGAATTAGAATATGATGAGGATGAGGCCTTTGAAGAGATTAATAAAGAATTAAGCCATTTTGAAGAAAAAACCCAAGCCTAACATGAGTGATACCGAAGCAATCAATTTAGGGGACCAAGATAATGTCAGAGAAACTAAGATAAGTGTCCATCTTGAACCGCAAATCAGGGAAGAGATAATTAAAGCATTGTTTGAATACAAAGATATTTTTGCATGGTCATATGACGACGTGTCGGGTCTAAGCACTGACTTGGTGGTTTACAAATTGCCCACTGACCTGACATTCCCTCCAGTCAAGCAAAAGTTGAGAAAGTTCAAAACCGACATGAGTGTGAAGATTAAAGAAAGGGTCACAAAGCAGTTTGATGAAAAGATCATTCGAGTCACGCAGTATTCCACTTGGTTAGCCAATGTTGTGCCCGTGCCAAAGAAGGATGGCAAGACTAGAGTGTGTGTTTATTACTGTGATCTCAATAAGGCTAGTCCAAAAGACAACTTCCCACTGCCAAATATCCACATTTTGATTGATAATTGTAAGCACGTGATTTTTGCTTTACGGACAATCGCTCCAAAAAAGAAAATAAAAATAGTGACAAATGGTTTCGCTGTACAATTTTTCGATCTTTCCGTGGCATGTGTTGGTAGTCGTTTGTGGGTCTGTCCATTTTGCATCTAGTCATTATCAAACAAAAATACAAAAAATATATAAATATATGTGGCATTAAAAGAAAATTCAAAAAAATATAAATATATGTGCATCGTCCGTTTTAGGTTGTGATTTAACTTACTTGGTATGATAATTATGTTGAAATGCCATATTGTTATTTGTTTTAATTTCATTTGTTTTATTAGTTATTTTTATTTTTATTTTTCTTTAAATTGGAAAACAAAAGAAAGTTGAAATCAATTTGGGCCCAAAAAATAAGACAAAAACAGGCCCAAACCAACGATCTGACCCGGTCCAGACCAGGCCTGCCCAGGAACCTCCTGAAACGACGTCGTTTCAGGCAAATAAATCTAAGCCGTCCGTCCAGGCCAATCCAACGGTTCAGAACCCCTTTCAACAACCCGTGTTCAAACCCGACCCAATAACCAATCCGACCCAACCCCTCATTTAAACCAAACGACCCCGTTTAACTACTGAACGACCCCGTCTTGTTTCTCACCCTCAGATCCAAGCCGTTGAGATCGTATGATCCAACGGCTCAGATCCAATCAACCCCCCTCACCATATATAAACCTTCCCTTACACCCCACGCCCCCTATCCGAACCCCACCCCTCACTCGTCTCCTTCCCTGAACCCTGAAACCCCCAAACCCTAGCAGCCGCCCTAGTCTCCTTCGCCATTAAAGCCGGCGGCACGAACGCCGGTGACCACCCCCTGAACACCCTAAGACCCCCTCACTCCCCTGAACACGAATCCACTAACCACGAACCTCGAATCATCTCCTATCGTCTCGAATCTGGATTTGAAGATTCGAGACAAAACTCGATCTACACCAAACCTCACCATCTTTGTACCAGACACTCCCCTGACCTTCCTCGTGACCAAACCAAACTTGGTTTGGTCCGAATCTACCCACAACTCCCAAAAATCCAGATCTGGAAATCCAGACTTTTGAAACACATGCACCTGGGGAACCCGGCCAGTTTTGACATGGGTTTGAGGTCTAATAGACCTTAATCAAGGTGCTCTCATGTGAGAACACCCTGATTAAAGTTTGTTCGGCCTCAAAAGTTCGAAGATGAATCAGATTTGGGTCTGTTTGATTTAAACATTTTGGTAAGTTTTCCTTTCTTTTGTTTTATTTCTAAATAAGTTGTCAGCATATCTCTTTGTGTTTGGTTGTTATTTTGTTATTTTTTGGATTTCTTTCATCTCTGTAAAGACCTTTTATTTGGTCGATTGTCTTCTGTTTGTGTTCTGAATACACTCTGTGAAAAGCATGTCCGATTAGTATAGTCGTCGCATAAATAATTCATATAGGCCCCAGTAATTGAACAAAAGTTGTCTGATACCCTTTAGGTCCCTGAACGTATTATTTATATGAGCGACTGATTATTACCTGTTATAATTAGTATAGTCGACTCGATAAATGTCGTCGATTAGTTTGCTATAACTAATGAATCGAATGAGCTAGTATTTTCACGTAACTAATTGAACTCGGCCACTGACTGAATGCCCCAGTAATGTTTGAAATGGTTTGTTTGCACTATAAAACTGACTGAAAAGGTTCAGCCCAGGCAGTCTTGAGTTCGAACTTTCATCAGTTCAAAAAATGCCCTGATGTTGCAGTAGGCAGGGGCAGTAATAATCAAGGTTGACAGGGGTATTCTGGGGTGTTAAAAAGAACAAAAGTAATTAGTTTAAGTGAGCTGACAAATGGGGTACTAAATTAGGATTAAACTAATGCCAATGGGGGGACAAGACACAAGAGTATGGGTTTAAAAGGAATACTAAAATAAGCCCATAATCCTGGATTAAAGAATAAACCAGGCGTGGGGAACAAAGGGGGCTGGCACCAAGAGATGCTCAAGCATGGGTTTAACAGGGTAAGGGCAGGCTGCAAGTTGCAGCATGGGGGCAACTTAGCTGCACTTGGTCACTTTGGCTTATAAATAGGCCATTTGAGAACTGAAAAAGGGCTGGACTTTTAGTCTTCAGAAAAAAAAAGAGAGAAAAGGCTGGAATTTTTAGTTTGAAAGCTGAAACTTTTAGTCTAAAAAGTTTTACTGAGTTTAAAGAAAGCTGAATAACATAAGTTAGTTTCCAAATAGATTGTAACCAAACACTGCCTGAAAGTTGTATAAGAGTGCATATTGGTCAAGCTGTCTTGGCCAAGTTCTGTTGCTTGCATTGACTGAGTTGTTTGTGGTTGTTGAATTGGTGGTTTTGCTGCATCTGAACCCTCAGTTATTGCTGCTATTTCTTTACTATTTCCTGGGACTACTGGCTTGGCACTCGGCTATTTGTTAGTCTTTGTATACTGGGAGATCACTGTTGGTTGTCTGTGGCTGTGGAAGACACTTGGTTCAGTTGGTTGTGCTGTGTTTGTTGTGTATCTGTTTGCTGCTGTATTTACTGCATACTGCCCAGCTGATCACTTCCTTCTTCTTTTGTCTCTCTATACCAGGTACATGACTAATACTCTGTCAAATGTAATTGGAAAGTTGAGCATGAATACAAAAGAAAAGACCTGAAGAGTGACTTTTATACATAAATTGTTACATTAGATATCATGTACTGTATAATAATTTTCATTCCTGTTTTGACAATGGAAGTAGCATGTATGCCCAGTATATATCAATGTAGATTAGCTGAATGTTAGTTTATATATGTATGTTGTTAGGTGAAAACATTCCCAATATAATAGGTTGTATCTTAGACTTAGTTTAACTGTGTAGTATATTCTTTAATGTAGGCCAAGCATGAAAACTATCCCCTACTAGTTAATTTCTTTCCCTTTAATAGGCGATCCCTTCATACCACGCCAATAGAACCCAGAACGAGTTCACGGCCTCAACCTCACAAGGGTCGAGCCCAGGTCGAAGACAGACCAGGCAGGCCCGCATCGAACGAGCAGTGGCCCAGGTCTGGCCAACCGCGCGTGGGCTGGATTTGGGCCCATGATTATTCGTTTGGCCGACTGTGCACGCAGCTTCGGTCCTGATTTTGAAGCATTTCCTAATCACATTACAAACAACTTGCAAGCATGTAATTAATTAGGACTATCTACTGTTTTCAATTGATAGAGACGAATACGACAAGAAACGTAGTTGCTATAGGATATCCTTTAAAAAATAAGAACGAGATGAGCCTCGACGAAAATAAACAAAACGCGCAGATGCGGGGCCCTTGTTAAATGTATATTATTGAAGCATTTAGTTTCCGGGACGGGTTGTTTAGCAAATCTCACAACCCTCCTAAAATAACAATACGTTAGTCTCTTTAGGATGCGCTTTAATAAGCCTTACCTTCTTAAAAACTCGGGTGCACATTTATGTGACCCAAATCCAAATCTCGACGGATTCGAAATGTATTTCTAATCACGGGTGCATTGATTGTGACGTGATCCGAGAGGCATATCCATGACGTCGCTAATTCCTTTTAAAAGTAGAACGAGACGAGCCTCGTCAAAAATAAAAAATGTACACAGCCACGGGGCTCTCCAACTATATATATATTAAAACACTTAGAATTCGGGACAGGTCATTTAGCGAATTTTACGGCCCTCCCCAAAACAACCATGCGTTAGTTGCTTTAGGCGCGCCTTAAATAATTTATTTTCCTTAATTCGGGTGCACATTTATGTGACCCAAATCCAAATCTCAACCGAGTCGAGATATATCAATAACCACGGGTGCATTGATGTAACGTGGTTCGAGATATGTTTTCACGACGTTGCAAGTCCTATAAAAATAACAGTGAACGATAAAAGCGGATAAAAGATAAAATTGGCACATAGGTTCATAATTGTATTAAAAATCAGATAAATAAGCCGAATATAACAGTTGAGCGACCGTGCTAGAACCACGGAACTCGGGAATGCCTAACACCTTCTCCCGGGTTAACAGAATTCCTTATCCGGATTTCTGGTACGCAGACTGTAATATAGAGTCATTATTTTCCTCGATTCGGGATTAAAATTGGTGACTTGGGACACCCTAAATCTCCCAAGTGGCGACTCTGAAATAAACAAATAAATCCCCTTTCGATTGTCCTTTAATTGGGAAAAACTCCTTGCGCCCCGCGGGCGCGGAAAAAGGAGGTGTGACAGCTCTGGCGACTCTGCTGGGGATTTGGTGCCCAGAACCACTGGTTCAGGGTTAAGAATTCGAGCTTAAAATAATTGTTATTATTTGGCTTTATTTATTATCTGATTTTTACATGTTTGAGCCTAATGTGCTAAATGCTGCTTTTACCGCTTTGATATTATTTGGACTGTATATAAACTGTGCCGAAACCCTTCTCTTCTTACCTCCGGGGAGAAGCTCGCTGGTCGAGACTCCCTATTCTGTTAGTGTCAATACCCGAAATAAGAAAGAGGACGGATAAGTTACGAAGCCGGACGGCCTTTTGGTTCCCGGTAAGTTGCCCCTCCTCGGCTCGAGTTGTCTGCTCGGGTACACTGTCTAGAACACTGACCCAGGTTTTGAACATAGAATAACGTGACTTCATGCCGGATCCCTAGTAGGAGCGCTTATTTGCATCATGTTGCATATGACTTAGGGGACTCAACACAGGGGTTGGGTCCGTCTAGGACTAGCAACCTGGTATGAAAGGACCATCCTAATGCATCCCACTTGTTTTCCGTGCATCTATTTGTCTCGAGCCCGCATGCTGACCAGTGTTTGAATAATGGAAATTGGAAAAAAAGGGGAAGGAATACCGTCAAAACTCTGCCGAAATTTTGAGAAAATGAAAGGAAAATGTCTTATTAGTTTTGTTTTATTAATTGCAAAGGAAAAATAGAAAAGAAGAGAAAAAAAGGGGTCGTCGTTCTACTTTTATATACTTTTAAATATATATATATATATAGTTTGTCCTGTCACAAAAAATGAAGATGGAAAAGAGTCTTATTTTTGATATATATATATCTCTACATATATATATACAAATATAAATATATGTCTTTATTTGTGGCAAAATTACTGGTTTTGCCAAAAGTCATGAAAGTAATAAATGTGCAGGGTTTTTCATAAAGTTTTATAAAAGGTATACGTCTAAATAAAGTTTTATTTTTTATTCACTTAGGCATAATCACCCCAATAAATGTGCAGGATGAGCACGGTACAAAACGAACCCTTTTCAATAATGACCAGGATCCCGTTTGAGTTGCGGTTATGGTGGAACGACTTAGGCAAAGAAGGGCAAGACAAAGTAAGGAAATATCTGAAAGGTCTCCCGGACCTACTAAACATTCAGCCTCGGGGTGATATCATCAGATCATTGGTCACTTGTTGGGATTCCGCACACAACGTGTTCCATTTTTCGGACTTCGAGCTCACCCCGACGTTGGAAGAAATAGCAGGGTACATCGGGATTGATGAAGCCCCTTTTAGGTTCAAATACTTGATTGCACCTAGAGCTGTCACGGTACACAGGTTTCTGGATTTCCTAAAAATACCTCGGACATTCCACCATCCAGATCTTGCCAAAGGATTCTGCAGTCTCCACCTCATATATGCTAGATACGGTCACGTGGGCGGGTTCAATAAGCCGGATTTCAAGCTATGCAGTAGAGGCAACCGACAAAAGTGGGACGAACACAGGCTAGTGGCTTTTATGACAGCCTTTCTGGGTCTTATAGTGTTCCCTAGGAAAGATGGAAACATTGATCTAAAGATAACCGGGGTTGTCAATACTTTGCTTACCCAAGATAAAAGTACTCTGGCGCCTATGATTATGGCTGACATTTTCCGGGCTCTCACTGCTTGTCGAGCCAGGGGCGACTTTTTCGAAGGATGTAACCTACTGTTGCAAATGTGGATGACCGATCATTTATGCCATCGCTCCTCACTTTTGGGTTATGGTTCGCCAGAGAAAACTTGTATTGGAGAATTCTACACGAGAATCAAAGGGTTCAATTTACCTGAGGGAGTCACATCATGGACCGCATTTCTCCGAACTCTCACTGCCAGCCAAGTCCAGTGGACGCTCGGATGGTCACCTATCGAGGAAATCATATACATGCCGGCAACCCGGCCTCACTTTCTGTTGATGGGACTGAAAAGTATCCAACCCTATGCACCGTATCGGGTTTTGAGGCAACTTGGGAGGTACCAAGTGGTACCGAAAGATGAAGATTTGAGTACCCAAGTGATTGAAATCAGTCCGAACGGTCATTTCCCTGAAGAAGAAGTCCGCCAAATATGGAGTGAATGCCAACATCTGACAGCAAACACTTGTGTGATTAATACGGCACAAGGGGAAGTCGCCCCAGAATATCACGCTTGGTTTAGAGGTAGCCTGTCCTACGAAAGACCGGCTAAGAGGCCGCATCTCAAAGATTTCGTAGAATCATCCCAAGGGCAATGGAACTGGTTAGCAAAAGAGAAGGGTTATCGGGCAGAGATTGGCGATTTGAAGCTACAAATGGATAGTCTGAAATTCGATAATAGCGTACAAGTCGCGGCGGATCGAAGCGAAAAGAATAGATTGATCCAAGAGAACGAAGAGCTTAAGGCCCAAATCCAAAAATTGAGATTGTCTCTCGACGAGCAGCCCAGAAGTCGATCAGACCAGCGGTTGATAAAGGGTTTGAAAAGGGAGATCGCGGAATGGCGAGACAGGTTAGAAGAATCCGAAAAGGTCATGACAGAGTTCAAGGCACGGTGGGGAACAAGAGTAGATAAGCATCGCCGGTGTTTGAACCAATTGAAACGTGACCACGAGAAGACTGTGGCCAAAATAAAGAGGGAGATGGCTACACTCGAGTTTAAAGCAGTTAAGCAGGCCGGGGATTTCCAATCGGAGAGTAGATACTGTTACGACTTGTTGGCCCAAATGAAGGAAGAAGTGCGGCAGCTGAGGGATCAGCATATACAGGACTCACAGGTATTCAAGACGTGCAGTGATCAGATAAGACACCTACTCATAGAGAAGAAAAAAACCAGAGACAAGATCAGGGCCATTGCCCATGCCATCATCAGAAGGTGTCGACGGTGTGAAAACATGACCTGCGTTACCGTTCTCCCAGTAGTGATGGGTTATGTCAAACAGACCATGCACGAGTTGGAGCAGCTCGAAAGGGATCTCGCACCTAGAACCGCGAAAAGGCCGAACGATGCCTCGCGAGTCCCTAAGTTGGAAAATTAACCTCTGGTCGAGTCTTGTTTTAGTTAAGCTTTGATGTTTTCCCATATGTTGTTTTCCATTTTTCCTTCAATCAAATAGGGTCAAAGAACCATGGAGTCTGTACTGTTGCTATGTTGTTTGAAGCAATGTGTAATAGCAAATTTTGATAATGAAATTAAGTGACTCCGGAAGAATTTCTATGTGTCTTTACTTTGGGGCAGAACTACGCCTGGTCTGATTCACGCGGGGACGTGATACGTAGGCAATCCCCATAAGATTCGACCGCTTTTAATAAATAAAGAAAAGAAAATGTAAATAAAATAAAACGCGGGGTTTCGCAGAATACTCTAAAAAGAGACGAATGAACAAACCGGGATGACGCATGTGGTTTGAAGCAAAGCATGTAGAAACGGTTAACTGCCTAGGTGCATTGCATCCTCTATGTGTTATGATCAAATCTGTTAAGCTCTAACACTAACAAAGTTTGTTGTTGTCTGATATCCAGACAGTTAGTTGTTAAAGAATTCTGGCAACACATTCATACCAAACCAGATCCAAAGGACCGGTAGCAACAAGCATGACCACTTCTGAGAATAGTAATGAGGAAGAAAGGCCGATGAGCCAGTTGCTAAAAGAGGCAATGGAAAAGATTGAAAGGATGGGACTAGAGATGCATGCAATGCAGCTAGCCCTGGCCAAAACGCAAAAGAGCCCTGAGACACTGGGACACGTGCCGGAGTACCCTCACTCTGGCCCTTCCACAAGCCGCCCAAATCCCCTCTATCATCAAGAAAGAAGCCCTCATGATTCCCAAGCTCCACCACCCCATCAACCTCTCCCAACACCCAATATTCCCATTTTTGTGGGACCTGCATCAGCCCCTTTGCAGCGAACGACCAGTGAGCCATTGTTTCAGGCTCACGATACACAATACTATCCCCCTGAGCCTACATTCCATGCACCCGAACCACAGGCTTACAATCCCCATTTGGAAGTTCCGGCAGAGGTTGAGAAGCCGGTTAAGGCCCCTGAACAGGATGAAGTGTTGAGAAAGTTCAAAAGCCTGGAGCAATCCTTCAGGAACTTACACGGGCTGGGCAATCAAGTCAGCGTGGCATACAAAGATCTGTGCCCTTTCCCAGATGTCCAACTCCCGGCTGGGTTCAAGATGCCCAAGTTTGATTTATATGAAGGGCACGGTGATCCCATGGCACATTTGCGGGGATTCTGTAGCAAAATGAGAGGGGCAGGAGGCAAGGATGAGCTTTTGATAGCTTACTTCGGCCAAAGTCTGAGCGGATCTGCACTGGAATGGTATACCAGGCAGGATTTCAGCAGGTGGTACACGTGGGATGATCTGGCACAGGCTTTTGCAGGTCATTTCCAGTACAATCTAGAGATAGTCCCCGACCGTCTCACATTATTGAGAACTGGGAAGAAACCCGGGGAAAGTTTTCGCGAGTTCGGATTCCGCTGGAGAGAACAAGCAGCTAGAGTCGATCCTCCCATGAGAGAGGGAGAAATGGTAGACTACTTTTTGCAGACATTGGATCCAACCTACTTTGGTCACTTGGTGACAACGGTTGGAAAATCTTTCAACGAGGTGGTCAAAATAGGGGTCATGATAGAAGAAGGTTTGAGGTCGGACAAGATCTTAAACTATTCGGCACTTAAGGCCACAACCCAGGCTATTCAAAGCGGCACGGGAGGTGCGCTAAGAAGAAAGAAAGAAGAGGTTGCCACGATCGAGGCAGGCAGTTGGTCCAGGGCTGGCAGGCCGCACTACAACCAACCCAGGCCTCACAGGTCAAACTACCCATACAACCCACCACAAAATTTCTATCCACCTCGAGAACCGCATTGTTCCGTACACCAAGCCCAGATATACACTCAGCCCCCGGTTCGCCCACAATGGCGCGCACCGGCTCCCCAGAACATATATGCACCACCACAAAACACTTACCCTCCACCAAGGGCATATAGAAATCCTTCAGGGGCAGGTTTCCGGGGAAATCCAGATGCCAGAAATGACAGGTTGCGGAAGCAAAGAACCTTCACCGAACTGGGAGAAACCTACACCGCTGTGTTCCACAAGCTGCGGCAATTGGGTTTGGTTAGTCCCGTCCATACTCGGGAACCAAATCCCCCGCCTCAGAATTTGGACCGTTCAATCAGTTGTGAATACTGTTCAGGGATGCTCGGGCACGATACCGAGAAGTGTTGGAAGTTAAGGCATGCCATACAGGATCTTATTGACACCAATAAGATCGAGGTCCAGACACCGGAGGCTCCTAACATCAACCAAAACCCGCTGCCAGCGCACCACGAAGCTCACATGATTGAGTTGGTGTGTGAGGGAGGTGAATTAAGAAAACCCTCACAAACAGTGATGATGATCCAAGCTGCCCCAAAAGAAGTCTTAACCAGTGGAGGAACAAATGTACAGTCGCAGGGAGAAGGCGTCAAGCCGGTAGTAATATGGGGGAAGAACCCGTCCGCCATAGCAAGCAAACCCGAGCCAAGCAAGTTGGTAATACCAGGGATCCTGCCCACACCGGCAGTCATGTTGAAAGGGGTATGTAGAGAACGGGTGACCATAAAGCCGGTGGTCCAACTGCCAATGCTTGACAGCAGGGCTGTGCCCTGGAAATATGAAAAAGCAGTGGTGAACGTACCAAGGAAAACAGGTGGAAGAAGTCAGTTGTGAAGCGCAAGGGCTGACTCGATCAGGTCGATGTTTTGCTCCGGCGGAGTTAAGAAAAACCAACCCAGTGGCAACCAAGAAGCCAGTGTCAGAAGAAGAGGCTGAAGACTTCCTGAGGAAGATGAAAGTACAAGACTATTCTGTGGTTGAGCAGCTGAGAAAAACACCTGCCCAGATCTCACTATTGTCATTACTCCTCCATTCCGAGGAACATCGTCGGGCCCTGTTAAAGATATTGAACGAGGCTCATGTACCCAGTGAGATTTCTGTAAACCACCTGGAAACCATTGCTAGCAAGATTTTCGAGGTGAACAGAGTGACATTCTCAGATGATGACCTGCCGGTGGAAGGTACGGAGCATAACAAAGCTCTATACCTAGCTGTCAAATGTGAAGACTCGGTGGTAACCCGAGTATTGGTGGATAACGGCTCAAGCGCCAATATTTGTCCATTATCCACCCTGGACCAGTTAAAGATTGACCGTGGAAGAATCCGGGAGAATAGCATCTGTGTCCGAGGGTTTGACGGAAACGGAACAGCCACTGTGGGGGATGTTGTACTTGAACTAACCATTGGCCCGGTCCTGTTTACCATGGAATTCCAGGTATTGGACGCCACGGTATCTTACAACTTGCTGTTAGGACGACCCTGGATTCACGCAGCTAAAGCGGTGCCTTCCACCCTACATCAGACAGTGAAGTTCGAGTGGGAAAGACAAGAGGTCGTGTTGCACGGTGAGGATACAACATGCACCATGGGCGGAACCATTGTGCCTTTCATAGAGACCACTGATGACAAGGGTCCTTGGGTCTACCAGATTCTCGATACAGGGTCGGCCAACAAAATCTCTGAAGGAGAAATCATCCCGCACCCTAGGGTAGCTGCCGCAACAGTCATGATGGTATCGGAGATGCTGGGTAACGGATTTGTGCCGGGAAAAGGCCTGGGAGTTGAACTTCAAGGGATAGTCCAACCTGTCTCCCTTCCTAAGAATCTGGAAACTTTCGGGTTGGGGTTCAAACCAACCGCAGCAGACAGGAAGCAAGCGCGAAAAATGAAGAAGAGGGTCTGGTTTCTGCCTAAACCAGTGCCACGCCTCTCAAGGTCTTTTGTTAAAGCTAGTGCCAAGGGGTCAGCGATCCCAAAGATTCGAGGACCTTTGATCGGTATAAATGAAGACCTCAATCAGAGTTTTGAAAGGCTATTTGCGGATGTCAGTATGGTGGAAGCTGGAGAGGGTTCCAGCAGAGCAGAGATACAATTCGTGGGGCCTAAGGCCAAGACCAACAATTGGACGGTTACTCCTCTTCCTGTCCGAGGGGAGTCTTGGTAGTAGGCTTTGATTAATGTTTTGTTTGTTTGTTTGTTTGATCGGATTATTCAAGGGTGTAATCCCAATTTTACTTTCGTTTTGTAAAAGTGTGAACCCTTTTTATCCTGCAAATTTAATAAAGTTCTTTTCTTTTGTCCCATTTTAATTTCTTGTTTTGTTCTTTTTCTTTCTGAACAGTTCTCTTTTTACTGGTCCTAATGACATGGCATGCACAGCGGATCTTCGACCTAGTCTAATAAATCAATCTGAATCTGACTCAACAATGCAAGAGGTCGTTTGTGATAATGAATCCGAATGTGACGAAGGGGAAGCCTTCGAAGAAATAAATCGAGAACTGTGCCAATTTGAAGAGAAACCCAAGCCTAACCTAAATGACACTGAGGCTGTGAACCTAGGAGACGCTGATAACATCCAAGAGACCAAAATTAGCATCCACATTGAGCCAAATGTCAAAGCAGAATTGATCAAAACTCTCAGGGAATTCAAAGATGTTTTTGCATGGTCATATGATGATATGCCTGGATTGAGCACCAATTTAGTGGTTCACAAATTGCCCACTGACCCGGCATACCCTCCGGTCAAGCAAAAACTAAGGAAATTTAAAACAGAAATGAGTGTAAAGATCAAAGAAGAAGTGATTAAGCAATTACAATCGAAGGTCATTCGGGTCACTCGGTATCCCGAGTGGTTGGCCAATGTGGTACCAGTCCCAAAGAAGGATGGAAAAATCAGGGTGTGCGTCGACTACCGCAACCTCAACAAAGCAAGTCCCAAGGACAATTTCCCGTTACCCAATATTCATATCCTGATCGATAATTGCGCTGGGCGCGAGATCGGATCCTTTGTGGATTGCTATGCAGGTTATCATCAGATCCTAATGGATGAGGAGGATGCTGAGAAGACAGCATTTATTACGCCATGGGGAACCTACTGCTATCGGGTAATGCCGTTCGGTTTAAAGAACGCTGGGGCAACGTACATGCGAGCAATGACTGCTGTGTTTCATGACATGATACACAAGGAAATTGAGGTGTACGTCGATGATGTGATCATCAAATCTTGGCGTCAGGAGGACCATGTGACAGACCTAAGGAGATTTTTCCAAAGACTCCGGAGGTATGATATCAAGCTTAACCCGGCCAAATGCGCATTCGGGGTTCCATCAGGAAAGTTGCTAGGATTCATCGTCAGTCGACGGGGGATTGAGTTAGACCCATCCAAAATTGAATCCATCCGAGACTTGCCACCGCCAAGGAACAAAACAGAGGTAATGAGTTTGCTGGGTAGACTCAATTACATCAGCAGGTTCATCGCTCAACTCACAGCAACTTGTGAGCCCATATTTCGGCTACTGAGAAAGGATGCTGCAGAAGGTTGGACGACAGAGTGTCAAGAGGCTTTCGACCAAATCAAAGGGTATCTGTCTAATCCACCCGTATTGGTCCCGCCTAAGCCCGGGAAACCCCTAATCCTTTACCTGACGGTTTTAGAAAATTCATTTGGTTGTGTATTGGGGCAACATGATGACACAGGGAGGAAGGAGCAGGCCATCTACTATCTTAGCAAGAAATTCACAGTGCATGAGGTCAAGTACACTCAACTCGAGAAAACATGCTGCGCCCTAACTTGGGTAGCTCAGAAGTTGAAACACTACCTGTCTTCATATACTACTTATCTCATATCCCGCTTGGACCCATTGAAGTATATCTTTCAGAAACCTATGCCCACGGGGAGGTTGGCAAAATGGCAAATTCTGCTCACAGAGTTTGATATCATCTATGTGACGAGGACGGCCATGAAAGCCCAGGCGCTGGCAGACCATTTGGCAGAGAATCCCGTTGATGAAAAATACGAGCCCTTAAGAACGTATTTTCCTGACGAAGAGGTGATGCATACGAATGAGTTGGAATTACCCGAGGAACCGGGTTGGAAGCTTTTCTTCGATGGAGCTGCAAACGCAAAAGGGGTTGGAATAGGGGCAGTACTCATTTCTGAAACAGGACGGCATTATCCTGTTACGGCCCAACTGCGCTTCTACTGCACTAACAATATGGCCGAATATGAGGCTTGCATTCTGGGTCTGCGCTTGGCTGCTGACATGGATGTCCAAGACGTCTTGGTCTTGGGAGACTCGGACCTCTTGGTACATCAAATTCAGGGTGAATGGGAAACACGAGATCTAAAGCTCATACCATACCGACAATGCTTGCATGATCTGAGCAAGCAATTTCGATCGGTGAAGTTCAAACACATCCCGAGAGTTCACAATGAGGTTGCAGATGCCTTAGCCACCTTAGCATCAATGCTGCACCACCCTGACAAAATGTATGTTGATCCTCTGCATATCCAAGTCCGTGATCAGCACGCCTACTGCAATACCATAGAAGAAGAAGCAGATGGCGAACCCTGGTTTCATGATATCAAGGAATACCTCAGAATGGGGATATATCCAGAACATGCCTCGGGAGACCAAAAAAGAGCCCTTCGGCGTTTGTCGAATGGTTTCTTCCTCAGTGGAGGAGTATTGTACAAAAGAACCCCGGATTTGGGATTGTTGAGATGCGTAGATGCCAGTCAAGCAATGACGGTCATGGAAGAGGTACATGCGGGAGTTTGCGGACCACACATGAGCGGATATGTATTGGCGAGAAAGATCCTTCGAACAGGGTGTTATTGGCTCACCATGGAACGCGACTGTATCACTTTTGTGAGGAAATGCCATCAGTGCCAGATACACGGAGATTTGATTCATTCTCCGCCAACAGAGTTACATACGATGTCAGCACCTTGGCCGTTTGTGGCCTGGGGCATGGATGTCATTGGGCCCATCGAGCCAGCAGCGTCCAACGGTCACAGGTTCATTCTAGTGACCATTGATTACTTCACCAAATGGGTTGAGGCTAAAACCTTCAAGTCGGTAACCAAGAAGGCAGTGGTGGACTTTGTTCACTCCCATATCATCTGCAGATTTGGGATCCCAAAAGTGATCATCACGGATAACGGTGCGAATCTTAATAGCAGCCTGATGAAAGAGGTATGCCAACAATTCAAGATTACACACCGCAATTCCACCCCATATCGTCCTAAGGCAAATGGAGCAGTCGAAGCAGCCAATAAGAATATCAAGAAGATACTGCGAAAAATGGTGGAAGGGTCCAGACAGTGGCACGAGAAATTGCCCTTTGCTTTGTTGGGTTACCGCACTACCGTCCGGACTTCCATAGGCACAACTCCTTATTTGTTGGTGTATGGAACTGAGGCCGTGATACCAGCGGAGGTCGAAATTCCGTCCCTCCGAATTGTCGCTGAAGCCGGGATTGGGTGATGATGAATGGGTCAAAGCTCGATTGGAACAGTTGAGCCTGATAGATGAGAAAAGATTGGCAGCAGTGTGCCATGGTCAGCTGTACCAGAAGAGAATGGCAAGATCGTATAATAAAAAGGTGCGCCCCAGGAAGTTTGAAGTAGGGCAGCAGGTATTAAAGAAGATCCTCCCACATCAGGTCGAAGCAAAAGGCAAATTCGCCCCAAATTGGCAAGGGCCTTATATCGTGACCAGAGTATTGTCCAACGGTGCTTTGTGTTTGACAGATGTCGAGGGGAGATGTGTCGACATGGCTATCAATTCAGATGTAGTCAAGAGATATTATGCATAATTTCTTTAATTATGGCAATTGTTGGTTTATTTGTTTGTATTTGGCATTTATTGGATAATGAGATGACGGAGGCAATTCTTTCTTCTATCCAAACACTTTTAACCCTTGCTTCCCCCTTTGAGCCTTAAGTAATTCTTTCATACCCCTCTTTTGGAATCACTAATGGAAAAGAAACGAAAGGAAAAGAAAGAGAAAAGAAAAGAAAAGGAAAAGAAAATAAAAAGAAAGAAAAGAAAAATCAAGGAATATAAAACCGTGGGAACTACGTTTGACCTGATTCCTCAAAGAGGATACGTAGGCGCCTCACGGCTCGGTCATAGTATGCATCATAGTAAATATAGGATGCATAATGTACATAGTGTGCATAATAGGCACAATGTGCGTAAACGCACATAGCTCAGCATAAGCATAAAAAATAAATTCCCCCAAGCAAGAAAACTGGGGCAGAGGTTATGTTTTAAGTTCCAACAAAGGTTTGATTCCAAAAGTTGTAGCACATCACCCTTCAAGTTGTTTTCATTTTATAGCCTTTCTTCAATCCCACACCAAAACCAACATCGACATCCAAAAGACCTCCCGATCAATGTTCGAGAGATGCCAAATCCGGCAAATAAGGCCGAGAATAATACACTGATCCCCAGCAAAGAAAAGGATCGTAAGACTGGGAATGAGTTGATAGTCAAAAGAATCCCCGGAAGAGAGGGTCGTATCTACAACACACCGGATTCTCGAAAGAAATAAAATGAGAGAGTCTTATCGGTGAAAACCTTCACAGGCACCGAGAGGCGATGTAAGATGAGGGATATGAAATGAGAGAGTCTTATTGGTGAAAACCCTCACAGGCACCATAAGGCGCCGGGAGATGAGAGAAAAGAGAGAGTCTCATTAGTGAAAACCCCTCGAAGGGCACTATGAGGCGACAAGATAGAGCAGCAAAAGCTACCACATTCGCAACAAGATGAACATCCATTTATCATCCCCAGCAGAGTCAGACCATCGCTGTCACACCTCCTTTTTCCGCGCCCGCGGGGCGCAAGGAGTTTTTCCCAATTAAAGGACAATCGAAAGGGGATTTATTTGTTTATTTCAGAGTCGCCACTTGGGAGATTTAGGGTGTCCCAAGTCACCAATTTTAATCCCGAATCGAGGAAAATAATGACTCTATATTACAGTCTGCGTACCAGAAATCCGGATAAGGAATTCTGTTAACCCGGGAGAAGGTGTTAGGCATTCCCGAGTTCCGTGGTTCTAGCACGGTCGCTCAACTGTTATATTCGGCTTATTTATCTGATTTTTAATACAATTATGAACCTATGTGCCAATTTTATCTTTTATCCGCTTTTATCGTTCACTGTTATTTTTATAGGACTTGCAACGTCGTGAAAACATATCTCGAACCACGTTACATCAATGCACCCGTGGTTATTGATATATCTCGACTCGGTTGAGATTTGGATTTGGGTCACATAAATGTGCACCCGAATTAAGGAAAATAAATTTTACGGCCCTCCCCAAAACAACCATGCGTTAGTTGCTTTAGGCGCGCCTTAAATAATTTATTTTCCTTAATTCGGGTGCACATTTATGTGACCCAAATCCAAATCTCAACCGAGTCGAGATATATCAATAACCACGGGTGCATTGATGTAACGTGGTTCGAGATATGTTTTCACGACGTTGCAAGTCCTATAAAAATAACAGTGAACGATAAAAGCGGATAAAAGATAAAATTGGCACATAGGTTCATAATTGTATTAAAAATCAGATAAATAAGCCGAATATAACAGTTGAGCGACCGTGCTAGAACCACGGAACTCGGGAATGCCTAACACCTTCTCCCGGGTTAACAGAATTCCTTATCCGGATTTCTGGTATGCAGACTGTAATATAGAGTCATTATTTTCCTCGATTCGGGATTAAAATTGGTGACTTGGGACACCCTAAATCTCCCAAGTGGCGACTCTGAAATAAACAAATAAATCCCCTTTCGATTGTCCTTTAATTGGGAAAAACTCCTTGCGCCCCGCGGGCGCGGAAAAAGGAGGTGTGACAATAATTGTGCCAAACATGAGATTGGGTCTTTTGTGGATTGCTGTGCGGGCTATCATCAGATCTTAAAGTCATGACCCGGTAACAATATGTTCCTCATGGCATGATGAATTCCATCTTTTCTACATATTCCTCATCCATTAGTTTGAAAAATGCTGGGGCAACTTACATGAGGGCAATAATGACCATATTCCATGATATGATACACAAGGAGATCGAGGTATATGTGGATGATGTGATCATAAAGTCCAGGAAGCAGAATGACCATGTCAGAGATTTGAGGAGATTTTTCTAGAGGCTTCACAGGTACAATCTTAAGCTTAACTCCGCAAGTGTGCATTTGGTGTTCCATCTGGAAAACTACTGGTATTCATAGTCAGCCATCGAGGTATTGAATGGGACCCATCAAAGATCAAAGCTATCCAAGAATCGCCACCTCCAAGGAACAAGACTGAGGTAATGAGTCTGTTAGGGAGGCTGAACTACATCAGCAGGTTTATTGCTCAGCTCACGACAACTTGTGAGCCTATTTTCAAGTTGCTGAAGAAGGATGCTGCTGTCAGGTGGACTGATGAGTGGCAAGAATAATTTGATAAGAAAAAATGGGTACTTGTCAAACCCACCTGTGTTGGTCCCACCAGAATTGGGAAGACCTTTGATTCTATATTTGACGGTCTTGGATAATTCATTTGGTTGTGTGTTGGGTCAGCATGACACTGCCAGGAAGGAGCAAGCCATCTATTATCTCAGCAAGAAGTTCTCATCTTATGAGGTTAAGTACACTCACCTTGATAGGACATGTTGCGCTCTGACTTGGGTAGCACAGAAGTTAAAGCATTATTTGTCATCATACATGACTTACCTTATCTCTATCTTGGATCCGTTAAAGTATATCTTTGAGAATCCTATGCCCACAGGGAGGCTCGCAAGGTGGCAGATCTTGCTCACAAAATTTAACATCGTCTATGTGACTCGGACTGCGATGAAAGCCCAAGCATTGGCTGATTATTTGGCCGAGATCCCAGTGGATGAAGAATATGAACCTTTGAAGACTTACTTCCCTGATGAAGAGGTGATGCACATTAACGAGTTGGAACAGGTGGAAAAGCCAAGTTGGAAACTTTTCTTTGATGAAGCTGCTAACATGAAAGACGTTGGGATAAGAGCTGTACTTCTTTCTGAAATAGGGCATCACTACCCTGTTATGGCTCATCTTTGTTTCTACTATACCAACAACATGGCTGAGTACGGGGCATGCATTTTAGGTTTGAGGTTAGCTGTAAACATGTGTGTCCAGGAAGTCTTGGTCTTGGGAGATTCGGACGTTTTGGTGCACCAAATTCAAGGAGAATAGGAAACACGAGATTTAAAACTCATACCATACCAACAATATTTGCATGATCTTTGTCAACGGTTTTGATTAGTTGAGTTCAGGCATATTCCAAGGATCCATAATGAGGTTACTGATGCGTTGGCTACTCTGGCGTCATTGTTACATCATCTAGATAAGGCTTATGTTGACCCTTTGCATATTCAGGTCCGCGATCAGCATGCTTAGTGTAACATAGTGGAAGAAGAACTTGATGGTGAGCCGTGGTTCCACGATATCAGGGAGTATATCAGGATAGGGGTGTATCCAGTACAAGCCACATGTGATCAAAAGAGAACAATTCGTCATTTGGCAAGTGGATTTTTCTTCAGTAGAGGAGTTTTGTACAAAAGAACTCCAGATCTTGGATTGTTAAGATGTATAAATGCTAGATAGTCCACAGCTATCATGACCGAAATACATTCTGGAGTATGTGGACCGCATATTAGTGGGTATGTTCTGGCGAAGAAGATTCTTCGAGCAGGTTATTATTGGCTCACCATGGAGCGAGATTGTATCAGTTTTGTGCGCAAGTGTCATCAATGTCAAGTGCACAGAGATTTGATTCATTTTCCACCATATGAATTGCATACAATGTCTGCACCATGGCCCTTTGTCACTTGGGGCATGGGTGCCATTGGACCAATCGAGCCAGCAGCATCCAATGGGCACAGGTTCATTCTGGTAGCCATTGATTATTTTACCAAGTGGTTGAAGCTAAACTTTCAAGTCTGTGACCAAGAAAGCAGTGGTCGATTTTGTTCACTCAAATATTATTTGTCGGTTCGGGATCCCTAAGGTGATCATCACAGATAATGGTGCTAATCTCAACAGTCATTTGATGAAAGAGATATGTCAACAATTTAAGATTACACATCGCAATTCCACCCCATACCGCCCCAAGGTCAATGGAGCAGTCGAGGCCGCCAACAAAAACATAAAAAAGATACTTCGAAAAATGGTGGAAGGTTCCAGGCAATGGCATGAAAAGTTGCCCTTTGCTTTGCTAGGTTACCGCACTACTGTTCACACTTCAGTAGGTGCGACTCCTTATTTGTTGGTATATGGCACTGAGGCGGTGATACCTGCCGAAGTTGAAATTCAATCCCTTCAGATTGTTACTAAAGCCGAGATTGATGATGATGAGTGAGTCAAGGCCCATTTAGAGCAACTAAGTTTGATTTATGAGAAGAAATTGGCTGCAGAGTGTCATGGTCAATTGTATCAAAAGAGAATAGCAAGAGCATACAACAAGAAGGTGCGTCCCCGAAAATTTGATGTGGGTCAGCAAGTATTATAACGTATTCTTCCACATCAGGCTGAAACAAAAGGCAAGTTCGCCCCAAATTGGCAGAGGCCGTTCATCGTAACGAGAGTGTTGTCCAATGGTGCTTTGTATTTAACAGATTTAGAAGGCAAATGTCTAGATATGGCTATCACTTCTGATGCAATCAAAAGATATTATGTATGATTTCTTTGGTTAAATTGTGTTTGTTTGTACTTAGCATGTTTTGAAGATTGGAATGACAAAGGCATTTTGTTCTGCTATCTAAACACTTTGTCCTTTGTTACTCATTTGAGCCTTATTTATTTCCTTTCATACCCCTCTTTTGGAATCAGTAGCAAAGTTCAAAAACGCGAGCGCAAAAGATAAGTAACGAAAAAGAGAGAAAAAGAGAAAGAAAAGAATGAAAAAAAGAGTGAAGATAAAAAAACAACAAAAAGAGAAAAAAAAGAAGAAAAGAAGAGAACGAAAAGGAAAAGAAAAGAGAAAATCCCAACAAAATAAAGCAATTCTTATGTCATGAACTACGTTCGACCTGATTCCTTTTAAGGATATGTAGGCAGCCTCACGGTTCGGTCCCATCAAAATAAAAATCCAAAAGTCCCCAAGCAAAGAAACTGGGGCAGAAATTGTGGTTGTTGTAGGAAATCTGATTTCAAAAGTTGTAATTTTGAACCTATTTGTATTGTTTTGAGCCTTTTGATACCCTTCTTTCTAACCCTATCCAAAAGCCCACATTACTGTCCAAAGAAAGACCTTCCGATCAGTCTTCTATAGATGCCAAGTCGAGCAAGTAGAGGTGATTCATATAATGGCAACGAGCCGGTCTAAGCAGGAAAAATGAAAAATAAGAGAGTCTTATTGGTGAAAACCCTCATGGGCACCGTAAGGCGATGAAAGATAAGAGAAATAAAAAATGAGAGAGTCTTATTGGTGAAAACCCTCACGGGCACCTTAAGGTGAAAGTGAGTTGAGAGATGAACAAATGAGAGGGGTTTATTGGTGAAAACCCTTCAGGGCACCGCAGGCTGAACAAGGTCAATGTTTTGGTAAAGAAATTGGGTTTCGAAGATCTCGGTGCATAAAGTACGACAACTGAAAGTTGATTGGTTGGATAGACTGAGCCGATTAATCCGAAGTGCATGTCATGATCATTGGTACCAGCTTCTCCACTCAGCTAAGTTCTTTTTTCCTTTTCCCCTTCAAACAGCCATCCAGTTTTGGATTTTTTTTCCTTATTCCTAATTCTCAAAGTCATTGCATTTCATTTCTTTTGGGTTTATTTCTATAAGATGTTTTCAATGTCAGTTGTGTTTAAGCAAATAAGAAAAGATTTCAAAGCTCATTACCAATTTCCAAAATTATACAAAGCGCAGTGTGGCCAAAGCATGCGATAGATAGCATGAGGTAAGGTAGGACACCAAGTGTCGGTGAAAGTTCTAACGTTGGAATGGTTTAGTGATTCCCTGGGAGAAGCAGAGGTTTAGATAGATGGGTCGAAAGTGTAAAACAATGGTTTGGGTATGGAGCACTCGGGTCATCCATGGTTTTGAGGTTGAGGATCAGTCAAAAAGTCAAATAATTTTTGGCCAGTTCGGGGAAATTAGTCAAAGCAATGCACGACAGCAGAGAGGCCACCTTCAGTAAGAATGCCACAAACTTACCACCATATTTTAAACTGACAAGATTTTTCTTTAATTTGAAATAGGGGCAGGAAATTTTGTTTGTTTCGGAAAAACCCTCCATAAGGAAAACAAGTACCAAACATGTTTGATCGTAAATTCGCAGGACCCTCTGGAAAATGGGACCTAGTTTAAAATTCAAAACAATCATGAGTAGAAAAATCTAGCATAAATGTACCCTAAAGGAATATAAGTTGGCTTCAAAGTTTGCATTCTTAAGATAGGATTCAAATAGGAGTTTTGAGGTCTCTCATGAATAATGAAACCTAGCTTTAAGATTTCCATTAGATAACAAGATTTAACATAAGTTCTGCTGTAGGGAAGCGTAATTCAGACTTAAAAATTGTCATTCTTAAGATAAGACTTGATTTTGATTTACAGGACGCTCCTGGATAATGGGATGTAGTTTTAAGACCTTCTTGGATAACGGGATTTAGCGAAAGTCATACCTTTAGAAAACATAATTCGGCTTTATAACTGTCATTTAACTAGGAGTTTTCAGGGCCCTCCTAGATAATGGGATCTAGCTTTCAAATTCTTAGTGATATTTAGTAACATGATTCAGTTAACACTCACAGATGTGCCCAGTTACAAAATTGGAGCATAAAATTTTCTTTGTTTTGTTTATTTTGTTGGTAATCAGGAGCTCACCTAAAGAACAAAGCAAATAAGTGTCGGTAATCAGGAGACCACCTGAAGAACAAAGCAATTCAAGTATCGGTAATCAGGAGCCCACCTGGAGAACAAAGCAATTCAAGTGTTGGTAATCAGGAGCCCACCTGAAGAACAATGCAATTCAAGTATTGATAATCAGGAGACCACTTGAAAAACAAGGGTCGGTAATCAGGAGCCCACCTTAGAGCAAAGCAATTCAAGTGTTGGTAACAAGGAGCCCAACTAGAGAGCAAAGCAATTCAAGTGTTGGTAATCAGGAGCCCACCTGGAAAACAGAGCAATTCAAGTGTCGGTAATCAAGAGCCCACCTGAAGAACAAAGCAACAATTTAAGCATCCGTAATCAGGAGCCCACCTGAAGAACAAAGCAACAATTCAAGCGTCGGTAATCAGGAGCCCACCTGAAGAACAAAGAGACAATTCAAGTGTTGGTAATCAGGAGCCCACCTGAAGAACGAAGGGAAACAACAAGGTTCAAAAGAGTTCAGTAATAAGGATTCCACTTGAAGAACGAAGGGAAGCAGTTCAAGTTTCGAGGAAAAGCAGCGTAAGTGTTGGTAATTAGGAGCCTACCTGAAGAACGAAGGGAAAACAACAATGTTCGAAGGAAGACAATTCAAGTTCAGCAGTCAGGCGCCCGCCTGAAGAAATGGGAAAGCGTCTCAGATTACAATTCAAGTCGGCAACAAAGGAATTTCACCAGGAGAATACAAGTCAACAAAGCAACAGGAACTACAAGATCAAGTATGAAGATATATATAGGATTCTTGTAACGCATAAATTGTAGTTTAGTCTTGGTTCTTTTATTCTGTCACGGTGTAACAAGGAGTTTAGTAAGCAGTAGCAGCAGCAACAATGAAATCACAGCTTTCTGGTAGTCCCAGCTACCGAAACTTATGAACTACACTTACCTGATTCCTCTATAGCCCTGGATATGTAGGCAACATCGGAAGCAGGGTGCAGTCAAATATTTAAAAAATGCTTCCCATGGAGAATTCAAACGGGCAAAAAATCGCTCGTATCCGCTCACTTTATCTTTGCACGAAAAATTTTCATGTTTCCGAGAAAAGAGGGGCAGCTGTGAGCACGTGATTTTTTCCCTATATTAATTACTCCCATAAATTCAAGAAAATAAATTTTTTCCATTGTTTGCAATTTCGTTGATTTTTGTAGCATTTTTATTAATTGCTTGCACTTGTCCGTGCATGTTTAATTTTGCTTAATTCATGAAAAAAAACAAAAGAAAATACATTGCATTTGCATATAGGACTTAATTTTACATTTTAAATTAATTAGTAAATTAATTCGTTTGACAAAAATAGAAAAATCACAAAAAATGAATCATTTTTGCATTTTTATTTAGCTTTGAATTTTGTAGCTTTATTTAATTTAGGAATTAATTAGTTGTGGTAAATATTATTTTGAGTAATTAGCTTAATTTGGTAAAACATTTAGTTTAGGAGTAATTAGGATTTAATTTAATTTGAAAAGGAAAAGAAAAAGTGATTAAAAGAATTGAAAACAGTCAAATAAATCAAGAGCGGTAATTTGGGCTAATTTGGTAGGCCCAAATGAATACCCCCCATACCCATTCAGGCCAACCCACAACCCACCCCAAAACCCTATCTAGTTCCCCTTGTCCCCGAACGACGTCATATTGGTTGTGTTTGATCCCAACCGTTGATCTTAGGCGATCCAACAATTAGGAACTGACCCCTCCCCCCATATAAATCTGTCGGAACCTAGCCCACCCCCCTATTTTCACCTCCCACATACCCCGTCCCCAACCTTCAGAGACCAGTAAACCTAGCAGCCGCCCCAAATCCCAAAACCTTCACTCGCCGGCGGCGTCGCACCAAACACCTCCATATTTTAACCAGACAACCCCCACACGTCCCTCACATCACATATCCCTTCCATTACACTAGAAACCCCACCCAAGTCGGTGAATTTCAGATCTAAAGTTCCTAGCAGAACCCTAATTCGTCCTTGTGCGATTTGTTTGGAGTATCTAGTTCGATTTGGGTCAAGATTCATTTGAATCGATTGCTCTTGATAAGAGCAATCGTTTTGCATTAATTTCGACCCTTTTTGAAGTCATCGGATTCCGACCAAGTTACCAATGACCAACCAAGCTGCATCATTTTCATCACATGTCGTCTAGATGTGTTTGTTCATTTATGACCGGCCAAATCAGTATACTCCCCCCTCCCTTTTTACTTGTTTCCTTTTTCTGCTGTTTGAATCCCCAGTTAGGTGTTAATAATTGTTTTGATTAGTTTAATTAAGATAGGTTATTAGGGTAATTGCTTGGTTAGTTAGTCAATTGCATATGTTAGATTAGCAATTATACACTGTTTATTTTTTTGGGACCGAATACTCCTAAGTCGTTTGTTCGTGGTTCTGTTGATTCACTTGTTTAGTTCATAAGCTTCCAATTGTTGCTATGTTGATTAAGTTGTTTTCTCTTGAATTGTTTGATGTTCCCCGAGACTCATTTCTTTCCCTCCCTGCATTTTGTTTTCTTTCTTTCTTTTCGTTTGACATAAACAGCCCTGTTTAGTTGAGCTTCAATGCTCGTTGATTGATGGTATGAAGTTTGTGAGTTTTGAGCTATAGTATTCAGGCCCATGGGTTGGGTGAGGTTTTGTTTTAAGATGACCCATATCTGTTTTGGTTTTAGAGGGTAAATAATAGTTTTTTAAGGGGTAGTTTAGGGAAATTGGGTAGGGGAATCTTTTGTAACTTTATTAGGAAGCTTATAGGTAAGTAGGGGAAGGGATTTGGCTTGCAAAACTGATTTTGAATTGGGGTTTGAACTAAATAAAGGAAATTTGGGGAAGGGGTAAATGACAATTAACAAAATATTTACGACTACCCTAACCCCCTCCCTCTATAAAAGCCCCATTTCTTGAAATTTTAAAAGAGATCAGAGGTGGAGAAATCAGAGACGACTAAAAGAGAATATTAAACACTGAAAAGGTCTAAAAAAATTAGTAGAAAAACAAAAAACAACACACCACAAAACACTGTTTCATTGAAGCTTTGTTTGTCATTCTTTGGGTTTTCAAAAGTTTGAAGTAATTTTGACTCTTTCTGGAATCAAAATGGTTTAAGCAAGATGAATTTGCTGTTATTGATATTTGCTGTTAAGCAAGATGCTTTAACTTTACCAGGTATTTCTTGGATCTCATTAGCCTATGAAGTGCAAAAATGTGAAGCCTTGTAACTGAGATGCAATTCAAGATCCTTGATGTCTAATTAATGATATTTCATGTTTGTAATTTTGTGTTATTTCAGTTTTCTTTGAATATGTTCATCTATCTAGTCATGATTTGGCTTGAATCTAGTCTGTAAATCTGGACAGACACTCTAGTTAGGTTACTGGTGTGTTAAATGGTTTGAAATTCTGTTCTTATGTGGACTGATGGGGTACTTGCAGTAGGGTCAATTTAGATGAATTGCATTTCTTCTGTTAGGTTGGATTGGAATTGTTTTTGAGCTAGCAATGATATTCCTATGAGTCTTTATCATGTTATTGATGTTTAGTGTTGGTTTTGATAGTTAGATAAGTATGAGAGTTATTATGGAACTTTTGATATCTAGTTCGAATGTTTAAAGAATTCTGCTATTAGATGCTATAATGATAGAGGTTCAATATGAATGAACAAGGGCTTTGATTTGCAGATACATATGCCCTGTACATCTCCTTGAACATGTTAGTGGTTTGAATCATTTTGTTCTCTGAAAGTTGTGTAAATGGTGAAATATGTAGTTGTTGGGGTCGTTTCTTTTCATCTCCGAGATTGCTCTTTTAAGGAAAGTTTGAAATTTATTGTGGAACCTGCATAATTTGGTTTATTCTAGTTAGGTATTTCCATAATAATCTACTTGCAGGAGGTTTTGGTACTTTTGATAAAGGATTCTAAATTCAGTTTTGTGTCTTGTTCAATTGCAGCCATTGATAAAATTATGATTACCCCTGAATGTATATAGCTGATGCCACTCATCTATTATTTACCCCAATTTTGGTTTAACCGGGCTCCCAGCAATAACATGTCGAAATGGGCCTTTGGGCCTGTTCTTCCGCCATTTTCCTAGGCATGTTTCTGAGCCCCTTTCGCACATTGTCTGACCAATTAGGCCTGGCCTGCCTGGGGCTACAAGGCCTGTTGCTGGTTTTAACTTCCCCAAATAACCAAATGATTAGTTTCAATTTAACATCAGCACCTTTAGTACTAAGCTTGGTGAACATTAGCTTTGAAACAAAAGATGCAAATTCTCTCAGTCCTATAATTAATTAATCAGTTTTTTTCTGAATTTAAACTCGAGGTGTGCGACAAATGAAATTAGATAACCCATGGCCCTCGCTTAATTAATTTTAATCCTTAGAATTCGAGGCGTGCCATTTAGTTGAATTTTCATGGCCCTCGCAAATTTAAAAATGCGTAGTTGATTTAGGCACGTAATTTAAATTACTTTTCTAAACTCGGGTGTGCATTTATGTAACCCAAATCCAAATCTCAACAACGTTAAACAAAATGTGTCGTGGACCGCGGGTGTATTTATGTGACGTGGTTCAAGATGTGTTTTAGATGACGTTGAATCTTCTTAAAAATATTTAAATAAAAGCGGTTATAAAGTTAAAATTGAACCATAGGCTAAAACATATGTTAAAGTGAAGTAAATAGGCCAAATCTGACAGTTGAGCGACCGTGCTAGAACCGTAGAATCCGGAAATGCCTAATACCTTCTCCCGGGTTAACAAAATGCCTTACCCAGATTTCTGTATTCGAGGACTATAAAACAGAGTCAATCTTTCCTCGATTCGGGATCTAAACCGGTGACTTGGGACACCATAAAATATCCCAAGTGGCGACTCTGAATTTGATATAAATAATCTCGTTTCGATTGTCACTTAAATTTGAAAAACTCCCTTATACCCTTCCAGGGGTAGTGAAAAAGGAGGTGTGATAGCTATGGCGACTCTGCTGGGGACAAGAACCCAGAATATCTGGTTCATAGTTCAAGAATTCGAGCTTAGAATAATTGTTATAATTGGTTTTGTTTATTATCTGGTTTTATTACATGTTTGGGCCTAATGTGCTAAATGTTGCTTTTTACCGCTTTGATACTATTTGAACTGTACATAAATTGCTACGAAACCCTTCTCTTCTCATCTTCGGGGATGTGCACGCTGGCGTGACTCCCTATTCTGTTAGTGTCATACCTTGAAATAAGAAAGAGGCTTAGACAAGATACAAAGCCGAATGGCCTTTTGGTTCCCGGTACGTAGCCCCCTCCTCGGCTCGAGTTTTCCACTCGGGTGCACAAGTCTAGAACAGTATACCCAGGTTTTATACTTAGAATAACTCAGCCTCATGCTGAATCCCTAGTAGGACCGTTTATTTGCATCATGTGCATTTGACTTTGGAGATTCAACATAGGGATTGGGTCTGTCTAGGACAGGTGTACCCGAAATGAAAAGACCATCCTGATGCATCCTATTGCTATGTGCACATTCATTTGCTTCGGATTTGCATGTTGACCAGCTTATCAAATAATAGGAGAAAAGTTGAGAAGAAGAAAGTCAATGTGAGGGCTGAGAGAGATAATTGCCTGTTTTTGAAAAACCGATGTCCAAAATATACTGAAACTCTGCTGAAATTTTGAAAAAAAAGGAAAAAAGAAAATTTAATTTTTTTAAAAAATATAGTTGGTTTTTGTTTTGTCAAAACTGCCCGAACTACGCCAGTTTGATTCTCACCTGATGTGGGATACGTAGGTAACCCCCATTGGTCCAACTTCCCTTTTGCAAAAATAGCCCAAAAAGAACCGAAAAATTTATTGCTTTGTTGTAAATAAGTAAGATGATGCCATTCTTGTCAAAAATAGCCGAATGTCCCCAAAAGAATGCCGGAAGGCTGTTTTTGCAGGAACAGCCACCTTGGTCTCTTTTTTAAATTTTTGGCCGGTTAGCAAGCGCAGCCTTAAAATCTTCTCTCCCGAAGTGCTGAAAGGCCGTTTTTGCAAAGCCAGGTTTTATTTTTGAAATGAAAATTTGAAAAATAATGTTAAATTTTTCTTGAGTCAAATGAGTCATGATTTTACTTGATTAAATAACCCTAATAAATGTGCAGAATGAGTACGAGTCAAAATTTGCCAATAACAGTCATGACCAAGATTCCTTTGGAGCTGTATATGTGGTGGGAAGATCTAGGTGAAACAGTACAAGATAGGATTAATCTTTATTTGGGAGGTCTTACCGGGTTATTGAAGATCAGGCCTAGATGAGACATCATAAAGCTGTTGGTTACGTTCTGGGACCTAGCTCACAATGTGTTTCACTTCTCGGACTTGAACTCACACCAACTTTGGAAGAAATAGCCGGATATATTGGGAGCACTTAAGTTCCTCTGATACACAAGTATTTGATTGCTCCAAGAGCCGTCCCTTCACACAGGTTCCTAGACTTCTTAAAGATAAGCAGGGGGGACCAGTACCCAGATTTGGCATCTGGTTTTTCCACTCCGCAGTTTATATACTAGCGATACGGACACATAGGGAGGTTTAACAATCCAGAAATCAAAATTTGCAGCAAAGAGATTCGCCTAAAATGGGAAGAACACAGGTGCTTTGCTTTTATGGTGGTATTTTTGGGTCTTCTAGTGTTTCCTAGGAAAGATGGAAATATCGATATACGGATAGTTGGGGTCGTCAGCACTTTGCTTACTCAGGCCAAAAGCACCCTCGCACCCATGATAATGTCTGAAATTTTCCGTGCTCTCACAGCCTGCAAAACCGGAGGAGACTATTTTGAAGGGTGCAACTTGTTGCTACAAATATGGATGATTGAACATCTATGTCATCGTCCTCAATACATGAGCTATCGGTCAACAGAGAAAAGCTGCACAAAGGAGTTTTATACAAGGGTTGATGAGTTTAGCATGCCAGAAGGGGTCATAGAATGGATATCACATCTCCATTTCGTCACTGCAAATCAAATAGAATGGTCGTTCAGGTGGCTTCCTGTAGATGAAATCATATACATGCCAGCTACCGGGTCTCACTTCCTCCTAATGGGTCTCAGAAGTATCCAGCCTTATGCCCCATACCGGGATTCGAGATAACTGGGGAGATGTCAAATAGTTCCAAAGGATGAAGACCTTAGTACTCAGGTAGTCGAGATTGGTTCTGACGGTCAATTTCATGAAGTAGCAGTTCGCCAGATCTGGAGCGAGTGTCAATACTTGACAGCAAGCACGCAAGTGCGTGATTTATCCGAAGGTGAAGTTTTACCAGTGTACCTTGCTTGGTATAAGAGGGAAGTTGAGTTTGGAAGGCCGACCAAAAGACCCCATCTTCAAGAATTTGTTGAGGCGTCACAAGCGCAATGAGATTGGGTGGCCAAAGAAAATGAGTATAGGGCTACCATAAGCAAGCTGGAAAAGCAAGTCAAGGATCTTCAATTTGAGAGTGGTTTGAAAGCCGCCACAGATGAGTGTGAGAATAAAAATCTAGCTAAGGAAAATGACGCCTTTCGAGCCCAAATTTGGGAAATGAAAATAGCGGCCGAAAAATCCCGCCAGAATTGCAAAAGATGGAAAGCTTATAGATAACCTTAGGCGGAAGATGAGTGAGTATGGTTTTGATCTGAACAGGGCAGAGGATGAACTAGCAAGGGATCAAACAAAATTGGTTAAGAATGTGGAGGAACGAGCACGCTTGGTTAAATAGTTAAAAGAGAAATATGACAATGAGGTTAATGAAAAGGGTCATCATCTTTGAGAACAAAATGATCAAGCAGGCAAAAGACTTTAAGGCAGAAAGAGAACACTGTTATGCAGCGATGGCACAATTAGAAAGAGTTCTGCGACAACTTCAAGAACAAAACCATACAGCTGAACAAACATTGGAAGCTAGGGCCCAGCAGATTGGGCGTTTGTTGCAAGAAAAGGGTGTCATACGAGAAAAGGGTCAGAAGGATCACTGACTACATCACAATGAAGTGCAGTAAGTGTGAAGACATGACCAGATCCATGTTTTTCGCCACTGTAATGACCTTTGTCTACCAGATAATGGAGGATCTCTATCATCTCCAAGGGGATTTGACGCGTAGACCCGTGGCGAGACCGACTGATGTCCCGCGGGCCCCTGGAGTAGTTGAGGCATTGATGTATTCATGATTTTTACTCGAGTTTGTATTTTCGTCTTTCTGTTGGAGCCTGTTAGTCTGTTTTTGAGTCTGTATTTTCATCTTTTGGAGTTTGTTAGCTTCCCTTTTTGAGTCTGTTAGAGTGAGTCGTTGTAATCAAATCATTTTATTTTATGAAAATTTGACAATCCCAAATGTTTTTATTTTTACACTTATCTACCAGAACTACGTTTGGTATGATTCATGCGGCGTCATGATACGTTAATGCTATATGGTGGGCCGGGCTGGGACCGGGCCCGGACCGGGCCCGCGGTCCTAACGGGATAAACGGGCCTGGTGGGCCGGTCCTTAATGGTGCAAAAAGCCCGGGGCGGGCTGGGTCACATAAAATAGCCCACGAGCCCGGGACCGCTAAGCCCAGGACCAGCTGGCGGGCCTGGGCCGGTCTTACGGGCCTGGGCCGGTCTTACGGGCCTCTAACGGCTACTTTAAAAAAAAAATTAAAAAATAGCAACGGTCAAAAATTAAAAATGTAGCCGTTGGGCTGCAATTTTGACCGTTTGGCTGCAATTTCCCAATTCTCAACTATAAATACCCCATCATTCTTTCATTTTTACTCACCAATTCATCAATCTCTCTCAATCTGTCTCAATCTCTCTACTATAATTGCTTATTTTATTGTTGAAATTTCGTGAAAAATTGTGAAGTTAGTGTATTGAAGTATTCAAGTCTTCAACGATTTTCAAATTTCAAGAAGTTGTTCGGCAATTCGATAAACTCGTTTCAACTCTTAAGTTTTAAGAATATATTTTTGTGTGTTTTACTTTGCATAATTGTAATTAATATGACATCTTTGATAAAAATATTTGGTGGTAAGGGAAAAGCTAAAACTAGTGAAAGTAGTGGCCAACCTACTACCCTTAACCCGGCTCCCCGACCCAGACCTGGTAGACGTCCTGCTGCTCCTATTATTCTTGATAGTGATAACCCCTGTTTTCAATTTTTCTATAGTCAAATTTGCCATAATGTTGCACCAGGTCAAAATTTAGATGATTAAACTATGAATGCTCTTTATCCTAATCAAACTATCTTTGAAAATGATGAGGAAAATGAGGATGAAGATGAAACCCAACCGGATTTAGATGATACACCTACTAGTCCTGTTAATAACCCAACTGATGTACCGCCCGACCCACCTGTAGAAACCCCTAGTTTTAATAGACAACCTCCTAAACGCCTAGAAACATCATTAGTTTGGAATTTGTTTACTCAAGTAAGTGAACAAAATAAGGCTAAGTGTAAAACATGTGGGAAATTACTGGCGCATAAATATACTAGAGACCGTAGCGGCACGGGTAGTTTGACTAGGCACATAAAAACACACCCTAGAGATAAAGTTAGATATTTACAAATGAAAGCACAGCTAGAGAGGACACATGTAGATTCTGATGTTAACCCTAGTACAGGTTCAAATCTAGTTCAACCAGGAATTAACATTGTGACCGGAGGTATTTTATATTACGATCCAAATAGAGATCGTGAAGAATTAGCAAAGATGGTTACTGTTATGTTCTTACCCTATTCTTTTCCTTCTAATCCTAATTGGGTGCCTTATATTAGAAGAGTTTTTAATCCTACTTATAAAGGTTGGCCTCGCGCAACAATTAAGAGCCATATTTATAAATATAAACATGAATATGAACAATATTTGCGGTATTTATTTACTCATATAACTAATCGGATTTCTATTACTATTGATATTGGTAGGAGTGGTAATGATTGTGATTATCTAACTGTTACAAGTCATTGGATAGATGAAGAGTGGACAATGCAAAAATGCATTATTGCGTATAGAATAATTAATTCATGCCACACAGGTAAGTTTATATCTAACACTGTTGCAGATATTTGTACATATTTTTGTTTTAGAGATAAAATAATGGCAATTTATATATATAATGCTTCTAGTAACACTAGTGCAATAGGCATACTTACAACAACAATAAATCCTGTATTTATGAATATATTCCATGTTAGATGTATTTGTCATATTTATCATTTAATTGTCGGTGATGGTATGCGAATTTTAAATTTAGAAATTGAAAAGGTTAGAATGACTCTTAATTGGCTTTTTTATTCAAACCGTAGAAGTAGACTTAGAGATTATTTTAAAAAATGTGATGAATATGGCCTTAGAGAAAGAAAGGTTCCTAAAGCTTGCCCGACTAGATGGAATTGTATGTACGAAAGTTTAGTAGTTGCATATGAATATAGAAACCCAATTAATGCAACGTTGAATGCTCGGGTAGGTGGTGAGGATGATGATGAAATACTTACTACTCAAGATTGGACGAATGTTAAAATTCTTATAGATTTTTTATAACATTTTCAAATTGCTACAAATGCATTTTCTGGGCAATATTATCCTACTATTTCAAACTGTTTAGTTTATATTACAGCACTATGTGATTTGTTTGTTGAATTTTCGGAGGGTGGGGAAATTTATCAACTTGCTATAAATGAAATGAAAGAAAAGTTTAAAAAATATTTTTTCCCTATCCCTCATGTTTATGGTGTTGCTGCAATGTTAAATCCTACAATGAAATTAGGAGGTCCTCATTTTTGGTACTCAAATATTTATAAGGCTTTAGATCTTTCAAATGAGGAATTTGCTACACTTGCAGATGCAAAAGCCTCAATTAAAATTAATGCTCAAACAATTTATAATGATTATCAACTTGCCTTAGAGCATGCTAGGCCAAATGTTCCAACCCCTACTTCGTCTAGTTCACAATCGTCTAAAAAAGCTGCGAGCTTAAAAGCACTTAAATCTTGGATGGAGTTCAGGGGTTCTCAAGGTGATAATTATGATGAAACTTCACATCTAAATGAGCTTCAAGTTTATTTGTCGCAGGGACTTGAAAAGGAGAATCCAGACGACACTTTTGATCTTTTGGAATGGTGTAAGGCAAGGGAAAAACATTTTCCGGTTCTTGCAATGATGGCTCGAGATATTTTATCTATTTAAGCTTCAACTGTTGCATCAAAGAGCGCTTTCAGTCAAGCAAGACTTCAAATAGGTGATCATAGAGCGTCTATGAGGGAGAGCATGGAAAAATCTGTACTGTTCAGAGATTGGATCAACTCGAAAGGAAGAAACTTTGGAATTGTGGAATCACAACCGGCGATAGATGAAGCTTATGAAGAAATGATGGCGGAACTTGCGGAGGATGCTGCTTCGCCCGGAAGTGGTGATGAACAAGCTTCTTTTCCATTACCGCCAACGCAACCTCCTCCAAACCTTGAAGGATTTATGAGATTTTTTAGAGATACAAAGTACATTATGGTGTAACTTGTACTTTGGCACATCTTTTTTTACTTTGCCTTAGCCCATGACCATATGGGCTTAGGCCCGTCACGGGCTGGTTCCACCCGTTGAGCCCACGAAGCCCGTGACCGTGAGGCTCGGGACCGCCAGAGCCTAGACCCGCTAAGCCCAGGCCCGTTAAGCCAGACCCGTTTGTCCCATTTAGGCCCGGGACCGGCCTAAAATATAGCACTATGATACGTAGGCAATCCCCATAGGATTTGATCATACACTAAAAAAGAGAAAAAGAGAGAAAACAAGAAGCTATGGTAAGGAAATAATGGCAAAACAAGAGAGAAAATGAGAGAATAAAGAACATTGAGAAATCAAGCAAAGAAAAGCAGGAGTGAAAAGAGAGAAATTGAAAAATCGACATTAGGTAAAGCCGGGATGACGCGAGTAACCGATCAAATGCATAATGGAAATGGTTAACTGCTTAGGTGCATTGCATCCCTAACGTGCGGTTGCCTATATGTTAAGCTCTAATCGCTAACAAGTTTGTTGTTGAAATCAGTACAGGCAGGTGGTTAGTTTGTTTGGCATTCTGGCAACTCACCCGTACAACACTAGGTCCAAAAACAAGTTGCTCATGACTATCCAAGAACTGGATGCAAGTGTTATTGATCCGTCGAGAGAGGGGGAGGAGTCTGATGTTAATCTGAAAGAGGAATTGTACAAGCTGAAACAACAGATGGCTGAGATGTACCAGGCATGGGTAAAAGGGCATCCACCACCATCCTACCCCGCCAACCCTGCTTTCGTCCCATCTTGGCTCAATCCCAGAAACCTCCAACTGTTGATTCATTTACCACCACTCCAAGGCACCACTTCCCAAACACCACCAGCTCTACCACCCAAACCAATTCCATACCCTCCTCCACCAGCCACCCATGTTTTTGTGGCACCCCCACCCGCTACACTTCACCGATCCTCAAGCGAGCCTTTATTCCAGACCCAAGATAATCAATACTATCCCCCGAAGCCTACCTTCAAGGCCCCAAAACCTTACTCCTACACTCCTTGTTTCGACCTCCTTGTTGAGACTGAGAAGCCACCTAAAAATCCAGAACAGGAGGAGATGTTCAAGAAGGTTAAAAGCCTGGAGCAGTCATTTAGAAACATGCAGGGTCTGGGAGGCCAGGTGAGCGTGGCTTATAAGGATCTGTATCTATTTCCCGATGTTCAACTGCCAATAGGATTCAAGATGCCCAAATTCGATCTGTATGACGGGCAAGGAGACCCAATGGCCCATTTGAGGGGATTATGCAGTAAAATGAGAGGAGCCGGTAGGAAAGAAGAGCTGTTGATGGCTTAATTTAGGCTGAGTCTAAGCGGTATGGTGATGGAGTGGTACACTCGTCAGGATCACATCAGATGGTATACATGGGATGATTTGGCCCAATCATTCGCTACAACCTCGAGATTGTTCCAGATCGTTTGTCTTTGACTAAGATTGAGAAGAAGCCTAGTGAAAGTTTCAGGGAATATGGTTTTCGTTGGAGAGAACAAGCGGCACGGGTTGACCCTTCGATGAAAGAGAACAAAATGGTGGATTACTTTCTCAGGCCCTAGAGCCCACTTACTACGGACATTTGGTATCGTCCATAGGAAAGTCCTTTAACGAGGTAGTAAATATGGGTGCCATGGTAGAAGAAGGGCTTAAATCAAACAAAATCCTAAGTTACTCGGCTATTAAGGCAACTACCCAAGCTATTCAAAATGGTACTGGGGAGTAATCGGAAAGAAGAAGAAAGAGGATGTGGCAACAATTGATTTAGGATCATGGTTTGGACCCAAGGGCCCATCACACCATTATACTCAGTCTCGACCCCACCACCAAACCTACACCCAAACCCCGTATAATCCACCCTAGCATTACTTCCCATCACCGGACCCTCATTTTTCTGTCCACCACACCCAAACATACACTCAACCTCCTGTCCACACACAATGGCTTGTGCCAGCCCTACAAAACACCTACCCATCTCCATAAAATGCTTACCCACCCCATGAGCCTACCGAAACCCTCCTGGCTTGGGTTTTCATCCCAATTAAGCATTTAATAATGAGAGGTTGCAGCAGAAGAAAACCTTTACCCCATTGGGAGAATCCTATACTAGTTTGTTCCACAGGCTGAGGTAATTGGATATGTTGAGGCCAATCGAGTCAAAATTGCCAAATCCTCCTCCAAAGAATCTTGATTACTCTGTAAGATGTGAATATTGTTCTGGTACTCCGGGAGATGATACAGAGAAATGCTGGCACTTGAAAAGTGCTATCCAGGAGCTCATTAATACAAACCGGATTTAAGTCCAAGCTCCAGAGGCACCCAACATCAACCAGAACCCATTGCCAACCCATCAAGAGACAAACATGATCGAAATAGTACATAAGGGAGGGGAGCCCAAGAAGCCTTCATAGACCGTCATGATGATTCGGTCTAGCGAGGTCAAGCCAGTTAAAAAACCAACAATTGAGAGATCAGTGAACAAGTTAAGTATGTCAAATGACGAACCATCTGCTAGTAGTCAAGAAGGGGTCCCTAAGTGATATTGTAGCAAAACAAGAAAAGTCAAAAGTGGTTGTGCCAGTAGTGGCAAACAAGCCTGTCGTATTTGTGGAGGGTGCCCGCACAGATACTATCATTATCAAGCTTGTAACCCAGTTACCGATAGTCAACAGCAAGGCTATCCCGTGGAACTATGAACGGGTGATGGTGACCTACAAAGGAAGAGAAGTTAAAGAAAAAGTCAATGAGGCCTATGGACTAACTCATTCGGGGAGATGCTTTGCCCCGGAAGAGTTAAGAAAAGCTAAAACCTCCAAAGAAAACCCAATTTTAGTGAAGAAAGCTATAACTGAAGAAGAGGCGGAGGAGTTTTTGAGAAAAATGAAGGTACAAGACTATTCCATTGTGGAGCAGTTGAGAAGGACGCCTGCTCAAATTTCACTATTGTCATTGTTAATCCTTTCAGACGAGCATCATCAGGCCTTGATGAAAATTCTGAACGAGGCTCATATTCCCGACAAAATTTTAGTAAACCATCTGGAGAAGATCTCCAATAAAATATTTGAGGTGAACAGGGTTACTTTCTCTGATGATGAGTTGCCCGTGGAAGGTACTGAACACAACAGAGCTCTCTATCTTACGGTAAAATGTGAAGATTCTGTGGTTACCAAGGTATTAGTTGACAATGGTTCCAGTGCAAACATTTGCCCTCTCTCTACTCTGAACAAGTTAAAGGTGGATGATGAGAGGATTCATAAGAACATCATCTGCATTCAGGGATTTGACGATGGAATTATCACCGGTGGAATTAACCATGGAGTTTTAGGTGCTGGACGTAGCCATCTCCTACAATTTGCTGTTAGGTCGACCTTGGATTCATGCTGCCAAAGCAGTCCCATCCACTCTGCACTAGATGGTCAAGTTCGAATAGGATAGACAGGAAATCGTTATGCATGGTGAGGATAATTTATGTGCTCACAGTGATGTCGTTGCACCGTTTATTGAGGTTGAAGATGACAAGGGGCCTTGAGTCTATTAGGTTTTCAAAATAGTGTCGGTCGAGAAAATTCCAGAAGGGAAATGCGTTCCAATTCCAAAGGTAACCGCCGCATCAGTCATGGTGGCCTTCGAAATGCTGAAAAATGGCTTTGTGCCTGGTAAGGGTTTGGGTGCGTCCCTGCAGGGTATCATACAGCTGGTGTCCCCCCCCCCCCTAAAAACTTGGGTACATTCGGTCTGGGATTCCAACCCACAGTCGCAGACGTAAAAAGAGTTAGAAAGTTGAAACAAAGGGCGTGGGTCCTTCCAAAGCCTCTCCCATGACTCTCCAGGTCGCTTGTCAAGCATGGTTCCAGGAAACGCCCAGTGACAATAGTTCCCAGTTCTATGGTTGGCATTGATGAAGAGTTAATTGAAAGGTTTGAGAGGTTGTTCGACGATGTGAACATGGTAGAAGTTAGAGAAGGTTCTAGCAAAGCAGATGTGCAGTTTGTTGGGCCGAGTGCAAAGCTTGACAATTGGAAGGCTACTCCTCTCCCTACCCGGAAGGAGTTTTGGTAGTTTGCTTTTTTTTTCTCCAGTTTATCTGGATTATTCTAGAGTTGTAATTCAGATTCTATGTTCCGTCCGTTAGGATGTATAAACCTTGTTATCTTTTAATTTCAATGAAATGAATTTTCCCTTTTTCATCAATCCTGATAGTTTTATTTTTGTTTTTTTTCTTCCTTGTACAATTCTTTTTATGCTGGTTTCAATGATATGACATGCATGAAGAATCTTCGGCCCAGTCTTAAAAGTCAATCTAATTCTGAAATAATAATTCAAGAAATAGAGTGTGATGATGAATCAGAATATAATGAGGATGAGGCATTTGAAGAAATTAGTAAAGAATTAAGTCATTTTGAAGAAAAATCCAAGCCTAACCTGAGTGATACAGAAGCAATCAATTTAGGGGACCCAGATAATGTTAGAGAAAGTAAGATAAGTGTCCATCTTGAACAGAAAATCCGGGAAGAGATATTAAAGCATTGTTTGAATACAAAGATATTTTTGCATGGTCATATGAAGACATGCTGGGTCTAAGCACTGACTTGGTGGTTCACAAATTTCCCACTGAGCAGGCATTCCCTCCAGTCAAGCAGAAGTTGAGAAAGTTCAAAACCGACATGAGTGTGAAGATGAAAGAAGAGGTCAAAAAGTAGTTTGATGCAAAGGTCATTCGAGTCACGCAGTATCCCACTTGGTTAGACAATGTTGTGCCCATGCCAAAGAAGGATGGCAAGACCAGAGTGTGTGTTGATTACCGTGATCTCAACAAGGCTAGTCCAAAAGACAACTTCCTACTGCCAAATATCCACATTTTGATTGATAATTGTGCCAAACATGAGATTGGGTCTTTTGTGGATTGCTGTGCGAGCTATCATCAGATCTTAATGGATGAGGAAGATGTAGAAAATATGGCATTCATCATTCCATGAGGAACATATTGTTACCGGGTCATGACTTTCGGTTTGAAAAATGCTGGGGCAACTTACATGAGGGCAATAATGACCATATTCCATGTTATGATACACAAGGAGATCGAGGTATATGTGGATGATGTGACCATAAAGTCCAGGAAGCAGACTGACCACGTCAGAGATTTGAGGAGATTTTTCTAGAGGCTCCGCAGGTACAATCTTAAGCTTAACCCCGCCAAGTACGCATTTGGTGTTCCATCTGGAAAACTGCTAGGATTCATAGTCAGCTATCGAGGTATTGAATTGGATCCGTCAAAGATCAAAGATATCCAAGAATTGCCACCTCCAAGGAACAAGACTGAGGTAATGAGTCTGTTAGGGAGGCTGAACTATATCAGCAGGTTTATTGCTCAGCTCACGACAACTTGTGAGCCTATTTTCAAGTTGTTGAAAAAGGATGTTGCGGTCAGGTGGACTGATGAGTGGCAAGAAGAATTTAATAAGATAAAGGGGTACTTGTCAAAACCACTAGTGTTGGTCCCACCAGAATTGTGATGACCTTTGATTTTGTATTTGACGGTCTTGGATAATTCATTTGGTTGTGTGTTGGGTCAACATGACATCACTAGCAGGAAGGAGCAAGCCATCTATTATCTCAGCAAGAAGTTCACATCTTATGAGGTTAAGTACACTCACCTTGAGAGGACATGTTGTGCTCTAACTTGGGTATCATAGAAGTTAAAGCATTATTTGTCATCATACACTACTTACCTTATCTATCGCTTGGATCCGTTAAAGTATATCTTTCAGAAGCCTATGCCCATAGGGAGGCTCGCAAGGTGGCAGATCTTGCTCACAGAATTTGACATCGTCTATGAAACTCGGACTGTGATGAAAGCCCAAGCATTGGCTGATTATTTGGCTGAGATCCCAGTGGATGAAGAATATGAACCTTTGAAGACTTACTTCCCTGATGAAGAGGTGATGCACATTAACGAGTTGGAACAGGTTGAAAAGCCAGGTTGGAAACTTTTCTTTGATGGAGCTGCTAACATGAAAAATGTTGGGATAAGAGTTGTACTTATTTCTGAAATAGGGCATCACTACCCTGTTACGGCTCATCTTTGTTTCTACTATACCAACAACATGGCTGAGTACGAGGCATGCATTTTGGGTTTGAGGTTAGCTGTAGACATGGGTGTCCAGGAAGTCTTGGTCTTGGGAGATTCGGACGTTTTGGTGGACCAAATTCAAGGAGAATAGGAAACACGGGATTTAAAACTCATACCATACCAACAATGTTTGCATGATCTTTGTCAACGGTTTCGATCAGTAGAGTTCAGGCATATACCAAGGATCCATAATGAGGTTGCCGATGCGTTGGCTACTCTGGCATCATTGTTACATCATCCAGATAAGGCTTATGTTGACCCTTTGCATATTCAGGTCTGCGATCAGCATGCTTACTGTAACATGGTGGAAGAAGAACTTGATGGTGAGCCATGGTTCCACGATATCAGGGAGTATATCAGGATGGGGGTGTATCCAGTACAAGCCACATGTGATAAAAAGAGAATAATTCATCGTTTGGCAAGTGGATTTTTCTTCAGTAGAGGAGTTTTGTACAAAAGAACTCCAGATCTTGGATTGTTAAGATGCATAGATGTTAGACAGCCCACAACTATCATGACCAGAGTATATTCTGGAGTCTGTGGACCGCATATGAGTGGGTATGTTCTGGCGAAGAAGATTCTTCAAGCATGTTATTATCGGCTCACCATGGAGCGAGATTGTATCAGTTTTGTGCGCAAGTGTCATCAATGTCAAATGCACAAAGATTTGGTTCATTCTCCGCCATCTGAATTCCATACAATGTCTGCACCATGGCCCTTTGTCGCTTGGGGCATGGGTTTCATTGGACCAATCGAGCCAACAGCATCCAATGGGCATAGGTTCATTCTGGTAGCCATTGATTATTTTACCAAGTGAGTTGAAGCTAAAACTTTCAAGTCTGTGACCAAGAAACCAGTGGTCGATTTTGTACACTCAAATATTATTTGTCGGTTCGGGATCCCAAAGGTGATCATCACAGATAACGATGCTAATCTCAACAGTCATTTGATGAAAGAGATATGTCAACAGCTTAAGATTACACATCACAATTCCACCCCATACCGCGCCAAGGTGAATGGAGCAGTCGAGGCAGCCAACAAGAACATAAAAAAGATACTTCGGAAAATGGTGGAAGGTTCCAGGCAATGGCATGAAACGTTGCCCTTTGCTTTGCTAGGTTACCGCACTACTGTTCGCACTTCAGTAGGTGCGACTACTTATTTGTTGGTATATGGTACTGAGGTGGTGATACCTACGGAAGTTGAAATTCCATCCCTTCAGATTGTTTCTGAAGTCGAGATTGATGATGAGGAGTGGGTCAAGGCCTGTTTAGAGCAACTAAGTTTGATTTATGAGAAGAGATTGGCTGCAGTGTGTCATGGTCAGTTATATCAAAAGAGAATGTCAAGAGCATACAATAAGAAGGTGCGTCCCCGAAAATTTGAAGAGGGTCAGCAAGTATTAAAACGTATTCTTCCACATCAAGCTGAAGCAAAAGGCAAGTTCGCCGCAAATTGGCAGAGGCCGTTCGTCGTAACGAGAGTGTTGTCCAATAGTGCTTTGTATTTAACAGATTTAGAAGGCAAATGTGTATATATGACTATCAATTCTGATGCAGTCAAAAGATATTATGTATGATTTCCTTGGTTAAATTGTGTTTGTTTGTACTTAGCATGTTTTGAAGATTGGAATGACAAAGACATTTTGTTCTGCTATCTAAACACTTTGTCCTTTGTTACCCCTTTGAGCCTTATTTATTTCCTTTTATACCCCTCTTTTGGAATCAGTAGCAAAGTTCAAAAACATGAGTGCAAAAGATAAGTAACGGAAAAGAGAGAAAAAGAGAAAGAAAAGAATGAAAAGAAAAAAAAAGAGTGAAGATAAAAAAACAACAAAAAGAGAAAAAAGAAGAGAACGAAAAGGAAAAGAAAAGAGAAAATCACAACGAAATAAAGCAATTCTTATGTTATGAACTACGTTCGACCTGATTCCTTTTAAGGATACGTAGGCAGCCTCACGGTTCGGTCCCATCAAAATAAAAATCCAAAAGTCCCCAAGCAAAGAAACTGGGGCAGAAGTTGTGGTTGTTGTAGGAAATATGATTCCGGAAATTGTAATTTTGAACCTATTTGTATTGTTTTGAGCCTTTTGATACCCTTCTTTATAACCCTATCCAAAAGCCCGCATTAAGGTCCAAAGAAAGACCTTCCGATCAGTCTTCTAGAGATGCCAAGTCGAGCAAGTAGAGGTGATTCATATAAGGTCAACGAGCCAGTCTAAGCAGGAAAAATGAAAAATAAGAGAGTCTTATTGGTGAAAACCCTCATGGGCACCGTAAGGCGATGAAAGATGAGAGAAATAAAAAATGAGAGAGTCTTATCGGTGAAAACCCTCACGGGTACCTTAAGGCAAAAGTGAGTTGAGAGATGAACAAATGAGAGGGGTTTGTTGGTGAAAACCTTCAGGGCACCGCAGCCTGAACAAGGTCAATGTTTTGGTGAAGAAATTGGGTTTCGAAGATCTCAGGGCGTAAAGTACGACAACTGAAAGTTGATTGGATGGATAGACTGGGCTGATTAATCCAAAGTGCATGTCATGATCATTGGTACCAGCTGCTCCACTCAGCTAAGTCCTTTTTTCCTTTTCCCCTTCAAACACTCATCCAGTTTTGGTTTTTTATTCCTTATTCCTAACTCTCAAAGTCATTGCATTTTATTTCTTTTGGGTTTATTTCTATAAGATGTTTTCAATGTCAGTTGTGTTTAAGCAAATAAGAAAGGATTTCAAAGCGCATTACCAATTTCCAAAATTACACAAAGCGCAGTGTGGCCAAAGCATGCCATAGATAGTATGAGGTAAGGTAGGACACCAAGTGTCGGTGAAAGTTCTAACGTTGGAATGGTTTAGTGATTCCATGGGAGAAGCAAAGGTTTAGATAGAGGGGTCGGAAGTGTAAAACAATGGTTTGGGTATGGAGCACTCGGGTCATCCATGGTTTTGAGGTTGAGGATCAGTCAGAAAGTCAAACAATATTTGGCCAGTTCGGGGAAATTAGTCAAAGCAAAGCACGACAGAAGAGAGGCCACCTTCAGCAAGAATGCCACAAACTTACCACCACATTTTAAACTGACAAAATTTTTCTTTAATTTTAAATAGGGGCAGGAAATTTTGTTTGTAAGGAAAAACAAGTACCCAACAGGTCTGATCATAAATTCTCAGGATCCTCCTAGAAAATGGGACCTAGTTTAAAATTAAAAACAATCATGAGTAGCAAAATCTAGCATAAATGTGCCCCAAAGGAATATAAGTTGGCTTCAAAGTTTGCATTATTAAGATAGGATTCAAATAGGAGTTTTCAGGTCCCTCATGAATAATGGAACCTAGCTTTAAGATTTCTATTAGATAACAAGATTTAGCGTAAGTTCTGCTGTACGGAAGCATAATTCAGCCTTAAAAATTTTCATTCTTAAGATAAGACTTGATTTTGATTTTCAGAACCCTCCTGGATAATGGGATGTAGTTTTAAGACCTTCATGGATAACGAGATTTAGCGGAAGTCATACCTTTAGAAAATATAATTCGGCTTTAAAGCTGTCATTTAACTAGGAGTTTTCAGGGCCCTCCTGGATAATGGGATCTAGCTTTCAAATTCTTAGTGATATTTAGTAACATGATTCAGTTAACACTCACGGATGTGCCCAGCTACCAAACTGGGGTAGAAAATTTTCTTTGTATTGCCTATTTTGTTGGTAATTAGGAGCCCACCTGAAGAACAAAACAATTCAAGTGTCGGTAATCAGGAGATCACCTTAAGAACAAAGCAATTCAAGTATCGTTAATTAGGAGCCCACCTGAAAAACAAAGCAATTCAAGTGTTAGTAATCAGGATCCCACCTGAAGAACAAAGCAATTCAAGTGTTGGTAATCAGGAGCCCACCTGAAGAACAAAGCAATTCAAGTGTGGATAATCAGGAGACCACCTGAAAAACAAAGCAATTCAAGTGTCGGTAATCAGGAGCCCACATGAAGAACAAAGCAATTCAAGTGTTGGTAATCAGGAGCCCACCTAGAGAATAAAGCAATTCAAGTGGTGGTAATCAGGAGCCCATCTGAAGAACAAAGAAATAATTAAAGCATCGGTAATTAGGAGCCCACCTGAAGAACAAAGCAACAATTCAAGCATCGGTAATCAGGAGCCCACCTGAAGAACAAAGCGACAATTCAAGTATTGGTAATCAGCAGCCCCCCTGAAGAACGAAGGGAAGCAACAAGGTTCAAAAGAGTTCAGTAATCAGGATCCCACCTGAAGAACGAAGGGAAGCAGTTCAAGTTTCGAGGAAAAGAATCGTAAGTGTTGGTAATCAGTAGCCTGCCTGAAGAACGAAGGGAAAGCAGCATTGTTTGAAAGAAGATAGTTCAAGTTCAGCAGTCAGGCGCCCGCCTGAAGAAAAGAGAAAGCATCCCAGATTACAATTCAAGTCGGCTACAAAGGAATTTCACCAAGAGAATACAAGTCAACAAAGAAACAAGAACTACAAGATCAAGTTTGAAGATATAGATAGAATTCTTGTAACACATAGATCGTAGTTTATTCTAGGTTCTTTTATTCTATCACGGTGTAATAAGGAGTTCATTAAGCAGTAGCAGTAACAACAACAATAGTGAAATCACAGCTTCCTGGTTGTCCCAGCTACCGAAAATTTCCGAACTACACCGACATGATTCCTCTATAGACCAGGATATGTAGGCAACCTCGGAAGTAGAGTGCGGTCAAATTTTTCAAAAATGCTTCCCACGGAGAATTCAAATGGGCTAAAATCGCTCGTATCCGCTCACTTTACCTTTGCACAAAAAATCTTCATGTTTCCAAGCAAAGAGGGGCAGCTGTGAGCACGTGATTTTTGCCCTATATGAATTACTCCTATAAATTCAAGAAAATAAATTTTTTCCATTGTTTGCAATTTCGTGGATTTTTGTAGCATTTTGGTTAATTGCTTGCACTTTTCTGTGCATGTTTAATTATGCTTAATTCATGAAAAAGAAAACAAAAAATAATACATTGCATTTACATATAGGACTTAATTTTACATTTTAAATTATTAGTAAATTAATTTATTTGAAAAAATAGAAAAATCACAAAAAATGGCTCATTTTTGCATTTTTATTTAGCTTTGAATTTTGTAGCATTCTTTAATTTGGGAATTAATTAGTTGTGGTAAATATTATTTTGAGCAATTAGCTTAATTTGGTAAAACATTTAGTTTAAGAGTAATTTAGGATTTAATTTATTTTGAAAATAAAAAGAAAAATTGATTAAAAGAATTGAAAAGAGTCAAATAAATCAAGAGCTGTAATTTGGGCTAATCTGGTCGGCCCAAATGAATCCCCCCCCCATACCCGTTCAGGAAAACCCACGACCCGCCCCAAAACCCGGTCCAGTCCCCTTGTCCCCGCACGACGTCGTATTGGTTGTGTTTGATCCCTACCGTTGATCTAAGGCGATCCAACGATTAGGAACTGACCCCTTCTCCAATATAAATCTGTCGGAACCTAGCCCACCCCTCCACCCCCATTTTCACCTCCCTCATTCCTGTCGCCAACCTTCAGAGACCAGTAATCCTAGCAGCCGCCCAAATCCCCAAACCTTCACCCGCCTGCGGCGCCACACCAAACAACCCCCATACGTCCCTCACCTCACATCTCCCTTCCATTACAAGCCCCATACGTCTTTCACCTCATATCTCACTTCCATTACACTAGAAACCCCACCCAAGTCGGTGAATTTCAAATCTAAAGCGCCTAGCAGAACCCTAATTCGTCCTTGTGCGATTTGGGTCAAGATTCATTTGAATCGATTGCTCTTGATAAGAGCAATCGTTTTGCATTAATTTCGACCCATTTCGAAGTCATCAAATTCCGGCCTAGTTACCACTTACCAGCCAAGCTGCATCGTTTTCATCGTTTGTCGTCTAGATGTTTTGTTCATTCATGATCGGCCAAATCAGTGTACTCTCCCCTCCCTTTTTACTTGTTTCATTTTTCTGTTGTTTGAATCCACAGTTAGGTGTTAATAACTGTTTTGATTAGTTCAATTAAGATAAGTTATTAGGGTAATTGCTTGATTAGTTAGTTACTTGCATATGTTAGATTAGCAATTATACGCTGTTTGTTTTTTGGGGCCAAATACTCCTAAAAGGTTTGTTCGTGGTTCTGTTGATTCACTTGTTTAGTTCATAAGCTTCCAATTGTTGCTATATTGATTAAGTTGTTTTTGCTTGAATCATTTGATGTTCCCTGAGACTCATTTTTTTTCCCTCCTTGCATTTTTTTCTATCTTTCTTTTCGTTTGACATAGACAATCCTGTTTAGTTGAGCTTCAATGCTCGTTGATTGTTGGTATGAAGTTTGTGAGTTTTGGGCTATAGTATTCAGGCCCATAGGTTGGGTGAGATTTTGTTTTAAGATGACCCATATCTATATTGGTTTCAGAGGGTAAATAATAGTTGTTTATGGTGTAGTTTAGGGAAATTAGGTAGGGGAATCTTTTGTAACTGCATTAGAAAGCTTCTAGGTATGTGGGGGAAGGGATTTGGCTTGTAAAACTGATTTTGAAATGGGGTTTGAACCAAATAAAGGGTATTTGGGGAAGGGGTAAATGGCAATTAACAAAATCTTTACTGCTGCCCTAACCCCCCTCCCCTATAAAAGCCCCATTTCCTGAAATTTTCAAAGAGATCAGAGCTGGAGAAATCAGAGACGGCTAAAAGAGAATATTAAACACTGAAAAAGTATAAAAAACAGTAGAAAAACAAAAAACGACACACCACAAAACACTGTTTGATTGAAGCTTTGTGTGTCATTATTTGGGTTTTCAAAAGTTTGAAGTAATTTTGACTCTTTCTGGGATCGAAATGGTTTAAGCAAGTTGAATTTGCAGTTCTTGATCTACTGAAGTTCACCTTCTTCTGCTACTGGTCTTCTCACCACCAGGTATTTCTTGGATCTCCTTAGCCTATGAAGTGCAAAAATGTGAAGCCTTGTAACTGAGATGCAATTCAAGATCCTTGATGTCTAATTAATGATATTTCATGTTTGGAATTTTGTGTTATTTCAGTTTTCTTTGAATATGTTCATCTATCTAGTCATGATTTGGCTTGAATCTAGTCTGTAAATCTGGACAGACACTCTAGTTAGGTTGCTGGTGTGTTAAATGGTTTGAAATTCTGTTCTTATGTGGACTGATGGGGTACTTGCAGTAGGGTCAATTTAGATGAATTGCATTTCTTCTGTTAGGTTGGATTGGAATTGTTTTTGAGCTAGCAATGGACATTCCTATAAGTCTTTATCATGTTATTGATGTTTAGTGTTTGTTTTGATAGTCAGATAAGTATGGGAGTTATTATGTCACTTTTGATATCTAGTTCGAATGTTTAAAGAATTCTGCTATTAGATGCTTTAATTATAGAGGTTCAATATGAATGAACAAGGGCTTTGATTTGTAGATACATATGTCCTGTACATCTCCTTGAACATGTTAGTGGTCTGAATCATTTTGTTCTTTGAAAGTTGTGTAAATGGTGAAATATGTAGTTGTTGGGGTCGTTTCTTTTCATCTCCGAGATTGCTCTTTTAAGGCAAGTTTAAAATTAATTGCGGAACCTGCACAATTTGGTTTATTCTAGTTATGTATTTTCATAATAATCTGTTTGCATGAGGTTTTGGTACTTTTGATAAAGGATTCTAAATTCAGTTTTCTGTCATGTTCAGTTGCAGCAATTGATTAAATTATGATTAGCCCTAAATGTTTATAGCTGAAGCGGCTCATCTATTATTTACCCCAATTTTGGTTTAACTGGGCTCCCAGCAATAACATGTCGAAATGGGCCTTTGGGTCTGTTCTTCCACTGTCTACCTAGGCATGTTTCTAAGCCCCTTTCACACATTGTCTGACCAATTGGGCCTGGCCTGCCTGGGGCTACAAGGTCTGTTGCTGGTTTTAACTTCCCCAAATAACCAAATGATCAGTTTCATTTTAACATCAGCATCTTTAGTATTAAGCTTTGTGAACATTAGCTTTGCAACAAAAGATGCAAATTCTCTCAATTCTATAATTAATTAGTTAGCTTTTTTTCTGAATTTAAAATCGAGGTGTGCCACAAATAAAATTAGATAACCCATGTCCCTCGCTTAATTAATTTTAATCCTTAGAATTCGAGGCGTGCCATTTAGTTAAATTTCCATGGCCCTCGCAAATTTTAAAATGCGTAGTTGCTTTAGGCGCGTAATTTAAATTACTTTCCTAAACTCGGGTGTGCATTTATGTGACCCAAATCTAAATCTCAACAACGTTAAAAAAAATGTGTCGTGGAACGCGGGTGCATTTATGTAACGTGGTTCAAGATGTGTTTTAGATGACGTTGAATCTTCCTAAAAAATATTTAAATAAAAGCCATTATAAAGTTAAAATTGAACCATACACTAAAACACATGTTAAAATCAAGTAAATAAGACAAATATAACAGTTGAGTGACCGTGCTAGAACCACGAAATCCGGGAATGCCTAACACCGTCTCCCGGGTTAACAGAATGCCTTACCTGGATTTTTGTGTTCGCAGACTGTAAAACAGAGTCAATCATTCCTCGATTCGGGATCTAAACCGGTGACTTGGGACACCATAAAATATCCCAAGTGGCGACTCTGAATTTGATATAAATAACACATTTCGATTATCACTTAAATTGAAAAAACTCCCTTATACCCTTCCGGGGATAGTGAAAAAGGAGGTGTGACAAACACAATTTATCCAAAAATAATATAAGCTAAATCTAGTCAATAAAGCGATTGTGCTAGAATTACGGGACTCGGGGAATGTCTTACACCTTCTCCCCAGTCAACAGAATTCCTTACCAGAACTTTGTTTTCGCAGACCAATAATAATACAGTCAAACCTTCCTTTGAATAGGGATTCAAATAAAAGGTGACTTGGAGCACCGACAAAAATTAATTCCAAGTGGCGACTCTGTAAATAAAATAATCTCTATTTCAAATTTGTCACTTTAATTGGAAAAACTCTTTAACCCACAATCCATAACAACACATTATCTTTTGGAGGGGTAAAAAGGGGGTGTGACATAAGTCTCAATGACAGGAGATGAAACTTTTATAAAATATATATTACGAGCAAAGATTCTAAATGCATGTAAAACATAAAGCTTGTAAGAACAATTCTAAAATAACTGCATATTAGCAGTTTATGAATATTCTAAAAGAAATTCTTTTCTTTTTCTTTCTTATAAAAAATACGTCACTTTATACTTTGGGAGTTCCAACTATCCTGACTTAATTCTGTCTCAGTCACCGTGTGATCGGCACGGGTTAGATCCCAACCTGATCGAATAGGCCCAATCCACGAGGTGCCACTCGCTTCATAGTTCTCAGCGCTCATGTATCATACCTTAGCATGGCTAAGTAAATTCTCAGCAACGAGACCCTCGGCTCGTGTGCTCCCTACTTTGGCACAAGTAATTTCAGGAAGTCAACGCCTTGGTCAGGACCCTCGGCCTGGACGATGACCCCTTCTCAGAATAAAGGATACTCCCAAAAATCTTTTCTTTCTAAAACTTCTTCTTGTGACTTTTCAAGTCTAAGTTTTTTTTTGGAATATCAGGTACATGCTCATGCTGGTATCCTTAAATGTAAAGTATGACATAAGAATAAAATAAACATCTAAAACTATTTCTAAAGATTCTTGCTTTTTCATTAATTTTCAACATGAAAATAACATATAAGAATAATACAAAAATCTGAAAATTTATGCACATATATCATAATAAATCATCTAAACTTTTGTTAGAACAATTCTAAGTTAATAGGTACTCACTCGCTCTAATTAAGTAAATATAAACTCTTTTAAGCAATTCATCAAACACCTTGTATGCATGTTTTTGTGAGTTAAACCACTTTAGTAAAGGGTTATATCAACTCACCTCAAAACTCCTTGAGCCAATACATGGACCCCAGCCCAATTTATACCCATCAAACAATTGATTCTATAACAATCGGTGCATTTTAATTAATTTTTCACACCTAAACATGGGATTTACTGTTGATACAGAGAAAGAAAGAAATTAACTATTCAATTCTTACCTACTACTATTGTAGGGTAATTGAGAATAAGAAATTTTATATACCTGAGTTCAAGAATTAGTGATTTGTAAAGAACCTTAGAACTTTCGTTGTAATTTCGTGGCTGCCCGTGTTTCGTATAAGGCTTTACCCCCTTTTTGCTCTGCGTTAGTAAGTGTTCTGTTTTGAAATTGTTTAATCTCTTTTTCACAGCCTTTTATGGCTGACGCTCTCACGCCTTTACCTGCCAAGAGCCCTTTATGGGCTTAAGGCTCACGTGGCTTTTTGTTTCTTTTGCTTTCTTTCTTTTTTCTTTTTTTATTTTTATTTTGACTTAACTAGTATTTAATTATTCCTATTTTTAATAATTAATAATATTTAAACTATTAATATTTTCCTAATATATATATATATATATATATATATATATATATATATATATATATATATATATATATATTTCTCTATAAGCAAGATAAAAATAATAAAAATCATAATAATTTAGTTTTATAGTTAGCGTGTCTCAAAACTTTTATAAATTTGAGGAGTGTTACAATCTTCCCTCCTTGAAAAACATTCATCCTCGAATGTTACTAGGGCCTTATTCTTAAGCTAATAATCATTCCTTGGGTCCTTGAACCTCTTAAATTTTCTTAGCACTACTCACATTTCCAAGGGACTCAAAATTTTGGCTAACTCCCTAAATTTTCAAGAATTTCGGCAGAGTTTCCCTTGTAAATTGGACTATCCAAAAAACTATCCATGTCACAAATACCATAACTACACCAACAACAACCACATATACCATAATAGGCCATTCATAGGTACCATACACAACTCATAGATTAATTACTCACACCCCGACAATGAGGTACCACAATAACCAACAAAAATCTAAAGCAAAACACTTTAGCAAAAGTAATCACTTTAATGAGTTAAATATACTCTAGCAGGGAACTAAATTATTAAATAACTAAAGATACCCTGACAAAAACTAAATTACTTCAGCAGCTAAGTATAATCTAGCAAGGAGATAAACACATGCTAACTTGTATTTAATAAATGAAATATAACTATCAAACTAAACTTAGGTTCACATACCTTTTTTCTCAAATAAATATGGATATTTCTCTCTCATATCTTCCTCGACCTCCCACGTAACCTCTTTTGAATCATGATTATTCCACAAAACTTTTACCGATGCTATATCTTTTATTCTTAACTTTCTTACTTGCCTATCGAGAATTTCTATAGGTACCTCTTCATAAGTCAAGACTTCTTTAATTTCTATGGTATCGTTAGGTATTATATGCGACTCATCATGAATGTACTTCCTAAGCATAGACACATGAAAGACAGGATGAATAGAGGAAAACTCAACGGGCAAAGCTAGTTCATAAGCCACGTTTCCCTTCCTTTCTATTATCTCATAAGGCCCAATAAATCTAGGACTAAGTTTCCCCTTATGTTGGCCCAAGAACATGTGAAGTTTTGAAGATTGACAAAAGAACTCAGACATGGACCAGGTTCATCTTCTGAAGCACAGTCATGATCAACCTATACATGTGAGATGAACGTGAAGGAGATAAATCTAACTGATCAAGAAGCAATATCTCCTTATCTGATCGAAAAGATTGTATATTGGATAAGGAGGGAAAGACTCCTTACATAAAGAGAACACAATTTAGGAAGAAGATAGTGTTAGAGTTTGAGATCATCATGAACTCTTCTATGATAGAAGAGTAGAAATTGAATCCCAGTCAAACTTTGATTACTAACCTATTAAATGTCAGTGTTGTTCTGTTTTACAGGCAATGCACATAAGCAGAAGTTAAACTTAAATTGAGAGCAAAAGAGCAAGGCAATTTTGTAAGCAATTTATGTGTGATTTGAGTGTGCAATACTGAAGCTACTTGAACGAGATAGAAGAACCAGTTTCATGTGTCTATCTTTTATTCTAGTTCAATTGTAGTAGGTGATTTTACATTGTACCTTTCCGCTTTCATAGAAGCAATTGTATTAGGTACCTAGAGTATTCAAGTTATAAGAGTTAACTTAAAGTTGTCGCAATAGTTGAGGTTGTGTGCTTCAACAGGATTAGAGTTAATCCTTAGGTTTACAAAGAGTTTTTGTAAATGTTATTTTGGCTCAATGATTTTAGTGGAAGTTTGGGAAAATCCTACTGAGTTTGGAGTCAGTTGTTTTCACGTAAAAATCTCTATGTTCTTTACTTTTCGTATTTATTATTCCACATACAGTAGTAGTTGGAACACCTAGAAGAACTAGGTCCTTCTAAGCAAAAATTAGGTACCACAAAAATAACTCCTCCCCCCCCCCCTTTGTGTGTTATTGATGCTTAAAACATCAATTGGTATCAGAGCGGGTTATCCTTGAAGAGGTTAACACCTTAGGAAAAGATCAAGATGAGTGCACCACCTAGAAACTGGAAAGGGCAATCCACTGCTAGGCCTTCACTCTTTAATGGTCAGTACTATTCTTGGTGGAAGAACAGGATGAGAGATCATATCATAGGAGAAGACTATGAACTCTGGGACATAGTCACTGATGGTCGCCTGGCAACTACAAAGAAGAATGCTGAATGAGTGGATGTGCCAAAGATAAGAGCTGATTGCACTGCTGAAGACTTGAAGAAATGGGAGAAAATATACTCTGGCATGGCACTAAATTATTAAATAACTAAATATACCCTGACAAAAACTCAATTACTTTAGCAGCTAAGTATAATCTAGCAAGGACATAAGCACATGCCAACGTGTATTTAATAAATGAAATATAAATGTCAAACCAAACCTGGGTTCATATTCCTTTTTCCTCAAATAAATATGGCTATTTCTTTCTCATACTCGACCTCTGTGATGACCCGACCAGTCGTCTTATGAGTTACTGCTCCATTTTCCCTATTTTAGCTTCTTTATGCTTCGTTATCCATGGTTAATGTGATCGGATTGATTAGTTTGAGTTCGGAGAGGATTTGGTAAGAAATGAGACACTTAGTCTCTTTAAAGAAGGTTTAAGTTGGAAAGGTCAACCGGATATTGACTTATATGTTAGAGGGCTCGGATGTGAGTTTCGATGGTTCGGTTGGCTTCGGGAGGTGATTTATGGCTTAGGAGCGTGATCGAAATGGGTTTTGGAGGTCCGGGGTAGAATTAGGCTTGAATTGGCGAAGTTGATATTTTGGCGATATTTGATTAATAGACGAGATTTTGATATAAGGGTCAGAATGGAATTCTGAGAGTTTCAGTAGCTTCGCTGTGTCATTTGGGATGTGTGTGCAAAAATTTAGGTCATTTGGACGTGGTTTGGCTGGGTTTTTTATCAAAAGCATATTTCGGAAGATTTTAGAAACTTAGGCTTGAATTCGATGAGTTTTGGGTAATTTGATGTTATTTGAGGTGTTTTGATAATTGGAACAAGTTTGAATATGGTATTGGGTCATGTTTGTGCTTTTGGTTGAGGTTTCGGGGGCCTCGGGATGATTTCGAGTGGTTATCGGAGGAGTTTGATGTTATATGTAGCTTCAAATTTTGCTGCTTGTGGTTTTTTGCACCTGCGTTTTGGGGACCGCAGGTGCATTGCCGCAGAAGCAGTGAGATGGGTGCAGAAGCGGAAAGGGGCCAGGTGAGCTGGACCGCAGAAGTGGCTATTGGGATCGCATATGCGGAATCGCAGATGCAGTTTTAGGCCGGTTTAATGAATTCTGCAGAAGCAAAGGTTTGACCACAAATGCGGTACCGCAGAAGCAGGTTTTGGACCGCAGATGCAGAAATGCCTGGCCAGAAGGTATATATTTCATCCTTTGTGATTTTTGAAGGGTTTAACTATTTTTGAACTCGGAATTGGGAGCTTTGGGCGATTTTGAATAGAGAAATTAAAGAGACTTCGTTGAGGTAAGGATTTTGGACTTAAAACACATTTCTATGGTAGAATTTCATGATTTAGGACTGAAATTTAAGGGATTAAAGGACTAAAAATGGAGGTTTAGGGCTTGAGTTTAAGAGGCCTTTAATGGAGGACTTGAGAGGTCGTTTGAGCTCCGATTCTTGTATTTTTGATATGTATGAACTCGTGGGGTGACGAGGAATCTAATGATGTGAAAATTTTTATTTTCAAGAAGTGGGCCCGAGGCTCGGGTTTTGCTAATTTGGGGATTATTGGTATTTTTTGATTGTTTTTGCTTGGGCTTTGTTCCCTTAGCATATTATGACGTATTCGTTCTGATTTTGGTTAGATTCGACGCGCGTGGAGGCCGATTCGAGGGGCAAAGCCGTCGCAAGTTAGAGAGTTAGCCAGCTCGAGGTGAGTAATGATTGTAAATGATGTCCTGGGGTTTGAAACCATAGATTTGCACATCATAGTGCTATATTGAGGTGAGACACGCGCTTGATGATGAGCGTGGGGTTGTATACTATTGGGGATTGTGACTTGGCCCATCCTGATTGATGATTTTACCGCGTATTTGATTGTAAACTATGTGCTGTCATCATTATTTGGGCTGAATGTCATAATTGGGCCTAGTGACAACTATAATAAACACTTCGGGGGCTATTTAGTGATATTTCCTCATTGTTTTGTCTTGTTACTTGAATTTAGTCATGATATTTTTCCACTATTTTTACTATTCAGCCATTCTTTCTCAATTTTCAAGACTTAAATGATAATTTAAATGATGTTTGGGCTGAAACACTGTTTTATTATACCTCGATGGGCTTGTGATGATTTTTTTGGACTGAGTAAGGCCGAGGGCCTATATTGTGAGGAAAACTGATACTGATATGAGGCCGAGGGCCTAAGATACATATACACACCACGAGGTGGCTTGATTGATATGAGGTCGAGGTCCTCGATTTGGTGCCACGAGATGGCTTGGTATTGCGCTTGGGTCGTTAGGGGGCCCTCCCGGAGTGTGCATATTCCCAGTGAGCGCGGGTACCCATTGTAATATGAGATTGAGCCCGAAGGGCGGAAATTGTTGATACTGTGCCCGAGGGGCGAACTTCTATGTGTTTACTTTATCATAACTGTCTTTCAATTATCTGTTTATTTATTGTAGAAGTACTTTATTTTTCTTTTCATTGGTTTGCTGCTTACAAATTGCCTATCTAATTGCTTCATTATAGAATGCCCTGTGTATACGTGTTTTCTTACTTTCAGTCATTATTTATCTTTATTACTCACTGGGTCGGAGTATTCACACTACTCCCTGCACTTTGCGTGCAGATCCAGGTGCCCAAGAGGCCGAGTGAGAGCTTTTCAGTCGTTCAACAATTGCCGGGGATTTCGAGGTAGCTGCATGGTGTCCGCAACCCTGAATTCTCCCTTCTATCTTATTACTTTTCCGCATTCCTAGACTATCTATTTCAGACTTGTATTAGAGGCTCTAGACTTGTGACACCAGATCACTGGGATGTGTAGTTTCTATGTCCTGTTGACTTTCGCATATCTATCTTGCTGTTCTAAACACTTAGTATGATAATTGATAATTAATCCGTGTTAGCAAATGATTTATTTAAAATGAAAATGGGTTGTGGTTTATAATTAGTCTGGCTTGCCTAGTAATGTTATAGGCGCCATCACGACCGGTATTTGGGGTCGTGACAACCTCCCACGTAGCCTCTTTTGAATCATGATTACTCCACCAGACTTTTACCGATGCTATATCTTTTGTTCTTAACTTTCTTACTTGACTATCGAGAATTTCTATAGGTACTTCTACATAAGTCAAGTCTTCTTTAATTTCTATGGTATCGGAAGGTATTATATGCGAGTCATCATGAATATACTTCCAGAGCATAGACACATGAAAGACAGGATGAACAGAGGAAAACTCAACAGGCAAAGCTAGTTCATAAGCCATGTTTCCCTTCCTTTCTATTATCTCATAAGGTCCAATAAATCTAGGACTACGTTGCCCCTCATAACTCATTTAATTGGTGAAACTTTCAAAAATACCTTGTCACAAACCATGAACTCTAAGTCACGATGCATCTTGTCAGAATAGGATTTCTGACGATTCTGACCCACTTTTAGTCTTTCCCTGATTCGCTAGACTTTCCCTAAAGCCTCACAAACAAACTCTGGACCAATCAATGACACCTCTGTTGGTTCAAACCAACCCACTAGAGACCAACATCTTCGTCCATACAATGCTTCATAAGGAGCCATACCAATGCTGACCTGATGGTTGTTATTACAAGCAAAGTTTATAAGTGGCAAGTGATCATCCCAATTACCTCCAAAATCTATAACACACGCATGCAAAATATCTTCGAGAGTCTGAATAGTCCTTTCTGCCTGGCCATCGGTCAGTGGATGAAAAGCGGTGCTTAAATTAACCTTGGTACCTAATCTTTTCTGAAATGCCTGCTAAAAATGCGCCATGAACTGATGGCCTCTATCAGATATGATTGAAACTGGAGTACCATGCAATCGAACTATTTCTTTGATGTACAACTACGCATACTGCTCTGCGGTATCTATCGTCTTTACTGGTAGGAAATGCGCGAACTTTGCCAGTCAATCTATAATAACCCAAATTGAATCATGCTTACGGTACGTACGGGGTAGACCTACTACGAAATCCATATTAATCATCTCCCATTTCCACTGTGGTATTTCTATATCTTGAGCTAGGCCACAGTCCTCTGATGCTCGGCTTTGACTTGCTGGCAATTCAAACATTTAGCCACATGTTCTACTACTTGTGTCTTCATGCCTTTCCACTAATACAACTCTTTCAATCTAGATACATTTTGGTAGCACCTAGGTGGATAGAGTACCTCAAACTGTGAGCTTCCTCCATTATGACCTTCCTAAGACCATATACATCAGGCACACATAACCGATCATTCAACTTCAAAACTCCATCACTTCCTAGGGTGAAAACAGTGATTTCTTTATTTCTAACTCCTTTTTTTAACTTCACTAAGTACGGATCTTCATCTTGCTTAGCCTTAACATGCGCAACAAGGGAGGATTTTGCTAAAGCACAAGAAGTTATACATCATTCTTCGGTCTCATCCAATATAATTCTATCATTTGCCAGTTTTTGAATTTCTCGACCCAAAGATCGCCTTTGTACTGCAAGATGGGCTAAGACACGTATTGACTTCCCAATAAGTGAATCTACAACCACATTAGCTTTGCCCGGATGATAAAGGATATTGATGTCATAATCTTTCAATAGCTCGAGCCACCTTATTTGTATCAAATGTAATTCTTTTTGCTTGAAAATGTACTTGAGGCTTTTGTGATCTATAAACACTTTAGAATGCTCACCATAAAGGTAGTGTTGCCATATCTTTAATGCAAACACCACTGCTGCAAACTCCAAGTCGTGTGTGGGATAGTTCTTTTCATGATTCTTTAACTACCTGGAAGCATAAGTAATAACTTTTCCATTTTGCATAAGAACACAACCGAGACCAACTCAAGATGCATCACAATACACTGTGAACCCACCGAACCTATCGGCAAGGTTAATACAGGTGCAGTGGTCAACCTCTTCTTTAACTCTTGAAAACATTGCTCACAAGCGTCTGACCACTAGAACTTAACTGCTTTCTGAGTCAACTTAGTTTATGGAGCTGCAAGTGAGGAAAACCCCTCTACAAACCTTCTATAGTAGCCAACTAACCCCAAGAAACTTCTGATTTCGGTTGGCGTTGCCGTCCTTGGCCAGTTTTTGACTGCTTCTATCTTCTGAGGGTCTACTTTTATGCCTTCACTAGATACCACGTGGCCTAAGAATGCCACTAATTGCAACCCGAACTCACATTTTTAAAACTTGGCATAAAGCTCATTCTCCTTCAAGGTCTGCAAGGCTATTCTGAAGTGTTCTGCATGATCTTCCTTGCTCTTAGAGTATACCAAAATATCATCTATAAACACGATAATAAAGGTATCAAGGAATGACTTGAAAACTCTATTCGTGAGGTCAATGAATGCAGCTAGAGCATTTGTCAACTCGAAGGACATTACTATAAATTCATAGTGCCCGTAGCGAGTTCTAAAGGCTGATTTAGATATATCCTCTTTTCTGATTCTCAACTGATGGTACCCCGACCTCAAGTCTATTTTTGAAAAGTAATTTGCACCATGAAGTTGATTAAATAAATAATCAATTCTTAGCTGTGGGTACTTGTTCTTAATGGTAACCTTATTCAACTGTCGATAGTCGATGTACATTCTGAGAAACCCATCTTTCTTCTTGAAAAACAGGACCGGGGCACCCCACGATAAAACACTCGACCTGATGAAGCCTTTGTCGAGAAGCTCTTTCAATTTCTCTCGCAACTCATTAAGTTCTACTGGAGCCATCCTATAAGGAGGTATAGATATGGGCTGAGTGCCTGGCGTGAGATCAATGCCAAAGTCTATGATTCTTTCGGGAGGAAATCCGGGAAGGTCATCTGGGAAATATTCTAGAAATTCTCTAACAACTGGCATAGACTGAAGAGCTGGTGGTTCTAATTCTAGATTAATGATGTGAGCCAAATAGGTGAGACACCCCTTACCGATCATTCATAGTGCCTTAAGGTAAGAAATAAACTAGCCTACAAGCGATGCTGAACTACCCTTCCACTCTAAGACTTCTTCATTTGGAAATTAGAACCTGACTATCTTGCCATGGCAATCTAACATGGCATATCAGGAAGACAACCAATCCATACCTATGATCACATCGAAATCCACCCTTTCTAATTCTATGAGATCGACAGTGGTGTTGCGACCTTGGACTGAAACTACACAACCTCTATAGACTCTTGTGACTCTCACTGACTCACCAACTGGAATAGATACTAGGAATGGCTTACTAAGTTGTTCCGGTTCTATCCCGAGGTTAATTTCAAAGTACGGAGTCACATATGAAAATGTTGAACTTGGATCCATTATGGTGTAAGCATTATGTGCGTAGACTAAAAGTATACCTGTAATAACTTCTGCAGATGACTTTGCACTCTGACGATCAAGTGTAGCAAACAAACGCGGTTGTCCCCCCTCCCTGAGTAACTCGATCTGCACCTCTGCCTACCCCATGCCCGATATGACTATGAGAACCACGAGCCTGAGGTGGAGCAACTGTAGTGGCTGAGGAACTAGAAGGGCGAGTTGATCCCCCACTAAAATTACGTCTCAACTTTGGGTGGTTGGCCTTTATATGACCAATGTCTCCACAATGATAGCAACCATGAAATCCGAGCTTGCACTGACATGAATGTTGCCACTTACACGTTCCATAAAGACATTGTTGGTGTGAATACTGCTCAACATAACTCTGGCTATGTGAGGATGATGTCCTAAAATTCTAATTTTGGCGAGAATGGTTTCCATAACTTTGAGTATGTCAGAAGGAAGACTCACCACCTGATTGATGACTGGATTGAGCTGGTGCTAATGATTCTTTATTAGAGGAATCCCTTCCACCCCCGTTGAATGTACCATTAAACCTGCCCGCTGTTCGGGCTCTCTTGTTATGCTTTTTTCTTCTCTACTTTGTTGTCTGTCTTTTTCTAGGTTCTTGGCGAATCCCACAACAGAGGATAAAGATGTCATTCCTACCGCTGTAGCTAATGTCGTATCCTTAATGTGGTAAGCAGAACCGCCAACAAACCTATGAATCTTTGCTTTTTCTATCTTAACCATGTGAGGAGCATGCTTAGCTAGCCTTATGAATTCCATGTAGTACTCTTGCACACTTTTAGTCCCTTACTTAAGCTGTTCGAACTATGTAGCCTTAGCTTCCCTATCCTCTTCCGGGATAAAATTAGCCATGAAGGCCTCTTCAAATTCTTCCTGAGTAGGCGGATCATCATCTTCATCTCTTTCCTTTTCCCACATCTCAAACCAAGCGCCGACCACATATCTAAGCTGGTAAGCAGCCAGCTCCACAGCTTCATCATCAAATGCTTTCATCGCTCGGAGGGATTTCTTCACGCCCTCCACCACAACATTGGATCTTCATAAACTATAGAACTATGGAACTCTAGAGGATTCAACTTCGAAAATTCATTCACTTTTGAGGACTCATAATTTTTTTGTCTATTTGATTGAGGTGGAATCTCATCTCTTCTCTTGTTCTGGTTGGCCATGAAGACTTTAAACATTTCCATAGCGCTGTTGACTGCATTAAACATCTGACCCACCTCTAGGGATATAGTTGTCTGAGCTGGAGTTGCTGTTGGGTTCAGCACTGGATCCTGAGGTACTTGCTCATCATTATCCACCCCTTCTTCACATTCAACTCGGGGTACTTGGACCCCTTTTGTGGATCTACCCTTCTTTGAGCCACAATAGTAGCAATAGTTTCCTGAGCAGCATCCTGAGTGTTAGTGTTAGAGTTGCGAGTATGAGCCATTTCTACGAGTTTTAAAGAAACGAATACATCAGATAGTTTCTTAGAGGTAGGATCTACTGCACGATCTAAAGTATGAAAAAATAAGACTTTTCCTAAATATTTGTAGCCTCCTGTTTATAAGTATGGCGCACTTCATAACCATAAACAAGACTCTACTAACACGGCTTCATAAACCCCTACGATTCCATAAACCCGAGGCTCTGATACCAAGTTTGTCACGACCCATTTTCTGAACAAGTCGGGACCGACACTCGATCACTAAACATGACCAAGTGAACCATCTCTGCTTATCAAATCTATTATAACATCAAACTTTATATGCCACAAGGCACTACTGTAACCAAATACTTTCAAATAATTTAAATATCTAAAATAAGCAAACTTCAAAACTTTATTCGTAGTAACCAATAAAATATTGCTAAATTATTATCAAAAACATCTGAATCTTAACCCAACGACTATGTCTATGAAGGCTCTACTGATAAACTGATGCACTGCTCAGGACATAAGATTTCATAGCTAGTTCTCTCAGTAAACAAAAAAATAACTAAATAAAGATAACTCTAAGGAATACTCCACGAACAAAGGTGGAGTTCACCAATAGCACTGGAAGAGAAGGAAGTCCTAACTTGTAGCTTGCTCGCCTACAAAATCAATTCCTATATTGTACTGCAGACCAACGTAGGTTTCTAAAAGAGAACGTCAGTACCATCCATAGTACTCAGTGAGTCTCAACGACAGGGGGTGAAACTTTAATAACATATATATTAGGAGCAAAGATTCTAAATGCATGTAAAACATAAAGCTTATAAAAACAATTATAAAATAATTGCATAATAGTAGTTTATGAATATTCTAAAAGAAATTATTTTCTTTTTCTTTCTTATAAAAAAATACTTCACTCTATAATTTGGGAGTTCCAACTATCCTGACTTAATTCTATCTCAGCCACTGTGTGATCAGCACGGGTTCGATCCTAACCTGATCGAATAGGACAAATCCATGAGGTGTCACTTGCTTCATAGTTCTCAATGCTCATGTATCATACCTTAGCATGACTGTTTAAATTCTCAACAACAAGACCTTCGGCTCGTGTGCTCCCTACTTTGGCACAAGTAGTTTCAGGAAGTCAACGCTTTGGTCAGGACCCTCGGCCTGGACGATGATCCCTTCTCAGAATAAAGGATACTCCCAAAAATCGTTTCTTTCTAAAACTCCTTCTTGTGACTTTTCAAGTCTAATTTTTTTTTTGGAACATCATGTACATGCTCATACCGGTATCCGTAAATGTAAAGCATGGCATAAGAATGAAATAAATATCTAAAGGTATTTGTAAATATTCTTGTTTTTTTCATAAATTTTTAACATGAAAATAGCATATAAGAATAACACCAAAATCTGAAAATTAATGAACATATATCATAATAAATCATCTAAACTTTTGCTAGAACAATTCTAAGTTAAGAGGTACTCACTCGCTCCAATTAAGTAAATATAAACCCTTTTAAGCAATTCATCAAACATCTTGTATGCATGCTTTTGTGAGTTAAACCACTTTAGTAAAGGGTTATATCAACTCACCTCTAAACTCCTTGAGCCAATACATAGACCTCAACCCAATTTATACCCGTCAAACAATTGATTCTACAACAACCAGTGCATTATAATTAATTTCGAAACATGGGATTTACTGTTGTTACAGAGAAATAAGGGAACTAACTATTCAATTCTTACCTATTACTATTGTAGGGTAATTGAGAATAAGAAATTTTATATACTTGAGTTCAAGAATTAGTGATTTGTAAAGAACCCTAGAACTTTCCTTGTAATTTTGTGGCTGCCCCTATTTCGTATAAGGCTTTACGCCTTTTTTCTCTGTGTTTGTGACGACCCATCCGGTCATCTTAAGAATTAATGGCCTAATCCTCTATTAACTGCTTTCCCCATATTTATTTCTACTATTTTGATTTACCAGGATGTTCGGTATTATGTTTCGGAGAGTTTTGGGATACTTAGTCCCTAAATAAGAGCTTTAGTTTTGGAAATTTGACCGTAGTCAGAATAGTGTGAAGATGGCCTCAGAATGGAATTCTGATGGTTACATTAGCTCCATTGGGTGATTTTGGATTTAGGGGAGTGTTCGGATTGTATTTTGGAGGTTCGTAGCTAATTTAGGCTTGAAATGCCGAAAGTTGAATTTTTGAAGTTTCCGGTTCAATAATGAGATTTTGATCCGAGGGTCGGAATGGAATTCCGAAAGTTGGAGTATCTCCGTAGTGTTGAATGTGACGTGTGCACTATCGCAGTCATGATAAAGGATTTTCTGGGCAGAATATAAAATTTCAAAGTCGAGGGTTTAGCCATTTTTGTGAAAACTAGAGCTCGAATTTGAGCGAGGTTTTGAGGGATTTTCAGAGATATCGATTGGATAACGATTCTTAAATCATTTTTGCTTATAACCTATCAATATAAACATGAATTCATCATATAATTTCGGATTTGGGGTGAGAAATTGGGGAAACATTTGGAAAAAGTTCATAGACCTAATTTTCGAGTTTTGATTGGGATTTGACATTGGATTTGGATAACTTTGGTATAGTTAGACTCGTGATAGTGTGAGAATTATGAAAATGTAAATTTTATCTGATTCCGAGATGTGGGCCCGGAGGGCATTTTGGTCATTTTACCTAATTTCGCTTATTAGCTTAGGATTTCTTTGTGTAATCAGTTACTTGAAGTGTTATTTACATTATGAAATTTAATTGAATAGATTTGGGCCATTTGGAGTCGAGTACTCATGGCAAGAGCGTGATTTTGGATTGATCTAAGCTACTTCGAGGTAAGTGGCTTGCCTAACCTTGTGTGGGGCACTTTTCCCTTAGGATTTGGTATATTTGTAATTGAGATGCCTTGTACGCGAGGTGACGAGTGCGTACTTGTGATAATTATTGGAAATCAAGTTTTCATTAAGTAATTACTAACATGTTTCCTTTCCTATTTTATTACTTGCACTATTAAGCCTGGTGTTAGCTTAGGAAAGCATGTCTATGTGATATAATTGCTTTATTTGCTCAAACTTCCTTACCTGAATTCTGTGCAGCGTGCTAGGTTAGAATTACTTGTTTGCCTTAATATGAAATTTGACATTTCTGAAACAATTTTCCTGTTGCTGCTGCATATTTACATTGGGACTATGGATGTGGGATTCTGGTAGCTCCCCCTTGTTTGTGTACATTTGGGACTATGGATGTGGATTCCGGTAAATCCCCCTGCACAGTTATATGAAACTATGGGAATGCACCCGGTAGATTCCCCCAATATTGGGTATTTACATTTGGGACTACGGAACGGATTCTGGTAGATCCCCGCGCACTATGAGTTGGAATATGGGACGGTATCCCGGGAGATCTATTGAATATGTATATTTGGGACTACAGGACGGTATCCTGGGAGATTCCCGATTGTGATCTTGATGCTGAGCCGTATTTCTTTCTATGTTTACTTGCCTTTGTAATAGTTGTTGTTGTTCTTTATATCCTGTGTTACTTTTACTGCAGTACTTATTTATATTGTTCTGTTCTACACTGTCAAACTTTATATTTTATTTAACCTCAGTAGGACCCTGACCTTCTCATCACCACCTGACCGAGGTTAGGATTGGCACTTACTAAGTACCACTATGGTGTACTAATGCCCTTTCTATACATGTTTTTCATGTGCAGATCCAGGTACTTCGACTCAGTCTTATCACCCTTGAGGCGAGGCGACTACTCCAGAGACTTCGAGGTTTATCTACCTTGTCCACAGACCGGGGAGTCCCTTTATATTCTCACTTTTAAGTATTAGCCCTTCTGTATTTCTTTTTTTTGTTAGATATTCTAGAGTTAGACATTGTTAGATATTCAAAGGCTTATGGTTTCATGAGATTCCGGATTTTGGAGAAGTGTATTAGTTTTTGAGAAGTTGTATTATATACGCCGAGCAGCATTTTAAATATTGTTTCATTCGGTTATTTTGGTTTTTAATTATTTCTTCCGCAAGTTTTGTTTAGTTTCTTCATTTGTTAAGCTTAGCTAATCATAGAGACTAGGTGCCGTCATGATAGTTCACGGAGGGAGAATTGGGGTCATGACAAGTTGGTATCAGAGCTCTAGGTTCATAGGAGTCATGAATCACAAGCCGGTTTATTAGAGTCTCACTGATCGGTACAGAGACGTCTATACTTATCTACGAGAGACTATGTAAGTGTTAGGAAAATTCCACTTCATTTGATTTGCTTGTCGTGCGATATTTTGACATCACAATTCTAAACTTCTGTCTTCGATTCTCTCAAAAATGGTAAGGCCATGCGCTACCCAAGATGATCAGGCACCCGAGCCCCCTACTATAGCCATCAGAGGCAGGGGCCGGGGTAGAGGCCGAGGACGTGCACGTGGTGTAACCAAAGCACCTGCGCGAGCTGCCACCGAGGTACCTCCAGTAGTTCCTGCTGGAGTCCAGGCACCAGATACGCCTACTACTACTACTAGTCCAGCACTTCAGGAGACTCTGGCACAGTTCATGAGCATGTACACCACTTTTGCTAATGCAGGGTTGCTTCCCCTTGCTGCAACTACATCTCAGGCCGGGGGAGGAGCACAGACTCCCACCGCCCGCACTCTTGAGTAGTGAGTGCATGTTGAGTATATACCTAAGATTATTCCTCTACAACCTGCAGTCTGAGATCAGCCCGAGGATAAGGCAGTGGCTTTCGAGGATGAGCAGCTGAGGCTTGAGAGGTTGAAGAAGTACAAGCCTCCTATATTCAGTGGTCTAGCATTAGACGATGCTCTGGATTTCTAGATGAGTATTACCGCCTTCTCCATACCATGGTATATCGGGATCGAGCGGGGTTTCCTTCACTACTTTCCAGCTTCGAGGAGCCGCCTATGAGTGGTGGCGCACCTATGAGTTAGACAGTCCGAATGAGGCTGCTTCATTAACTTGGACTCAGTTTTCAGATCTGTTCATAAGAGAGTATGTTCCTCAGAGCCTTAGGGATGCATGGCGTGCGAAGTTTGATCATTTGCACCAGGGTGCTATGACTGTCTCAGAGTATGCAGTCCGTTACATTAGTTTCTCTTGGCATGCACCAGCCTTGGTTTCTACTGTTCGTGAGAGGGTTCGCTAGTTTATTGAGGGCTTTATTCCCAACATCAAGTCTAGCATGGCTTGTGAGTTGGAGATGGATATTTCTTATCAGCAGGTGGTGAGCATTGCTAGGAGGATTGAGGGTATGCATGCTAGGGAGAGAGAGGAGAGGGATGCCAAGAGGTCTCGAGAGTCGGGCCATTACTTTGGTGCCCGTGCCTCAACTGTAGGTCATCATGGTAGGGGTTATATGAGTCGCCCTGTTAATTTAGCTCTTCCAGTAGCCAGCGGTGTTCCAGCTCCTCCTAGACCTCATGAGCCTTATTATGTACCTCCGGTATCTAGCACGCCTCATGCGTGGGGTGCTTTAAGAGGTCCGTCTAGCAGACCCGGCCCAAGCTAGTCACGACCGCCACATCCTCTTAGAGCTTGTTTTGAGTGTGATGACACACTCTATATGGTGAGGGATTGCCCCAGACTTGGGAGGGGTGAACCTCCACAGACTTCTCAGCCACAGCGTTCCCCGTAGAGTTCTCAGGCTATGGTAATAGCTCCAGTTGCTGTCACACCTCCTTTTTACACAAACCGAAGGTGGATATAAGGGAGTTTTTCCAATTTAAGTGACATCATTCGAAATGATATTATTTATTCAATTCAGAGTCGCCACTTGGGATAGTTCATTTGGTGTCCCAAGTCACCGGTTTATTTTAAAATCCCAAATCGAGGAAATTCAACTTTCCTTTTGAAGTCTGCAATCCATAAATTCTAAGTAAGGAATTCTGTTAACATGAGGAAAGGTGTTAGGCACTCCTAGATTCTATGGTTCTAGCACGATCGCTTAAACTATCATAATTAGCATATTATTTGATTTTAATACATATTTTAGCCTACGGTATACTTTTAACTTATTAGCCGCTTTTAATTAATTTTAGGAGGTTTCAACGTTATCTAAAACACATCTTGAACCACGCCACATGAAATGCACTTGCGGTCCACGACACATTTTATTTAACATTGTTGAGATTTGGATTTGGGTCACATGAAATGCACACCCGAGTTTGGGAATTAGGTATCATGACTATGCCACGGGAATCGTACCCATAGTCACGATGATTATTATTAATCGCGCCTAAAGTAACTACGATGTTCATAATTGTTCATATCCTATGTTTTGATTCCAGTGTGAAAGCCAAATTCATGGAACTTTGATTAAAGTTTCACATAAATGAGCCATATGCTCCAAATACTAAATGTTCTTACAAACTTGTCTTGTTCTGCTATTAAACTCCAATGAAGCAAAATTTGCATTGTGAAAAAGTTGAATATATTCCAAGAAGCATAAATCAACAAAATTAAGTAACTATATTAGGTGAATCTTGTTCTCAACCACGTCGACAACATTGAATATTCATGAGTGGAAGACACAAAGATGAATTTTTCTGATCATTCCTTATATTCCAATTCAACACTTCATTTGTGGTGCATCTAACAACATCGAAATTGGAGTATAAAATAACCGTTCATTAGCTACATAGTGTATTTGATGTATTGTCTTATAGCCACTGATTTTTAAATAAATAAACTTGAAACTAGTACATAAAAAATACATCTAGAATGATAGCAAAGTCACTATTATTCTAATAGATTTAGCATGCCGATACAAATAGTAGTATTTGTTTGTTTCCTTTTGCAGACTTATCAACGGTGGACAGAAATGTGAATCAGAAAACTCCTAATTGAGTTGGAAAGAAACACCAAATACAGTCACTATATCATGTTCAAAGCTTTATGGAAACTAACAAAGAAGGTTTAATAGGCAAAAATAGTCGAACCCATCATTACTAACAAGCTCTCATTCAACCACGACCAAGAAGTAGAACAAGGTAGGAGTAATAAGAAGGTACCTATTTAGCCAAATTTTCTTAATAACAATTGAATAATCAACAAATACACAGATTCGAATCCCAGAAATTCAACGAGAAACAGCAGCAAACAAGCGAGAGTCCACACCGGGATAATCCTTTGAATAATCTAGAAAATGCAAGGGAACTAAAGCTTTTGAAACAGACCGGTCTCTATTTCTTCTTTTTCTTTTTTTTTTGTTTTCAAATCTGGACCTCTAATTTCAGTTGCTATTGACTGCTCAAATTTGTATGAATTAGAAGAAATGCAATGTTTCCGCCGGGAATTCAATATATAAAATGAAGAAAGGATCCTAAAATTTCAGAGAATTATAGTATTGAAGAAGAAGCAGGTGCAGTTTTTTTTTGAAGGTCTGGTTCTCTTTTTTTTTTTAGAGGAGAGGAGCGTCGTTCTTAAGGGGTCTAAGGGTAAGGTCCAGCCCTAGATTTTAGCAAAGTGTGGTTTTAAAGAGAGGGATTGGGCAAATCCGGGTCATAGGCTGGCGGGTCGGTTTGGTTTTTGGATTGGGGAGGAAAATTTGGGCCTAATTTGGGTACAAGAACTAGCCCAATATCCAATTAAATCTTTTCTTATCTTTTACTTTTTCTTTTTCTTTAATTAAGAATCCTAAAAGTTAAAATCCTAGATTATCTAAAAAATGTGAAATTAAACTAATTAACTAATTACAAAAATTGGAAAAATTACTTAATCCTAAATCAATAGAGAAAAATCAATAAAAGGAAAAAGTATAAAAATGAAGCATTTTTTGTGATTTTCAATTTTTATAAAACAAGTAACTACCAATTAATCCTAAAATATAAAAATAAAGCCTAAATGCCATGAGTGATATGTTTTGGGTATTTTTCATGATTTAAATAAAACTTAAACATGCACAAAATGCAAATAATTAAAAAATTCTACAAAAATTCCTAAAATGTCAAATAATTAACAAAAAATCTATTTTCTTGGGATTTTATAGGAATATTTCATATAGGGCAAAAATCACGTGCTTACAGCTATCCCTCTTTGCTCGGAAACATGAAGAATTTTCGGGCAAAGATAAAGTGAGCAATATGAGGGATTTTTGCCCGTTTGGGAAACTCCATGAGAAGCATTTTTTTGGAAAAATCTGACTGAACTTTGCTTCGGAGGTTGTCTACATATCCTTGGCTATAAAGGAATTAGGTCAGTATAGTTCTGGAAGTTTTGGTAGCTGGGACTACCGAGAAGCTGTGGTTTCGCTGTTGTTGCTGCTGTTTCTGTTTGCTGAGCTCCTTATTCCACCAAAAAATAAAAAGCTAAACTAGCTAAGCCTATCAACTACTAGTTACAAGATTCCTATCTATAAATCTCTTGAAACTTGATCTTGAGTCTTAGTTAGTTTTTGCTGTAGACTCCGATCTGAATCTTAATGCTCGTCAGTTGTAGGTGCTCGTTCTTTCTTCAGCTTTGGATCAAGGCGGGACATGCGAAGCTTGTGACTTCAATCATATCTTGAGCAGTCCGCATCTTTCTCCGCTTCAACCTTTTAGTTCATTTCTTTTGGCTCTTTTCTTTTCTTTTCTTTATTTTAGATTAAAATTCATTCTTTTGGTCGTCTCAAACCCTGTGCCTCGAGGTCAAACCTGTTCAGACACCAAAACAACAAACGAACGAAATTTTTCTGCCCCAGTTTTCACTAGAAAAATTTCGTGAGTTATTGTAACAAAAACCTAAACTATTCCTGTTTTTTTGAAAGCAAACGAAATAAGGATTGCATCTATCCAAAAAGGAAAAGATCAGGGGATGGAGCCCTATATCTAAAATGTCAACTCAGGGATTGGAGTCCTAATGTTGGTGAAAAGGTGACTAGGGAATGGAGACCCTGTGTCTAAAAAGCTCAACTCAGGGATTGAAGCCCTAATATTGGAAAAAGGCGACTAGGGAATGGAGGACCTATGTCTAAAAAGGCTCAAATCAGGGATTGGAGCCCTAATGTTGGCAAAAGGCGACTAGGGAATGGAGGCCCTATGTCTAAAAAAATCAAATCAGGGCTTGGAGCCCTAATGTTGGCAAAAGGGAATAGGGAATGGAGGCCCTATGTCTAAAAAGCTCAACTCAGGGATTGGAGCCCTAATGTTGGCAAAAGGCGACTAGGGAATGGAGACCCTATGTCTAAAAAATTCAACTCATGGATTGGAGCCCTAATGTTGGCAAAAGGCGACTAGTGAATGGAGGCCCTATGTTTAAAAGGCTTAACTTAGGGATTGGAGCCCTAATGTTGGCAAAAGACGACTAGGGAATGGAGGCCCTATGTCTAAAAGGCTCAACTCAGCGATTGGAGCCCTAATGTTGGCATGAAGGCGACTAGGGAATGGAGGCCCTATGTCTAAAAAGGCTCAACTCATGGATTGGAGCCCTAATGTTGGAAAAGGCGACTAGGAAATGGACGCTCTATGGCTAAAAAAACTCAACTCAGGGATTGGAGCCCTAATGTTGGCAAAAGACGACTAGGGAATGGAGGCCCTATGTCTAAAATGCTCAACTCAGGGATTGGAGACCTAATGTTGGCAAAAAGGCAACTAGGGAATGGAAGCCCTATGTCTAAAAAGCTCAACTCATGGATTGAAGCCTTAATATTGGTAAAAGGCGACTAGGGAATGGAGGCCGTATGTCTAAAAGGCTCAACTCAGGGATTGGAGCCCTAATGTTGGCAAAAAGTCGACTAGGGAATGGAGGCCCTATGTCTAAAAAGGCTCAACTCAGGGATTGGAGCCCTAATGTTGGCAAAAAAGGCGACTAGGGAATGGAGGCCCTATGTCTAAAAAGCTCAACTCAGGGATTGGAGCCCTAATGTTGGAAAAAAGGCGACTAGGGAATGGAGGCCCTGTCGACGCCCCCTTTTCTAAAGAGCGAAATCGGGTTTACGACATTATGGACAAAACAACTCTTATTCCCCTTTCAAGGAATCGGGTTATGGAATTTGAAGAGTCGCCACTTAATGATTATAGTGCATTAGGACACTTTTAAAGAAGAGAAATTTTTTGAAAGATAAACCAAAGTTCGGGTAAGGGCTTGAGATTATCTCGAGGGGATCCACTAATGTGGTTCCCGGCCGTGCTTAGTTGTAACTTTAAGAAGAGTAGGAATAAACAAGCAAAGTTTGCACAAAGGAAGTATAAACAAGTTGAAAAATCTTGAAAGAAGAAAGAGATGAGTGATTTTGAAAAGAGAAAGCTTAGTTGAAGAAAACATTAATTTAAGAAAACATCAATAACTAAAGAAGGAGAAAAGGGGTCCTAGGTTTAAATATAATATGGATCACTTTAGTGCAATACCCAGCAATCATTCTCACACGAGATATTAGCGCACCAGTCATCATATCCATATTCTACCCTTCCCACCCCGTTAAGGTATTTAAACGCGATTAGTCTCGTTTTACTTATTGCATGCTAGTACCCGTCCCTACCTATCAGTCCCAGATTATTAGGACTTCTAATCCTAAAGGGAAAAAAGGGGTAGAGGCATATATGGGGTTTAAAAGAACAAAATATACTAGGGCATCAATCAAAACAAATAGCAAATAAATGGGAAATAAACAAACACACAAAAGGCTCATGTAAACCCCATGAATCACGTAGCAATTAGTTTAGCATGTCTTGCATATACTAATTTGGTCTTAAAAAATAAACGGCGGACAGATTAGTTTAACACATAGAGTTGGATGAAAAGTCTGCAATAGGCAACCCGGATTCAATTGTCAAAAGTTGAGGTATTTTATACAAGTTACTGATTAAGAACCTAATGCAGTAGAGTTTAAAATAGAAAGTTGGAAATTACAGAAGTTCATAGAGGTCTAGAAAATTCAGCAGAATTGTTTAAGTAAAAGTATGGTGGAGTTGTAAAGAACACTTTAAAAGAAGAGTGAGTGTTTTGAAAGAGAGCTTTATGAGACGAATAAGAATTCAGGCGGAGAGTTGAAAAAAAACGTTTCAGAAAAAGAAAATGCAAGTTTAGAAAAATTGCAGACAAGTTTGGACGAGCTCTGTTTGAAAATGGTGAAGCCAATGGCCAGATTATTACTTACACAGATTTAGGCGAGTCTAAAACCCTATAGGCAGGATATCTATACCTTGATTTTTAAGACTCGTTACTATTATTAAACGTTAAGAAAATGAGTATTTGATTACCCTAAGGTTTGCCTAACGTTTCATGTATTTCCTATAGGCAGGATTTCTATATGCAATTAGTTGATTAGTAGGTCCTATAGGCAGGATTTCTAATGATTTAACCTATGAGTGAATATTAATTCCTATAGACATGATTTCTAGATGATTGAGTTAAGAAAGTGCAAAAGCCTATAGACATGATTTCTCGGTGATTTAAAGCGTTGAACCTATAGGCATGATATCTAAGTAATTAAGTAAAAACAAACCTATAGGCATGGTATCTACCCTTTAGCATAGGCAAGTAAATATAAACCCCTCCCACACCCTTTACTAATATTTCCCCGAGTTTTTTGACAAGATTATTACAGAACTAGAAGAAGAAAAGTAAACAAAAATACACTACAACCCACAGCTAGATCCGAGCAGCCTAATTTAATCTTAACATGTGTTTCACCAAATCCGGATTCTAGATTCCAAGGCCTTCTCTTACTCAAAGTATTTTAAAGTTCCAAGGAGCCTCCAGGACCCCAGGTAATGCTTACACTCTGAATAATAAATATGATAACAGAATAGTGCAAGTGTGGAATTACCAGCCCTCAGGCATCCAAGTTCAGAGGGAACTCCAGGGTCACAAAGTATGGCTTACCCAAGGGGGGTAGAACTTAGGAACTAGGAATGAGTGCAAAGTGAAAGGACTAGAGGAAACCAAAGCAAATGGTGGTCATACCCAGCCATGGGTAAGACTGGCACACCCCTGACCCTCAACCTAGTTTTAAACAGTTAAAGAGCAGACTTTAGAAGTCAGACAAGGTTCTGGGTGGTGATTAGGACACCACCAGACTCTAGTTAGGGATCAACACATAAAGGGGGTTAAGAGAATGGGATATCATTTGAGTAGAGACTCAGGAGAGTCTGATTCTGGATCATGGACAGCACTATCAGATGCTGCCATAATTCAGAATAGTACTAACACACAAAAAGGGAATAGAGGGAAGGGATTTCCATACAAAAGCATACACTGACATTAAGGAAAATATAAGAAAGCATAGCAGACTGAAGATGCAAGGACGTAGAAGAAAGAATAGAACATGCTATAGTTACAGGACATAAGCACATAGTGAAGAATGTGTAGAAGAAGAGAAGTGAACACATAGTTTTAGAGAACAATATTTAAATTGTGGAGACCTACCAATTGCAAGTTCCAAACAACAGAATAAATATAGCAGTGAAACAGCCAGAAATCCTTTAGCAAACACTTGAGGAAAGCAAAGAAATTCCAAAGTCTAGCCTTGGCTTTCAGCCGGCTAATCAGAACAATAGCACAAGTAATAGTAAAGAAGAGAGAGTTTTGAGTGTGTGTGTGTTTTTGAACTCAGTTGTTCGTGTGTTTGAAGAGAAAGAGTAGGGTATTTATAGTTTGAAAACAGGTGGTAAGTAAGGCAAAAATATAATTCAATACCAATCAAAATCAATTAGAAGAGGGGAATTCCTTTAATTAAGGAATTCGAATTTGAATAGGAGAGGGGAAAGTTGTATTTAAGGAAAGAAAATCAGTAACACATGGTGCAATAAAAGGTAAATACATAGGAGAAGCCTTTTAAAAATACACGGTTAGATAAATAATGTAAAGGTAAAATCAATCAATCACATAGTAAATCAGGAATCAAAGATTCGAAAATAATGAATTAAGTCAGAAGACAGATCCAAATCAAACAGGGAGAGAATCAAATAAATTCATATAGAAATCAATCCCAAAAATTAAGGTTGTTTAGAGAGGAAAAGGTATGATTATAAAGAGTGTATAAATTTAAACATGCGAGGCTAGAATTAAACGAATAGTGCAGTCGTGTGATCAAATAGAAAAACATAGAAATGCGAAAATCAAGAGGTCTTGCAAAGTTTAGCAAGAATCAGAAACATGAGACGAGTTTAGGGTTTTAGAATCAGACAAGAAGAAGCACAAAAATCAAACAATCGTGCACAAATGGTTGGAAAACCCCCCAAAATTTAGGGTTTATCCACACAACTCACACGCAAAGACGAAGCATAGAAGATCAGTCAAAATAAACTCAGGAAAACCCAAAGAACACAGACAGTTCATGGAAGCAAACACAATAAAACAAATCCTTAGAAACCCTAGGAAAATACAGTAAAGTAAATACATGGAAAACCATAGTAAAAACACTTAGCAAAGTAAACATATAAAAAAATAGCAGTAAAACAAGTAAAAGATTACGGAAACCCTAAGTTTTAAGAAGATGAACAATTTTGAAAGCCAAAAATCGAAAAGATGTGGAAAATACTTTAAAATCTTAGAAAATAACACGGATCTGAAGTAGATCTTAGAGAGAAACAAAGAAAACCTCGAAGGCTTAGGGTTTTAGAGAAAACCCTAGAAAGTGAGAAAGGCCTGGAACGGACTGGTCCTGAGTCGGAGATGGACTCACAGGGCTAGGACTCGCCGGAGATGAGTCGGAAAGGGCCATAGAACTTGAATCGGAAAGATTCTGAGCCGGGGTCTTCAAAGTCGGATTCTGAAACCTCGAGCAAAAGGAGCATAGGGGTATGTGGGGGTAGGTACAGGCTGTTTAGGGCCTGAGAGGCCATGATTTCCGGTGGAATAAGGTTGGAGACCGGTGAAATAGGCTAGGGTTTTGGAGGGGCTTGGGAGCGTTTGAGAGACGAAGGAGATACAAGGGCGGCTAGTTTGGAGAAATTATTAGGGTTAAGGGTTGGGACTGAATTAAAAAGGTAAGAAGGAACGAGGGCCGTTGATTAAAACAATCAACGTCCAGGACTTAAAGTGGGAAGCAGACGGGTTAGGAGAAACGAGTTTAGGGCGGGTTAAAATCAAAATTGGGTCGTCTAATCAAGGGTTGAAATTGGGGTTAATTAAGGGTGCAATTTGGGCTAAAATTAAAATAGGAATGGGCCAGATTTTAAATAGCCATTTCCCCTTTTTAATTAATTAAAATAGCAAAAAATGAAAAACAAAACAAATTGAAAGTACAGAACTAATTAAAAATATATAAAAAATAATTTAAAAATATTAGAAATAATTTTATAATCATAAAACGCAGTTAATTATAACATAGGCTATAATTGCAATTCATGCAATTAAGCTTTAGAAATTCCTAATAAATTTATAAAAATATGAAAAAATCATATCAATATTTTGTTGTAAATATGAGAATGAAATACATTATTTGCCAAAAATGATAGTTTGGGAATAATTTTGGATTTTTTATAGTTAAAAATAGACAACAAGTCAATTCTAAAAACCCTTAAAGTTGAGCAAAAATACCCAAACCTTTGGGCATGCTTATATATGCATACATATACTATTTTGAAAGTATTTGAGTATATATAAAAAATATATAGGAAAAAATTGGGTATCAATAAGCCCTATGTCTAAAAAGGCTCAATTCAGGGATTGAAGCCCTAATATTGGCAAACAGTGACTAGGGAATGGAGGCCCTATGTCTAAAAAGGCTCAACTCAGGGATTGGAGCCCTAATGTTGGCAAAAAGGCGACTAGGGAATGGAGGCCCTATGTCTAAAATGCTCAACTCAGGGATTGCATCCCTAGTGTTGGTAAAAGCGTAAAAGATTGAGGTTGGGGATCCTAATCTACCATTTTTTTGAATTTTCTTCTTATCTCTTTTTTTTTAAACGAGTAAATGCGGGAAAGAAAAATTGGAGGGGACTTCCCTTTTATGGATTGTTGCTGCAAAGTTGTTTCTAGCACTTGCGCACTTTCTTTTTTTCCTTTTGGTTGAACCTGCTTCTTGCACGGTTGCTTTGGATTGCACCTTTTTCAAATTTTTAAATAAAGAACAATTGTTAGTTTGAAACGGTGGTTAGTTTTGTGGCCTTGATTGTCTCAATTGCTTGATCTCGGCCTAGCTTCTTTGATGAAGATCTCAATTGCAACTGCTTGTTTCCTGGGGACCAATTTCATTTCAGGCCCTGAGAACCTCTGGATTTTTTTTCTAGTTTTTGCCTTGACGGTTGGTCGGTGGAACTCAACCTTTAGAACTTTATTTCGCCTTCGTAGGCCTTTCATTTTGGCTTCTTTCTTCCAACTTTAATTTCAGATCATTTTGGTACCTTGGCTTTTCAAACTTTTGCTAAGATGGTTGGCCACGTAGGACTCAACATTTTCAACTGCATTTGCCTTTATGGGCACTTTGATTTGATTTTCTCCTTCCAAGAGTTTTCAGTTTCGGAGCATCGGTCTCCATGGCAAGTCGAGATCAACTTAATGCCCCTAACGAGGCTGGGTGCCTTTTGGACATTAGCTTGTATCAAACAAAAGGCCTGTAAATCAGTCTTGTCGTCCTTTATTTGTCTTAGTTTCGGAACAGTGTTAGACCGAAAGGGATTCAAAGAAAACAGATAAAGGAATTGATAAACGAATTTAGACAAGAGGTATCCCTTTTGGGGAAAGGAAAGAAGGACTTATCTGGAGTACATGCGGACTTCAATGAACATGACATGTCTTTTGGACTGGATACCAAATCTGTGTAAACCGTCTGATTCTCAGAAATTCATCACAACTTTGCCTCAAAATTCAAGAAACCTTGCCAGGATTTTGTCGATGCCGATAGCTGTGAGGATCTTCTTTCGATCAGTTTGGCCCTTTGCAGGTTTTCACTAGCTGACCTCTCTCATTTCTCTTCTCACCAGTGCCTTATAGTGTCCGTGTAGGTTTTCACTAACAAGACTCTCTCATTTTGATTTTCTCTGCTTACCATCTCCTTACGGTGCCCGTGTGGGTTTTCACTAATAAGGCTCTCTCATTTATTCCTCTCATTTTGTTGTATCAGATCCAAATAACTCCATCCTACCATTTTGAACCCCTTTGCCGATTGATCAGATAGATAGCCTTATGCAATATGGAGGTAGAGTTTAACCTTGGAAGGCAGAGAGTAGCCTTATGCAAAATGCGGATGGAGACAGAGCTTAGTCTCGGAAGCCAGATAGATAGACTTATGCAATAGGGAGGTAGAGCTTAACCTCAAAAGGCAGAGAATAGCCTTATGCAAAGAATGCAGATGGAGACAGAGCTTAGTCTCGAAAGGCAGAAAGTAGCCTTATGCAGTGCAGGAAGGTAAATGAGCAAATAGTAGTAATTTTCTTAGCTGATAGGCGGTTGCGATATCATAACTGCTGGGGAAGGTCGGGTGTAAATAGTAGACCTTTGTGAGTTGAGTGATTGTTTCGAGGGTTTCGACTTTGAAGAGTGAATGCGTTTTGCATTGCGATTTGAGTTCCTGCATCCAAAGAAAAATCGTGAGTTCTGTAGCGGGGGAAGGTTAGTTTGTGTCCCCTGGCTCTTGTTGTTGCGTATCATTAGGGTAGCGTTGCTAAACGATGCGATCCAAATGATATTCATGCATGACTTAGTGAATATAATGCAAGTGCATGTATATATAGGTAAAAAGAATAATTTTATTTTGGGATTAACCAGTAACCGCAACGTGGTTCAAGACACGGCAACCTCGGTTGCTCTGGAATTTTGAGGGTCCTCCTCAAAATTCTGCCCTAGTATACTGGGTTGGCGCTGTTGACGGCTGTACTACATGATCGAACGTGGATCGGCTCCAGAATTTTGAGGGTCCTCCTCAAAATTCTGCCCCAGTTCACTGGGTTGGTGCTGATGCGAAAACTGACAAATTGACTTCGGAATTTTGAGGGTCCTCCTCAAAATTCTGCCCCAGTTCCAATAGCGGGGGAAAATGCGATTTTTATTAAAGTGTGACCGAACCCATAGGGATGCCTACGTATCCCCTCTTAAACGGGAATCAGGTCAGGCGTAGTTCAAATTACATCATGAAAGAAAAGCATATGATCAAATGTAGTATCGCTTTACTGCATCTGCGTTGATAGGCTTCGGCCAAACTTCTCCGTCCATTTCTGTGAGAATAAGGGCTCCTCCGGTTAGAACCCGATGCACCATATACGGACCCTGCCAATTGGAGAGAATTTCCCTTTGGCTTCATCTTGATGTGGAAGTATCATCTTCAATACTAACTGCCTTGGCGCGAACTTCCTTGGCTTGACAAGGCTCTGGACATTCTGTTCTGATATAATTGACCGTGACAGACAACATTCATTCTTTTTCCGTCTATGAGGGCTAACTGCTTATAGCGACTCTTGACCCATTCTGTATCATCTAATTCTACTTCTTGTATGACTCTTAAGAAGGGAATTTCTACCTCGGCGGGGATGACCGCCTTTGTACTATAAACCAACATGTAGGGAGTGACCCCGGTTGATGTGCGGACCGTGGTACGATAACCCAGTAAGGCGAATGACAACTTCTCATGCCACTGTTTGTACTTTTCGATCATCTTCCTTAGTATCGTCTTGATGTTCTTATTGGCTGCTTCTACAGCTCCATTCATTTGAGGTCTGTAAGTCATAGAGTTCTTGTGTTTAATCTTGAACATTTCGCACATTGCCTTCATCAGGTCGCTGTTAAGATTAGAACCGTTATCGGTGATGATTGATTCCGGAACCCCAAACCGACAAACCATACGATCCCGGATGAAATCTGCTACTATTTTCTTGGTGACTACCTTGTATGATGCTGCTTCAACCCATTTGGTAAAGTAATCAATTGCCACTAGGATGAACCTGTGCCCATTTGACGCAGCTGGTTCAATTGGTCCAATGACATCCATTCCCCAAGCGGCGAACGGCCATGGTGAGCTTGTTGCAGTAAGCTCGTTTGGAGGTACTTTTATCATATCTGCATGTATTTGAAAACGGTGGCATTTTCGGACGTACTGGATGCAGTCTGTTTCTATAATCATCCAAAAATACCCTGCTCGAAGTATCTTCTTTGCCAAAATGAAACCATTCATATGCGGTCCACAGGTCCCTGCGTGCACTTCCTCCAATAGTTTGGTCGCTTCTCTTCCCTCGACACATCTTAATAATCCCATATCGGGAGTCCTCCTATAGAGGACTCCTCCGCTGTGAAAGAAGTTGTTGGACAATCTCTGAAGTGTTCATTTCTGAGTAGCATTAGCAAGTTCTAGGTACTCTCCTATTGTCAGGTATTCTCTGATATCGTGGAACCAAGGTTTCCCGTTGGCTTCTTCTTCAACGTGAGCACAATGAGCTGGTTGGTCGTGAATCTTGACCTGGATGGGGTCAATAAAGTTCGTATCGGTATGTTGGATCATAGATGATAAAGTGGCTAAGGCATCGACGAACTCATTCTGTATTCTGGGAACATGCTGGATTTCTGTCTTTCTGAATCTTTTCCTCAACTCCTGTATGTAATGCAGATAGGGGAGTATTTTGGAATTCTTGGTTGCCCATTCTTTTCGAACCTGATGTATGAGTAGGTCCGAATCTCCGATCACTAATAATTCTTGAATGTTCATGTCAATTGCCAGCTTGAGCCTAAAGATGCAGGCTTCGTACTCGGCCATGTTGTTGGTGCATGGGAATTTGAGCTTGGCAAATACTGGGTAATGCTGACCGGTTTCTGATACCAAGACCGCTCCTATACCAACTCCTTTGAAATTTGCGGCTCCGTCCAAAAACATCGTCCAGCCTTCATAGGATTCTGCAATGTCTTCTCCTATGAAGGCTATCTCCTAATTAGGAAAATACGTCTTTAGAGGTTCGTATTCTCCTCCTACAGGATTCTCGGCGAGGTGATCTGCCAAGGCTTGTCCTTTGACTTCCTTCTAGGTAACATAAACGATGTCAAATTCACTTAACAGCATCTGCCACTTGGCGAGCTTGCCGGTAGGCATGGGCTTCTGAAAGATATACTTCAATGGATCCATTCTGGATATGAGATAAGTGGTGTAAGAACAGAAGTAATGCCTCAACTTCTGCACGACCCAAGTCAGAGCACAACAAGTGCGTTCTAAAAGAGAATAACGGGCCTCGTATGGTGTAAACTTCTTACTGAGATAGTAGATGGCTTGCTCCTTTCTTCCCGTCTCATCATGTTGTCCCAAAACACAACCAAATACCCCATCCAACACTGCAAGATAAAGCAATAGAGGTCTCCCTAGCTCGGGTGGAACCAAGACTGGCTGTGTCGACAAGTATTCCTTGATTCTGTCGAAGGCCTTTTGACAATCATCAGTCTATTTAGTGGAGGTATCCTTCTTTAGCATCTTGAATATGGGTTCACAAATGATAGTAGACTGAGTTATGAATCGGTTGATATAGTTGAGTCTACCCAGAAAACTCATTACATCTTTCTTGTTCTTTGGAGGTGGCAACTCTTGAATGTGTTTGACCTTTGACGGGTCCAATTCTATTCCCCGGTGACTCACAATGAAACCCAATAACTTTCCGGCTGGGACCCCGAATGCACACTTGGCAGGATTCAGTTTCAGGTTGTATCTCCTCAGTCTGTTGAAGAATTTTCTTAAATCTCCCCTGTGATCTGTAGCTTTCCTGGATTTAATGATGACGTTGTCCACATATACCTCGATCTCTTTATGTATCATATCATGAAAGATTGTGGTCATGGCTCTCATGTAGGTAGCACCAGCATTCTTTAAACCGAACGACATCATTCTATAACAGTACATTCCCCACGGCGTGATGAATGCCATTTTCTCTACATCTTCTTCATCCATCCATATCTGGTGGTATCCAGCAAAACAATCGATGAACGACTGGAGCTCATGTTTGGAATAGTTATCAATCAGTATGTGTATATTTGGTAAAGGGAAATCGTCATTAAGACTGGCCCGGTTGAGATCCCGGTAGTCGACACAGACTCTAACCTTCCCATCCTTCTTTGGTACCGGCACAACGTTGGCTAACCATGTTGGATACTCTACTACTCTAAGAACCCTGGCTTTGACTTGCTTGGTGACTTCTTCTTTGATTTTCAAACTCATGTCTGGTTTGAACTTTCTGAGTTTCTGTTTGACCTGTGGGCATGCCGGATCTGTCGACAGCTTGTGAGCCACGATGGATGTGCTGAGACCGGTCATATCATCATACGACCAAGCGAATATATACCCATATTCTTTCAAAAACTGTGTGTATTCTTCATTTTCTGATGGTGATAACTGTAGGCTGATACGTGTTTCCTTGACATTTTTTGCGTCCCCCAAATTAATAACCTCAGTTTCGTCTAAGTTAGACTTAGGCCTGTTCTCAAAATCCTTGACCTCCCTGACAATCTCTTCTAGTATTTCGTCCTCTTTTGTATCTATATCCGTTTATCGCACTGTCTCGTTGCAAGTCACAGTTGTTGGTTCATCATCAAGATATGTAATAGTAATGCTGTATAAAATAAAGTAAATGGTAAAGAAAATAAATGAGAGCAAAACATAAAGATAAACTTGGAAAATGCTTTTGATTAAATTCATAATCGCCTAAAACCTTCGGAGGTCTTTTCAAATGTAAAGACAATGCAGAGAAGTAAAATCAACTAAAAGTAAAGTGCGATGCATATGCATTGTTTAGCCTTGCTACCCCGAGGCTCTCCGAGAACTGGTGGTCCTGATTGACCAATTGGCGAGGTGTTCTCCTCGGTTCACAGCTTGAATGGAAGGGCCCTCCTCCCCTTCCTCCTCGAAGATAACACAACAATCCATATTATCCTCTAGAAATAGGTTCTTCATTGCTGCCAGTGTCTCATCTTCCTCTGATCCATATATGACATCAGCTGGCTGAAAAGTTTGCTCTAACTGAGGTAGAGGGTGCTCCAGCGGGTAGTAGGTGATGGGTAGTGAGAAGGTTGGGAGTTATATGCTTCGTATATGGGTGCGGGTTGGGAATATCTGTGTGAAGTGGGTTGATACGTAGGTAGTGGAGGTGATTGGTAAGCAGGTGGTGGAATTTGGTAAGTGGGTGATGGTGCTTGGTAATTTAGGGTAGGTTGGTATGTAAGTGGAGCTGGGGGATAGGTTTGGTACCTCATAGGGGAGTTGTTCTTTTGTACAGCCATTACAGAATTCACATCCTTTCTCTTTGACGAGCCATCAGACTGTAAAGCCTTGTTTGTAGCTTGCAATGCCTCGAGGTTAGTGACCATACCATTTTTTATGCATTCTTCGATTCTTTCTCCCAACTTGATGATGTCGGAGAACTTTTGTCCCTCTATTAGCATCAGCCTCTCATAGTACTGTGGATCCTGAGCACGGACGAAGAACCTGTTCATTTGTTCTTCCTCCAAGGCCGGTCTGACCTTAGCAGCTTCTGACCTCCAACGAGTAGCATACTCGCGAAAGGTCTCTATGGGCTTCTTCTTAAGATTCTGGATATAGAACACATCTGGTGCGTTCTCAGTGTTGAACCTAAATCGATCCATAAAGTCAGACGTCATGTTCACCCAACTAGTCCATTTCTTCGCATCTTGGCTAATATACCAGGATAAAGCCTCACCCTTCAAACTCCTCATGAACAACTTCATGCGGATCTTCTCATCCCTTCCGACTCCTACCAACTTGTCACAATACATTTTCAAGTGGACCCTAGGGTCACCTGTGCCATCGAATAGTTCGAACAGGGGAGGTTTGTACCCCTCCGGGAGCTCAACATCTGGCTGAATACAGAGATCTTTGTAATTCAACCCTTCAACACCTTTGTTACCTTCGAGATCTTGTCATCTGACTCGATTGCACTGGCGATTGGTTGACTGTAATGTGGCATAGTGTCCACAAAGATTGGAGTGTTATGGTCTTTTGTGGCGTTTTGTGTTTCAGGAACGTGTAGTGGAGTTTTATGAGTGGGTTGCATTGGAGGTTGTGGGATGTAGTGCGGTGGTGCGGGGTTCTGGGTGTTAACATCGGGAGTGGCAAGAGCGATTAACAGGCTTGCCAGGTTTCTAACTTGGTCCAATTCCTCTCGGAATCTTAGCAAGTTTTGCTCTAGATGAGCAGCAGTCTCTTTGGTGATTGCAGCATTCTGAGAAGTTTCTTCAAGTTCATTTCTAGCGCTTGTATCTCCCATTTTGCCATTGTTCCTGTTTCTGGTAGGACTTGGAGGAGGAGGAAGTGGAGGACCTTTGGACCTTGTGGAGTATGCTGATGGTGCCAAAATGCACGGACTAACCTTTGGGGAGGGGAATAAAAATAAAAGAAAAACAAAAAGGTAAAAAGTTAGTGGGGATTCTGAGAAAGAAAATATTGCGATATTTAAACACGTCGTGCAGGAATATAAGTTGTTTCCTAATTTGGGTGCCTCGTTGTGCCCGAGACAGGCCTAGCGACAAATTGAATTTGGAGAACTTATAATGCTAAATGCCTCATTTTATTGATAAAACAAGACGAGTCTTAAAACAACTGAATAAAAATATCACCAATGGCCAATGGCCTTATTACATTATGAAAGCGGTGAAATAAGAGATCCTAACTACTTGGTCCCAGAAGGACCCTCCCCAGATTCGATATTCTTGCCTCCTTCGTACAACTGCACCAGCTCGTGGAATCCTAGAAGTAAGTAGGCTCGACAGTCTTCAATCCTTTTTAAGAAATTCCCTCAGCATTCTGACAGTCTTCAATCCTTTTTAAGAACTTCCCTTCCAACTCCACTAGACCTCGCTCTAGATACCCCAAACGACTGTTGGCGTTGACAGCCATATCCTTCCATTAGTTGATCAACTTCTCGTGGGTTTCCTGTATTTCCCGATGCTTGTTATCGCATTCTCGCATCCTTTTGCGCAGTTGATTGTATTTAACCTTTGGTGCAGTTTTTTAATCAATAAGCCTATGACCATGGACAAACCCTGGGTGACCCAAACCAATGTGATCATCTTCCAACCAACCTGTGTAGTGCAACACACACCGGCATGATACCTGTCTGGTTCAATAGACTCCTTCCCTAAAACGAGCTTGCAGTGCCACATATGCTGAGCATGACACCTGTGCGGGCTATCATCATCTTGAAAGTTAGCCCTGAAATGACTCATTTTCTCTATCCTGGGTATGATTTGTTTCCTTCCGGCTTGCCTCATGACACTCGAACATCCACTGAATTTGCTCTTCTTTTAGATTCTCGAACAACTTTACCCATCCACTGCGTCCTCTGGCTGAGCGAATATGTTGTGCATGAAGTTTATTCGCTTTGGGTGATGAAAAGCGATATGTTCATCCCAATCCCTGCGTATGATTTACTGTCTGTAGTTGCCTTTCTGAAGGTGTTCTATGAGCCAATGTTGCAGTAACAGATTACAACCCTCGAAGTGCGGAGCCCCTTGTTGACATTTTCCCAAGGCTCGATAGATTTTAGCGATGATCATGGGCACTATGCTGAAAGACTGCCCGTCGATCCCTTCCATTAAGGTCTTGGTCACCATGGCTAGTCTGGTGTGGATCCTAGCCTTTTTCATATGAAAGACCATCATACCTAGGAAACAGAACATGAACACAAAGTCCCTTATGTGTATATGTCCCAAAGAGGTGAGGGAGAATTCGTCCATGTAGGTGCGATAGGACTTGTTGTGGCCATATCTCTCAAATAAGAAGTCGAATGGTATGTAGGAGTCCTTCAAGAAAGAAAGGTCGGGATTTTTCTTGAGTCCCATCATTTTAAGAAAGCCTCTACTTTTGCGATTCTCCGACATAAGCAAACCCGGAGTCTCCCAAGGGATACCAGCTAGGCCCCCTATCTCTTCTAGCAGAGGGGTCATTTCCAAGTCTCCGAAACGGAACACTGATCGATCACCATCCCAAAACAAAGTGGCAGCCTCAATGATCTTGTTGTTGGGTTGGATTTCCAGAAGTGAGGGCAAATTACCTAAGTACTTGCGGATGAGGGTTTGATCACTGCCATGAAGATCTTCCCACCAGCTTAGCATCCTTGGGTGAATGTTGGATACCATACCGAATCTGGGGACTTCGTGCCTCATTTTCTGCAAAACAAAGTGTTAGGCCCTTAACCCCACCAGACTCGACTATTTAAATCAATAATTAGCAAAAAAGACATTTAGTTCTCCAAATAAATGCACATAACATGGAGGTGTCCATTTGGGTTCCGAGGAAACTCGGTGGACTTTGGTTTAGGCTATCTTAATGAGTCATTATGTGGACAACATAACTGACTCGGCTAGGGTTGACCATGATGCATGAACAATTTAATAGAGTAAGGTTTCTACTTTGAAGTGCTAGACAAGGTACCCTTGAGCGGACAACTCAATAGGGAAAGGCGTGGAACCGTCGACTACACCGTTGATCGAATGGTTTTACCGCAAATATGCCTTTTCCACATTTAGGGGTTATGATATCGGAAGGGCGCAACCACTCATTATAAGCGTTGCTATAGGATTTGTTTTGGCACGAGTGGAATATGATGTTGAGGAATGCAATTACAATAATGAAACAAATTACATGTATTTTCACGTTCATAAAGTAAAGATTACAATAAATACTCGGAAATTACAACAGAATTGAAATAATAAGGCAGTAAAATAAGAAATTAAAGGAAAGAAAAACATGAAGAGCCAAGTTAGTATTATAGTGGAGGAAATAAAGACAGTAAATAAACGCAATTAAAGAGGCAATAAAGCCACAAAAACAAGTAATGGTAAAAGCCTAAAGAAAATCCCCAACAAAGAAAATCAGGTTTACGACATTATGGACAAAACAATTCTTATTCCCCTTTTGAGGAATCGGGTTATGGAATTTGAAGAGTCTCCACCTAATGATTTTAGTGCATTAGGACACTTTTAAAGAAGAGAAATTTTTTGAAAGATAAACCAGAGTTCGGGAAAGGGCTTGAGATTATCTCGAGGGGAAGGTGTTAGGCAACCCTCAAGATCCACTAGTGTGGTTCCCGGCCGTGCTTAGTTGTGACTTTAAGAAGAGTAGGAATAAACAAGCAAATTTTGCACATAGGAAGTATAAACAAGTTGAAAAATCTTGAAAGAAGAAAGACACGAGTGATTTTGAAAAGAGAAAGCTTAGTTGAAGAAAACATTAATTTAAGAGAACATCAATAACTAAAGAAGGAGAAAAGGGGTCCTAGGTTTAAATATAATAGGGATCACTTTAGTACAATACCCAGCAATCATTCTCACACGAGATATTAGCGCACCAGTCATCATTTCCATATTCTACCCTTCCCACCCCGTTAAGGTATTTAAACGCGATTAGTCTCGTTTTACTTATTGCATGCTAGTACCCTTCCCTACCTATCAGTCCCAGGGTATTAGGACTTCTAATCCTAAAGGGAAAGAAAGGGGTAGAGGTGTATATGGGGTTTAAAAGGACAAGATATACTAGGGCGTCAATCAAAACAAATAGCAAATAAATGGGAAATAAACAAACACACAAAAGGCTCAAATAAACCCCATGAATCACGTAGCAATTAGTTTAGCATGTCTTGCATATACTGATTTGGTCTTAAAAAAATAAAAGGCGGACATATTATTTTAACACATAGAGTTGGATGAAAAGTCTGCATTAGACAACCCGGATTCAATTGTCAAAAGTTGAGGTATTTTATACAAGTTACTGATTAAGAACCTACTGCAGTAGAGTTTAAAATGGAAATTTGGAAATTACAGAAGTTCAGAGAGGTCTAGAAAAATCAGTAGAATTGTTTAAGTAAAAGTATGGTGGAGTTGTAAATAACGCTTTAAAAGAAGAGTGAGTGTTTTGAAAGAGAGCTTTATGAGACGAATAAGAATTCAGGCGGAGAGTTGAAAAAAAAATGTTTCAGAAAAAGAAAATGCAAGTTTAGAAAAATTGCAGACAAGTTTGGACGAGCTCTATTTGAAAACGCTAAAGCCAATGGCCAGATTATTACTTACACAGATTTAGGCGAGTCTGAAACCCTATAGGCAGGATATCTATACCTTGATTTTTTAAGACTCGTTACTATTATTAAACGTTAAGAAAATGAGTATTTGATTAACCTAAGGTTTGCCTAACGTTTCATGCATTTCCTATAGGCAGGATTTCTATATGCAATTAGTTGATTAGTTGGTCCTATAGGCAGGATTTCTAATGATTTAATATATGACTGAATATTAATACCTATAGATATGATTTCTAGATGATTGAGTTAAGAAAGTGCAAAAGCCTATAGACATGATTTCTCGGTGATTTAAAGCGTTGAACCTATAGGCATGATATCTAAGTGATGAAGTAACAACAAACCTATAGGCATGGTATCTACCCTTTAGCATAGGCAAGTAAATATAAACCCCTCCCACACCCTTTACTAATATTTCCCCGAGTTCTTTTACAAGATTATTACAGAACTAGAAGAAGGAAAGTAAACAAAAATACACCACAGTCTACAGCTAGATCCGAGCAGCCTAATTTAATCTTAATACCCAAACATGTGTTTCACCAAATCCGGATTCCAGATTCCAAGGCCTTCTCTTACTCAAAGTGTTTCAAAGTTCCAAGGAGCCTCCAGGACCCAGGCAATGCTTACACTCTGAATAATAAATATGATAACAGAATAGTGCAAGTGTGGAATTACCAGCCCTCAGGCATCCAAGTTCAGAGGGAACTCCAGGGTCCCAAAGCATGGCTTACCCAAAGGGGGGTAGAACTTAGGAACTAGGAATGAGTACGAAGTGAAGGGACTAGAGGAAACCAAAGCAAAGGGTGGTCATATCCAGCCATGGGTAAGACTGGCACACCCCTGACCCTCAACTTGGTTTTAAACAGATAAAGAGCAGACTTTAGAAGTCAGACAGGGGTCTTGGTGGTGATTAGGACACCACCAGACTCTAGTCAGGGCTCAACACATAAAGGGGGTTAAGGGAAGGGGAAAGCATTTGAGTGGAGACTCAGGAGAGTCTGATTCTGGATCATGGACAGCACTATCAGTTGCTTCCATGATTCAGAACAGTACTAGCACACAAAAAGGGAATAAAAGGAAGAGATTTCCATACAAAAGCATACACTGACATTAAGGAAAATATAAAAAAGCATAGCAGACTGAAGATGCAAGGACGTAGAAGAAAGAATAGAATATGCTATAGTTATAGGACATAAGCACATAGTGAAGAATGTGTAGAAGAAGAGAGGTGAACACATAGTTTTAGAGAATAATATTTAAATTGTGGAGACCTACCAGTTGCAAGTTCCAAACAACAGAATAAATAGAGCAGTGAAACAACCAGAAATCCTTTAGCAAACACTTGAGGAAAGCAAAGAGATTTCAAAGTCTAGCCTTGGCTTTTAGCCGGCTAGTCAGAACAATAACACAAGTAATAGTAAAGAAGAGAGAGCTTTGAGTGTTTGTGTGTTTTTGAACTCAGTTGTTCGTGTGTTTGAAGATAAAGAGAAGGGTATTTATAGTTTGAAAACAAGTGGTAAGTAAGTCAAAAATATAATTCAATACCAATCAGAATCAATTAGAAGAGGGGAATTCCTTTAATTAAGGAATTCGAATTTGAATAAGAGAGGGCAGAGTTGTATTTAAGGAAAGAAAATTAGTAACACATGGTTCAATAAAGGGTAAATACATAGGAGAAGCCTTTTAAAAATACACGGTTAGATAAATAAGGTAAGGGTAAAATCAATCAATCACATAGTAAATCAGGAATCAAAGATTCGAAAATAATGAACTAAGTCTAAAGACAGGTCCAAATCAAACAGGGAGAGAATAAAATAAATTCATATAGAAACCAATCCTAAAAATTAGGGTTGTTTAGAGAGGAAAATGTCTGATTATAAAGAGTGTATAAATTTAAACATGCGAGGCTAGAATTAAACGAACAGTGCAGTCGTGTGATCAAATAGAAAAACATAGACATGCTAAAATCAAGAGGTCTTGCAAAGCTTAGCAAGAATTAGAAACATGAGACGAGTTTAGGGTTTTTTAATCAGACAAGAAGCAGCACAAGAATCAAACAATTGTGCATAGATGGTTGGAAAACCCCCCAAATTTTAGGGTTTCTCCCCACAGCTCACATGCAAAGACAAAGCATAGAAGATCAGTCAAAATAAACTCAGGAAAACCTAAAGAACACAGACAGTTCATGGAAGCAAACACAATAAAAGAAATCCTTAGAAACCCTAGGAAAATACAGTAAAGAAAATACACAGAAAACCATAGTAAAAACACTTAGCAAAGTAAAAATATAAAAAAATAGCAGTAAAACAAGTAAAAGATCACGGAAACCCTAAGTTTTAAGAAGATGAACAGTTTTGAAAGCCAAAAATCGAAAAGATGTGGAAAATACTTTAAAATTTTAGAAAATAACACGGATCTGAAGTAGATCTTAGAGAGAAACAAAGAAAACCTCGAAGGCATAGGGTTTAGAGAAAACCCTAGAAAGTGAGAAAGGCCTGGAACGGACTTGTCCTGAGTCGGAGATGGACTCACAGGGCTAGGACTCGCCGGAGATGAGCCGGAAAGCGCCATAGAACTTGAATCAGAAAGATTCTGAGTCGGGGTCTTCAAAGTCGAATTTTGAAACCTCGAGCAAAAGGATCATAGGGGTATGTGGGGGTAGGTACAGACTGCTCAGGGGCTGAGAGGCCATGATTTCCGGTGGAATAAGGTTGGAGACCGGTGAAATAGGCTAGGGTTTCGGAGGGGATTGGGAGAGTTTGAGAGACGAAGGGGATACAAGGGCGGCTCATTTGGAGAAATGATTAGGGTTAAGGGTTGTGGCTGAATTAAAAAGGTAAGAAGGAACGAGGGCGGTTGATTAAAACAATCAACGTCCAGGATTTAAAGTGGGAAGAGGACGGGTTAGGAAAAACGGGTTTAGTGCGGGTTAAAATCAAAATTGGGTCTTCTAATCAAGGGTTGAAATTGGGGTTAATTAAGGGTGCAATTTGCGCTAAAATTGAAATAGGAATGGGCCAGATTTTAAATAGCCATTTTCCCCTTTTTAATTAATTAAAATAGCAAAAAATAAAAAAAAAACAAATTGAAAGTACATAATTAATTAATAATATATAAACAATAATAAAAAAATATTAGAAACAACTTTATAATCATAAAACGCGGTTAATTATAACATAGGCTATAATTGCAATTCCATGCAATTAAGCTTTAGAAATTCCGAATAAATTTGTAAAAAATATGAAAATATCGTATCAATTATATTTTGTAGTAAATATGAGAATGAAATACGGTATTTTCCAAAAATGATAGTTTGGGATTAATTTTGGATTTTTTTATAGTTAAAAATAGACAATAAGTCAATTCTAAAAACCATTAGAAATTGAGGGAAAATACCCAAACCTTTGGGAATGCTTATATATACATACATATACTATTTTGAAAGTATTTGAGTATATATAAAAAATATATAGGGAAAAATTAGGTATCAACAGGCCCTATGTCTAAAAAGGCTCAATTCAGGGATTGGAGGCCTAATATTGGCAAAAAATGACTAGGGAATGGAGGCCTTATGTCTAAAAGGGCTCAACTCAGGGATTGGAGCCCTAATGTTGGCAAAAAGGCGACTAGGGAATGGATGTCATATGTCTAAAAAGCTCAACTCAGGAATTGGATCCCTAGTGTTGGTAAAAGCGCAAAAGATTGAGGTTGGGGATCCTAATCTACCATTTTTTGAATTTTCTTCTTATCTCTTTTTTTTAAACGAGTAAATGCGGGAAAGAAAAATTGGAGGGGACTTTCCTTTTATGGATTGTTGCTGCAAAGTTGTTTCTAGCACTTGCGCACTTCTTATTTTTCCTTTTGGTTGCACCTGCTTCTTGCACGCTTGCTTTGGATTGCACCTGTTTCAAATTTTTAAATAAAGAACAATTGTTAGTTTTAAATGGTGGTTGGTTTTGTGGCCTTGATTGTCTCAATCGCTTGATCTCGGCCTAGCTTCTTTGATGAAGATCTCAATTGCAACTGTTTGTTTCCTGGGGACCAATTTCATTTCAGGCCCTTAGAACCTCTGGTTTTTTTTCCATATTTCGCCTTGACGGTTGGTCGGTGGAACTCAACCTTTCCAACTTTATTTTGCCTTCATAGGCCTTTCATTTTGGATTCTTTCTTCCAACTTTTATTTCAGATCATTTTGGTACCTTGGTTCTTCAAACTTTTGCTGAGATGGTTGGCCACGTAGGACTCAGCGTTTTCAACTCCATTTGCCTTTATGGGCACTTCGATTTGATTTTCTCCTTCCAAGAGTTTTCAGTTTCGGAGCATCGGTCACCATGGCCAGTCGAGATCAACTTTATGCCCCTAACGAGGCTGGGTGCCTTTTGGACATTAGCTTGTATCAAACAAAAGCCCTGTAAATCAGTCTTGTCGTCCTTTCTTTGTCTTTGTTTTGGAATAGTATTAGACCGAAAAGGATTCAAAGAAAATAGACAAAGGAATTGATAAACGAATTTAGACAAGAGGTATCCCTTTCGGGGAAAGGAAAGAAGGACTTATGTGGAGTACATGCGGATTTCAATGAACATGACATGTCTTTTGGACTGGATGCCTGATCTGTGTAAACTGTCCGATTCTCAGAAATGCATCACAACTTTGCCTCAAAATTCGAGAAACCTTGCCAGGATTTTGTCGATACCGATGGCTGTGAGGATCTTCTTTCGATCAGTGGGGTCCTTTGCAGGTTTTCACTAGCTGACCTCTCTCATTTCTCTTCTCACCAATGCCTTATAGTGTCCGTGTGGGTTTTCACTAACAAGACTCACTCATTTTGATTTTCACTGCTTACCATCGCCTTACGATGCCCGTGTGAGTTTTCACTAATAAGACTCTCTCATTTATTCCTCTCATTTTGTTGTATCAGATCCAAATAACTCCATCCTCCCATTTTGAACCCCTTTGCCGATTGATCAGAAGGACTTGAACAAGGTTTGGGGTAAAAACAAATTGGATTGAATTACAACTTTGGAACCTTTTGGGCGGGATCATTGCCGAAACATTATAACTTCTGCCCCAATTTTACTTTTTTGGGGGACTTTGAATTTTTATTTTGATGTGACTGAACCCGAGAGAGAGGCTGCCTACGTATCCTTTTGGAACCAAGTCAAACGTAGTTCAGGAAACTTTTGTGTTTGGATTTTTTTTTGTTTTTTTCTATTTTGTTTTCCCTTTCTTTTTCCTTTCCTTTTCCTTTCCTTTTTTATTTTTTTTTCATTTCATTTTCTTTGTCTTTTCTTCCGTTTTTTTTCTTTTCCTTCTATTTCATTTTTCATTTTTCCAATTCTTTCTTTATTTTTTCTCTTCTTTTTTTTCTTTTTTTTTTCAATAACACTTTTAGGTTCCAATGAGGGTAGTCAAAGAATGGTAACCAGCTCAAAGGGTTTGCAAAGGGTTGATAGTGTTTGGGTAGCGAGAATAAAAGCCTTCTTCATCCCAACTGAAGAATATTAATGTTATATGGAGGATCAAACAAAGTACCTTTTGACTGCATTTGCATTGATAGTTGTTTCAGGGACATTTCCTTTGACGTGTCCCAAGTACAACGCACTCTTTTGGCAGTACTCTCGTTGCAATGTATGGACCTTTCCAAACTAGAACCAATTTTCCTTCAGATGTTCCAACTCTTTGTTTTATTTCCATAAACTTTATTTTCATTGCGATCTAATCCTTGATTCATTATTTCGAAGTTTGGCAGCTTTCAGGATCTGGGCATGTAGTCCGCAAGCATATCATGTTTTTGAAATCTACATTTAACAGAACTAAAAAGAGAATAAGAAAGAAAAAATGACAAGATTAAGAAAAGAGACATTCCTAGACAATGAAATATTACTTTCATTTGATTTTTGATTTATTTTAAATTTTTGAAGATAAAAAGGCTTACATCAGAAAATAAGACAATAAAGTAAAATGTCCAGATCACACCCTGAGATAATCCGGACGCAGAAAGGATAACAAGACTGGCTACCTAGACTCCCGTCTAATGATGAACTTTCATGCTTGGCGATCATTTTCTGGCTTTTCTCTTGTCTCGGCAATGGCTGCAATGGCCTTCAATGCCGGATCAAATTCCTCAGCTTCACAAATCATTCCGACTATTGGCCCGATGTTGTAGGCATGCCACAGATTGTTCATCACATCAGGAGCTTCTTCATCCCGAAAAATAATTCTTTCAACTTCAATCAAACCCTCAACTGTCATTTTGAGGGTCCAACTATCCTCTGTATTGTGTCCCACTGCTCCAGAGTGGTATTCACATATAGCATCAGCTCGGTGCGAGGGGGACTCCGGGTTTGGCCGATTCGGGGCCATTGGCTGCAATAGATTTAGCCTGATTAGCTTTTGGAACAAGCTTGAATAAGATTCACCAATAAGGGTGAACTGATTCTTTCTAAAAGGCTCCCTTGGGCGAGGATTGTACTGGGAAAGATCTGGTTGTGGATTATATGGAGCTTGTTAAGGATGGGCATTTATGGGAGTTGAAGCTCGATTTTGTGTATAATGTTGTGGCTGCGTGTAAGATTGCGCACTCATCACCTCATAGGGAGGCGGTGCCACGGCATAAGCATCATCTTGAAGGGGATAATAATGTGGTGGGACGATAGGAGGCACATATGATTGGCTGAATGACCTGTGGGCCCCCTCGAGCTTGACACCATCATGGCTCCCTCTTCGAACCTATTTCTGTTCATCAAACCCTCCAACAAACCATTCTGAGCAGCATGTGATGTGGCCTTAAAGGCAGCACGACTTAAGATTCAACCCGTTTTTAAACCGTTTTCAACCATTTTCCCAATTTTGATAGCCTCAGCGAACGGCCTACACATAGCGGCCATCATGTTATGGAAGTAGTCAGCCTCTTGGGCCTGCAGAAAGACCGTGACCATTTCAACTTCGTCCATCGAAGGCTTTACCCTCACAGCTTGCTCACGCCATTTGACAGCATATTCGTAGAAGCTTTCCGTGATATTCTTTTTCAAATTGGACAAAGTGTTTTTGTTGGGAGCGATGTCCACATTATACTGGAACTGGCGAACAAAATCTCGGGCCATATCATCCCACATGTGCCAATGAGTAGTTTCTTGATCTGTAAACCACTCAGAAGCGATTTCGGTGAGGCTTCCCCGAAATAGGCCATTAGCAGCTCCTTTTTCCCACCAGAACCCCTCAACTGGTTGCAGTATCGTTTCGGATGAGCGTCCGAGTCTCCGTGCCCGTTGTACTTTTCAAATTTTGGCATCTTGAAGCCAGCTGGAAAGTGGACATGGGGAAACATACAGAGGACAGAGTATGAGATACTCCTTTGGCTACTCAGACCTTGCATGTTTTTCAGGATTTGTTCCAGGCTCTTCATCTTCCGAGCCATCTCCTCTTGCTCGGGATTTTTAACAACAATTTCTTTCTCTCCCCGGAGATCATATTGCGGAGGTTGAGTGAAAGAGTACGGGGTCACATATGCTATTTCTGACTGAAGTTGTGGACCCTGAAAGATGAACATTGGAGACGGTGCCTTTGAAGCTAGTGCCTGGGGGCGAACCACAGAAGGCATGCCAGGATCATTGGAGGGCATTGAAAGGTGCCCGCATGGAATTTGCGGGTTTGGCACAGGGGCATTGGTAACCTCACTTGACCTGGGGATCAACTCAGGGAACCCAGGGATTGCACTTGGCGGTTCCCTACCATTAGACCAGGCATCCCACATTTTCAATATGCGGAGACGCAACATCTTGTTCTCTTCAGCAACTGTTGATTCTAGCCGTAGAATAGCCGATGCTAGGCTATCTTCAAGACCGATGATTGGTAGATTGCTTGCGGAGGCCATATGTGCCTTTGTGAATGAGGGAAGACTAGACTACCAACAAAACCAACCACCAAAACCTGGTTAAATGCTTGCACATCCAACAACCTTGTTAGTTTTGAAACATTTAACATATAGAATATCGCACGTTGGGATGCAACGCACCTAATAGTTAAACGCTTCTACCGTGTGTTTGAACGGTTGCATGTTTCATCCCGGCCTTAACTAGCCCTTTTCACTCTGTACCTCTTTTCTTCATTTCTGCCTCTCTTTAATCACTCTTGTTTTTGTCGTTCCTTTATTTTTTGGCTCTTTTTTTTTCACTCTTTTATTTTTTGTCACTCTTTTTTTTTCTTTTTCTCTTTTTACTATTTTTGCTTTTTCTCTTTTTCACTCAATTTTCTTTCTCTCTTTTTTTTTTCAGTTTATTTTTTAACTAAATTTATTTTATAGCTATGATCAAATTCGATGGGGATTGCCTACGTATCATGACCCCGCATGAATCAGATCATGCGTAGTTCGAGAAGATCGAAAAAAAAGTAAATAAACTAACTTTTCTTTTGTTGGAATTTTTGAAAGAAATGCTTTAAAAGAAAAAAGGAACTATTTTTGATTTTTTGCTTTAGAAATTTGATTTTTGTTTTGTTTGTGAAAGAAAGACTTCTAAAAAATTCATTTGCTTTTGATTTGAACTTTGGAAATTTTAAAAGTAAAAAGAAAATATTTTTGTTTGAATTTTCATTTGTTTTCTCCTTTTCTAAAGAAGAAAGAAAAATATTTTTGGATTTTGGATGTTGCCTCTTAATTTTCGAAAGAGAAACTTTTAAGAAAATGTTTTGGATTTCTGAGTTTTTTTTTTATTTATTTATAAAAGCACTTCTAAAGAAAGGCGAAAATATTTTTGGACTTAATTTTTTCAAAATTTTTTTATGGACATTTACAAAAGAAAGACATCTAAAGAGTATTTTTTGGATTTATTTTTATTTTGATTTATATTTTGAATTTTTGGGGAAAATACATAAAAATGAAGGAAACCCGTATTTTGGTTTTGATTTTATTGATTTTCTTTTTATTTCTTTTTCCGCATGAAAAAACTTCAGAAAGAAGGACACTAATTTTTTGAGTTTTTTTTTTTTAAAAAAAAAAACTTCTTTTTTTATTTGAATTTTCTAAGGAAAAATTTCTAAAGAAGGAACTAATGAATTTTTTTTTTTGGATTTGTTTTGAAAATTGGGGTCGGAACCGATAAGATTTGCCTATGTATCTCACATCCGGTGAGAATCAGACCAGCGTAGTTCGGTCAGATTTGACAAAATGAAAACCAACTAATTCTAAAGACAAAACTTTTTTTTTCTTCTCTTTTATTTTTTCAAAATTTTGGCAGAGTTTCGCTATATTTTGGACACTGATTTCTCAAAACAAGTAACTATCGCTCTGAGACCTCACCCTGCTATTTTCTTTTCCCAATTTCTTCTATTATCCACAAGCCAGACAACATGCAAATCCGAAGCAAATAAATGCACAAGTAGCAAGTAGAATGCATCAAACGTTCCTACTAGGGATCCGGCATGAGGCTTTGTTATACTAGGTTTAAAATATGGGTTTATTGTTCTAGACCTGGCTTACCCGAGCGGATAACTCGAATCGGGGGGGGAGGGGGGACAGCGTACGGGGAATACAGAAGCTTCACCGGCTTAGCAACTTGTCTGAACCTCGTTCTAAAATGGGATAAGACTCTAGACAGAAGAGAAGTCACACGAAGTCCCTCCTTCTCCATGATTTAGAAGACTCAGATAGAGGAAGGGTTTCGTAGCAGTTTATATACAATTCACAGAATATCAAAGCGGTAAAAGCATTTAGCACATTAGGCTCAAACATGTAGGAAAATTAGATAACAGATAAAGTCAATCATAACAGCTATCCTAAGCTCGAATTCTTAAACCCTGAACCGAAGTTCTGGATTTAGTATCCCCAGCGGAGTCGCCAGAGCTATCACACCTCCTTTTTACACACCCCGAAGGTGGATATAAGGGAGTTTTTCCAATTTAAGTGACATTATTCGAAATGGAATTATTTATTCAATTCAGAGTCGCCACTTGGGATAGTTCATTTGGTGTCCCAAGTCACCGGTTTATTTTAAAATACCAAATCGAGGAAATTTGACTTTTCTTTTGAAATCTGCGAACCAGTAATTCTAAGTAAGGAATTCTGCTAACCCGAGGAAAGGTGTTAGGCACCCCCCGGATTCCGTGGTTCTAGTATGGTCGCTTAAACTATCATAATATGCATATTATCTGATTTTAATACATATTTTAGCCTATGGTATACTTTTAACTTATTAGCCGCTTTTAATTAATTTTAGGAGGGTTCAACTGTTACACCCCATATTTTCGTACATGAAAATAAGCTATAAATAAATTAATGAGAGCTAGGAAGTGATATGTCACGTTCCGCAGTACTACATTACGACGATGTGCGCCATGTAGTATTATACGTGGAATTTGTCGTAAGATAATTGACATCAGTCCAAGGAAAATGCTATCCGGAGATTATAAGGATTATGCTATTTCAAACAAGTAATAAGTAAATTCGTGAAGGTGAAAGGGGGAGCAAATTAAAAAAAACAAATTTTGTCCAAAATTGCCAATTTGGGGTAAAATACGGTCCGAGCTAAAATACCCAGTATTTATGGACTAGTACCATGCAAGGTACCATATGACCACGGTAGTATAACATATAAAGTATATATGAGGTATTTTAGTAATAAATAGAATTTTAAGTAATTTGGGGTAATTTTTAAATTATGGGGATATTTGGTTAATTACGGATAACAGGACAATGCCCAATTAACTAATAAGTGGGTAAAGATTAATAATCTCCACCCCCACTCGCCACGTGGCAGTAGGCCACCATTCAAACCTATGACTAATAAGTCATAAGTGCTTAGTGGCTAGAAAACGTGTAAGAATTACAAGAGGCTTGAATCTTGGTCTTTTAACAAAAGCTTAGGTTTTTAGTCAAAATGCAAAATTTCACTATTTCACCTAAGTTCAACCAGATGCTAAGAAACCTTATCAAGATGAAGATTTTATTCTTCGAAAACATGAAGATTACATTATTCAAAAATATGAGCTTTCAAGAATTACGTAACGCACGAGTTCATGGATTTTTTCTACTTCGATCCGCCATTACGTGTTGTCACAATCAATGGATGTTAAAGGAATTGTCAGGAGAATCGATTCAGGTATGTTAAGTCCCTCCCTTCTTTTTTTTGGCATGGTCTACATTATACTGGAGAAACGAGCAAACACACAATTTCTATAAATTACTCTATTCATAGACTTATTAAGGGTGTCTATATTTTTGATTCCCCATAAACAATTATTATTATTTCATATCCATGGGTCTCAGAATAATACGTAGTTGGAAAAGTTTATCAGGAAGTAATATCAAGATTATTATATATTTTTCATGCATTTCACTCATTTATACATGTGCATTGACCCATGACCAGACGACGTTATATATGCGTATATATGTAAATATATGTATATGGGATATGGGAAAAGGCTATGGCGTTATATACGCACCACCACCTGATCAGCTGGCATATGATGATGATGTTGCCCACAGTGGCTGAAATATGATTCAAATGGCGTTATATACGCATATATGGGTATGTATTCAAATGGAATTATATACGCATATATATATATATATATATATATATATATATATATGTATATGGAATACGGGAAAGGTTCTGGCGTTATATACGCACCACCACCTAATTATCTGGTATACGATGATGAATTTGCCCACAATGGACGATATGATATGATGTGATGCCCTCAGAGGCTGATGATGTTATGAAACATGTACCTATGCACGACATGACATTCATACGCATATGCATGATGTTAAAAGTAATTTATAATTTACAAAATTATTCAGACTTGCTGGAGGAGTCATGTACTCTATATTTCTTCCATGTCTCTTATGTACTTATTTATATGCCTTACATACTCGGTATATTATTCGTACTGACGTCCCTTTTGCCTGGGGACGCTGTGTTTCATGCCCGCAGATCCCGATAGATAGGTCGAGAGCCCTCCAAGTAGGCTATCAGCTCAGCGGAAGATGTTGGTGCGCTCCATTTGCTTCGGAGTTGCTTGTTGGGTTAGTATGATTTATACGTGTAATGTTTGGTATGGCGGGACTCTATCCCGACCTTTATGACATTTATGTATTCTTAGAGGCTTGTAGACATATGTTGTGTATGTGGAAGATTGTACGGCTTTGTCGGCCTATATTGTGAGTTAATAAATGATTATGTTGGCCTATTAGGCTCGTATGTCACATGTATATGATGATGTAATAAGAAAGATACGTTACGTTGATGCTCGGTTGAGCAAGGTACCGGGTGCACGTCGCGGCCCATCGGTTTGGGTCGTGACAAAAGTGGTATCATAGCAGTTCTGTCCTAGGGAGTATGCAAGCCGTGTCTAGTAGAGTCTTGTTTATGGGTGTGTCGTACACCACACTTATAAGTAGGAGGCTACAGGGCATTTAGGATTTCTACTCTTTCTTCTTACTCTAGATCGTGTGGTAGAGCTCACTTACAAGAATTCATGTTTCAAAATTCTATTTTATTCGTAATAAGACAATGTCTACATCCAAAAAGAAGGTTGGAAAGAGATATAGTTGTGGGACAGCCGAGTAAGAGGAATTGAATTGTTGTATGATGCTTACGGTAAGTAAATATGAGGTCTTTAGCGGATCATGGGTGTATTGAAAGGTGTAAGGTTCCTAATAAAAAGCCTTAAGGCAAGAATGCCTATCCATCCTTATCGTAAAGGACAATGAGAGATTAAGAAGATAAGTACAAGTTTCAGCAAGTAGAAGGAGCAAAGTGAAACAGGGTACGAGGTACCCAGTTAATGAAGGTTAACAATTGAGGCAGAGGAACATAAGCTTTTTGAGTTATATTCAATAGTAACACGGGTATATACAATTGGTCGCACCCCTTCCAGATATGCCCTATGGGGGTTAACAAAAGTAGTATAATAAGATATGATGGATGAATTGATTGCATCAGTTGACATTTCCGAAGGATATTGCAAATGTGCTAATAGATCTCTTTATGAGACACCTAGATGGTGCACTCTAAATAATGCAGCCAGATATGAGTACTACAAAGACATGCACTATAAGCCTTGAAGGGATAAATATTACCTTAGTATGGCACGTGTCCCTAGTAAAGCGAGAACGTTAAGAAACTTGAAAAACCACTGGATAGAGCAAAGGAAAGTTAAAAGCGAAGGAATGTCGTATTGATGTTTTCACAAGAAAAGGGATATGCAAAAATATTAGCAGACATTGAGAAGATAAATAAGAAAGAATTATGAATAAGGTATGATACATGGATGAAAACGGTAGAGTGTTACAGAACCTATAGTTAAATAAAACAAGAGACGAAAGGTGATGGGCCTTAAGATAACAAAAGAGTATAGGCCATAACGTTATATCCTCATTTTGAGAAATAAGTTCGTGACTCCAACACGACTACTAGAGGGGAGAGTTAATCCCCCGAGTAATAGAAACCAGTATGGGCTGGTAAACAATATATACTAATTATGAATTAGGGACAGAATGATTGGAAAGTACTGGTAATTTTAGATTCTGTTCCGGCGGTAAAAGAATGGACCACAGAAGAATATTCATGATGAATTCAAAGAATGGTCATTTAGGGAAACGCTTCCCTAGAGCAAGTAAGAGATGGTATGTGCCAGTTACGCTGAGTTTCACCCTCACGAGAAAGGGAATTTGTCATCTTTAGTACAGAAGGATTGCCGCAAGGTGAGTAAGGATCATTGGTGTTGTGAAACAATACCAAAGATGAAGAGGTAAAACATCTATAGGTAAATCCTCGTGACTTCAACTTTTAGTACACCCCTAAAGGGGGGAATATGGAGTGATGTGTCATTAAGTCAAAAATTATGTAGTTCCAATGACTATGGAATGGTAAAGGAAGGATGCGATAAATGAAAGAGGAATGAGATGACATTTATCCAAAATCTTACAGATACGCTACGATTCAAGAATATTGTGCAAGCACGACGTCAAGGAGAGGAAGTAAAGGTTCCTGCCCGAGCTATTGTTAATAAATAAGAAGCCAGTGCGAGACATAAGTTAAGACAAAGGAAATAAACCAAGAAAGATTAAGAGGAATATTGATATGAGAATGGGCCAATGAGTAGTCAATAATTGGTCAGGAATATCCCAATTATGGCGAAACAAGAGGTTACGGACGAGTCATCAGATCGTGTAAGATAAATATAGTAAAACCCAACTTGGAGAATTCAGCCTCGGAGAATATCATTATAATACTTGAGAAATATTCAAATAGGAGTTGGGGTAGTTAAAAGTACCGTATGAGTGTTATAGAAGTAAAAGATAGTTTCACTGGAAAGACAGTCAAAACTTTAGTTCAGAAGCAGCCATACGAGCAGATGAGTGTGGAGGTAAGTAACTAAGGATAATTACAAGTGAGCACGAACATCAAAAATTTTATCGGGAATACGATATAATAAGCTCACATCTTTACAAGAGTCAGAGGGTCTTCCCTAAGTACTATAACAAAATACTAACTGAGGAAATAAGGAAGAAGGCTTCAACCTTAGCACAATGACCTAAAGAGGAAATGGTCTTATAACAACAGCTTCACAACAACATTGTACGTCCTCCATAAGAAAGAGGAATCTACTATGGCTAGTGAATTGGAAGTAAAAATCAAAAGAAATATTCAAAGATCATATGAGTTGTATAGAAATTTCGGCATGCGTGGGAACTAAGATAAGCTAAGTATGCACGCAACAAGGGGAAAGAAATATCAGGAAAGGTAATAACTTACGTTAAAAGAAAACTGAGAAGGAACGAAAAGAATGATTTGATCAATGATCCCGAGTTGGTGACGTTATGAACGCACTTAAGAGTTTGGATTATTATACATGTAACATATATGTTGACTATCATATAGCCGTAAAAGATTCCGGTATAAGTTAAAAGAAAGAATTAAGCCCAGGGTATAGACAAAGGATTGAATCGTTAGAAGATTGTGTCATGGATATTCTATAACGCCCATGAAAGGCTAATGTAATAACTGATACCATGAGCCAAAGGTCGGAAGATAGCTTAAGCCTATGTAAAGGTTGATCAGAAGGAAGAGGGAACTAAAGAATTACATCAACAAAGTGAATCGGGAATCTGATTATTGGACCTAAAAAAATTATAGAAGTTGTGCTTGAGAATATGACAGAATCACTCTTAATATCAGATGTTCAAGAGAAATAACACAACAACCATAATCTATAATGGCTATACAAGGAAGTCAGTTAGAAGAAGTACTAGCCTCATAAGAAGTTAGTACAAAGTTCCCACCGGATTGTGCATGCACCAAAGGTACAAGTGTTATGATAAGGGCTTCCAGTTGTGGATGTAAATTGTATCTAGGTGGAAGGGAGGTCACGAAAGAGACAGAAGATACGATGCAAGATTTTAAGGTAAATAAGGTAAATGTGAACAACATACGAGATACTCAAAGGAAGAAGATTGTGAATAGTCCATACATCGGATAGAAGGCCAGAAACACGGGGATTCAATAATCGGAAATGATAGCAGCAACATCAGCGGCATGCCTTCCAAACTATGGTTTCTAAATATTGAGAGATTTAGTTAAGAGAATAGAGAAAAGTTGGAGACGATGTGATGTCTCTCTTGATGTTCCAGAATAACATAAGAAAATCTATGGTGCAAGAAAGTTGAAGGAAAGTTTATAAATGGATATGTATGGGTCACAAGCTAAATTATGGTAGAGCGATAAAGTTTTAAGGAACATGAGTAAGGATGAGGAAAGGCAAGTAAAAAGGTGGCAAGAATGGATAAGTCTTTAGGATTAAGCCTACGAAAACAAGAAGAACAGAAAATTTCTCTATATTATACAAGATCATTATAGCTTGAATGAACTCAAAAGAGTCTAAGACTAATAACATTTAGAATGCGACCCTGGTAATAGAATGAGGGTGTAATTGTGATAGATAAAAGATGAAATTTAGGCCTTCGATTGAGTAATGATTTAACGAAGAAAAGAAATAGATCTTATGAATTAGACAAGATTAAAATACCCACACAAGGTAAATCGCATTGGGATGTTGTGAAGTATGGTTATGAAAGTCGGGTATCGCCCTAGGTGGATCAATCTAATCATTTCAAATGTTCCCTGATAGAACATGAATCCTAGCAGCAATATTACATAAAATGTTAAGTTATCAGGGTGGATTATGGATCAAAATTAAGGTGAATCAACAATGGATGGATAAAAGTTATAAAGCATGAGAAGAGATTAGATTGTCATTCTTAAGATGAACAGTAATGTGGAAACATTAGAGGACATAGATTTATACGTATGGGATAAGCAACAAAAGTAACCTGAAAATTGGTAGCAGACCTCAGTAACGAGAAGTCGAGGTAAGAGTTATGGTATAGTATGACCTATGTAGATGCATTAAAATCATACGACTGGATAACCAAGTCTATAAAATAAGATATAGAAACGTTCGTAAGTTCGCTAAAATACCAAGCGAAGAACTTCAGGGTTGGCTAAAAATTGGAGGAAAAAGGAGAGGAGAGTCACATAGGCACACTCACAAGGTCATTATCGTAGAAGCTACATAATGGAAGGTAGCAACGGTTACGAGATTAAAAGGAATTCGATCACAAGTCATGGCGTGGAAAAGAGGCCTAAAGGGGGGAATGCCCTGGCCTTTGGACTTAATTCACAGATCAGTTTCCTAGATGGCAAAAGGACTACTAAAGTATTCTCAAGAGCTATGGGATATGAGAACGATAAGCGCATCAGTCGATATTCGAGGACGAATGTTCCAAAGGGGGGAATGATGTTACACACTATATTTTTGTACATGAAAATACACTATAAATAAATTAATGAGAGATCGGAAGTGATATGTCACGTTCTGCAGTACTACATTACGACGATGTTGCACCCTGTAGTGTTATACGTGGAATTTTGTCGTAAGATAATTGACATCGGTCCAAGGAAAATACTATTCGGAGATTATAAGGATTATGCTATTTCAAACAAGTAATAAGTAAATTCGTGAAAGTGAAAGGGGGAGCAAATAAAAGAAAACGAATTTTGTCCAAAATTGCCATTTTGGGGTAAAATACGGCCCGAACTAAAATACCCAGTATTTATGGACTAGTACAATGCAAGGTACCATATGACTATGGTAGTAAAACATATAAAGTATATATATGATGTATTTTAGTAATAAATAGAATTTTAAGAAATTTGGGGTAATTTTTAAATTATGGGGATATTTGGTTAATTACGGATAACAGGATAATACCCAATTAACTAATAAGTAGGTAAAGATTAATAATCTCCACCCACTCGCCACGTGGCAGTAGGCCACCATTCGAACCTATGAATAATAAGTCATAGGTGCTTAGTTGCTACAAAACGTGTAAGAATTACATGAGGCTTGAATCTTGGTCTTTTAACAAAAGCTTAGATTGTTAGTCAAAATGCAAAATTTCAATATTTCGCCTAAGTTCAACCAGGTGCTAAGAAACCTTATCAAGATGAAGATTTTTTTCTTTAAAAACATGAAGATTACATTATTCCAAAATATGAGCTTTCAAGAATTAAGTAACACATGAGTTCATGGATTTTCTCTACTTCGATCCACCGTTACGTGTTGTCACAATCAATGGTTGTTAAAAGAATTGTCAGGAGAATCAATTCAGGTATGTTAAGGCCCTCCCTTCTTTCTTTTGGCATGGTCCAGATTATACAAGAGAAATGAGCAAATACACAGTTTCTATAAATTACTCTATTCATAGACTTATTAGGGGTGTCTATATTCTTGATTCCCCATAAAAAAATATTATTATTTCATATCCACGGGTCTTAGAATAATACATAGTTGGAAAAGTTTATCAGGAAGGAATATCAAGATTATTATGTAGTTTTCATGCATTTCAATCATTTATACATGTGTATTGACCTATGACCAGACGGCGTTATATACGCGTATATATGTAAATATATGTATATAGGATATGAGAAAAGGCTATGGCATTATATATGCACCACCACTTGATCAGCTGGTATATGATGATGATGATAATGTTGCCCACAGTGGCTGAAATATGATTCAAACGGCATTATATACGCGTATATGGGTATGTATTCAAATGGCGTTATATACGCATATATATGTATGTATTCAAACGGCATTATATACGCATATATATGTATATATATATATATATATATATATATATGGGATATGGGAAAGGTTATGACGTTATATACGCACTACCACCTGATCAGCTGGTATACGATGATGATTTTGCCCACAGTGGCCGATATGATATGATGGGATGCCCTTAGAGGCTGATGATGTTATGAAACATGTACCTATGCAAGACATGACATTCATACTTATATGCATGAGGTTAGAAGTAATTTATGATTTACAAAATTATTCAGACTTGCAGGAGGCGTCATGTACTCTATATTTCTTCCATGTCTCTTATGTACTTATTTATATGGATACTCTGTACATTATTCGTACTGACGTCCCTTTTACCTGGGGAAGCTGCGTTTCATGCCCGCAGGACCCTATAGACTGGTCGAGAGCCCTCCAAGTAGGCTATCAGCTCAGCGAAAGATGTTGGTACGCTCCATTTACTTCGGAGTTTCTTGTTGGGTTAGTATGATTTAGACGTGTATTGTTTTACATGGCGGGACTCTATCCCGACCTTTATGACATTTATGTATTCTTAGAGGCTTGTAGATATATGTCGTATATATAGAAGATTGTACGGCCTTGTCGGCCTATATTTTGAGTTTATAAATGATTATGTTGGCTTATTAGGCTCGTACGTCACGTGTATATGATGATGTAATAAGAAATATACGTTACGTTGGTGCTCGTTTGAGTAAGGTACGCCCGTCGCGGCCCATAGGTTTGGGTCGTGACATCAACGTTATCTAAAACACATCTTGAACCACGCCACATGAAATGCACCCGCGGTCCACGACACATTTTATTTAACATTGTTGAGATTTGGATTTGGGTCACATGAAATGCACACCCGAGTTTGGGAATTAGGTATCATGACTATGCCACAGGAACCGTATCCATAGTCACGATGATTATTATTAATTGTGTCTAAAGCAACTACAATGTTCATAATTGTTCATATCCTATGTTTTAATTCCAGCGTGAAAGCCAAATTCATGGAACTTGGATTAAAGTTTCACATAAATGAGCCATATGCTCCAAATACTAAATGTTCTTACAAACTTGTCTTGTTCTGCTATTAAACCCCAATGAAGCAAAATTTGCATTGTGAAAAAGTTTAATATATTCCAAGAAGCATAAATCAACAAAATTAAGTAACTATATTAGGTGAATCTTGTTCTCAACCACATCGACAACAATGAATATTCATGAGTGGAAGACACAAAGATGAATTTATCTGATCATTCCTTATATTCCAATTCAACATTTCATTTGCAATGCATCTAACAGCATCAAAATTTGAGTATAAAAAAATGGTTCATTAGCTACATAGTGTATTTGATGTATTGTCTTATAGCCACTGATTTTTAAACAAAGTCACCAAAATAAATAAACTTGAAACTAGTACATAAAAAAAAGGCATCTAGATTCTAGCAAAGTCACTATTATTCTAATAGATTTAGCATGCCTATACAAATAGTAGTATTTGTTTGTTTCCTTTTGCAGACTTATCAACGGTGGACAGAAATGTGAATCAGAAAACTCCTAATTGAGTTGGAAAAGAAACACCAAAATATAGTCACTATATCATGTTCAAAGCTTTATGGAAACTAACAAAGAAGGTTTAATAGGCAAAAATAGTCAAACCCATCATTACTAATAAGCTCTCATTCAATCACAACCAAGAAGTATAACAAGATAGGAGTAATAAGAAGGTAACTGTTAAGCCAAATTTTCTTAATAACAGTTGAATAATCAACAAATACACAGATTCGGATCCCAGAAATTCAACTAGAAATAGCAGCAAACAAGCAAGTGTCCTCACTGGGATAATCCTTTGAAGAATCTAGAAAATGCAAGGGAACTAAAGCTTTTGAAACAGACCGGTCTCTGTTTCTTCTTTTTTTTTTCTTTTTTTTTTCAAATCTGGACCTCTAATTTCAGTCGCTATTGACTGCTCAAATTTGTGTGAATAAGAAGAAATGCAATGTTTCCGCCGGGAATTCAAGGTATAAAATGAAGAAAGGATCCAAAAATTTCAGAGAATTATAGTGTTGAAGAAGAAGCAGGTGTAGTTTTTTTTTTTTTTTTAAGGTCTGATTCTCTTTTTTTTAGAGGAGAGGAGTGTTTATACCCAATGTTTCCCTATATATTTTCAAAATAACATATATGTGCATATATAAGCACCCCAAAGGGTTGTGGCATTTTTAATGATTTTTAAACCAATTTATGGCCTATTTTTATACCATTAAATCCCATAATTATTCCCCAAAGCTTGCCATTTTGGAGGATAATTTATTTCATTCTCATATTTACATCAAAATAAAGCTAACATGATTTTTGCATATTTTTACAAATTCGTTTAATATTTTTAAAACTAAATTGCATATAATTGCAATACTAGCCTCTATAAGATTTTATAGCATTTTATAATTATAAAAATTATTTTCAGTATTTTTAAATTAATATTTATATAATAGTTATTTACTCATTACTTTTAATTTGCTTTTAAAATTGTTACTACTATTTTTTGTAAATCAAATAGCGAAATTTGGCTATTTAATGTGAGCCCAATTGTTATTTCGATTATAGCCAATTTTGCACCCCAATTTGACCCCAAAATCAAGCCCAATCATTCCAACCCAATTACCCAATTAACCCAACTATGCCCAATTAACCGAACCGGCTCGTGTTCCTTTTAATTTGAGCCGTTGATCATTTTGGTCAACGGTCCAGATTACCCCTTACCTTAATTAATTCCAACGACCCCCTAACCCTCTCTCATTTTTTCCAATCCGCTGCCTTTAGATACTCTCCTCTCCCAAACTCTCTCTCGAAGGGTCCTGAAACCCTAGCCCCTCTCACTCGTCTCCGACCATAACCTTACCGAAATCCATGGCTTCCCAGGCCATGGATGACCTATACTCACCTTCTTTCACCCCTAAACCATGGGTGTTCGAGATTTCAAGGTCTGACCTCGATGGCGTCCGTTCAGATCCTCTATAGATCTGTGGTTCTATGGCCTCTCCGGCTTTGATCCGGCGTGTTCAAGCTTTGGGAAGCCTATCTTTGGCCATCTCCGACTCGAGACCAGACTTTCTTCCGAGTCTTCTTATTTTTAGGGTTTTTCTGAGACCCTAAAGCTATTCGAGGTTCCTTCTTCTTTTATTTTCCTAGATCTGTGGTGAATCTGTGCTATATTCGACGTTTTAAGCTTTTCCCCAAATTTTCCTTTAGAGTTTCTGAAAAAAGTTTTAAAAAATGACTTCTGTCTCTTCTTCTTTTCTTTGTGTGAATCTGGCTATGCCATGTTCTTATGTTCTCTGTTCCAACTCGCATGTTCTTTTTCTCTTGTGTTCTATATTTGCCGTGTTATGTATGTTCTTCTGTTTTGTGCCCTTTTCTTTCTTCTACTGGTTTCTATAGCATGCTTTACATATCTATCTCGTATGTTCCTTTACTGTATTTTTATTGAGCTTTTGCTCCTTGCTTACCTTTACTGGAATTTGTTTGAACCCTAAGTATGTTTCATCTACTGTTTTCCTAGGCTTATACCGCCTCTTATTTTCTAAACTTATTTGAGTGACAAGCTTTACTTAAATGTGTTCCCTGTGTTTTAAATCAGTTTCTACATTCTATTTTCCTTGAGCCTACTATTTTATTTGCTCATAAGTCTCTGAAAGAGACTACTGAGCATGTTCTAGTTGTTGTCTTCTCATCTATACATCTGATCTGAGTCAGAAACCCTAGTATTTGGGGTTTTTGGTAGGCTTGATTTCATGTTTGGACTAGGGTTCTATTCAGAACCCTTGGCTCTTTCAGACACATTGTGAGTCTATGAACTAAACCCTCTTTGTTATGACTCTGAATTTTCCTATACTAGTCTCTCTTTTCACATGTTTGTATGCTTTATATATGATAAACTCTTCTTTCAAAAGGACTTTTGCCAACTTGTGATTGATTCCGAATTCCATTTTATAAGGATTGATTGAGTTTTACTGATTTTCTTTAAATTAAGTTTCTCTTCACCTTTTCTTGGTTGGATCCATTCATGTCAAGGCTCAAACCTTGATTTTTACTGGCTGTTGATTGATTGTCTTTCCTTATTTGCCCCAATCATGTACTACTAGACTCTTTCCTTAAATAAATTTCTGTGTATTTACCCTTATTGTACTGCCTTAGAAAGATTTTAAAATCAAATCCTTTCCTTATTTATGTTGCCTGTTTGAATTAAATCCCTTAGCCAAAGGGATGCAGTTTGTGATTGATTGCAAAACTATTCTCTTACCTTTTTTTACTCACCTTCTGCACTATAAAAGTAAAAGGCTTTTCACATGCTTTCACAGACTTTTCTGCACAAAAACATAGGCTTTTACACATTTGAATACTGAGTTCTTTCACAAATATTCTAAACTCTCTTCTTCTACTTTGTGCTTTCTGAAATAATTTTGAGCTCTCTCTCTAAAAATCTCAAGTGTTCTGCTGCACTTAAGGCTGCTCCTGTCGTGTTTACTTGCCGTGATTGCTCTATTGTTCTGCCTATTCTTATTTTGCAACTGGTACGTTATTCTTAGTTGAATAATGCTTTTTCATTATGTGTTTACTTCCTAGTCTGTTATGTTCTTCTTCACTATGTTTTTGCAACCCTGTTGTGTTTTTGCTTATGTGAATCCCTTCCCTTTCCCCTTTGTGTGTGAGTTGGGTTAATGGCATAGAAGCACTTTAATATTGCTGTCTATGATTCTGAACTGGCTTCTTTGAATCCCTAACTAATCAATTCCCACTCCCCTTTTCCTTTTTAAGTGCTTGAGCCTTGGACTTAGGTCTGATAGTGTCTTAATCACTATCCAGACCATGGTCTGACCTTCAAGGGTCTGCTCCTAACTTGTCTAACCCATACAAGTGGTCAGGGGTGTGCCAGCCTGCACTTGTGGCTAGGCATGACCACCATCTGTTATGGCTCCCCAATTTCCTTTTCACTTTGCACTTACTCCTAGCTATAAGTTCTTCCCCCCTCTTGCAGACCATGATTTTGGACCCTTGAGCTCCCACTGAACTTGGATGCCTGAGGGCTGGCTCTTCCACACTGCACTATTCTTTTAATGGTATCCTAGATGTAAGCAATGCCGAGAATCCTTGAGATTCCTTGGAACTTTGAAACACTTTGGATAAAGAGAAGGCTTTGGAAATCTGGATTCGGAATTGGTTAATCACATGTTATTAGACATTAAGATTGAATTAGGTTCCTCGAATGCAGCTGTTAGTTTCTGATGTACTTTTAATTTCAGTCTGATTCACTGGTTCTGTAATAATTTCTTGTACAAAAGAACTCGGGGGGCATGGTAAAAGGGTGTGGGAGGGGTTTTACTTTCTTGCATCAAAAAGGGTAAAAATCATTCCTTAGGACTTTAATTTTTCTCACTGGATAGCATGCCTATAGGTTTAACGTTCAATTCAGTCACCTAGATACCATGTCTATAGGTTTAACGCTTAATCATCTTGCAAATCATTAGAAATCTTGCCTATAGGACTTAGTGTTTATGTAATCAGTTACATGTAGAAATCATGCCTATAGGATATGCATATTCGTTAGGCAAAAAATCTAGGATTAATTAAACAAGTTCTGGACAATCAATAATGTAGATACCATGCCTATAGGATTTGTGTCAAAACTGTTTGCCCGTTTTAAAAATAGTAATAGCTGGCTAATTAGTTTTTAGATGCTTAATTCAGTAACGTTTTCTGAAACTCTAAGCCTTTCAATAATTCTCTCTTAAAAACAGTGTGCATTTGTCTTTAAAAGATCGAGTTCTTCAAGTTTTTGCATCTCTTTCTGAAATGGTTTCTCAAACGTCCTACCTAAACGTTTTTTCAACTCAAAATTCCTGAACCCGTCTTTTAATCAGTTCTGTAGCTTATTCTTTCCCTTAGATAGTTATGTCTTCTCTTCTGAAAATTTTACAACCATTTTCGTGTTTTATAACTGGACAGTCTTCTGATCCTTTTTTGAAACTCGTTTCTAAACTGAGTCTGCAGTCTGTTCTTTCTTTGTAAAACCTTTCTGCATTAGTTATTTTCTAAAATCAATGTCTTCCTAAAAACAACTCACATCAAATGCCTTAATCTCTTACAATTGTATCTGAGTTGCCTAATGCAGAGTTTCTGTCTAAATGTGTGTGTTGAACTAGTCTGCTCGCCGCTTAATTTTTAACTTAAGACCAAATCAGTATATGCTAAGACATGCTAAACTAAGTGTTGTCTAATTTAAGGGGTTTATTTGAGCCTTATTTGCATGTTTACTCATCCCTTTATATTGATATTTGTTTTGATTGTCGAATTAGAATTTTATCCTTTGAAACCCCATAAAGGCCCCATCCATTTCTTCCCCCTTAGGATTAGAAGTCCTAATACATCGGGACTGATAGGTTAAGACGGGTACTAGCATGCAATAAGTAAACGATACTAATCGCGTTAAATACCTTAACGGAGTGGGAAAGGTAGAATATGGATATGATGATCGGTGCGCTAATATCACGTGCGACCCCTCTTCTGAGGAGTGATTACTGGATATTGCATTGATGTGATCCATATTATCGATAAACCTAGGACCCCCTTTTCCTTTACTTGTTAATTTTTAAGTTTTCTTTTAAGACTGATTTTCTAAGCTCCCTACTCTTAAACTTGTTTGCAAAGCTATGTGAAGCCCTTTACTTTATTTTCTTACTTGTCTTCTTAAAGTCACAATTGTAGCATGGCCGGGAAACACACTAGTGGATCTTGAGGGGTGCCTAACACCTTCCCCTCGGGATAATTTCTAGCCCTTACCCTAATCTATGGTCTCTTCGATTCAACTCTTCTAAAAGTGTCCTAATGCACTATAATCATTATGTGGCGACTCTTCAAACTCCAAAACCCAGTTCTCGAAAGAGAATAGAGTTGTCCTTCCCAAATGTCGTATAACCGATTCTGACCCCAAGCGCGGGGGAAAAAAAGGGGGCGTTGACAGCATGGTGACTCTGCTGGGGATTCCTTTAGGCTTTTACCATTGCATGTTGCTTGTGACTTTATTATCTCATTAATCGCTTTATTTATTGTCTTTTATTCTTTCACCGCGAAACTGACTTGGCTTTTCATGTCTTTGTCTTTTTCTTTAACTGCTTCCCTTTACTACTCTATTTCAATATTGTTGTAATTACTGCAATTATTATAATCATTTATCTTATGAACATGGAAATACATGTCAACTTGTTTCATTCTTGTAAATTGCATCTTCAACATCATACTTCACTTGTGCCAAACAAATACCATAGCAACGCTTATAATGAGTGGTTGCGCTCTTCCAATATTATCACCCTTTAAATTCGGTAAAGGATTATTTGCGGTAAAACCAGTCGGTTAGCGGTGCAGTCGACGGTTCCATGCCTTTCCCTATTGAGTTGTCCGCTCAAGGGTACCTATCTAATACCCCAATAGGAACCTTACTCTGTTTAAATTGTGCATGCATCATGGTCAAATCTAGCCGAGTCAGTTATGTTGTCCACATAATGACTCATTAAGATAGCCTTGTCCAAAGTCCACTGGGTTTCCTTGAAACCCAAACGGACACCACCATATTCTGTGCATTTATTTGGAGAACTAAATGCTTTCTATGCTAATTATTGGTTTAAGTAGTCGAGTCTGGTGGGGTAAGGGTCTAACACTCTGTTTTGCAGAAAATAAGGCACGAAGTCCCCAGATTTGGCATGGTAACCAACATTCATCCAAGGCTGCTAAATTGGTGGGAAGACCTCCACTCCAGTGATCAGACACTCGTCCGCAAATACTTAGGGAATCTACCCTCTCTTCTAGAAATCCAGCCTAACAACAAAATCATAGAGGCTGCAACTCTGTTCTGGGATAGTGCCAGGTTCGTGTTCCGCTTCGGGGACCTTGAAATAACTCCTTTGCTGGAAGAAATAGGAGGTTTAGCTGTATTCATTGGGAGACTCTGGGTCTGCTTATGCCAGAAAATCGCAAGGGTAGAGGTTTCCTTAAGATGATGGGACTAAAGAAGAACCCAGACTTGACATGCTTGAAAGACTCATACATCCTATTCGACTATCTGTACGAGAGATATGGCCATAGCAAGTCATATCGCACTTATTCAGACGAATTTGCCCTCACCTCACTGGGGCATATTCACAGGAGAGTCTTCGTAGTCATGTTTTGCTTCCTGGGGATGATAGTGTTCCCTATGAAGAAGGCTAGGATCCACACCAGACTGGCCATGGTAACTAAGACTCTGATGGAAGGGATTGGCGGGTAGCCTTTCAACATAGTGCCCATGATTATTGCAGAGATATACCGAGCCCTGGAAAATTGTCAGCGAAGGGCCAGTCATTTTGAGGGATGCAATTTACTACTTCAACTCTGGCTCATGGAGCACCTCTAGAAGGGAGAATACTGGTAGGAGATCCTGCGCAAAGACTGGGATTATCACATTGCCTTCCACCAGCCAATGCGTATGAACTATATGCCTAACATGTTCCCTCAGCCAGAGGACGCCGAAGGATGGGTAGAGCTATTTGAGAATCTGAAGGAGGACCAGGTACAGTGGATGGTTGAGTGGTTCCCCACGGAAGAGTTCATTGTTCGATCCTGAGATGCGCCATTTCTCATACTCGTTGGTCTAAAGGGAACTTATCCATACGTTCCCCTCCGGGCCATGAAGCAGGCTGGAACAAAGCAGATCATACCAAGGGTCGACAAAATGAGTCACTTTAGGGCTGATTTCTAGGACGATGATAGCCCTCACAAATGCCAAACTCAGCACCTGTGGCATTGCAAGATCATTTTGGGGAAAGAATCTATTGAACTAGACAGGTATCATGCCGGTTGTGTGCCATACTATTCGGGTTGGTTGGAGATAATCACAATGGTATGGGTCATCTCGGGTTCATTCACGGACACAGAATCATCGACGAGAAAGCTGAAGCACGGGTTAAGTACAATCAACTGTGCAAGAGTATTCGAGAGTGTGAAAATGAGCATCGGGAATACAGGAAGCCCACCAAAAGCTGATCGACGAATGGAAGGATATGGCTGTCAATGCCAACAAGCGGTTAGGGTATCTGGAGCGGGGTATAGGAGGATTGGAAGGAACATTCTTGAAGAGGATCGAAGACTGCCAGAATTCCGAGGGAAATACGGGCGGGCATTTGGCCCGAGCCTACTTACTGCTAGGATTGCGCGAGCTGGTGTAGCTGTACGAGGGAGGCAAGAATACCAAATCTGGGTAAGGTCCTTCTTGGACCAAGTAGTAGGACTTTTATTTTCTGCTTTCATAATGTAATAAGGCCACCGGCTATTGGTGATATTTTATTATTCAGTTGTTTTAAGACTCGTCTTGTTTTTATCAATAAAATAAGGCATTTAGCATTATAAGTTCTCCAAATTTAATTTGTCGCTAGGCCTGCCTCGGGCACAACGAGGCACCCAAATTAGGAAACGACTTATATTCATGCACGACGTGTTTAAATATTGCAATATTTTCTTTCTCAGAATCCGCACTAACTTTTTACCCTTTTGTTTTTCTTTTATTTTTATTTCCCTCCCCAAAGGTTAGTTCGTGCATTCTGGCACCATCATCATACAGTACGAGATCCAAGGGCCCTCCACCTCCTCCTCCTCCAAGTCCTATCGGAAACAGGAACAAAAGCAAAATGGGAGATGCAAATGCTAGAAAGGAAATTGAGGATACTTCTCAGAATACTCCAATTACCAAGGGAACTGCTGCTCATCTTGAGCAGACATTGCTGAAATTTCGGGAGGAATTGGACCAAGTCCGGAACTTGGCAAGCCTATCAATCACTCTTGCAGCTCCTGATGTTAACGCCCAGAACCCTGCACTTCCACAGAACACCCCACAACCACCAATACAACCCGCTCAAGCCTACAACATATGTAATAACACTCCACTGCTCATTCCTGAATCGCAAAACACCACAAACAACCACCTCCACAACACTTCTGTCTTTGTGGACACTATACCCCACTACACCCAGCCAATCTCAGGTGCATTTGACTCAGACGATAAAGACTCCCTTATCAGGAATTTGGCAGCTAAACTCAAGAAGTTAAATAGCCAGGTCTAGGATGTCGAAGGTAGCAAAGGCGTTGAGGGGTTGAACTACAAAGACCTTTGTGTTCAGCCAGATTTTGAACTCCCGGAAGGGTACAAACCTTCCAAGTTCGAGATGTTCGATGGTACAGGTAATCCCAGGGTCCATCTAAGAATGTATTGTGATAAGCTGGTAGGAGTTGGAAGGGATGAGAAGATCCGCATGAAGCTGTTCATGAGGAGCCTGAAAGGCGATGCCTTATCTTGGTACATCAGCCAGAATTCAAAGAAATGGACAAGTTGGGTGAGTATGGCATCCGATTTTATGGACGATTCATGTTCAACATAGAGAACGCACCATATGTGTTCTACATTCAGAATCTGAAGAAGAAACCCACATAAACCTTTCGCGAGTATGCTACTCGTTGGAGGTCAGAAGCTGCTAAGGTCAGGCCAGCCTTAGAGGAAGAGCAGATGAACAGGTTTTTTGTCCGGGCTCAGAATCCGCAATACTATTAAAGGCCAATGCTGATATAGGGTCAAAAATTCTCCTACATCATCAAGTTGGGAGAGAGGATCGAAGAAGGTATCAAAAATGGTATGGTCACTAATCTCGAAGCATTACAGGCCACCAATAAGGCCTTACATTCTGGTGGCACGGCAAAGAAAAAGAACCTGAATTCCGTAATGGCTGCGCAAAGAACCAAATCCCCTATGAAATACCAAAAATATTCCTCAACTCCAATCACATATCAACCTTCCCCAAATTACCAAGAACCCTCACCCACATACCAAATTCCACCACCCACCTACCAATCACCTCCACCACCTACATATCAACCCACTTCACCAAGATATTCCCAGCCCGCACCTGTGTACCAAGCATATAACTCCCAACCTTTTCATTACCCATCACCACCTACTCGCCAAAACATTCCTCGACCCAGACCAAATTTCGACCGCAGACCTCCCAGACAATATACCGCCATTGCTAAACCGATTGACCAATTATATGAAAGACTTAAAGCAGCCGGTTATGTTACCCTTATCCCAGCCATAACTCCAGAAAATCCCTCCCAATGGGTCAACCCGAACAAAACTTGCGCATACCATTCTGGGATGAAAGGCCATACCATCGACGAGTGTCGCTCGTTGAAAGACAAGATTCAGACCTTGATTTACAATAAGGTCATTATATCAAAGGACCTCATTCCCAATGTCTATAACAACCCTCTGTCTGGCCACAAGGGTGGAGACATTCATATGATCGAGATTGAGGATGATTGGGACCCCAAAGGGTCAATCGGGTTGATTGCTAAAGGAGATGAGCCTAAGAAGCAAACGGTCACCCTCAACCCCATTGTTTTTCAGATCCAACCTTCTGAGGGCGATGAGGTAAATTCGTCTGTACCACTCGAGTTTGAAGCGCCTCCTACAAAGGCGTCGAGGCCAATTGAGGTTGAGTTTGGGATCCTGAAAGCACCTGCACCGTTTGAAGTTGCTATGTTACCCCCGAGGATGCCTATTCTAGTTTCCATGACAGAAGTAACACCATTCAATTCAAATTCCATACCTTGGGATTACACAGCGGAAGCTAGGAGAAAATGGAAAACGCATACTGGAGAAGTGATCGCCGCACAGGGAATGACCAGAACCGGCAGGATATACACTCCGAAACATTTAGCTGAGTCCAGCAAGCAAGCCTCTAGATGGTCTGTCAAAACTGGACCCGATGACCTTTGGAGAAAGATATAGGCCAAAGGATACTCGGTCGTTGAGCAACTGAACAAAACACCAGCGCAAATTTCCATCCTGGCTCTTTTGCAAAGCTCTGAGGCACATAAAAATGCCTTGATGAAAATATTGAATGAAGCTTATGTTCCCAGCAACATAACTGGAGGCGAAATGGCGAATATAGTAGGACAAGTGCTGGAAAGCCACAAGATCACCTTCCACGAAGATGAGTTACCACTAGAAGGTCTGAGTCACAACAAGGCATTGCATATCACCGTGCAATGCGAAGATTATTTCATCACCAGAATCTTGGTTGACGGAGGATCCAGCCTTAACATTTGTCCACTAATAACTCTCAGGACATTGGGGAAAGGTTTGCACGAGATAAAACATGGAGCAATAAATGTTAAAGCTTTCGATGGGTCCCAAAGATCCACCATTGGGGAAATTAGCCTGTGCTTGCAGTTGGGACCTACCTGGTTCGAAGTGGACATTGGGGAAATGTCCCGGCATCCTACAATCTATTGCTGGGACGACACTGGATCCACGTCGCTAGGGCTGTGGCATCAACCTTGCACCAAGCTATAAAATTTGAATGGAATTACCAAGAAGTGATCATTCATGGCAACGGTAGCAACCCTCTATACAGTCGCCAAACCATCCCGATGGTGGGAGGCAGGAGAAGAATAGGCGGAGAAACATACCACTACATCGAGCGATTCAACGTTGTAGACAAGGATAAATGGTGGGATAACAAGATTGAAAGTATCCGGAATTGGTGTGGGTACGAACCTAGAAAGGGACTCGGCGAAAACCTCCAGGGAATCCCCAAACCCATCAAACTGAAGAAACATGGTACTACATTTGGTTTGGGGTATGAGTACACTTGGGAGCAGTTCAATCACTAGTCGCCACCATGGCGCGGCCCCTACTATCCACTGGAGCATCCAATACCTCGCTTGGAATAGACTTTCCAGCCAATAGATACTATATATGGGACTGAGGAAGATGAAGCATTGGCAGCCATGAAGAATCTGTTCCTGGAAGACGATTATATGGACTGCTGTGTTATTTTTAAGGAGAAAGGGGAGGAAGGCCCTTCTATATAAGCTGTGAACCGAGGAGAACGCCTCAACAATTGGTCAATCAGAATCACCAGGGCCAGGAAAGCTTCGGGGTAGCAAGGCTAAACAAAAGCATCATGCATCACATTCTTACTCTTACTAGCTGATTTTATTTCTGTATTGTCTTTAATTTTGAAAAAAAAGCTCTATCTTCCAAAACAATTATGAATTCAATCAAAGTATTTTAGTTTATTATATATCTCGCTCTTATTATTTTCTTCTCCATCATTCACTTTACTTTATACAACATTACTATTACTTGCCTTGACGATGAACCAACGATTGTGACTTGCAACGAGACAACACAACAAATAGATATGGATTCAGAAAAGGATGATATACCAGAAGAGGTCGCCAGAGAGGTTGAGGATTTTGAGAATATGCCTAAGTCTAACTTGGACAAAACTGAGGTCATTAATTTGGGAGATACAGAGAATGTCAAAGAAACACGCATCAGTGTTCACCTGTTGCCATCAGAAAAGAAAGAGTACACGGAATTCCAAAAGGAATATGAAGACATATTCGCCTGGTCATATGATGATATGACTGGTCTCAGTACATCCATTGTGGCTCAGAAACTGCCAACAGATCCAACATGTCTGCCGGTAAAGCAGAAGCTCAGGAAATTCAAACCCGACATGAGTTTGATAATCAAAAAAGAGGTTACCAAGCAAGTCAAAGCCAAGGTTCTCAGGGTAGTAGAGTACCCGACATGGTTAGCCAACATTGTGCCAGTGCCAAAAAAGGATGGAAAGGTTAGAGTCTGTGTCGACTACCGGGATCTTAATCGGGCCAGCCCCAAAGATGACTTCCCCTTACTAAACATACACATTCTAATTGACAATTGCGCCAAGCATGAGTTTCAATCTTTTGTTGATTGTTTCGCTGGGTATTATCAGATATGGATGGATGAGGAAGATGCAGAGAAATCGGCTTTCATCACGCCATGGGGAATGTACTGTTACAAAATGATGCCATTCGGTTTGAAGAACGCCGGTGCCACCTATATGAGAGCCATGACTACCATCTTTCATGACATGATACACAAGGAGATCGAGGTATATGCGGATGACGTCATCATCAAGTCCAAGAAAGCCGAGGATCACATGGAAGACCTAAGAAAGTTCTTCAACAGACTGAGGAGGTACAATCTGAAATTGAACCCCGCCAAGTGTGCATTCGGGGTTCCTGCTAGAAAATTATTGGGATTCATCGTAAGTCGTAGAGGAATAGAACTAGATCCATCAAAGGTCAAAGCTATCTAAGAGTTGCCACCGCCGAAGAACAAAAAGGACGTGATGAGTTTCCTGGGGAGGCTCAGCTACATCAGCCGGTTCATAGCTCAGTCCACGGTCATTTGTGAACCTATCTTCAAAATGTTGAAAAAGGACGCTGCTACCAAATGGACCAATGACTGTCAGAAAGCTTTTGATAGAATTAAAATATACCTGTCAACGCCACCGGTCTTGGTTCCTCCTGAACCAGGAAGACCCCTATTGCTTTACCTTGTGGTATTGGATGGAGCATTCGGGTGTGTTCTGGGACAACATGATGAAACAGGGAGAAAGGAGCAAGTCATCTACTATCTCAGTAAGAAGTTCACACCGTACGAGGCTTGGTATTCCCTTTTGGAACGCACTTGTTGTGCTATGACTTGGTTGCGTAGAAGTTAAGGCATTACTTCTATGCTTACACTACTTATCTCATATCCAGAATGGACCCTCTGAAGTATATCTTCCAGAAGCCCATGCCCACTGGCAAGCTTTCCAAGTGGCAGATCCTACTAATTGAATTTTACATTGTTTACGTGACCCAAAAATCAATCAAAGGGCAAGCATTGGCGGATCATCTCGCCGAGAATCCCGTGGACAGAGAATACGAGCCCCTAAAAACGTATTTCCCTGATTAAGAGGTATCTTTCATAGGAGAAGATATTGCGGAGTCCTATGATGGTTGGAGGTTGTTTTTCGACAAAGCAGCAAATTTTAAAGGAGTTGGCATAGGAGCAGTCCTAGTGTCAGAAACTGGTCAGCATCACCCGGTATCCACCAAGCTTAGGTTCCCTTGCATTAACAATATGGCCGAGTACGAAGCCTGTATCTTGGGGTTCAAAATGGCCATTGACATGAATGTTCAGGAGTTGCTAGTGATCGGGGATTCGGACTTGCTCATACATTAGGTTCGAGAAGAGTGGGCAACCAAGAACTCTAAAATACTCCCCTACTTGCATCACATACAGGAGTTAAGGAAGAGGTTCACAAAGACAGAATTTCGGCACGTCCCCAGAATCCAGAATAAGTTTGCTAACGCCTTAGCTACTTTATCATCCATGATCCAACATCCAGATACAAATTACATTGATCATATCCCAATAAAGATACATGACCAGCCAGCTTATTGCGCCCACGTTGAGGAAGAAGCAGATGGAAAACCCTTGTTCCATGACATCAAGGAGTACTTGACAACAGAGGAATATCCAGAACTTGCCAACGCTACTCAAAAGCGCACACTTCGTAGGTTATCCAGCAACTTCTTTCACAGTGGAGAAATCCTGTAAAGGAGGACTCCCGATTTGGGTCTACTAAGATGTGTCGAGGCAAAGGACGCATCCAAGCTATTGGACGAAGTGCATGCAGGGACCTGCGGGCCGCACATGAATGGTTTTGTCTTAGCAAAAAAGTTACTCCGGGAAGAATATTTTTGGATGACTATGGAAACAGACTGTATCAAATATGTTCGAAAATGCCATCGCTGTCAGATACATGCAGATATGATAAAAATGCCTCCAAACGAGCTTACTGCAATGAGTTCACCATGGCCATTCGCCGCTTGGGGAATGGATGTTATTGGACCTATCGAGCCTGCCGCATCAAACGGGCACAGGTTCATCTTAGTGGCAATTGATTACTTCACCAAATGGGTAGAAGCAACATCATATAAAGCAGTAACTAAGAAGGTTGTTGCAGATTTCGTCCGCGACCGCATTGTTTGTCGATTCGAAATTCTGGAATCAATCATCACTGATAATTGTTCCAATATCAACAGCGACTTGATGAAAGCAATGTGTGAAATATTCAAGATCAAACACAAGAACTCTACAGCTTACAGGCCTCAAGAATGGAGTCGTGAAGGCAGCCAACAAGAATATCAAGAAGATACTAAGGAAGATGGTCAAAAATCACAAACAGTGGCATGAGAAATTATCATTTGCCTTATTGGGATACCGTACCATGGTCCGCACGTCGACCGGAGGTGGTCATCCCCACCGAGGTAGAAATTCCCTCCTTAAGGATCATACAAGAGGCAAAGTTAGATGATGCAGAATGGGTAAAAGGTCTCTACGAGCAGTTAGCCCTTACAAATGGGAAAAGGATGAATGCAGTTTGCCACGGTCAGTTGTATCAGAACAGAATGTCCAGAGCCTTCAACAAAAGAGTTAAACCAAGGAAGTTTACACCGGGGCAACTGGTGTTGAAAAACATATTCCCACATCAAGAGGAAGCCAAAGGGAAATTCTCTCCCAATTGGCAGGGTCCGTACATGGTTCACTGGGTTCTGACTAGAGGAGCCCTTATTTTTGCAGAGATGGATGGAGAAGTCTGGCCGAAGCCAATCAATTCAGATGCAGTGAAATGTTACTATGTGTAATCTTTACACTTTCCTTATAGGATGTAATTTGAACTACGCTTGACCTGATTCCCGTTTAAGAGGGGATACGTAGGCATCCCTGTGGGTTCGGTCATAATTTAATGAAAATTCCTTTTCCCCCGCCATTGGAACTGGGGCAAAATTTTGAGGAGGACCGTCAAAATTTCAAAGTTAATTTTAGTCCATGCATCACCAAGAGCGCCCGTCCAGTAAACTGGGGCAAAATTTTGAGGAGGACCATCAAAATTCCGGAGCGAAAGAGGTTGGAATGTTTTGAACCACGTCACAGTCATTGGTTCATCTAAAGAAAACTATTTTTGATTATATACTTACGTTATATTTACAAAATCATGCAAAACTATTATCCGAATTGTTGTTGTTTAGCGACGCTACCCCAATGACACACAACGTCAAGAGCCCGGGGAAGACGAACTAACCTTTTCCCCTTTATAGAACTCACAATTTTTCTTTGGATGCAGGCACTCAATTGGCAATATCATGAGATATATTTAAACACTCATACTTTCCCAAGAATGCAATTTCTTGGAATCATCACTTGCCCGCAATTTCTATCCATACACAATCTCCCCAGCAGTCATATCGTCGTAATCGGCTACCAGCTAAGAGATCTTACTACTAATCGTTCTTTTACATTCTCTGCATTGCATAAGGCTACTTATCTGCCTTTCGAGGTTAAGCTCTACCTCCATCCTGCATAAGGCTACTTATCTACCTTTCGAGACTAAGATCTGTCTCCATTTGCATTTTGCATAAGGCTACTTATCTTCCTTTCGAGGTTAAGCTCTACCTCCATCCTGCATAAGGCTACTGATCTACCTTCCGAGACTAAGCATTGTCTCCATCCTGCATTACTCTGCATTTCATAAGGCTACTTTTCTGCCTTTCGAGGTTAAGTTCGACCTCCATCCTGCATAAGGCTACTTATCTGCCTTTCGAGGTTAAGCTCTACCTCTATCCTGCATAAGGCTACTTATCTACCTTTCGAAGTTAAGCTCTACCTCCATCCTGCATAAGGCTACTTATCTGCCTTCCGAGACTAAGCATTTTCTCCATCCTGCATTCATCTGCATTGCATAAGGCTACTTATATGCCTTTCGAGACTAAGCTCTGTCTCCATCTACATTTTGCATAAGGCTACGTATCTGCCTTTCGAGGTTAAGCTCTACCTCCATCCTGCATAAGGCTACTTATCTGCCTTCCGAGACTAAGCATTATCTCCATCCTACATTTCTCTGCATTGCATAAGGCTACTTTTCTGCCTTCCAAGGTTAAGCTCTACCTCCATCCTGCATAAGGCTACTTATCTGCCTTTCGAGACTAAGCTCTCTCTCCATATGCATTTTGCATAAGGCTACTTATCTGCCTTTCGAGGTTAAGCTCTACCTCCATCCTACATAAGGCTACTTATCTGCCTTCCGAGACTAAGCATTGTCTCTATCCTGCATTTCTCTGCATTGCATAAGGCTACTCTTCTGCCTTCCGAGGTTAAGCTCTACCTCCATCCTGCATAAGGCTACTTATCTGCCTTTCGAGACTAAGCTCTCTCTCCATCTGCATTTTGCATAAGGCTACTTATCTGCCTTTCGAGGTTAAGCTCTACCTCCATCCTACATAAGGCTACTTATCTGCCTTCCGAGACTAAGCATTGTCTCTATCCTGCATTTCTCTGCATTGCATAAGGCTACTTTTCTGCCTTCCGAGGTTAAGCTCTACCTCCATCCTGCATAAGGCTACTTATCTGTCTTTCGAGGTTAAGCTCTACCTCCATCCTGCATAAGGCTACTTATCTGCCTTTCGAGGTTAAGCTCTACCTCCATCCTGCATAAGGCTGTTTATCTACCTTCCAAGACTAAGCATTGTCTCCATCCTGCATTTCTCTGCATTGCATAAGGCTACTTTTCTGTCTTCCAAGGTTAAGCTCTACCTCCATCCTGCATAAGGCTACTTATTTGCGTTTCGAGGTTAAGCTCTACCTCCATTCTGCATAAGGCTACTTATCTGCCTTCCAAGACTAAGCATTGTCTTCATCCTGTATTTCTCTGCATTTTGCATTAGGCTACTTATCTACCTTTCGAGGTTAAGCTCTACCTCTATTCTACATAAGGCTACTCATTTGCCTTTCGAGACTAAGCTCTGTCTCCATCTTGCATGGCTGAAACATCGCCACCATTTGCATTCATTTGGCTGAAAGATTGCCACCTTCTCATGGGCTGAAAGATCGCCAACTCATTCAAAGGCATCATAGTCCGGAGGCACCATCGGCATAGCCCGAGAACACCATTTCATGGCCTACAAATCTTTATTTTTATGCTCTACATGGCCCAAGACATCATAGTCCGAGGACGTCATCTTAACCGTCCGAAGACAACATTCATGGTCCAACGGGAACTTGCATCATGTTTTATTTATGCACAATATATGCTGCTTTGCTCATTTGTAGGTACACTGGCTAGCAAACGGCCGTCTCAGTAGGAGCAATCCCGCTCCGGTCCTCCTCAGCCTATTCGACTCCAAACACCTTTTCAAATCTAATCATTTCATCCGTCGTTTTGAATCTCCATCGACATACTCCGTCAATGGTTCCTGAACTACATATGGCCTGATTCCTGTAAAACCAGGGATATGTAGGCAGCTCAGAAGCCAGGGCTCAATCAAAACTCTTTTCAATCACCGATCCGGTCAAAATTGGCCATCTTGTCTTTACCCGACAACGTTTTTATCCTCCTCGAGTAAAGATAGGCAGCTGTTGATACCCAATTTTTTCCTATATATTTTCAAAATAACATATATGTTCATATATAAGCACCCCAAAGGGTTTTGGCATTTTTAATGATTTTTAAACCAATTTATGGCCTATTTGTACACCATTAAATCCCATAATTATTTCCCAAAGCTTGCCGTTTTGGAGGATAATTTATTTCATTCTCATATATACATCAAAATATAGCTAACATGATTTTTGCATATTTTTACAAATTCGTTTAGTATTTTTAAAACTAAATTGCATATAATTGCAATACTAGCCTCTTTAAGATTTTATAGCATTTTATAATTATAAAAATTAATCCCAGTATTTTTAAATTAATATTTACATAATAGTTTTTTACTCAGTACTTTTAATTTGCTTTTCAAATTGTTACTACTATTTTTTGTAAATCAAATAGGGAAATTTGGCTATTTAATGTGAGCCCAATTTTTATTTCGATTATAGCCAGTTTTGCACCCCAATTTGACCCCAAAATCAAGCCCAATCATCCCAACCCAATTACCCAATTAACCCGACGCAACGCCCAATTAACCGAACCGGCCCGTGTTCCTTTTAATATGAGTCGTTGATCATTTTGATCAACGGCCCAGATTCCCCCTTACCTTAATTAATTCCAACGACCCCCTAACCCTCTCTCATTTTTTCCAATCCACCACCTTTGGATACTCTCCTCTCGCAAAATCTCTCTCGAATGGTCCTGAAACCCTAGCCTCTCTCACCCGTCTTCGACCATAACCTCACTAAAATCCATGGCTTCCAGGCCATGGATGACCTGTACTCACCTTCTTTTACCCCTAAACCATGGGTGTTCGAGATTTCGAGGTTTGACCTCGATGGCGTCCATTCATATCCTCTACAAATCCGTGGTTCTATGGCCTCTCCAACTTTGCTCAGGCGTGTTCAAGCTTTGGGAAGCCTAACTTTGGCCATCTCCGACTCGAGACCAGACTTTCTTCTGAGTCTTCTCATTTCTAGGGTTTCTTTGAGACCCTAAAGCTATTCTAGGTTCCTTCTTCTTTTTTTTGCCTAGATTTGTGGTGAATCTATGCTATATTCAACGTTTTAAGCTTTTCCCCAAATTTTCCTTTAGGGTTTCTGAAAAAAGTTTTAAAAAATGACTTCTGTCTCTTCTTCTTTTCTTTGTGTGAATCTGGCTATGCCATGTTCTTATGTTCTCTCTTCCAACTCGCATGTTTTTTTTCTCTTGTGTTCTATATTTGTCGTGTTATGTATGTTCTTCTGTTTTGTGCTCTTTTCTTTCTTCTACTAGTTTCTATAGCATGCTTTACATGTCTATCTCGTATGTTCCTTTATTGTATTTTTACTGAGCTTTTTCTCCTTGCTTACCTTTACTAGACTTTGTTTGAACCCTAAGTATGTTTCATCTACTGTTTTCCTAGGCTTATACCACCTCTTCTCTTCTAAACTTATTTGAGTGACAAGCTTTACTTAAACGTGTTCCCTGTGTTTCAAATCAGTTTCTACATTCTATTTGCCTTGAGCCTGCTATTTTATTTACTTATAAGTCTCTGAAGGAGACTACTGAGCCTATTCTAGTTGTTGTCTTTTTATCTATGCATATTATCTGAGTTAGAAACCCTAGTATTTGGGGGTTTTGGCAGGCTTGATTTCATGTTTGGACTAGGGTTCTATTCAGAACCCTTGGCTCTTTCAGACTCATTCTGAGTCTATGAACTAAACCCTCTTTGTTATGACTCTGAATTTTCCTATACTAGTCTCTTTTTTCACATGTTTGTATGCTTTATATATGATAAACTCTTCTTTCGAAAGGTCTTTTGCCAACTTGTGATTGATTCCGAATTCCTTTTTATAAGGATTAATTGAGTGTTACTGACTTTCTTTAAATTAAGTTTCTCTTCACCTTTTCTTGGTTGGATCCATTCATGCCAAGGCTCAAACCTTGATTTTTATTGGCTGTTGATTGAATGCATTTACTTATTTGCCCAAATCGTGTACTACTAGACTCTTTCCTTAAATAAGTTTTTGTGTATTTACCCTTATTGTACTGCCTTAGAAAGATTTTAAAATCAAATCCTTTCCTTATTTATGTTGCCCGTTTGAATTAAATCCCTTAACCAAAGGGAAACAGTTTGTGATTGATTGCAAAACTATTCTCTTACCCTTTTTTTTACTCACCTTCTGCACTATAAAAGGGAAAGGCTTTTCACATGCTTTCATAGACTTTTCTGCACAAAAACATAGGCTTTTACACATTCAAATACTGAGTTCTTTCACAAAAATTCTACTCTCTCGTTCTACTTTGTGCTTTCTGAAATAATTTTGAGCTCTCTCTCTAAAACTCTCAAGTGTTCTGCTGAACTTAAAGCTGCTCCTGTCGTGTTTACTTGCCGTGATTCCTCTATTGTTCTGCTTGTTCTTACTTTGCCACTGGTACGTTATTCTTAGTTGAATAATGCTTTATCATTATGTGTTTACTTCCTAGTCTGTTATGTTCTTCTTTACTATGTTTCTGCAACCCTGTTGTGTTTTTGCTTATATAAATCCCTTCCCTTTCCCCTTTCTGTGTGAGTTGGGTTCAGGGCATAGCAGCACTCTAATATTGTTGTCTATGATTCTAAACTGGGTTATTAGAATTCCTAACTCAATCAATTCCCATTCCCCTTTTCCCTTTTATGTGCTTGAGCCTTGGACTTAGGTCTGATAGTGTCCTAATCACTATCTAGACCATGGTCTGACCTTCAAGGGTGTGTTCCTAACTTGTTTAACCCATACAAGTGGTCAGGGGTGTGCCAGCCTGCACTTGTGGCTAGGCATGACCACCATTTGTTATGGCTCCCCAATTTCCTTTTCACTTTGCACTTACTCCTAACTATAAGTTCTGCCCCCCTCTTGCAAGCCATGCTTTGGGACCCTTAAGCTCCCACTGAACTTGGATGCCTGAGGGTTGGCTCTTCCACACTGCACTATTCTTTTAATGGTATCCTGGGTGTAAGCAATGCCAGGAATCCTTGAGATTCCTTGGAACTTTGAAACACCTTGGATAAAGAGAAGGCTTTGGAAATCTGGATTCAGAATTGGTTAATCACATGTTATTAGACATTAAGATTGAATTAGGTTCCTCAGATGCAGCTGTTAGTTTCTGATGTACTTTTAATTTCAGTCTGATTCACTGGTTCTGTAATAATTTCTTGTACAAAAGAACTCGGGGAGCATAGTAAAAGGGTGTGGGAGGGGTTTTACTTTCTTGCATCAAAAAAGGTAAAAATCATGCCTTAGGACTTTAATTTTTCTCACTAGATACCATGCATATAGGTTTAACGTTCAATTCAGTCACCTAGAAACCATGTCTATAGGTTTAACGCTTAATCATCTTGCAAATCATTAGAAATACTCCCTATAGGACTTAGTGTTTATGTAATCAGTTACATATATAAATCATGCCTATATGATATGCATATTCGTTAGGCAAAAACTCTAGGATTAATTAAACAAGTTCTGGAGAATCAATAATGTAGATACCATGCCTATAGGATTTGCGTCAAAACTATTTGCCCGTTTTAAAAATAGTAACAGTTGGCTAATTAGTTTTTAAAAACAGTGTGCATTCGTCTTTAAAAACAGTGTGCATTCGTCTTTAAAAAATCAAGTTCTTCAAGTTTTTGCATCTCTTTCTGAAATGGTTTCTCAAACGTCCTGCCTAAACGTTTTTTTTAACTCAAAATTCCTGAACCCGTCTTTTAATCAGTTCTGTAGCTTATTCTTTCCCTTAGATAGTTCTGTCTTCTCTTCTAAAAATTTTACAACCATTTCCGTGTTTTATAACTGGACAGTCTTCTGATCCTTTTTTGAAACTCTTTTTTAAACTGAGTCTGCAGTCTGTTCTTTCTTTCAAAAACCTTTCTAGATTAGTTATTTTCTAAAATCAATGTCTTCCTAAAAACAACTCGCATCAAATGCCTTAACTCTTGCAATTGTATTTGAGTTGCCTAATGCAGACTTTCTGTCTAAATGTATGTGTTGAACTAGTCTGCTCGCCGCTTAATTTTTAACTTAAGACCAAATCAGTATATGCTAAGACATGCAAAACTAAGTGTTGTCTGATTTAAGGGGTTTATTTGAGCCTTATTTGCCTGTTTACTCATCCCTTTATTTGATATTTTTTTTGATTGTCGAATTAGAATTTTATCCTTTGAAACCCCATAAAGGCCCCATCCCTTTTTTCCCCCTTAGGATTAGAAGTCCTAATACCCTGGGACTGATAGGTTGGGACGGGTACTAGCATGCAATAAGTAAACGATACTAATCGCGTTTAAATATCTTAACGGGGTGGGAAGTGTAGAATATGGATATGATGACCGGTGCGCTAATATCACGTGCGGCCCCTCTTCTGAGGAGTGATTGCTGGATATTGCATTGATGTGATCCATATTATCGATAAACCTAGGACCCCTTTTCCCTGTACTTGTTAATTTTTAAGTTTTCTTTTAAGACTAATTTTCTAAACTCCCTACTCTTAAACTTGTTTGCAAAGCTATGTGAAGCCCTTTACTTTGTTTTTTTACTTGTCTTCTTAAAGTTACAATTGTAGTATGGCCGAAACCACACTAGTGGATCTTGAGGGGTGCCTAACACCTTCCCCTCGGGATAATTTCTAGACCTTAACCTAATCTCTGGTCTCTTCGATTTAACTCTTCTAAAAGTGTCGTAATGCACTATAATCATTAGGTGGCAACTCTTCAAACTCCAAAACCCAATTCTCGAAAGGGAATAGAGTTGTCCTTTCCAAATGTTGTATACCCGATTCCGACCCCAAGCGCGGGGTAGAAAAAGAGGGCGTCGACAAGGAGCGCCACTCTTAAGGGATCTAAGGGTAAGGTCAAGCCCTAGATTTAGGAAAGTGGGGTTTTAAAGAGACGGATTGGGCAAATTCGGGTCATGAGCTGGCGGGTCGGTTTGGTTTTTGGGCTGGGTAGGAAAATTTGGGCCTCATTTGGATACAAGAACTAGCCCAATATCCAATTAAATCTTTTCTTAAATTTCTTTTCTTATCTTTTTCTTTTTCTTTTTCTTTAATTAAAAATCCTAAAAATTAAAATCCTAGATTATCTAAAAAATGTAAAATTAAACTAATTAAAAAAATTGGAAAAATTACTTAATCCTAAATCAAAAGAGAAAAATCAATAAAAGGAAAAAGTGTAAAAATGAAGCTTTTTTTGTGATTTTCATTTTTTATAAAACAAGTAACTACCAATTAATCCTAAAATATAAAAATAAAGCCTAAATGCCATGAGTGATATTTTTTGGGTATTTTTCACGATTTAAATAAAACTTAAACATGCACAAAAAGCAATTAATTAAAACATTCTACAAAAATTCCTAAAATGTCAAATAATTAACAAAAATCTATTTTCTTGGGATTTTATATGAGTATTTCATATAGGGCAAAAATCACGTGCTTACAGTTGCTATCCCACTTGCTCAACTAGCTAGAGGTGGAGGTCGGGAGGTAGAGGTCGCTCTAGAGGGGGAGGCCAGATACTATGCCCTTCCTTCCCGTACCGAGGTTGTTGCCTCTGATTCTATCATCACAAGTATTATACTGGTTTGTCACAAAGATGCATCGGTTCTTTTCGATCCAGGCTCCACTTACTCTTATGTGTCTTCTTATTTTGCTCCGCATATGGGTGTACCTCGAGATTATTTGTCCCCCTATTTATGTTTCTACTCCTATGGGTGATTTTATTGTTGTGGACCGCATTTATCGGTCGTGTTTGGTTGCTCTTAGTGGTTTTGAGACCAGAGTCGATTTATTGTTGCTCGGCATGGTAGATTTTAATATTATCTTGGGAATGGATTGGTTGTCACCCCATTATGCTATTCTTGATTGTCATACCAAAACTGTGACGCTGGCTATGCTAGGTGTACCGAATATTGAGTGGAGGGGTACCTTAGATTACACTCCCAGTAGAGTTATTTCTTTTATTAAGACTCAGTGTATAGTTGAGAAGGGGTGTGACGCGTATCTAGCTTATGTGAGAGATGTCAGTATTGATGCCACTTCAGCTGATTCAGTCCAAGTAGTACAGAATTTTCCTGATGTGTTTCTAGCTGATCTTCCGGGCATGCCGCCCGATAGAAATATTGATTTTGGCATTGATCTGTTGCCGGGAATTAAGCCCATTTCCATTCCTCCATATCGTATGGCTCCTCCTGAGTTGAAAGAGTTGAAGGATCAGTTATAGGAATTGCTTGTTAAGGGTTTTATCCGGCCCAGTGTATCACCTTGGGGTGCTCCTATCTTGTTTGTGAAGAAAAAGGATGGTTCTATGTGTATGTGTATTGATTATCGTTAATTGAACAAGGTTACAGTGAATAACTGTTATCCTTTGCCTCGTATTGATGATCTATTTGACCAGCTTCAGGGCACACAGGTATTTTCTAAGATTGACTTGCGCTCAAGTTACCATCAGTTGAAGATTCGGGAGCCAGATATCCCGAAGACTGCTTTCAAGACTCGGTATGGTCATTATGAGTTCCTTATTATGTCATTTGGGCTGACCAATGCCCCAACAGCCTTTATGCATTTGATGCACAGTGTGTTCCAGCCGTATCTTGACTCGTTCGTCATTGTCTTTATTGATGATATTCTGGTCTATTCCCGGAGTTAGGAAGATCATGAGCAGCACCTGAGGACAATGCTTCAGACATTTTGGATTCCATGGCATTCTTAGGCCACGTGGTGTCGAGTGAGGTTATTCAGGTAGATCCGAAGAAAGTAGAGGTCGTGCAGAGTTGGCCCAGACCATCCTCAGCTCAAGATATTCGCAGTTTCCTTGGCTTGGCGGGTTACTAACGTCATTTTGTCGAGGGGTTTTCGTCGATCGCATCCCTTATGTCCAGACTGACCCAGAAGGGTGCTCCATTCCAGTGGACAAAAAAGTGTGAGACGAGCTTTCAGAAGCTCAAGACAGCTTTGACTACAACCCTAATTTTGATACTGCCTACAGGTTTGGGGTCTTATACGGTCTATTGTGATGTCTCGAGTATTGGCCTTAGAGTGGTGTTAATGCATAACGGTAGGGCGATTGCCTACGTATCCAGACAGTTGAAGGTATATGAGAAGAATTACCCTGTCCACGACATTGCGTTAGCTGCCATTATTCACGCTCGAAAAATCTGGCGCCATTATTTGTATGGGGTGCATTGTGAGATTTATACTGATCATCGGATCTTGCAGCACCTGTTCAAGCAAAAGGTTCTAAATTTGCACCAGAGGAGATGGTTAGAGTTGTTGAAGGACTACAATATCACCATTTTGTATCACCCGGGCAAGGCCAATGTGGTGGTCGATACCTTGAGTCGCCGGGCAGAGAGTTTGGGTAGTTTGGCTTATTTACCAGCATCGGAGAGGCCTATGGCGATGGATGTTCAGGCCTTAGCCAGCTAGTTTGTAAGATTGGATCTTTCGGAGCCTAGTCGGGTTCTAGATTGCGTGGTTTCTCGGTCTTCCTTATTTGATCATATCAAGGAGCGTCAGCATGATGACCCTCATTTGCTTGTCCTCAAGGACAAGGTTCAGCACGGTGATGCTAGAGATGTGACTATTGGTGATGATGAGGTATTGAAGATGCAGGGTCGGATCTGTGTACCTAATGTTGATGGGCTTCGGGATTTGTTTCTGGAGGAGGCCCACACTTTGTAGTATTCCATTCATTCGAGTGCCGCGAAGATGTATCAGGATTTGAGGTAGCACTATTGGTGGAGGCGGATGAAGAAAGATATAGTTGGATTTGTAGCTCGGTGCCTCAACTGTCAGCAGGTGAAGTATGAGCATAAGAGACCGGGTGGGTTGCTTCAGCAGATAGAGATTCCAGAGTGGAAGTGGGGGCGAATCACCATGGACTTCGTAGTTAGGCTCCCACAGACTTTGAGAAAGTTTGATGTTATTTGGGTGATTGTGGATCGGCTGATGAAGTCCGCTCTCTTCATTCCTGTGTGTACTACCTATTCTTTGGAGATTCTAGTGGAGATTTATATCTAGGAGATTGTTCGTCTGCATGGTATTCCATTTTCTATCATTTCAGATAGAGGTACTTAGTTCATATCACAGTTCTGGAGGGACGTTCAGCATGAGTTGGGTACTCGGGTGGAGTTGAGTATAACATTCACCCTCAGATGGATGGACAGTCCGAGCGCACTATTCAGATTCTTAAGGATATGCTCCGTGCCTATGTGATTGCATTTGGAGGGTCTTGGGATCAGTTTTTGCCATTGGCGAAATTTGCCTACAATAATAACTATCAATCCAGCATTCAGATGGAACCATATGAGGCTTTATATGGTAGGCGGTGTAGATCCCCGGTGGGTGGTTTGAGCTGGGTGAGGCTAGATTATTGGGCACAGACTTGGTTCAGGATGCTTTGGAGAAGGTTAAGGTGATTCAGGATAGACTCCGTACAGCCTAGTCCAAGAAGAAGAGTTACGCGGACCGGAAGGTTCGTGATGTTTCTTATATGGTTGGAGAGCGGGTACTACTTTGGGTTTCACCTATGAAGGGTGTTATGATATTCGGGAAGAAAGGAAAGTTGATTCCAAGGTTTATTGGCCCTTTTGAGATATTGAGACGTGTTGGGGAGGTTTCATATGAGCCTGCCCTACCTCCCAGCTTGGCAGGAGTTCACCCGATATTTCATGTTTCGATGCTCCAGAGGTATCAGGGTTATCCATCGCACGTGTTGGATTTTAGTTCAGTCTAGTTGGACAAGGATCTATCCTATGTTGAGGAGCCAGTGACAATATTGGACAGGCAGGTAACAAAGCTGAGGTCAAAGAACATTGCATCAGTGAAGGTTCAGTGACGGGGTTAGCCAGTCAAGGAGGCGACCTAGGAGACCGAGCAGGATATACGCAGACGTTACCCTCATCTTTTACTACTTCAGGTATGTCTCTATGCCCGTTCGAGGACAAACGAATGTTTAAGTGTAGGAGGATGTGACAACCCGGCCGGTCGTCTTAAAAATTAATGCCTCGATCCCTATTAACTGCTTTCCCCGTGTTTATTTCTATTATTTTGATTTTTCGGGATGTTCAGTTTTAAGTTTCGGAGAGTTTTGGGACACTTAGTACCTAAATGAGAGCTTTAGTTTTGAAAATTTGACTGTAGTTGGAACAATGTGAAGACGGCCTCGGAATAGAATTGTGATGGTTTTGTTAGCTCTGTTGGGTGATTTCGGGTATAGGGGTGTGTTCGGATTGTGTTTTGGAGGTCCGTAGCTAATTTAGGATTGAACTGCCAAAAGTTGAAGTTTGAATTTTCCGGTTTGATACTGAGATTTTGGAGTAGCTCCGTAGTGTTAAATGTGATGTGTGTGCAAAATTTCAGGTCATTCAGACGAGGTTTGATAGACTTTTTGATCGAAAGCGTATTTTTAGAGTTTTTGAAGTTCTTAGGCTTGAATCCGATGCTAAATTGGTGTTTTGATGTTGGTTTGAGAATTCCGAAGGTTGGAACAAGTTTTAATGAAGTTATGTGATATGTTGGTAGGTTTGGTTGAGGTCTTGGGGGCCTCGGGTGTGTTTCGGATACTCAACGGACCATTTTTGGACTTGGAGAAGGATCAGATTTTTGCTGGTTTTTGTTGCAGACTTTTCTTCATCGCTATCGCGTGAGGAGGCTCGCGATCACGAAGGCTTGGATGAGGCAGAGGGGATTTTGTTCTACGCGATTGCAGGAAGAGGAGTGCGAATGCGTAGTATTGGCAGAGGTTGAATCGCGAACGCATGGGTTAATTCGAGGGTTTAGCCATTTTTGTGAAACTAGAGCTTGGGAGCTCGGATTTAAGCGAGGTTTTGAGGGATGTTTAGAGATATCGATTGGGTAATGTTTCTTAACTCCTTTTTGCTTATAACTCATTAATCTAAACATGAATTGATCATCTAATTTTGGATTTGAGGTGACAAATTGGGGAAAATTTGGAAAAAGTTCATAGACCTAATTTTCGAGTTTTGATTGGGGATTTGACATTGAATTTGGATAATTTTGGTATGGTTAGACTCGTGAGAGTATGAGGATTCTGAAAATGTAAATTTTACCCAATTTTGAGATGTGGTCCCAGAGAGCGTTTTGGTCATTTTACCTAATTTCGCGTATTAACTTAGAATTTCTTTGTGGAATCAGTTACTTGAAGTGTTATTTATATTATGCAATTTAATTGAATAGATTTGGGCCATTTGGAGTCGAGTACTCATGGCAAGAGCGTGATTTTGGATTTATCTAAGATGGTTCGAGGTAAGTGGCTTGCCTAACCTTGTGTGGGGGACTTTCCCCTTAGGATTTGGTATATTTGGTAATTGAGATGCCTTGTACGTGAGGTGACGAGGGCATACTTATGCTAATTGTTGGAAATTCGGTTTTCATTAAGTAATTACTAGCATGTTTCCTTTCCTGTTTTTATTACTTGCACTATTAAGCCTAGTGTTAGCTTAGGAAAGCATGTCTAAGTGATTTAATTGCTTTATTTGCTCAAATTGCCTTACCTGAATTCTGTGTAGGGTGCTAGGCTAGAATTACTTGTTTGCCTTAATATGAAATTTGACTTTTCTGAATATTTTCCTGTTGCTGCTGTGTATTTATATTGGGACTATGGATGTGGGATTCCAGTAGCTCCCCCTTGTCTGTTTACATTTGGGACTACGGAAGTGGATTCCGGTAGATCCCCCTGCACAGTTATATAGAACTATGGGAATGCACCCGGTAGATTCCCCCAATACTGGGTATTTACATTTGGGACTACGGAACGGGATTCCGGTAGATCTCCGCGCACTATGAGTTGGACTATGGGACGGTATCCCAGGAGATCCATTAAATATGTATATTTGGGACTACAAGACGGTATCCTAGGAGATTCCCAATTGTGATCTTGATGCTGAGCCGTATTTCTTTCTGTGTTTACTTGCCTCTATAATAGTTGTTGTTGTCCTTTATATCCTATGTTACTTTTATTGTTGTACGTATTCATACTATTTTGTTCTGCACTGTCGAACTTTATATTTTATTTAACCTCGGTAGGGCCCTGACCTTCCTCGTCACTACCCAACCGAGGTTAGGCTTGGCACTTACTGTGTACTGCTGTGGTGTACTCATGCCCTTTCTGCGTATGTTTTTCATGTGCAGATCCAGGTATTTTGAATCAGTCCTATCACCCTTGGGCGATAGCTCTGAAAAGACAAATTGCCAATCTTTTCTTTCATCTCGGGAGAAATACGATCGGGAGGAACTAATTCAAACCCCTCCGGTAAAATAAGAACAGCCCCCACGTTCAACCCCCCCCCTTACCATTAGCAAGAACCTGTTTCAGTTGCATATCATAAGGAATTCGAACAACTGCTTATGTCCTGAATAATCGACTCGTTTGCCAAGCAGAGTCTCACGAAATCTTCCCTCTTTGCCTTCAATTACATCAAAAAATGACTTGTAAACTTTATTATGACCGTCTCTCATTGGTTGTCCCCGGATTCCATTATCAAGAAGTGTATCCACGGCTTGAGGCGAGGCGACTGCTCCAGAAACTTTGATGTATATTTGTCTCGTCCACAGACCGAGAAGTCCCTTTCTATTCTCACTTTTAAGTATCAGCCCTTCTGTATTTCTTTTCTTTGTTAGATATTCTGTAGTTAGACACTGCTAGATATTCAAAGGCTTGTTGTTTCATGAGATTCAGGGTTTTGGGAATATGTATTAGTTTTTGAGAAGTTGTATTGTATATGTCGAGCGGCATTTCTAATACTATTTCATTCGGTTATTTTGGCTTTTAATTATTTCATCCGCAAGTTTTGTTTATTTTTCGTATTTGTTAGGCTTACCTAGTCATAAAGACTAGGTGTCGTCACGACAGTTCACGGAGGGCGAACTGGGGTCGTGACACCGTTAGTATGTGTTCTATTTTTAAATTATTTAATCCTTTTTTCACAGCCTTTTATTGCTAAGGCTCTCACGCATTTACCTGCCAAAAGCCCTTTATGAGCTTAAGGCTCACGTGGCTTTTTTTTTGTTTTGCTTTCTTTATTTTTTTGTTTTTTTTTGTTTTGACTTAACTAATTTAATTATTCCTATTTTTAATAATTAATAATATTTAAACTATTAATATTTAGTTCTATAGTTAGCGTGTGTTGAAACTTTTATAAATTTTAGGAGTGTTACAATCTTCCCTCCTTAAAAACATTCGATCTTGAATGTTACTAGGGCCTTATTCTTAAGCTAACAATCATTCCTTGGGTCCTTGAACCTCTTAAATTTTCTTAGCACTACTCACTCTTCCAAGGGACTCAAAATTTTGGCTAACTCCCTAAATTTTCAAAAATTTCGGCAGAGTTTCCCTTGTAAATTGGACCATCAAAAAAATATCTCTGTCACAAATACAACAACTACACCAATAACAACCAAATATACCATAACAGGCCATTCATAGGCACCATACACAGCTGATAAATTAATTACTCACACTCCGGCAAGGAGGTACCACAATAACCAACAAGAATCTAAAGCAAAACACTTTAGCAAAAGTATATTACTTTAATGAGTTAAATATACTCTGGCATTACACTAAATTATTAAATAACTAAAGATACCTTGACAAAAACTAAATTACTTCAGCAGCTAAGTATAATCTAGCAAAGACATAAACACATGCTAACTTGTATTTAATAAATAAAATATAAATGTCAAATAAAACTTAGGTTCACATACCTTTTTCCTCAAATAAATATGGATATTTCTCTCTCATATGTTTCTCGACCTCCCACATAGCCTCTTTTGAATCATGATTACTCCACAAAACTTTTACAGATGCTATATATTTTGTTCTTAACTTTCTTACTTGCCTATTAAGAATTTATAGGTACATTTTCATAAGTCAAGCCTTCTTTAATTTCTATGGTATCGTCAAGTATTATATACGACTCATCATGAATGTACTTCCTAAGCATAGACACATAAAAGACAGGATGAATAGAGGAAAACACAACGGACAAAGCTAGTTCATAAACCACGTTTCCCTTCCTTTCTATTATCTCATAAGGTCCAATAAATCTAGGATTAAGTTTCCGCTTCTGTTGGCCCAAGAACAGGTGAAGTTTTGAAGATTGACAAAAGAACTCAGTCATGGACCAGGTCCATCTTGTGAAGCACGGCCATGATCAACCTATACATGTGAGATGCACGTGAAGGAGATAAATCTAACTGATCAAGAAGCAATATCTCTTAATCTGATCGAAAATATTGCATATTAGATAAGGAGGGAAAGACTCCTTACATAAAGAGAACACAGTTTAGGAAGAATATAGTGTTAGAGTTTGAGATCATCATGAATTCTTCTACGATAGAAGAGTAGCAATTGAATCCCAGTCAAATTCTAATTACTAACCTATTAAATGTCAGTGTTGTTCTCTTTTACAAGCAATGCACATAAGCAGAAGTTAAACTTAAATTGAGAGCAAAAGAGCAAGATGATTTTGCAAGAAATTTATGTGTGATTTGAGTGTGCAATACTGAAGCTACTTGAACGAGATAGAAGAACCAATTTATGTGTCTATCTTTTATTCTAGTTCAATTGTAGTATGTGATTTTACATTGTACCTTTCAGCTTTCATAGAAGCAATTGTATTAGGTACCTAGAGTGTTAAAGTTAAGAGTTAACTTGAAGTTGTCGCAACAGTTGAGGTTGTGTGCTACAATGGGATTAGAGTTAATCCTTAGGTTTACAAAGAGTTTTTGTAAATGTTGTTTTGGCTCAGTAATTTTAGTGGAAGTTTGCGAAAATCCTACTGAGCAGTAGGTCGTGGTTTTTTCACCTTTTGAGCCAGGTGTTTTCCACCTAAAAATCTTTGTGTTCTTTATTTTCTATATTTATTATTCCGCAAACAGTAGTAGTTGGAACACCTAGAAGAACCGGGTCCATTTATAGTTTAGTTAAGCAAATATTGGGTACGACATAAATCATCCCCCCTCTTATGTGGTATTGACGCTTAAAACATCAATTGGTATCAGAGCGAGTTATCCTTGAAGAGGTTAACACCTTAGGAAAAGATCAAGATGAGTACACCACCTGGAAACTGGGAAGGGCAATCCACTGCTAGGCCTCCACTCTTTAATGGTCAGTACTATTCTTGGTGGAAGAACAGGATGAGAGATCATATCATAGGAGAAGACTATGAACTCTAGTACAGAGTCACTGATGGTCCCCTAACGACTACAAAGAAGAATGCTGAAGGAGTGGATGTGCCGAAGACAAGAGCTGACTGCACTACTGAAGACTTGAAGAAATGGGAGAAGAATGCCAAGGCCAAGAAATGGCTTGTGTGTGGACTGGGTCGAGACGAGTACAACAGGATTCAAATCTGTACCACTACTAAGGAGATATAGGACATTTTACAAGTGGCTCATAAAGGAACTCCTCAAGTAAAGAGATCAAGAGGAACACTGCTATATTTTCAATATGAGAATTTCACTATGAAGGAAGGAGAAACTATCCAGGAGATGTACACAAGGTTCACAACACTAACAAATGAACTTAAATATCTTTTGAGAATTATCCTTGAAGAAGACAAGGCTGAGAAAATCTTGATATGGGTCTTACCTGTGACTTGGGAAAGCAAAATCACTGCTATTCAAGAATCAATGAACATTGCTACTCGCAAGTTGGATGAACTAATTGGAAACCTCACTGCCTATGAACTGAGAAGGAAAACCATGAAAATAGATACATCCAAGAAGGAGAGGAGTATGGCTCTCAGAATAGCTGAAGGTGCAAATCTGGAGGATGATGAAATGGCCATGATCACAAGGGATTTCAAAAAGTACCTAATGAGAGGAAAGGGTTCTTCAAGAGGTACAACCTTTAACATACCAAGGGCTCCTAAAAAACAGACCAACGAGGGTTGTTACAAATATAGCAAGACTAATCACATGATCAAGAACTATCCTTAGTGGGAAATTGAATGGAAGAAGGAAAGGTCTGAATGAAGGAATAGGAAGAAGGAACATGTTCAACCCAAAGGGAACAAATGATCAACAAAGGCTATGGTTGCTACTTGGCGAGAAACATCAGATGAGGATTCAGAAGATGAAGCTGGAGATGAACAAGCACTTATGGCCATCGGAGAATCAGATGATGAACAGGAGGTAAGTGTCCTTCATCTCAAATACAAGATTAAATTTCTATCTAAAGAAAGGTTGTCTGAACTATTGTTAGACTTCATTGATGAGTCTGAAATAATTAACAATGAGAAGAAAGAGTTGTCTAGGGAGTGTGTGATCTTAAAAGCAAAGTGCAAAAATCTAGAATCTAGGGCTAGTGAGAGTGACAGTAGAAATGCTGAGTTAAAGAACCAGGTTCTTGAACTTGACACCAGTGTCCTAGAACTTAGGTCTGATAATTTAAAACTAAAATTAGGAACAGGTAAGAAGAAAGCCGATCACACACATCTCACCTTAGAATAAAACCTAGGAAAAATAAAGGATGAGTTGTACAGGAAGGATGAGCAGATAAGAGTCTTCTGATGTACTATCCTAGTTATAAGAACACCACAGTAGCAACAAGAGAGGACTTGGCTATGGGGCACAAGCACCTAAGTGGGACCCTAAAGCAAGTACCTCACTCTTCCTGAAAACAAAATCTGCACACAATGTGGCAAGACTGGTCATTACAAAAATGAATGTAATGCAAAAAAAGGCCATTCAAAAGAACAAAGCTTTTGTTCAAGAAAAAAATAGGCTGCCTGGGTGGGCTAAAAGGAATCTGATTTATCCCTTTGCATATAGAAAGGGACCCAAACTAGTTTGGGTTCCTAAGACTAACCCTTGATTTCTTTTTACAGGTCCAAGTGAAGAGAAGTAGCCAAATATGGTACATGGATAGTGGCTGCTCAAAACATATGACTGAAAGCAAGAACTAGTTCCTTTCACTTGAGGACTTAAAAGGAGGCAATGTCTCCTTTAGAAATGGAAAGAAAGGCGAGATTATTGGGGTTGGAAAGGTAGGTAAGACAGACTCACACTCCATTGAAAGTGTCTACTTGATAGATGGCTTGAAATATAGCCTAATCATCGTATCACAACTGTATGACAGAGGTAACCTTGTAGCATTTACCTCTACCAAATGCTTTATGATTAACCTTACCACTAACAAGATTGTTTTGCAGGGAAAAAAAGTTAACAATATTTACATTGTAGATTTGTCCACTCTTTCAGAAAATGAACTCACTTGCTTGAGTGTGTTGGAAAATGATCCCCTCATGTGGCACAAAAGACTTGGTCATGCAAGTCTGAATCAACTCAACAAATTAGTCTCCAAGGATTTGGTGATAGGGTTACCTAACATCAAGTTCAAGGAAGACAAAGCTTGTGAGGCCTGTGCAAGGGGGAAGCAGGTAAGATCATCCTCTAAAGCAAGAAATTGGTAAGCACGACCAGGACATTGGAATTGTTTCATATGGATCTTTGTGGTCCAATGAGAACATTGAGCAGAGGTGGTAAGATATATGTGATGGTACTTGTTGATGATTATTCTAGGTTTAGCTGGGTACTATTCTTAATATATAAGGATGAAGAATTTGACATGTTTACTGCCTTTGTTAGAAAACTCAGAAACAACTAGGTAATCAACTTGCATCCATCAGGTCTGATCATGGAACTGAATTTGAAAATACTAAGTTTGATGAATTTTGTGATGAGCATGGTATAGATCATAACTTCTCTGCCCCTAGGACTCCTCAACAAAATGGAGTAGTTGAAAGGAAGAACAGGACTCTTGAAGATATGGCTAGGACTATGCTTCTTTCTAGTAAACTGCCTCATAGCTTCTGGGCAGAGGATGTCAACATTGCATGTTATATCATAAATAGATGCATGACTAGACATCTTGTAGAGAAGACTCCCTATGAGTTAATTAAAGGGAGAAAACCAAATATGTCCCATCTTAGGGCATTTGGGTGCAAGTGCTTTGTGCACAATCACGGAAAGGACTCCTTAGGTAAGTTTGATCCCAGAAGTGATTAGAGAGTATTCTTGGGATATTCTTCACATAGCAAAGCATATAAAGTATTCAATAAAAGAACTTTGTGTGTAGAAGAAAGTGTACATATAGTGTTTGATGAAACTAACATTCTTTTTGAAAGACATGAACATGAAGATGAAGCTATTGGGCTGGTAAAAGATTTGAGTGAAGTCTCAGCTCAAGATAAAGTGGCTCCAAAAGAAGGAACAGGTGATGGAATAGGTTCTTCCATACAGGGCAACCTTTTAGGGGGAACTGATCAAAGAGGAACTGAAACCAACCCCCTAGAGGAATATGTTCATGACACTGTTCCTCAGTAGCTGAACATGGGAGAAACATCAAGCAAAAATCAGTTGGTTGTGAAACCTCACAAGTATCAAAGTTCTCATCCTATTGAGAACATAATTATTGATCAAACCTCTGGAGTCAAAACTAGATCACAATTAAAAAATCTTTGTACTTTTGATGCTTTCTTATCTCTTATTGAACCTAAAAATGTTGTTGAGGCATTGCAGGATGCAGACTGGGTAAATGCGATGCAAGATGAACTCAATCAAATCGAGAGAAGTCAAGTTTGGTATCTAGTTCCAAGACCCAAGGACAGATCAGTGATTGGCAAAAAACGGGTCTTCAGAAACAAGCTTGATGAAGATGGAACAGTTACAAGAAACAAATCAAGAGTGGTTGTCCAAGGTTACAGCCAAGAGGAGGGTATAGATTATGACAAGACTTTTGCTCCAGTTGCAAGATTAGAGGCAATAAGACTTCTCATAGCTTTTGCAGCACACATAGAGTTCACTCTTCATCAGATAAATGTCAAGAGAGCCTTCTTGAATGGCTACCTAAAAGAAGAAGTGTTTGTTAAACAACCACCAGGGTTTGAGAGTAAAGAGTGTCCTGAACATGTGTACAAATTAGACAAGGATCTCTATGGACTCAAGCTGTAGGTGTCACACCTCTTTTTTCCGCCCCCGCGGGGGGCGTAGGGAGTTTTTTCCAATTAAAGGACGATCGAAACGGGATTTATTTATTTATTTCAGAGTCGCCACTTGGGAGATTTAGGGTGTCCCAAGTCACCAATTTTAATCCTGAATCGAGGAAAAGAATGACTCTGTATTACAGTCCGCGAACCAGAAATCCGGATAAGGAATTCTGTTAACCCGGGAGAAGGTATTAGGCATTCCCACCTGGAGAATAAGGGAATACAATTGAAGTATCAGCAATCAGGCGACCACCTGGAGAACAAGGAAGAATAGTTGAAATAGCAGTCAGGCATCCACCTGGAGAACAAGGAAGAGCAATTGATGTATCAGCAATCAGGCGTCCACCTGGAGAACAAGGAAGAACAATTGAAGTATTAGCAATCAGGCGTCCACCTGGAGAACAAGGAAGAGGAATTGAAGTATTAGCAATCAGGTGCCCACCTGGAGAATAAGAGAATACAATTGAAGTATTAGCAATCAGGCGTCCACCTGGAGAACAAGGAAGAGCAATGGAAGTATTAGTAATCAGGCGTCCACCTGGAGAACAAGGAAGAACAAGAGAGGTATTAGCAATCAGGTGTCCACCTGGAGAACAAGGAAAAATAGGGGAAATATCAGCAATCAGGCGTCCACCTGGAGAACAAGGAAAAGCAATGGAAGTATTAGCAATCAGGCGTCCACCTGGAGAACAAGGAAGAACAGTTGAAATATCAGCAGTCAGGCGTCCACCTGGAGAACAAGGAAGAATAGTTGAAGTATCAGCAATCAGGCGTCCACCTGGAGAACAAGGAAGAACAGTTGAAGTATCAGCAATCAGGCGCCCACCTGGAGAATAAGGGAATACAGTTGAAGTATCAGCAATCAGGCGCCCACCTGGAGAATAAGGGAATACAGTTGAAGTATCAGCAATCAGGAGCCCACCTGGAGAATAAGGGAATACAATTCAAATTTTAAGTAATCAAGAGCCCCCCTGAAGAACAGAATGGCGATTTATTTTTGGTATTATTGGTTGAAGTCAGGAGCCCCCCTGAAGAACATAATGGCGTTTTATTGTTTGAAGTCAGAAGCTCGCCTGAAGAAAGGAAAGGCGTTTTATTTTTAAAAGTTGTTAAATCTCGCCAGCTAAAGAAAGGAATGGCGTTTATTTTTAAAGTTGTTGTTGAAGTTGGGAGCCCGCCCATAGAACAGAGGCATACATTTCAGTCTTTTCATTTCAAGTGTTGAAGTTGGGAGCCCGCCCATAGAACAGAGGCATACATTTCAGTCTTTACATTTCAAGAGTTGAAGTTGGGAGCCCGCCCATAGAACAGAGGCATACATTTCAGTATTAATTTTCAAGTGTTGAAGTTGGGAGCCCGCCCATAGAACAGAGGCATACATTTCAGTCTTTTCATTTCAAGCGTTGAAGTTGGGAGCCCGCCCATAGAATAGAGGAATACATTTCAGTCTTTTCATTTCAAGTGTTGAAGTTGGGAGCCCGCCCATAGAACAGAGGCATACATTTCAGTCTTTTCATTTCAAGTATTGAAGTTGGGAGCCCGCCCATATAACAGAGGAATACATTCAGCATTAATTTTCAAGTATTGAAGTTGGGAGCCCGCCCATACAACAGAGGAATCTATTTCAAGATCAAGTCAGAGGACAATAAAACAGAGGGTTACAACAGGAATCCCCAGCAGGAAACAATAAAAATCCCCAGCACCGGGAAGCAGAAGGTTGCAACAAGAGGTCCCAGCACAAACTCAAGTGCATGTGTCAAAAGGAAGAAAAGCATCGGAAGAAAAGCACCGGAAGAAATGCAAGCAGACAAGAAAGCAAGGCAACAAAAACAAATTGCAGTCTAGCCTAGCTTCTTGTTTTCTTTTAAGCACGGTGTAACAAGGAGATCGGTAAGCAGTGGTAATAGCATGCAACAACAGTAACATTGCAGTCCCACGGTAGTCCCAGCTACCAAAACTTCCCGAACTACATTGACCTGATTCCTGTTTAGCCCAGGATATGTAGGAAACCTTTGAAGCAAAGGTTCGGTCAAATCTTTTTCAAAAAAATGCTTCACACGGAGTACTCGGATGGGCAAAAATCGCTCGCTTTATCTTTGCACGAAAACCCTTCGTGTCTTCGGGCAAAGAAGGGCAGCTGTAAGCACGTGATTTTTTCCCTATATGAGAATTACTCCCAAAAAATTCAAAAATAAAATAATTTTCCTTGGTGTGCAATTTTGTGATATTTTTGAATAATTATTTGTATTTGTCTGTGCATGTTTATTTGTTAAATTAATAAAAAAAATACAAAAATATGACGCATTTTGCATGTAGGATTTAATTCTATAATTTTTAGTAATTAAATTTGTTTTACAAAAATTAAAAATTACAAAAATAGGCATCGTTTGCATTTTTAGCATTTAATGTCCAAATATACAATTTTATGCTTAATTATTACTTAATTGTGCATTAATTGTTATTGGGAGTTAATTTGCGCTTTTATAACTTAATTTAGTTCTTAATAATAATTTAAGTATTTTTATAATTTAGTTTTAGAAAAATAAAAGAAGAAAAGAGAGCAAAAATATAAAGAAAGTCGTAATTGGGTCTCTTCTTCAAATTCAAGCCAAAGGCCCAAAAAATTGTCCAACCTTCCCCATGACCCGGTCCATTTTAAACCGGGTCGACCCGGTCCATAACCCAAAGACCCAACACCCCTATTATCTTACATTTTTACAAAACAAAACAAAAGAAAACCCTAAAAAAGAGCTAAACCATCCGCCCCCCCTCCCTATCTTCTTCTTCTCCAAGCTTCACCAAGCTCCAACCATAGCTGCCCAACGTCAACCACCCTCCAGTCCACCAGCCTCCGCCTCACGACCAACTCCTCCGCCGCGGCTTCGTCTTCTTCTCCGCCGGAAAACCCTCGACCAACGGAGGAGAAACCCCATCGCTGCCCGCTTCATTTTTTTCCCTCGACGAGCCGCTACTGCTCTTATTTCTGCTTCGTCTTCCTCGTCATTATGTTCATCACCATCACTGTTTCCACCATGGCTACTGTCTGCTCACGCAGCTGCTACAGTTGCTCACGCAACTGCTCTTGCTTCAGTTTTCTTCTTCAGCCCATGTCGCTGCTGCTTCCCTTCCTCTTTCCAGCTGCGTCGACCAGCTGCTGCGGCTTCGTTTCTGCTTCTGATGGTGCGTCATCTTCTTCGTTTTCGTCAAGGATTCGTTTGGTTTTCGTTTGAGTCTGTTGTGTGTTGTTTTGAGTTCAAGAGGAAGGGGAGTTTATCGTTGAAGGCAAGATCCGTTAGGGCGTTGGTAGTCTTGGTACAATAATCATTTTTCGGACAGATTTGTTTCATTCAAGATCTTCGTCATTGGTCTAAGATTATCCCAGAGCTGGTAATTATTTATGGGACAAAAATGTCGTTTTGATAAGGACAATCCATGTTTGAAATCAGCATTAATTGTTGTTGTTTGATCGAAGCTTGAAGCTTTTGTTTTGGGATTACTATTCCACCGGTTTGCAAACTCTTTTCCTGGGTTGTTACTGTTGCTGGGCTGTTGTTGCTGTGCTGTACTGTTATTACTGCTGCTGATTCTCGTCTTCATTTTCTTTTGCTTCCAATATCAGGTACACAACTGACACGCTGGTTATTGTAATCCAAATATGAAGCATGAATACGAAAAAATGAAGAGTTGAAATTCTGAATTATATTTAATTATATTCTAAATTTTATTTGTATGTACAAATTATTTAGCTTGCAAAAATCAGAATCATGTAGCTGTTTAATATATATAGTGAAACATCGGATGATAGTTTAACGGACGAACTATCTATATATTGCCTAAAAATAAATAAATGATGTAGTAACTCCGTCGAGTAAAAAATCAAACGAATAGGCCATCTACTAGGAACTTGGCAGAAATATTGTTTAGTTAAATAATATTGATTAATTTCAGCATGTAAATGGTCTAGGATTAAAATTAGATTGCTATATTTTTTTTAATTTGACAAACTGAGAACATGCCTAGTATAATGTAACTGGGTAATAACATGTAAATAAATTAAGATATTTTCTCTTTTATTTTTGTAAAGACAAATTTTAATAGAAAAATGTAGGCATTTTAGGACTGTCCTTTTAAAAATAAAATGAGATGAGCCTCGCCCAATAAAATGCACCAATTGTGGGGCCCTCAATAAATGTTTAATTGATTAATTAGACTTTGGGATGAGCCGTTTAGCAAAATTCCACGGCCTTACCCAGAAATAATAATACGCTAATTGCTTTAGGCGCGCATTTTAATAAGTTTACCTTCTTAAACTCGGGTGTGCATTTCATGCGACCCAAATCCAAATCCCAAAACATTGAATAAAAATGTGTTCCGGATTGCGGGTGCATTTCATGTGACGTAATCCAAAGACATGTTTTAAACAATGTTCACATTCTTAAAAATATAATGATAAAAGCGGTAAAGAGTTAAAACTTGCACATGAGCGCATAATTGTATAAAATCAAATAAACAAGTCGAATATGACAGTTGAGCGACCGTGCTAGAACCACGGAACTCAGGAATGCCTAACACCTTCTCCCGGGTTAACAGAAATCCTAATCCGGATTTCTGGTTCGCGGAATGTAATACAGAGTCATTCTTTTCCTCTATTCGGGATTAAAATAGGTGACTTGGGACACTCTGGCACCCCATTATATTTTGTCCCGGAAATCCGGATAAGGACAATCGAAATATAATTGGGGAACAATTATATTTTGATACCCTTATAAAATTCCGAAAAAATATTTAAACTTTCAAAATAAAAAAAAACTAAGAAAAGAAAAAATCTTCTGCTTTCCTTCATTGTTTGAAATCAGCATTAATTGTTGTTGTTTGATCGAAGCTTGAAGCTTTTGTTTTGGGATTACTATTCCACCGGTTTGCAAACTCTTTTCCTGGGTTGTTACTGTTGCTGGGCTGTTGTTGCTCTGCTGTACTGTTATTACTGCTGCTGATTCTCATCTTCATTTTCTTTTGCTTCCAATATCAGGTACACAACTGACACATTGGTTATTGTAATCCGAATATGAAGCATGAATACGAAAAAATGAAGAGTTAAAATTCTGAATTATATTTAATTATATTCTGAATTTTATTTGTATGTACAAATTATTTAGCTTGCAAAAATCAGAATCATGTAGCTGTTTAATATATATAGTGAAACATCGGATGATAGTTTAACGGACGAACTATCTATATATTGCCTAAAAATAAATAAATGATGTAGTAACTCCGTCGAGTCAAAAATCAAACGAATAGGCCATCTAGTAGGAACTTGGCAGAAATATTGTTTTTCATTTTTCTCTAAAATAAATGTAGACGCGATTTAATTAAATTACATTCTTAAACTCGTGCACATTTATGTGACCCAAATCCAAATCTCAACGGAGTCGAAATGTCTCTCTAATCACGGGTACATTGATTGTGACGTGGTCCGAGATGCATGTCCATGACGTTGCAAATTCCTTTAAAAAATAAGAATGAGATGAGCCTCACCGAATAAAAATACAAAATTGTGGGGCCCTCGGTAAATATTTGCTTTAAAATTGCTTAGACTTCGGGATGGACCGTTTAGCAAAATTTCACGGCCCTACCCAAAGTAAATGATACGCTAGTCGCTTTAGGCACGCCTTTTAATAATTTAATTTTCTTAAAACTCGGGTGCACATTTATGTGACCCAAATCCAAATCTCAACAGAGTTGAAATGTGCCAACAACCACGGGTGCATTGATGTGACGTGGTTGGAGATGTATTTCCATGATGTTGCAATTCTTGAAAAAATATATAAATAATGACGAAAGCGGTTAAAAGTTAAAACTTGCACATTAGCTCATAATTGTATAAAATCAGATAAACAAGCCGAATATGACAGTTGAGCGACCGTGCTAGAACCACGGAACTCGGGAATGCCTAACACCTTCAAAAGATGTCAAGTCAGACAAATGAGAGTCTTACCGGTGAACATAACACTCTAATCCCCAGCAGAAAGAGTCATACCAGCAACACTCCAAATCCCCAGCTGGAAAGTGATACAAATGAGAGAGTCTTATCGGTGAAAGTCTTTACGGACAGCATAAGGCGATGAAAGCTGAGAGAAAAAAACCAAAATGAGAGAGGCTTGATAGTGAAAACCCTTCGGGCACTACAAGTCGAATAAGATTAAGAATCAGATGGGGAATCTCCAAGTGAAGATTGAAAGACTATTGACGGCAGAGGATAGGCCACATGTGCATGTCATGATTATTAGAGTCGGTATCGGCGTTTGATATGCTTTTATTTATAGTTTCTTTTGTTAAAGAGTCATCTTTTTCCTTTGTCTTTTATTCGGTTCCCCTTTTGTTTATCTTTCTCCTTTCATGGAAAATTCCCCAGTAGAGTCTGTTTGGTCAGAACCAGTGGGAAATGACTTCAAAATAGGCCATCAGCCTTCCAATCATGCAAGATGAGATCTGACTAGTACATCCAAGTGGTATAGTCAGGAAGGAACAAGCGCGAGGACAGTGTCAAGAAAGATATCTCCAGCAAAAGGAGATAGACAAAAGGATCAACGAGTGTCAAGAGGGATATCCTTGTCGAAATCAAAGGTTATAAACCTCAAGACCAAGGCCTGTGGACAAATCAAGAAGAGCAATGGGCATGATTTGGGAAATTTATGCAAGACTAAAAGGTCGGGGAAATGCCAGTTTCCGAGCTATGCCACAAAAGAAGAGGGATATCCCCAGCAGAAAGGGATTATCCCCAGCAAATAATATCATCCCCAACAAGTTGTGGAATGCAGAGCAAGGAAGGAGAAAGGGAAAAGCCATCCCAGTGGAGTATCACAACCAACTACCACGCTTTAAACTAACAAATTTTGTTTGATTTGAAACAGGTAAAGGAAATGGCATTGATGTCGGAAATGCATGCCATAAGGGAGATTGTCAAACTGGGGCAGAAAATTTTCCTTTCATTTAGAAAATTTTCTGGAAGTCAGGTACCCATTCGGGGAAGAATAAAGATAACACCAGTCTCAAAGGAAGTGGTCTTTGAACCAGTGTTGCCCCCAATACAATAAGTTTTAATAAAAGGAGTTGTATCCCCCAGCGGACAGAACCAAAGAGATGAAACTGGTGTTTAGAAAAAGCAAAAGCCATTATCATCCCCAGCAGTTTCCAGAAGAATGAAGCATCAATTTGAAGGGATAAAATTCCCCAGCAGCGTTATCCTCAACAACGTTATCCCAAGAAGATAACACTTTTATCCCCAGCAGTGTTGAGAGAAAATAAAAAATAATTGAAGGAGGGGAAGAAAGGAGACTCCCCCAGTGGTATTATCCCCAGCAAGCAAGAACAAAGCAGCGCAAAGGAAAAAGAAAAGAAAATAAGAAATTACAAAGGTAAGTTTCTCAAATCATTGATCTTTACATTTTCCTCCTAGGATAAAAAGTCCTAATCTGATGAATTTCCCTCCCGATACAATCTTAGTCCGATGAATTTTTCTCCTAAGATATCAAATCTTAGTCCGATGAATTTTTCTCCTAAGATATCAAATCTTAGTCCGATGAATCTTTCTCCTAAGATCACAACAAAATGGACCTAGTTTGACGATTTATCTCCTAGAGTCACAATCTTGGTCCGATGGAATTTTTTCTCCCAAGATAAGATATCAAATCTTAGTCCGATGAAATTTTCTCCTAAGATACCAAATCTTAGTCCGATGAATTTTTCTCCTAAGATAGAAATCTTAGTCCGATGAAATTTTCTCCTAAGATATCAAATCTTAGTCCGATGAATCTTTCTCCTAAGATCACAACAAAATGGACCTAGTTTGACGATTTATCTCCTAGAGTCACAATCTTGGTCCGATGGAATTTTTTCTCCCAAGATAAGATATCAAATCTTAGTCCGATGAAATTTTCTCCTAAGATACCAAATCTTAGTCCGATGAATCTTTCTCCTAAGATAGAAATCTTAGTCCGATGAAATTTTCTCCTAAGATATCAAATCTTAGTCCGATGAATCTTTCTCCTAAGATCACAACAAAATGGACCTAGTTTGACGATTTATCTCCTAGAGTCAAAATTTTGGTCAGATGGAATTTTTCTCCCAAGAGAATATAATAATATCTTAGTCGGATAATTTGAAAAAAAAAAAGAAGTTTGAAATTGAAAAAAAGGGAGTCATTTTTTAGTTTTCTTAAGATTATCAATGTTCAGTTGTTGTTGAAATCAGGAGCCCGCCTGAAGAGAGGAAAGGCGTTTTATTTTTTATTTATTTTTTTAAAAAAAAAGTTGTTGAAATCTCGCCAGCCTAAAGAAAGGAATGGCATTTTATTTTCAAAGTTGTTGAAGTCAGGAGCCCGTCTGAAGAGAGGAAAGGCATTTTATTTTTTAAAAAAAGTTGTTAAAATTTCGCCAACCTAAAGAAAGGAATGGCACGTTTATTTTAAAGGTTGTTTGTTTGAAGTCAGGAGCCCGCCTGAAGAGAGGAAGGGTGTTTTATTTTTAAAAGTTGTTGAAATCTCGCCAACCTAAAGAAAGGAATGGCATTTTATTTTTAAAGTTGTTGTTGAAGTCAGGAGCCCGCCTGAAGAGACGAATGGCGTTTATTTTAAAATATGTTTGTTTGAAGTCAGGAGCCCGCCTGAAGAAAGGAATGACGTTTATTTTAAAAGTTGTTTGTTTGAAGTCAGGAGCCCGCCTGAAGAGAGGAATGACGTTTATTTTAAAAGTTGTTTGTTTGAAGTCAGGAGCCCGCCTGAAGAGAGGAAAGGCGTTTTATTTTTAAAAGTTGTTGAAATCTCGCCAACCTAAAGAAAGGAATGGCATTTTATTTTAAAGTTGTTGTTGAAGTCAGGAGCCCGCCTGAAGAGAGGAATGACGATTATTTTCAAAGTTGTTGTTGAAATTAGGAGCCCGCCTGAAGAGAGGAATGGCGTTTTATTTTTAAAAGTTGTTGAAATCAGGAGCCCTCCTAAAGAGAGGAAAGGCGTTTTATTTTTAAAAGTTGTTGAAATCTCGCCAACCTAAAGAAAGGAATGGCATTTTATTTTTAAAGTTGTTGTTGAAGTCAGGAGCCCGCCTGAAGAGAGGAATGGCGTTTATTTTAAAAGTTGTTTATTTGAAGTCAGGAGCCCGCCTGAAGAGAGGAATAACGTTTATTTTTAAAAGTTATTTTGAAATCAGAAGCCCGCCTGAAGAGAGGAATGGCGTTTTATTTTTCAAAGTTGTTTGTTGAAGTCAGGCACCCACCTGTATAACGAGAGAAATACTTTTTAGTCTTGTACTTCAGATTTTGAAATCAATTACCCCGCCGGAAGGCAGAAGGTTACAACAGGAATCCACAGCAGGAAACAATAAAAATCCCCAGCACCGGGAAGCAGAAGGTTGCAACAAGAGGTCCCAGCACAAACTCAAGTGCATGTGTCAAAAGAAAGAAAAGACGCATTTTGAAGGAAAGGGCATGTGAACATTAAATTATGCCCAGCATATCAAATCTGATGAAGAAAGCCGTATCCCCAGAGGAACCGCCGAAAAGCTAAATGAAGAGAGCCATGTCCCCATCGGACAGAACAAAATGATGAAAACTGGTATTCAGAAAAGCAAAGGGCCAGAAGTCTCGGAAGAAAAGTATCGGAAGAAAAGCACCAGAAGAAACGCAAGCAGACAAGAAAGCAAGGCAACAAGAACAAATTGCAGTCTAGCCTAGCTTCTTGTTTTCTTTCTAGCAATGGTGTAATAAGGAGATCGAAAAGTAGTGGTAACAGCACACAACAGCAGTAACAGTAACATCGCAATCCCATGGTAGTCCCAGCTACCAAAACTTTCTGAACTACACGCGACCTGATTCCCTTATAACCAGGGATATGTAGGCTATCCAAAACCAGGACTCGGTTGCGCCTTTCCTTTTTTATTTTCTTCCTATTTTGAATAACGATATGATCAAAAATTAGTCGCATTGTTCACTTTATCTTTGCCCGAAAGCTCTTCGTGTTTTCGAGCAAAGAGGGGCAGCAGTTTAATTCGAAATTTGAACAAAGTTTGTTTGTTATTGTTATTGAATATTTTCATTCATGTTCATACTTTGTTTGGTTGATCTTGAATCCGAAATTTGTATAGTTTGATTTCTTGTTTATCATTTATGATTATTTCTTGAATTTGTCTCATAATCTTGTTTAAGTTTAATATAGGAATTGTTGGTTGTAATGTTGTTAGAGTTGATTTTAAGTTCAATATTATTGAATTTAGAAATCTCAATATACTTGTTTGTTGTTGTTGTTGTTGAATCTGAAAATAGGTTTGTTTGTTGCTAAAAATATTGTTCAATCAAATTTTAGTTGTTCTTTGTTGTTCAAATTGTGTTCATATGATTTGTTGTTGAAATGTTGAAGAGATGCATGTCCATGACGTTGCAAATTCCTTTAAAAAATAAGAATGAGATGAGCCTCACCGAATAAAAATACAAAATTGTGGGGCCCTCGGTAAATATTTGCTTTAAAATTGCTTAGACTTCGGGATGGACCGTTTAGCAAAATTTCACGGCCCTACCCAAAGTAAATGATACGCTAGTCGCTTTAGGCACGCCTTTTAATAATTTAATTTTCTTAAAACTCGGGTGCACATTTATGTGACCCAAATCCAAATCTCAACAGAGTTGAAATGTGCCAACAACCACGGGTGCATTGATGTGACGTGGTTGGAGATGTATTTCCATGATGTTGCAATTCTTGAAAAAATATATAATAATAATGACGAAAGCGGTTAAAAGTTAAAACTTGCACATGAGCTCATAATTGTATAAAATCAGATAAACAAACCGAATATGACAGTTGAGCGACCGTGCTAGAACCACGGAACTCGGGAATGCCTAACACCTTCTCCCGGGTTAACAGAATTCCTTATCCGGATTTCTGGTTCGCAGACTGTAATACAGAGTCATTCTTTTCCTCGATTCGGGATTAAATTGGTGACTTGGGACACCCTAAATCTCCCAAGTGGCGACTCTGAAATAAATAAACAAATCCCGTTTCGATTGTCCTTTAATTGGAAAAACTCCTACGCCCTCGCGGGGGCGTGAAAAAGGAGGTGTGACAGCTAAAACTAAATTATAAAAATACTTAAATTATTATTAAGAACTAAATTAAGTTATAAAAGCGCAAATTAACTCCCAATAACAATTAACGCACAATTAAGTAATAATTAAGCATAAAATTGTATATTTGGACATTAAATGCTAAAAATGCAAACGATGCCTATTTTTGTAATTTTTATTTTTTTGTAAAACAAACTTAATTACTAACAATTGTAGAATTAAATCCTACATGCAAAATGCGTCATATTTTTGTATTTTTTATTAATTTAACAAATAAACATGCACAGACAAATACAAATAATTATTCGAAAATTACAGCTGTAAGCACGTTATTTTTGCCCTATATGAGAATTACTCCCAAAAAATTCAAAAATAAAATAATTTTCCTTGGTGTGCAATTTTGTGATATTTTGTGATATTTTCGAATAATTATTTGTATTTGTCTGTGCATGTTTATTTGTTAAATTAATAAAAAATACAAAAATATGACGCATTTTGCATGTAGGATTTAATTCTACAATTGTTAGTAATTAAGTTTGTTTTACAAAAAAATAAAAATTACAAAAATAGGAGAAAACCAGACGCGAACGGGATTTGTTACATTTTGTTCCCCAATTATTTATTTTGAATGTTCTTTCCATTAAAATTAAGATAATATTAAAGTAACTAAGCATGGGGAACAAAATGTAATAGGGTGAGTTTTGATATAATTGTTTAATTTAATGGGGAACAAGAAAAATGTAGTGGAGGGAATATAGTAATTATTTATGTTAGGCTTGGGGGACAAAATATAATGGGGTGGGGTTGATATACTTATTTAATGTAATGGGGATGAGTGGGAAGATAATGGGTTTGGTAGGAGAAAATGTTGATTTATTAATTGATTTAAGGGTTTGGGGATGTGTTATATATAGGAAGTCTTGAATCAGATTTTGGGGAAGATACAGAGAATAGAGAGAATAACAGACAGAAAAAAAAACGGACAGAGACAGAAAAAAAAGAGCTGAATATTTAAGAGAGAAAGAAAAATTCCGAAAAAATATTTAAACTTTCAAAATAAAAAAAAATTAAGAAAAGAAAAAATCGTCTGCTTTCCTTCATTGTTTGAAATCAGCATTAATTGTTGTTGTTTGATCGAAGATTGAAGCTTTTGTTTTGGGATTACTATTCCACCGGTTTGCAAACTCTTTTCCTAGGTTGTTACTGTTGCAGGGCTGTTGTTGCTGTGCTGTACTGTTATTACTACTGCTGATTCTCATCTTCATTTTCTTTTGCTTCCAATATCAGGTACACAACTGACACGCTGGTTATTGTAATCCGAATATGAAGCATGAATACGAAAAAATGAAGAGTTGAAATTCTGAATTATATTTAATTATATTCTGAATTTTATTTGTATGTACAAATTATTTAGCTTGCAAAAATCAGAATCATGTAGTTGTTTAATATATATAGTGAAACATCGGATGATAGTTTAACGGACGAACAATCTATATATTGCCTAAAAATAAATAAATGATGTAGTAACTCCGTCGAGTCAAAAATCAAACGAATAGGCCATCTAGTAGGAACTTGGAAGAAATATTGTTTAGTTAAATAATATTAATTAATTCCAGCATGTAAATGGTCTAGGATTAAAATTAGATTGCTATATTTTTTTAAATTTGACAAACTGAGAACATGCCTAGTATAATGTAACTAGGTAATAACATGTAAATAAATTAAGATATTTTCTCTTTTATTTTTGTAGAGACAAATTTCAATAGAAAAATGTAGGCATTTTAGGACTGTCCTTTTAAAAATAAAATGAGATGAGCCTCGCCCAATAAAATGCACCAATTGCGGCAATAAATGTTTAATTGATTAATTAGACTTTGGGATGAGCCATTTAGCAAAATTCCACGGCCTTACCCAGAAATAATAATACGCTAATTGCTTTAGGCGCGCATTTTAATAAGCTTACCTTCTTAAACTCGGGTGTGCATTTCATGCGACCCAAATCCAAATCCCAAAACATTGAATAAAAATGTGTTCCAGATTGCGGGTGCATTTCATGTGACGTAATCCAAAGACATGTTTTAAACAATGTTCACATTCTTAAAAATATAATGACGAAAGCGGTTAAAAGTTAAAACTTGCACATTAGCTCATAATTGTATAAAATCAGATAAACAAGCCGAATATGACAGTTGAGCGACCGTGCTAGAACCACGGAACTCGGGAATGCCTAACACCTTCTCCCGGGTTAACAGAATTCCTTATCCGGATTTCTGGTTCGCGGACTGTAATACAGAGTCATTCTTTTCCTCGATTCGGGATTAAAATAGGTGACTTGGGATACCCTAAATCTCCCAAGTGGCGACTCTGAAATAAATAAACAAATCCCGTTTCGATTGTCCTTTAATTGAAAAAATTCCCTACGCCCTCGCGGAGGCGTGAAAAAGGAGGTGTGACAGCTCTGGCGACTCTGCTGGGGATAAAAGTGTTATCTTCTTGGGATAACGTTGTTTAGGATAACGCTGCTGGGGAATTTTATCCCTTCAAATCGATGCTTCATTCTTCTGGAAGCTGCTGGGGATGATAATGGCTCTTTGCTTTTCTGAGCACAAATGTCATCCCTTTGTTCTGTCTGCTGGGGATCAACTTCCTTCATTGGAAACTTATTATGTCGGGGGCAACACTGGTTCAAAGACCACTTCCCTTGAGATTGGTGTTATCTTTATTCTTCCCCAAATGGGTACCTGATTTCCAGAAAATTTTCTAACTAAAAAGAAATTTTCTGCCCCAGTTTGACAATCTTTCTTGTGGCATGCATTTCCGTTATAAATGCCATTTCTTTTACTTGTTTCAAATCAAATAAATTTGTTAGTTTAAAATGCGGTGGTTGGTTGTGATACGCCTACTGGGATGACTTTTCCCTTTCTCCTTCCCTGCTCTGCGTTCCAAAACTTGTTGGGGATGATATTATTTGCTGGGGATAATCCTTTTCTGCTAGGGATATCCCTCTTCTTTCGTGGCATGGCTCGGAGACTTGCATTTTTCCGACCTTTTAGTCTCGCATGAATTTTCCAAGTCATGCTTATTGCTCTCCTTGTTTGTCCACGGGCCTTGGCCTTGAGGTTTTAATAACCTCTGATTTTGGCAAGGATATCCCTCTTGACACTCGTCAATCCTTTTGTCAATTCCCTTTTGCTGGGGATATCTTTCTTGACACTGGCCTTGTGCTCGTTCCTTGCTGACTATACCACTTGGATGTACTAGCCATATCTCATCTTGCATAATTGGAAAGCTGATGGCCTATTTTGAAGTCATTTCCCACTGGTTCTGACCAAACAGACTCTACTGGGGAATTTTCTATGAAAGGAGAAAGATAAAAAGGAACAGAATAAAAGACAAAGGAAAAAGATGACTCTTTAACAAAAGAAATTATAAATAAAAACCTATCAAACGCAGACACCGACTCTAATGGTCATGACATGCCATATGTGGCCTATCCCCCATCTGATTCCCAATCTTATTCGACTTGTAGTGCCCGAAGGGTTTTCACTATCAAGCCTCTCTCATTTTGGGTTTTTCTCTCAGCTTTCATCGCCTTATGGTGTCCGTGAAGATTTTCACCGATAAGACTCTCTCATTTATACCACTTTCCAGCTGGGGATTTGGAGTGTTGCCGGTATGACTCTCTCTGCTGGAGATTAGAGTCCTTTATGCTGTGGAACAGAATGTTATGTTCGTCGGTAAGACTCTCATTTGTCTGACTTGGCATCTTTTGCAGACTGGTCAGAAGGTCTTTCTTTGGACCGTAATGTGGGTTTTTTGGATAGTCTTAGAAAGAAAGGGTATTAAAGGCTCAAAAACAAATCAATTTGGGGTTCAAATTACAACCTTCGAAATCATATTTGTTTACAACAAGCGCAACCCTTGCCCCAGTTTCTTGCTTGGGGATTATTTATTATTATATATTTTTTTTAATTTTTTGTTACACTATGCACACTATGCACCCTATGACCGAGCCGTGAGGCGCCTACATATCCTCTTTGAGGAATCAGGTCAAACGTAGTTCCCAATTCCTCTGTTTCCTTATGACTTTCTTTTGTTTTTTTGTTATCATTTTTCTCTTCTTCTTTTTTTTCGTTTTTTTTTGATTTTTTTTCTTTACCTTCGAGGCTCGTATTTCCTAGTCGTTGCTATTGATTCCGAACGAGGGGTATGAAAGAAAATAAAGAAGGCTCAAAAGGGGTAACGAAGGATAAAGTGTTTAGGTAGCAGAACAAAATGTCTTCGTCATTCCAGTCTTCAAAACATGCCAAGTGCAAACAACATAATTGAACATAGATTTATAGTCTCTTCCGATGGTGTTGGACTTGACAATTGTGTTAAACACTTGCTTTTTCATTTGTCATTTCTAAAGCACTGCTGGGCGACACTCTCACACTCATGAACAACCCTCATTCCAATTTGGCGAATCTTGTATTTAACGGTTTTCTTTATGTTTTACTTGCCCCAGTTCCACATGACTCGGGCTTCAAATAATATCAAATCGTTCTTATTTCCTTTAAATGCTCTGATTGCCTTTCCGGGGTTTTATGATTAGCTTTAAAGACTAGGCCCAAACTGTATGCGCATGTCATGTTACTAGAATCGGCGCTGAACAAAATGATAAAAGGACTAAACAAAAAAAATAGCAGGAAACAATAAAAATCCCCAGCACCGGGAAGCAGAAGGTTGCAACAAGAGGTCCCAGCACAAACTCAAGTGCATGTGTCAAAAGGAAGAAAAGCATCGGAAGAAAAGCACCGGAAGAAATGCAAGCAGACAAGAAAGCAAGGCAACAAGAACAAATTGCAGTCTAGCCTAGCTTCTTGTTTTCTTTTAAGCACGGTGTAACAAGGAGATCGGTAAGCAGTGGTAATAGCATGCAACAACAGTAACATTGCAGTCCCATGGTAGTCCCAGCTACCAAAACTTCCCGAACTACATTGACCTGATTCCTGTTTAGCCCAGGATATGTAGGAAACCTTTGAAGCAAAGGTTCGGTCAAATCTTTTTCAAAAAAAATGCTTCACACGGAGTACTCGGATGGGCAAAAAATCGCTCGCTTTATCTTTGCACGAAAACCCTTCGTATCTTCGGGCAAAGAGGGGCAGCTGTAAGCACGTGATTTTTGCCCTATATGAGAATTACTTCCAAAAAATTCAAAAATAAAATAATTTTCCTTGGTGTGCAATTTTGTGATATTTTGTGATATTTTCGAATAATTATTTGTATTTGTCTATGCATGTTTATTTGTTAAATTAATAAAAAAATACCAAAATATGACACATTTTGCATGTAGGATTTAATTCTACAATTGTTAGTAATTAAGTTTGTTTTACAAAAAAATAAAAATTACAAAAATAGGCATCGTTTGCATTTTTAGCATTTAATGTCCAAATATACAATTTTATGCTTAATTATTACTTAATTGTGCGTTAATTGTTATTGGGATATAATTTGCGCTTTTATAACTTAATTTAGTTCATAATAATAATTTAAATATTTTTATAATTTAGTTTTAGAAAAATAAAAGAAGAAAAGAGAGCAAAAATATAAAGAAAGTCGGAATTGGGCCTCTTCTTCAAATTCAAGCCAAAGGCCCAAAAAATTGTCCAACCTTCCCCATGACCCGGTCCATTTTAAACCGGGTCGACCCGGTCCATAACCCAAAGACCCAACACCCCTATTATCTTACATTTTTACAAAACAAAACAAAAGAAAACCCTAAAAAAGAGCTAAACCATCCGCCCCCCTCCCTATCTTCTTCTTCTCCATGCTTCACCAAGCTCCAACCATGGCTGCCCAACGTCAACCACCCTCCAGTCCACCATCCTCCGCCTCACGACCAACTCCTCCGCCGCGGCTTCGTCTTCTTCTCCGCCGGAAAACCCTCGACCAACGAAGGAGAAACCCCATCGCTGCCCGCTTCATTTTTTTCCCTCGACGAGCCGCTACTGCTCTTGTTTCTATTTCATCTTCCTCGTCATTATGCTCATCACCATCACTGTTTCCACCATGGCTGCTGTCTGCTCACGCAGCTGCTATTGTTGCTCATGCAACTGCTCTTGCTTCAGTTTTCTTCTTCAACCCATGTCGCTGCTGCTTCCCTTCCTCCTTCCAGCTGCGTCGACCAGCTGTTGCGGCTTCGTTTCTGCTTCTGATGGTGCGTCATCTTCTTCGTTTTCGTCAAGGATTCGTTTGGTTTTCGTTTGAGTCTGTTGTGTGTTGTTTTGAGTTCAAGAGGAAGGAGAGTTTATCGTTGAAGGCAAGATCCGTTAGGGCGTTGGTAGTCTTGGTACGATAATCATTTTTCGGACAGATTTGTTTCATTCAAGATCTTCGTCATTGGTCATTTACGGTTAGTTGGTTTAAGTTTTATTTCGTCCGTAATTTGTTTGATATTTTCAGATTTGGAATTAGCATAAGTTTGCTTTATTTTCTTATTTATTTTTAGAAAAAAATTGTTAGTTTAATTATATTGTTGTTAGATTTACGTTGAAGATTCAATTTAATTATTTTCAGTTTGTTTTATTAATTTTAAGAGGATTTAGTTTTAATATAGAAAGGTATTAGTTTAAATCGTTCAAATTCGTTGTTTGTTGTTAATATAGATTTAGTTCGTGTTCATCTTGTTTGAAGTTCGTTTTTAATTTAGTAATTTAATGCGAAGTTATGTTTTTAATTTTTGGATCATGCATCTTTGTTATAAGTTTTGTTGGATTTAATTTAAGAAAGATTAGTTGATTATTTGAAGATTAGTGATTTAAATATGTTTATTTGTTTTGTTTAAGTTTAATTCGAAGTTTGAACAAAGTTTGTTTGTTATTGTTATTGTTATTGAATATTTTCATTCATGTTCATACTTTGTTTGGTTGATCTTGAATCAGAAATTCGTATAGTTTGATTTCTTGTTTATCATTTATGATTATTTCTTGAATTTGTCTCGTAATCTTGTTTAAGTTTAATATAGGAATTGTTGGTTGTAATGTTGTTAGAGTTGATTTTAAGTTCAATATTATTGAATTTAGAAATCTGAATATACTTGTTTGTTGTTGTTGTTGTTGAATCTGAAAATAGGTTTGTTTGTTGCTAAAAATATTGTTCAATTAAATTTTAGTTGTTCTTTGTTGTTCAAATTGTGTTCATATGATTTGTTGTTGAAATGTTGAAGAAATCATGTTCATGTGATTTGTTGTTTGAATTTGTGTAGAAATTGGTCATATTGGCTATATTTTGGTTGAGTTTGATTAAGTGAAGTGTTTATAGCAGATGGGGGTAGTTTGGTAATTTGCAGTACGTTCAGGGGTAGTTTGGTAATTTGCAGTACATTCAGGGGTAGTTTGATAATTTCAGTAAGGGCAGAGGGGCATTTTTGGAATTTAATTTCTGAATAATTATTTATTTTGAATGTTCTTTCCATTAAAATTAAGATAATATTAAAGTAATTAAGCATGAGGAACAAAATGTAATGGGGTGGGTTTTGATATAATTGTTTAATTTAATGGGGAACAAGACAAAATGTAGTGGAGGGAATATGGTAATTATTTATGTTAGGCATGGGGGACAAAATATAATGGGGTGGGGTTGATATACTTATTTAATCTAATGGGGATGAGTGGGAAGATAATGGGTTTGGTAGGAGAAAATGTTGATTTATTAATTGATTTAAGGGTTTGGGGATGTGTTATATATAGGAAGTCTTGAATCAGATTTTGGGGAGGATACAGAGAATAGAGAGAATAACAGACAGAAAAAAAAATGGGCAGAGACAGAAAAAAAAGAGCTGAATATTTAAGAGAGAAAGAAAAATTCCGAAAAAATATTTAAACTTTCAAAATAAAAAAAAAAACTAAGAAAAGAAAAAATCTTCTGCTTTCTTTCATTGTTTGAAATCAGCATTAATTGTTGTTGTTTGATCGAAGCTTGAAGCTTTTGTTTTGGGATTACTATTCCACCGGTTTGCAAACTCTTTTCCTGGGTTGTTACTGTTGCTGGGCTGTTGTTGCTGTGTTGTACTGTTATTACTGCTGCTGATTCTCATCTTCATTTTCTTTTGCTTCCAATATCAGGTACACAACTGACACGCTGGTTATTGTAATCCGAATATGAAGCATGAATACGAAAAATGAAGAGTTGAAATTCTGAATTATATTTAATTATATTCTGAATTTTATTTGTATGTACAAATTATTTAGCTTGCAAAAATCAGAATCATGTAGCTGTTTAATATATATAGTGAAACATCAGATGATAGTTTAACGGACGAACTATCTATATATTGCCTAAAAATAAATAAATGATGTAGTAACTCCGTCGAGTCAAAAATAAAACGAATAGGCCATCTAGTAGGAACTTGGCAGAAATATTGTTTAGTTAAATAATATTAATTAATTTCAGCATGTAAATGGTCTAGGATTAAAATTAGATTGCTATATTTTTTTTAATTTGACAAACTGAGAACATGCCTAGTATAATGTAACTAGGTAATAACATGTAAATAAATTAAGATATTTTCTCTTTTATTTTTGTAGAGACAAATTTCAATAGAAAAATGTAGGCATTTTAGGACTGTCCTTTTAAAAATAAAATGAGATGAGCCTCGCCCAATAAAATGCACCAATTGCAGGGCCCTCAATAAATGTTTAATTGATTAATTAGACTTTGGGATGAGCCGTTTAGCAAAATTTCACGGCCTTAACCAGAAATAATAATACGCTAATTGTTTTAGGCGCGCATTTTAATAAGCTTACCTTCTTAAACTCGGGTGTGCATTTTGTGCGACCCAAATCCAAATCCCAAAACATTGAATAAAAATGTGTTCCGGATTGCGGGTGCATTTCATGTGACGTAATCCAAAGACATGTTTTAAACAATGTTCACATTCTTAAAAATATAATGATAAAAGCGGTAAAGAGTTAAAACTTGCACATGACCGCATAATTGTATAAAATCAAATAAACAAGCGGAATATGACAGTTGAGCGACCGTGCTAGAACCACGGAACTCGGGAATGCCTAACACCTTCTCCCGGGTTAACAGAATTCCTTATCCGGATTTCTGGTTCTCGGACTCTAATACAGAGTCATTCTTTTCCTCGATTCGGGATTAAAATAGGTGACTTGGGACACCCTAAATCTCCCAAGTGGCGACTCTGAAATAAATAAACAAATCCCGTTTTGATTGTCCTTTAATTGGAAAAACTCCCTACGCCCTCGCGGGGGCGTGAAAAAGGAGGTGTGACAGCTCAGTCTTGGTAGGATAATCATTTTTCGGACAGATTTGTTTCATTCAAGATCTTCGTCGTTGGTCATTTACGGTTAGTTGGTTTAAGTTTTATTTCGTCCGTAATTTGTTTGATATTTTCAGATTTGGAATTAGCATAAGTTTGCTTTATTTTCTTATTTATTTTTAGATAAAAATTGTTAGTTTAATTATATTGTTGTTAGATTTAAGTTGAAGATTCAATTTAATTATTTTCAGTTTGTTTTATTAATTTTAAGAGGATTTAGTTTTAATATAGAATGGTATTAGTTTAAATCGTTCAAATCCGTTGTTTGTTGTTAATATAGATTTAGTTCGTGTTCATCTTGTTTGAAGTTCGTTTTTAATTTAGTAATTTAATGCGAAGTTATGTTTTGGTTTTAATTTTTGGATCATGCATCTTTGTTATAAGTTTTGTTGGATTTAATTTAAGAAAGATTAGTTGATTATTTGAAGATTAGTGATTTGAATATGTTTATTTGTTTTGTTTAAGTTTAATTCGAAGTTTGAACAAAGTTTGTTTGTTATTGTTATTGAATATTTTCATTCATGTTCATACTTTGTTTGGTTGATCTTGAATCCGAAATTTGTATAGTTTGATTTCTTGTTTACCATTTATGATTATTTCTTGAATTGGTCTCATAATCTTGTTTAAAGTTTAATATAAGAATTGTTTGTTGTAATGTTGTTAGTAGTTGATTTTAAGTTCAATATGATTGAAGTTAGAAAAATTGGTTCCGAAGGTTGTAATTTTGAACCCCAAATTTATTTTGTTTTTTTAGCCTTTAATACCCTTTCTTTCTAGCCAATCCAAAACCCACATTACGGTCCAAAGAAAGACCTTCTGATCAGTCTTCAAAAGATGTCAAGTCAGACAAATGAGAGTCTTATCGGTGAAAGTCTTTACGGACAACATAAGGCGATGAAAGCTGAGAGAAAAAAACCAAAATGAGAGAGGCTTGATAGTGAAAACCCTTCGGGCACTACAAGTCGAATAAGATTAAGAATCAGATGGGGAATCTCCAAGTGAAGATTGAAAGACGATTGACGGCAGAGGATAGGCCACATGTGCATGTCATGATTATTAGGGTCGGTATCGGCGTTTGATATGCTTTTATTAATAGTTTATTTTGTTAAAGAGTTATCTTTTTCCTTTGTCTTTTATTCAGTTCCCCTTTTGTTTATCTTTCTCCTTTCATGGAAAATTCCCCAGTAGAGTCTGTTTGGTCAGAACCAGTGGGAAATGACTTCAAAATAGGCCATCAGCTTTCCAATCATGCAAGATGAGATCTGACTAGTACATCCAAGTGGTATAGTCAGGAAGGAACAAGCGTGAGGCCAGTGTCAAGAAAGATATCTCCAGCAAAAGGAGATTGACAAAAGGATCAACGAGTGTCAAGAGGGATATCCTTGTCAAAATCAAAGGTTATAAACCTCAAGGCCAAGGCCTTTGGACAAATCAAGAAGAGAAATGGGCATGATTTGGGAAATTCATGCAAGACTAAAAAGTTGGGGAAATGCCAGTTTCCGAGCTATGCCACAAAAGAAGAGGGATATCCCCAGCAGAAAGGGATTATCCCCAACAAAAAATATCATCCCCAACAAGTTGTGGAACGCAGAGCAAGGAAGGAGAAAGGGAAAAGCCATCCCAGTGGAGTATCACAACCAACTACCACACTTTAAACTAACAAATTTTGTTTGATTTGAAACAGGTTAAGGAAATGGCATTGATGTCGGAAATGCATGCCATAAGGGAGATTGTCAAACTGGGGCAGAAAATTTTCCTTTCATTTAGAAAATTTTCTGGAAGTCAGGTACCCATTCGGGGAAGAATAAAGATAACACCAGTCTCAAAGGAAGTGGTCTTTGAACCAGTGTTGCCCCCAACACAATAAGTTTTAATAAAAGGAGTTGTATCCCCCAGCGGACAGAACCAAAGAGATGAAACTGGTGTTTAGAAAAAGCAAAAGTCATTATCATCCCCAACAGCTTCCAGAAGAATGAAGCATCGAATTGAAGGGATAAAATTCCCCAGCAGCGTTATCCTCAACAACGTTATCCCAAGAAGATAACACTTTTATCCCCAGCAGTGTTGAGAGAAAAAAAAATTGAAGGAGGGGAAGAAAGGAGACTCCCCCAGTGGTATTATCCCCAGCAAGCAAGAACAAAGCAGTGCAAAGGAAAAAGAAAAGAAAAGAAGAAATTACAAAGCTAAGTTTCTCAAATCATTGATCTTTACATTTTCCTCCTAGGATAAAAAGTCCTAATCTGATGAATTTCCCTCCCGATACAATCTTAGTCCGATGATTTTTTCTCCTATGATATCAAATCTTAGTCCGATGAATTTTTCTCCTAAGATATCAAATCTTAGTCGGATGAATCATTCTCCTAAGATCACAACAAAATGGACATAGTTTGACGATTTATCTCCTAGAGTCACAATCTTGGTCTGATGGAATTTTTTCTCCCAAGATAAGATATCAAATCTTAGTCCGATGAAATTTTCTCCTAAGATACCAAATCTTAGTCCGATGAATTTTTCTCCTAAGATATCAAATCTTAGTCCGATGAATCTTTCTCCTAAGATATCAAATCTTAGCCCGATGAATCTTGCTCTTAAGATCACAACAAAATGGACCTAGTTTGACGATTTATCTCCTAGAGTCACAATCTTGGTCCGATGGAATTTTTTCTCCCAAGATAAGATATCAAATCTTAGCCCGATGAAATTTTCTCCTAAGATACCAAATCTTAGTCCGATGAATTTTTCTCCTAAGAAAGAAATCTTAGTCCGATGAAATTTTCTCCTAAGATATCAAATCTTAGTCCGATGAATCTTTCTCCTAAGATCACAACAAAATGGACCTAGTTTGACGATTTATCTCCTAGAGTCAAAATCTTGGTCCGATGGAATTTTTCTCCCAAGATAATATAATAAAATCTTAGTCGGATAATTTGAAAAAAAAAATAAAAATAAAATGAAGTTTGAAATTGAAAAAAGGGAGTCATTTTTTAGTTTTCTTTAGGTTATCAATGTTCAGTTGTTGTTGAAATCAGGAGCCCGCCTGAAGAGTGGAAAGACGTTTTATTTTTTTATTTTTTTTTTAAAAAAAATTGTTGAAATCTCGCCAGCCTAAAGAAAGGAATGGCATTTTATTTTCAAAGTTGTTGAAGTCAGGAGCCCGCCTGAAGAGATGAAAGGCGTTTTATTTTTTTAAAGTTGTTGTTGAAGTCAGGAGCCCGCCTGAAGAGAGGAATGACGTTTATTTTAAAAGTTGTTTGTTTGAAGTCAGGAGCCCGCCTGAAGAGAGGAAAGGCGTTTTATTTTTAAAAGTTGTTGAAATCTCGCCAACCTAAAGAAAGGAATGGCATTTTATTTATAAAGTTGTTGTTGAAGTCAGGAGCCCGCCTGAAAAGAGGAATGGCATTTATTTTAAAATTTGTTTGTTTGAAGTCAGGAGCCCGCCTGAATAGAGGAATGACGTTTATTTTAAAAGTTGTTTGTTTGAAGTCAGGAGCCCGCCTGAAGAGAGGAATGACGTTTATTTTAAAAGTTGTTTGTTTGAAGTCAGGAGCCCGCCTGAAGAGAGGAAAGGCGTTTTATTTTTAAAAGTTGTTGAAATCTCGCCAACCTAAAGAAAGGAATGGCATTTTATTTTAAAGTTGTTGTTGAAGTCAGGAGCCCGCCTGAAGAGAGGAATGGCGATTATTTTCAAAGTTGTTGTTGAAATCAGGAGCCCGCCTGAAGAAAGGAATGGCATTTTATTTTTCAAAGTTGTTGTTGAAATCAGGAGCCCGCCTGAAGAGAGGAAAGGCGTTTTATTTTTAAAAGTTGTTGAAATCTCGCCAACCTAAAGAAAGGAATGACATTTTATTTTTAAAGTTGTTGTTGAAGTCAGGAGCCCGCCTGAAGAGAGGAATGGCGTTTATTTTAAAAGTTATTTGTTTGAAGTCAGGAGCCCGCCTGAAGAGAGGAATGGCGTTTATTTTTAAAAGTTGTTTTGAAATCAGGAGCCCGCCTTAACAGAGGAATGGCGTTTTATTTTTCAAAGTTGTTTGTTGAAGTCAGGCGCCCACCTGTATAACGAGAGAAATACTTTTTAGTCTTGTACTTCAGATTTTGAAATCAATTACCCCGCCGGAAGGCAGAAGGTTACAACAGGAATCCACAGCAGGAAACAATAAAAATCCCCAGCACCGAGAAATAGAAGGTTGCAACAAGAGGTCCCAGCACAAACTCAAGTGCATGTGTCAAAAGGAAGAAAAGACGCATTTTGAAGGAAAGGGCATGTGAACATTAAATTATGCCCAGCATATCAAATCTGATGAAGAAAGCCGTATCCCCAGAGGAACCGCCGAAAAGCTTAATGAAGAGAGCCATGTCCCCATCAGACCGAACAAAATGATGAAAACTGGTATTCAGAAAAGCAAAGGGCCAGAAGTCCAGGAAGAAAAGCATCGGAAGAAAAGCACCGGAAGAAACGCAAGCAGACAAGAAAGCAAGGCAACAAGAACAAATTGCAGTCTAGCCTAGCTTCTTGTTTTCTTTCTAGCAATGGTGTAATAAGGAGATCGAAAAGTAGTGGTAACAGCACACAACAGCAGTAACAATAACATCGCAATCCCATGGTAGTCCCAGCTTCCAAAACTTTCTGAACTACACGCGACCTGATTCCCTTATAACCAGGGATACGTAGGCTGTCCAAAACCAGGACTTGGTTGCGCCTTTCCTTTTTTATTTTCTTCCTATTTTGAATAACGATATGATCAAAAATTAGTCGCATTGTTCACTTTATATTTTCCCGAAAGCTCTTCGTGTTTTCGAGCAAAGAGGGGCAGCAGTTTAATTCGAAGTTTGAACATAGTTTGTTGTTTATTGTTATTGAATATTTTCATTCATGTTCATACTTTGTTTGGTTGATCTTGAATCCGAAATTTGTATAGTTTGATTTCTTGTTTATCATTTATGATTATTTCTTGAATTTGTCTCGTAATCTTGTTTAAGTTTAATATAGGAATTGTTGGTTGTAATGTTGTTAGAGTTGATTTTAAGTTCAATATTATTGAATTTAGAAATCTGAATATACTTGTTTGTTGTTGTTGTTGTTGAATCTGAAAATAGGTTTGTTTGTTGCTAAAAATATTGTTTAATCAAATTTTAGTTGTTCTTTGTTGTTCAAATTGTGTTCATATGATTTGTTGTTGAAATGTTGAAGAAATCATGTTCATGTGATTTGTTGTTTGAATTTGCGTTGCAAATTCCTTTAAAAAATAAGAATGAGATGAGCCTCACCGAATAAAAATACAAAATTGTGGGGCCCTCGGTAAATATTTGCTTTAAAATTGCTTAGACTTCGGGATGGACCGTTTAGCAAAATTTCACGGCCCTACCCAAAGTAAATGATACGCTAGTCGCTTTAGGCACGCCTTTTAATAATTTAATTTTCTTAAAACTCGGGTGCACATTTATGTGACCCAAATCCAAATCTCAACAGAGTTGAAATGTGCCAACAACCACGGGTGCATTGATGTGACGTGGTTGGAGATGTATTTCCATGATGTTGCAATTCTTGAAAAAAAATATATAATAATAATGACGAAAGCGGTTAAAAGTTAAAACTTGCACATGAGCTCATAATTGTATAAAATCAGATAAACAAACCGAATATGACAGTTGAGCGACCGTGCTAGAACCACGGAACTCGGGAATGCCTAACACCTTCTCCCGGGTTAACAGAATTCCTTATCCGGATTTCTGGTTCGCGAACTGTAATACAGAGTCATTCTTTTCCTCGATTCGGAATTAAATTGGTGACTTGGGACACCCTAAATCTCCCAAGTGGCGACTCTGAAATAAATAAACAAATTCCGTTTCGATTGTCCTTTAATTGGAAAAACTCCCTACGCCCTCGCGGGGGCGTGAAAAAGGAGGTGTGAGAGCAGTAATTGTCACACCTCCTTTTTGCGCGCCCCCGCCCCGAAGGGTTAGATGCGCGGGTGGAGTTTTTCCAATTTAAGTGACAATATTCGAAATGGGATTATTTATTTAATTCAGAGTCGCCACTTGGGAAAGGTTTGATTTTTGGTGTCCCAAGTCACCGGTTTATCTTGAGTCCCAAATCGAGGAAATTTTCGACTTTTCCAAATGAAGTCTGCAAACCAGAAATTCTAAGTAAGGAATTCTGTTGACCCGAGGGAAGGTGTTAGGCACCCTCGAATCCCGTGGTTCTAGCACGGTCGCTTAAATTGTTATAATGGCTAAATAACTGATTTAAATACATGTTGTGATTTATATGCTTCTTATTAGATTTATACCGTTTTTATTATTATCACTTATTTTTATAGAATTGCAACGTCGTGAAAATACATCTCGAACCACGTCACAATCAATGCGCCCGTGATCGTCAACACATTTTGACTTCGTTGAGATTTGGATTTGGGTCACATCAATGTGCACCCGAATTTAAGAATATGATTTAATTAAGCCGCGCCTAAAGAGTCTAACGCGTTATTATTTTTTGAGAAGGCCATGAGATTCACTAAACGGCCTAGCCTGAATTCTAAATATTATGATTAGTTGTTGAGGGCCCCGCAATTTGCATTTTTATTTGGCGAGGCTCGTCTCATTATTTTAGAAGAGTATCCTACAGTGACTATATTTCTAGTGCATTTGTCTCTAAATCTAGAAGAAAAGGTATGTGCTAATTCAATTATATGCTTTGGCTTAATCCGGATTCTTATGATTAATTATCTATAAAGTTAAGAAAACATTATACTTTAATGGAACAATGCTTTTATTTGACAAGGAATCACATACGAGCTAACGAAATATAACACTTAATCCGAACATTTCTTGAGCTGAACTTAACCAAACTTATTTAGACTAGATTAAAGGATTTAGTTACTGGACATTGTTACTAATGGGACTTTGAGCGTGACCCTATGTACTGCCTAACGGAACCAAAAAGATTAAATGAAACAAAAACAGCATTGTATAAGATTGGAGTATACATACCCCGTATTAACAAACAACTACCAAACTAAAACACAAAGGGCTAACCCAGTCGAGTGCCAGTACATGCTTTCAAACTATTGAATTATAAACTAATCAAATTTTTTACAAACCCGTTAATGTACCATAAATATCACAACAAATACTTGAACTTCTTCAAACCTTTTCATTTCATGCTTTCGAACTGTTTTAGTTACATCAATACGGGACTCGAAATGTGTACCTGGAAGGCTGAAATGCAAAGAAGAAGAGGAGAATAACAGGGAAGATCAGCAGCAACAGGAATCAGAGTAACAGCAGCAGCAACAGATGAAACAATTGGGGTAGAATCTAGATCCCAGCTAGACCAAATCTCAGAATAGACCAACAAACGACCAACAGACTCAGTTGGATTTAGAAGGAATCAGTGTTGGACAACATATCAAGACCAGTGAAATCAAAACAGCAACTAAGAATGCAATTTCTAGTTTTTGTCTGTCTGTGTTATCAAACAGAGTTCTTTCCCAGCTTTTCTGTTTGTGTGTGTATATCTATCTCTCAATGTGTATTCCCCTCCCTCTTTCCAATTCTCCTATATGCTCTGTGTGTATCTATTTGTATGTATTTCAGCTCTCTCTTTCAAAAATTCCTCACAGTCTCTGTATTTTCTTTCTCCCCTCTAATTCTGTATATGTATATCTCCTAATTCTGTATCTCTCCCCCTCTTTTTTTTTGCTCTCCTCCTCTTTTATAAGCCTAAACCTCAGCCCTTTATCAGCCTGTTGGATTAATCAAATACCCCTCCCATATGCTGCCCCTTTTCAGTTTCCACTCAGCTATTTTAAGTATTAACCCCCATCAACATTCCCTGGCAGGCTCATTTTTTAAAAGGTTTAATACTTCTTAAACTAAAACAAAGCATGGGCAGCAGAATATATCTGACAGCATATGCTGTCAAACCATTTTTAACTCAAAATCCCTTTTATGCAGGAAACAGGCTGTGCACAAAGCACATGAGGTGCACCAATGCACATGCTGTGCATGAGTGCACATGCCCTCCAATTCAAAGTTTAAACCAAACATCCCTTTTACATTACTGATCTAAATCAACAGCTATAAGTAAGCAAAACTGGTTCTTAATTGATTCAGGCAAATGTTCAACAGAAGCAAATCGATTTATTTTGTTCAGACAGTTGAAACTAATTGACGACACATGTCGACTCGACTATATTAGCATTAACATACACAATCGTAACCAAAAATCCGACATTTAACAGTATCGATACATGGTTTGAATTATACTGACTAAGCAGAGATGCACTTGAGGAGTTAGCTAGTCAGTACAAACTCGAAACACAACCAATACACATGCCTTATCAGAATAAGAGGGGGGGATTTAGACAAACACAGAGGTTTAAGCACAGTGGACAAACAAAAATCAAAACAAATATGAACAGAACCCTTTTTTAAAAAACAAATCACACGAAATAAAACAAAAATAAAGAAAAGAAAACAAGACTCACATCAAATCTTTTTAAGGAACAAATCAGAAAAATCCACTGGTGTTTGAACAGACCTTCTTTAAGGTTGAATGGACTTTTAAACGAAGTGTTTCTCGGATGAGAAACACCTCGATTAAGGTCCATTAGACCTTAATCTCTTCGTTTTGAACAAAACACGGAACATGCACAGGGAAAACTAGAGTTCAAAAACTTAGATCTGGGATTCGTGTTTCCCTGGTTAGATTCGGACCAAACCAAGTATGGTTTGGTCACGAGGAGGGTCCGGGGAGTGTCTGGTATGAAACTGGGGTTGGTTGGGTTAGATCGAGTTTTGACTCGAATCTTCAAATGAAGATTCGAGGACCTGGGGGGTGATTCGAACCAAACGGTTAACAGGTCTATGTTCAGGGTGGTGAGGGGGTTCTATGGTGTTCAAGTGGAGGTCACCGGCGTTCAGGCCGCCGGGTTTCTGGTGAAGGTGTGCAGGGGCGGCTAGGGTTTGAAAGGGATGGGTTCGGTGAAGACGAAGGCAGGGGTGTTAGCTAGGGGGGGCAGGGTATGTTGAAGGGCTTATATAGTTAGTGGGTGGGTGAACCTCGACCTTTAGATCAATCTAGATCTACGGTCTGGATCTGAAGGCTTAAATGGAACGGTGTCGTTTTGAGGGTTTGGGTTCGGTCCGGGTGAGATGGGTCGGGTTTGTTAGTGGGTACGGGGTGTGAGATCTTGGCCGTTGGATCAGTTTGGTTTGAATGGTTGAGATGGATCGGCCTTGAAACGACGTAGTTTTGGTGTTAAACTACGTCGTTTTGTGTCCTGGGGTGGGCTGTTCGGACTGGGGGTTTGGGCTGTTCAATTGGGCTCCAGATTTTGAAATGGGCACGGCCCAAATTCATTTTACAACAAATTTTGTCTTCTTTTTCTTTATTTCTAATTTCCTAAATACACAAACTAATTAAATAAAACCAAGCACCACTAATTAACACTTAACATATTTATTTCACGCGGATAAAATGTTAAAGGTAGGCAAAATTAAACACGGCAACAAATCAGGACAAAAGAAAAAATGCGTATTTTTGTAATTTTCCATCTAACAAACGGGTCATGGTTTAAATTACGCATGACACATACATTTTTTTAATTCTTTTGGAGCGATTGTCGCGTAAAACAAAAATCATGTGCTCACAGCTGCCCCTCTTTGTTCGGAAACACGAAGAGTTTTCGTGCAAAGACAAAGTGAGCGTGTATGAGCGATTTTTGCCTATGGACTACTCCGTATGAAGCATGTTTTTTTGAAAGATCTGACCGAATCTTGCTTCAAAGATTTCCTACATATCCTGGGCTAAACAGGAATCAGGTCAATGTAGTTCGGGAAGTTTTGGTAGCTGGGACTACCATGGGATTGCAATGCTTGCTGCTACTGCTGTTGCTGTTGTCACTGCTACGTCACTGACTGCTTTATTACAACCAAATGGAAATTGGAAAACTGAGCTAACTACTTGTGTGTATGTCAACTGCTAGTTACAAGATTCCTATCTATGATTCTTTTACGACTTGATCTTGGGTCTTAGCTGATTCTGCTTGCAGACTCCGATCTGAATCTTGATGCTTGCGAGTTGTGGTGATCTGTTTAATCTCTGGGATACTGAGTGAGGCGCGACTGGCAGGGTTCAGGACCTTAATTAAATGCTGGAGTCAATCCGCCTTCCTTTTACTCCGAATCTTGGGACACCTCTTTTCTTCTTTGATTTTGAGTTGAGACTCATCTCGTGGGTCATTTCGATTCGTGTGGCTCGAGGTTAGACCTGCGGGAAAAACAAACAAACGAACGAAATTTTCTGCCCCAGTTTCACTAGGAAAATTTCGTTAATTATTCACCAAGAAGTTCATAAAATTGATGAAAGAGGATATGCATGCTCAGTTCAGGGTTGGAGCCCTAACACCGGCTAGCTGGGGAGAGGTTCGGTTTGGGGTTTAAAACCCTAACGCCGAACAAACGAAGAATTCAGTTTAGGGATTAAAACCCTAATGCTGATTGCATGGAAAAGCTCAGTTTAGGATTTAAAACCCTAATGCTGGCTGGAAGGAAAAGTTCAATTTAGGGTTTAAAACCCTAATGCTGACTAAAAAGGAAAATTCAGTTTAGGGTTTTAAAACCCTAATGTTGATTGCATGGAAAAGAGTTCTCGGGTTATGCCGAAAAGATTCATCGAGTCATGCTGGGAGGATTCATCGGGTTATGCCGGGAGATTCGGGTTATGCCGAAAAGATTCGTCGGGTTATGCCGGGGGAATTCATCGGATCATGCCGGGAAGGTTTATCGGGTTATGCCGAAAAGATTCATCGGGTTATGCCGGGAGGATTCATCGGGTTATGCCGGGAAATTCATCGGGTTATGCCGGGAGGATTCATCGGGTTATGCCGGGAGGATTCATCGGGTTATGCCGGGAAGATTCATCGGGTTATGCCGGGAAATTCATCGGGTTATGCCGGGAAGGTTCATCGGGTTATGCCGGGAGGATTCATCGGGTTATGCCGAAAAGATTCATCGGGTTATGCCGGGAAGATTCATCGGGTTATGCCGGGAGGATTCATCGGGTTATGCCGGGAAGATTCATCGGGTTATGCCGGGAGGATTCATCGGATTATGCCGGGAAGATTCATCGGGTTATGCCGGGAAGATTCATCGGGTTATGCCGAGGGGATTCATCGGGTTATGCCGGGAAGATTCATCGGGTTATGCCGGGAGGATTCATCGGATTATGCCGGGAAGATTCATCGGGTTATGCCGGGAAGATTCATCGGGTTATGCCGAGGGGATTCATCGGGTTATGCCGGGAGGATTCATCGGGTTATGTCGGGAGGATTCATCGGGTTATGCCGGGAAGATTCCTCGGGTTATGCCGGAAAGATTCATCGGGTTATGCCGGGAGGATTCATCGGATTATGCCGGGAAATTCATCGGGTTATGCCGGGGAGATTCATCGGGTTATGCCGGGAAGATTTATCGGATCATGCCGAAAAGATTCATCGGATCATGCCGAAAAGATTCATCGGGTTATGCCGGGAAATTTCATCGGGTTATGCCGGGAGGATTCATCGGGTTATGCCGGGAAGATTCATCGGGTTATGCCGGGAATTTGGGTAGATAAAGCTCCTTGGGTTATGCCAGGGAGATCCATGGTTTGTACCGGGGATATTCGAGGAATAAGGTCCTACGCTACCATCGAAGCATTTTTTTTTAATCAAAATGCATGAAAATATTATGGGAAACTTACCTTTGGTCGTTTTCTGCTGCAAGGTTGTTTCAATGCTTGTGTGCTCCATTTCTTTGGGCTACACCAGCTTCATGCATGGCTGATTTGGGTCGTACCTGTTTCAATTTCCTACACAAAGAAAACATTGTCAGTTTGGAAATGGCGGTTGGTTTTGGGGGCCTTGATCATTCCAATTGCTTTGTCTTAGCCTGATTCTTGTTGACCAACTCTGCCATTGATGTGAAACCCTTTGGACTACTCAGACTTGCGTTCCCAGATTTGTGATGATTTGCCTTATAAGGTTTTGGTTTTCCCGTCCCGTTCCGCTTGGGGATTTTCTGTGGGGATTTCATTAGGGAGACTCTGTGGGGATTTGTACAAGGGAATCTCCGTGGGTATTTGCCCAATGCGAACTTTGTGAGGATTTTTTTTTTTTTTTAGATTTTTGATTGTAGCAGACTTGCGGAGGATGTGCTGGGGTGGACCTCTTTGGGGAATTGTACCAGGGGGAGACTTCGTGGGAATTTGTAACAAGGGATACCCTGTGGGGATTTGTCGGTTTTGGAAGCAAATTAACTACCATGGCCAGTCGGGGTGGGACTGACGCGCCACTGAGGTCGTACATTTATTTGACTCTTGCCAAACGGAGCCTTGTAAAACCGGTCCTGCCACCTTTCTTTGCGGTCATTATGGAATTAAGAGTTAGATCAAAGAAAACTATGTAAAGGAGAACATATGAGTTTAAAGAGAAAAGCCCCTTTCGGGGAAAAAAGAAGGACTTATCTGGAGTGTATGCCAGTTTCAAACTGACATGACATGCCTTTTGGTCTGGATGCCCGACCTCCGAGAACTTGCATTTCCTCATGAATCAAAACAGACCTATATTTTTCAAAACCTGGGAACCTTGCCAGGACTTTCTGAGGTGGAATCATCTTTTTGGCCGACAACGCCTTTTGCGGGTTTTCGTTAGTCGACCTCTCTCATTTCTCTTCTTACTGTCGCCTGCTAGTACTCTTTGCGAGTTTTTACTAAACAAGCTCTCTCATTTTCGATTTCCCTTCTCGCGTCGCCTCACGGTGCCCAAAGGTTTTCACCGACAAGACTTTCTTATCTTCATTCTCCTCATTTGTTGTATCGGACCCAAATAATTCCGTCTTCCTATTTTGGAATACTTCGTTGATTGATCAGAAGGACTTGAAAAAGGTTTGGGGTGAAAAGAATTTGGATTGAACTACAACTTTGGAACCTTTTGGGTGGGATTATTGCTGAATCGTTATAACTTCTGCCCCAGTTTTACTTTCGGGGGAATTCCTGGATTTTATTGTTGGTGTGACTGAACCCCAAGGAGAGGTTGCCTACGTATCCTTTCGGAATCAAGTCAAACGTAGTTCATATTCTTTTTTTTTTTATATTCTTTTTTTTTATATATATATATATATTTCCTCATTCTTCCAATTCTTTCTTCTTCTCATTTTTTTATTTTTCAATAATATTTTCAGGTTCCAAAAGAGGGTAATCAAAGAAGAGTAACCAGCTCAAATAGGTTTGCAAAGGGTTGATAGTGTTTGGGTAGCGAGAATGAAAGCCTTCGTCATCTCAAACTGTGCAAAGATATCGCCAGAGTGATTTAGACATATCACTGCACCTGCTTTCCAAGCAAGGCTGACGTCGTTTCTTCCGACGTCGCCCAGATACAAATGCTCCATTTGGTAACATTTTTCGATGACGTATGGACCCTTCTTTTTTGGCACAATTGCTCGTGACAAACCGCAGTTATTAAGGTTATCATTCTGTACGGGTCTAAATCCATTTACTGCTCTCAAACTCTGCTTTAGTGACGGACATTTTCCAAACCATGAACCAATTTTCTTTAGTTGTTCCTACTTTTCAAATTCTTTATATCTCAAATTTTGACTCATTATTTGAAATCTGATCGGAGTTCTCGTGATCCGGGCATGAAGTCCGCAAACATATCATGTTATTTAAAGCTGCATTTATCAGAATTGAAGAGAACACAAAAGAAAACATAGAAGGAGAAAATGAGTAATGAAACATGATTTCATTTTTTGGCGTTTTGGGGAAGATAAGAAAAAAAGAAAGGTTGACATTCAGGAAATTAAAAACATGAGAAATGACGAAAACATCTGAGTCACCCTCTGGAGTTACTCGTGATGCAGAGAAAGTGGCAAGACAGGTTCATTAGGACTTCTGTTTGATCAAGAAAGGCGTAGCCTTCTAGTTTTGAAACTAGGTGCTTGGTCCCATGTACGATACTTCAACGGTACTAGTGCCTTCTCCCGGCTGGACCATGTGTATTTCGCATAGCTTTTCCCTTGTCGCCTCACATATTCCCTTGCTCTCGTCGAGCGGGGACACCTTATCATCTCCTTCTTTGTTGCATTTTGGTTCCTGTGGTATGCGTCCGACAAACACTGGCTCGTTCGGCCGAGGTTGTTTGATCGTCCCCCATACCATGGAGGCCTGCTTGAATACATCACTTATTCCTTTTTCTGGCTCCGGAGTTACCCTGGGTCCTTTTTCTGTATCAGCAATAGCGATTATGGCTTTAAGTGCCGGATCAACTTCCTCGTCTTCACCAATCATCCCAACTATCGGCCCGTTGTTGTAGGCGGGCAACGGATTATTGGTCACATTTGGGATATCCTCATCTCTCAACACAATCTTCCCTTGGTCTAACAAATTCTCCACAGCTTGTTTCAATGTCCAACAGTCGTTGGTGTCGTGCCCTTCTACCCCTGAATGGTATGCACATCTGACACCCCGCCGATATGATGGTGATCCCGGGTTCTGCCCGTTCGGTGGTATGGGCTGCAACAAATTCATTTGGACAAGCTTAGGGAATAGGGTGGAATAGGGTTCACCGATTGGTGTGTAGTTGGGTCTCCTGGGTGGTTCCCGAGGGCGGAAATTATTTTGAGGAGGTCGAGGATTGTAGTGGTTTCGGTGAGGAGGCTGATTCCTAGGATGTGGGGCCTGCCCCCGATTGACTGGTTGTGTCCGCTGGATATAAGGCTGGGTGCTCATGACCATGTAGGGCTGAGGAGCGTAGGTCGCATTTTGGTGGGGGAAATAATGTTGCGAGGTTCTTTCCGAAGAACAAAGCCCGAGATCATGATATTCTCCCGCCTCTGACACTGTCATGGACGTTTCCTCTTTTTTCTTCCCTCTTGCCATTCCTCCAGACCCGCTTTGGACGGCTTGGGAGGTTGCCCTTATGGCTGCCTGACTCAAAATTCTTCCCGTTTTCAAACCGTTCTCCACCATCTCTCCAATCTTAATCGCTTCTGCGAAAGGCTTTCCCATGGCTGACATCATGTTTTGGAAATAGTCGGACTCTTGAGCCTGGAGAAAAGTAGTGACCATCTCTATCTCGTCCATGGAAGGTTTTACCCTTGACGCTTGCTCACGCCATTTGATGGCGTATTCTCTGAAACTTTCCGAGGGTTTCTTCTTTAAGTTTGACAAAGCATTTCTGTCTGGTGCGATGTCAATATTATATTGAAACTGCCCTACGAAGTCTCTGGCAAGATCATCCCATATATGCCAGCGAGATATGTCCTGGTCCATATACCATTCCGAAGCGACTCCCACCAAACTTTCTCCAAAATATGCCATTAGCAGTTCTTCTTTTCCGCCGGCTCCCCGCAATTGATTGCAGTATTTTTTAAGATGTGCAATGGGGTCACCGTGCCCATCGTATTTCTCGAACTTTGGGGTCTTGAAACCTGCTGGCAGGTGCACGTGAGGGAACATGCATAGGTCGGCGTAAGAGACGCTCTTCTGTCCGCTCAATCCTTGCATATTTTTCAAACTTTGTTCAAGGCTTCTCATTCTCTTGGCAATCTCATTTTGTTCTACAACTTTGGGGTTTTGATCCTGCCCTGGTGCGAGCTCGCACTGAGGCGGTAGCGGATTAGTACTGGTAGCGAACCTAGTTGGTTCCATTGAGAACGATGGTGCGTGGAATGTAAAAGAAGAGGAGTAAAAGCTTGGCTTGTATATGGCAGGCTGTGTCGTAGCCGGGCAAGGCGATGCAGTAAAGATGTTCATGCTTGCATCAGTGGCCGACATTCGGGGATGAGGCTCAGAAGGTGATCCGACAGAGAAGGCGGAGGTGGCTGGGTAACCAAATGGGGTAGCAGGATAATATATGGGGACATTAGAAGTCCCACTTGACTTGGAGAATAATTCAGGGAATCCGGGGACGACACTTGGCGGCTCTTTCCCATTATTCCAGTCGTCCAGCATTTCCAGCATGCGGAGCCGTAGGATTCTATTTTCCTCCGCAGTTGCGGATTCAGGTGTGAGGACGGCTGAGATCGAGCTTTCCTCGGAAACCGGGATTGTTTGCGATGGAATTTCTGAAGACATTTCCACACTTCCTTTTGACCTGGTGAAGTAAGTGTGAGTACTGCTTCTGGTCCTAACAACAGGTAGTTGAACACTTCTCTTTGACCTCGTGAAGTATGAGTGCGAGGCCAGACTTTCACTAAACCAACCGTCTTTTCAAAAACCCTGAATATACTCATCGACAAGCGCACGGTTAATTTGCAGCAAATAACAGATAGTTAATCTCACGTTGGGCATGATGCACCTATACAGTTAAGTGGATTACTATATGTTTGCTACGAGAGCATGCGTCATTCCGGCATTTTTCCTCTTATTAGTTTTTCCCCTTCTTTTTTTTTCTCTTTTGTTTTTCTATTATTTTATTTTTTTTTATATTTTTTTTTGCAGTAAAAGAAATGTGACCGGATCCGATGAGGATTGCCTACGTATCACGATGCCTACGTGAATCAGATCATTACGTAGTTCGAAACTAACAAAAATAAAGAAGCAAGTGCTCATCTAGCATAGGGCTCAAAAGATTTGGCTATTCTTTGTTTATTTACTCATTCAAGAATTTTTTTTTTTTTTTGGAATTTTTGAAAGAAATACTTTAAAAGAAGAAAGAAAATTTTGTTTATTTTGATATTTGTTTTATTTTTTTTAAAGAAAGACTTCTAAAATTTATTTGCTTTTGACTTGAACTCTGGAAATTCATTAAGAAAAGAAAATATGTTTGGTTGATTTTTTTTTTCCGTTTTGTTTTACCTTTTCTACGGAAGAAAGAATGTATATGATGTTGCCCCTTAAATTTTGAAAGAGGGACTTTTAAGAAAATGATGTGAAATTCTGAGTTTTATTTATTTACAAAATCACTTCTAAAGAAAAATCCTAATATTTCGAAATTCAATTTTTCAAATATATATATTTTTATTTTATTTAAAAAAAACATTTTACAAAAGAGAGACTAAAAGCAAAGAGTATTTTTTTGGATTTTTATTGCTGGTTTTTAATTCTTATTACATTATTTCACATGAAAGACTTCAGAAAGAAAGAGACTATTTTTATTTGAGTTTAAGAAAACTTCTATATTATTTTTTGTTTCTTTTTTTTTATATTTTCTAAGGAAAAATTTATAAAGAAAAAAACTAAAGGGAAATATATATTTTTTTTTATTTTGAAAATTGGGGCCGGAACCGATGAGGTTTGCCTACGTATCTCGCATCCGGTGAGAATCAGACCCGCGTAGTTCGGTCCAATTAACCGAATTATTTTAGAACAAAACTCTTTCCTTTTCAACAAACAACTTTCCAAAAAGACTATTTTTCTATCTTTTGTTGTTTTTTTTTCTTAGTAAATAAAACATTTTCACCTTTTATTATTGCAAAATTTCAAAAGCGTTTTGACGGTAATTGGGCATTGCTATTTTTCAAAGTAGAAAATTAGTCCTATACACTGATATTTTTTTTATTTTTATTTTCAAATACTCCAAAGTCAGGTAACATGCATGTCCGAGACAAATAAATGCGCGAAACAAATAGGATGCAACAAGATGGTCTTTTCATTTCAGGTTGCTAGCCCTAGACGGACCCAACCCCTGTGTTGAGTCCCCTAAGTCAAATGCTATATGATGCAAATAAGCGTTCCTACTAGGGATCCGGCATGAAGTTTCGTTATACTAGGTTTAAACCTTGGTATTTGTTCTAGACTGTGTACCCGAGCGGACAACTCGAGTCGAAGAGGGGGCTACGTACCGGGGACCCGCGAGATCGTCCGGCTTTGTAACTTGTCCGACCTCTTTCTTATTTTCAGGTATTGACACTAACAGAATAGGGAGTCTTGACCAGCGAGCTTCTCCCCGGAAGTAAGAAGAGGAGGGTTTCGGCACAGTTTATATACAGTTCAGATAATATCAAAGCGGTAAAAGACAACATTTAGCACTTTTATGCAAAACATATAATAAAGATCAGATAATAAAGCCAAATATAACAATTATTCTAAGCTCGAATTCTTGGACCCTGAACCAGTGGTTCTGGGACAAGTCCCCAGCAGAGTCGCCAGAGCTGTCACACCTCCTTTTTGCGCGCCCCCGCCCCGAAGGGTTAGATGCGCGGGTGGAGTTTTTCCAATTTAAGTGACAATATTCGAAATGGGATTATTTATTTAATTCAGAGTCGCCACTTGGGAAAGGTTTGATTTTTGGTGTCCCAAGTCACCGGTTTATCTTGAGTCCCAAATCGAGGAAATTTTCGACTTTTCCGAATGAAGTCTGCGAACCAGAAATTCTAAGTAAGGAATTCTGTTGACCCGAGGGAAGGTGTTAGGCACCCTCGAATCCCGTGGTTCTAGCACGGTCGCTTAAATTGTTATAATGGCTAAATAACTGATTTAAATACATGTTGTGATTTATATGCTTCTTATTAGATTTATACCGCTTTTATTATTATCATTTATTTTTATAGAATTGCAACGTCGTGAAAATGCATCTCGAACCACGTCACAATCAATGCGCCCGTGATCGTCAACACATTTTGACTTCGTTGAGATTTGGATTTGGGTCACATCAATGTGCACCCGAATTTAAGAATATGATTTAATTAAGCCGCGCCTAAAGAGTCTAACGCGTTATTATTTTTTGAGAAGGCCATGAGATTCACTAAACGGCCTAGCCTGAATTCTAAATATTATGATTAGTTGTTGAGGGCCCCGCAATTTGCATTTTTATTTGGCGAGGCTCGTCTCATTATTTTAGAAGAGTATCCTACAGTGACTATATTTCTAGTGCATTTGTCTCTAAATCTAGAAGAAAAGGTATGTGCTAATTCAATTATATGCTTTGGCCTAATCCGGATTCTTATGATTAATTATCTATAAAGTTAAGAAAACATTATACTTTAATGGAACAATGCTTTTATTTGACAAGGAATCACATACGAGCTAACGAAATATAACACTTAATCCGAACATTTCTTGAGCTGAACTTAACCAAACTTATTTAGACTAGATTAAAGGATTTAGTTACTGGACATTGTTACTAATGGGACTTTGAGCGTGACCCTATGTACTGCCTAACGGAACCAAAAAGATTAAATGAAACAAAAACAGCATTGTATAAGATTGGAGTATACATACCCCGTATTAACAAACAACTACCAAACTAAAACACAAAGGGCTAACCCAGTCGAGTGCCAGTACATGCTTTCAAACTATTGAATTATAAACTAATCAAATTTTTTACAAACCCGTTAATGTACCATAAATATCACAACAAATACTTGAACTTCTTCAAACCTTTTCATTTCATGCTTTCGAACTGTTTTAGTTACATCAATACGGGACTCGAAATGTGTACCTGGAAGGCTGAAATGCAAAGAAGAAGAGGAGAATAACAGGGAAGATCAGCAGCAACAGGAATCAGAGTAACAGCAGCAGCAACAGATGAAACAATTGGGGTAGAATCTAGATCCCAGCTAGACCAAATCTCAGAATAGACCAACAAACGACCAACAGACTCAGTTGGATTTAGAAGGAATCAGTGTTGGACAACATATCAAGACCAGTGAAATCAAAACAGCAACTAAGAATGCAATTTCTAGTTTTTGTCTGTCTGTGTTATCAAACAGAGTTCTTTCCCAGCTTTTCTGTTTGTGTGTGTATATCTATCTCTCAATGTGTATTCCCCTCCCTCTTTCCAATTCTCCTATATGCTCTGTGTGTATCTATTTGTATGTATTTCAGCTCTCTCTTTCAAAAATTCCTCACAGTCTCTGTATTTTCTTTCTCCCCTCTAATTCTGTATATGTATATCTCCTAATTCTGTATCTCTCCCCCTCTTTTTTTTTGCTCTCCTCCTCTTTTATAAGCCTAAACCTCAGCCCTTTATCAGCCTGTTGGATTAATCAAATACCCCTCCCATATGCTGGCCCTTTTCAGTTTCCACTCAGCTATTTTAAGTATTAACCCCCATCAACATTCTCTGGCAGGCTCATTTTTTAAAAGGTTTAATACTTCTTAAACTAAAACAAAGCATGGGCAGCAGAATATATCTGACAGCATATGCTGTCAAACCATTTTTAACTCAAAATCCCTTTTATGCAGGAAACAGGCTGTGCACAAAGCACATGAGGTGCACCAATGCACATGCTGTGCATGAGTGCACATGCCCTCCAATTCAAAGTTTAAACCAAACATCCCTTTTACATTACTGATCTAAATCAACAGCTATAAGTAAGCAAAACTGGTTCTTAATTGATTCAGGCAAATGTTCAACAGAAGCAAATCGATTTATTTTGTTCAGACAGTTGAAACTAATTGACGACACATGTCGACTCGACTATATTAGCATTAACATACACAATCGTAACCAAAAATCCGACATTTAACAGTATCGATACATGGTTTGAATTATACTGACTAAGCAGAGATGCACTTGAGGAGTTAGCTAGTCAGTACAAACTCGAAACACAACCAATACACATGCCTTATCAGAATAAGAGGGGGGATTTAGACAAACACAGAGGTTTAAGCACAGTGGACAAACAAAAATCAAAACAAATATGAACAGAACCCTTTTTTAAAAAACAAATCACACGAAATAAAACAAAAATAAAGAAAAGAAAACAAGACTCACCTCAAATCTTTTTAAGGAACAAATCAGAAAAATCCACTGGTGTTTGAACAGACCTTCTTTAAGGTTGAATGGACTTTTAAACGAAGTGTTTCTCGGATGAGAAACACCTCGATTAAGGTCCATTAGACCTTAATCTCTTCGTTTTGAACAAAACACGGAACATGCACAGGGAAAACTAGAGTTCAAAAACTTAGATCTGGGATTCGTGTTTCCCTGGTTAGATTCGGACCAAACCAAGTATGGTTTGGTCACGAGGAGGGTCCGGGGAGTGTCTGGTATGAAACTGGGGTTGGTTGGGTTAGATCGAGTTTTGACTCGAATCTTCAAATGAAGATTCGAGGACCTAGGGGGTGATTCGAACCAAACGGTTAACAGGTCTATGTTCAGGGTGGTGAGGGGGTTCTATGGTGTTCAAGTGGAGGTCACCGGCGTTCAGGCCGCCGGGTTTCTGGTGAAGGTGTGCAGGGGCGGCTAGGGTTTGAAAGGGATGGGTTCGGTGAAGACGAAGGCAGGGGTGTTAGCTAGGGGGGCAGGGTATGGTGAAGGGCTTATATAGTTAGTGGGTGGGTGAACCTCGACCGTTAGATCAATCTAGATCTACGGTCTGGATCTGAAGGCTTAAATGGAACGGTGTCGTTTTGAGGGTTTGGGTTCGGTCCGGGTGAGATGGGTCGGGTTTGTTAGTGGGTACGGGGTGTGAGATCTTGGCCGTTGGATCAGTTTGGTTTGAATGGTTGAGATGGATCGGCCTTGAAACGACGTAGTTTTGGTGTTAAACTACGTCGTTTTGTGTCCTGGGGGTGGGCTGTTCGGACTGGGGGTTTGGGCTGTTCAATTGGGCTCCAGATTTTGAAATGGGCACGGCCCAAATTCATTTTACAACAAATTTTGTCTTCTTTTTCTTTATTTCTAATTTCCTAAATACACAAACTAATTAAATAAAACCAAGCACCACTAATTAACACTTAACATATTTATTTCACGCGGATAAAATGTTAAAGGTAGGCAAAATTAAACACGGCAACAAATCAGGACAAAAGAAAAAATGCGTATTTTTGTAATTTTCCATCTAACAAACGGGTCATGGTTTAAATTACGCATGACACATACATTTTTTTAATTCTTTTGGAGCGATTGTCGCGTAAAACAAAAATCATGTGCTCACAGCTTCCCCTCTTTGTTCGGAAACACGAAGAGTTTTCGTGCAAAGACAAAGTGAGCGTGTATGAGCGATTTTTGCCTATGGACTACTCCGTATGAAGCATGTTTTTTTGAAAGATCTGACCGAATCTTGCTTCAAAGATTTCCTACATATCCTGGGCTAAACAGGAATCAGGTCAATGTAGTTCGGGAAGTTTTGGTAGCTGGGACTACCATGGGATTGCAATGCTTGCTGCTACTGCTGTTGCTGTTGTCACTGCTACGTCACTGACTGCTTTATTACAACCAAATGGAAATTGGAAACTGAGCTAACTACTTGTGTGTATGTCAACTGCTAGTTACAAGATTCCTATCTATGATTCTTTTACGACTTGATCTTGGGTCTTAGCTGATTCTGCTTGCAGACTCCGATCTGAATCTTGATGCTTGCGAGTTGTGGTGATCTGTTTAATCTCTGGGATACTGAGTGAGGCGCGACTGGCAGGGTTCAGGACCTTAATTAAATGCTGGAGTCAATCCGCCTTCCTTTTACTCCGAATCTTGGGACACCTCTTTTCTTCTTTGATTTTGAGTTGAGACTCATCTCGTGGGTCATTTCGATTCGTGTGGCTCGAGGTTAGACCTGCGGGAAAAACAAACAAACGAACGAAATTTTCTGCCCCAGTTTCACTAGGAAAATTTCGTTAATTATTCACCAAGAAGTTCATAAAATTGATGAAAGAGGATATGCATGCTCAGTTCAGGGTTGGAGCCCTAACACCGGCTAGCTGGGGAGAGGTTCGGTTTGGGGTTTAAAACCCTAACGCCGAACAAACGAAGAATTCAGTTTAGGGTTTAAAACCCTAATGCTGATTGCATGGAAAAGCTCAGTTTAGGATTTAAAACCCTAATGCTGGCTGGAAGGAAAAGTTCAATTTAGGGTTTAAAACCCTAATACTGACTAAAAAGGAAAATTCAGTTTAGGGTTTTAAAACCCTAATGCTGATTGCATGGAAAAGAGTTCTCGGGTTATGCCGAAAAGATTCATCGAGTCATTCTGGGAGGATTCATCGGGTTATGCCGGGAGATTCGGGTTATGCCGAAAAGATTCGTCGGGTTATGCCGAGAGGATTCATCGGGTTATGCCGGGGGAATTCATCGGATCATGCCGGGAAGGTTTATCGGGTTATGCCGAAAAGATTCATCGGGTTATGCCGGGAGGATTCATCGGGTTATGCCGGGAGGATTCATCGGGTTATGCCGGGAGGATTCATCGGGTTATGCCGGGAGGATTCATCGGGTTATGCCGGGAGGATTCATCGGGTTATGCCGGGAAATTCATCGGGTTATGCCGGGGAGATTCATCGGGTTATGCCGGGAAATTCATCGGGTTATGCCGGGAAGGTTCATCGGGTTATGCCGGGAGGATTCATCGGGTTATGCCGAAAAGATTCATCGGGTTATGCCGGGAAGATTCATCGGGTTATGCCGGGAGGATTCATCGGGTTATGCCGGGAAGATTCATCGGGTTATGCCGGGAGGATTCATCGGATTATGCCGGGAAGATTCATCGGGTTATGCCGGGAAGATTCATCGGGTTATGCCGAGGGGATTCATCGGGTTATGCCGGGAAGATTCATCGGGTTATGCCGGGAGGATTCATCGGATTATGCCGGGAAGATTCATCGGGTTATGCCGGGAAGATTCATCGGGTTATGCCGAGGGATTCATCGGGTTATGCCAGGAGGATTCATCGGGTTATGCCGGGAGGATTCATCGGGTTATGCCGGGAAGATTCCTCGGGTTATGCCGGGAAGATTCATCGGGTTATGCCGGGAGGATTCATCGGATTATGCCGGGAAATTCATCGGGTTATGCCGGGGAGATTCATCGGGTTATGCCGGGAAGATTTATCGGATCATGCCGAAAAGATTCATCGGATCATGCCGAAAAGATTCATCGGGTTATGCCGGGAAATTTCATCGGGTTATGCCGGGAGGATTCATCGGGTTATGCCGGGAAGATTCATCGGGTTATGCCAGGAATTTGGGTAGATAAAGCTCCTTGGGTTATGCCAGGGAGATCCATGGTTTATACCGGGGATATTCGAGGAATAAGGTCCTACGCTACCATCGAAGCATTTTTTTTTTAATCAAAATGCATGAAAATATTATGGGAAACTTACCTTTGGGCGTTTTCTGCTGCAAGGTTGTTTCAATGCTTGTGTGCTCCATTTCTTTGGGCTACACCAGCTTCATGCATGGCTGATTTGGGTCGTACCTGTTTCAATTTCCTACACAAAGAAAACATTGTCAGTTTGGAAATGGCGGTTGGTTTTGGGGGCCTTGATCATTCCAATTGCTTTGTCTTAGCCTGATTCTTGTTGACCAACTCTGCCATTTATGTGAAACCCTTTGGACTACTCAGACTTGCGTTCCCAGATTTGTGATGATTTGCCTTATAAGGTTTTGGTTTTACCGTCCCGTTCCGCTTGGAGATTTTCTGTGGGGATTTCATTAGGGAGACTCTGTGGGGATTTGTACAAGGGAATCTCCGTCGGTATTTGCCCAATGCGAACTTTGTGAGGATTTTTTTTTTTTTTTTTAGATTTTTGATTGTAGCAGACTTGCGGGGGATGTGCTGGGGTGGACCTCTTTGGGGAATTGTACCAGGGGGAGACTTCGTGGGAATTTGTAACAAGGGATACCCTGTGGGGATTTGTCGGTTTTGGAAGCAAATTAACTACCATGGCCAGTCGGGGTGGGACTGACGCGCCACTGAGGTCGTACATTTATTTGACTCTTGCCAAACGGAGCCTTGTAAAACCGGTCCTGCCACCTTTCTTTGCGGTCATTATGGAATTAAGAGTTAGATCAAAGAAAACTATGTAAAGGAGAACATATGAGTTTAAAGAGAAAAGCCCCTTTCGGGGAAAAAAGAAGGACTTATCTGGAGTGTATGCCAGTTTCAAACTGACATGACATGCCTTTTGGACTGGATGCCCGACCTCCGAGAACTTGCATTTCCTCATGAATCAAAACAGACCTATATTTTTCAAAACCTGGGAACCTTGCCAGGACTTTTTGAGGTGGAATCATCTTTTTGGCCGACAACGCCTTTTGCGGGTTTTCGTTAGTCGACCTCTCTCATTTCTCTTCTTACTGTCGCCTGCTAGTACTCTTTGCGAGTTTTTACTAAACAAGCTCTCTCATTTTTGATTTCCCTTCTCGCGTCGCCTCACGGTGCCCAAAGGTTTTCACCGACAAGACTTTCTTATCTTCATTCTCCTCATTTGTTGTATCGGACCCAAATAATTCCGTCTTCCTATTTTGGAATACTTCGTTGATTGATCAGAAGGACTTGAAAAAGGTTTGGGGTGAAAAGAATTTGGATTGAACTACAACTTTGGAACCTTTTGGGTGGGATTATTGCTGAATCGTTATAACTTCTGCCCCAGTTTTACTTTCGGGGGAATTCCTGGATTTTATTGTTGGTGTGACTGAACCCCAAGGAGAGGTTGCCTACGTATCCTTTCGGAATCAAGTCAAACGTAGTTCATATTCTTTTTTTTTTTATATTCTTTTTTTTTATATATATATATATATTTCCTCATTCTTCCAATTCTTTCTTCTTCTCATTTTTTTATTTTTCAATAATATTTTCAGGTTCCAAAAGAGGGTAATCAAAGAAGAGTAACCAGCTCAAATAGGTTTGCAAAGGGTTGATAGTGTTTGGGTAGCGAGAATGAAAGCCTTCGTCATCTCAAACTGTGCAAAGATATCGCCAGAGTGATTTAGACATATCACTGCACCTGCTTTCCAAGCAAGGCTGACGTCGTTTCTTCCGACGTCGCCCAGATACAAATGCTCCATTTGGTAACATTTTTCGATGACGTATGGACCCTTCTTTTTTGGTACAATTGCTCGTGACAAACCGCAGTTATTAAGGTTATCATTCTGTACGGGTCTAAATCCATTTACTGCTCTCAAACTCTGCTTTAGTGACGGACATTTTCCAAACCATGAACCAATTTTCTTTAGTTGTTCCTACTTTTCAAATTCTTTATATCTCAAATTTTGACTCATTATTTGAAATCTGATCGGAGTTCTCGTGATCCGGGCATGAAGTCCGCAAACATATCATGTTATTTAAAGCTGCATTTATCAGAATTGAAGAGAACACAAAAGAAAACATAGAAGGAGAAAATGAGTAATGAAACATGATTTCATTTTTTGGCGTTTTGGGGAAGATAAGAAAAAAAAAGGTTGACATTCAGGAAATTAAAAACATGAGAAATGACGAAAACATCTGAGTCACCCTCTGGAGTTACTCGTGATGCAGAGAAAGTGGCAAGACAGGTTCATTAGGACTTCTGTTTGATCAAGAAAGGCGTAGCCTTCTAGTTTTGAAACTAGGTGCTTGGTCCCATGTACGATACTTCAACGGTACTAGTGCCTTCTCCCGGCTGGACCATGTGTATTTCGCATAGCTTTTCCCTTGTCGCCTCACATATTCCCTTGCTCTCGTCGAGCGGGGACACCTTATCATCTCCTTCTTTGTTGCATTTTGGTTCCTGTGGTATGCGTCCGACAAACACTGGCTCGTTCGGCCGAGGTTGTTTGATCGTCCCCCATACCATGGAGGCCTGCTTGAATACATCACTTATTCCTTTTTCTAGCTCCGGAGTTACCCTGGGTCCTTTTTCTGTATCAGCAATAGCGATTATGGCTTTAAGTGTCGGATCAACTTCCTCGTCTTCACCAATCATCCCAACTATCGGCCCGTTGTTGTAGGCGGGCAACGGATTATTGGTCACATTTGGGATATCCTCATCTCTCAACACAATCTTCCCTTGGTCTAACAAATTCTCCACAGCTTGTTTCAATGTCCAACAGTCGTTGGTGTCGTGCCCTTCTACCCCTGAATGGTATGCACATCTGACACCCCGCCGATATGATGGTGATCCCGGGTTCTGCCCGTTCGGTGGTATGGGCTGCAACAAATTCATTTGGACAAGCTTAGGGAATAGGGTGGAATAGGGTTCACCGATTGGTGTGTAGTTGGGTCTCCTGGGTGGTTCCCGAGGGCGGAAATTATTTTGAGGAGGTCGAGGATTGTAGTGGTTTCGGTGAGGAGGCTGATTCCTAGGATGTGGGGCCTGCCCCCGATTGACTGGTTGTGTCCGCTGGATATAAGGCTGGGTGCTCATGACCATGTAGGGCTGAGGAGCGTAGGTCGCATTTTGGTGGGGGAAATAATGTTGCGAGGTTCTTTCCGAAGAACAAAGCCCGAGATCATGATATTCTCCCGCCTCTGCCACTGTCATGGACGTTTCCTCTTTTTTCTTCCCTCTTGCCATTCCTCCAGACCCGCTTTGGACGGCTTGGGAGGTTGCCCTTATGGCTGCCTGACTCAAAATTCTTCCCGTTTTCAAACCGTTCTCCACCATCTCTCCAATCTTAATCGCTTCTGCGAAAGGCTTTCCCATGGCCGACATCATGTTTTGGAAATAGTCGGACTCTTGAGCCTGGAGAAAAGTAGTGACCATCTCTATCTCGTCCATGGAAGGTTTTACCCTTGACGCTTGCTCACGCCATTTGATGGCGTATTCTCTGAAACTTTCCGAGGGTTTCTTCTTTAAGTTTGACAAAGCATTTCTGTCTGGTGCGATGTCGATATTATATTGAAACTGCCCTACGAAGTCTCTGGCAAGATCATCCCATATATGCCAGCGAGATATGTCTTGGTCCATATACCATTCCGAAGCGACTCCCACCAAACTTTCTCCAAAATATGCCATTAGTAGTTCCTCTTTTCCGCCGGCTCCCCGCAATTGATTGCAGTATTTTTTAAGATGTGCAATGGGGTCACCGTGCCCATCGTATTTCTCGAACTTGGGGGTCTTGAAACCCGTTGGCAGGTGCACGTGAGGGAACATGCACAGGTCGGCGTAAGAGACGCTCTTTTGTCCGCTCAATCCTTGCATATTCTTCAGACATTGTTCAAGGCTTCTCATTCTCTTGGCAATCTCATTTTGTTCTACAACTTTGGGGTTCTGATCCTGCCCTGGTGCGAGCTCGCACTGAGGCGGTAGCGGATTAGTACTGGTAGCGAACCTAGTTGGTTCCATTGAGAACGATGGTGCGTGGAATGTAAAAGAAGAGGAGTCAAAGCTTGGCTTGTATATGGCAGGCTGTGCCGTAGCCGGGCAAGGCGATGCAGTAAAGATGTTCATGCTTGCATCAGTGGCCGACATTCGGGGATGAGGCTCAGAAGGTGATCCGGCAGAGAAGGCGGAGGTGGCTGGGTAACCAAATGGGGTAGCAGGATAATTTATGGGGACATTAGAAGTCCCACTTGACTTGGAGAATAATTCAGGGAATCCGGGGACGACACTTGGCGGCTCTTTCCCATTATTCCAGTCGTCCAGCATTTCCAGCATGCGGAGCCGTAGGATTCTATTTTCCTCCGCAGTTGCGGATTCAGGTGTGAGGACGGCTGAGATCGAGCTTTCCTCGGAAACCGGGATTGTTTGCGATGGAATTTCTGAAGACATTTCCACACTTCCTTTTGACCTGGTGAAGTAAGTGTGAGTACTGCTTCTGGTCCTAACAACAGGTAGTTGAACACTTCTCTTTGACCTCGTGAAGTATGAGTGCGAGGCCAGACTTTCACTAAACCAACCGTCTTTTCAAAAACCCTGAATATACTCATCGACAAGCGCACGGTTAATTTGCAGCAAATAACAGATAGTTAATCTCACGTTGGGCATGATGCACCTATACAGTTAAGTGGATTACTATATGTTTGCTACGAGAGCATGCGTCATTCCGGCATTTTTCCTCTTATTAGTTTTTCCCCTTCTTTTTTTTTCTCTTTTGTTTTTCTATTATTTTATTTTTTTTTATATTTTTTTTTGCAGTAAAAGAAATGTGACCGGATCCGATGAGGATTGCCTACGTATCACGATGCCTACGTGAATCAGATCATTACGTAGTTCGAAACTAACAAAAATAAAGAAGCAAGTGCTCATCTAGCATAGGGCTCAAAAGATTTGGCTATTCTTTGTTTATTTACTCATTCAAGAATTTTTTTTTTTTTTTACTTTAAAAGAAGAAAGAAAATTTTGTTTATTTTGATTTTTGTTTTATTTTTTTTAAAGAAAGACTTCTAAAATTTATTTGCTTTTGACTTGAACTCTGGAAATTCATTAAGAAAAGAAAATATGTTTGGTTGATTTTTTTTTTCCGTTTTGTTTTACCTTTTCTACGGAAGAAAGAATGTATATGATGTTGCCCCTTAAATTTTGAAAGAGGGACTTTTAAGAAAATGATGTGAAATTCTGAGTTTTATTTATTTACAAAATCACTTCTAAAGAAAAATCCTAATATTTCGAAATTCAATTTTTCAAATATATATATTTTTATTTTATTTAAAAAAAACATTTTACAAAAGAGAGACTAAAAGCAAAGAGTATTTTTTTGGATTTTTATTGCTGGTTTTTAATTCTTATTACATTATTTCACATGAAAGACTTCAGAAAGAAAGAGACTATTTTTATTTGAGTTTAAGAAAACTTCTATATTATTTTTTGTTTCTTTTTTTTTTATATTTTCTAAGGAAAAATTTATAAAGAAAAAAACTAAAGGGAAATATATATTTTTTTTATTTTGAAAATTGGGGCCGGAACCGATGAGGTTTGCCTACGTATCTCGCATCCGGTGAGAATCAGACCCGCGTAGTTCGGTCCAATTAACCGAATTATTTTAGAACAAAACTCTTTCCTTTTCAACAAACAACTTTCCAAAAAGACTATTTTTCTATCTTTTGTTGTTTTTTTTTCTTAGTAAATAAAACATTTTCACCTTTTATTATTGCAAAATTTCAAAAGCGTTTTGACGGTAATTGGGCATTGCTATTTTTCAAAGTAGAAAATTAGTCCTATACACTGATATTTTTTTATTTTTATTTTCAAATACTCCAAAGTCAGGTAACATGCATGTCCGAGACAAATAAATGCGCGGAAACAAATAGGATGCAACAAGATGGTCTTTTCATTTCAGGTTGCTAGCCCTAGACGGATCCAACCCCTGTGTTGAGTCCCCTAAGTCAAATGCAATATGATGCAAATAAGTGTTCCTACTAGGGATCCGGCATGAAGTTTCGTTATACTAGGTTTAAACCTTGGTATTTGTTCTAGACTGTGTACCCGAGCGGACAACTCGAGTCGAAGAGGGGGCTACGTACCGGGGACCCGCGAGATCGTCCGGCTTTGTAACTTGTCCGACCTCTTTCTTATTTTCAGGTATTGACACTAACAGAATAGGGAGTCTCGACCAGCGAGCTTCTCCCCGGAAGTAAGAAGAGGAGGGTTTCGGCACAGTTTATATACAGTTCAGATAATATCAAAGCGGTAAAAGACAACATTTAGCACTTTTATGCAAAAAATATAATAAAGATCAGATAATAAAGCCAAATATAACAATTATTCTAAGCTCGAATTCTTGGACCCTGAACCAGTGGTTCTGGGACAAGTCCCCAGCGGAGTCGCCAGAGCTGTCACACCTCCTTTTTGCGCGCCCCCGCCCCGAAGGGTTAGATGCGCGGGTGGAGTTTTTCCAATTTAAGTGACAATATTCGAAATGGGATTATTTATTTAATTCAGAGTCGCCACTTGGGAAAGGTTTGATTTTTGGTGTCCCAAGTCACCGGTTTATCTTGAGTCCCAAATCGAGGAAATTTTCGACTTTTCCGAATGAAGTCTGCGAACCAGAAATTCTAAGTAAGGAATTCTGTTGACCCGAGGGAAGGTGTTAGGCACCCTCGAATCCCGTGGTTCTAGCACGGTCGCTTAAATTGTTATAATGGCTAAATAACTGATTTAAATACATGTTGTGATTTATATGCTTCTTATTAGATTTATACCGCTTTTATTATTATCATTTATTTTTATAGAATTGCAACGTCGTGAAAATGCATCTCGAACCACGTCACAATCAATGCGCCCGTGATCGTCAACACATTTTGACTTCGTTGAGATTTGGATTTGGGTCACATCAATGTGCACCCGAATTTAAGAATATGATTTAATTAAGCCGCGCCTAAAGAGTCTAACGCGTTATTATTTTTTGAGAAGGCCATGAGATTCACTAAACGGCCTAGCCTGAATTCTAAATATTATGATTAGTTGTTGAGGGCCCCGCAATTTGCATTTTTATTTGGCGAGGCTCGTCTCATTATTTTAGAAGAGTATCCTACAGTGACTATATTTCTAGTGCATTTGTCTCTAAATCTAGAAGAAAAGGTATGTGCTAATTCAATTATATGCTTTGGCCTAATCCGGATTCTTATGATTAATTATCTATAAAGTTAAGAAAACATTATACTTTAATGGAACAATGCTTTTATTTGACAAGGAATCACATACGAGCTAACGAAATATAACACTTAATCCGAACATTTCTTGAGCTGAACTTAACCAAACTTATTTAGACTAGATTAAAGGATTTAGTTACTGGACATTGTTACTAATGGGACTTTGAGCGTGACCCTATGTACTGCCTAACGGAACCAAAAAGATTAAATGAAACAAAAACAGCATTGTATAAGATTGGAGTATACATACCCCGTATTAACAAACAACTACCAAACTAAAACACAAAGGGCTAACCCAGTCGAGTGCCAGTACATGCTTTCAAACTATTGAATTATAAACTAATCAAATTTTTTACAAACCCGTTAATGTACCATAAATATCACAACAAATACTTGAACTTCTTCAAACCTTTTCATTTCATGCTTTCGAACTGTTTTAGTTACATCAATACGGGACTCGAAATGTGTACCTGGAAGGCTGAAATGCAAAGAAGAAGAGGAGAATAACAGGGAAGATCAGCAGCAACAGGAATCAGAGTAACAGCAGCAGCAACAGATGAAACAATTGGGGTAGAATCTAGATCCCAGCTAGACCAAATCTCAGAATAGACCAACAAACGACCAACAGACTCAGTTGGATTTAGAAGGAATCAGTGTTGGACAACATATCAAGACCAGTGAAATCAAAACAGCAACTAAGAATGCAATTTCTAGTTTTTGTCTGTCTGTGTTATCAAACAGAGTTCTTTCCCAGCTTTTCTGTTTGTGTGTGTATATCTATCTCTCAATGTGTATTCCCCTCCCTCTTTCCAATTCTCCTATATGCTCTGTGTGTATCTATTTGTATGTATTTCAGCTCTCTCTTTCAAAAATTCCTCACAGTCTCTGTATTTTCTTTCTCCCCTCTAATTCTGTATATGTCTATCTCCTAATTCTGTATCTCTCCCCCTTTTTTTTTTTGCTCTCCTCCTCTTTTATAAGCCTAAACCTCAGCCCTTTATCAGCCTGTTGGATTAATCAAATACCCCTCCCATATGCTGCCCCTTTTCAGTTTCCACTCAGCTATTTTAAGTATTAACCCCCATCAACATTCCCTGGCAGGCTCATTTTTTAAAAGGTTTAATACTTCTTAAACTAAAACAAAGCATGGGCAGCAGAATATATCTGACAGCATATGCTGTCAAACCATTTTTAACTCAAAATCCCTTTTATGCAGGAAACAGGCTGTGCACAAAGCACATGAGGTGCACCAATGCACATGCTGTGCATGAGTGCACATGCCCTCCAATTCAAAGTTTAAACCAAACATCCCTTTTACATTACTGATCTAAATCAACAGCTATAAGTAAGCAAAACTGGTTCTTAATTGATTCAGGCAAATGTTCAACAGAAGCAAATCGATTTATTTTGTTCAGACAGTTGAAACTAATTGACGACACATGTCGACTCGACTATATTAGCATTAACATACACAATCGTAACCAAAAATCCGACATTTAACAGTATCGATACATGGTTTGAATTATACTGACTAAGCAGAGATGCACTTGAGGAGTTAGCTAGTCAGTACAAACTCGAAACACAACCAATACACATGCCTTATCAGAATAAGAGGGGGGATTTAGACAAACACAGAGGTTTAAGCACAGTGGACAAACAAAAATCAAAACAAATATGAACAGAACCCTTTTTAAAAAAACAAATCACACGAAATAAAACAAAAATAAAGAAAAGAAAACAAGACTCACCTCAAATCTTTTTAAGGAACAAATCAGAAAAATCCACTGGTGTTTGAACAGACCTTCTTTAAGGTTGAATGGATTTTTAAACAAAGTGTTTCTCGGATGAGAAACACCTCGATTAAGGTCCATTAGACCTTAATCTCTTCGTTTTGAACAAAACACGGAACATGCACAGGGAAAACTAGAGTTCAAAAACTTAGATCTGGGATTCGTGTTTCCCTGGTTAGATTCGGACCAAACCAAGTATGGTTTGGTCACGAGGAGGGTCCGGGGAGTGTCTGGTATGAAACTGGGGTTGGTTGGGTTAGATCGAGTTTTGACTCGAATCTTCAAATGAAGATTCGAGGACCTGGGGGGTGATTCGAACCAAACGGTTAACAGGTCTATGTTCAGGGTGGTGAGGGGGTTCTATGGTGTTCAAGTGGAGGTCACCGGCGTTCAGGCCGCCGGGTTTCTGGTGAAGGTGTGCAGGGGCGGCTAGGGTTTGAAAGGGATGGGTTCGGTGAAGACGAAGGCAGGGGTGTTAGCTAGGGGGGCAGGGTATGGTGAAGGGCTTATATAGTTAGTGGGTGGGTGAACCTCGACCGTTAGATCAATCTAGATCTACGGTCTGGATCTAAATACTTAAATTATTATTAAGAACTAAATTAAGTTATAAAAGCGCAAATTAACTCCCAATAACAATTAACGCACAATTAAGTAATAATTAAGCATAAAATTGTATATTTGGACATTAAATGCTAAAAATGCAAACGATGCCTATTTTTGTAATTTTTATTTTTTTGTAAAACAAACTTAATTACTAACAATTGTAGAATTAAATCCTACATGCAAAATGCGACATATTTTTTTATTTTTATTAATTTAACAAATAAACATGCACAGACAAACATACAAATAATTACACAAAAATACCACAAAATATCACAAAAATTGCACACCAAGAAAAATTATTTTATTTTTGAATTTTTTGGGAGTAATTCTCATATAGGGCAAAAATCACGTGCTTACAGCTGCCCCTCTTTGCCCGAAGACACGAAGGGTTTTCGTGCAAAGATAAAGCGAGCGATTTTTGCCCATCCGAGTACTCCGTTGAAGCATTTTTTGAAAAAGATTTGACCGAACCTTTGCTTCAAAGGTTTCCTACATATCCTGGGCTAAACAGGAATCAGGTCAATGTAGTTCGAGAAATTTTGGTAGCTGGGACTACCGTTGGACTGCAATGTTACTGTTGTTGCATGCTATTACTACTGCTTATGATATAATTGTTTAATTTAATGGGGAACAAGACAAAATGTAGTGGAGGGAATATAGTAATTATTTATGTTAGGTATGGGGGACAAAATATAATGGGGTGGGGTTGATATACTTATTTAAGGTAATGGAGATGAGTGTGAAGATAATGGGTTTGGTATGAGAAAATATTGATTTATTAATTGATTTAAGGGTTTGGGGATGTGTTATATATAGGAAGTCTTGAATCAGATTTTGGGGAGGATACAGAGAATAAAGAGAATAACAGACAGAAAAAAAAACGGACAGAGACAGAAAAAAAAAGAGCTGAATATTTAAGAGAGAAAGAAAAATTCCGAAAAAATATTTAAACTTTCAAAATAAAAAAAAACTAAGAAAAGAAAAAATCTTCTGCTTTCTTTCATTGTTTGAAATCAGCATTAATTGTTGTTGTTTGAACGAAGCTTGAAACTTTTGTTTTGGGATTACTATTCCACCGGTTTGCAAACTCTTTTCCTGGGTTGTTACTGTTGCTGGGCTGTTGTTGCTGTGCTGTACTGTTATTACTGCTGCTGATTCTCATCTTCATTTTCTTTTGCTTCCAATATCAGGTACACAACTGACACGCTGGTTATTGTAATCCGAATATGAAGCATGAATACGAAAAAATGAAGAGTTAAAATTCTGAATTATATTTAATTATATTCTGAATTTTATTTGTATGTACAAATTATTTAGCTTGCAAAAATCAGAATCATGTAGCTGTTTAATATATATAGTGAAACATCGGATGATAGTTTAACGGACGAACTATCTATATATTGCCTAAAAATAAATAAATGATGTAGTAACTCCGTCGAGTCAAAAATCAAACGAATAGGCCATCTAGTAGGAACTTGGCAGAAATATTGTTTAGTTAAATAATATTAATTAATTTCAGCATGTAAATGGTCTAGTATTAAAATTAGATTGCTATATTTTTTTTAATTTGACAAACTGAGAACATGCCTAGTATAATGTAACTAGGTAATAACATGTAAATAAATTAAGATATTTTCTCTTTTATTTTGTAGAGACAAATTTCAATAGAAAAATGTAGGCATTTTAGGACTGTCCTTTTAAAAATAAAATGAGATGAGCCTCGCCCAATAAAATGCACCAATTGCGGGGCCCTCAATAAATGTTTAATTGATTAATTAGACTTTGGGATGAGCCGTTTAGCAAAATTCCACGGCCTTACCCAGAAATAATAATACGCTAATTGCTTTAGGCGCGCATTTTAATAAGCTTACCTTCTTAAACTCGGGTGTGCATTTCATGCGACCCAAATCCAAATCCCAAAACATTGAATAAAAATGTGTTCCGGATTGCAGGTGCATTTCATGTGGTGTAATCCAAAGACATGTTTTAAACAATGTTCACATTCTTAAAAATATAATGATAAAAGCGGTAAAGAGTTAAAACTTGCACATGAGCGCATAATTGTATAAAATCAAATAAACAAGCCGAATATGACAGTTGAGCGACCGTGCTAGAACCATGGAACTCGGGAATGCCTAACACCTTCTCCCGAGTTAACATAATTCCTTATCCAGATTTCTGGTTCGCGGATTGTAATACAGAGTCATTCTTTTCCTCGATTCGGGATTAAAATAGGTGACTTGGGACACCCTAAATCTCCCAAGTGGCGACTCTGAAATAAATAAACAAATCCCGTTTCGATTGTCCTTTAATTGAAAAAACTCCCTACGCCCTCGCGGGGGGGGCGTGAAAAAGGAGGTGTGGCAGCTCGAAATACAGAGTCCGTAATTTGTTTTATTTCGTGCGTAATTTGTTTGATATTTTCAGATTTGGAATTAGCATAAGTTTGCTTTATTTTCTTATTTATTTTTAGATAAAAATTGTTAGTTTAATTATATTGTTGTTAGATTTAAGTTGAAGATTCAATTTAATTATTTTCAGTTTGTTTTATTAATTTTAAGAGGATTTAGTTTTAATATAGAAAGGTATTAGTTTAAATCATTTAAAATCCGTTTGTTTGTTGTTAATATAGATTTAGTTCGTGTTCATCTTGTTTGAAGTTCGTTTTTAATTTAGTAATTTAATGCGAAGTTATGTTTTGGTTTTAATTTTTGGATCATGCATCTTTGTTATAAGTTTTGTTGGATTTAATTTAAGAAAGATTAGTTGATTATTTGAAGATTAGTGATTTGAATATGTTTATTTGTTTTGTTTAAGTTTAATTCGAAGTTTGAACAAAGTTTGTTTGTTATTGTTATTGAATATTTTCATTCATGTTCATACTTTGTTTGGTTGATCTTGAATCCGAAATTTGTATAGTTTGATTTCTTGTTTATCATTTATGATTATTTCTTGAATTTGTCTCGTAATCTTGTTTAAGTTTAATATAGGAATTGTTGGTTGTAATGTTGTTAGAGTTGATTTTAAGTTCAATATTATTGAATTTAGAAATCTGAATATACTTGTTTGTTGTTGTTGTTGTTGAATCTGAAAATAGGTTTGTTTGTTGCTAAAAATATTGTTCAATCAAATTTTAGTTGTTCTTTGTTGTTCAAATTGTGTTCATATGATTTGTTGTTGAAATGTTGAAGAAATCATGTTCATGTGATTTGTTGTTTGAATTTGTGTAGAAATTGGTCATATTGGCTATATTTTGGTTGAGTTTGATTAAGTGAAGTGTTTATAGCAGATGGGGGTAGTTTGGTAATTTGCAGTACGTTCAGGGGTAGTTTGGTAATTTGTAGTACGTTCAGGGGTAGTTTAGTAATTTCAGTAAGGGCAGAGGGGCATTTTTGGAATTTAATTTCTGAATAATTATTTATTTTGAATGTTCTTTCCATTAAAATTAAGATAATATTAAAGTAATTAAGCATGGGGAACAAAATGTAATGGGGTGGGTTTTGATATAATTGTTTAATTTAATGAGGAACAAGACAAAATGTAGTGGAGGGAATATGGTAATTATTTATGTTAGGCATGGGGGACAAAATATAATGGGGTGGGGTTGATATAATTATTTAATGTAATGGGGATGAGTGGGAAGATAATGGGTTTGGTAGGAGAAAATGTTGATTTATTAATTGATTTAAGGGTTTGGGGATGTGTTATATATAGGAAGTCTTGAATCAGATTTTGGGGAGGATACAGATAATAGAGAGAATAACAGACAGAAAAAAAAACGGATAGAGACAAAAAAAAATAGCTGAATATTTAAGAGAGAAAGAAAAATTCCGAAAAAATATTTAAACTTTTGAAAATAAAAAAAACTAAGAAAAGAAAAAATCTTCTGCTTTCTTTCATTGTTTGAAATCAGCATTAATTGTTGTTGTTTGATCGAAGCTTGAAGCTTTTGTTTTGGGATTACTATTCCACCAGTTTGCAAACTCTTTTCCTGGGTTGTTACTGTTGCTGGGCTGTTGTTGTTGTGCTGTACTGTTATTACTGTTAAATGGGGGACAAATTGGTCTTTGGCTTGAATTTGAAGAAGAGGCCCAATTCCGACTTTCTTTATATTTTTGCTCTCTTTTCTTCTTTTATTTTTCTAAAAATAAATTATAAAAATACTTAAATTATTATTAAGAACTAAATTAAGTTATAAAAGCGCAAATTAACTCCCAATAACAATTAAAGCACAATTAAGTAATAATTAAGCATAAAATTGTATATTTGGACATTAAATGCTAAAAATGCAAACGATGTCTGTTTTTGTAATTTTTATTTTTTTGTAAAACAAACTTAATTACTAACAATTGTAGAATTAAATCCTACATGCAAAATGCGTCATATTTTTGTATTTTTTATTAATTTAACAAATAAACATGCACAGACAAATACAAATAATTATTCGAAAATATCACAAAATATCACAAAATTGCACACCAAGGAAAATTATTTTATTTTTGAATTTTTCGGGAGTAATTCTCATATAGGGCAAAAATCACGTGCTTACAGTGTCGATCGCCAGTTGGATAGTTCGAGCCGGGGGAGGCTCGGTTGTTCGTTATAGATTTGGTACATGATGCCTTGGATAAGGTCAAGATTATTCGGGATCGACATTGCACAACTTCGTCTAGGCAAAAGAGTTATGCTGACCATAAGGTTCGTGATGTTGCATTCATGGTCAGAGAGAGGGTATTGCTCCGAGTTTAACCCATGAAGAGTGTGATGAGGTTTGGAAAGAAGGGACAAGTTGAGCCCTAGATATATCACACCTTTTGAGATTCTTCAAAGACTGGGTGAGATGGCTTATAGGCTTGCATTGCCACCTAGTTTATCAGCAGTCCATCTGGTGTTCCATGTGCCCATGGTCCGAAAGTATCACGGTGATCCGTCCCCATATGGTAAATTTTAGCTCAGTCTAGTTGGACAAGGATTTGACTTATGAGGAGGGGCCGATCACTATTCTAGCCTGGTAGGTTCGTTAGTTGAGGTCAAATAGTTATTCTTTAGTTCGAGTGCACTCGAGAGGTCAGCCAGTCGAGGTAGCTACTTAGATGTCTGAGCCGGACATACGAAGTAGATATCCATACCTTTTCACCAGTCCAAGTACTTTTCTATGTCCATTCAAGGACAAACAATATTTTTAGAGGTGGAGAATGTGATGACCCGATAGGTTATCTTATGTTTTAGAACCTAATTATATTTTTCGAAGCCTCAAATACATTATTTTAGCCCTCCTCGATTTGTGTGCACAGTTCAAGTGTTTTTCCAGAGAGCTTTTATGTTAACAACTGATAAAATATGCAATTTTTACCTAGAAATCCATTTTAGTTAACTTCGGTCATCATTTTGAGCAAACAAACCTGGATCCGTATTTTGATGGTCCCTGTGGGTCCGTATTGTGATTTGGGATTTGGGAGTATACTCTGAATCGAATTCGGAGGTGCCTTGCTCGAGTAATCGCATTTTGTTGAAATTGGATTTAAAAGCTTAATGACTTTAAAAGTTTGACCAATGCTAGACTTTATTGATATCGGGTCCGTATTTTAGTTTCGAAACCCCGTAGAGGTCCATTTCTATATTTATGACTTGCATGTCAAATTTGGTGAGAAACGGAGTTGGTTTGACGTGATTCAGGCGTCTGGTTGTTAAAATAGAATTTTTAAAGTTTACTTGAAAATTTTATTTGATTTAGTGTCTAATTCATAGTTCTAGGTATTAATTTGGTGATTTGATCACGCGAGCAAGTTCGTATGATATTTTTTGATTTGTGTGAATGTTTGGTTTGGAGCCCTGATGGTTCGGGTGAGTTTCAGATAAGCTGAGTGAATTTGGACTTAAAAACATTGTTTGAGTGTCTCAGTTCTGGTGCAGGCCTCAGACCTCGCAATTGCTAGGTCAGGCTTTGCATTTGTGACCTCTGCCAGGTTCGCATTTGCGACAAATCCTTCGCATTTGAAAAGACGGGTGGGTCAGCTATGAGTTCACATTTGCGATCATCTGGTTGCAATTACGAGGAGGCTACTGTTCGCAATTGCGAACAAGTCATTGCAATTGCGATGATAGCAGGAATTGTGAGATTTCTCATTTGCAAAGAAAAGCTCGCATTTGCGGGGTTCGCAGAGTTTGAGTCAGAACCAGATTCATTACATAACTCAGAAAATAAGTTTGAATCAGGCCTGCCAGCTGGTTGTAGCAGTTGGTAATTAACAAAGGCAATTCCAGTTTTATTTAAACAATTACATAAGGCTTGCCTAGGCGTAATAGTGATGTCCTATGAGCATGATATCTATATTGATTAAGAATGCAGTAGAGTAGTGGTTAATTTTAAACAGGCGGTCTGGATCCTATAGGCATGCTTTCTAATGATATTGATTAACACGAAAAGAGTATGTTATTTAATCGAATTCAGACAGGCACGAGTCAAACTGATTTTTAACTAAACTGGTTTTAGACCTTATAGGCATGATTTCTATTACAACTGATTTTAAATCCTACAGGCATGGTATCTAATTATTAAAAGTTGACTTTGGACTTATAGGCATGATCTCTTAGGGAAACGAATCTAGATACATGCTGTCATGAAAAATTGGACTTCAACTACTTTACATCCTATAGGCATGATATCTAATTATAAAGCGGATTTTTAACCATATAGGCATGATCTCTACTGTTAAAGCCATTTAGAACCTATAGACATGGTTTATAATTGTGAAAAGTAAAGCATGCAAAATTTATTGTAAACCAAAGCAGATCATATAGGCATGTTATCTAACAGACCATATTTTAAATCAAAATAGACACTATAGGCATGTTATCTACCCAATTTACCCACAAGATACAACTACCCACCCTTTTTCACTAATCACCCCATAAATGTTTACAATTTATTACAGACCCAATGATTGAATTTCAAAAGAAATGCAGATATAAGAGATTACAACCAAATGAAGCCTGATCTTAACTTTCTCTCTAGGTTATGTAATGAACCACTTCAATGCCATAATTTCAAAGCCTTTTCTCATACATGGGTGTGTCGGAGTTCCCTAAGGACCTCAAGGGATCCTGGGAAGTGCTCACACCCAGATTTACCTAACCAAATAGAATGAGTACAGTGTGGAAGGGCCAGCCCTTATGTGTCCAAGTTCCGAGGGAGATCAAGGGTCCCAAGGCAAGTCTCACACAAGAGGGGCAGAATCTAGACTTCTAAGAATATAGTCGAAGTGCAGAACATAGTTTGAAAAAGAGATTTATTTTTTAAAAGCTGGACTGACAGTCGATTTTGAAAGCAATTAGTGACAGAGGTGATTTAAATCAGTAGTAGTAGTAAAACTCAAAACTACACAGAATCAGTAGTCAATCAAAGGGGTCAAGAGATTTTGGGGATACATTTGACTGTAAGCACATGAACCCAGCAGGGGTCTGGTTTGGTCATGCACAGCAATAGCTGATGCTCGCATGGCCACAACCAGTCAAAGGAATACAAACACATAGAGGGGATATGGGGGGTTTGGGGGTTCAAAAGATAGAGTATGCTTTAAATCAAACATAGGGGAAACATTAATCTAAGGGAAAAGGGAACATATTACAACATACTAATAATGTAACTTGACTACAGAAACATGAGCAGAAGTAGGCAAGAGTGAAAGAAACTGAAACAACTAAAGAAGCATGTTGTTGTTGAGGCTTAAAAAATTAACTAGGACATACCAGTAGAGAAGCAAAGTGCAGAAAGGTAAAGCAATCAAGATTCCACAGTCTAGCCTTGGCTTTCAGCTGGCTAGACAAATCAATAGCACAAGTAGTAGTAAAGAAGGAGATAGTTTTTGCGTGTAAGTGTGTGTTCTAAACTCAAATTGTTTGTGTCTTTGAAAGAAGAGGAGGTAGGGTATTTATAGTTCAGAAAATGAGTGAAGAATAAGGTAATAACTAAAGTCTTGATACATACACGAAAATAATCACAATTAGAATCAATTAACATAAGTAGTTCCCTTTAATAAGGAATCACTGCTTAACGAATACTAACAGGGTTAATTAGGAAAGAAATCAGTTTAAAACGGATTGATTCTTGCCATATAAAGGGCAGTAAAAGTATGAAGTAAATAATTGAGTCTAAGTACAAAGTATGCTTAGTTTTGGGAAAGAATTCAGCAAGATAAAACATCACAGTAATTAAAGGAGGAGAATCAACTAATTTAAAATAAACGAGTAAAATTAGGGTTCATAAGAAAACTTTTGCAATCAGTCACAATATTGAGGGAATCAGGATCATTCAAGAAAGAGTCATGACTCTACATTCCAACATATAAATAGCAAGGAATGAACATGCGTGCAGGGTCAAACATGTCGACAAAAAGAAGCAACACAAACATATAGTAGTAGCAGGAATAAGCGAGGATTTAGTAGTAAATGAAATCTACTCAAAGCACAGTAGTCGACAAGGTCAAGAAATCACATAAAATTAGAGTGTAGAGATCCAAACTAATAGGTAAGAAAGTCAAAAACAAGTAAAGACCTTCAAACTTAGAGTAATAAGCGAGGGAAACCCTTTTAAGAAATTAGGGCTTCAACATTAGTCGAGTTTAAGAGATGATAAGAACTCAGAATCAGATAAGTCAAACAAGGAAAAGAGAGTCAGAAACAAAGAATTTAATCGAACATGTATACATTCAAACAAACATGGACAGGTTTAGGACTCGGATAAGACCAAAAAAGACCTAGGGTATTCAACATGATAAATCAAGTACAAGGAAATCATAAGCAAGTCGTTTGAACATAGTAAAATTATAAACAACGTTAAACTTAGAGAAACGATCTTTAAAAAGATTTAAAAGAAAACCCTAATCGTTGAAAAATGAAGAGCCATTTTGAAAGAAAATCGTAGAACCTTTGGGAAAACACTTAAGAAGTTCCCTATATGCACAGATCTAAGATAAATCTGAAGAAAATTGAAAGAACTTAAAGTTTTAGGGTTTCAGAGAACCCAGAAAAAGTGAGAAAGACTTTGAAAATTACTGATCTAGCTAGAAAAGTCAAGGATATGACTTGAACAACCATGGATAGACGGAGGAAGGCCATGAAAATAAGTTGAGCAAGGACTGGACCAAATCTCTTCTAGATCTGTCCATGAAATCATACAAATGGGCCACCAGAGGGTGTAGGAGGCTGGTATACATCTCGAACGGCCATGGGAGACCATGGATTAGGTGGGGATTGAGGTGGGTTAGGGTGGAATTTGGAAGTGGCGGCTAGGGTTCATGCGAGGCTGCACAAAGAATTGAGAGGAGAGGGATTCAGGGGCGGTAGCTGGTGAGAAGTGAGTTAGGTAAGGGGTCATTTGGGTTTAATTATGGAAGGGTGAATGATGGCCAATGATCTGAATTAACAATGACATAGATTAAAAGGGTAGGTGGGGAATCTGGGTTTGGGTTGGTTGAAATTGGGTTGGGATCGTGTTTAATTGAAATTGGGCCCGGGAATTTGGGTTTGATTTGAGGTTAAATTTAGGCTAAAAATTAAATACAAATGGGATGTTATTTCAATATCCAATTTTCACATTTATAATAAATTAAAAGCACTGAAATGATTTATAACACATAAATAACAATTTAAAAATATAGGGCTTAATTTTATGAATATAAAACACAATTAAATCTTAAAAAGGCTAATATTGCAATTAGCTTTAAAAATACTAAATAAAATTATAAAACTTATCTTAGCCATATTTTGGCATAAATATAAAGATCCAATAAATGAATCATCAAAAATAATAATTTTGGACATAATTATTAGGATGATATGGATAAAAAGGGACAATAAATCAATTTAAACCTTTGAAAATTATGGAAAAATAATAATAAATTTGGACATGCTTATATATGCATATATATGCTATTTGAAAGTATTTTGCATATTGAAAAATATATAGGAAAAAACTGGGTATCAACAGATGCCCCTCTTTACCCGGGAAGGATAAAAGAGTTGTCGGGTAAAGATATGATCCACAATTTTGACAGCGCGAAACGGTTTGAAGAAATATTTTAGGCCACACCCTGGCTTCTGAGTTGCCTACATATCCTTGGTTTTACTGGAATCAGGCCGTATGTAGTTCAGGATCGTCGGTGGAGTGTGCCGATGGAGAATTTTCAAGAACGGGCGCAATATCCAGCGTGGGGTGAGTGTACGGCTTGTGGGAATGGTTAGGTTGGATATGGCTGTGGGATCTGGAGTGGGATAGCTCCTCCCGGGATGGGTGTTGCTTGCCGGTTTACCTGCAATGAAACAATAAAAGCGTATACTGTGCATAAATTTAAACATGATGCAAATTCACATTGGACCATGAATGTTGTCTTTGGACGGTTAGGATGACGTCCTTAGATCATGGCGTCCTGGGCCATGAAGCATATGATAAAGGATTCGAAGGCCATGAAATGATGTTCTCTGGCTATGAGGATGGTGCTTCCGAACCATGATGCCATTAAATAATGATATGCAAAAGATTAAAAGGGATCCTCAGGCCATGACATGGTGTTCTCGGGCTATGAAGATGGTGCCTCCGAATGATGACGCCTTCGGATGAGTTGGTGATATTTCAGCCCATAAAGGATGTAGTAGCATGATACAGACAAGACAGAGCTAAGTTTTGTGAATTTAAGGGTAGAGCTTAGCCCGTAAGAAAAATGAAATAAATAGTGCGTAGTTTCGACGAAAACGAGAGGCAGAGCTTATCCTCAGAAGGCAAAATGATAGCCTTATGCAAGATGCAAATGTAGAGAGAGGTAGAGCTTAACCTTAGAAGGCAGAATGGTAGCCTTATGCAGGATGTAGATGGAGATAGCATTTAGTCTTGGAAGGTAGAAAGGTAGCCTTATGCAGATTAGAAGGCAGAATGGTAGCCTTATGCGAGATGCGGGTGGAAATGGCGTTTAGTCTCGTAAGGCAGAATGGTATCCTTATGCTGAAATGCAAATGCAGATGGAGACAACATTTAGTCTCAGAAGGCAGAATGGTAGCCTTATGCAAAATGAAATAACAAATGATAGTAGAGTTTTCTTAGCTGAAAGCAGATTGCGATATTGTGGTTACTGAGAGCATCATGTCGGACGGAAAATCACTAGTGTGGGTGGATAGCAATTGTTGGTAAGTGCAACGATTTTGTTTGTCCCATGGGTGCATAGTATGTTTGATGATTTCTCAATCCTAGTGCCTGCATCCGAAGAAAAATCGTGAGTTTTGTAAGGGGGAAGGTCAATTCGTATCCCCGCTGCTTTGCTTAACTTGCTCGATTTTGATCTGGTGATACTGTCTGTATCATTGGGGTAGCATTGCCAAACAAAGGAGTTTTGATAATAAACATGCAATGATTTTTGTAAAAGTATGACATAAATGTATAATTAAAAATGGTTTTTAGATGAACCGACGACTATGACACGGTTCCGTACATTGTAACCTCTCTTGCTACGGAATTTTGAGGGTCCTCCTTAAAATTCTGCCCCAGTTTAATAAGTTGATGCTTTTGATTGTTGCTTGCGACGATCAGCTGAAATCACTTCAGAATTTTGAGGGTCCTCCTCAAAATTTTGCCCCAGTTTCCAATCGCGAGGGGGGGGGGAGGAATGAAATTTTTATTGAAATGTAACCAAACCCATATGGCTGCCTACATATCCCCTCTTAAATGGGAATCAGGTCAGGCGTAGTTCATCTTACATCATATAAGGGAAGCATAAAGATGATATATAGTAACGTTTGACTGCATCTGAATTAATCGGCTTTGGTTAGACTTCTTCGTCCATTTCTGCAAGTATGGGGGCTCCTCCTGTCAGAACCTGGTGAACCATGTATGGACCCTACAATTTGGGAGAAAACTTCCCCTTGGCTTTATCTTGATGCGAAAAAATTCTCTCTAACACAAGCTGCTCCGGTGTAAACTGTATTGGCTTGACTCTTTTGTTGAATTCTATGGACATTCTGTTCTGATAGAGTTGACTGTGGCAAACTGCATTCATTCTTTTCCCGTCTATAAGGGCTAGTTGCTCATAACGACTTTTTACCCACTCTGCGTTGTCAAACTCAGCTTCTTGTATGATCCTTAAGGAAGGAATTTCTACCTCAGTGGGAATGACAACCTCTATACTATAAACCTGCATATAGGGGTTGCCCTAGTTGTTGTGAGTACTGTGGTGCGATAACCCAATAGAGCAAATGATAACTTTTCGTGCCACTTCTTATGCTTCTCTATCATTTCCTCAATATCTTCTTGATATTCTTATTGGCGGCTTCTACAGCTCCATTCATTTGAGGCCTGTAGGCTATGGAGTTCTTGTGTCTGATTTTGAAAGTTTCACACATAGATTTCATCAAGTCGCTGTTGAGGTTAGAGCCATTATCAGTAATGATTGACTTTGGAATTTCGAATCGACAAACAATGCGGTCGCGGACAAAATCTGCCACGACTTTCTTAGTCATTGCTCGGTAAGATGATGTTTCAACCCACTTGGTAAATAGTCGATGGCTACTAGGATAAACATGTGTCCACTGGAAGCAGTAGGCTCGATTGTTCAATGACATCCATTCCCCAGGCGGCGAACGACCATGGTGAGCTTGTTGTGTTAAACTCGTTTGGAGGTACCTTTATCATGTATGCATGTATCTGACAGCGGTGGCATTTTTGGACATACTAAATGTAGTCCGTTTCCATGGTCATCCAAAAGTAACCAACCCGGAGTATCCTTTTTGCTAAGACAAAACCGTTCATATGTGGACCGTAGGTCCTAGCATGAATTTCCTCTAGCAGCTTGGATGCTTCCTTTGCGTCGACACATCTTAGTAATCCCAAATCAGGAGTCTTTCTATATAGGATTCCTCCATTGTGAAAGAATTTGTTGGACAACCTTCGAAGTGTACGTTTCTGTTTAAGATTTGCAAGCTCTGGGTACTCTCATTTTGCCAAATATTCCTTGATATCATGAAACCAAGGCTTTCCATCTACTTCTTCTTCAACATAGGCACAATAAGCTGGCTGATCATGGATCTTTATTAGAATGGTATAGATTAAATTTTTGTTTGGATGTTGTATCATAGATGACAAGGTAGCCAATGCATCGGCAAACTCATTCTGGACACTGGGAACATGCTGGAATTTCGTCATCGTGAACCTCTTTCTCAATTCCTATACATGATACAGATACAAGAGTATCTTGGAGTTCTTGGTTAACCATTCTTCTCGTACCTGATGTATAAGTAAGTCTGAATGTCCAATTACTAGCAGCTCTTGAACTTTCATGTCAATGGCCATTTTGACTCCTAAGATGCAGGCTTCGTACTCGGCCATATTGTTGGTGCATGGGAACCTGAGTTTGGCAGACGTCGGATAATGATGACCGGTTTCTGATACTAGGACTCCTCCTACGCCGACTCCTTTGAAATTTGCTGCTCCATCGAAAAATATTCTCCAACTGTCATAGGATTCTGCAATGTCTTCTCTAATGAATGTTACCTCTCCGTCAGGAAAATAGATTTTCAGGGGTTCGTATTCTCCATCCATGGGATTCTCAGTAAGGTGGTCTACCTGTGATAGTGCCTTGACCGCTTTTTGAGTTACATAAACAATGTCAAACTCACTCAACAGGATTTTCCACTTGGCTAGCTTGTCAGTGGGCATGGGTTTCTGAAAGATGTACTTCAAAGGATATATCCTTGATATGAGATATGTAGTATAGGCACAAAAGTAATGCCTCAGCTTTTATGCTACCCAGGTCAAAGCACAACAGGTGCATTCCAATAAAGAATATCGGGCCTCGTACGAGTTGAACTTCTTGCTGAGATAATAAATGTCCTGATCCTTCCTCCCTATTTCATCATACTACCCCAGAACACAACCGAAAGCTCCATCCAACACAACAAGGTAGAGTACTAAGGGTCTACCTGGCTCGGGCGGGACTAAGACTGGTGGTGTTGACAGGTACTCATTGATTGTCGAAGGTCTTTTGGCAGTCATCAGTCCATTTGGTAGCGGCGTCCTTCTTCAACATCTTAAAGATTGGTTCACAAATAGCTATAGATTGTGCTATGAACCGGCTGATGTAGTTAAGTCTTCCCATGAAACTCATTACATCTTTCTTGTTCTTTGACGGTGGCAATTCTTAAATGGCTTTGACTTTTGATGGATCCAGTTCTATTGCTCTGTGACTCACAATAAACCCAAGCAGTTTCCCGGCAGGAACCCCAAATGCACACTTTGTGAGATTTAGTTTCAGGTTGTACCTCCATAGGCTATTGAAGAACTTCCTCAGATCTTTCATGTGATCAATGGCCTTTTTGGACTTGATAATAACATCATCTACATATACCTCTATCTCCTTGTGTGTCATATCATGGAAAATGGTAGTCATGGCCCTTATGTAGGTGGCCCCTACATTATTCAGGCTGAACGACATCAACTTGTAACAGTACATTCCCCACGACGTAATGAAAGATGTTTTCTCAGCATCTTCTTCATACATCCAGATTTGATAATAACCAGCAAAGCAATCTACAAATGACTGCAGCCCATGTTTGGCACAATTATTAATCAGGATGTGTATATTTGGCAAGGGGAAGTCGTCTTTTGGACTAGCCCGGTTGAGATCCCGGTAGTCAACACAGACCCTGACCTTCCCATCCTTATTTGGCACTAGAACGATGTTGGCTAATCATGTCGGGTATACTACTACCCTGAGAACCTTAGCTTTGACCTGCTTGGTAACCTCTTCCTTGATTTTTAGACTCATATCAGGCTTGAACGTTCTGAGCTTTTGCTTTACCGGCAGACATGTTGGATCAGTCGGCAGTTTGTGAGATACAATAGACATACTCAGTCCAGTCATGTCATCATACGACCAGGCAAATATGTCCTCATATTCCTTTAGAAATTTTGTGTATTATTTCTTTTCTGATGGCGATAGGTGAATGCTATTCGTGTTTCCTTGATGTTTTCTGCATCTCCCAGGTTAACAATTTCGGTCTCGTCCAGGTTGGACTTAGGTTTGTTCTCAAAATTCTCAACTTCTTTGACAATCTCGTCAGGTATGTCATCTTCCTCTGAATCAATGTCTGTTTGTTGCATTGTCACATTGCATGTCACGGTCATTGATTCATAAAGATAAATAATAGTAATGCTTTATAAGTAAAGTAATGAGAGAAAATGATAATGAGTGTTGATTTATAAGAAAAGTCAAAATGCTTTGATAAATTGCATAACTGTTTTGAACATTGAAGATCTTATTGCGGGAATTAAAATGCGAAAAGAAAATCCTTTAGTAAAAAAGGCTTGTTTTAGCCTTGCTACCCCGAGGCTCGTCGGGCTTTGGTTGTCCTGATGGTGCAGTTATTGAGGCGTGCCCCTCTGATCACAGCCTATATGGAAGGGACTTCCTCCCCCTCCTCCTCGAGAATAACACAACAGTCCATATCATTGTCTTCTAGGAACAAGTTCTTCACTACTGCCAGTGCTTCTTCTTCATCTGACCCATAAACAATGTCGGCATATTGGAAAGTTTGCTCCAGACGTGGTATTGGATGTTCCAGTAGATAGTAAGGACCGCGCCATGGCGGCGACCAATTGTTGAATTCTTCCTAGGTATTTTCATATCCCAAACCAAAAGTAGTGACATGTTTCTTGAGTTTTATGGGCTTAGCAATTCCTTGTAGGTTCTTGCCGAGCCCCTTGCCAGGTTCATACCCACTCCAATTCAGTATTCTCTCGATTTTGTTATCCCACTACTTGTATTTGTCAATAGCATTGACCCGTTCAATGTAGTGGTAAATCTCTCCACCCGGCTTCCTTCTTCTCTCTATTGCAGGAATGTTCTGATGACTATATAAAGGGTTGCTACCATCGTCGTGAATGATCACTTCCTGGTGATTCCATTAGAATTTTACTGTCTGATGTAGTGTTGACGCTACGGCCCCAGCGACATAAATCCATGTCGGTCCTAGCAGTAAGTTGTAAGATACTGGCACATCTATCACCTGTATATCGACATCGAACCATGTTGGTACCATTTGTAAGCATAGAACAATCTCACCGATGGTGGACCTCTGAGAACCATCGAAGGCTTTTACACTGATTACTCCATCTTTTATCTCGTGCGGTCCTTTACCCAGTTTATTGAGCGTTACCAACAGAAAAAATTGAGACTAGAACCTCCATCTATCAAGATTTTGGTGATGAAATAGTCTTTGCATTGCATGGTGATGTGCAGTGCTTTGTTGTGCCCCAACCCTTCAGGTAGCTCGTCCTCATGAAAGGTGATCTTATGGCTCTCTAACACTTGTCCTACCGTGTTAGACATTTCCCCACCCGTGATGTTGCTTGGTTGGTATGCTTCACTCACCACCTTTAACAGAGCATTCTTGTGTGCCTTAAAATTCTGCAGCAAAGAAAGAATGGATATTTGTGCCGGCATCTTATTTAATTGGTCGATGATCGAATACTCCTTGGCCTGTATTTTCCTTAAGAGGTCATCTGGACCTGTCTCAATGATGGGTGGCCGATTGGAGGCCTTATTTCTTGACTTAGCTAGATATTTAGGGGCATAGACTCTACCAGTTCTTGTCATACCCTGTGCTGTAATAGTCTCTTCGAACTTGACCTTGCCTTTCGTTCTCGCCTCGGCCATATAGTCCCGGGGTACAACCTTTGTATGGAATGGTGTCATGGTCGACATTGGCATTGGGATTGGCGTGGATATCCTCACTTTGAATGGAACATGTGCCTTAGGTGGCAAAACTTCAACCTCAAATGGTGCAAGTACATTTGTCGGAGACACGAATTTAACCTCAATTGGTGCAGGTGCCTTTGCGGATGACGTTGCTTCAAACTCAAGTGGTATAGACATAATCACCTCAGCATCCTCAGCTGGTTGAATCTAGACTATGATTGGGTTGAGATTAATTATTGGCTTCTTTGGTTCATCACATTCTGCGATCAACCCGATTGATCCCTCGGGATCCCAATCATCTTCTATTTCAATCATGTGGATACCTCCACCCTTATGGTCTGGCAGAGGGTTGTTGCGAACATTTGGAGTGGGTTCTTTTGCCACAATGATCTTGTTGTCAATCAAAGATTGGATTTTGTCTTTCAAGGAACGACATTCATCGATGATGTGCCATTTCATGTCGAAATAGTATGCACAGGATTTGTTTGGGTTGACCCACTAGTAAGGATTCTCATGGGTTGCAGCAGGGATGGGGGTGAAATAACCAGCAGCTTTGAGTTTCTCACACAGTTGGTCAATGGATTCAGCGATGGCTGTATATTATTTTGGAGGTCTGCGATCAAAATTGGGTCGAGGTCTAGGGAAGTTTTGGCATCCAGGAGATGACTGATAGTGGAATGGTTGAGCATTATAGGTTTGGTAGACATGCACGGGTTGGGAGTATCTGGGTGAGGTAGGTTGAAATGTAGGAGGTGGAGGTGATTGATAAGTCGGTGGTGGAGCTTGGTATGAGGGTGAAGGTGCTTGGTAATTTGGAGTTGGCTGGTGTGTGAGTGGAGGCGTTGGATAAGTTTGGTATTTGAGGGGATATTTGGTCCTTTGTGCAACCATCACAACCCCTACGCCCTTTTCTTGGATACACCACCGGATTGTAAGGCCTTATTTGTAGCTTGCAAGGCCTCGAAGTTTGTAACCATACCGGTCTTGATACCTTCTTCAATTCTCTCACCCAGTTTGATAATGTCGGAAAATTTGTGGTTCTCAATCATTATCAGTCGTTCTTAATACTGCGGGTCCTGAGCCCGGACAAAGAACTTGTTCATTTGTTCCTCTCCTAGGCAGGTCTAACCTTACCAGCTTCAGACCTTCAGTGAGTAGCATACCCGCAAAATGTCTCTGTGGGCTTCTTCTTTAGATTTTGAATATAGAACACGTCTGATGCATTCTTTGTATTAAACCTGAACCTGTCCATAAAGTCAGATGCCATGCCCACCCAGTTTGACCACTTCTTTGGATCTTGGATGATGTACCAAGACAACTCATCTCCTTTCAAACTCCTCATGAATAGCTTCATGAGGATTCTCTCGTCTTTCCCTACTCCAACCAGCTTGTTGCGGTATGTCCTCAGATGGACCCTTGGATCACCCGCACCATCAAACATTTCGAACTTAGGAGGTTTGTACACCGCGTGGAGTTCAACATTAAGCTGTATGCAAAGATCCTCATAGTTCATCCCCTCGATTCCTTTACTTCCCTCAACGCCCTGAATCCGGCTAGTCAATTTCTTAAGTTACTCAGCTAGGTTCTTGATAAGCAGATCCTTTTTATCAGACTTAGGTGTGTTGGAGATAGGTTGGGTGGAGTGTGGCATGGTCTCCACGTAGATAGGAGTGTTATGGTGGCCTGGTGTATGGGTGTGGAAATGGTCGTTTGTGGAGATTTGAGGTTCTAAGATGAGTAGTGGAGCATAGTTTGGGGTATGGCAAGTGTTATATTGGTTCTTTGGTAGAGCAATGTGATGGTGAGGAGCGAGATGATTTTGCTGTTTTAGGATGTTTTGAGGAGGTGTAGGGTTTTGGGTGTTGACATCTGGGTGCTGAGGGAAAATGACAAGTTTGCCAAATTTCAAACCTGATCGAGCTCTTCCTAGAACCTCAACAGTTTCTGTTCAAGCTACGACACATTCTCATTTGGAACCCGAATACCCTGGCTATCTGTGGCTTCTACCCGTTCAACTATGTTCTTCTTCCATCTTGCTTTTGTTCTTGCCTTTAATGGGACTAAGAGGAGGAGAGGGTGGAGGGCCCTTGGATCTTGTGAAATAAGATGTTGATGCCAGAGTGCACAAAATTAACCTTTGGGGAGGGGAATAACAAAAGGAAAACAAAAATAAAAACAAAAAGGTAATCAAGTTAGTGAGGATTATAAAAAGTGTTGCAGTAATTAAACACATAGTGCAGAATGCAAAACGTGTCCTTATTTGAGAACCTCTTTGTGCCCGAGGTAGGCCTAGCGACAAATTGGTTTGGAGAATTTAGAATGCTAAATGCCTCATTTTATTGATATAAACAAGACAAATTCCCAAATCGACACTAAATATATCGGAAATAAAAGGCACTAATGGCTATTGGCCTTATTATATTCATAAACCAAAAAAATAAACTGCTATCTACTTGGTCCCAGAAGGATCCTCAGGTTGCATGCTCTCGTTGATCAAATCCTCCAGTTCGCGTAGGTTCATTTGTAAAAATGTGTTTTCCAGACGTTCTCCTTCATTTCCTTCAGCGTTCTAGCAGTCGGTGGCTATCTTCCTCACTTTTCCTTCCAATTCCAGCAGATTGTATTTTAGATATTCCAACTTTTTGCTGGCTTTGGCGGCCCTCTCTTTCCACTCATTGATTTGGTCATTTGATGGAAGACTCCTCCACCAGTCTAGCAAGAGTAGGGGCGTGCTAATCATACCGAAACTAGGGACCTCGTGCCTCATATTTCTGAAAGACAAATAAGGTTAGGCCCTTATCTCCACTAAACTTGACTATTTAATACCAACAATTAGCATGAAGCATTTAGCTCACCAAATAAATGCACAGAGTGAGGTGATGTCTGTTTGAGTTCAGGGAAACCTAGTGGACTTTGGACAAGGCTATCTTAAAGGATCATTATGTAGACAACATAACTGACCTGGCTAGGTTTGATCATTATGCATGCACAATTTGAACAGAGTAAGGTTTCTATGGGGTTTTAGACTGGTACCCTTGAGCGGACAACTCAAGGGGAAGGCACAGAACTGTTGACTGCACCTCAGATCGACTTGTTTTTACCGCAAATATGCCTTTCCGAATTTAGGGGGTAATGATATAGGAAGAGCGCAACCACTCATTAAAAGCATTGCTATAGTATTTGTTTGGCACGAGTGGAGTATGATGTTGAGCATGATGATGCAATAATAAAAAACATGTTGACATGTATTTGCACGTTAAGAAAGTGATAAATACAGTAGCTTTATAATTTAAAGCAACAATAAAAGAAGGAAACAAAGAAGATATGTCAGTTTTGCTTTTGAAAAGAGAAATTAAATGCTTAAAGAAATTTAAACAAGTAATTGCACATAGGGAGGTACAAATTCAGAAGAACAATCTGAAATGGTAAAAGCCTAAATATCCCCAGCAGAGTCGCCATGCTGTCGCGCTTCCTTTTTCCCCCTTCCAATGGAGAAGAGTTTACGGATTTCGACATTCATGGGGTGTAATGACTCATTTCCTTTTGGGAATCGGATATTTGAAGAGTCGCTACCTAATGATTTAAGTCACATTAGGACAACTATAGAGTTCATTTACAACTAGGTTTGATAACCAAATATTGTGTAAGGGCTTGAAATTATCCTAAGGGGAAGGTGTTAGGCACCCATCAGGATCTACTAGTATGGTTCCCGGCCAGATAGTTTTTTGTGAATTTGTGAATTAGCAAGTAATCAAATAAAATGCTCAAGTAATAGTGGAATTAAGTTTAAATACATGAGTGCAAATAATTATTAAAAGGCAGGGTTTTGGAAAAAGAGTTATAAGCAAGACATACTTGTAAAAATAAAAAGGGGGTCCTAGGTTTGTTTATAATATGGATTACCTCAATGCAATACCCGATATGACACTCCTCGGAAGAGAGGATACACGTGGTATTAACGCACCAGTCATCATATCTATAGCTACCTTTCCCACCCCGTTAAGGTATTAACGCGCGGATTGGTCTAGGCCTCTATTGCATGCTATTACCTGTCCCATTCCTATCAACCCCGGAAGAATTTAGAACTACAATTCCTATAAGAGGGAGGATTTTAGGCTGACTCTTAGGTTTAAAGTTAAAAAGGCTAAGGCGACATAAAAAACACGTAGGACTACATTTTGAGTGGAACATATAAACAATTAGAGGGCTCATATATATACCTCCACAAACAATTCATATAAATAGCATGACTTAAACACAACTAAAGTTTGAATTTTAAATTCCTAAGGCAGAGTTTGAGTCAGAACCAGATTCATTACATAACTCAAAAAAGAAGTTTGAATCACCCCTGCCTGCTGGTTGTAGCAGTTGGTAATTAACAAAGGCAATTTCAGTTTTATTTAAACAATTACCTAAGGCCTGCCTATGCGTAATAGTGATGTCCTATCAGCATGATATCTATATTGATTAAGAATGTAGTAGAGTAGTGGTTAATTTTTAACAGGCGATCTTATCATATAGGTATGCTTTCTAATGATATTGATTAACACGAAAAGAGTATGTTATTTAATTTGATTCAGACATGCACGAGTCAAACTAATTTTTAACTAAACTAGTTTTAGACCTTATAGGCATAATTTCTATTATAGCTGATTTTAAATCCTATCGGCATGGTATCTAATTAATAAAAGCTGACTTTGGGGTTATAGGCATGATCTCTAAGGGAAACGAATCTGGATACGTGTTGTAATGAAAAATTGGACTTCAATTACTTTGCATCCTATATGCATGATATATAATTAAAAGCGGATTTTTAACCCTATAGGAATGATCTCTACTGCTAAAGCCATTTAGATCCTATAGACATGGTTTCTAATTGTGAAAGGTAAAGCGTGCAAAATTTATTTTAAACCAAAGCAGATCCTATAGGCATGTTATCTACCCAGTTTACCCACAAGATACAACTACCCACCCTTTTTTCTCTAATCACCACATAATTGTTTATAAATTGTTACAGACCCAATGATTGAATTTCAAAAGAACTGCAGAAATAAGAAATTACAACCAAAGGAAGCCTTATCTGGACTTCATCTATGAGTTATATAATGAACCACTTCAATGCCAGAATTTCAAATCCTTTTCTCATACCTGGGCGTGTCAGAGTTCCCCAAGGACCTCAAGGGATCCCGAGCAGTGCTCACACCCAGATTTACAAAACCAAATAGAATGAGTGCAATGTGGAAGGCCAGCCCTTATGTGTTCAAGTTCAGAGGGAGCTCAAGGGTCCCAATGCAAGGCTCATACAAGAGGGGTAGAACCTAGACTTCTAAGAACATGGTGGAAGTGCAGAACATAGTTTGAAAAAGAGATTTATTTTTTAAAAGCTGGACTGACGGTCCATTTTGAAAGCTATTAGTGACAGAGGTGATTTAAATCATTAGTAGTAGTAAAACTCAAAACTACACATAGTCATTCAAAGGGGTCAAGGGATTTGGGGATACATGTAAAGACCCGGAATATTTTGCTAAGTAATTTAAGATTTCGTGGTGCCAAGGTAGGCTAATTATTTTATTTTGTGTGAAATCGAGGATTAATGATATAATTGATATCCATTGGATATGTTAATAAATGTATAAGTCATATTATAAGTAATTTAAGGTCTAAGGAGAGGCTTAAGGCTAAGTCAAGTTGGAAATTACATGATAGACTAAAAATTCCAAATGAGTACGCACAAGACTTCACTTTGGACAAGCATATATACATGTATATAAGGAGTTTTGGGATACACAGCCTATCACATTAAATCTCCTCAAGTCTAGTTTCTAACGCATCAAACTGTTCGTCATTTAGATATGTATACAGAAAGTTATGCTCATTTTTCTGTCCCTTCCGTCGCCAGGTCCTGGGTTATATTATATTGGTCCTGGGGAGAGTTGGTCCCATTGAATGTTATATTGTAGATTAAAGTATCTTAAGTGTATTGGATCATTGTAGTATCATTAAGGGGCAAATTTGAGGTATGTATGGCCAAAACTCCCTCTTCTTAGAAATTGAACCTCCTTGGTGTCCATGCAAATGTTGTAAGTTCCGGAACTTGATTGATGTGGTGGTTGATACCTTAAATGAATTTGTGTTTCAAGAATATATGTGCAAGGTGTATTTCAATGTTTTCATTATGCTATTTTGTCAAGTCAGAATGTGGAATATGGGTTAAAATGCCTAGACTTCAAGTCAATTTTAAATTTATATTGTTATGACAAAATGTGTGAAATCCTCTTTATGCTTACGGCTTATAATTGCTTTCATGTATCCCTATTATTTGAATTTAAAGGTTTAATGTTGAAGGTGGAATGATGTGAAATATTAGGAAAGAGAACTTCAGTTATGAAATGTGGCCTAGTGCCAAGCATGATGTAATAATTGTGGCCCCAAGTGCCCGATAAACTGATATATGTGAAACAAACATGAAATGAGTTGATTGATGGAAATGGAAAAATGTCTTGGTAAGACGGCCTAGCCGATCAGGCCGTGATCAGATACCATGTCGCACACATGGTGGTACTATGCTGATATTGAAACCGAAAGGTGAGAATGAAATTGTGAATTAGATACATGTCTCAAATGAGACAACCTAGCTGATCGGGTCGTGATCGGACTCCGCAAAATGAAAGCGGTGGTATTATGGATAATGATGTAACAGTATTAAATGTTCCAACCTAAAGCTATGAAAATTATTTGAAAGCTATGTGATTCCTTTAATTGATGATGCGTTGTTGTTTAAGGCTTTTGTTGATCTTTAGGATTACTATATACTTGGGTTGTTGTTCTTTCTAATGAGATGGTGTTTAGTTATACATACTAGTAGTATTCCACAGTACTAACACCCCTTTCGCCGGGGGCGCTACATCTTTGAAATGGATGTCTGTGGTTCCGTAGCAGACATCGTTGATCGAAGATAGCAGTGCATCCACTCTTCAACTGATTTGGTGAGCCCCATTTCATTTCGGGGTCTTGTATCATTCGTTTATCATGTACATTGTATTTGAGGTATAGCTGGAGCCTTGTTGCCGGCATTTCCGTATTAATCTTCAGTTTTACTTGGAGGCTCTGTAGACAAATTGTGGGTGGTGTTTGATGTTGGGAATTTAAGTAGAAATGTTGGTATTTGGAAAGCAAGTGTTTTTAAAGAAACTATAGACTTGTAAAATTTTGGATATTATGGTTGAAACTTCTAATGGAACCAAAATGAAAGTTGTTAATTAAATATTTTCAGAGTTTGAATAAATGAGTATATCTCCTATTTATTCAAGGATGACTTTGGATAGAATGAAATCTAACAGGCTTGCTCAGTCGGGTTTACTCGGTTGAGCACCGGTCACGCTCCTCAGTTTTAGGGCGTGTCAAACTTGGTATTAGATCCTAAGGTTTTAAAGTATCATAGTATGTCTCGGAGCCATGTCTAGTAGAGTCCTTCTTATCAGTGTGTTGTCGACCACATCTATAAGTTGGAAGCTACACGGACATTTATGAGTGTTACCCTTCTTCAACACTCTAGATCATGCGATAAAGCTTGACTATAAGATTGTTTTCTAATTCGTGTGTTGAGATTCAAGGTAATTTTAAATGTTCTTTTGTCTATTTCAAGTAATGTTGTCATATGGCATGACCAATGGGAAAGGCATGAATATTAAGGAGATGGCACATGTATCTTGTTGAACGAATGGTATGAGCATATAGGATAAGTACATTGTACCATGGGCATAATTTATTCGAGAAAAGTGTTAAAAATGATTACCACCTCTAAAGAAACATTGAATTGATAAGTGATATGTAAGCTTGAATAGCACATGTGGGTACTGTGAGAAGTATGTAAATGATCCTAAGGTGTGAAAGAAAATTAGTTATATAAGCACGTGATATATGGGAGACATGACCATGGAGGTAATGATGAGAGTGAATGTCTCTCCCATGAGACAAGAAGTTATGAAAGGAGAGTCAATTGAACCCACGATGAGAAGACCCTTGTACTACAAACTTTATAAAAATCCAGAAGTGTAAGAAATGATATTACAAGCTTAACGGATATTGCTATAAGGAATTGGAATCACAAACTCGTGTGGCTGAATAAGAGCAGAGAACTTATGAGATTAATATCATGGTGACTTAAATCTCCCAAATAGTCAAACATATATACGAGGGATAGAGATATGAGACATATGTCCCTAAAGTTGCCAAAATTCAAGACTTGTGTCGAAATCTGGGACATTCGCCCCAAGTGGGGTAGGAAAGCCATAGTGAGGCCACTTAAATACAATGAAATAAGAGTAAGACCATATAACTATGATGTTTGAATATTTTGTTGAAGAAATGCATAGTCTAGAAAAGTGATAATGGATAACGAGATTATCTGAAAGGATATGCTAATGGTAGACCAATAGTACCCCCAAAAATGTGGACGGTTAAGGGAGGTAAATTCTTCATACATGGCAATGTGAATGATAGGGTCAATGATCCTAGAAACTAAGAGTATGTTTGTAAAGGGATTTTATACTTGTTAAAACTTCAGGAACAATGGAACCTAAGGAAGTACTATAGGTCAAATGTGGAAGGTTGCGAGTTTTTAGAATTTGTTAATCATAGATTTACGATTTAACCAAAGTTTCAAGATGTTAAGAAAGGCAGAACGAGTGGGAGAAATAAATGTGATGCTATAATAACCCAAGAGGGTATTTGGGCTTGATGGAGAGCCTAAAAAAATCTTACAAGAAAAAACGTGTTAAGTGATATGTGGATGAACACACTTTCCCACGGATATCCTAACAAGAGTTAAGAGGTGAGCGGGATGAAATAACTAAGGAAAAAGACCACGCAACATTTGGAAGAATGCATGGCTATTCACTATCTAGGATGAATAAGGTGATAGGAAATGGGGAGAAAACCTATAAATTGAGATGGTCATGGTTATCATAAAATATCTTGTATCAAAATGGTGGACTCGCTTAGAGTATAAGTGTTAATAAAAGTTATAAAGGACTAACTGTAATGCAACCGACTTGGGTGATACCTAATATCAACTAAAGGATCTAGAGACAATTCATGTCTACATACAATGGAAAGTGAGACTACTGGAGGTGAAGTTGTGGTATGATAAACTCACTAAACCAGGCATAATGATATTACAAGTTCATGGGAGGTAGACAAGTGCGTGGAACAATAATGCTATCAATTATGCACTATGAGCAAAATAGAATGGGAATGAATGTTCCAGTTAGCAAGAAAAGATAGTACCAGTATATTGTCCAGGACAAAGAGTGATAAAAAAAGAGAAAGACAACACAATCTACCCACAGGGCAAATGAAATGTTCAAAATAGATTGAAAGAGGATGAACACTTGTTACGGACTAGACATGTTTAACATGGTAACTCTTAAACCGCAATATCAGAGAACTCTATTGGTAGCTACAATACGGGGAATGAGGTGAGTTACTCATCGAGGATAGAATCAGGTGTACTAAGTCTTACACTTAAGAGTAAAACCAAAAGTCGTTGTTGAAGAATTGGGAGAATCTCAAGTTTCAGAGAATGCCCTTTCTCAGGCCAGTGACTCTTCCTAAATTATATACATATAAAGGGTGTTGATATGTGTTTTGGGCGGTGTTTAACCATAAAAAGGGATCATAAGAATATTCACAGGGGAAGTAGTGCGGTTTCTTAAATTCTATAAGGCACATATGGGGCGAAGAGGCTAGCTAAGAAAAGTCAGAGCAGAATGTTACCTTACATTTGATACAATGTCGTGCATGTTGATGTTATCAGGGTATATGCAAAAATTAGCAGGTGTTATTCATTTGAGATAGAAGGTCCTATGAAAAAAACTCATTTAGTAATGTCTTTTGTTGAGAATTTGGAAGAGTTAGTTGCAAGTATTCACAGAAGATTGCAACCATATCAGGGAAATTATTGTATAAATCAATTAGTGGGAGGTCTTATGTAAGATAAATATGATAAAGATGTTCCACTAATGATTCAACCTGTTAAAGTGATAGTTTATTCCTCTAGGCAACTCAATAATCATGGAAAGAACTATGCAGCACATGACTTAGAGATTGCGGCAGTGGTGTTTGCACTAAAGATTTGGCGACATTATTTGTATGGTATCCACGTGGATGTATTTATAGACCACAAGAGCCTCCAATATATTTTCAAACAAAAGGAGTTGAATCTGAGGTAGAGAAGATGGCTTGAGTTACTCAAAGACCACGACCTTGATATTCAATATCACCCGGGAAAAGCCCAACGTCATGGTAGATGATCTTAGCTGGAAATCTATGGATAGTTTAGCTCAGTTGGAGGTATGTCAAAGGTCGTTGGCCAGGGAAGTTCACTAGTTGGCTAGTTTGGGAGTTCGTCTTGCGAACTCTAGTGAAGGTGGGGAAATTGTGCAAAATAGGGTTGAATCGTCACTTGTGACAGAAGTGAAAGAGAAGCAATACAATGATCCATTGTTGGTACAACTGAAGGAGGGAATTCATAAACATAGGACCACAACTTTTTCTTTTGGCATTGATAATGGTACCTTACAGTGCTAAGGGCGCATATGTGTTCCGGATATTGATAGTCTTCGGGAAAGGATTTTGGCAAAAGCTCACACTTCCAGGTGTTTCGTACACCCAGGTTCTACAAAAATGTATCATAATCTTAAAGAAGTTTATCGATGGAATAGCATGAAAATGGATGTGGCAGACTTTGTGGCAAAATGTCCGAATTGTCAGCAAGTGAAAGTTGAACATCAAAGGCCTGGAGGATTGTTACAAAGCATTGAAATTCCAATGTGGAAATGGGAAATGATCAATATGTATATTATGGTAGGATTACTGCGCACTACGTGCAAGTTCGACTCAATTTGAGTAATTGTGGATCGACTCATGAAATCAGCACACATCTTGCCAGTCAAATCCACTGACATATTGGAACAATATGCTTAACTGTATATCAAAGAAATAGTCATATTGCATGGCACTCCAGCCTCATTCATTTTAGATCGAGTGGCTCAATTCACAGCAAACTTTTGAAAGAAATTTTAGCAAGGTTTGGGTACTCAAGTAAATCTTAGTACAACATTTCATCCTCAAACTGATGGGCAGGCAGAGTGGACCATTCAGACGTTTGAGGACATGTTGTATGCTTGTGTTCTTGATTTCAAAGGTAGCTGGGATGATCATTTGTCACTCATAGAGTTTTGTTATAACAATAGCTTCCATGCTAGTATTCATATGACACTATTTGAGGCATTGTATGGTAGGAGATGTAGATCTTCCATTTGTGGTTCGAGGATGGGGAAGCTGAATTGATAGGGCTAGGCCTTGTGCATCAAGCTATGGAGAAGGTTAATATTATTAAGGATAACCGTCAAAAGTCCTATTCGGATGTTCATCAAAGAGATTTGGAATTCAAGGAAGACGATTGGGTATTCTTGAAGGTTTCCCCCATGAAGGGTATCATGCATTTTGGAAAGAAAGGAAAGTTAAGTCCGAGATATGTCGGGCCATATAGAATCATTCAAAGGATTGGTCCGGTGGCGTACAAGCTTGAGATACCACCTGAGATGTCATTACTACCCCCCGTGTTCCATGTGTCCAAATTGTATAAGGTAGTTGGAGATTCATCCGCTATTGTACCAATTGAGACTTTGAGGATAATGAAGAATTATTGTATGAAGAAATTCCAGTTGCCATCCTTGATAGGCAAGTCCGAAAGTTGAGAAATAAAGAAATTGCCTCCGTGAAAGTGTTATGGCTAAACCAACAAATTAAGGAACCCACTTGGGAAGTTGAGAAAGAAATGAAAAAGAAGTAACCCCGTTAGTTTGAATTTCAATGAAACAGTTCTATGAAGTTATTTCACATAAATTTTGTATCGCTTGTTTAGCTAATGTAAAGGCATTCCTTTCCAATTATATGCTCATTATGGGCTACAATTGTTGTTGTTTTATGTTCTGTTGCTTCATTTGATAACATATATGTTGTTGAGGTGTGTTTCTGGGATTCTCTAACAAGTGGATAGACGCAGTTACAGGGGAAACTCTGTCGAAATTTCTGAAAAATTTGGGAGTTAGTTAGAATTTGAGAGTTAAAGAGGTGTGTGAAAGAGATAAGTTATGCTAAGTGTGTACGGATTGACTCCACTTGTCATTCGAGGACGAATGATCCTAAGTGGGGGAGAATGTAAAGCCCCGGAAAATTTTGCTAAGTAATTTAAGATTTTGTGGCTCCAAGGTAGACTAATTATTTTATTTTGTGTGAAAACGAGGATTTATTTTGTGGCTCCACGCCATAGGCAGTGCCCAGTGCCACCTGTGGCGCCCGAAGCATTATATACTCATTTTGGGGTTCATTTTTACTCATTCATCTTGGCCGAACTTTGGGGTTTTCCTTCACCCTTTCAAGACCTTCAACTCCCCCCATCTTCAAGGTAAGCAACCTCCATTGACTTGGTGTGAAATTCCATCATTCCTACACTAGTATTGATGAAATCTACTCATAAAACACATAGATCTTCAAGAAATTCCTTCAAGAACTCAAAGGAGGGTTTGGAAGATTTCTTCCAAAAGATAAATCATATACCCTTAAACTTACATATATGGATATATTATGGGAATATGAGTATGAATTAAGTATTGGAACTCTTGGTGGTGTTATTGGAAGCTATAAGTTCCCAATATAAATACATAATTATTATAGAGATTGAAAGGTTATTATTTGATAGGATTTGTAATTGGTCCGGTGTGAATGGATGGTCATACATATGTTGTTGGAAGTTATAAAATTGGTTAGGAATGATGGTGGAATAAATTATTGGTTAATGGTGATAGTTGGATGAACTAATATTATGGTTATGAGATGTAAATATCTATACCTACAAGGTGTTTGATAATATGCCTAAGTGGCTTAAGTTATAGAATTTGTCAGTAATATTTGTCCCATTAAAAGTTATATTGTAGATTGAAGTTGCTTAAGTGAATTGGATCATTGTATTATCATTAAGGGGTGAATTTTAGGTATGTATGGCTAAAACTCCCTCTTCTTAGAGATCGAACCCCCTTGGTGTCCATGCAAATGTTGTAAGTTCCGAAAATTGATCGATATGGTGGTTAATACCTCAAATGAATTTGTGTTGCAAGAATATATTTGCAGGGTGTGTTTCAATGTTTTCATTATGCTATTTTGTCGATCGAGAATGTGAAATATGGGTTAAAATGCCTACACTTCAAGTCGAGTTTAAATTGATATTGTTATGCCGGAATGTGTGAAATCCTCTTTATGCTTACGACTTATAATTTCTTTCGTATATGCCTATTGTTTTGAATTGAAAGGTTTAATTTGAAGGTGTAAATGATGTGAAATGTTGGGAAAGAGAACTTGAGTTATGAAATGTGGCCTAGTTCCAAGCATGATGTAATAATTGTGGCCCCAAGTGCCGATGAACTGATATATTTGAAATAAATATGAAATGAGATGATTGATGGAAATGGAAAAATGTCTTGGTAAGACGGCCTAGCCCATCGGGTCATGATCGGGCGCCATGCCGCACACATGGTAGTACTGTGCTGATATTGAAACCGAAAGGTGAGAATGAAATTGTGAATGAGATACATGTCTCAAATGAGACAACCTAGCCGATAGGGTCGTGATCGGACTCCGCGAAATTAAAGCGGTGGTATTATGGATAATAATGTAACAGTATTAAATGTTCCAACCTAAAGCAATGGAAATTATTTGAAAGTTGTGTGATTCCTTCAATTGATGATGTGTTGTTGTTTAAGGCTTTTGTTGATCTTTATGATTACAATATTCTTGGGTTGTTGTTATTTTTAATGAGATGGAGTTTAGTTGTACATACTAGTACTATTCCATAATACTAATGCCCTTTTTTCCGGAAGCGCTACATCTTTGAAATAGATGTAGGTGGTTCCGTAGTAGATATTGTTGATCGCTGATAGCGGTGCATCCTCTCTTCAGCTGATTTGGTGAGACCCATTTCATTTCGGGGTCCTGTATCATTCGTTTATTATGTATGTTGTATTTTGAGGTATAGCCAGAGTCTTGTTGCCAGCATTTCCATATTAATCTTTAGTTTTACTTAGAGGCTCCGTAGATAGATTGTAGGTGGTGTTTGATGTTGGGGATTTAAGTAGAAATGTTGGTATTTGGAAATCAAGTGTTTTTAAAGTAACTATAGACTTGTAAAATTTTGGATATTATGGTTGAAACTGCTAATGTAACCTTAATTAAAGTTGTTATTTAAATATTTTTAGAGTTTGAATAATGGAGTATATCTCCTCTTTATTCAAGGATGACTTTGGGTAGAATGAAATTTAACAGGCTTGCTCAGTTGGGTTTACTCGGTTGAGCGCCTGTCGCGCTCTTCGGTTTTGGGGCGTGTCAATACATTTGCCTGTAAGCACATGAACCCAGTAGGGGTATGGTTTGGTCATGCACAACAATAGTTGATTCTGGCATGACCACAAACCAGTCAAAAGAACACAAACACATAGAGGGGATATGGAGATTTGGGGGTTCATAAGACAGAGTATGCTTTTAAATACACATAGGGGAAGCATTAATCCAAGGGAAAAAGGGAACATATTATAGCATGCTAATAATGTAACTTGACTGCAGAAACATGAGCAAAAGTAGGTAAGAGTGAAAGAAACTGAAGCAACTAAAGAAGCATATTGTTGTTGAGGCTTAAAAAATTAACTAGGACATACTAGTAGAGAAGCAAAGTGCAGAAAGGTAAAGCAAGCAAGATTCCACAGTATAGCCTTGGCTTTCAGCCAGCTAGACAAAGCAATAGCACAAGTAGTAGTAAAGAAGGAGATATCTTTTGAGTGTAAGTGTGTGTTCTGAACTCAAATTGTTCGTGTCTTTGAAAGAAGAGGGGGTAGGGTATTTATAGTTTTGAAAACGAGTGAAGAATAAGGTAATAAGTAAAGTCTTGATATAGACATGGAAATAATCACAATCAGAATCAATTAACACAAGTGGTTCCCTTTATTTAAGGAATCAATGCTTAACAGATACTAACAATGTTAATTAAGGAAAGAAATCAGTTTGAAATAAATTGATTCTTTCCATATAAGGGGGCAGTAAAAGTATGAAGTAAATAATTGAGTCTAAGTACAAAGTATGCTTAGTTTTGGGAAAGAATTCAGCAAGGTAAAACATCACTGTAATTAAAGGAGGGGAATCAATTAATTTAAATAAACGAGTAAAATTAGGGTTTATAAGAAACTTTTGCAATCAGTCGCAATATTGAGGGAATCAGGATCATTCAAGAAAGAGTCATGACTCTGCATTTCAACATATAAATAGCAAGGAATGAACATGTGTGTAGGGTCAACTATGTTGACAAAAAGAAGAAACACAAACATATAGTAGTAGCAGGAATAAGCGAGGATTTAGTAGTAAATGAAATCTACTCAAAGCATAGTAGTCGACAAGGTCAAGTAGTCATATAGAATCAGTATGTAGAGATCCAAACTAACAGGTAAAAAAGTCAGAAACAAGTAAAGACCTTCAAACTCATAGTAATAAGCGAGGGAAACCCTTTTAAGAAATTAGGGCTTCAACAGTAGTCGAGTTTAAGATCTTATAAGAACTCAGAATCACATAAGGCAAACAAGGAAAAGAGAGTTAGAAACAAAGAACTTAATCGAACAAGTATACATTCAAACAAACAGGGACAATTTCAGGACTCGGATAAGACCAAAAAAGACCTAGGGTTTTCAACATGCTGAATCAAGTAGAAGAAAAGCATAAGCAAGTCGTTTGAACATAGTAAAATTATAAACAACATTAAAATTAGAGAATAGATCTTTAAAAAGATTTAAGAGAAAACCCTAATCGTTGAAAAATAAAGAGCCATTTTGAAAGAAAATAGGAGAACCTTTGGGAAAACACTTAAGAAGTTCATAATATGCACAGATCTAAGATAGATCTGAAGAAAATTGAAAGATCTTAAAGGTTTAGGGTTTCAGAGAACCTACAAAAAGTGAGAAAGACTTTGAAAATTACAGATCTAGCCAGAAAAGTCAAGAATCTGACTTGAACGGCCATGGATGGCCGGAGGAAGGCCTTGAACATGAGTTGAGCAAGGACTGGACCAGATCTCTTCGAGATCTATCCATGAAATCACACAAATGGGCCACCAGAGGGTGTAGGAGTCTGGTATACATGTTGAACGGCCATGGGAGACCATGGATTAGGTGGGGATTGAGGTGGATTAGGATAGAATTAGGTGGCGGCGGCTAGGGTTCATGTGAGGTTGCAGAGAGAATTGAGAGGAGAGGGATTCAGGGGCAGTGGGTGGTGAGAAGTGAGTTAGGGTAAGGGGTCATTTGGGTTTAATTATGGAATGGTGAATGGTGGTTGTTGATCTGAATGATCAACGACCTAGATTAAAATGGTAGGTGGGGAATCCGGGTTTGGGTTGGTTGGAATTGAGTTGGGGTTGGGTTTAATTGAAATTTGGCTAGAGAAATTAGGTTTGATTTTGGGTTAAATTTAAGCTAAAAATTAAATACAAATGGACCGTTATTTAAATAGCCAATTTTCCTCTTTTTAAATTATAAAAAATAGTAAAAGAAATCTGAAAATAAATTGAAAGAAGTAAAATGATTTTTAACACATAAATAATAATTTAAAAGTATAGGGCTTAATTTCATGAATATAAAATGCAATTAAATCTTAAAAGGCTAATATTGTAATTATATGCAATTAGCTTTAAAACAATAATAAATAAAATTGTAAAAATTACTTTAGCCATATTTTGGCATAAATATAAAGCTCTAATAAATGAATCATCAGAAATAATAATTTTGGACATAATTATTGGGATTATATGGATAAAAGGGGACAATAAATCGATTTAAAACTTTGAAAATTATGAAAAAATAATAAAATATTTGAACATGCTTATATATGCATATATATTCTATTTGAAAGTATTTTGCATATTGAAAAATATATAGGAAAAAATTGGGTATCAATATTAGGGATTTTTTGTAAAATTAGGATATAAACCTCATTGAGATCGGATTCCAAAACAAATAACGTAACCGGGCTCGGGGATACATAGGTAATCGGGTTTTGGTCCAAATTTAGGGTTTGGACCAAGCGAGGATGAGAGTTGACTTTTTCAATAATGACCTAAATTGAATCTTTTGCAATCGCGGCTAATTCCTAAGGCTTATTTTGAATCGTTTGGTTGGTAATTTGCTATATATTGTTGGTTCGGAGGCCTGATTGACAGGAAAAGCAATGGTTGAGCTTTGAGTGATCTTTGAAGCAAGGTAAGTATTGTATCTAACCTTAACTTGAGGGAATTAGGGACCCTCAGATTATGCGCTATGTGATTTTCATGTGTTGCAGTGTATATGCGAGGTGACGAGTGCTTATACGCCGCTGAATTACTTGTTTTCCTGATTTTCCGCTTTCCTTCATTATCTCATTTCCTATATTAAATGTTGTGTTCTCTAAATGTATTTGTATACGGTAAAATCGGAGGGTTCAATTTTATGTTGTTACGACGCCTCGTAAGCACGTCTTGAAGGCTAGAGACTACGATCGGGTTTCATCCCTCGAGGGTCCTCAACGCTCGACCTCGAGGCAGTACAGACCGATGATTATGGAGAGAAAGTGGGGAGTTCCCAAGGTGCATAAATAGGGGTGACAAAGTCTAGTGGACTAGTCCAAAAATGAATCAAGATATTAACTAGTTGTACCATCTCCACATCTTTATAATTAATGCATTTGTACTATGTTAGGATTCCCCTCACATATAAAGGAGATTCTTGCCATTTTGTAGACATCTGATGTTCAATACTAAATACACAAGAACATCCTCTCTGCCCTCTAACACATTCTCTTGATTTCATTACCTCATTTATTGCTTCTATTCATTATGTTATACTTATTGTTCTGTATTTATTGTTTATTAGTGACCATAAAGAGTCATCACCTTAGTTCTCATAAAGTGTTAGTCCTCCCTCGATCGCTCTAAGTTGGTCACCTAGATCGACCCCGAGGCCCTATAAACGACAGCTCAAGGCCCCGATCTCCAACTATTTAGTTCGATTATCATACCACCTCTAAGCTATAATCTTGATTTCTAGCCTTTTACTTAGCATCCATTGCTATACAACTAGCATAAAAATATATCACATATTTTTAGAACATCATAATCATATTTAATTGTTATTATCATTTTCACAGTAAACAGTTTGGCACTCACCGTGGGGCTAAAAATAATAGTGATTATTTTCTTGCTGGTTTTACTACATAGCACAAGTTATCTTTCACGCTTTTTCTTGTCCAAGATCTTCGATTTCAAGTCAAAATGTCTAACTCAGTAAATGGAGGTGAAACCAAAAATCTTGAGGACCATGGAGAGATTGGTGTGGATGTTCCAGGTGTTGGTGTACCACCACGAAACCCTGAGAGTGCTTCAAAATCGATTCCCGTGGATGCGGTCTCACATGATGCCCAACACGTCGATATAAACTCCCACACTAATAGGAGCGTACGTCAAGGAGAGCAACAAGAAACTCAGAAAACCCCAACTAAGAAAGAACGAGAGGTTAGCCTTCATGTCATTTTTGAAATGTTACAGGCGCAACAGCTGGCGATTGCTCAGCTGCAAAGTCACTAGAAAACTCCTAGCACGGCAGCACCGGGAATAGCTCCCCCAGCCGAGCAGGTACTAGTGAGATCAAGCAACAACGGATCGGCAACCGACTCCGCCATTGTAAAGATGCTCGAGGTCCTCACAAAGATGATCGAGTTAGGCGAGAAGAAGATAGAAGCCAACGATAAGAAGGTAGAGACCTACAACTCTAGGGTCAACCAAATTTCGGGCGCACCCCTGGTCTTGAAGGGTGTAGATTCGAAGAAATTTGTACAAAGCCATTCGTGCAGGAAGCTACTCCAAAACGCATTCCAAAGAAGTTAAGATTGCCCGACCTCCCGAGGTATAATGGAACCTTAGATCCCAACGAGCACGTCACTACTTACACTTGTGCAGTAAAGGTCAATGACCTAAGGGACGACGAGATCGAGTTCGTCATGCTAAAGAAGTTCGGGGAAACACTCTCGTAAGGGGCCATGATGTGGTATCACAACCTATCTCCTAACTCTATAGATTCATTTTCCATGTTGGTAGATTCTTTCATAAAGGCACACGTTGGTGCCATCAAAGTAGCAACAAGAAAATCCAACATCTTTAAGATCAAGCAGAGGGAGAATGAGATGATGCGAGAGTTTGTATCTCGCTTTCAAAAGGAACGAATGAAACTACCACCAGTCTCTGACGATGGGAAATGTAGGCCTTCACTCAATGTCTAAATGAACGAAGCTTGGTGGCTTCAAAGCAGCTAAAATAGAATCCAGTTGAATATCCCGTCGTGACCTGGTCGGACGTCCACAACCGATACCAATCGAAAATCAGGATTGAGGACGACCAACTAGGAGCCCCCTCAGGCTCGGTATACCGAAGAAGGCTTCTGGCGAAGGAGCACAAATCCAAACGAGGAAAGATACCAACCATACACTGAAGATAGAAGAAACGACCCATGGCGCAACATACCCCACAACGATCGAAGGATGGACCCAGGCTAGAATCCTTGGGGACTCGTCAATAGAGCTGGATTCGATAGGCACACAAGACCAACAGAGGCATTTTGCTTGTCAGAATACAACTTCAATATCGATGTCTCAGACATCGTATTCGCCATCAGTAAAATCAAAGACGCCCTGGGCACTCAGATTCTTTGCAAAGAAATCATAACCTAGTGTGTGAATTTCACAACACGCACAGCCACAAGACTGAGGATTGCCACCAGCTCCGAGAAGAAGTAGCCCGACTACTCAGCAAATGTCACCTCCGAGAATTCCTCAATGACCGGGTCAAAAATCAATTTTGGGAAAGAGAGGAGACCAAGAAGAACGAAACAAATGAGCTACAACATGTCATCCACATGATCTTGGGAGGTATTGATGCCCTATAGGAGTCCCATGATGAGAAGAACAAAAATATCCATCACCAGAGAAAAGAGAACTCGGGGTTACATACCCGAGGATGCTCTCACATTCAGCAACGAGGACATTGAGACCTTGTCTCAGCCTCACAAAAATGCACTGGTAATTGCTTTTCTTGTAAATACATTTCAAATTAAACGTGTACTTGTGGATATAAGTAACTCGGCCAACATTATCAGGTTGAGAGTGGTAGAGCAGCTCGGACTGCTCGACCAAATCGTGTCTGCCTCTCGATTCCTCAATGTATTCAACATGGTGAGCGAAATAATGAACGGGGAAATCACCCTCCCAGTCAACGTGGCTGACACAACCCAAAAAGCAAAATTCCATGTCATTGAAGGGGACATGAGGTACAACGCCTTGCTAGGAAGGACATGGATACACTGAATGAGAGCAGTGCCATCCACCCTCCATCAAATGATGAAATTCCCGACAAAAGATGGGATTAAAACCATCTATAGGGAACAACATGCGGCAAGAGAAATGTTTGTGGTGCACGATATGACGCCGACACCAGTACCAACACCATCGAAGGAGCCAAAGGGTTATCAAATAGTAAAATAGAGATAGCAACCTACGTCTTCGGTTCAGCGCGACTAAACAAAACAAAGTACCGTACTGATTCCTCGTAACAAGCTATTGAATCACATCGAGATCCGAAGCACCGTCAGCACTAAGGTAGGGCCATCCTCCTTTTTAGTGACATTTTATACTGACCTGAATGCAGGTACCCGATCAAAATGGTCAAAGCGCTTCCCAAATTGGATGCCTTAGGTTTAAAAAGCATGCGTTGCACTCTTTGCCTTCGACTGGGTTTTCTTCCCAAGAAGGGTTTTATCAGCAAGGTTTTTAATGAGGCAACATCTAAATGCTACCTAAGCAAGGCCCAACAAGTATTCAAGGTTTCATTTGCAATCAACATAACATATTGGGGGGCATCGCCCCTGAAGGTCACCTACTCAGAGAAGCCAAGATGCTCTAAGTGGATAATGTACCAGGCCAAATGATCGAACGAACCGTGTCCGCATAGAACAACCAAGCTTGTAACAACAAAAACGCGTATACTTGTACCAAGTAATCAAAGAAACTCGGTATTTTTACAAAAATGGATCCTCTTTCAAAAATTTCCCAAACACTCGGGGACGGGCATCAACAACTCAAAACAATGAGACCCCCGGGTCGGAGCTCCTAACTCGTAAGCCCTCACGAAGGCAACATCAAAATCACAAAATAGACCGAGAGCCAAAAATGTCCCAAACACTCAGGGACTGGCGTTGGAAACTCAAGGCCACATGACCTCCAGTTCGGAAACTCCAAAATCGAAAGCCTTCAATGAAGAAATACCAAGTTTACAAGTAATGGCTCCCGAGCCAAGAAACCCTCGATGACTTGGGGACTACCGCCAATTGCCACCTCCATCGACTTATCAAAACTATAGGCCATAAGACCATATACATATAGCTCGGATCTCGTAAGACCTATATATGGCAACAATATCTATAAGACCTCAAGCAAGGCATGAACCATACCTGTACCAAGTATCCAAAATTGTAAGACCCCAAAGGCATGTAAAACATGTAAGACCTTACTAGAGGCATAAACCCAATCTCAAACTTAAGGCTATATATCGAACTTGTAAGATCCCTAAAAAGGCATACCCTCGTTATAGACGCCGAAACTACTTCACTTGGGATTGAAAGGCTTCGGCTAAACACAAATGACTACGATCACAAGGATGTACCAGCCAAACTAACGTGACTTGGGGATGCCCGACCGTCGCTATAAAATCACAGGCCTTTAATTACGTCGAATATACTTAAAAAAAATCGGTTAAATAGGCTACACTCGACATAGGCAAAAGAGATTTTACCATGCCAGCTCCAATTATAAGGCTTCAATATACTCAACCACCAAGCCATACCTCCCGAGGTGATCGATCATCGCCATATAACGACTCACAATCGAGGTCCCTATCGAACCGTCGAAGACTTAGGCAAACACAATTTAAAAAAATCCTTATCGAGGGAAAAATAAAACCTATATTATAGGACGTACCGACCTAAAGCATAAGAGCCACTGACGCCATCTCACATAAAAGGTCATACCGACCTAAAGCGTAAGAGCCACTATCTCCAGCCCGTATTAGAGGTCGTATCGACCCAAAGTGTAAGAGCTATGGATGCCAGCTCACATAAAAGGTCGTACCGACCTAAAGCATAGGAGCCACTATTGCCAGCCTATACAAGAGGCCGTATCGACCCAATGCGTAAGAGCCTAAGGGCCAGCTTTAAATACAAAAACTTGAGGGTCGAATGAGCTCGAGTCAAAACCCTACTCGGAGACTGAACCCGAAACAATTAACTAAATATGCCTAAGAGCAAAGGTATAAGAGCTTAAAATCCGGCTTATGCTAAAAGGTCGTATCGACCAAAGCGTTTAAGAGCCTACGGGCAAACCTAATGAGCCCTAGGGCCATACTATGAATCTAAGGATTCCTTTTAACTCAAAGAACAGTTCATCTGGCTAAAATCAAGGCAAAAAGAAATGCAGGAGAAGTAAAACTGTGAGGTGCCTTTATATACATATATCCGAGAAAACACAAGCTCCATTTACAATGTACTTTAAAAGTACTATATACATAAACAAAAAAGGAAATCTATGTCCCCCTTGGGGACTAAGGCCCGTCGATCTCGTCCTCACTATCCTCAGCATTGGACAGAAGTGACTTAGCACCATGTTCGTCCGCCTTCACCCGTTCACCTCTTCCGAGAAGTCAAAACCCCTAGCATGGATCTCCTCGAGGGTTTCCCTTTGAGATTTACACCGAGCGTATTCCTTACTCCTGCCCTCGCGGTCAAGAGTCCTTCTCAGCTCATCTTGAGCATCGGCAGAGTCCTTCAAATAGACCGCCACTTTTTTATCATCCTTAGTTCGGCTCATTACGGCTTCATCCCGGGCATCAACAACCTCAGCCTTTATCTTTAAAATCTCAAATTCGAGCTTTGTAATCATATTTGTTCGAACTAAGCTTTAGCTAGAGCACCCTTCCTCGCTGAAGCCTGAATGTCCACCTGAGCCTTTAACTCATGGCACTCACGCTTGGCTCGACCAACTTCATTTCGAAGATGCTCCAGGACCTCAATCTTTTTCTACAACTAAAATAAACAAAACATTAGTCTCAGGAGCTAGAAGAAGGAACACACACTCCCTCGAAACAAAACTACCTGCTCTTTCAGGTAGCTCTCATAATTAGAGCTTTGACTCACCTCATACCATAAACGTGCCAACTTATCTTCCCTTTTATAACAAAGAAGCCCAAGGGATTTCTCACCGTCAATAGCTTTTTACAATCCATCCTCACAGCGAAGCAGTTTAAATTTTAGCTTATTAAAAGCCTATAGAAGAGAAACATGGTAAGAAAGTGAAAATTACAAAACTATAAAACAATACAAACGACTTGAACCTGCCTCCGAGTAAAGCCGCTGAGCTTCCTCAAGAGTTGAACGTACATCTACTGGTCTGGCTCGATCTACCCCCAATTTAGGACACGGTCTTCCGATATACACACCCCTTAAGTTCCTTCGACAGGAGAAGAAGCGAGCGGTAGAGAACCCTTGATCTTTGAAACACCTTTGACGGTAAATAAAGATGGGAGTAGAGGAGGGGACGTTTCTCTAGAGCCAGAGACCTCGGGTGCTGCAGGTTCAGCTAATACGCCCTCTTTAATCCTCCGTTCCAGATTCATCTTGCTACAATCACTGTCGTCTTGTAAATGACTCTCCTGCTTGTTGTTATTATTATCATCCCTCAGTCCTAAAGACAGCGGTTTTTCTCCCTCTCTTAAAGGGCACGACCTCGCTTTAAGGGACTCCCCAATGCCTACGATGACAGAGTTAGTACGCAGAAAGAAAATGCGCCCCTCCGAGAGAAAGGGGGAGCAAATCACAAAACACATACCGTGGTGTTTTTCCTCCCACCCATCCTTAGATAAAGCTCGCCACATACGCTCATTGTAAGTCGAGTAGGTCTCTAACTTCTGAACCCAATCCGGTAGAATAGGAACCTCGCCTGACATCCACTAAATCACTGCAGAAAAGGAATAGAAGGCGTATTTACGGAGCCCGCCTTCGCCATAAATAAAACTATGAAGGCACGAGTGTACCACTTAGATGTAAAATTCCATTCCTCAGGAAATGGCAGAAAGTCTATTGGAATAATATCGGCAGTCCATACCCGGACGAATCGGTTTATCCATCCCTGATCTCCGTCTTCTTCATCATCAACAACGAAAAGGCATGGTGGATCGGCATCGTAGGGTCTGCAGGCCTTGATGGTGAAAGGGCCGATACAACCTGATGAGATGACTAAGAGTGAATTCAAGACCTGCTTCTTTCGCAAAGAACCTCATCATCAATACTATCTGCAAAAATGAGGGGTGAATCTGCGCCAAGGTAACCTGGTACTTTCGATAAAAGTCTAGCATAACCCCATCAAGGGGGCCCATCATAAAGGGGTACATATACACGTTCAAAAAATCCCTCGGCATGGTCCATGATGCTCTCCTCCGAGGAAGGTACTAACAATGCTACCTTTTCTCCCCATCCATAGTCCTTCCTCGAGGAACTTCACCAAAAAGAAGATAGGCTCTAGAAAGCCATTTGCGTCTTTACAGGCCTCGAGATGGTACCCAATCTCGAGGACCTTCACCAAAAAGAAGATAGGCTCTAGAAAGCCATGGGCATCATTACAGGCCTCGAGATGGTACCCGATCTCGAGGACCTTTGCCAAGAAGAAGATTAGCTCTAGGAAGCCTAATATCATTTTGAGATGGTACAGGCCTCGAGATGGTACCTGATCTCAAGGTCCTCCACCAAGAAGAAGATATGCTCAAAGGGGCCATTAATATCATTATGAGAGTCGAGATGGTACCCGATCTCGAGGGCTCCTCTCTCAAAAAGAGGATAAGCTCTAAGAACCTATTCATATGGGCTTTCTCTCGAGGTACCATTCAAACTCGGGTAAGCCCTCATATGGGATCTATCTACAATGCCTTAAGGCTATCTACACTAAGTTCAAATCAAGTCTCCAGGTAGCCCGAGCTTGAGTAAACCCCCACTCTAGGACTGCTCTCGAAAGCCCGAAGGCTATTTTTATTCTTAGGCATCCAAGAAAATCCTCCCATTGAGGACTATCGTGGGGTCTAAAAGGCTAAGTCTCGTACTAAAATTTCAAAGCCTTACTCTCATTCAACTCAGAGTTTGGGATCCCGACGACCTGAGTTTATCAAACCGATCCGGGCTTGGTCCAAGGAACGATAAAGGGTTTTACAGGGAATCATTTTGATCAATCAAGGGCTAGAAGAAATAGTTGCACCCAGGCTCAATGCTTGCACCAATCAGTGGAGTCGTGCATTCAGATTCTCCACAAACACAGATAAAAGGATATATATCATAAATTAGAGGTAAATTGAAGAAACATCTTTGTATTCATAAGCACATGATTACAAAATCCTATGAAGGGTCCATAAATATGATTACAAAAGCCCACGGGGGTCCTTACACTGAAACAAAGAAGCAAAAAAGTATACATATACTAAAAGCCAAGAACTTAATCTATTCTTGAGGGTGCATCCCCGGCGGCAGTATCTTCGAGCGCCATCTCCTCGGGGGTCTCATCTCGATATTTCAAAATGGTATCTCCAAAGGAGAAGATGAAGAAGTTAAAAGTGAGAAGATTGAGAAGAGGAAAGTGAAGAAGCAGAAAAAAATGAAGAAAAAGCCATAGCCCGCCAAAGAGCAAAAGCTTTTACCAGGCCAAGAAGATCACAGCCTGATAGAAGACTTCACGAGCATCGGCCTAACCTGCACGTCTACTTTGAGTCCACTTCTTGGGACATTATGTCGTGCAAGTTACCAGCCAGAAGTGCCCCGTCACCCCACTGAAAGCAAAAAGGATGAAGTGCCACACTAGGCAGGGGTAGGGAAGTGAGCAGCAGTGTAAAGTTTGAACACCCTCCTGAGCAGTGGTGTAGAGTCCACACATTTTCCTGAGTCGGAAGAAATTGGACCCCTATCTCATCACCTTGATCTAACGACGGCAGCAGTAATAACAACAACAACAACGACAAGAAGTTAGTGCAATCTTGATCGATAAGGGAAAGCTCTAGAAAAAAGGCCATGGCACGACTGATGAGAACACTGCCAGACCTTAAGGTTACGGGCCCCAAACATGGGAAATAACAATGGATAAGGATGAAGATAAGAAAGGTGTGAATGTCTATTGGAGAACACTTGAATAAAGAATTGGTTCCAGAAAGATCTCCTTTATAAAGAAAGAGTAGCATAACCAACTGGCACAATCAATACTCTTTGAAAAATGTAACCGACGGCGCCATCAGTGTCTTTGAAAGATGTATCAGTAGACGCAATAAATACATTTTTGAGAACTGGACCACCAGCGATATTATCACTTTGAAATTAAAAGTCGGCAGTGTATTAAATAATTCTGGAAAGATGGATCGACGAGACGCCCCAGTTGTCACAAGGTCTTTTATCATAAGTATGACATCATCACTATAAAATCATGGCGGGAAGTTTGAAGAGATGGATATCAAGGTCGTTTCTTATCGTTCTACTCTAAGAAATGCGGGGACTATCTGTAAATGGTAAAATCGGAGGGTCCAATTTTCCATCGTTACGTTGCCACATAAGCACGTCTCGAAGGCTCGAGACTATAGTTGGGTTTCATCCCTCGAGGGCCCTCGATGCTCGACCTCAGGGCAGTACAGACCAACGATTATAGAGAGAAAGTGGGGAGTTTCCAGGGCACATTAATAGGGCCGACAAAGTCTAGTGGACTAGTCCAAAAATGAATCAAGACATTAACTAGCCGTATCATCTCCATATCTTTGTAATTAATGCATTTGTACAATGTTAGGATTCCCCCTCATATATAAAGGGGATCCTTTCCATTTTGTAGACATCTGATGCTCAATACTAAATACATAAGAACATTCTCTCTGCCCTCTAGCACATTCTCTTGATTTCATTGCCTCATTTATTGCTTATATTCATTGTGTTCTACTTATTGTTATTCATTTATTGTTTATTACTGACCATAAAGGGTCATCACTGTAGCTCTCATAAAGTGTTAGTCCTCCCTCTATCACTCTAAGTTATAATCTTGATTTTTAGCCTTTTACTTAGCATCCATTGCTTTACAACTAGCATAAAAATAGATCACGTATTTTTAGAACCTCATAATCAAATTTAATGGTTATTACCATTTTCATGGTAAACAGACTTCCATGCTCAATTGCTACCTATGAATAAATGTTATCTTGTGTTAATGATGTTAGATCTTTTCATAGTTTCATAATTCCCCGCTATTTGCTTAAATTGACTTACTTTTACCATTTGATTGTCAATTACTGGACTGGTCTCGTTATGTAGTATTATTATGTAGATTCCCATGTTGTACAATGTTTCCATTTTGGCTCAACGTTGTTTTCATTGATCATACAGATCCTTGTGAGTTGAATTATTGATTTGACTGTACTCATTGAGTATTTGGTATTGATATGATAGTATCGGGTTGCACGCCGCAAGAGGTGAAATAATGGAGGATTGATGTGATAGAATAAGGGTGAACTTATACTAATACGATTGGATTGGGTTGCACACCGCAACAGGTAGAATAAGGGTGGGTTGATATGGTGAAATAATGGTGAATTGTGATACTTATATTGATATATAGTGGGATCGAGTTGCGCGCCGCAACATATATATATATATATTATTTACTGTTGTTGATGTCATATTGTCATTATGGTGAAATAAGGGAGGATTTTGTGTTGTACGGTAAGATTGAATTGCACGCCGCAACAACCTATGTGTTTTTATTTCCTCGAGCTGTGTTAGATTTCAGTATTTTCATATGAAACTCTAAGGATTGGTAACTTTGAACAACTCTTGTTTATTTCTTGAGGTTGTAGCTGTTATTTTCAATTGACTGTCATATCTTGTTCCGTATTTTCTTTTCTGGCTTTATTATATAATGCGTATATATTGCAGTATAGGTGACCTGCCTTAGCCTCGTCACTACTTCGTTGAGGTTAGGCTCAGCACTTACAGAGTACATGGGGTCGGTTGTACTCATACTACACTCTGCACTTCTTGTGCAGATTTTAGAGCCGGTCTCAATGGCGGCTATTTGCGTGCTTGGATTGATTAGCCTTGTCTATACTTGACGTACAGCTACTCAGCACCCACAGCTCCAGGAGTCCCTCTTTTTTTTATTAAGCTATGTATTTTCCCTCCGACAGCTTTATATTTATTTCACACCCTTGTATGTACTATTCTAGTAGCTCGTGTACTTGTGACACTGAGTTCAGGGATTGTTAACAAACATTCAGTTGTTTTTTTATTCTGCATTTTACTTTGGATTTCTACAGATAATCCAGCTCTTTTTCTTTATTTAATCTAAACTGTTGAACAATGAATAAGTTGTTTAACACTAGTTTTCCTAGAAAGTAAAATGTTAGATGTCATCATAGTCCTGAATGTGGGAATTTCGGGTCGTGAAAGCGCAGTGCCAATTTAAGACATTATTGAGATGATTGATTGATGACAATATTGAAGCCCTATTGAAATGGCAAGTGCATTAAATCAACATTGCTTTCCTGAATGTTATTCTTTTTATTCTGTATTTCTCTCAATATGACAAATCAAATAGCAACTGTTTTCTCTTTTTATGTTTTGACTGCTTTTGTGTTTCAAAATATTAAGGGGTACATGTCCAAAGTTTAGATGTGACTAGAAATCAAAGTTCAATGTTGTTTTATTTCTTTTTCTTTCTTGATATAACCGTTTTTCCCTTGATCTATTTTGCCTTACAAATCAATTACTAATTTAATCTGGAGCGACTGTTTTGGGGTTAATAATTCACTCAACTTTTATTTTATTGTTATAATTAGTACAGTTATTTTAAGAAAAAAAGTGTGTGTGAATAGTATAGAGTGTTATCGAGTTTTCATATGGTGGTGTACTAAGTTGTGCTATGTGAAGTCAACCGTATAAGTCATTTAAGCCCGAGACTACATAAATAAGTATTGTGATGCCGATGATATTATTGTGAATATTAATAAGAAATGTTTTCATTAATTGTTCAAGAAAAAATCATAAATTATTTATATGAGTAAGAAAGAAGGGATGACTTTCTTGAACATATAAAATGTTAGTGTATCATGCAAGCAAATCTAACTATCATTTGTGTCGCCGGCCATCAAAAATCCTTACGAAGAGGATGAATTCCATTTGTCCACAACCTACTATTCATCTCTAAGATACTGGGAATCAATCCTAGCCGCCTCCTCTTACGAATATGTGAGTCTCCCCAATTCATGAACTGCCACTTTAAGTTTGAACTCTTAATTTCTTGGCAAAGTGCACATAATATGGAAATAATATATTCGAACATTCCAAGAGAGTTGTTCGATTAACTAATAGATTTACCTTTAATGTTTTTATACATTTTACTTCTTAGGGTTTAATGACCCAGCCGGTCATTTTAAGAGTTATAGCCTTACTCCCCTATTTACTATTTTCCCCGTATCTTTTTCTTCTTATGTGACTTGCCGGGAGATTTCGTTTTGATTTTTGGAGTGTTTTGGGACACATAGTCTCTAACGGAGGCTTAAGTCTTAGGATTTGGACCGTAGGCAAAACTATGAAGACGACTTTGTAATGTAGTTTCATAAGTTCCGTTAGCTCTGTTGGGTTATTTTGGACTTAGGAGCGTGTCCAGATTGTATTTTGGAGGTCTGTAGCTGATTTAGGCTTGAAATGACAAAAGTCAAATTTTTGGAGATTTCGACTAGTAGTGGACTTTTTGATATAGGGGTTGGAATCTAATTCCGGATGTTGGAATAGGTCTGTAATGTTGAATATGACTTGTATGCAAAATTTGAGGTCAATCAGACGTGGTTTGATAGGTTTCGGCATCGGTTGTGGAAATTAAATTTTTATGTTCTTTAAGTTTAAATTGGAGAGTTATTCGTGATTTTATCATTGTTTGATATGATTTGAGATCTTAACTAAGTTGTTATGGTATTTTAGGACTTGTTGGTATGTTTTGTTGAGGTCACGGGGGCCTCGGGTTGATTTCGGGTGGTTAACGGACCTTTTAGACTTAAGAAAAGATTGCAGATTTTTGCTGAAGTCTCCAACTCTAGTTTCCTTCTTCTCATTCGTGAGAGAGGTCCTGCATTCGCCAAGAGGAGCTGGGACAGGAGGGAAAGTTGTTCTTTGCACTCACAAAGATTGGGACACATTAGCGAAGGTTTGGCCATCAGTGTATCACCAACGCGTGAAGGACATCATGTACGCGTAGAGGAAGTGGAGCAACTGGGGACCCCAAGGATTTGTTCCACGAATTTGCATAGAGGAGACCGCATTCGCGAAGGTTTCTGGAAAGGGAAGATACGCGTTCGCGAGAGGAAACTTGCGTTCGCGAAAGAGGAATTTTGATCAGTGATTTTTGTTCTATGCGAACGCGAGGAGATAGTTGTATTCGCGAAGAAGGTTTACCTAGACAAAATATAACATTTAAAAAATGAGGGTTTGTCCATTTTTATCAAAACATAAGTTTGGAACCTATGATTTGGGTAATATTTTGAGGGATTTTCAGATACATCGATTGGTTAATGATTATACACTTGATTTTAGTTATATCCCACTAATCTATCATTAATTTCATCATTAAATTTAGGTTTTGGGTTGAAAACTTGGGGAGAATGGGAAGAAGTTGTTCAACTAAGGTTTTGGGTTTGGATTTGTATTGTGATATCGGATTTGAATAATTTTGGTACGAGTAAACTCATGAGTTAATGGGTATTCGTATTTTGTGAAATTTACTCGATTATGAGACGTGGACCCGAGGAGACCTTTTAGGGAGATTTTCCAATTTCTTGCTTTAGCTTTGATTACATTAGCTAGATTAGTTTCTTATAGTTATATTTATGATATGTGATTGAGTTGGCTAGGTTCGGGCAATTGGGAGTCGGATATTCGTGGAAAAGGTATTGTTAGATTGAGCTTGGTTCTAGGTAAGTGGCTTGCCTAACCTTGTGTTGGGAAACTCCCCTTACAATTTGGTACTGTTTTGATATGTGAGCTCCGTGTAAGTGAGGTGATGAGTGCGTACACAGGAAATTTATTGTAAAATCTGATTTTCTACTGAGTACTAACCTGTTTCTTCTTATTTGAGTTCTTTCAGCATGTGTAATTATAATTTTTATCTTAGAACAACATGTCTACGTGTCTTAAATGATTATTTGAACTCTCTGCAGCATGCTTAGTGAATTTCCTACTTTTTCTCTTCACTTGCACTTTGTCTGAACTGTAGGATCTCTGCTGTAACTATTATTTTCATTGTTTGAGTTGCATATTTATTTTGGGACTACAAAACGATATTCCAGGAGATCTTTCTGCACGTTTACTTTGGGGCTACGGGATGGTATCCCGGGAGATTCCCCTGCATATTTACTTTGGGACTACGAAATGTTATTCAGGAAGATTCCCCTGCACATTTACTTTGGGACTACTAGACATCCCGGGTGATCACCCTGCACATTTACGTTTGGGAATACGAGACAGTATCTCAGGAGATCCCCTATTGCTATATTTGTGTACTCTACTATTATCCTTTATGTGATTTCATTCCGATTAAATTTCAGTCTTTATTATACTAAGATATTTTGTTCCATCTTATTTTATATATATATATGCATATACCATTAGGGCCTTGACCTGACCTTGTCACTACTCGAGCGAGGTACCATTGTGGTGTACTCATGCCTCTTTAGCACATATTTTTTGTGTGCAGATCCAGGTACCTCCTACCGGTCTTGAGTTTAGTTGCATGGTTACTGCTGCTCAGGAGACTTCAAGGTACATTTGCACGCGTCCGCATACCTCAGAATCCCCCTCTACTCCATGTGTTAATTCTTCCCTTATTTCCATAGACACTGATGTATAGAACAATTAGAAATTCTTAGAAGCTTGTGACTTATGATTTTCCGGGTCTTGGAAGAGCTGTGTATATTTCGAGAGTTGACTATTGTATATGTCGAGTGGCATCTCAAATGCCTATTTGAATTATCCGTTACTGTTAGTTGTTAACTTTTATGTTTTTTTTCATTTCATTTCCGCAATGTTAGGCTTACCTAGTCGTAGAGACTAGGTGTCGTCATGAAGGTTCACTGAGGGAGAATTTGGGTCGTGACAAGTTGGTATCAGAGCTCTAGGTTCATAGATGTTGTGAGTCACAATACGATTTATTAGAGTCTTACGGATTGGTACGGAGACGTTCGTACTTATCTTTGGGAGGCTATGGAATTGCTAGGAAAAAAAAATATTTCATTTCTTTTGATTCATTGTCGTGCGAAATTTTTGACTTAGAAATTGTAAACTTATGTCTTCTATTCTCTCACAGATGGCGAGGACACATGTAGCCGGATATGATCAACCACTCGCGCTCCCTGCTAGAGCCGCTAGAGGCAGTGGCTGGGGTGGAGGCCGAGGATGCCCACGTGGTGCAGCCAGAGCACGTGAGTGAGCTGCTACTGAGTAGCCACCAGTAGCTCCTGTCGGAGCGCAGGCACCTGAGACACCTACTACTATTACACTAGCTCTTCAGGAGACCCTTGCACAGTTCCTGAGCATGTTCGGTACTCTAGCTCAGGCATGGTTGATTCCCCTAGCTCCAACAACATCTCAGGTCGGGGGAGGAGCATAGAGTCACTCCGCTCGCACCCCAGAGCAGCGGGGTTAGGTTGATCAGATTCCAAAGGTTATACTGGTGCCACTAGTAGCCCAATTCAGCCCGAGGGTAGGGTAGTAGTTTTTTAGGAGAAGCAACGTAGGCTCGAGAGGTACAAGAAGTACTGTTGATACCTATTTTTTCCCTATATATTTTTCAATATGCAAAATACTTTCAAAATTGCACATATATTCATATATATGCATGCCCAAATGTTTTATTATTTTTTCATAATTTTTAAAGATTTTTAAATCAATTTATTTCCCCCTTTTATTCATAAAAACCGCAATAATTATTTCCAAAATCATTATTTTGGTAATTCATTTGTTGGAATTTTATATTTATGCTAAAATATAGCTAATGTAACTTTTGCATATTTTAACAAAATTTATTTAGTATATTTCAAGCTAAATTGCATATAATTGGAATATTAGCCCTTTTAAGATTCAATTGTATTTTATACTCATAAAATTAAGTCCCGTATTTTTAAATTGTCAATTATATGTTATAAATTATTTTAGTGCTTTCAATTTATTTCCAGAACTTAATTTACTATTTTTTATAAATTTAAGAGGGAAAATTGTCTATTTAAATAATAGCCCAATTACATTTCAATTATAGCCTAAATCTCACCCCAATTTAAACCCAATTTGCCAGCCTAATTCCATTTTAAACCCGACTCCAACCCAATTTAAACGACCTAACCTGGATTCCCCACCTAACCCCTTTAATCCTAGTCGTTGATCATTTAGATCAACGGCCACCGTCCTCCCTTTCCTTTTTTAACCTTAAACGACCCCTTACCCTACCTCATTCTTCACCAAACGCCACCCTTGAATTCCTTTTCCCTCTCAATTCTCTCCGAAACCCTCATGATCCCTATCCGTCGCTATGTAATCCTACCCTAATCCACCCTAAACCCTGCCTAATCCATGGCCTCCCATTGCCATTGGAGATGTGTAGTGGCCTTCTATGGCTCCTGGGTGTTTGTTTCTGTGGTTTCATGGCCAGACCTCGAGGGAATATGGTCCAGTCCTTGCTCGACTTCTGTTCATGGCCTTTCTCCGGTCATCCATGACCTTTCTCCGACCAGCCATGGCCGTTCGAGTCATTCTCAAAAGATCGATAACTTTCAAGGTCTTTCTCACCTTTTCTAGGTTTTTCAAAACCCTAATGTTTAAGATATTTTAGTTTTCTTTCAGATCTACCACAAATTTATGCTTACTATGAATGTCTTAAGTATTTTCTCGAAAGTTCTTCAACTTTTCTTTCAAAACGACTCTTCACTAGGGGTTTCCTTTAAGTTTTTCAAAAGATCTCTTCTCCATTTTAATGTTGTTTGTGATTTTGCTATGCTTTGCTCATGTTGTTCTTCTATATGAGTCAGCATGTTGAAAACCCTAATTCTTTTTTTATCTTATTTGAGTTTTGAAACTGTTTGCCTAAATGTGTGTTTATTTGATTAAGTTCTCCGTTCTTGCTTGACTTATCTGATTCCGAGTTTTACCATCTTTTGAACTTGATTATTGTGGAAAACCCTAGGTCTTTTGGTCTGAAATTGCTTGTTTTAATGTGTACTTGACTCGACCAAAAGTTCCTTGTTTCAAACTCTCTGTTCTTTATGTGACTTATCTGATTATGAGTTTTACTATCTTTTAACTCGACTATTGGTAAAACCCTAATTTCTTAAAAGGTTTTCCTCACTTGATACTATGAGACCTTTAATTGTTTTTTATTCTCTTTACCTGTTGCTACGTTTTCTTCACTGTCGATTCTATGTAATTACTTGACATACTTGACTATTGTGCTTCGAATATCTTTCTTACTGCTGAATCCTAGCTTATTTCTGCTACTATTGTATGTTGTTTCTTTTGCCAATGTTCTTGGCCTCGCATGTCTGATGCTTCTATTCACTCTATTTATATACTGAAGTGCAGAATTGTGTTTCTTCCTTGATTGATATTGATATGGTGACTGATTGCAAAAGCTTCTCTTTTATAAGCCCTAATTTCACTCGCTTGATTAAATTAATTGATTCATTTCCTTTTACTGTGTTGTTTTACCTTGCTGAATCCTTTAACAAAATAAGCATATTTCGTACTTAGACTTGATTGTTTGTTTCATAATTTTACTGCCCCTTTTATGGCAATAATCAATCTATCTTGAAACTGATTTTCTTTCCTTAATTAGACTTGCTTCTACCCATTAAACAGTGATTCCTTAATTAAAGGGAATCACTTGCGGTAATTGATTCTGACTTGTGATTGTATCCATGTTTGTGTTAAGACTTTACTTATTACCTTAATGTTCACCTGTTTTCAAAACTATAAATACCCACCCTTTTTTCTTTCAAAAATATACGAACCATCTGAGTTCAGAACACACACTTTACTCAAAACTCTCTCTTTTCTCTACTACTACTTGTGCTATTGCTTTGTCTAGCCGGCTGCAAGCCAAGGCTAAGCTATGGAAATTTGCTTACTTTTCCTTTCTGTACTTTGCTTCTTACTGTTATGTCCTAGTTAATCTTCAAGCATCCACAACAACATGTTTCTTTAGCTTCCTTCACTCTTGCCTGCTTCTGCTTATGTTTATGCAATCAAGTTACATTACTAAGCATGTTGTAATCTGCTCCCTCCCCTTCTAAATTAATGTTTTCCCCTTATGTATGTACTATGTCAGTCACTTGTTATGTGATTTGCTGACTTATGAATCCCAAACCCCCATATCCCTCTATGTGTTTGCATTATTTGGCTGGTTTGTGGGCATGCCAGCATCATCTATTGTTGTGCATGACCAAACCTGACCCTCTCTGGGGTCATATGCTTTATGCAATGTAATCACAAAACCCCTGACCCCTTTGTGTAACTGCTGATTCTATGTAGTTTGAGTTTTATTACTACTGTTTTCAAATCACCCTTACCACTTACTATTTTCAACCCAGTTTTAAATAAATCTCTATATTCTGCACTTCTACTATATTCTTATAATCTAGGTTTTGCCCTCTTGTGTGAGCCTTGCATTGGGACTCTTGATCTCCCTCTGAACTTGGATACATAAGGGTTGGCCCTTCCACACTACACTCATCTCTGTCTGGCTATGCAACCTAGGTGTAAGCACTACCCGGGGTCCCTTGAAACCCTTAGGAAACTTTAATACACTCAGGTCTGAGAAAGGCTTTGAACATCATTGACATTTGAGGTGGTTTATTCCATAACTCAGAGAGGAAGTCAGAATCAGGCTTCCTATGGTTGTAACTTCTTATTTTACTTTTCTGGTGTAATTCATTCATTTTTGGTATGTAATGATTTGTAACAAATATTGGGGTTGGCTAGTGAAAAGAGATGGGGTAATTATGTATGTTTTAGCTATTAGGAGGGTAGATACCATGCCTATAGGATCTGTTTTTAAATTATGCATGTTTTAATTCTACACTTAGATAACATGCCTATAGGATCTGTTTTTTAAATTCTACATATTTTAATTCTACACTTAGATAACATGCCTATAGGATCTGTTTAATAAATTATGCATGGTTTACTTCCACACTTTGATAACATGCCTATATAATCTAATAAATTCTGCATGTTTCACATCCACACTTAGATACCATGCCTATAGGATCTAAATGGCTATAATCAGACATCATGCCTATAAAATTAAAACCAGTACTATAATATCTAAATGGCTATAATCAGACATCATGTCTATAAAATTAAAACCAGTACTTTTAATAGAAATCATGCCTATAGGAATTTCACTTTAATCAAATAAACCATGCCTACTTCACTGCATGCTCAATTAGATACCATGCCTATAGGAACAAAATCAACTTTTAATACGTAGATACCATGTGTATAGGAATTAAAATTAGCAATAATAGAGAGCATTCTATAGGATCTGAGACCATTTTAGTTTAATTAAAATCAGTTTGACTCGTACTATTCTGAATCAGTTTAAACAACCTACTCCTTTTATTAATATAGTTTAGATATCATGCCTATAGGATCCAAATCGCCTGTTTAAAATTAACCACTACTTTACTGCATTCCTAATCAGTAATAGACATCATGCTTATAGGACATCACCAATACACACTCAGGCAATCCTTAGGTAATAATGATAAAACTGAATCCAACTTTGTTTAATTAGCAACTGCTACAACCAGCAGGCATGCCTGGTTTGGATTTCTTATCTGACTTATGTAATAAATTGGTCTGCTTCAACAATTAAAACACCCCTGCCTTAGTACTTTAAATTCTGACCCTAAATGTGTTTAAGTCATGCTATTTATATGCTTTACTTGAGGAGGTATATATGAGCCTCTTCATTGTTTATATGTTTCCCCTAATATGCAGTCCTATGTGTTTTGAATGTCGCATTAGTCTTTTTACCTTAAAAACTCAAGAGTCAGCCTAAAATCCTCCTTCTTATAGGAATAGTAGTCCTAAATTCCTCTGGGACTGATAGGAATGGGACGGGTAATAGCATGCAATAGAGGTCGAGACCAATATGGGCTTTAATACCTAAACGAGGTGAGAAAGGTTGATATGGATATGATGACCGGTGCGCTAATACCACGTGTATTCCCTCTTATGAGGAGTGTCATATCGGGTATCACATTGATGTGATCCATATTATAAATAAACCTAGGAACCCCCCCCCCCCTTTTTTTTATATTCTCAAGTATTTGTAGAACTATAACTTCTTTTCAAGATTCGCCTTTTACTTGTTTTCAAACTCTTATGTGTTCAAACTCAAATCCCCTACTACTTGAGCCTATACCTATCTATATAATTGTACAAAATTCACAAAAAACTATCTGGCCAGGAACCACACTAGTGGATCCTGAGGGGTGCCTAACACCTTCCCTTTGGGATAATTTCAAGCCCTTACCCCTATCTCTAGTTATCAAGCAAACTTAGAAATGAACCCTATAGGTGTCCTAATTCACCTTAAATCATTAGGTGACAACTCTTCAAATGCAAAACCCAATTCCCAAAAGAATGCGTTTTCCTATACAAAAAATGTCATAAACCCAATTTCCCGATGCGAAGAGGGAAAAAGTGGGCACGACAACGTGGCAACTCTGCTAGGGATCTTAGGCCTATACCACTTCAGATTATTCTTGTGAATTTGTACCTCTTTATGTGTAATTACTTGTTTAATTCCTTTAAGCATTTAATATCCTTTTCAACTGCAGAACTGACATGTCTTCTTGTTTCTTTACTTTATTACTGCTTTAAATTATGAAGCTGTTGTACTTATTGCTTTCTTAACGTGCAAACACGTGCCAACATATTTTAATTATTGCATAATCATGCTCAACAACATTCTCCACTCGTGCCAAACAAATACCATAGCAACACTTATAGTGAGTGGTTGCACTCTTCCTATATCATTACCCCCTAAATCCGAAAAGGCATATTTGCAGTAAAACGAGTCGATTAGCAGCAGTCGACAGTTCTGTGCCTTCCCCCTTGAGTTGTTCGCTCAAGGGTACCAGTCTAAAACCCCATAGAAACCATTACTCTGTTCAAATTGTGATGCATCATGGTCAAACCTACCCGGGTCAGTTATGTTGTGCACATAATGATCCGTTAAGATAGCCTTATCCAAAGTCCATCGGGTTTTCCTGAACCCAAACGGACACCACCATGTTCTATGCATTTATTTGGAGAAATAAATACTTTATGCTAATTGTTGATATTAAATAGTTGAGTCTGGCAGGGTTAAGGGCTTGACCCTTTTGTTTTGCAGAAAATGAGGCACGAAGTCCCTACATTCGGCATGTTCACCAACATCCACCCAAGACTGCTAAGCTAGTGGAAAGATCTTCACTCTAGTTATCAAACCCTCATCCAAAAATATCTGGGAAATCTACCATCCCTTTTGGAGATCCAACCTAACAACAAGATCATAGAAGCTGCCACACTATTTTGGGATTGTGAAAGTTTTGTATTCCGCTTTGGGGACATTAAAATGACACCCTTGCTAAAAGAGATAGGAGGATTGGCTAGTCTTGTATGGGAAACTCCGGTTCTGTTAATGCTTGAGAACCGTAAAGGCAAGGGTTTCCTCAAAATGATGGGTTTAAAGAAGAATCCAAAATTGACATGTCTGAACGAATCCTACATTCCTTTTGACTATTTGTGTGAAAGGTACGATCACAACAAATCCTGCCCTACCTACCCTGACGAGTTTTCCATCACATCCTTAGGCATATCCATCGAAGGGTTTTTGTCTTCATGTTTTATTTTCTGGGGCTGATCGTGTTTCCGATGAAGAAAGAAAGAATCTAGACCATGCTGGCTATGCTAACTAAGACCCTAATGGAAGGGATTGGTGGGCAGCCATTCAGCATCATGCCCATGATCATTGCAGACATATTCCAAGCCTTGAAGAAGTGTCAACAACGAGTAAAGCAATTCCAAGGCTGTAATTTATTACTTCAACTCTAGCTCATGGAACATCTCCAAAAGGGCGAATACCGACAAGACATTCAGCGAAGGGACTGGGATGATCACATCGCTTTCCATCATCCAAAGGGAATGAATTACGTCCCCGATATGTTCACTCAATCGGAGGATGCCAAAGGATGGTGGAGCTATTTGATAATTTGGCGGAAGAACATGTTCAATGGATGTTCGAGTGGTTTCCAACCGAGGAATTCATCGCCCGATCTAGAGATGCACCTTTTCTGATACTGATTGGTCTGAGGGGAACATATCCTTACGTCTCTCTCCGAGTTATGAGACAAGCTGGTAGGAAGCAAGTTGTACCCAGGGTCGACAAGATAAGTCATTTCCGGGCAGACTTCTAGAATGATGATAGTCCTTACAAGTGCCAAGCTCAGCATATGTGAAACTGCAAGATCATAATGGGGAGAGATACCATCGAGCCAAACAGGTATCATGTTGGTTGCGCTCCTTTCTACTCTAGTTGGTTGGAAGACAATCATGATGGTCTGGGCCAGCCAGGGTTTGCTCGAGGTCACAGGATTATAGATGAAAGGTCGAGGCGTAGGTCAAATACAACCAACTGCGCAAAAGGATCCAGGAGTACGATAGCAAACACCGCGAGATACAAGAGTCCAACCAGAAGTTGATTAAGGAATGGAATGACATGGCTGTCAGTGCCAGCAAGGGACTAGGATACTTGGAGCGAGGCATAGTGGAATTGGAGAGAAATTTTCTCAAAAGGGTCAAAGATTGTCAAAATGCTGAAGGGACAGAAGGCATACACCTAGCCAAAGCATACCTGTTGCTGGGACTTCGCGAGTTGGGGAAACTGTTCTACGGAGCCGAGGATGTTGAATCTAGGGAAGGTCCTTTTGGGACCAAATAGATAGGAGTTTATCTTTTCGCTTTATAAAATGTAATGAGGCCAAGGGCCATTAGTTCTTTTTATTCCCTGTTTATTTAGGGTCAATTTGGGATTCGTCTACTTTTTATCAATAAAATAAAGCATTTAGCATCCTAAGTTCTCCAAATCAATTTGTTGCTAGGCCCACCTCAGGCATAAAGAGGTCCCCCCAATTAGGACGCGTTTTACATTCCCGCACTATGTGTTTAAATACGGCAATACTTTTTATATTCATCACTAACTTGGTTACCTTTTTGTTTTATTCTTTGTTTTTATCTTTATTATTCCCTTCCTCGAAGGTTAGTTCGTGCACTCTGGCAAAATAATCCTATTTCACGAGATCCAGGGGCCCTCCACCCATTCCTCCTCTTAGTCTTGTCAAAAACAAGAACAAAGGCAAGATGGAAGATTTGAACAATGTTAGAAAGAAGAATCCAACTGAACGGGTAGAGGCCATAAATGTCCATGGCACTTAGGTTCCTACGGAAAATCTATCCCAACTTGAACAGAAGCTACTAAAATTCCAAGAAGAGCTCGATCAGGTTCGGAATCTGGCAAGCCTGTCATTTTCCCTCAGCACCCCAGATATCAATTTCCCCAATACTCAAAACCCTACACAGCCTCAAAACATCCCAAAGTAATAGAATCATCCGACTCCACACCATCACGTTGTTCCACAAAAGACCTAATGCAACACTTTCCATACCCCAAACAATACTCTACTACTCATCTCGGAACCCCAAAACTCCACAAATGACCATATTCAAACCCACCATAACACCCCTATTTACGTGTAGACCATGCCACACTCCACCCAATCTATGTCAAGCACACCCGAGTTTGATGAAAAAGACCTGCTCATCAGAAACCAGGGTGAGGAACTTAATAAATTGGCTAGCCGGAGTCAGGGCATTAAAGGAAGTAAAGGGATCGAGGGGCTGAACTATGAAGATCTTTTCATACAGCCGATGTCGAACTGCCCGAGGTGTACAAACCTCCAAAATTCGAAATGACTGATAGTATAGGGGATCCAAGGGTCCATTTGAGGACGTACTGTGACATGCTGGTTGGAGTAGGTAAAGACGAGAGAATCCACATGATGATGTTCATAAGGAGTTTGAAAGGAGATGCATTGTCCTGGTACATTAGCTAAGATCCAAAAACATGGTCAAACTGGGTAGGCATGGCGTCCGACTTTATGGACAGGTTCATGTTTAACACAGAGAATGCGCTGGATGTGTTGTATATTTAGAATCTAAAAAAGAATTCTACAGAAACGTTTCACGAGTATGCTACTCGCTGGAGGTCTGAAGCTGCTAAGGTCAGACCTGCCTTAGAGGAGGAATAGATGAACAAATTCTTTGTTCGGGCTCAGGACCCATAGTATTATGAAGGACTAATGATGATCTAGAGCCACAAATTCTCCGACATTATCAAACTATGTGAAAGAATTGAAGAGGGTATCAAAGGCAGAATGGTTACAAACTTCGAGACCTTATAAGCTACCAAACTTCGAGACCTTCTCCAAGAAAAGGGACGTAGGGGCCGTGATGGTTGCATAGAGGACCAAATCCCTCTCAAATACCAAACTTACCCAATGCCTCCACTCATATATTAGCCAACGCCAAATTACCAAGCACCCTCACCCTCCTACCAAGCTACACCACCAACTTATCAGTCACCTCCACCTCCTATATACCAACCTACCTCACCTAGATACTCCCAACCCGCTCATGTCTACCAAACCTACGATACTCAACCCTCCCACTATCAATCAACCCCCCCCCCCTTGCCAAAACGTTCCTAGACGCCGACCTAATTTTGACCGCAGACCTCTAAAACAATATACAACCATCGCGAACATATTGACCAATTGTACAAGAGACTCAAAGCTGCTGGTTATGTCACCACTATCCCTGCTGCAACCCCTGAGAACCCTTCTCAGTGGGTCAACCCAAACAAATCCTATGCATACCACTCCGACATGAAAGGGCACACCATCGATGAATACCGTTCCTTGTAAGACAAGATCCAGACTTTAACTGATAACAAGATTATTGTGGCAAAGGAACCCACTCCAAATGTCTACAACAACCCTCTGCCAGACCATAAAGGTGGAGCTATCCACATGATTGAAATTGAGGATGATTGGGATCCCAAGGGATCAATCGGGTTGATCGCAGAAGGTGATGACCCAAAGAAGCCAATAGTTACTCTTAATCCAATCATAGTCCAAATTCAACCATCTGGAGGCACTGCGGTAAATATGTTTGTGCCACTTGAATTAGAAGTGACATCGTTTGCAAAGACACCGGCACCAATTGAGGTCCAATTCGTGTCACCAGCAAATGCACCCATACTGTTTGAAGTTGTAATTTTACCACCCAAGGCACATACTCCATTCAGAATAAGGATAGCTACGCCAATCCCAATGGCGATGTCGACCATGACACCATTCCATACAAAGGCTGTACACTGGGACTATACAGCCGAGGCAAGGAGGAAAGGCAAGGTCAGGTTCAAAGAGACTATTGCAGCATAGGGTATGACAAGAACTGGTAGAGTATATACCCTGGAACATTTAGCTGAGTCAAGAAAGCAGGCCTCCAATCGGCCATCCATCATTGAGATAGGTCCAGACGATCTTTGGAGAAAGATACAGGCTAAGGAATACTCGGTCATCGACCAATTGAATAAAACACCGGCGCAAATCTATATTCTTGCATTGCTACAAAATTCTGATGCATACAAGAACGCTCTATTAAAGGTGCTGAGTAACGCATACGTGCCAAGTAACATCACTGGTTGGGAAATGGCTAACATGGTAGGACAAGTTCTGGAGAGCCATAAGATCACCTTTCATGAGGAAGAGCTGCCACCTGAAGGGTTGGGGCACAATAAGGCACTGCAAATTACTATGCAATATGAAGACTATTTCATCTGCAGAATCCTAATCGATGGAGGTTCCAGTCTCAATATTTGTCTACTGGTAATACTCAAGAAGCTGGGTACAAGAATGCACGAGATAAAGGATGGAGCAATCAATGTGAAAGCTTTTTCTGGTTCTCAAAGGTCCACTATTGGTGACATTAGTCTATGCCTGCAGATGGGACCAACATGGTTTGATGTCAATTTCTAGGTGATAGATGTGCCAGCATCTTACAGCTTGCTGCTTTGACGACCATGGATTCATGATGTTGGGCCGTAGCATCAACACTACATCAGGCAGCAAAATTCGAATGGAATCACCAAGAGGTGATCATTCACGGTGATGTTAGCAACCCTATATACAGACATCAGACTATTCCGGCAATCGAAGGAAGAAGGAAGCTGGGTGGAGAGACTTACCATCACATTGAACGAGTAAATATTGTTGACAAGGACAAATGGTGGGATAACAAAATCGAGAGTATACTAAATTAGAGTGGGTAAGAGCCTAGCAAGGGGCTCGGCTAAAACCTCTAAGGAATCGCTAAGCCCATAAAACTCAAGAAACATGGCACTACTTTCGGTCTAGTATATGACTACACCTGGGAAGAATTCAATAACTGGTTGCCACCATGGCATGGTCCTAACTATCTACTAGAGCAGCCAATACCACATTTGGAGCAGATTTTCCAATAGGATGACATCGTTTATGGGTCAAACGAAGAAGAAGCACTTACAAATGTAAAGAATTTGTTCCTAGAAGATAATGTTATGAACTGTTGTGTTGTTATCGAGGAGGAGGGGTAGGAAGGCCCTTCCATACAAGCTGTGTGCAAATGGGTATGCCTCAACAATTGGACCATCAGGACAGCCAGAGCTTGACGAGCCTTGGGGTAGCAAGACTAAAACAAGCATCATTCACTGTTCTATTTACTAAATGATTTTCTTTTCACATTTTTCAATTCCCGCAATAAACCTTCAATGTTCAAAACAGTTATGCAATTTATCAAAGCATTTTGACTTTTCTTGTGAATCAACACTCATTACTATTTTCTCTCATTACTTTACCTATACAACATTACTATTACTTACTTTGATGAACCAATGACTGTGACATGCAATGAGACAACGCAACAAACGGACATTGATTCAGAGGAAGATGACATACTTGATAAGATTGTTAAAGAAGTTAAGAACTTCGAGAACAGACCTAAGTCCAATCTGGACGAGACATAAATTGTTAACTTGGGAGATGCAGAAAACGTCAAGGAAACACGAATCAGCGTTCACTTATCGCCATCAGAAAAGAAGGAATATATAGAATTTTTGAAGGAATATGAGGACATATTTGCCTGGTCGTATGATGACAGGACTAGTCTGAGTACGTCTATTATGGCGCATAAACTACAAACTGATCTAACATGTCCGCCGGTAAAGCAAAAGCTCAGAAAATTCAAACCTGATATAAGTTTAAAAATCAAGGAAGAAGTCACTAAGCAAGCCAAAGTTAAGGTTCTCAGCGTGGTGGAATACCTGACATGGTTAGCCAACATCGTGCCAGTACCAAAGAAGGATGGGAAGGTCAAAGTCTGTGTCGACTACCGGGATCTCAATCGGTCCAGTTCGAAAGACGACTTCCCTTTGCCAAATATACACATCCTAATTCATAATTGTACCAAGCATGAGTTGCAGTCATTTGTAGATTGTTTCGCAGGTTATCATCAGATCTAGATGGATGAAGAAGATGTTGAGAAAATGGCTTTCATTATGCCATGGTGGATGTACTGTTACAAGATGATGTCGTTCGGCCTAAAGAATGTAGGGCCACCTACATGAGGGCCATGACTACCATTTTCCATGATATGATACACAAGGAGATTGAGGTATATGTAGATGATGTCATCGTCAAGTCCAAGAAGGCCACTGATCACATCGAAGATTTGAGGAAGTTATTCAATAGATTGCGGAGGTACAATCTGAAACTGAATCCTGCGATGTGCGCATTTGGGGTTCCTGCTGGAAGTTTGCTTGGGTTTATTATGAGTTGCCAAGGAATAGAACTAGATCCATCAAAAGTCAATGCTATTCAAGAATTGCCACCGCTAAAGAACAAGAAGGATGTGATGAGCTTATTTGGAAGACTTAACTACATCAGCTGGTTCATATCACAGTCTACAATTATCTGTGAGCCAATATTTAAGATGTTGAAGAAGGACGCCGCCACCAAATGGACCAATTACTACCAAAAGTCCTTTGATAGAATCAAGAAGCACTTGCCAACACCACAAGTCTTGGTCCCGCCCAAGCTGGGTAGATCCTTATTACTCTACCTTGTAGTATTGGATGGAGCTTTCGGTTGTGTTATGGGGTAGCATGATGAAATAGGGAGAAAAGAGTAGGCCATCTATTATCTCAGTAAGAAGTTCACTACGTATGAGACTTAGTATTCTCTGCTATAGCACACCTGTTGTGCTTTGACTTGTGTAGCTCAGAAGCTGAGGCATTATTTCTATGCCTATACTACATATCCCATATCAAGGATGGATCCTTTGAAGTACATCTTTCAGAAGCCCATGCCTACTAGAAAGCTAGCCAAGTGGCAAATTCTGTTGAGTGAGTTCGACATCGTCTATGTAACTCAGAAAATGGTCAAGGGACAAGCACTAGCAGACCACCTTGCTGAGAATCCCGTGGATGGAGAATACGAACCCCTAAAAACATATTTTCCTAACGAAGAGGTATCATTCATAGGAGATGATATTACATATTCCTATGACGATTGGAAAATGTTTTTCGATGGAGCAGCAAATTTCAAAGGAGTTGGCATAGGACCAGTCCTAGTATCAGAAATCGGTCAGCATTATCTGGTGTCAGCCAAACTCAGGTTCCCGTGCACTAACAATATGGCCGAGTATGAAGCTTGCATCTTAGGACTCAAAATGGCCATTGACATGAACGTTCAAGAGTTGCTGGTGATTGGAGATTTAGACCTACTTATACATTAAGTGCGAGAAGAATGGGCAACCAAGAACACCAAGATACTCCCGCATCTGCATCATGTACAGGAATTGAGAAAGAGGTTCACGAAGACGGAGTTCCAACATGTTCCTAGAGTCCAGAATGAGTTTGCCGATGCATTGGCTACCCTGTCATTTATGATACAGCATCCAGACAAGAATTCATTGATCCCATTCCAGTAAAGATCCATAATCAGCTAGCTTACTATGCCCATGTTGAAGAAGAAGCAAATGGAAAGACTTGGTTTCATGATATCAAGGAATATTTGGCAAAAGGAGAATACCAAGAGCTTGAAAATCCTACTAAAAACCGCACACTTCAGATAATGGCCAACAACTTCTTTCACAGCAGAGGAATCCTGTATAGGAAGACTCCTGATTTGGGACTATTAAGATGCGTTGATGCAAAGGAAGCATCTAGGCTACTAGAGGAAATTCATGCTGGGACCTGCGCTCCATATATGAACGATTTTGTCTTAGCAAAGAAAATACTCCGGGCTAGTTACTTATGGATGATTATGGAAACAGACTGCATCTAGTATGTCCAAAAATACCATCGTTGTCAGATACATGCGGACATGATAAAGGTACCTCCAAATGAGCTTAATGCAACAAGCTCACCATGGCCGTTCGCCACTTGGGGAATAGATGTTATAGGACCAATCGAGCTTGCCGCTTCCAAAGTGCACAGGTTTATCCTAGTAGCAATCTATTATTTTACCAAATGGGTCGAAGCAGCGTCTTACAAAGCAGTAACTAAGAAAGTTGTGGCAGACTTTGTCCGCGACCACATTGTTTGTCGATTCGGGATTCCAGAGTCGATCATTACTGAAAATGGAGCTGTAGAAGCCGTCAATAAGAATATCAAGAAGATAATGAGGAAAATGATAGAGAAGCATAAAAAGTGGCACAAGAAGTTATCATTTGCTCTATTGGGGTATCGCACCACAGTCCACATATCAACTGGGGCAACCCCCTATATGTTGGTTTATGGCACAGAGGCTGTCATTCCCGCCAAGGTAGAAATTCTTCACTAAGGATCATACAAGATGTTGAGCTCGATGATGCAGAGTGGGTAAAGAGTTGTTACGAGCAACTAGCTCTTATAGACGGAAAGAGAATAAATGCAGTTTGCCATGGCCTACTCTATCAGAACAGAATATCCAGAGCCTTCAATAAGAGAGTCAAGCCAAGGCAGTTCACACCGGGGCAGCTAGTGTTAAAGAAAAGTTTTCTCCCAACCGGCAGGGTCCATACATGGTTCACCGGGTTCTGAGAGGAGGAGCCCTCATACTTGCAGAACTGGATGGATAAGTCTGTCCAAAGCCGATTAATTCAGATGCAGTCAAGTGTTACTATGTGTAATCTTTATGCTTTCCTTGTATGATATAAATTGAACTACGCCTGACCTGATTCCCATTTAAGAGGGGATACATAGGCAGCCCTATGGGTTCAGTCACAATTCAATAAAATTTTCATTCCCCCCCCCCCCGCAATGGGAAACTGGGGAATATTTTTGAGGAGGACCCTCAAAATTCCGAAGTAATTTCAGCCGATCATCACAAGCAATAGTCAGAAGCATCAACCCATTAAACTGGGGTAGAATTTTGAGGAGGACCCTCAATATTTTGTAGCAAGAGAGGTTGTAATGTCCTAAAATACATCACAGTCACCAGTTTATCTAGAAGCTATTTTTAATTATACACTTATGTCATATCCTCACAATACCATGCATGTTTATTATCGAAACTGCTTTATTTAGCGACGCTACCCCAATGACATATAAAGTATCACCAGCTCAAAACCGAACGAGTCAAGCAAGGTCAGCGAGGACACAAACTAAACCTCCCGCTTACAAAACTCACGATTCTTCTTTGGATGTAGGCACTAGGATTGCAAAATCTTTAAATGTGTCATACGCCCATGGGATGAACATCATTCAAGAATACGACTCTATGAATCATTGCACTTGCCAATATTTACTATCATCACACACAAGTAATGCTCCGCAGTCACAATGCTCCCAGTAATCACGATGCCACAACCAGCTATCAGCTAAGGAAATCTGCTATCATTTGTATTTTACTTCTTGCATAAGGCCACCTTTCTGCCTTCCGAGACCAAACGATGTCTCCATTTGCATCTGCATTGCATAAGGCTATTATTCTGCCTTCCGGGACCAAATGATGTCTCCATCTGCATTCTTGCATAAGGCTACCTTTCTGCCTCCCGAAACTAAATGTTGTCTCCATCTGCATTCTTGCATAAGGCTACTATTCTGCCTTTCAAGGTTAAGCTCTACCTTCATCTGCATTCCTGCATAAGGCTACTATTCTGCCTTCCAACTTGCATAAGGCTACCATTCTGCCTTCCGAGGTTGAGCTCTACCTCTACCTACATTTACATTGCATAAGGCTACTATTCTGCCTTTCAACTTGCATAAGGATACCATTCTGCCTTCCGAGGTTAAGCTCTACCTCCATCTGCATTCCTGCATAAGGCTACCTTTCTGCCTTCCATTTGTATAAGGCTACCATTCTGGCTTCCGAGGTTAAGCTCTACCTCCATATGCATCTTTGCATAAGGCTATCATTCTACCTTGCAAGGCTAAGCTCTGCCTCTAATTTCCTTTGAAACTAAGCACTATCTCAAGCATCGTTTATTTCGTTTCTCTTACAGGCTAAACTCTGCCCTTCAATTCGCAAGACTAAGCTCTGTCTTGTCCGCATCATGCTACTGCATCCCATAGCTGAAAGATTACCCCAAACTGCATTTGCATGGCTGAAAGATCGCCTCATACTGCATCTCATGGCTGAAAGATTGCCATATAATGCATGGATGAAAGATCGCATCATACTACATCTCATGGCTTAAAGATCGCCACATACTGCATCTGCATGGGCTGAAAAATCACTTCATACTGCATCTGCATGGGCTAAAAGATCACCAAATACTGTATCTCATGGGCTGAAAGATCACCAAATACTGCATCTCATGGGCTGAGAGATTGCCAAATTATCCAAAGGCATCATTGTTCGGAGGCACCATCTTCATAGCCTGAGAACACCATGTCATGGCCTGAGGATCCCTTTTAATCTTTTGCATATCATTATTCAAAGGCATCATGGTTCGGAGGCACCATCCTCATATCCCGAGAGCATCATTTCATGGCCTGCAAATCCTTTATTGTATGCTTCATGGCCCAGGACGTCATGGTCTAAAAGACGTCATCTTAATCGTCCAAAGGAAACATTTATGGTCCGACACAAATTTGCATCATGTTTAAATTTACGCTCGATATACGCTTGTATTATTTCTAATTGCAAGTACACCGGCGAGCAACGTCCATCTCGGTAGGAGTGATCCCGCTCGAGTTCCCCTAGCCACATCAAACCTGACCATTCCCGTAACCTTTCACTCAACCGACCCAAGATATTGCGTTCGTTCTTGAAAAGTCTCCGTCGGCCTACTCCGCCGATGTATCTTGAACTACATATGCCATGATTCCTGTAAAACCAGGGATATGTAGGTAGATCAGAAGCCAGGGTGCAGCCTATCTTCTTCAAACCATTTCGCTCGGTCAAAATTGGCCATCATATCTTTACCCGACAACTTTTCATCCTTCCCGAGTAAAGAGGGGCAGCTGTTGATACCCAATTTTTTCCTATATATTTTTTAATATGCAAAATACTTTTAAAATAGCATATATATTCATATATAAACATGTCCAAATATTTTATTATTTTTTCATATTTTTAATGGTTTTTAAATCAATTTATTTCTCCCTTTTATCCACAAAAACCCTAATAATTATTTCCATAATCATTGTTTTGGTAATTCATTTGTTGTACTTTTATATTTATGCTAAAATATAGCTAAGGTAATTTTTTTATATTTTTGCAAAATTTATTTAGTATTTTTTAAGCTAAATTGCATATAATTGCAATACTAGCCCTTTTAATATTCAATAGTATTTTATACTCATAAAATTAAGTCCTGTATTTTTAAATTTTCAATTATATGTTATAAATCATTTTAGTGCCTTCAATTTATTTCCAAAAATTAATTTACTATTTTTATAAATTTAAAAGAGAAAAATTGGCTATCTAAATAATAGCCCAATTACATTTCAATATTAGACTAAATCTGACACCAATTTAAACCCAATTTCCAAGCCCAATTCTGTTTTAAACCCGACCCCAACCCAATTTAAATGACCCAACACGGATTCCCCACCTAACCTATTTAATCCTAGCCATTGATCATTTAGATCAACGACCACCGTCCTCCCTTTCTTTTTTAACCTTAAACGACCCCTTACCCTACCTCATTCTTCACCAAACGCCGCCCTTGAATTCCCTTTCCCTCTCAATTCTCTCTGAAACCCTCAGGAACCCTAGCTTCCGCCATCTAATCCCACCCTAATCCACCATAAACCCTGCCTAAACCATGGGCTCCCATGGCTATTGGAGATGTGCAGTTGCCTCCTATGGCTCCTGGGTATTTGTTTCTATGGTTTCATGGCCAGACTTCAAGGGAATCTGGTCTAGTCCTTGCTCGACTTCTGTTCATGGCCTTTCTCCGGTCATCCATGACCTTTTTTCAGCCGGCCATGGTCGTTCGAGTCAGATCCTTGACTCTCTTGGCTAGATCAGTAACTTTCAAGGTCTTTCTCACCTTTTCTGGGTTTTTTGAAACCCTAATATTTAATATCTTTTGGTTTTCTTTCATATCTACCATATATCTCTGCTTATTAGGAATGTCTTAAGTGTTTTCTCGAACGTTCTTCAACTTTTCCTTCAAAACGACCATTCATTAGGGTTTTCCTTTAAGTTTTTCAAAAGATCTCTTCTCTAATTTTAATGTTGTTTGTGATTTTGCTATGTTTTGCTCATGTTGTTCTTCTATCTGAGTAAGCATGTTGAAAACCCTAATTTCTTTTTGATCTCATTCGAGTTCTGAAAATGTTTGCTTAAATGTGTGTTTGTTCGATTAAGTTCTCCTTTTTTGCTTGACTTATCTAATTTTGAGTTTTACCATCTTTTGAACTCGATTATTGTGGAAAACCCTAGGTCTTTTGGTCTGAAATTGCTTGTTTTAATGTATACTTGACTCGATCAAAATTTCCTTGTTTCAAACTCTCTTATCGTTATGTGACTTATCTGATTCTGAGTTTTACTATCTTTTAACTCGACTATTGGTGAAACCCTAATTTCTTAAAATATTTTCCTCACTTGATACTATGAGACCTTTATTTGTTTCTGATTCTCTTTACCTGTTGCTACATTTTCTTCACTGTTGATTCTATGTGATTACTTGACATACTTGACTACTGTGCTTCAAATATCTTTCTTACTACTGAATCCAAGATTATTTCTGCTACTATTGTATGTTGTTTCTTTTGCCAATGTGTTTGGCCTCGCATGTCTGATGCTTCTGTTCACTCTATTTATATACTGAAGTGCAGAATCGTGTTTCTTCTTTGATTGATCTTTATCTGGTGACTGATTGCAAAAGCTTCTCTTTTATGATCCCTAATTTCACTCGCTTATTTAAATTAATTGATTCCTTTCCCTTTACAGTGATGTTTTACCTTGCAGAATCCTTTCCTAAAATAAGCATATTTCGTACTTAGACTTGATTGTTTGCTTCATGTGACTCCTTAATTAAAGAGAATCACTTGTGGTAATTGATTCTGACTTGTGATTGTTCCATGTTTGTGTTAAGACTTTACTTATTATCTTATTATTTACCTCTTTTCAAAACTATAAATATATGCCCTCTTTTCTTTCAAATACACGAACCATCTGAGTTCAGAACACACACTTCACTCAAAACTCTCTCTTTTCTCTACTACTACTTGTGCTACTGCTTTGTCTAGCTGGCTGAAAGCCACGGCTAGGCTATGGAAATTTGCTTACTTTTCCTTTCTCCACTTTGCTTCTTATTGGTATGTCCTAGTTAATCTTCAAGCATCAACAACAATATGTTTCTTTAGCTTCCTTCACTCTAACTTGCTTCTGCTTATGTTTATGCAATCAAGTTACATTACTAAGCATGCTGTAATCTGCTCCTCCCCCTTCTAAATTAATGTTTTCCCTTATGTATGTACTCTGTAAGTCACTTGTTATGTGATTTGCTGACTTATGAATCCCAAACTTTCATATCCATCTATGTGTTTGCATTCTCTGGCTAGTTTGTGGGCATGCCAGCATCATCTATTGCTATGCATGACCAAACCTGACCCTCTCTAGGGTCATATGCTTCATGTAATGTAATCCCAAAACCCCTGACCCCTTTGTATAACTGCTGATTCTGTGTAGTTTGAGTTTTATTACTACTATTTTCAAATCACTCTTACCACTTACTATTTTCAACCTAATTTTAAATAAATCTCTATATTCTTCACTTCCACTATATTCTTAGAACCTAGGTTCTGCCCCTCTTGTGTGAGCCTTGCCTTGGGACCCTTGATCTCCCTCTGAACTTGGAAACATAAGGGCTGGCCCTTCAACACTTCACCCATCTCTATCTGTTTATGCAACCTGGGTGTAAGCACTGCCCGGGGTCCCTTGAAACCCTTATGGAACTTTGACACACTCAAGTTTGAGAAAGACTTTGAACATCATTGGCATTTGAAGTGGTTTATTCCATAACTTAGAGAGGAAGTCAGAATCAGGCTTCCTATGGTTGTAACTACTTATTTTTCTTTTCTGGTGTAATTCATTAATTTTTGGCATGTAATAATTTGTAATATATATTGGGGTTGGCTAGTGAAAAAGGATGGGGTAATTATGCATGTTTTAGCTATTAGGAGGGTAGATACCATGCCTATATTATCTGTTTTTAAATTCTGCATATTTTAATTCTACACTTAGATAACATGCCTACAGGATCTGTTTAAGAAATTTTACATGTTTTACTTCCACACTTAGATAACATGCCTATAGGATCTGTTTAATAAATTCTGCATGTTTCACATCGATACTTAGATAGCATGCTTATAGGAGCTAAATGGCTATAATCAGACATCATGTCTATAATCAGTATTTTTAATAAAAATCATGCCTATAGGAATTTCGCTTTAATCAAATAAATCCTGCCTACTTCGCTACATGCTCAACTAGATACCATGCCTATAGGACCATAATCAGCTTTTAATACATAGCTACCATGTTTATAGGAAATAAAATCAGCAATAATAGAGAGCATGTCTATAGGATCTGAGACAGTTTTAGTTTAATTAAAATCTGTTTGACTCGTACTGCTCTGAATTAGTTTAAACAACCTACTCCTTTTATTAGTACGGTTTAGATATCATGCCTATAGGATCCAAATTGCTTGTTTAAAATTAACCACTTCTTTACCGCATTCCTAATTAGTAATAGACATCATGCTTATAGGACATCACCAATACACACTCAAGCAAGCCTTAGGTAATAATGATAAAACTGAATCCGCCTTTGTTTAATTAGCAACTGCTACAACCAGCAGGCAGGCATGATTCATACTTATTATCTGAGTTATGTAATAAATTGGTCTGCTTCAACAATTAAAATACCCATGCCTTAGTACTTTAAATTCTGACCCTAAATTTGTTTAAGTCATGCTATTTATATGATTTACTTGAGGAGATATATATGAGCCTCTTAGTTGTTTATATGTTTCCCCTAATATGCAGTCCTATATGTTTTGAATGTTGCCTTAGTCTTTTTACCTTTAAAAACTCAAGAGTCAGCCGAAAATCCTCCCTCTTATAGGAATAGTAGTCCTAAATTCCTCCGGGACTGATAGAAATAGAATGGGTAATAGCATCCAATAGAGGTCGAGACTAATCCGCGCTTTAATAACTTAACAGGGTGGGAAGGATAGATATGGATATGATGACCGGTGCGCTAATACCACTTGTATCCCCTCTTTTTAGGAGTGTCATACCGGGTATCACATTGATGTGATCTGTATTATAAATAAACCTAGGACCCCCCTTCTTTTATATTCTCAAGTATTTGTAGAACTATAACTTCTTTTCAAAATTCGCCTTTTAATTGTTTTCAAACTCTTATGTGTTCAAACACAAATCTCTTACTACTTGAGCCTATACTTGTCTATATGATTGTACAAAATTCATAAAAATCTGCCTGGCCGGGAACTGAGGGGTGCCTAACACCTTCCCCTCGGGATAATTTCAAGCCCTTACCCTATCTCTGGTTATCAAGCAAACTTGGAAATGAACCCTATAGGTGTCCTAATGTACCTTAAATCATTAGGTGGCGACTCTTCAAATGCAAAACCCAGTTCCCAAAAGGAATGAGTTGTCATATAACCAAAATGTTATAAACCAAATTTTCTGATGCGAAGAGGGAAAAAGGGGGCGCGACAAGTACAAACCTCCTACTTTTAGTGGCCCAGCATTAGAGGATTCTTATGGATTTCTGGAGAAGTGCCACCATATCCTCAGCACTATGGGCATAGCAGAGTCGAGTGGGTTTTCTTTAACTACGTTTCAGCTTAGAGGAGTAGCCTATCGGTGGTGGGGTGCTTATGAGTTGAACAGTCCGGCTAAGGCAGCTTCACTTACATGGACTCAGTTCTTGATATGTTTTTGAGAGAGTATGTACCTCAGAGCCTCAGGGATGCATGGCGTGTGGAGTTAGAGTAGTTGCACCAGAGTGATATGACTGTTTTAGAGTATGTAGTTCATTTTAGTGACTTGGCTAGACATGCACCGGCCTTGGTTTCTATAGTTCGAGAGAGGGTTTGTCGGTTTATTGAGGGACTCCATCCCAACATTAAAACTAGCATGGCTCGGGAGTTAGAGATGGATATGTCGTACAAAAAGGTGGTGAGTATTACTAGGAAAGTGGAGGGCATGCTTTCTTGGGAGAGGGAGGAGAGAGAGGCCAAGAGGTCTCGAGAGTTTGGCCATTATTCTCGTGCTCGTGCCCCAGCTACAGTTCGATGTGGTAGGGGCTATGTAAGTTGCCCTATTCATTTAGCTCTTCCAGCTGCCAGTGGCGTTAAATCCCCTTCAAGTCCTCAAGAGCCTTATTAAGAACCTCTAGTAGCTAGTGTGCCTCCTGCACGGGGTGCTTTTAGCGGTCAATTCAGCAGACCTGGCCTGAGCCAGTCACAATAGCCACATCCTCCTAGAGCTTGTTTTGAGTGTGGCAACATTTGCCACATAGTGAGGTATTTCCTCAAATTTAGAAGGGGTGCACCTCCACATACTTCTCAGGCACCGTGTGCTCCACCGAGTCCTCAGACCATTATTATAACACCAGCTACTACTCCACCTGCTCAGCCAGCTTGAGGTGGAGGCCAATAAGGTAGAGATCGCCCTAGAGGGGGAGGCTAGGCCAGATACTATGCCCTTCCTGCTCGTATAGAAGCACTTCCTTATGACTCTATCATTATAGGTATTGTTCTGGTCTGTCATAGAGATGAATTGGTTCTATTCGATCCATGCTCTACTTATTCCTATGTGTCATCTTATTTTGCCGCGTATTTGGGTGTAGCCCGTGATTCTATGAGTTCTGTTGTTCATGTGTCTACACTGGTTCGATATTCTATAATTGTTGGCCATGTTTATTGGTCGTGTTGGATTGTTATTAGTGGTTTTGAGACAAGATCCAATTTATTATGGCTCAGTATGATAGATTTTGATATTATATTGGGCATGGACTAATTGTCGCCCCGTTATGCTATTCTTGATTGTCACGCCAAGACTGTGACACTGGCTATGCCAGGCTTACAACGATTAAAGTGGAGGGGTAACTTATATTACAATCCCAACAGAGTTATTTCATTTCTTAAAGCCCAAAAAATGTACTTTATTGATGTACTTCCAGCTGATCTTCTGAGCCTGATGCCCGATAGAGATATCGACTTTGGTATTGATTTGTTGTCGGGCACTCATCCCATCTCTATTCCTCCACACCGTATGCCCCTTCTTTAGTTGACGGAACAGTTACAAGAATTCCTTGATAAAGGTTTCATTCAGCCTAGTATATCACATTGGGGTGCTCCTATCTTGTTTGTAAAGAAAAAGGATGGTTCTATTCGTATGTGCATTGATTATCGCCAGTTGAAAAAAGTTACAGTGAAGAACCTGTATTCTTTGACTTATATTGATGACCTATTTGATCAGTTATAGAGTGCCAGAGTGTTTTCCAAGATTGACTTGCGTTCAGGTTATCATCAGTTGAAGATTCGAGAGCCAGATATCCTAAAGACTGCTTTCATGACTCGGTATAGTCATTATGAGTTCCTTGTGATGTCATTTGGGTTGAACAACACCCCAGTAGCATTTATACATTTGATGCAGAGTGTATTTCGGCCTTATCTTGATTTATTCATCATTGTGTTGGTGTACTCCCGGAGTTGGTATGATCATATGCAACACCTGAGGATTGTGTTTCAGAGCCTGAGAGAAAAGAAGTTATATGTAAAGTTCTTAATATATGAGTTATGGTTGGATTCAGTTTAATTTTTGGGCCACGTAGCATCGAGTGAAGGGATAAAGGTGGATCCGAAGAAGGTCGAAGCAGTGCAGAGTTGGACCAGATCATCCTCAGCTACAGAGATCCAGAGTTTTCATAGCTTGGCAGGGTATTACCATCAATTTATTGTGGGTTTCTCATCTATTGCAGAACCTATTACCAGGCTGACCTAGAAGGGTGCTCTATTCAGGGGGACAGAGGAATGTGAGGAGAGCTTTCAAAAGCTCAAGACAGCTTTGACTATAGCTCTTAGTATTGGTATTGCCTACGGGTTCGGGGTACTATACTATTTATTATGATGCGTCGCGGATTGGTCTCAGCGCTATGTTAATGCAGGGCCGTAGGGTGATTGTTTATGCATCCAGACAGATGAAGGTGCATGAAAAGAATTATCCTGTCCACAACCTTGATTTAGTAGCTATTGGTCTTCCCTTGAAGATTTGGAGGCACTATTTGTACGGTGTCCCTTGTAAGATCTACACTAATCACCGAAGTTTACAACATTTGTTCAAGTAGAAGGATCTTAACTTGCATCGGTGAAGGTGGTTAGAGATGCTTAAGGATTATGATATCACAATTCTATGCCATCCCAGGAAGGCCAATGTGGTAGCTGATGCCTTGAGTCGAAGGGCAGGGAGTTTGGGAAGCTTAGCATATTTACCAACGGTAGAGAGGTCATTGGAACTGGATGATCGGGCCTTAGCCAACAAGTTTGTTAGATTGGATATTTTTGAGTTGAGTCGAGTTTTGGCTTGTGTGGTCTCCCAGTATTCTCTTTATGATTGTATCAGGGAGCGTTAGTATGATGACCCCCATATGCCTATCCTTAAGGACACGGTTCAACACAGTGATGCTAAGGAGGTCACTATTAGTAATGATGGTGTATTGAGGTTGCAGGGCATGCTATGTGTACCCAATGTAGATAGATTGCGTTAGTTGATTCTTCAAGAGGCTCACAGCTCATGGTACTCCATTCATCTAGGTGCCACGAAGATATATCAGGACTTGAGGAAGCATTATTGGTGGTGTAGAATGAAGAAGAACATACTAAAATATGTAGCCCGGTGTCTAAACTGCCAGCAGGTGAAGTATGAGCATCAGCGACCGAGTGGATTGCTTTAGAAGTTAGAGATTCCAGAGTGGAAATAGGAGCGGATCACTATTGATTTCATTGTTGGACTCCCACGGACTCAGCGGAAGTTTGATACAGTTTAGGTAATTGTGGATAGGCTAACCAAGTCAGCTCATTTCATTCCTGTGATGACTATCTATTCTTCTGAGCAGCTGACTCGAGTTTATATCCGTGATATTGTCAGACTTCATAGCGTGCTAGTATCTATCATCTCTGACAGGGGTACATAGTTTACATCACGATTTTGGAGGGCCGTACAATAGGAGTTAGGTGCTCGGGTGGAGTTGATCACAATATTTCACCCTTAGACGGACGGACAATCCGAGCGCACTATTCAGATTCTAGAAGATATTCGTGCATATGATGAAGTTTGGAGGTTTATGGGATCAGTTCTTTCCCCTTGAGGAGTTTGCCTACAACAACAGTTATCAGTTCAGCATTCAGATGGCACCGTGTGAGGCACTATATGGTAGGTGGTGTCGGTCCCCGGCGGGTTGGTTCGAGCCGGGCGACGCCAGATTATTGGGTACGGACTTGGTTTAGGATGCCTTGGATAATGTTAAGGTGATTCAGGATAGACTTCGCACAGCGCAGTCCAGACAAAAGAGTTATGCGGATCGTAAGGTTCGTGATGTTGCATTCATGGTTGGAGAGTGGGCCTTGCTCCGGGTTTTGCCTATGAAAGGTATTATGAGATTCGGAAAGAAGGACAAGCTTAGCCTAAGGTGCATTAATCAATTTGAGGTGTTGCGACGAGTTGGGGAGGTTGTTTATGAGCTTGCCTTACCTCACAGTCTAGCAGGAGTTCATTCGGTATTCCATGTCTCTATGCTTTGGAAGTATCACGATGATCTGTCTCACGTGTAGTATTTCAGCTAAGTCTAGTTGGAAAAGGATCTATCTTATGTTGAGGAGCCAATGGCTATTTTGGACATGCAGGTTCGAAAGTTGAGGTCAAAGAACATTGCTTCGGTAAAGGTTCTGTGGAAGGGTCAGTCGGTCGAAGAGGCAACTGGGAGACCAAGTAGGATATGGGCAGCTGTTATCCTCATCTTTCACCACTTCAGGTATGTCTCTATGATCGTTCGAGGTCGAACGTTTGTTTTAAGAGGGGAGGATGTAACGACCCGGCCAGTCATTTTAAGAGTTATAACCCTGATCCCCTATTGGCTGCTTCATGCATATCTTTTTCTGCTTCTATGACTTGCCGATGGGTTTTGTTTTGGTTTTTGGAGTGTTTTGGGATGCTTAGTCATGAAACAGATGCTTAAATCTTAGGTTTGGACCATAGTCAAAACTATATGAAGATGACTCTGGAATAGAGTTTCGTCTGTTTTGTTAGCTCCTTTGGGTGATTTTGGACATAAGGGCATGTCCGGATTGTATTTTGGAGGTCTACAGCTGATTTAGGCTTGAAATGGCGAAAGTCGAAATGGAGATTTCGACCGGTAGTGGAATTTTTGATATCAGGATCGGAATCTGATTCTGCGAGTTGGAGTATGTCCGTAATGTTGAATATGACTAGTATGCAAAATTTGAGTTCAATTGGACGTGGTTTGATATTCGACAACGGTTGTGGAAATTTGAAGTTTCAAGTTCTTTAAGTTTGAATTGGAGAGTGATCAGCGATTTCAGCATTGTTTAACACAATTTGAGGGCTCGATAAAGTTCATATGGTGTTTTAGGACTTGTTGATATATTTGGTTGAGGTCTCGGGGGCCTCGGGTTAGTTTCAGGTTGTTAACAGACCTTTTGGACTTAAGAAAAGATTGCAGACTTTTGCCGAAGTTTCCAGCTCTGGTAATCTTCTTCGCGTTCGTGAGGGAGGTCCTGTGTTCATGAAATCGAGCTAGGACATAAGATAATGTTGTTATTCACGTTCGCAAATATTGGGACGTATTCGCAAAGGTTTGGCCATCAATGTATCACGAACGCATGAAGGACATCGTGTTCGCGTAGAGGAACCCTAGCTAGGGACCCAAAGGATTTGTTCTACACGTTCGCATAGAGGAGACCGCGTTCGCGAAGGTGTCTGGAAAGTGAAGCTACGCGTTCGCAAATGGGGAATTTTGATCAGTGAATTTTTGTTCTACGCGAAAGCGAGGAGATAGCCACGTTCGCGATGAAGGGTTAGTGGGCAAAATATAACATTTCAAAAAGGAGGGTTTGGCCATTTTATCAAAACTTGAGTTTGGGAGCTCGGATTTGGGTGAGATTTTGAGGGATTTTCATAGACATCGATTTGGTAATGATTCTACACTTGGTTTTGGTTATATCGAACTAATCTATCATTAATTTCATCATTAAATTTTAGTTTTGGGTTGAAATTTTGGAAAAATAGGAAAACATTTTTCAACTAAGATTTTGGGTTTTGATTGGGATTTCGACATCGGATTTGGATAATTTTTGTACGAGTGAACTCGTGAGTGAATGGATGTTCGTATTTTGTGACTTTACTCAATTCCGAGTAATGGGCCCGAGGAGACCTTTTAGGATAATTTTCCAATTTCTTGCTTTAGCTTTGATTTTATTTGCTAGATTAGTTTCTTGTAGTTATATTTATGATATGTGATTGATTTTGGCTAGATTCGGGGCACTCTGAGTTGTATATTCATGGAAAAGACATTATTATCGAGTGATTAAGCTTGTTCCGAGGTAAGTGGCTTGCCTAACCTTGTGTGGGGGAACTCCCCTTAGGATTTGGTACTGTTTTAATATGTGATCTCCGTGTACGTGAAGTGACGTGTGCGTACACGGGTTATTTGTTATAAAATCTGATTTTTTACTTAGTAATAATATGTTTCTTCTTATTGAGTTCTATCAGCATGTGTAATTATCCTGTTTAGCTTAGAATATCATGTCTACATGTCTTAAATGCTTATTTCAACTATGTGCAGCATGCTTAGTGAATTTACTGCTTTTTCTCTTAACTTTCACTTATAACGACCCGACCGGTCGCTTTGAGATTGTGTACCTTGCTCGTCAATTCTCGGGCATGATTTGCCCCATGTGATGGATTTTGACTTATGTAAATCGTTGGTTTTGATTTTCAGGGTTATCAGAACTAATTTGGAAGAACAATTCTCAGTTTGAAGCTTAAAATTTAAAAAGTTTGACCAAGATTTGACTTGTTGGTATATGATATCGGATCGGAATTTTTAAGATTTGGTAAGCTCCGTTAGGTGATTTAGGACTTAGGAGAGTGATCACAATGCATTTTGGAAGTCCATGGAAGGTTTAGGCTTGAATTGGTGAAATTGAGATTTTGGCATTTTCCGGTTGATAGGTGAGATTTTGATATGTGGTTCGGAATGGAATTTCGGAAGTTGCAGTGGCTCCGTTATGTCATTTGTGATGTATGTGCAAAATTTCAGGTCATTCGAATGTGGTTTGGTTGGGTTTTTTATCAAAAGCATAATTTGGAAGTTCCTTGAATTCTTAGGCTTGAATCTAATGTGATTTTGGTATTTTTGATGTTGTTTTGAGCGTTCCAAAGGCTGGAACAAGTTTGAATGAGGTTATGGGATATGTTGGCATGTTTCGTTGAGGTCTCGAGGGCCTCGGGTGAGTTTCGGGTGGTCAATCGGGCCATTGCATGTTGCTTGGAATCGCAGAAAATTTCTGATCAATGTTACAGAGAAATGGCCTTCGTGTTCGTAAGTAGGCCCTCGCATTCGCGAAGGGTTAGTTGGTGAAGGCTAGGAGTGAATCCTTCGCGTTCGCGAGGAAGGCTATGTGTTCGCGAAGGGCTAGATGTTTGGTCATCGCGTTCGTGTAGAGTGGACCGCGTTCGCGTAGAGTAATTTGGTCAGCTGGACTTGAGGTATTTTTATTTATCGCGTTCGCGAGTGGTGTGATGCGATCACGAAGGTTTAGTCTAAGGAAGAATCGCATTCGCAATGGGCAGTTCGCGATCGCGAAGAGGAAATTCTGGTCAGAGTTATTTTGTTCTTCGCGAACGCGAGGCTTTGACAGTGTTCGCGAAGAAGGATTTCAGGCCTGGGCATAATGTTTAAATAGTCATCTTGTCCGCGATTTTGGGGTTTATTTCCACCATTTTTGGTCATTTTTTGGAGCTTTTTGAAGAGGGATTCAAGGGGAATCACTTGGAGGTAAGATTTATGGACTTTATACTCATTTTTTATGTGAATTCTACCTAATTAATCATGGAATTTAAGCCTAGTATTGAAGAACTAGGGCTTGCAATTGGAGACTTAGAATTTGGGATTTGAGGGGCCATTTGAGGTCCTATTTTGATGTTTTTGTTATGTATAGACTCGTGAGAGGAAGAGGATTCTATTCATGTGACTTTTATTAGATTCTGAGACATGGGCCCAAGGGTCGGGTTTGAGCAATTTCGGGATTTTTGATGTAAATTAGATACTTTCGAGTGGGCTTTGTTCCCTTAGCATATTCTAATGGTTATGTACTAATTTTGGCTAGATTTGGAGCATTCGAAGGTCGATTCGTGAGGGCATAGGCATCACGTGCTAGAGTTTGGACCAGATCAAGGTAAGTAATTATTGTAAATGCTATCCTGAGGGTTTGAAACCTCGAATTTTACAATGTTGTGCTACTTGAGATGACACACACGCTAGATGACGAGCGTGGAGTCGTGCACCATTAAGGATTGTGACTTGGTCCGTCCTGTACGACTGTTAAGTCAGGTATTTGATTTGAAATCTTATGATATTCCATATTTTAGAGATTGATATTATATTTTAGGTTGTACGCCTTATTTGGGACCTTGTGCCGATCTGTTGAGACCCTTAGGGGCATTTTTACTATTTTTCCTCACTCTATTTGTTTTGAAAGCATATTGAGTGTGTGTGCTGAGTGTGAGCACTGATTTATGATATTTGAGTCTCGAGTGGCTGAGAGGCTTGCCTGAGGGGCTGTATACATATATGAGTGATGATTTGCCCGAGGGGCTTGTTTTTTATGTAATTGTTGTTTCCATTCCTCTTTATAGTGAGCCTCTATTGAAAATGTCGAACAAATGCTTTTAAACAACTTTCATTTAAGCTGGAGTTTTTATGAGATGTTTGGAATTCGATCACTGATTTGGCTTTGTTATTTCCATTGAGATTTTTATGTTATGAGGTGTTTATGATTCCTATTTTGCCCAAGGTGCTGTATACGAACTATGTTTTGCCCGAGGGACCGATTATGGCTTTCATCTCTTTTATTATAAATGGTGTTGAACCCCTAATAAAACTGTTGGAAAGCATTTTCAAATGATTTTTACCAAAAGTTGGATTTTAATTAAGACGATTGACTCGTATTCTGATTTGAAAGCCTATTGTGCTTATCGAGTTTATCATAAATATGGATCATCCTTTCCTACTGCTCAGTCTTTATTTACTCTTATTACTTACTGGGTTGGAGTACTCACATTACTCCCTACACCTCGTGTGTAGATTCAGGTATTTCGGAACCCGGTAGCGGGTGTTGATTGCTCAGAGGCAGGGTCATCGGAGTTAGTAAGGTGGTTGCACGATGTTCGCAACATCGCTTTCCTTCCTCTCATTTTCATTACTGTTGTCGATGCCCCCTTTTTCTAAAGAGCGAAATCGGGTTTACGACATTATGGGGAAATGACTCCTTTATCCCCTTTTGGGGGAATTTGGGCTATGGAATTTGAAGAGTCGCCACCTAATGATTATAGTGCATTAGGACACTTTTAGAGAAAAGAAGAAGGATTTGAAAGGGAACCAGAGTTTGGGTAAGGGCTTGAGATTATCTCGAGGGGAAGGTGTTAGGCACCCCTCAAGATCCACTAGTGTGGTTCCCGGCCTTGCTTAGTTGTGACTTTAAGAAGAGTAGGAATAAACAAGCAAAGTTTGCACATAGGAAGTATAAACAAGTTGAAAAATTTTGAAAGAAGAAAGACACAAGTGATTTTGAAAAGAGAAAGCTTAGTTGAAGAAAACATTAATTTAAGAAAACATCAATAACTAAAGAAGGAGAAAAGGGGTCCTAGGTTTAAATATAATATGGATCACTTTAGTGCAATACCCAGCAATCATTCTCACACGAGATATTAGCGCACCAGTTATCATATCCATATTCTACCCTCCCACCCCGTTAAGGTATTTAAACGCGATTAGTCTCGTTTTACTTATTGCATGCTAGTACCCGTCCCAACCTATCAGTCCCAGGGTATTAGGACTTCTACTCCTAAAGGGAAAGAAAGGGGTAGAGGAATATATGGGGTTTAAAAGGACAAAATACTAGTTTCGACAACCAAAATAAATAACAAGTAAGGGGATTGACAAAAAACATGCAAGGCTCACATAAAACCCCGTAAATCGGATAGCACTTAGTTTGGCATGCCTTACACATACTAGTTTGTTCTTAAAATTAAAACTTAAGCGGCGGACGGACCAGTTTAACACATAGAATTAGATAAAAGGTCTGCATTAGGAAACTCAGATCCAATTGTTAGGAATTGGAGTATTTTAAACAAATTATTTCGAAAGCACTGATTTCAGACAAAAGCCTAATGCATAAGAATTGAAATAGGCAGTTGAAAATTGCAGGAGTTCATAAATGACTTTGGAAATTGCAGATTTTTTTGAGTGAAAATACAGGAGAGTTGTAAAAATGTAAAATACCTAAAAAGGGAGAGTGAATTAAAAGACTGTTTTGAAAGATAGCTTCAAGAGATGAGCAAAAAATTTTAAAGAGTTGCTTTGGACAGATTTGCAGAAACTTCAAAAAAACATTGCAGACTCATAAGAATTTTGTATTGAAAGCGTGACTCTGGAACGTTAAAACCAGTTATCTAGTTATTATTGCTTAACAGATTAAGCGATACGGACTTATCCCGGATTTTAGAACTTATTACGGAGTTGGTAAATAGGTGGCAGGCCTGGTTATCCTACAGTTTTGCCTACGCTTATGCATTCCCTATAGACATGGTTTCTATATGCAACTTATTTGCATGAATATTAAGTCTTATAGGAAGGATTTCTAATGAATTGCAATATGACTGAATATTACACCTTATAGGCAAGATTTCTATATGACCGGATTGTGTGTTATGCATTAATATATAGGCATGATATCTAAGTGGTCGAATTCAAACATTAAAAACCCTATAGGCATGATATCTAAATGATTAAATAACAATATTGATCCTATAGGCATGGTATTTACCCTTTAACGTATGTAAGTAAATATAAATCACTCCCATACCCTTTACTAATATACTCCCCGAGTTCTTTTTACAAGGTTATTACAAAATTAGAAGGAAGAAGGTAAACAAATACATCCTAGCCCACAGCTAGATCCAAACTGCCTAATGCAATCTCAATATCCAATACATGTGTTTCACCAAATCTGGATTCCAGATTCCAAGGCCTTCTCTTATTCATAGTGTTTCAAAGTTTCAAGGAGCTTCAAGAGCCTAGGCAATGCTTACACTCTGAAGAGGGAATATTGTAACAGAATAGTGCAAGTGTGGAATTACCAGCCCTCAGGTATCCAAGTTCAGAGGGAACTCCAGGGTCCCTAAGCATGGCTTACCAAAGGGGGGTAGAACTTAAAAACTAGGAGTAAGTGCAAAGTGAGGGAGGAACCACAGCAGGAGGTGGTCATACCCAGCCATGGTATAGACTTGCACACCCCTGACCCCTTTCTTAGATTCAAACAAATAAGAGCAGACTCTTCGAGAGTCAAACTTAGGTCTGAAGGGTGATTAGGGCACCACCAGACCCAAATTAGGGTTCAGCACATAAAGGGGAGAGGGAATGGGAAAGCAATGGAGTAAAGACTTAGGGGAGTCTAGTTCTGGATCACATACAACAATTCAAAGTGCTGCCATGATTCAGTACAATACTCACATTCAAAGGGAATAGGGGAAGGGATTAAAAGCATAACAGCTTGAAAACATAAAGAAAAGGCATATCATGCTTGAATGTAATCACATAATGTAGGAAAGCATAAGCAAACACACAGGGAAAGAAGTGTATAAGAGGAGGAGTGAACACATAATAAAGAGGATGCTATTTAACTAGGAAAACATACCGGTTGCAACTTTCAAATAGCAGAACAAACAAAGCAAGAAAACAGCCAGAGAGTCCACTCAAGCCTCAGCAAACACTTGAGAAAAGCAAGCAAGGTTCTATAGTCTAGCCTTGGCTTTCAGCCGACTAGACACAACAGTAGTACTAGTAGTGGTAAAGAGAAGAGAGCTTTTAGTGTGTGTGTGTTTTTGAACTCTATTGTTCGTGTGTAAAAGAGAGTTAAGAATGAGGAGTTTTATTCGTGTCTGTGTGTGTTTAGTGAGAAAGGAAGAGCAGTACTTATAGCTTTTGAAAATAGTAGAGAACAAGGTATAATTATAGAAACAGTACCAAATTGAATAAATCATAGGTCCTGGTTCAATTAAATCAAGGACTCATGATTCGAATAGGAGTACAGACTATCCGTTAAGGAAAGAATCAGTCAGATAACTGATTATACCATAACAAGAGCAGTAAGCATGTTGTACGCAATAAAGGCAAGGTACACGATGCTTAAAACAAGGAAAATATATTCTGAATACTTAAAAATATGTTAAAGTGCACAAATATGGCAAAAATATAAGTTAACTCTGAAAAATCAATCAAAGAATCACGGACAAGACCAAAATTAGAGGGAATCAGTATCAAATATAGAAAGCGACTCACAAGTAAGGAAATTATTTTGAAAAATTAGTGTAAGAACCTTTAAGGCAAACACATGCAAATCAGGGATTCAAAGAGATGCTCGGAATTAACAGCATATTCAGTAAAGAGGAATATTCAAACGTATTTATACACAATAATCTCAGAAATAAGAACCCTAGGTAAGAAATCACATAAAACAGTAGGAAGTCGGAACCCTAGAAAAGATCTAAGGCATGGAACTCATAAACAAAAGGTTTCAAGCAAATAACATAGGAGTAATCACATAATATCCAAAAGAAACAGAAGCATAGTGATTTAAAAAGGGGTCGGAAACCCTAGTTTTGAAAAGAGGAGGAAGAACATTTTAAAACTTGAGCTAATCGAAGATATCGAGTGAAAAGTAGTGTAGAACACCAAGATTAAACCAAAAAATCGTTTAAAAGACATAGATTAAGAGATTTAGGCAAAAAATTAGGGTTTGCAATAAAATCAGTGAGATGAGAAACCTGACCGTGAAACTCGCTAACAACAATATTTAAAGCATCATCGGACAAAAACCCACCGAAGAAAGGCCGGAAACAGACCCATGTGAGGCTTCAACGACCATCTTGCATGATGGAGACTCGTGGAGTTCAAAAGATGAAGGGAACCGGTGAGATAAGGTTTCACGGCGGCTGGTGGTCGAAAGAGGCAAGGTTGGAGTTGGCCGGAGAGGCGATAAAAGCCATCGGAGAAGGTGAAACAGAAGGTTCTAGAGAGAAGGGGGAGGTGAAAAGTTTTAGAGAGAGACTGGTGTAAGCACGTGATTTTTGCGCTATATGAGAATTACTCCCAAAAAATTCAAAAATAAAATGATTTTTCTTGGTGTGAAATTTTGTGGTATTTTTGTGTAATTATTTGTATGTTTATCTGTGCATATTTATTTGTTAAATTATTAAAAATACAAAAATATGTCACATTTTTGCATGTAGGATTTAATTCTACAATTGTTAGTAATTAAGTTTGTTTTACAAAAATTAAAAATTACAAAGAAAGGCGTCTTTTGCATTTTTAGCATTTAATGTCCAAATATACAATTTTATGCTTAATTATTACTTAATTGTGTGTTAATTGTTATTGGGAGTTAATTTGCATTTTTATAACTTAATTTAGTTCTTAATAATAGTTTAAGTATTTTTATAATTTAGTTTTAGAAAAATAAAAGAAGAAAAGAGAGCAAAAAAATAAAGAAAATCGGAATTGGGCTCAAATTTAAGTCATAGGTCCAAAGAGACCCAATCTTCCCAAACGACCCAGTCCATTTCGAACTGGGTCGACCCAGTCCATAACCCAACATCCTATTATCTTACATTTTACAAAACACAACAAAAAAAAAAAGAAAACCCTAGACACTACCCATCCGCCCCATCCTCTCTTTCCTTCTTCTTCCTCAAGCATCAAGCAAGCACCCATGGCAGCTACCCTTTCCCCCTCTGCCTCATCCTCATCCCCACGAACACCCCCTCACGTCGTCACCACCCTAGATTCAACCACCAACGACCCTCCCCTTCCGCCATTGAAGCCCAACGTACAAACAACCATAGTTGCCATCACCATCGTCCCAAACGACCATGGTTGCTTTTCAGCTCGCGCTGCTGCTCCGTTCTCTTCTCCGACCAGCCCGACATGCTGCTGCTTCACCACTGCTTCAGTTGCGTTGCTGCTGCCTCAGTTTCGACTGCCATGTCCATGTCGTTGCTGCGCCGCTGCTGCTGCCGTTCCGCCGCTGCTTTTGCTGCCTACTGCTGCCAGCTGCTGCCTGCGTTAACTGCTGCATCTTCGCTGCTGCTCGACGTTGTTGCTGCTCCGTCAAGTTTAATCCGTCGAGGTCGTTGTGTGATGTTTTGAGTTCGTCAAAGGAAGGTGAGTTTATCGTTGAAGGCAAGATCCGTTAGGGCGTTGGTAATTTTGGTGCGATATTTGTTTCCGGGCAGATTTGCTTCCGTTCAAGTTCGTCATTGTTTCGATCCGGTTAGTGGGTTTTTGAGTTTCATTTTTTGTCCATAATTTGTTTGACATTTTTCGGATCCAAAATCGATAAATGTTCAATTTTTGTTCGTTGTTCATCGTTTTGTTAAATTTTAGTTTGTTCATGTGTTTTGTTGGTTTAATTTTCAGATTCAAATGAAAATTTAATTAATTGTTTTTTAGTTTATTTCATGTTAATTTTATTTTGTAAAAAAGAATTGTTAGTTTAAGTTTAATATTGTTAGATTTAGTTTAAATCGCTTGAATCCGTTGTTTGTTTAAAATAGATTTAATTAACGTTCATTTTTTGGTTGAAGTTTGTTTTTCAGTGATTTAATGTGAAGTTATGTTTTGAATCATGTATCTTTGTTATAATTTTTGTTGGATTTAATTAAGAAAGATTAATTGATTATTTGAAGATTAGTGATTTGAATATGTTTATTTGTTTTGTTTAAGTTTAATTCGGAGTTTGAATAAAGTTTGTTTGTTATTGTTGTTGAATCTTTTCATTTATGTTCATACTTTGTTTGGTTGATCTTGAATCCGAAATTTGTATAGTTTGATTTTCTTGTTTGTTGTTTATCATTTATGATTATTTCTTCAGCTTGCTTCATGATCTTGTTTAGTTTTAATATAGAAATTGTTGGTTGTAATGTTGTTAAAGTTAGATTTTAAGTTCAAATGATTATTGAATTTAGAAATCTGAATATACTTGTTTTATTGTTGTTGTTGTTGAATCTGAAAGTAGGTTTGTTTGTTGCTAAAAATATTGTTCAATCAAAATTTTAGTTGTTCTTTGTTGTTCATCATTTAGTTTGAATTTGTGTAGAAATTGGTCATATTGACTATATTTTGGTTGAGTTTGATTAATTGATTTGTTATAACTGATGGGGTAGTTTGGTAAATTGCAGTACATTCGGGAGGTAAAATGGTAATTGCAATAAGGTCGGAGGGGTAGTTTGGTAATTGAATATTTTGTAATTCTTTATGTTAAGCATGGGGAACAAAATGTAATGGGGTGTAGGTGATATAGTTGTTTAATATAAATGGGGGACAAGACAAAATGTAGTTGAGGGGAATATGGTAATTGTTTATGGTAGGCATGGGGGACAAAATGTAATGGGTTGGGTTGATATATTAGTTTAATGTAGTGGGGGATGAGTGGGAAGATAATGAGTTTGGTAGGAGAAAATGGGTTGATTTTAATTGATTAAAGGATTTCTGGAATGGGATATAAAAGATAGAAAAAGAACGAGAATAAGAATAGAGAGAAAACAAAAAAAAGAGCTGAATATTTAAGAGAGAGAGAAAAATTCCAAAAAATATTCAAACTTTCAAATAAAAAAAACTAAAAAATCTTCTGCTTTCTTTCATTGTTTGAAATCAGCATTAATTGTTGTTGTTTCATAAAAGTTGGAAGCATTTATTTTGGGATTACTACTCCACCGGTTTGCAAACTCTGTTCCTGAGTTGTTACTGTTGCTGGACTGTTGTTGTTGTGATGTATTGTTATTACTGCTGCTGATTCTCATCTTCATTTTCTTTTGCTTCCGATATCAGGTACACAACTGACACGCTGGTTATTGTAAACCGAAATATGAAGCATGAATACGAAAATGAAGAGTTGAAATTCTAAATTTAATTTAATTATATTCTGAATTTTATTTGTATGTATAAATTATTTAGCTTGCAAAAATCAGAATCATGTAGCTATTTAATACATATAGTGGAACAACCGACGATAGCTTAACGGATGAACTATCTATATATATTGCCTAAAAATAAATAAATGGTGTAGTAACTCCGTCGAAAAAAAAATCAAACGAATAGGCAATCTAGTAGGAACTTGGTAGGAATATTGTTTAGTTAAATAATATTGGTTAATTTCAGCATGTAAATGGTCTAGGATTAAAATTAGATTGCTAAGATTTTTTTTTTAAGTTGACAAACTGAGAACATGCCTAGTATAATGTAACTAGGTAATAACATGTAAATAAATTAAGATATTTTCTCTTTTATTTTGTAGAGACAAATTTAATAAGAGAAAAAATGTAGGCCTTTTAGGATTGTCCTTTAAAAATAAAATGAGATGAGCCTCGCCCAATAAAATGCATCATTTGCGGGACCCTCAATAAATGTTTAATTGAGTATTTAGAACTCGGGATGGACTGTTTAGTGAATTCCACGGTCTTACCCAGAAATAATAATACGTTAATCGCTTTAGGCACGATTTTAATAATAATACATTCCTAAATACGGGTGCGCATTTATGCGACCCAAATCCAAATCCCAAAACATTGAATAAAAATACGTTCCGGATCACGGGTGCATTTTATGTGACACAATCCAAAGACATATTTTTAAACGATGTTCACATTCTTTGAAAAAATATAATGATAAAAGCGGTAAAGAGTTAAAACTTGCACATGAGCGCATAATTGTATAAAATCAGATAAACAAGCCGAATATGACAATTGAGCGACCGTGCTAGAGCCACGGAACTCGGGAATGCCTAACACCTTCTCCCGGGTTAACAGAATTCCTTATCCGGATTTCTGGTTCGCGGACTGTAATACAGGGTCATTCTTTTCCTCGATTCGGGATTAAAATTGGTGACTTGGGACACCCTAAATCTCCCAAGTGGCGACTCTGAAATAAATAAATAAATAAATCCCGTTTCGATTGTCCTTTAATTGAAAAAAACTCCTTGTACCCTCGCGGGGGGCGGAAAAAGGAGGTGTGACAACCGGTCTCTTTGCAAATGAGGGTAAAGGGAAGGGGGGTCGTTTGATTTATTTTAGGCAAATTAATCTGGGCCGTTGATCTCGTTTGATCAACGGCTCAGATTAAAACAAAGCTGGACCGGGTATCCAAATGGGGTGTGGGTCGGGTCTCAATTGAAATTGGGTTGGGTTTAAAATGTGGTCAAAATCGGGTGCAATTGGGCCTATATTTGTAATGAAATCTGGCTAGCATTTGAATAGCCAATTTTTCCATTTTATTTTATAAAAATATATAAAATGATCTGAAAAGAAAATTGAAAACATAAAACTAATTAATAACACATAAATATTAATTTAAAAATATCAAAAATAATTTAATAGTTATAAAACATAGTTAATTGCAAAATAGGCTATAATTGCAATTTCGTGCAATTAGCTTTAGAAATTCCGAATAAATTTGTAAAAAATATGCAAAAAATTATATTAATTATATTTTATTGTAAATACGAGAGGGAAATATATTATTCACTAAAAAAATAATTTGGAAATAATTTTGGATTTTGTACTGTTGAAATAGGCAGTAAATTGATTTTAAAAATCTTAAAAAAATAAGGAAAAATACCAAAATTTCTAGGCATTCTTATATATGCATACAGATGCTATTTAGAAGGTATTTTGGGTATAAAAAATACATAGAAAAAATTGGGTATCAACAGCTGCCCCTCTTTACCCGAGGAGGATGAAAGAGTTGTCGGGTAAAGACAAGATGACCAATTTTGACCGAAAACGGCGATTGTATAAGAATTTTGACCGTGCTCTAGTTTCTGAGCTGCCTACATATCCTTGGTTTTACAGGAATCAGGTCATGTGTAGTTTGGGAACCATTGACGGAATGTGTCAATGGAGATTCGAAAAGACGGACACAATGGTTAAGTTTGAAAAGGCGTTTGGATTCAAATCGGTTGAGGAAAATCGGAGAGGGATCGCTTCTGCTGAGACGGTCGTTCGCTAGCCGGTGTAGCTGTAGATGAGCAGATGCACATATTGTGCATAATTTAAACATGATGCAAATTCCCGTTGGACCATGAATGTTGTCTTTGGACAGTTAGGATGACGTCCTCAGACTATGATGTCCTGGGCCATGAAGAGCATAAAATAAAGATTCGCAAGCCATCAAATGGTGTTCTTGGGCTATGCAGATGGTGCCTCTGAACTATGATGCCTTTGAATAAGTTGGCGATTTTTCAGCCCATGAGAAGGTGGCAATATTTCAGCCGAATGAATGCAAAGAGTGGCGATTTTTCAGACAAGGCGTGAATTTGAATGCAGGTGGCGATATTTCAGCCGAAGCGAGAATTTAAATAAAGTGGCGATATTTCAGCCATGCAGGATGGAGACAGAGCTTAGTCTCGAAAGGCAGATAGATAGCCTTATGCAATATGGAGGTAGAGCTTAACCTCGAAAGGTAGAGAATAGCCTTATGCAAAATATAGATGGAGACAAAGCTTAGTCTCGGAAGGCAGATAGATAGCCTTACGCTATATGGAGGTAGAGCTTAACCTCGAAAGGTAGAGAATAGTCTTATGCAAAAATATAGATGGAGACAGAGCTTAGTCTCGAAAGGCAGATAGATAGCCTTATGCAATATGGAGGTAGAGCTTAACCTCAGAAGGCAGAGAGTAGCCTTATGCAAAATGCAGATGGAGACAAAGCTTAGTCTCGGAAGGAAGATAGATAGCCTTATACAATATGGAGGTAGAGCTTAACCTCAAAAGGCAAAGAGTAGCCTTATGCAAAATGCATATGGAGATAGATCTTAGTCTCGAAAGCCAGATAGATAGCCTTATGCAATATGGAGGTAGAGCTTAACCTCGGAAGGTAGAGAGTAGCCTTATGCAAGATACATATGGAGATAGAGCTTAGTCTCGAAAGTCAGAAAGTAGCCTTATGCAGTGCAGGAATGTAAAGGAGCAAATAGTAGTAATTTTCTTAGATGATAGGTTGTTGGGATATCATGACTGCTGGGGAATGTTGGGTGTAGATAGTAGACCTTTGTGAGTTGAGTGATTGTTTTGAGGGTTTCGACTTTGAAGAGTGAATGCATTTTACATTGCGATCTGAGTTACTGCATCCAAAGAAAAATCGTGAGTTCTGTAGAGGGGGAAGGTTAGTTTGTATCCCTTGGCTCCTGACGTTACGTATCATTGGGGTAGCGTTGCTAAACGATGCGTCCAAATGATATTCATGCATGACTTAGTGAATATAATGCAAGTGCATGTATATAGAGGTAAAAAGAATAATTTTATTTTGGGATGAACCAACAACTGCAATGTGGTTCAAGACACAGCAACCTCGCTTGCTCCGGAATTTTGAGGGTCCTCCTCAAAATGCTTCCCCATTTTACTGGGCTGGCACTGTTGACGGTTGTGCTGCATGATCGAACGCAGATCGGCTCTAGAATTTTGAGGGTCCTCCTCAAAATTCTGCCCCAGTTTACTGGGTTGGTGCTGATACGAAAACTGACAAACTGACTTCGGAATTTTGAGGGTCCTCCTTAAAATTCTACCTTAGTTCCAATAGTGGGGGAAAATGGGATTTTTATTAAAATGTGACCGAACCCATAGGGCTGCCTACGTATCCCCTCTTAAACGGGAATCTGGTCAGGCGTAGTTCAAATTATATCATGAAAGAAAAGCATATGATCAAATGTAGTATCGCTTCACTACGTCTGCATTGATAGGCCTCGGCCAGACTTCTCCGTCCATTTCTGCAAGAATAGGGGATCCTCCGATTAGAACCCGATGCACCATATATGGACCCTGCCAATTAGGAGAGATTTTCCCTTTGGCTTCATCTTGATGCGGAAGTATCTTTTTCAATACTAACTGCCTTGGCGCGAACTTCCTTGGCTTGACTCTCTTGTTGAAGGCTCTGTACATTCTATTTTGATATAATTGACCGTGATAGACAACATTCATTCTTTTTCCATCTATGAGGGCTAACTGCTCGTAGAGACTCTTGACCCATTCTGCATCATCTAATTTTGCTTCTTGTATGACCCTTAAGGAGGGAATTTCTACTTCGGCGGGGATGACCGCCTCTGTACCATAAACTAGCATGTAGGGAGTGGCCCCCGGTTGATGTGCGGACCGTGGTACGATAACCCAGTAAGGAGAATGACAACTTCTCATGCCACTGTTTGTGCTTTTCGATCATCTTCCTTAGTATCTTCTTGATGTTCTTATTGGCTGCTTCTACAGATCCATTCATTTGGGGTCTGTAAGCCGTAGAGTTCTTGTGTTTAATCTTGAATGTTTCGCACATTGCCTTCATCGGGTCGCTGTTGAGATTAGAACCGTTGTCGGTGATGATTGATTCCGAAATCTCAAACCGACAAACCATACAATCTCGGACAAAATCTGCTACTACTTTCTTGGTGACTGCCTTGTAGAATGCTACTTCAACCCATTTGGTAAAGTAATCAATTGCCACAAGGATGAACCTGTGCCCATTTGACGCGGCTGGTTCAATTGGTCCAATGACATCCATTCCCCAAGCGGCGAACGACCATGATGAGCTTGTTGCAATAAGCTCATTTGGAGGTACCTTTATCATATCTGCATGTATTTGACAACGGTGGCATTTTCGGACGTACTGGATGCAGTCTGTTTCCATAGTCATCCAAAAATACCCTGCTTGGAGTATCTTCTTTGCCAAAACAAAACCATTCATATGCAATCCACAGGTCCCTGCGTGCACTTTCTCCAATAGTTTGGTTGCTTCTCTTGCCTCGACACATCTTAATAATACCATATCGGGAGTCCTCCTATACAGGACTCCTCCGCTGTGAAAGAAGCTGTTGAACAATCTCCGAAGTGTTCGTTTCTCAGTAGCATTGGCAAGCTCTGGGTAATCTCCTATTGTCAGATATTCTCTGATATCGTGGAACCAAGGTTTCCCGTCGGCTTCTTCCTCGACGTGAGCACAATAAGCTGGTTGGTCGTGAATCTTGACCTGGATGGGGTCAATAAAGTTTGTATCGGGATGCTGGATCATAGATGATAAAGTGTCTAAGGCATCGGCGAACTCATTCTGTATTCTGGGAACATGCTGGAATTCTGTCTTTCTGAATCTTTTCCTCAACTTCTGTACGTGATGCAGATAGGGGAGTATTTTGGAATTCTTGGTTGCCCATTCTTTTTGAACCTGATGTATGAGTAGGTCCGAATCTCCAATCACTAATAGTTCCTGAATGTTCATGTCAATTGCCAGCTTGAGCCCTAAGATGCAGGCTTCATACTCGGCCATGTTGTTGGTGCACGGGAATTAAGCTTGGAAGATACTGGGTAATGCTAACCGGTTTCTGATACCAAGACCACTCCTATACCAACTCCTTTGAAATTTGCAGCTCCGTCGAAAAACATCCTCCAGCCGTCATAGGATTCTGCAATGTCTTCTCCAATGAAGTCTATCTCCTCATCAGGAAAATACATCTTTAGAGGTTCGTATCCTCCTCCTACAGGATTCTGGGTGAGGTGATCTGCCAAGGCTTGTCCTTTGACTGCCTTCTGGGTAACATAAACGATGTCAAATTCACTTAACAGTATCTGTCACTTGGCGAGCTTGCCGATAGGCATGGGCTTCTGAAAGATATACTTCAATGGATCCATCCTGGATATGAGATAAGCGGTGTAAGCACAGAAATAGTGCCTCAATTTCTGAGCCACCCAGGTTAGAGCGCACTAAGGAATGTCGAGCCTCGTATGGGGTAAACTTCTTGCTGAGGTAGTAGATGGCTTGCTCCTTTCCTCCCGTCTCGTCATGTTGTCCCAAAACATAACCAAATGCCCCATCCAACACTGCAAGATAAAACAATAGAGGTCTCTCTGGCTCGGGTGGAACCAAGACTGGCGGTGTCGACAAGTATTCCTTGATTCTATCGAAGGCCTTTTGACAATCATCAGTCCATTTAGTGGCGGCATCCTTTTTTAGCATCTTGAAGATGGGTTCACAAATGACAGTGGACTGAGCTATGAATCGGTTGATATATTTGAGTCTTCCAAGAAAACTCATTACATCTTTCTTGTTTTTTGGCGGTGGCAACTCTTGAATGGCTTTGACCTTTGACGGGTCCAATTCTATTCCCCGGCGACTCACAATGAAACCCAATAACTTTCCGGCTGGGACCCCGAATGCACACTTGGCGGGATTCAGTTTCAAGTTGTATTTCCTCAGTTTGTTGAAGAATTTTCTCAAATCTCCCATGTGATCTGCATCTTTCCTGGATTTAATGATGATGTCGTCCACATATACCTCGATCTTTTTATGTATCATATCATGAAAGATTGTGGTCATGGCTCTCGTGTAGGTAGCACCAGCATTCTTTAAACTGAACGGCATCATTCTATAATAGTACATTCCCCACGGTGTGATGAATACCGCTTTCTCTGCATTTTATTCATCAATTCATATCTGGTGGTATCTAGAAAAACAATCGACGAACGACTGGAGCTCATGTTTGGTGCAGTTATCAATCAATATGTGTATATTTGGTAAAGGGAAATCGTCCTTAGGACTGGCCCGGTTGAGATCCCGGTAGTCGACACAGACTCTAACATTCCCATCCTTCTTTCGTACCGGCACAACATTGGCTAACCATGTTGGATACTCCACTACTCTGAGAACCCTGGCTTTGACTTTCTTGGTGACTTCTTCTTTGATTTTCAAACTCATGTCTGGTTTGAACTTTCTGAGTTTCTGTTTTACCGGTGGGCATGTCGGATCTGTCGGCAGCTTGTGAGCCACGATGGATGTGCTGAGACCGTTCATATCATCATACGACCAAGCGAATATATCCTCATATTCTTTCAAAAACTCTGTGTGTTCTTCCTTTTCTGATGGTGACAAGTGTACGCTGATACGTGTTTCCTTGACATTTTCTGCGTCCCCCAAATTAATGACCTCAGTTTTGTCTAAGTTAGACTTAGGCCTGTTCTCAAAATTCTTGACCTCCCTGACAACCTCTTCTGGTATTTCGTCCTCTTCTGAATCTATGTCTGTTTGTCGCACTGTCTCGTTGCAAGTCACAGTCGTTAGTTCATCATCAAGATATGTAATAGTAATGCTGTGTAAAATAAAGTAAATGGTAGAGAAAAATAAGTGAGAGCGAAACATAAAGATAAACTTGGAAAATGCTTTTGATTAAATTCATAATCGTCTAAAACATCGAAGCTCTTTTCAAAAGGATGCATATGCATCGTTTAGCCTTGCTACCCCGAGGCTCTCCGGGCACTGGTGGTCCTGATTGACCAATTGGCGAGGTGTTCTCCTCGGTTCATAGCTTGAATGGAAGGGCCCTCCTCCCCTTCCTCCTCGAAGATAACACAACAATCCATATTATCCTCCAAAAATAGGTTCTTCATTGCTGCCAGTGTCTCATCTTCCTCTAATCCATATATGACATCAGCTGGCTGAAAAGTCTGCTCTAACTGAGGTAGAGGGTGCTCCAGCGGGTAGTAAGGACCGTGCCATAGTGCCGACCAGTCATTGAACTCCTCCCAAATGTATTCATAACCCTGGCCAAATGGTGTAGGCGACTTTGGAACCCCGAACTCAACCTCAATTGGTTTCGGCGCCTTTGCAGGAGGTGCTTCAAACTCGAGTGGTACAGACACATTTACCACACCGCCCTCAGAGGGCTGAATCTGGACAACAATGGGATTGAGAGTAACTATTGGCTTCTTAGGCTCGTCTCCTTCAACTATCAAACCGATTGACCCCTTGGGGTCCCAATCATCTTCGATCTCGATCATGTGGATGCCTCCACCCTTGTGGTCCGGTAGAGGGTTGTTGCGGACATTAGGAGCGGGCTCCTTTGCTATAATAGTCTTGTTGTCAATCAGATTCTGAATCTTGTCTTTCAACGAGTGACACTCGTCGATGGTATGGCCTTTCATCCCGGAATAGTATGCGCAAGTCTTGTTTAGGTTGATCCACTGGGAAGGGTCTTTTGGTGTTATGGCTGGGATAGGGGTAACGTAACCAGCTGCCTTGAGTTTTTGATATAATTGGTCAATTGGCTCGGCTATGGCGGTATATTGTCTAGGAGGTTTGCGGTTGAAGTTTGGTCTAGGTCGAGGGAAGTTTTGGCGGGTAGGAGGTGATGGGTAGTGAGAAGGTTGGGAGTTATATGCTTGGTATACGGGTGCAGGTTGGGAATATCTGTGTAAAGTGGGTTGATACGTAGGTGGTGGAGGTGATTGGTAAGAAGGTGGTGGAATTTGGTAAGTGGGTTATGGTGCTTGGTAATTTAGGGTAGGTTGATATGTGAGTGGAGCTGAGGGATAGGTTTGGTACATCATAGGGGAGTTGTTCCTTTGCGCAACCATTACAGAATTCACATCCTTTTTCTTTGACGAGCCACCAGACTGTAAAGCTTTTTGGTAGCTTGCAATGCCTCGAGGTTAGTGACCATACCATTTTGATGCTTTCTTCGATTCTTTCTCCCAACTTGATGATGTCGGAGAACTTTTGGCCCTCTATTAGCATCATCCTCTCGTAGTACTGCGGATCTTGAGCACAGACGAAGAACCTGTTCATTTGTTCTTCCTCCAAGGCCGGTCTGACCTTAGCAGCTTCTGACCTCCAACGAGTAGCATACTCGCGAAAGGTCTTTGTGGGCTTCTTCTTGAGATTCTAGATATAGAACACATCTGGTGCGTTCTCAGTGTTGAACCTAAACCGATCCATAGAGTCAGACGCCATGTTCACCCAACTAGTCCATTTCTTCGCATCTTGGCTAATATACCAGGATAAAGCATCACCCTTTAAACTCCTCATGAACAGCTTCATGCGGATCTTCTCGTCCCTTCCAACTCCTACCAACTTGTCACAATACATTCTCAAGTGGAACCTGGTGTCACCTGTGCCATCGAATAGTTCGAACTTGTGAGGTTTGTACCCCTACGGGAGCTCAACATCTGGCTGAACACAGAGATCTTCGTAATTCAACCTTTCAACACCTTTGTTACCTTCGAAACCTTGGACCCGGCTAGTCAACTTCTTGATCTCAGCTGCCAAAATATGAATGAGGGAGCTCTTGTCATCTAACTCGATTGCACTGGCGATTGGCTGACTGTAATATGGCATAGTTTCCACAATGATTGGAGTGTTATGGTCTTTTGTGGTGTTTTGTGTTTAAGGAACGTGCAGTGGAGTGTTATGAGTGGGTTGTATTGGAGGTTGTGGGATGTTTTGCGGTGGTGCGAGGTTATGGGTGTTAACATCGGGAGCGGCAAAAGTGATTGACAAGCTTGCCAGGTTTCTAACTTGGTCCAATTCCTCTGGGAATCTTAGCAAAGTTTGCTCTAGATGAGCAGCAGTCTCTTTGGTGATTGCAGCATTCTGAGAAGTTTCTTCAAGTTCCTTTCTAGCACTTGTATCTCCCATTTTGCCTTTGTTCCTGTTTCTGGTAGGACTTGGAGGAGGAGGAGGTGGAGGACCTTTGGACCTTGTGGAGTACGCTGATGGTGCCAGAATGCACGAACTAACCTTTGGGGAGGGGAATAAAAATAAAAGAAAAACAAAAAGGTAAAAAGTTAGTGCAGATTCTAAGAAAGAAAATATTGCGATATTTAAACACGTTGTGCAGGAATATAAGTCGTTTCCTAATTTGGGTGCCTTGTTGTGCCCGAGGTAGGCCTAGCGACAAATTAAATTTGGAGAACTTATAATGCTAAATGCCTCATTTTATTGATAAAAACAAGACGAGTCTTAAAAAAACTGAATAATAAAAATATCACCAATAGCCAGTGGCCTTATTACATTATGAAAGCAGAAAATAAAAGTCCTACTACTTGGTCCCAGAAGGACCTTCCCCAAATTCGGTATTCTCGCCTCCCTCGTACAGCTGCACCAGCTCGCGCAATCCTAGTAGTAAGTAGGCTCGGGCCAAATGCCCGCCCGTATTTCCCTCGGCATTCTGGCAGTCTTTGATCCTCTTCAAGAACTTTCCTTCCAATTCTACTAGACTCCGCTCCAGATACCCCAAACGACTGTTGGCATTGACAACCATATCCTTCCATTCGTTGATCAGCTTCCTGTGGGCTTCCTGTATTTCCCGATGTTCATTCTCACATTCTCTCATCCTCTTGCGCAATTGATTGTATTTGACTTGCGCTTCAGTTTTCTCATCAATAATCCTGTGACTATGGACGAATCATGGACGACCCAAACTAATGTGATCATCTTCCAACCAACCTGTGTAGTACGGCACACACCCGGCATGATACCTGTCTGGTTCAATAGACTCCTTCCCTAAAACGAGCTTGCAGTGCCACATATGCTGAGCGTGACACCTGTGCAGGCTATCATCATCTTGAAAGTCAGCCCTGAAATGACTCATTTTCTCTATCTTGGGTATGATTTGTTTCCTTCCGGCTTGCCTCATGACTCGGAGGGGGACGTAAGGATGAGTTCCCCTCAGGCCAATGAGTATGATGAATGGTGCATCTCGAGAACGGATAATGAACTCCCCTGTTGGGAACCACTCAAACATCCACTGAATTTGCTCTTCTTTTAGATTTTCGAACAACTCTACCCATCCACTGGCGTCCTCTGGCTGAGCGAACATGTTGGGAATGAAGTTCATTCACTTTGGGTGATGAAAAGCGATATGGTCATCCCAATCCCTACGTATGATTTCCTGTCTGTAGTCGCCTTTCCGAAGGTGTTCTATGAGCCATAGTTGAAGTAGAAGATTACAACCCTCGAAATGTGGAGCCCCTTGCTGACACTTTCCCAAGGCTCGATAGATTTTAGAGATGATCATAGGTACTATGCTGAAAGACTGCCCGTCGATTCCTTCCATTAAGGTCTTTGTCACCATGGCTAGTCTGGTGTGGATCCTAGCCTTCTTTATAGGGAAAATTATCATGCCCAAGAAGCAAAATATGAACACAAACACCCTTCTATGTATATGTCCCAAATAGGTGAGGGAGAATTCGTCCATGTAGGTGCGATAGGACTTGCCATGGCCATATCTCTCATATAAGAAGTCGAATGGTATGTAGGAGTCCTTCAAGCAAGAAAGGTCGGGATTTTTCTTGAGTCCCGTCATCTTAAGAAAGCCTCTACTTTTGCGATTCTCCGGCATAAGCAAACCCGGAGTCTCCCAAGGGATACCAGCTAGGCCCCCTATCTCTTCTAGCAGAGGGGTCATTTCCAAGTCTCCGAAACGGAACACTGATCAATCACCATCCCAAAACAAAGTGGCAGCCTAAATGATCTTGTTGTTGGGTTGGATTTCCAGAAGTGAGGGCAAATTTCCTATGTACTTGCGGACGAGGGTTTGATCACTGCCATGAAGATCTTCCCACCAGCTTAGCAACCTTGGGTGGATGTTGGATACCATACCGAATCTGGTGACCTCGTGCCTCATTTTCTGCAAAACAAAATGTTAGGCCCTTAACCCCCACCGGAATCGACTATTTAAATCAATAATTAGCAAAAAGGCATTTAGTTCTCCAAATAAATGCACATAACGTGAGGGTGCCCGTTTGGGTTTCGAGGAAACCCGATGGACTTTGGTTTAGGCTATCTTAATGAGTCATTATGCGGAAAACATAACTGACTCGGCTAAGTTTGACCATGATGCATGAACAGTTTAATAGAGTTAGGTTTCTACTTTGATGTGCTAGACAAGGTACCCTTGAGCGGACAACTCAAGAGGGAAAGGCGCGGAACTATCGACTACACCGTTGATCGACTGGTTTTACCGCAAATATGCCTTTGCCACATTTAGGGGTTATGCTATCGGAAGGGCGCAACCACTCATTATAAGCGTTTCTATAGGATTTGTTTTGGCACGAGTGTAATATGATGTTGAAGAATGCAGTCATAGGAATAAAACAGATAGCATGTATTTTCACGTTCATAAAGATTATAATAAATGCTCGAAATTGAAATAATAATAAGGCAGCAAAAGAAGGAAAAGGAAAGAACATGAAGAGCCAAGTTAGTAATTATGATGAAATAATTAAAGGCAGAAAATAAATGCAATTAAGGAAGCAATAAAGTCACAAAAGCACCTAATGGTAAAAGCCTTAAAGAAATCCCCAGCAGAGTCGCCATGCTGTCGACGCCCCCTTTTTCTAAAGAGCTAAATCGGGTTTACGACATTATGGGGAAATGACTCCTTTATCCCCTTTTGGGGAATTTGGGCTATGGAGTTTGAAGAGTCGCCACCTAATGATTATAGTGCATTAGGACACTTTTAGAGAAAAGAAGAAGTATTTGAAAGAGAACCAGAGTCTGGGTAAGGGCTTGAGATTATCTCGAGGGGAAGGTGTTAGGCACCCCTCAAGATCCACTAGTGTGGTTCCCGGCCTTGCTTAGTTGTGACTTTAAGAAGAGTAGGAATAAACAAGCAAAGTTTGCACATAGGAAGTATAAACAAGTTGAAAAAATTTATAAGAAGAAAGACACAAGTGATTTTTAAAAGAGAAAGCTTAGTTGAAGAAAACATTAATTTAAGAAAACATCAATAACTAAAGAAGGAGAAAAGGGGTCGTAGGTTTAAATATAATATGGATCACTTTAGTGCAATACCCAGCAATCATTCTCACATGAGTTATTAGCGCACCAGTCATCATATCCATATTCTACTCTTCCCACCCCGTTAAGGTATTTAAATGCGATTAGTCTCGTTTTACTTATTGCATGCTAGTACTCGTCCCAACCTATCAGTCCCGGGGTATTAGGACTTCTAATCCTAAAGGGAAAGAAAGGGGTAGAGGCATATATGCGGTTTAAAAGGACAAAATACTAGTTTCGACAACCAAAACAAATAACAAGTAAGGGGATTGACAAACAAACATGCAAGGCTCACATAAAACCCCGTAAATTAGATAGCATTTAGTTTAGCACGCCTTACACATACTAGTTTGGTCATAAAATTAAAACTTAAGCGGCGAACGGACTAGTTTAACACATAGAATTAGATAAAAGGTCTGCATTAGGCAACTCAGATCCAATTGTTAGGAATTGGAGCATTTTAAACGAATTATTTCAAAAGCACTGATTTCAGACAAAAGCCTAATGCATAAGAATTTAAATAAGAAGTTGAAAATTGCAGGAGTTCAGAAATGACTTTGGAAATTGCAGATTTATTTGAGTGAAAATACAGGAGAGTTGTAAAAATGTAAAATACCTAAAAAGGGAGAGTGAATTAAAAAACTGTTTTGAAAGATAGCTTCAAGAGATGAGTAGAAAATTTTAAAGAGTTGCTTCGGACAGATTTGAAGAAATTTTAAAAAAAAACATTGCAGACTCGTAAGAATTTTGTATTGACAATGTGACACTGGAACGTTAAAACCAGTTATCCAGTTATTATTGCTTAACAGATTAAGCGATACGGACTTATCTCGGATTTTAGAACTTATTACGGAGTTGGTAAATAGGTGGCAGGCCTAGTTATCCTACAGTTTTGCCTACGCTTATGCATTCCCTAGAGACATGGTTTCTATATGCAGCTGATTTGCATGAATATTAAGTCCTATAGGCAGGATTTCTAATAAATTGCAATATGACTGAATATTACACCTTATAGGCAAGATTTCTATATGACCGAATTGTGTGTTATGCATTAATCTATAGGCATGATATCTAAGTGGTCGAATTCAAACATAAAAAACCCTATAGGCATGATATCTAAATGATTAAATAACAATATTGATCCTATAGGCATGGTATCTACCCTTTAACGTATGCAAGTAAATATAAACCCCTCTCATACCCTTTACTAATATACTCCCCGAGTTCTTTTTACAAGGTTATTACAAAATTAGAAGGAAGAAGGTAAACAAAATACATCATAGCCCACAGTTAGATCCAAACTGCCTAATGCAATCTCAATATCCAATACATGTGTTTCACCAAATACGGATTCCAGATTCCAAGGCTTTCTCTTATTCAGAGTGTTTCAAAGTTCCAAGGAGATTCAAGAGCCCAGGCAATGCTTACACTCTGAAGAGGGAATATTGTAAAAGAATAGTGCAAGTGTGGAATTATCAGCCCTCAGGTATTCAAGTTCAGAGGGAACTCCAGGGTCCCTAAGCATGGCTTACGAAAGGGGGGTAGAACTTAAGAACTAGGAGTAAGTGCAAAGTAAGGGAGGAACCACAGTAGGAGGTGGTCATACCTAGCCATGGTATAGACCGGCACACCCCTGACCCCTTACTTAGATTCAAACAAATAAGAGCAGACTCTTAGAGAGTCAAACTTAGGTCTGAAGGGTGATTAGGGCGCCACCAGACACAAATTAGGGCTCAACACATAAAGGGGAAAGGGAATGGGAAAGCAATTGAGTAAAGACTCAGGGGAGTCTAGTTCTGGATCACAGACTGCAATTCAAAGTGCTGCCATGATTCAGGACAATACTCACATACAAAGGGAATAGGGGGAAGGGATTAAGAGCATAACAGATTGAAAACATAAAGAAAAGGCATAACATGCTTGAATGTAATCACATAATGTAGGAAAGCATAAGCAAACACACAGGGAAAGAAGTGTAGAAGAGTAGGAGTGAACTCATGATAAAGAGGATGCTATTTAACTAGGAAAACATACCAGTTGCAACTTTCAAACAGCAGAACAAACAAAGCAAGAAAATAGCCAGAGAGTCCACTCAAGCCTCAACAAACACTTGAGAAAAGCAAGAAAGGTTCTATAGTCTATCCTTGGCTTTCAGCCGACTAGACATAGCAGTAGTACTAATAGTGGTAAAGAGAAGAGAGCTTTTAGTGTGTGTGTGTGTGTTTGAACTCTATTGTTCGTGGGTAAAAGAGAGAGTTCAGAATGAGGAGTTTTATTCGTGTCTGTGTATGTTGAGTGAGAAAGGAAGAGCAGTACTTATAGCTTTTGAAAATAGTATAGAACAAGGTATAATTATAGAAACAGTACGAGATTGAATCAATCATAGGTCCTGATTCAATTAAATCAGGGACTCATGATTCGAATAGGAGTATAGACTATCCGGTAAGGAAAGAATCAGTCAGATGACTGATTATACCATAACAAGAGCAGTAAGCATGTTGTACGCAATAAAGGCTAAGTACACGATGCTTAAAACAAGGAAAATATATTCTGAATACTTAAAAATATGTTAAAGTGCACAAATATGGCAAAAATATAAGTTAACTCTGAAAAATCAATCAAAGAATCACGGACAAGACCAAAATTAGAGGGAATCAGTATCAAATATAGAAAGCGACTCACAAGTAAGGAAATATTTTGAAAAATTAGTGTAAGAACCTTTAAGGCAAACACATGCAAATCAGGGATTCAAAGAGATGCTCGGAATTAACAGCATATTCAGTAAAGAGGAATATTCAAACGTATTTATACACAATAATCTCAGAATTAAGAACCTTAGGTAAGAAATCACATAAAATAGTAGGAAGTAGGAACCATAGAAAATATCTAAGACATGGAACTCAGAAACAAAAGGTTTCAAGCAAATAACATAGGAGTAATAACATAATACCCAAAAGAAACAGAAGCATAGTGATTTAAAAAGGGGTCGGAAACCCTAGTTTTGAAAAGAGGAACAAGAACATTTTAAAACTTGAGTTAATCGAAGATATCGAGTAACAAGTAGTGTAGAACACCAAGATTAAACCAAAAAATTGTTTAAAAAGACATAGATTAAGAGATTTAGGCAAAAAATTAGGGTTTGTAAAATCAGTGAGATGAGAAACCTGGCCGTGAAACTCGCTAACAACGATATTTAAAGAATCATCGGACAAAACCCCACCGAGAAAGGCCAGAAACGGACCCAGGCGAGGCTTCAATGACCATCTTGCATGATGGAGACTCCTGGAGTTCCAAAGATGAAGGGAACGGTGAGATAAGGTTTCACGACGGCTGGTGGTCGAAAGAGGCGAGGCTGGAGTTGGTCGGAGAGGCGATGAAAGCCATCGGATAAGGTGAACCAGAAGGTTCAAGAGAGAAGGGGGAGATGAAGAGTTTTAGAGAGAGACCAGTCTCTTTGCAAATGAGGGTAAAGGGAAGGGGGTCGTTTGATTTATTTTAGGCAAATTAATCTGGGCCGTTGATCTCGTTTGATCAACGGCTCGGATCAAAACAAAGCTGGACCGGGTATCCAAATGGGGTGTGGGTCGGGTCTCAATTGAAATTTGGTTGGGTTAAAAATGTGGTCAAAATCAGGTGTAATTGGGGCAATATTTGTAATGAAATCTGGCTAGCATTTGAATAGCCAATTTCTCCATTTTATTTTATAAAAATAGCTAAAATGATTTGAAAAGCAAATTGAAAACATAGAACTAATTAATAACACATAAATATTAATTTAAAAATATCAGAAATAATTTTATAGTTATAAAACATAGTTAATTGCAAAATAGGCTATCCAATTAGCTTTAGAAATTCTGAATAAATTTGTAAAAAATGTGCAAAAAATTATATTAATTATACTTTGTAGTAAATACAAGAGGGAAATACATTATTCACTAAAAATGATAATTTGGAAATAATTTTGGATTTTGTACTGTTGAAATAGGCAGTAAATTGATTTTAAAAATCTTAAAATATTAAGGAAAAAATACCAAAATTTCCAGGCATGCTTATATATGCATACATAAGCTATTTCGAAGGTATTTTGGGTATACAAAATACATAAAAAAAAAATTGGGTATCAACAACTGTATTTAGTATATTTTTGGACTCTTGTTGTATTCGGACCTTGGTAGATGCTCATGACTAGTGACACCCCGATGTCGGGCTTGTGTAATTATTCTGCACTTTTCTATTAAATTTTCATCAAGAGATTATTGGTTTATAAATGGTATAAAAATAACTTTTATTGGAAAATGGTTGATTTGGGAGTTGTGTTGGCTGGCCTAGTTTCACGATAGGTGCCATCATGACCGATCGGTTTTTGGATCATGACAAGTTGGTATCAGAGCCTATGTTACATAGGTCTCACGAGTCATGAGCAGGTTTAGTATATTCTCGCAGATCTGTACGGAGACATCTATATTTATCCTTGGGAGGCTGCAGAGCCTTTAGGAAAAACTTTACATTCTTGAATTCTTATCGTGAGTCCTTTATTCAATTGATAAGTAACTCTTGGAATTCCTTCCACACGTTCGTATGCGCGCACGAGCGCTCGGTATCAGATGTGCATTGATGGCTTGTGATTCCCTGATCGAGGGGTGAGATGTGATCTCTGTGTGTTGATGTTGGGCTAGTCCGAAGGACTCGAGGCCCGATTTTTGCCTATAGCTTAAGCACCAAGGTGTTGATTGTGTGAGCAAGTGTTTTTGAACTTATACATTCAGTAGTTCCCTATTGGTAGAAATGATGGTTGAATGGCTATGTAATGAGTATGTTATGGCTGCGAGATGTATCCATATGATTTGGAAACGACAAGAAGGGTCTGCTAGAGCATACAAGAACTATTAGGTGCTTGATTACCATTTTGATTCGAAGTATAGCCCCGAGTTATGGGTGTGTGGAGAATATTTTCATGTTTCCTAGTTGGGAGTGAAGTAAATTTCATGTTGCGGTATGAGTTCAGACTCAGGAAGACTAAGTGACTGCCTAATTTTTATGATGGTGGAAGATATATAGAAATGTTAGTTGGAGGCAACGCAGGTGGGTTATCTCATGCGGAGTGTTCTGAGGTGTTTATCTGTTAGGAAATCTCATTTACAAGTGTAATATATGTGTTGCAATTTAAATTTAGGTTGCTTAAGAGAGTCGGTTAAACTATTATGAGAGTGAATGCGAGATTTGCATAAGATTTAAAGTACCAGGTGGTCTGTGTTTCACGAGTGTATCAAGGGTTGAGTTTAATCTCACTCTAGCATTATGGCAGTAATAGAGTATATGTGTTATGAGTTATTGAGTGTGTTTTGATATATGGCTTAGAGCCAAGTGGGGGAGTCTGATATTGATGAGTTGATTGCACAGTTATATGCTATGTTGGTTCCAGTGTGAGGCGTACTGGTGAATCAGTTATGGCTAATGGAGATTGACACCGAGGATGGCTCGAGTAGAGGAAAATTTGACAAAGGATATATTATGCTTCATAGGTGTATGAGAATCATAGAATGTCTTGAGTTGTCGTTGGTAAAGGATGCTCAGTGAATAGAGCAGGAAGTTGTGTGGTTGTTCTAGGATAAGGCTACACTATGCAGTGTCGGAGTGTTATTGAGGCACGGGTGGTTCCGTTTGTTTGATCAGACTAATTGCAGTTTGGGTAGAGTGAATGACTCTCGAGAATGGTTCTAATGCGTTCAAGATTTTACATGTAACAATTGGGTATTTTCAAGTTTTACTTTTGGCTAAAAACTGAGGTTTGTGTTTGGAGGGTGTCAAGATTTGTAGTATTTCTATATCGATTAGGGAATTCTATATACATCAGCATTAGGAAGGTAACAGTAATAGATTTAGATTCGCAGGAAGTCTCTACATAGTAGAATATTTTGAATTTGGAGCTTTGGGGATATTTATAAGGGTATTCATCGGGTCATGAGCCTTAGACGGTGTGGTTATGCTTGGGTTTCATATGGTGAATCTGGGTTGAGGAATTGTGATGTTATAGTAAGAAGGAGTATCAAGTTTAAGGTAAATCAGAAGGAAACTCGTATAAATAGGATAGCTTGGTAGTAGGCCGAGTCGGTAGGGTAAGGATATAATTAGTTCTTTGGGTGCTTACGAGGTAATGGGTTTTTACAGGTGTTTCGCGGCAATTCTTGTGGGTTCTAGGGACCTGCGTAGCTCGATTGAGTTAGAGGGATTCAGTCCTGACGATTTGGAATTGTGCAAATGGAATTCGGAGAGTTCTAGATGGTTTCCACCTCAGTTAGAGAGGTATATTTTTCCTATTGGCGTGAGGAGCATGGGATGTATAGTGGTTCTCTTCTAGATGGGATCCATGGAATTATAGGTGGCTCAGAAGAATTATAGGTGTACCTCTCATTAGATGATTAAGTACTAGAGGTGTGTTATATATGCGAGCAGCGGAATTGGGATCAGATATGGTAATTCGTGTACTTTATGGACTTGGAGACTAGAAGTTCTCATATACAAGTTAGCTCGTGGTTGTGGACGGCAATGATGTGGGTAAGTTAGTCAGATGATAGTGTGTGCTATGATTCAGTCATTGTGAAACTTCGAAGGATTATTTATCAGTTTGTGTGTGACTAGAGTTGATGTGTGGTTCATTGGTAGACCTACATAGATGTGTGTTTTGCATAGAGACAGCTTTGTTGACTTCGAGTTGCCAATGGTGAGGGGTGTGTTGATTCGGTTGTTATTGAGCTATTAGTAATCAGGGGGATCTATGAGTTACCTTTCCGTCTTACGAGCCGTTAGGATTTGTTGGTAATAGGCACATATGGTGCGGTGTTATTAGGGCCTCTCAATGAAATTCGAGCGGGAAGAGTACTGGGTATTGCTCGGTGGATGGCGTATCAGTTATGTCCTTTCGAGTTGTGTGGTGTTATGTAATTTGTTCGTGGTGGTTATTATGATTGCCTTGGATTTAGACATCATATTGTGCACGGTTGTCGATTTTGGGCATAATGACTTAATGCGTTTCATGCGGACTTGTGTTTGGATAAGGTCGCGCATTGGAGCGAAGCTATGTAGAGGTGTGATCATGTGGGTTAGATTCGTATGTTTTGTTTCTATAATGTGTGGTGGGTCCTAAGCCTTGTGTTGTGGTGGTAATAGTGAGCTTGAGGTACAACTCTTTCATTTGAGTCATTTTCATGATTTGAGTAAGTTCGGATTGTGGCTTATTGGGGCACGGATTGCATAAGTCGTGGCTTTAGTCTGTATTGATGTGTCAATGTCACCAGAGTAGTTCTGTTGGATTAGATGAGATCCTCGGTATCTTTAATGACTGTAAACTGATTTGATTTCAGTATGTTGGAAGGATAACATCGAGGTTCGGTGCAGAAATTTGCTATGGTATTTGCCAAAGGAGAAGTGTCTTCATGATTAGTTGATCTAAGAAAACGGTTATGGCTTACTGTGTGTTTCATTAATCATTTGCAATATATGAAAGTGTTGGAATGAGACTTTAGTTGATAATAGGTTTCCTACCGATATTCGGTTGTTCTGTGCAGTTGTTGTGATTAGAAGTTATCGCTACAAGTGTTTGAGTTATGTGGTATATCGTGTAATTGCACCGAGGTTTCGGGTATGGGTTATTATAGCTTGTTTGGGCTTATTTAGAGTATAGATGTGAGATTTTGATCTTGTAAATGATTTCAGAAGTGGAAATGTAGTTCTAAGGTTCATGGGCTAGGTTGGACTATGAAATTTCAGTTACATTGTGTTATCAGACCTATACGAGATAGGATGATGTGGGATCACCCCCGGGTATATGCATGGTAAGGTTATTCAGCGATTGGTTGGCTTTTGGAACAACTCTAGGCACGTTCGAGGACAAACATATGTTTAAGTGAGGGAAAATGTAACGACCCAACCGATTGTTTTGAGCTTTTGCACCTTGCTTGTCAGTTCTCGGGTGTGATTTGCCCCATGTGATAGATTATGACTTATGTAAATCATTGGTTTTAGTTTTCAGGGTAATCGGAATGAATTTGGAAGAACAATTCTCATTTTAAAGCTTAAATTTGAAAAGTTTGACCAAGATTTGACTTGTTGGTATATGACCTCGGATCGGAATTTTTATGATTTGGTTAGCTCCGTTAGGTGGTTTGGGACTTAAGAGCGTGATCGGAATGCATTTAGGAAGTTCGTGGAAGGTTTAGGCTTGAATTGGCGAAATTGAGATTTTGGCGTTTTCTGATTGATAGGTGAGATTTTGATATATGGGTCGGAATGGAATTTCGGAAGTTGCAGTAGCTACGTTGTGTTATTTGTGACGTGTGTGCAAAAGTTCAGGTCATTCGGATGTGGTTTGGTTGGGTTTTTGATCAAAAACGTAGTTTGGAAGTTCTTGGAATTCTTAGGATTGAATCCAATGTGATTTTGGTATTTTGATGTTTCTTTGAGCATTCCGAAAGTTGGAACAAGTTTGAATGAGGTTATGGGATATGTTGGCATGTTTGGTTGAGGTCCCGAGGGCCTCGGGTGAGTTTCGGATGGTCAATCGGACCATTGCATGTTGTTTGGAATTGTAGAAAAATTTTTATTAGTGTTGCAGAGAAATGGCCTTCGCATTCACGAATAGGCCCTTGCGTTCGCGAAGGGTTAGTTGGTGAAGGCTGGGAGTTAAGCCTTAGCGTTCACGAGAAAGGTTACGCGTTTGCGAAGGACTGAGTGTTAGGTCATCTCGTTCGCGTAGAGTGGACCGCGTTCGCGTAGAGTAATTTGGTCACCTGGACTTGATGCATTTGTATTCATCGCGTTCGCGAGTGGTGTGAAGCGATCGCGATGGTTTAGTCTGATGAAGCATCGCATTTACGATGGGTAGGTCGTGATCGCGAAGAGGATATTCCGGTCAAAGTTATTTTGTGCTTCGCGAATGCGAGACTTTGACCGCGTTCGCGAAGAAGGATTTTAGACCTGGGCAGAATGTTTAAATAGTCGTCCTGTCCACGATTTTGGGGTTTATTTCCACCATTTATGGTCATTTTTGGAGATTTTTGAACAGGATTGAAGAGATATTCAAGGGGAATCACTTGGAGGTAAGATTTATGGACATTATACTCGTTTCTTATGTGAACTCTACGTAATTAATCATTAAATTTAAGCCTAGTAGTGAAGAACTATGGCTTGTAATTGGAGACCTAGAATTTGGGATTTGAGGGGTCATTTGAGGTCCGATTTTGATGTTCTTGGTATGTATAGACTCGTGATAGGATGAGGATTCTATTGATGTGACTTTTATCGGATTCTGAGAAGTAGGCCCGGGACCGGGTTTGAGCAATTTCGGGATTTTTGATGTAAATTGGATATTTTCGAGTGGGCTTTGTTCCCTTAGCATATTCTAATGGTTATGTACTGATTGTGTCTAGATTTGGAGCATCCGGAGGTCGATTCGTAAGGGCAAAGGCATCACGAGCTAGAGTTTGGACCGGATCGAGATAAGTAATGATTGTAAATGATGTCCTGAGGGTTTAAAATCCCGGATTTCACATCGTTGTGTTACTTCAGGTTACGCATACTCTAGATGATGAGCGTGGAGTCGTGCACCATTGGGGTTTGTGAGTTGGTACTTCCCGTACGACTGTTAAGTCACGTATTTGATTTGAAATATTATGATATTCCATATTTTAGAGATTGATATTATATTTTGGGTTGTACGCCATGTTTGGGGCTTTGTGCCGACCTGTTGAGACCCTTAGGGGCATTTTTACTATTTTTCCTCATTCTATTTGTTTTGAAAGCATATCCTCAGTCATGATTTACCTTTTTATTATTTAAACCTGGTTTTATCACTTTAATTCTTAAAATGTGAAAACTGTTTGGGTTGAGTTTCTTGTTTTACTGATGGTCCGAGTGATTGTGAGGTTGATGACTGAGATAGACCGAGCGTCTGATTATGAGGGTATTGACTGATATAGACCGAGGGTCTGTTTGTGAGGTTAATGAATGAGATAGACCTAGGGTCTAATGGTGAGGTTAAGGACGGAAAGAGGCCGAGGGCATGGTTGTGAGGATTATATATTTATGGATCGGGCTGCACGCATATATATATACATATATATATATATATGGATCGGGCTGCACACCGTAGTGATATGTTAAATCGGGCTGCATGCAGCAGTGGTTACTATATCGTACTTATTGAGTGTGAATGCTAAGTGTGAGTGCTTATTGATGAGAGTCGAGTCTCGAGTGGCTTAGAGGCTTGCCCGAGGGACTGTATACATATATGAGTGATGTTTTACCAGAGAGGCTTATTTTTATGTAATTGTTATTTCCATTCCTCTTGATACTGAGCCTCTGTTGAAAATGTTGAACAAATGCTTTTAAACAACTTTCATTTAAGCTGGAGTTTTTATGAGATGTTTGGAATTCGATCACTGATTTGGCTTTGTTATTTCCACTGAGATTTTTATGTTATAAGGTGTTTATGATTGTTGTTTTGCCCGAGGGGCTGTATACAAATTATGTTTTGCCCGAGGGGCCGAATATGTCTTTCATCTCTTTTATTATAAATGGTATTGAACCCCTACTGAAACTGTTGGAAAGTATTTTCAAATGATTTTACTAAAAGCTGGATTTTAAATGAGACAATTAACTCGTATTCTGATTTGAAAGCCTATTGTGCTTATCGAGTTTATCATAAATGTGGATTCATTGTTTCCTAATTCTCAGTCTTTATTTACTCTTATTACTTACTGGGTTGGAGTACTCACACTACTCCCTGCACCTCGTGTGCAGATTCAGGTATTTCGGAACCCGGTAGCGGGTGTTGATTGCTCAGAGGCGGAGTCATCAGAGTTAGCAAGGTGGTTGTATGACGTTCGCAGCATTGCTTTCCTTTCTATCATTTTCATTATTGTATTTAGTATATTTTTAGACTGTTGTTGTACTCGGACCTTGGTAAATGCTCATGACTAGTGACACCCCGATGTCGGGCTTGTGTAATTATTTCGCACTTTTCTTTTAAATATTCATTATGAGATTATTGGTTTATAAATGGTATAAAAACAACTTTTATTGGAAAATGGTTAATTCGGGAGTTGTGTCGGCTAGCCTAGTTTTACGATAGGCGCCATCATGACGGGGTTGGGTTTTGGGTCATGACAACACTTAGTTTGAACTGTAGGATCTCTGCTGTAACTATTATTTTTATTGTTTGAGCTGCACATTTATTTTGGGATTAATGAACGGTATTCCGAGAGATCCCCTTGTACATTTACTTTGGGGGCTACGAGACGATATCTAGGGAGATCCCCCTGCATATTTACTTTTGGACTATGGAACTGTATTCCGGGAGATCCCCCTGCACATTTACTTTGAGACTATATAAAGGTTTCCCAAGAGATCCTCCTGCATAATTACGTTTGGGACTACGAGATGATATCTCGGGAGATCCCTTATTGCTATTTTTGTGTATTGTACCGTTATCCTTTCTATGATTTATTTCCGATTAAATTTCAGTCTTTATTTTACTGTAATATTTTTTCTGTATATATATATGTTACGCCCCGTAATATTACGTCGATATTACGTCTCGCAGTATTAAATTACGACGATGTTGCGCCATGTAGTATTGTATATTGAATTTGTCGTAAGGTAATTGACATTAGTCCAAGGAAAGAGATTATTTGGAGATTATAAGGATTATGCTATTTTAAACAAACGATGAGTAAATTCGTGAAGGTGAGAGGGGAAGTAAGTCAAAGAAAATAAATTTTTCATCCAAGTTTGGCATATTGGGATAAAATACGGGCCGAGCATTAATACTCAATATTTATGGACTAGTGTCATAAAAGGTACTACATGACCATGCTAGTAAGGTGTACAAGGTATGTTAAAAGAAAATAGTATTTTAAGTAAGTTGAGATAATTCTTAATTATGCTAATTGGTTAATTATCGGGTAATGGGACATTACCTAATTAATTGGAGATATATTGGAAAAGTATTAAATGCATAAGGTGGCAGCCCTCTATGCAATTGGAATGTCTCATAGCACAATTTAAAAGGCGGCACCATATTACACAATCATTCCATTCTTACAACAAGACTTCTTTTCCATACCAAACATATTTCCATACAAAAGATCAAAATGTTAAGAATTCTTACTACAAGACTTCTTTCAACCAAAGGTAGAACGTTAGCCATTCAATCAAAAATCCTTACTAGAACGTTAGTAAGCTTTCAATAAAATATTTTTAAACCAAAATCCAACGAGGATTATTGGAAGATTAACAACGTAAAAATTTTGCGATTATAACGGAGTACGGTGCAAACGTTTTCAAGAATATCATACAGATTTTTCCCTACCCCAGGTATGTTAAGGCTATCACTTCTTTCTTTTTGGCATGATCCAAATAATACAAATGAAACAAGCAAAATATGCAACTTTGATAATGGCTCTATTATAGAAATACTAGGGGTGTCTATATTCGTGATTCCCCATGTGAATTATTATTATATCTTCTGTTCATAATTCTAAAAAAACGTGTTTGATAACGTTTATCAGAAAGGCATATTCATTTTTATGGCATTATGAGAAAATCTTATTAATGTATTTCTTATGCATTTCATGCATTTATACATATACATTGACCCATGACCAGATGGCATTATATCCTCATATGTGTATATATATATATATATATATATATATATATATGGGATATGGGAAAAGGTTACAACGTTATATATGCACCCCCACCTGATCAGCGGGTATACGTTGATGATGTTGCCCACAATGGCTGAGATGATATGATGGGATGCCCATAGAGGCTTGATGATATTATGAAACATGTACCTATGCACGACATGACATTCATACACATATGCATGACACTAAAATTATTTCATGATTTACAGGGTTATCCAGACTTACAGGTTGAGTCATTTACTCTATATTTCCTTCCATGTCTGTTGTATACTTATTTATTTGCCTTACATACTTGGTACATTATTCGTACTGACTTCCTTTTTGCTTGGGGATGCTAAGTTTCACGCCCGCAGGTCCTGATAGACAGGTCGAGAGCCCTCCAAGTAGTCTATCAGCTCAACGGAAGGTGTTGGTACACTCTACTTGCTCCGGAGTTGCTTCTTTGGTCAGTATGATTAGTGCATGTATTGATTAGTATGGTGGGACCCTGTCCCAACCTTTATGATATTATATATTCTTAGAGGCTTGTAGAGAGATATCATGTATACAGATACTTGTATGGCCTTGTCGTCCTATGTTTCGAGTATATAAAGAATCATGCTGACCTTATAGGCCCGTTCTTCATATTTATAAGTTTGTATTCCCTCATGATTTACTCCGGTATATTTACCTATGATAGAATGATATGAAAGATATGTTATGTTGGTATTCGATTGATTAAGGTACCGGGTTCCCGTCGCGGCCCATCGATTTGGGTCGTGACAATATATATATATATATATATATATATATATATATATATATATATATATATATATATATATATATATATATATACACACACACACACACCAGTAGGGTTCAGAACTGACATTATCACTACTCGATCGAGGTTAGGCTTGACACATACGAGGTACCGTTGTGGTGTACTCATGCCTATTCTGCACATGTTTTTTGTGTGAAGATCCAGTTACCTCCTACCATCCTCAAGTTTAGTTGCACGGTGGCTGTTGTTCAGGAGACATCAAGGAACATCTGGCCGCATCCGCAGACCTCAGATTTCCCCTATACCCTTTGTGTTAATTCTTCCCTTATTTCCTTAGACACTATTGTATATAACAATTATAAATTCTTAGAAGCTTGTGACTTATGATGTTCCGTGTCTTGGGAGAGTTATGTATATTTCGAGACTTGATTATTGTATATTCCGAGTGGCATCTCAAATGCTTATTTAAATTATCTGTTACTGTTACTTGTTAACTTTTATGTTTGTTTTTTCATTTCATTTCCGCAATGTTAGGATTACCTAGTCATAAAGACTAGGTGTAGTCACGACGGTTCACGGGGGGAGAATTTGGGTCGTGGCATAGGGCCAATAATGAATTGCTTCTAGAGAAGTGTTAATCGTTCATAACGTGTGTGTAAACCTCCATTAAGTTCAACTTATTTTCATGTTTTTAAATTTTAAGGGGTTCATGTCAAAAGTTTAGATGTGATTAGAAATTAATGTTCAGTTTGTTTTTTATTTATTTATATTATCTCTTGGATATAACCTTTTATCCCTAATTTGTCACGACCCAGAATGCCCATCATCGGAACCGTGATGGTGCCTAACATTACACTTGCTATGCAAGCCAATGTTAGAGATTTATTAGCCAAACCTTTTACGTTTCAGTGATTAACAATAAGCAAGCTATAATAAGTCGAAATGAATGCAGAAGTATATAAATAACAACTTTTATTATATAGTATTACTACCCATAATCCGGAGTCACAATTCACGAACATTCTAAGATTTTACTACAAGTATTTGTCCGAAAGAAAATACAACTGTTTGCGAAATAAAGAAAACCTTAAAGTATGGGGTATAGAAGGGGACGCCAAGGCTTGCGGACGCCAACAAGATAACCTTGGGTCTCCTAGCAAGTGAATCCTACATCCAACCTCTCGATCAGCCCGATCCTGCTCCAAAATCTGCAGAGGAAGTGCAAAGTGCAGCATCAGTACAACCGACCCCATGTACTGGTAAATGCCGAGCCTAACCTCGACAAAGGTATGAGGAGGCTACAGTGGGACACTCACAATATAATCTGCATACAATATATAACAAAGGCAAAAGGAAAACAGAAAAAATTGAAATTGTAACTTGCAAGAAGTAAATACAACTCTCAAAGTATTTCATCAGTGTTGAGCTACTACCAATCCTTAAGTGCAATTTAAGACTACTGTTGATACCCAAATTTTTTCTATATATTTTAAATATGCACAAATACCTTCAAAATAGCATATATATATGCGTATATAAGCATGTACAAGATTTTTATAATTTTTTCCATAATTTTAAGAGTTTAAATCGATTCATTTTGTCCCCTTTTTATTCATAAAATCCCCAATAATTATTTTCAAAATTATTGTTGTGATAATATAATCATTTAATTTCTATACTTATGCCAAAATATGGCTAGTATAATTTTTATGAAATTTTACAATTAAATTTAGTATTTTTTTAAGCTAAATTGCATTTAATTGAAATGTTAGCCCATTTTAAGGTATAATTATATTGTATATGCGTAAAATTTGCCCCTATAGTTTTAAAATGATAATTATATATTTTAAATTATTTTGGCATATTAAATTATTTTTTCAGAAATTACCTATCATATATTATAAATTAAATTAGGGAAAATTGGCTATTTAATTTATAGCTAGATTTGGCTTTCGATTTTAGCCAAATTGAACCCACATCCTAGCCAAAAATCCTACCCAAACCCGAAACCCATTTACCCGGTTAAATCCTGACCGTTGATCTCCCAGATCAACGGTCCAAATGAGCCCTTTCCTTTTTAATTCCAAATGACCCTTAACCCCTATCTCATTTCAGAGACTCTGTCGCCCTCAAACTCTCTCATCTCCTCTCTTCTCTCTCAACCTTACCCTAATCCCCTTCAACTGCCGCCTCCTTTTTCGGTCATCTCTGGCGACCACCTTTCAGCCTCAAGCCTCTAATAGGTCCCTCATCGCCTTGCTCATCATCTCTAAGGCCTTTAAGGGTCATAGGCAATGCCAATTTGGATCTAGGGTTTCTGTTTCTGTTGTTCATGTCTTCTCCGGTATGATTTCGGGCAAAATGATACCATATTTGTTACGATCTTTGAAGATATAGCAGGTTCTTCCGTTTCTATTTAGGTTTCCTTTGAAACCCTAACTCTCGTTTAAATCTCTTAGATTTGTGCTAGTTTTAATGCTTTATCCGTTTCTTCCTATGTTTTGCACTATTCTCGAACTTCTTCTGAAAGATCCTCAACTTTAAACTGTTTTTACTTTCTTTAAAATTAGGGTTTCTCGAAGTTTCTTCTACACTAGTTTAACCGATTTTTCTTTATTTTTAAACCTCTTTCCTCGCATATCTTGACTGATTTTATGTTCGTAATGCTTTTTCAACTTGATTCTATTAAAAGCCCTAATTTCTTAGATCTTGTTTGTTTTGTTCTTTGTGTTAGCATGACTACTTGATTTTGTTAAGTTTCTGTTGGTTACCATGCTTAGAATGGGTGTTCTACTGAGTCTTTAGCCTATTTGTATCACCTCTGTGTGATTGTTATTCATCTTGATTTGTTCATCTCTTGCTTCTTTCTGTCGATATGGCTAACCTTGCCTGTTTGCTACGCTTGTTCGCTCTTCTCTATTTATATGTTGCAATATAGAATCATGACCCTCTCTTGATTTGATTCTAATTTTCTTATTTGATGGTTTGATTGAAAGGTTTTCTTTTAAAACCCTAAATTTCTACCCGTTTCTTTAAATTGACTGATTTCATTACCTATATGCTATGGTTCTTTATTTTACTGAGTCATTTCCTTAATTGAGGTTTTCTGAATTTAGTCCTAATTGACTACCCTATGCTAACTGAACCTTGATTCTTTCCTTATTAGCCCTGTACTTATTTTCTTTTTCTTGCCTTATATGCTGCTGTTTATTACTGTTTGAATTAACTCCCTTAACTTAAGGGAGTACTTTCTTGATTTTCTAATTGCTTGATTATGAGTTCCTCAATTATTACGCTACTATGATCCATACCTTATTTTACTACCTATTTTCAACTATAAGTACTTCAGCCTTCATTAACACACACGAACACTTGGGATCAAAAACTACCTCTCTTACTAAAATATCGGTTCTCTCTCTCTTGTGCTATTTGCTACTGTTAGCTGGCTGCAAGCCAAGGCTAATCAATTGTGCTCTTTTGTTCTCTCATTCTACTTACTTTTCTCTTCACTTTTATGTCGTAGTTTCAATTTAAAGTTCTAACAACAACATGCTTCTTTGATTGTTTTAGTTTCTCTTATTTCTAGTTTGCTTCTACTTATGGTTTTGTTATGAAACTTGTAGTTAAGTTACATTATCAGCATGCTATTATGTATCCCCTTTCCTTTAGATTAGTGTATTCCCATATTAGTTAAGTTACATTATCAGCATGTTATTATGTATCCCCTTTCCTTTAGATTAGTGTATTCCCATATGTGTGTTTCAAAGCATGCCTTGCCAATTGTCTTTTACCTATTGTGTACTTACCATCCTATGAATCCCCAAATCCCTATCACCCCTCTATGTGTTTGTATTCTTCGTGACTGGTTTTGTAACTATGCCAGTGTCAGCTATTTCTGAGCATGTCTAAACCAGTCCTAAAACCATTGTTGGGTTATATATTTGCAGCCACATGTTCTATGTGTCCCAAACCCCTTGACCCATGTGTGACTACTGAATTCATTTGGATTCTACAAACTAGCTGTGTGTGATCCTACCCTAAGGTGTTTGAGCTTTATTAACTACTCCAATCCGTTGTTTCAAAAATCTCTGTTGCTTTACTAATTGCTTTTAAAACAGACTTTCTAACATAGTCTTTAATAAACCGTTTTCAACTTGTATCCTGAACTTTCACTTTACTATTAGTCAATAAGTTCTGCCCCCTCTAGTATGTGTACTGCCTTGGGATCCTCTTGAGAGCCCTCTAAACTTTAGCATACTGAGGCTTGACTTTCCACATTGCACTGGTTCAATTATTGGTTGCTAAGTCTAGGTGTAAGCATTGCCCGTGGTCCTTAAGACCCTTAGGGAACTTTGATGCACCTAGACTCTGATTTGTCTATGGAATTGAGGCTTATGAGACCATTGGAGACTTTGGGAAACTTGGGCCTAATTGAAGGCTCCCTATAGAATAGCTTCTTGATTTTCTATTTTACTTATGTAATTCATTCATTGGCCTGTAACAATTTGTAAACAGATATTGGGGTATTTAGTAAAAGGGAGGGTAGATGAATACTTTATGGGGTAATACGGGCAGAGATCCTGCTCTTAGGATATTATTTTTTTAAAGTCTGACTGCTTGCATAAATCTAAAACATGCTCATAGGTTTGCTCTTTTGAATCTGATTGCTTTGCCTAAATAGAAATCATGCTAATAGGATTTCACTTTTAAGTTTGTTTGCATCAAGTAGAAATCATGTTCATAAGGTTATGCATTTTTTCATGTTAGAAACCATGTTTATAGGTTCCAAACAATCATGTCTTAAATCAGTTCAATAATAGATGCCATGCCTATAGGACTCAACTTTGATTCAGTTATAATGAGTTTTTGTGTATGTTGCTGCAAATCGATTAAAATCAGTAATATACCTAGATATCATGCCTATAGGGATCTCTACTCGCAATTTTGTCTCATAATTTAATTAGTCTAATAAATCAACTTCATTACACCTAGTTCATTTTTTAAAAAAATTGATCTTATTAAGTGTTAAACATTTTTTGAAACAAGTTCTTTCAAAATTGCCTCAATCTAATTAGATATCATGCCTATAGGTATTAAAGGAGTCTATTTCAAAAAATCTGTTTGTTTCTGAATTAACATAGGCACCAGTATTTTGTATATAGGCAAGCCTTAGAGCGTTTTCAAAAATTGCATTCCTCCAAAACTGTCTCTGTCTTAACGTTTCTGATTCTCACAGGCTTTTAGAAAGGAGTCCCTAGGCAATCACTAGGGTATAACTTTTGAGTATAAAAGGTTTTGTCTGTTTCTGCATATTCACTTAGATATCTGTCACGACCCAAACTGGAGGGCCATGACTAGCACCCGACCACACTTGCCGAGCACCAACGTATATTTCATCTAACCTTCATTATTATCTTTTAAGACTAAAGAGATCAATATAAATGGTAGACCTAGATCATGGACAACCAGCAATAAAATATGACGGCATGAACATACATAGCAGGGGATGACCAGACAATCAAGAAACTACATATAAGGTATGAGCTACCACGCTACTATGAAAGACTATACAACAAAAACTAGCCGACAAGGCATACCAAACTATACATGAGCCGACACTTGTCTATGAGCCTCTAAAAGAACATAAGTGTTGCAACATAGCCGGAACAGGGCCCCGACATACCCATAATGTCTATAACAAAAATTGCATACCAAGACCAAGGCAAGTCCGGAGAAGGGATCTCGCCAATCACCGCTGAACTGGACAGTCTACTGTGGTGGGGGAGCTGCACCTGTCTGTCTATCAGGACCTGCAGCACGACATGCAGCGTCCACAAATAAAAGGACGTCAGTACGAATAAAGTACTGAGTATGTAAGGCAAGGAACCATAAATACGATCAGTAATGTAAGCAAGGATAAAGAATATACCACCTGTAACATCTTAGTACCTCTGAGGGCTACTTACATGAAATGCATGATACATATGTATAAATACATAAACCTTTAAAGCATTCGCCTCTGTGGGCATCATCATCATCATATCGTACCCGGCCATAATAGGCTCGGTAGAATCGTACCCGGCCACGTGGAGCTCGGTAAAACCCAACTGATCAGTGGTTGCACAATAGGTGCCGTACCCGGCCAACTATAGCGTGGCTCGGTAGAGTAAAATAGATACATATATATAATGCATGCTCGACTCATGGAATCACATTCTAAACCTTTCGGAGTGACGTAAGGTCGGTATCCTCTGTACGCGTTATTAGGACTAACTCTTCACTATGAACCTTATAAGATTTAGGAAGTACGAACAACATTGATAACATAAGAATAAGAGAAGCAACATTAACATCAATCGTTCCATAAGAGGGAAAACAATGTAAGTACTGCTAGCTTCTAAGAGTAGAGTATCTTTGGAAGCTCGTTCATTACATTATGTACAATCGGAGTCGTGCAAAAGAAGGAAAGGGATAGCCTCACATACCTTGTATATACTTCCCCAATCTCAAGCTATGCAATTGTCAAAACTCCTTAGTCTACAATAAGAGAAACGATACTATCGTTATCATTTAAGCGTCATAACTATTATGTATCGACCACAACCTATTTTACGATGAAACGGACAGCACCTCCCCTATATATATGACCTCACACCATTCAAAACAATCACCAAACAGCCCAAACATCATCAATAATAAACATATTGAGCCTCCCAAAATAGTCCACACACAGCCTAATCACTCCATACATACGACGACCACCGTAGTCGTGTCAAACAACCTGGAAATGTTACGAATAACTATCAGCCCATAAACCTACATATATATGGTGTTTCTCCACACCCTTCCTCCTCCAAAACTCCACAAGATAGTAGTAAAATACGCAGCCCAACAACAACGCAAAACAGTCCACAAAACAATAACACTACTACCAAACCTTTCGATATATATCTCACAAGTTCTAGCTTCAATGGCTTAGCCGCAACTTGGATAATCTTAAATACATATAGAGTAAGAGGTTCCTTACCTTTATACAGAAAGAACAACTCCAATTTGACCTTAAATTTCCATGAAATATCCCTCCAATGCTGCCACACAACAAAAAAAACGAAACTAGCGATCAATTAGTGTTTTTCGGCACTAGAATCACTTTAGAAGGCTTGAAATCACCTAGGATTGATATTAAGAACATGAGGGAGTATTTACAGAACATAAACCCTTTAAAACAACCTCCCACACGAGCTGGAATGACACAAAAATGAGCAACAACAAGAAGAACAAGAGACTTACTAGCGCCACGGAATTCCCGACACTTGATTTGTGTTGTTTGCCCTTTTTTGGGTCTTGAATCTTGAGAGAACCTTGAGAGGATGTTCCTAGGGTTCTAAGGTCTGAAAATAGTGAAAATAAATGACTAAAAACGGGTTGTAGTCATCCTATATAGGTCCAAATATCTTAAACCGACTTAGTGGGCCCCATAGAGAGGTGCTTGGCGCAGTCTCGCGAAAACGCGAATATCTCTCTACTCCGAGATCGTATCGATGAACGGTTTAATGCGTTGGAAACTAGACTCATAGATCTTTAATTTGGTGGGTAGATCACCCCGTAATTCCTTGTAAATTATGAGAAAAGATTAGAAACATTTGACCTAATGTTTAAGTAAAATTATGAACCTAAGTTGCGACAACTTTTGTCGACTTTTGTTTCATAACTCGTTTGACTTCAAGACTTATGATACGGATATTATATGATTAAAATACCTTAATAAATGACCTCTTGAGTGTATTAAGCACCGCTAGATTACCTGAAAATACGAGTTACAACATCCTTGATTCGTTTAACTTCTAATACTGGTTAATCACCCTTATACACTCTTGTATCACTTAAGACCAATAGGATTGACTTATTATCATCTCAAAGATAATTCCTTCTTGGATTTATGTTAACTAATATATGGCATGAACTAACACATGTGGATATGGGTTGTAACACCCTCCCCCCCTTAGGAACATTCGTCCTCGAATGTAAGGGTTTATGGGGAGTTTAAATCATCGTGGATTCCAATGGAAATTTCCGATCAATTTTCCCCTATAAAATGGTCACTAGCAAAACTTGCAAGTAATTAATCCCAACATATGGCTTCACAAGGCTACACAAAGCATTATGCGTATTTACATTATCTACATATCACCATTTTGTATTAAGGAGGAGTATTCTCAAATTATTGCTTACCTCATAGAGCCGTTTCACCTTCCAATGTATTCTGTCTTCCACCAGCATCCTTGTTATCTTTATTCTGGAATAAGTAAGGGTATTTAGACTTCATCTCCTCTTCTGCTTCCCATGTCATTTCTTCCATATTTTTGTTCCTCCACAATACTTTGACGGAAGCTACATCTTTTGTTCTCAGCTTGCGGAACTTGCCGATCTAATATCGCCACTGGCACTTCTTCATATGATAGGTCCTCTGTAACTTGTACATCTTTGATAGGGATGACTCGAGAAGGGTCTCCAATACATTTTCTCAACATAGATACATGGAATACCGGGTGGACAAATTCCAATTCGGATGGCAATTCTAACTCATAAGCAACCTGTCCAATCCGTCGAAGAATTTTATACGGCCCGATATACCTTGGACTCAGCTTACCTTTCTTCCCAAAACGCATAATACCCTTTATTGGTGAGATCCTCAGGAAAACCCAATCACCAACCTCAAACTCTAGATCACGACGTCGGACATCAGAATAAGATTTTTGCCTGCTTTGTGCCGTCCTCAATCGCTCCTGTATCACTTTCACCTTCTCAATAGCTTGGTGAATCAAATCTGGCCCATATAATTCTGTTTCACCGACTTCGAACCATCCAACTGGTGATCTACATCTCCTCCCGTATAGTGCCTCGTATGGGGCCATTTTAATACTGGAATGGTAGCTATTGTTATAGGCGAATTCTATGAGTGGAAGATGATCATCCCAATTCCCCTTAAAATCTAGAACACATGCTCGTAGCATATCTTCCAGTGTCTGAATGGTACGTTCAGCCTGTCCGTCAGTCTGCGGATGAAATGCAGTGCTGAGATTTACTTGTGTGCCTAAACCCTTCTGGAAAGACCTCCAAAAGTTAGCCGTAAATTGAGCTCCTCGGTCTGATATAATAGATATGGGCACACCATGAAGCCTAACAATCTCCTTGATATACAACTTTGCATAATCTTCAGCCGCGTAAGTTGTCTTCACTGGCAGAAAATGGGCACATTTTGTAAGTCGATCAATTATCACCCAGATGGAGTCAAACTTATGATAAGAGCGAGGTAATCCAATAATGAAGTCCATATTAATCACCTCCCACTTCCAGGTCGGAATCTCTATATTTTGAAGCAATCCACCGGGTTTCTGATGTTCTATCTTTACTTGTTGACAATTGGGACACTGGGCTACAAATTCAGCAATAGACTTCTTCATATTATCCCACCAATACTGCTCCTTGACATCATGATACATCTTTGTCGAGCCGGGATGGATGGAATATCGGGATTGATGAATCTCATTCATAATCTTCTCTCGCAACCCTGCCACATTAGGCACACACAATCGGCTCTGGTATCTCAGTGCCCCATCTTTTCCGATCCTAAAAGCCATACTTTTACACTGTTGAATGCTTTCTCTTAATCGTACTAAGATAGGATCTTCATATTGTCGTGCTTTTACCTCGGCTACCAAAGATGATTCTGATGTATTCTGTACAGTAACACCTCCGTCATCAGAGTCTAACAATCTGATTCTCATATTGGCTAGCTGATGAAGCTCTTTAATCAACCCCCATCTACCTGCCTCAATATGTACTAAGCTTCCCATTGATTTACGGCTGAGAGCGTCTGCCACAACATTGGCTTTACCGGGATGATACAATATCTCGACGTCGTAGTCTTTCAATAATTCAAGCCACCTACGCTGCCTCAAATTCAACTCTTTCTGCTTGAAGATGTATTGTAAACTCTTGTGATCTGTGTAGATGTCAACATGGACGCCGTATAAGTAGTGCCGCCATATCTTCAAAGCATATATTACTGCAGCCAATTCCAAATCATGGGTTGGATAATTCTTTTCATGCTTCTTCAATTGTCTTGATGCATAAGCAATCACATTCCCATGCTTGCATCAATACGCACCCCAAACCTATACCTGAGGCATCACAATATACCACATAACCTTCTGTTCCTTCAGGAAGAGTGAGCACTGGTGCAGATGTCAATCGATTCTTCAACTCCTGAAAACTACGTTCACAAGTGTCAGACCACTGGAATTTGGTAGCTTTTTGTGTTAACTTAGTCAATGGTGATGATATAGAGGAAAATCCTTCTACAAACCGCCTATAATATCCTGCTAGCCCTAGGAAGCTGCGGACTTCTGATGGTGTTGTAGGTCTCGGCCAATTCTTTACTGCATCGATCTTCTGAGTGTCGACACTAATACCCTCATCAGATATCACATGGCCAAGGAATGCTACTGAGTTCAGCCAGAATTCACATTTGGAGAGCTTAGCATATAACTTACGATCCTGAAGCGTCTGTAATACTATCCGCAAGTGGCCCGCATGTTCCACCTCCGAACGAGAATACACTAGAATGTCATCAATGAATACAATCACGAACACATCAAGATAGGGCCTGAATATAGTATTCATGAGATCCATAAAAGCTGCTGGGGCATTTGTTAGCCCGAACGACATCACCAAGAACTCAAAGTGCCCATATCTTGTCCGGAAGGCCGTCTTTGGAATATCCTTCTCCCTAACCCTCACTTGATGATACCCTGAACGTAAATCAATCTTAGAGAAATACTTGGCACCCTGGAGTTGGTCAAACAGGTCATCAATTCTTGGAAGTGGATACTTGTTCTTTATAGTAGACTTATTCAACTGTCGATAGTCGATACACATCCGTAACGACCCGTCTTTCTTCCGCACGAATAGGACTGGTGCACCCCAAGGTGAAGTGCTAGGCCTAATAAAGCCCTTATCCAGCAAGTCCTTCAACTGCACCTTCAACTCTCGCAACTCTGTCGGGGCCATTCTGTATGGAGGAATAGAGATCGGTTGAGTGTCAGGCAACACATCAATGCTAAACTCAATCTCCCTTTCAGGAGGAAGGCCCGGGAGTTCATCTGGGAAAACATCTGGGAATTCGTTAACCACAGGGATTGATTGTAAAGTAGGCGGTTTCGCCTCCGCATCCCTAACGCGAACGAGATGATAAATGTAACCTTTTGAGATCATTTTCCTTGCCTTAAGATAGGAAATAAACCTACCTTTCGGTGTAGCAATGTTCCCTTTCCATTCAATGACGGGTTCACCCGGAAATTGGAACCTAACCATCTTCGTACGACAGTCAACATTTGCATAGCATGAGGCCAACCAGTCCATTCCCATTATCACATCAAAATCAACCATTTCTAACTCAAATAAATTTGCCGAGGTTTGACGACTACAAATCATCACAGTGCAACCTCTATATACCCTTCTAGCAATCACAGAATCTCCTATCGGAGTAGATACCGCGAGGGGTTTACTTATCAATTCAGGTTCAATGCCAAACTTATTAGCCACAAAGGGTGTAACATATGATAATGTAGATCCCGGATCAATCAGCGCATATACATCATAAGAAAATACAGATATAATACCTGTAACAACATCTGGAGACGACTCGAGATCCTGTCGACCTACTAGAGCATAGGTTCGATTTTGAGCACCACTCGAACTCGGCACTGCACCTCTACCCCTACCACGACCTGTCGACTGCTGAAAACCCCGTGCTGGAGGTCGAACTGATGAGGAAGAACCAGACACAGATCCAGTCGGCTGAGCCATACCATCACCTCCTCTATTAGGACAATCCCGCATCATATGGCCAGGCTGCCCGCACGAATAGCATGCATCAGAACCTCGACGACACAGTCCAAAGTGGGCCTTGCCGCACTGATCACAATGTGGTGTTGGGGGTCTCATCTGACTAGTATCCCTGGGATATTGCGAGCCAGATGCCCGCGAACTCTGACCTGGACCAGAATAGGATCGATCATATCGAGGCCTCTGAAACTGTGGAGGAGCACTAGCTACAGGTGGCGCCGAACTCCTCGAAAACTGTGGCCTGATGCGGCCTCTGAAGTCATCAGAATACCCTGCAAATCTCGCCCTCTTATGCTGGCCCCTATCCTGCTCCCTAACTGCCCTCTGCTGGCGCTTACGATCCTCTAGGGTCTGGGCATAAGCTTGAATACGGGAAATATCCATGCCCTCCACCAAGGAGGCTGTCGTACACTCATTTATCAGATGTGGTCCCAACCCATTCACGAACATATGCACCCTATCACTCATCTCGGCCACCATATGGGGAGCATACCTTGCCAAAGAATCAAACTGCATACTGTACTCTCGTACACTCATATTACCTTGTCTAAGGTTCAAGAACTTATCAGCTCTAGCTCGTCGTATCTCAACTGGCAAGTAGTGACGAAGAAAGGCCTCAGAAAATTCCTTCCACACAGCTGGAGGAGGGTTCGGACCCCTGGATCTCTCCCAACTATCATACCAGAGAACCGCTAAATCCCGTAACCGATAAGAAGCCAACTCTACTGCCTCTGTATCACTAACATGCATAACCCGAAGTGTACGATGAACCTGGTCAATAAAAGTCTGTGGGTCCTCCTTGGGGTCTGATCCGGTAAACACTGGAGGGTCTAAATTAATAAAATCATGAACTCTTGTACTAACTGGTTTCTCAGCAGCACCTGTATTCTGCCTCTGAGCCTGAGCAGCTACCAAGCTAGTCAATAACTGCAAAGCACTCTGCATATCCTGGTCTGGAGTGCCAGACGGAGGAACTGGAGGCGCTGGGTGCCTTCTAATATCCTCTGGAGGAGATGGAGTAGATGAGGTATGAGAGGGCATCTCACTTTGAGCCTCACTTTGTCCTGCTCTGACTTGGGGCACCTGACTGGTACCCTCTCCCGCTGCTGTATCAAGCCGTCTACTAATCGTTTGCTTCCTAGTCGAAGGCATCACTGAAAAAAACAAGGTGAATATTAGAGACAAACACTTACGACTCAACTCTACGCACGATCTAGATTCAGGAAAAAGGTAACAACCCTAGATGTCATGTAGCCTCCTGATTATAAATGTGGCGCGCTACACATCCATAATCAAGACTCTACTAGACACGGCTCATAGACAACCCCTAGGACAGACTTGCTCTGATACCAAGTTTGTCACGACCCAAACTGGAGGGCCATGACTAGCACCCGACCACACTTGCCGAGCACCAACGTACATTTCATCTAACCTTCATTATTATCTTTTAAGGCTAAAGAGATCAATATAAATGGTAGACCTAGATCATGGACAACCAGCAATAAAATATGACGGCATGAACATACATAGCAGGGGATGACCAGACAATCAAGAAACTACATATAAGGTATGAGCTACCACGCTACTATGAAAGACTATACAACAAAAACTAGCCGACAAGGCATACCAAACTATACATGAGCCGACACTTGTCTATGAGCCTCTAAAAGAACATAAGTGTTGCAACATAGCCGGAACAGGGCCCCGACATACCCATAATGTCTATAACAAAAATTGCATACCAAGACCAAGGCAAGTCCGGAGAAGGGATCTCGCCAATCACCGCTGAACTGGACAGTCTACTGTGGTGGGGGAGCTGCACCTGTCTGTCTATCAGGACCTGCAGCACGACATGCAGCGTCCACAAATAAAAGGACGTCAGTACGAATAAAGTACTGAGTATGTAAGGCAAGGAACCATAAATACGATCAGTAATGTAAGCAAGGATAAAGAATATACCACATGTAACATCTTAGTACCTCTGAGGGCTACTTACATGAAATGCATGATACATATGTATAAATACATAAACCTTTAAAGCATTCGCCTCTGTGGGCATCATCATCATCATATCGTACCCGGCCATAATAGGCTCGGTAGAATCGTACCCGGCCACGTGGAGCTCGGTAAAACCCAACTGATCAGTGGTTGCACAATAGGTGCCGTACCCGGCCAACTATAGCGTGGCTCGGTAGAGTAAAATAGATACATATATATAATGCATGCTCGACTCATGGAATCACATTCTAAACCTTTCGGAGTGACGTAAGGTCGGTATCCTCTGTACGCGTTATTAGGACTAACTCTTCACTATGAACCTTATAACAATCAGGAAGTATGAACAACATTGATAACATAAGAATAAGAGAAGCAACATTAACATCAATCGTTCCATAAGAGGGAAAACAATGTAAGTACTGCTAGCTTCTAAGAGTAGAGTATCTTTGGAAGCTCGTTCATTACATTATGTACAATCGGAGTCGTGCAAAAGAAGGAAAGGGATAGCCTCACATACCTTGTATATACTTCCCCAATCTCAAGCTATGCAATTGTCAAAACTCCTTAGTCTACAATAAGAGAAACGATACTATCGTTATCATTTAAGCGTCATAACTATTATGTATCGACCACAACCTATTTTACGATGAAACGGACAGCACCTCCCCTATATATATGACCTCACACCATTCAAAACAATCACCAAACAGCCCAAACATCATCAATAATAAACATATTGAGCCTCCCAAAATAGTCCACACACAGCCTAATCACTCCATACATACGACGACCACCGTAGTCGTGTCAAACAACCTGGAAATGTTACGAATAACTATCAGCCCATAAACCTACATATATATGGTGTTTCTCCACACCCTTCCTCCTCCAAAACTCCACAAGATAGTAGTAAAATACGCAGCCCAACAACAACGCAAAACAGTCCACAAAACAATAACACTACTACCAAACCTTTCGATATATATCTCACAAGTTCTAGCTTCAATGGCTTAGCCGCAACTTGGATAATCTTAAATACATATAGAGTAAGAGGTTCCTTACCTTTATACAGAAAGAACAACTCCAATTTGACCTTAAATTTCCATGAAATATCCCTCCAATGCTGCCACACAACAAAAAAAATGAAACTAGCGATCAATTAGTGTTTTTCGGCACTAGAATCACTTTAGAAGGCTTGAAATCACCTAGGATTGATATTAAGAACATGAGGGAGTATTTACAGAACATAAACCCTTTAAAACAACCTCCCACACGAGCTGGAACGACACAAAAATGAGCAACAACAAGAAGAACAAGAGACTTACTAGCGCCACGGAATTCCCGACACTTGATTTGTGTTGTTTGCCCTTTTTTGGGTCTTGAATCTTGAGAGAACCTTGAGAGGATGTTCCTAGGGTTCTAAGGTCTGAAAATAGTGAAAATAAATGACTAAAAACGGGTTGTAGTCATCCTATATAGGTCCAAATATCTTAAACCGACTTAGTGGGCCCCATAGAGAGGTGCTTGGCGCAGTCTCGCGAAAACGCGAATATCTCTCTACTCCGAGATCGTATCGATGAACGGTTTAATGCGTTGGAAACTAGACTCATAGATCTTTAATTTGGTTGGTAGATCACCCCGTAATTCCTTGTAAATTATGAGAAAAGATTAGAAACATTTGACCTAATGTTTAAGTAAAATTATGAACCTAAGTTGCGACAACTTTTGTCGACTTTTGTTTCATAACTCGTTTGACTTCAAGACTTATGATACGGATATTATATGATTAAAATACCTTAATAAATGACCTCTTGAGTGTATTAAGCACCGCTAGATTACCTGAAAATACGAGTTACAACATCCTTGATTCGTTTAACTTCTAATACTGGTTAATCACCCTTATACACTCTTGTATCACTTAAGACCAATAGGATTAACTTATTATCATCTCAAAGATAATTCCTTCTTGGATTTATGTTAACTAATATATGGCATGAACTAACACATGTGGATATGGGTTGTAACAATATCCTACTTTAGGAAATTGATTAATAAGACCTTAACTGTGTTTGAGTCGCGCTGCTTGTATGTTTGTTTGAGAAGGAAACTTTGAGCTTCTTAATTGCTCCCATTATGTATGAAAGTCCTAAATGTTTTGACTGTCACCTTAGCATTTTTGTCTTTCTAACCTTAAGGGTTCGTCTAGAACTACCTGCAGGTACAAGTCCTAACTCCCTCCGGGACCATTAAGAAGGGACGGGTAGCAGCACGCGATAGGAATCATTAACCAAACACTCGCTTTGGATGACCAATAAGGGGATGGGAAGGGTAGACATGGGATATGATGACTATGTATTAATGTCACGTGTATCCCCTCATTGAGGAGTTTTTACCAGACATTGTGTGGGGTGATCCTATATGATAACCAATCTAGGACCCTATTTACCCAAATCCTCTTAGGATCTACTTGAATACCCACTGCAGATACAACGTACCCCAAGAAGGCGAAAGAGTCCAACCAAAACTCACATTTTGAAAACTTAGCATATAACTGGCTATCTTTCAGAGTCTGAAGAACGATTTGAAGATGCTGCTCATGCTCCTCTCGACTGCGGGAGTAGATCAAGATATCATCAATAAACACAATCATCAAATCCATAAATGTTGTTGGGGCATTTTTTAGCCCGATGTCATCATTAAAAACTCATAATGCCCATACTGAGTCCGAAAAGCTGTCATAGGGACATCTAATGCCCTAATCCTTAACTGGTGGTAGCCAGACCTCAAATCGATCTTTGAAAACACATTGGCACCCTAAAGCTGATCAAATAAGTCGTCAATCTTTGGCAATGGATACATATTCTTGATGGTGACTTTGTTCAACTGCCGATAATCTATGCACATCCTTATTAATCCATCCTTCTTCTTCACAAACAACACGGGCGCACCCCAAGGCGAGACACTAGGTGTAATGAAGCCCTTATCAAGCAACTCTTGCAAATTCTCTTTACAGTATGGCAGAATGGAAATGGGCTGAGTGCCCGGAGCCAAATCGAAATAGAAGTCGATATCTCTGTAGGGTGGCATCCCCGACAGATCTGCATGGAACACCTCTGGAAACTCACGAACGACCGGTACTGAATCCATATAAGTAACCTCCATACTAGAATCACGGACACAAGCCAAATACGCTAGACATCCCTTCTCGACCAAATGTCGAGCCTTCACATAAGAGATAACCGTGCTGGTAGAATGGTCTGGAGTCCCTCTCTACTCCAATCAAGGCAACTCGGCAATGCTAAGGTCATTTTCTTGGCATGACAATCAAATATAGCATGATAAGGTGACAGCAAATCCAACCCCAAAATGACATCAAAATCGACCATATCCAAAAGTAGGAGAGCAACATGAGTCTCAAAACTCCCAATGATTACCACACACGAATGATAAATGTGATCTACAACAATAGCATTTCCCATAGGGGTGGACACATACACATGGGAACTCAAAGAATCACGAGGCACAACCAAATATGAAGCAAAATAGGATGACACATACGAATAAGTAGAACTCGGATCAAATAGTATGAAGGCATCTCTACTACAAACTCAAATTATACCTACGATAACCGCGTCAGATGACTTAGCCTCATGCCTCGCTGGAAAAACATAGCATCGAGGCTGGGCCACACCACTCTAAGCTACATCTCGAGGACGTGCCCTGGCTGGATGGCCTCCACCTCTAGCTGCCTAACCCATACCTCTGGCTGGTTGAGTAGGTGGTGGTGCACCCGATGCCGGAATCATGGAACGAGAACTCTACTGCTGTGGAAAAATGCCAAATAATCTTGGATATGTCCTCCTAATATGCCGATAGCCACCACACTCGAAATATCCATCCTGATAACGTGGTTGTAGAAACTGAGACTGATCCGAACGGGCTGGCTAACTATGGTAATAACTCTAAATAGAAGGTGCACTGATAGAAGCTAGTGGTGCACTGTAGGCTGGCTATTTAGAAGGAGGAATATAAGGACCACGACTCCTTAAAGCACTATGGAATGCCTGAAGAGCTAAATGGAACGGCCTAGGAGGATGGCCTCTACCAAAATTACCCCTGCCTCCTGAGGATGCGCCTCTAAACCTACTAGAATGACGAGGTCTCTTGTCAGATCCCTGACCTCCCTGTGCAAGAACCATCTCGACTCGTATGGCGACATTGGCAGCCGCCTAAAAAAGAAATCTCATTCCTGGTCTCCTTAGCCATCTGGAATCTGATAGGCTGAGCAAGTTCGTCAATAAACCTCCTCACTGTCTCTCTCTCGGTGGGAAGCAGAAAAAGAGCATGACGAGCGAAATCCACAAATCGGGTCTCGTACTGAGTGATAGTCATAGAGTCATGCTGGAGACGCTTGAACTGCCTCTAATAGTCCCTTTCAATATGACAGGAAGGAACTTTACAAGAAATAATTGGGAGAACTGGTCCCAAGTGAGAGCCGGCAACACAGCTCGCCTGGTCAACATATAATCCCTCCACCATTTCTTAGCAGAACCCGATAACTAGAATGCAGCGAAATCAACCCCATGGGTCTCCATTATGCCCATATTCTGTAACACCTCATGAAAACTGTCCAAATAATCATGGGGATCCTCTAAAGATATACCGCTTAAGTGAATTGGGAAGAGCTTGGTAAACCTATCCAATATCCATAAAGCCTCAGAAGACATAGCTAATCCATCACCGATTTATGACGCAACACCCGGCTAAACTAGCCTAACGGGCTGAGCTGCTGGAGTCTGAAACTGAGGAGTGTATGCTCCGGAGTATGAGTAGAAAGATTCTGTGCTCCTCCCCTAGCTTGAGAGATGGTTGGTGCTATAGGAAATGTGTCGGCCTGCTTCACACTCTCCATGAGGCCTACTAGATGGACTAAAGCATCCTGAAGTACCGAGGTGGCGATGAACCCCTCTGAGACCTGAGTTGGTCCTGCTGGAACGGTCTAGGCTGGAGCCCCCTCATCAAACTACACATGAGGCTCCGCCGCTAGAGATGATACTCGAGCTCTGGGCTGAGCCCTGCCCCTGCCTCGGCCTCTAGCACAGCCTCAGCCACTAGGGGCTCTAGCAGTTACTCTGCTGAAGATGCGGTACATGTTCTCGCAATCTACGAAAGAACAAGAGTAGAGGATTTTGATTAGCACTGAGAGAACAAAATCGCACGACAGAGAAGAATAGAAGTGGCATTGTTCCTAAACTCTGTAGCCTCCGGGAGATAAGTACAGACATCTCCATAGCGATCCCCCAGACTTTATTAAGCCTGCTCGCTAATTCTGAGATCTAGGCAACCTAATGCTCTGATACCAACTTTTCACGACCCGAAATTCCCACCATCGGGACCGTGATAGCGCCTAACATTACACTTGTCTGGCAAGCCAACGTTAGAGATTTATTAGCCAAGCATTTTACATTTCAGTTATTAACAATAAGCAAGCTGTAACAAGTCGAAATGAATGTGGAAGTAAATAAATAACAACTTTGATTATATACCATTACTACCCAGAATCCGAAGTCACAATTCACGAACATTCTAAGATTTTACTACAAGTATTTGTCCGAAAAAAAATATAACTATTTGTGAAATAAAGAAAACAATAAAGTATGGGGTATAAAAGGAGACGATAAGGCTTGCGGACGCCAACAAGACTACCTTGGGTCTCCTAGCAAGTGAATCCTATAACCAACCTCTCGATTAGCCCGAACATGCTCCAAAATCTGCACAGGAAGTACATAGTGCAGTATCAGTACAACTGACCCCATGTATTAGTAAATGCCGAGCCTAACTGTGACGAAGATGTGACGAGGCTACAGCGAGACATTTACAATATAATCTATATACAATATATAATAAAGGGAGATAGGAAAATAGAATAAATTGGAACAGTAACTTGCAATAAGTAAATACATCTCTCAAAGTACATCATCAGTGTTCAGCTACTACCTGTCCTGAAGCGCAATTTAAGACTACCGTTCAACTAACACAGCCAAGGAAAAGTGTAAACATATAGGTTGTTGCGGCGTGCAACCCGTTTCCACATACATATCATATTACTCCCTTTTTCCTCTTATTAACATAAAGAACAAAATATAAATAAGAGTGTTGCGACGTGCAACCTGATCCCACGAAATCACAATAATCACAATCAATTTCACCCTTATTACACCACAATACACCCTTATTACACATGTTGTGGCGTCCAACCCGATCCCACTGTACATATCATTTCACCCTTATTCCTCTTCAATATATCACCCTTATTTCACTTGTTGCGGCGCGCAACTCGATCCCACCATATCAGTATCAGTTATTCTGTACATACAGAAATTTCACAATTCAAATCATATAATCCTTCACAAGGCTTAACTTCAAACCAAAACAATTAGGAAGCTGGTACACTATGAAACTTTACGCAAAAATGTTGCTCAGCGAGACCAATCCTGAATATACCATAAAAGTATTGATAACCAGCTTAGGCAAATAATAGGAGACAAATAAGCTACGATATAACTAATGCCCTCAATAAACAGAAGCAATGTCTAACAAGTAGTAATTAAGCATGGAAATACAAGTAAAACATGTAACAGTTATGACAGAGAAAGAGACAATATGAGAAGAACGGGAAGAAACAAGCAAGAACAGATAAATTGGGGGTGCATAAGTACTCGCAACCTCACATATACCCCGCTCACATGAATTTCATATAGCAAATAAGTCAAGGGTTCCTAATCCCTCGAGTAAAGGTTAGACACAACACTTACCTCGCTCTACAGGCCACTCAATGTATAATTACTGCTTTTGCTCTAGTATCCACCTCCAAACAACTCGTATCTAGCCACAATTAACTCAGTCACATCAAATATTGCTAAAGTAATCAATTAAAATTTATAAACTTTTATTTTCCAAACATTTCCCCCAAAAGTCAAAAATCAACCTCGAGTCCACTTGGTCAATGGTCGAGGTTCGGACCGAAATTCATTCACCCATTAATCCCCGAGCCCGATTATGTAATTAGTTTTGAAATCCGACCCTAATTTGAGGTCTCAATATCATTTTCCCAAAAATTCCTAATTTTACCCAAGCCCCCAATTTCTACCATGGAAATCCTAGAATTTAGGTTGAAAATTCACGAAATGTGATAGAAAATTGAAAGAGAGTGGGTTAGGATCACTTACCAAAGTTTTGGGGAAGAATTGGTCGTGTAAGAATCACCTCTAGGGTTCTTGGAATTGAAAATTTTGAAATGAATCAAAAATCCCGTCTAGGACTCTTTTCATTAGCTGCAGATGTAGCATTTGCGACTTGGGCGCCACAAATGTGAAGCCCGCAAATGCGAAGGAAGCATCGCAAATACGAACCCTTTCTCATTTCTGCATAGCTCGCAAATGCGAACACAGAATGACCGCAAATGCCACACAATCGTCGCGAATGTGAAGGCAACCCTCCCCATACCAACTTCACAAGTACGAAGTTTGTTTCGCAATTGCGAAACCTGTGTTGCCCAACTCCTCTTCGCATTTGCAATGAGAAGCTCGCAAATGCGAATCTCTCACAAATTGCAATTGCGATGCCTGATCTCGCAATGCGAGATCAAAGGCTTGCAACAAGATCAGCTACACAAACAAATTTTTCCAAGTTCAAATCACTCCGTAACATATCCGAAATTCACCCGAGCCCTCAAGGCTCCAAACCAAACATGCACACAAGTATAAAAATATCATACGAATTTGCTCACGCGATCAAATCGCTAAAATAACACCTAAAACAACAAATAAACCCCAAATCACACAAAATTTTCAAGAAGACTTTGAAATTCATATTTTCACAATCGGATGTCCGAATCACGTCAAACCAACTCCGTTTTTCATGAAATTTCACAGATAAGTGATAATTATGGTATTGGATATATACCGGGTTCCAAAACCAAAACGGACCCGATATAAAAAAAGTCAAACTTTGGTCAAACATCTCCATTTCATTAATCCTTAGATTTTTAAATTTCGACAAAGTTCGATATCTCGGGTTAGGGACTTTCGATTTCGATTCCGGGCATACACCGAAGTCTCAAATTACGATACGGACCCACGGGACCGTCAAAATACGAATCCAGGTCCGTTTATCAAAAATGTTGACCGAAGTCAACTCAAATAAAGTTTTTAGGCAAAATTTCTTATTTTCACCAACTTTTAACATAAAAGCTTTTTGGAAACACGTACGGACTGCAGGCGCAAAAGGAGGGTAAAAATGAAATTTTTAAGGCTTAAAAGCGCTGAATTGAGTTCTAAGACATAAAATAACCTTTCAGGTCATCACATAATCTATCTTGTATTACAGGTACAAAATAGTAAAAATATAATATACTTTTTATTGTATAGTTTATACGGAGATAGTCAATACAGAAATTTTAAAAGGTAACCAGTTACAACAGATTAAACAATGCGAATTAAAATCTTGTGTCAAGCTTACTTTCCTGAATACCCAACCCAACTCCCAATGTTTATATCCTACAGATTATTGCATCGCTAGCAATCTTTTTGAAGTTCCCAAAAGTTTCATAAATTATTTTCCAAGGGAAAAAGGAAGAAACAAATGAGTTGGCTGTCTAGACGTCTATCATGCAATATTTTTAAAAATGGACGTTAGTGATAATTCAAGAAATTATAGCTGGCATATAGGCGCACCGATTCTTATGTAGTTAGTATTAATTTACCATGAAATACTTTTAAAATAATAGTGATACACTTACTTTCATTTTTATTAGCCACTTCATAAAAAAAATTACAATTTTTTTATAATTAACAGCAAAGAGAACAAAAGAGGTGAGAGTTTAAACGTGTGTTATGCAATACATTAAAAAAATATATATCTGTTAGTAATAAATCAAGGAATCTAGCTGACATTTCGGTGCACATATTAATAGTTTTCTTATCTACTTTTATTATTGAAATATCTTTATCGTACGTGAGCTTTTTCTGCAAGAAAAAAGTATTGTTATTGATCATATTCATAAAGCTGAAGATTCACCTCCCTTGTGTAGTTTACGGGTTATGGTTGATAATAAGATCACTGCTTGATTTCCTAGTTATTTATTCTATTAGTTTGGTGGTTCTAATTCAACAGAAAAGCAATGCTGATGTTGTTAGGGATATAGTAGATATGCCCTAGATCCAATATCATATTTGATGATTTGAACATATTTTTGTGAACATTATTTGATATAAAATATATATGGCATTTGATATTCTTTTATCATTGTTATTAGTTTCTTGATTAATTTGATAAGGTCCTTGATTAAATTTTGAGACTTAAAAATTGTCATGGAGATCATGATAATGAGAGTAAAGTTTCTTATAATTTAATCTAAATTTGTTCTTGATCGTAGGATTATTAATTTGGAGATTAGTAATCCGGTTAGATCAATATTTATGTGATCGTCTTTATAGGATAAAGATTAGTTGATCTAATTAACTAAATAACATAGATATATGTTGCATATAGAGATATGACCACTGAACCGACTCATTGGATAATTCCTAATGGTTAGAATTACCATAAACTGTCAATAGGATATTCTCTTGAAGAATGTGATGTAACCGTTTCCTTTGACCTGAGATCCTCATAATAATTGACAAGTTATTTATTGTGCTTTGATACTAGACACCTAAGGCCTTAGGGTGATAGTTGAAAGAATATTGGGTATGATTAAATACTTGTAGAATTAGTGATTGACCAAGATGGAATCTGTCGACTCTTAGTAATGAGTTTAAACTCTATGTTGTCATGAATTATAAAACGACAAAATTAAGATCTTGGTCAGGGCAATTGATTGAAAAGAAGAAAAGAGTTTCTTAGGTCATTCAATGGTCGATTATATCTGACTTGGACACATAGTTGGTCGCCTATTAGGATTTGACAGTTGAATCATATCCTAGGGTGACTCAGAGCTATAATGACAGAAGGAATTACTACATTATTCTTCTACTGGTTCTTAAGAGTAAATTGTATACTTCATTCTATCTGGTCGTTAAGGAGTGTTGCTAGACGTCACCCTTGATTAGTATATTGATTTGGACAATTTATAACCGGCTTAGTATTGAACCTATGGGGTCGCACACTAACAAGTGTTCTGATCTTTGCTAAAGGATTAATTAAATTATTTGATAATTAAACTAAAGAATTTAATTAGTCAGATAAATTTAGTTATTAGTTCAAATAAAATATTATTATATTCTTTGCTAGAACAAATGATATGATTAATATTGTGAACAATTTGAAGTTTTCTATTTGGAATAGGAAATTAAATTATATCTCTTGGTTGAAATATACATGTGATATATATAATTAATACTTATGTTATATAAAAAAATATTATATCAAATATTAATAAAGTATCCAATTTCGAATTGGATCGAAAATCGCACAAGAGACGTCGGCTACGTGAAATCTATTTGTTATGGGATTCCAACTTTCTGTTGGCAAAGTTTCAATTAATGACTTGTAAGGAAAATCTAATATTGAATTGGATTTCACTTTACTATCCAACTTTGACGTTGGACATGGAAAGTCCAAGTAGAAGACTGCGGCCATTAAGAATGGATTTGCGATTTTTCTATACAAAAATTCCATAAGTTTATTTTGGAATAAACTTTTACCTAAGTAAATCGCTATCTTAACCAAATAGGAAAAGGATTTGTAGGTGATTTTATATAAAGGGTGATGGAGAAAATTTGTCAGATTATTAATTTTTGAGAAGAAAAACCACTTTGTGAAAGTGAGAGTGCAGTACAAATTCAAGAGAGAAAATACATTACAAGAAAAGTGTTTCTTGTTCTTCTAACATTGAGTTGAGATTTTTGAGAAAAATTTCAACATAATATTTCGTTCAATTTTATTCGCGGGTTTCATTGATCAAAGAGTTGATAGCAAGGGTCGGTCTCGATGTGGATACGCATAAAGTCTTCGCAATATTGAAGAAAATTTTGAAACGAGACTCTTTTCATCAGGTACATCTTAGATACAATATTTGACATGTAAATAAATTTTAAACACGAAAAGATCTGCCTATGATTGTTATTGTCTTCCGCTGCGTGTTACGAATACTTATACGTAATCCTTCAGTTGTATCAGAGCCATGATTTCTCGTGTCTAAAATTTATTTACACAATATTTTAAGATTATATTTGAAGAGTTCAAACCATAATACATATGTCTTATGCAATAGTCAAATTGTTTGAATGCATATGGATTGATATAATTTTATTGTGAACAAAAAATATATACATATAAGTTAAACTATTAAGATAGTTCATAACTTGAATTTGAAATTTATGTATTAGATAAGACGGGAATCTATAATAGGTTATATTATTCTATTGTTATTTTTAATTGTTATTAGTTCATGAGATGTTAATTAATAATAGTTTTCTTGCATGAATTATTTTTTTGTGATATATAAGATAAACATGTTAGAAGATGTTGAATTTCGTTTTTATGTCACATGCTTGTTCATTACATAATTTTGAATTATTTATTACATGTGATGTAAATCTATTTAGGACTAAGCATGTAGACAACTAGAACTAAATTCACATGCTATAAAAAATTTGATCTTCATGTTATTAAAAATTGTTTTAGTAACAATTCTCCCTTACTAAAATTTGAGTTCTTAAATAACAAAATATAAGATATTTTATTATAGAGTTATCCATCAAGGTAAATAATTTTACTTATTTCTTGTTTATAAGAAGCGGCCTGACTACCAGGAGACTTATAGTTCGAGAATATATTAAAATTATTTATTGCATTAGATGTATGGATTGAAAGAATTATTCAATTTTACACTAGACGCCTGGACCACCCGGGGGAGTATAAAATTTAATAAGTTCTTTGCTATCATGATGGTTGAACTCAACTATGCCAATAGGATCGACCCGACTACTAGGGGACTATTTGACATAAAGCTATTTAAGGAAATTAAATGGGGATACAATTAGTAAGAGTACCTACCTTTAAAATATATGTGAGAAACGACTTGACTTCCAAGGGGCTCATACATATTGTTAAAGGATTCCTTTACTCCACTAATAGAAATAAAGATTTCGTAAACTATAATGAGGGTAAATAGTTTAAAATAATTAGTGGAAATATCATTTAGATAAAAGTCCATGTCTTTATGATATATGCAAATATGTTCTTATATTATTGCCTTTTCTTTTCTATATTTTAGATTTCTCAATATATTTGCTATATCACTGCGTGAAATAATTGAGACCAACAAGTTGGTAGGACCAAACTTTGATGACTGGTATAGAAATTTGAGAATTGTTCTCATGCATGAAAAGCTCGTTGATGTGATCGATAAGCCTGCAAAGATAATCCCACCAGAGAATGATGTTCAAGGCACCAAGGTTTATCAGAAACACTTGGAAGAATACCTTGCTATTAGACACATCATTCTCGCTTCAATGATTTCTGAACTCCAGAGGAAACATCATAATATGGATCCAACTGCAATCATTGAATATCGTAAGAAGATGGTTGATACACAGTTGGACATTGAAAACTCTCCAGTTGGACCCCTTTTCAATCATATGATTGTTCTTACCAAAGAACATGAGAAGTTGGGGTACAAGCTTGGTAAAGAGCTTTCTGAAGATTTGATCTTGCAGTTAGTATATGATGTTGAATGTTTTCACTGTAAGAAGAAAGCGCATTGGAAGAGAAACTGCAAGGAGTATCTTGCAACTCTAAAGGACAATAAACAAGGTGAGACATTAATGAAAAATATTTTCAAGGTTTCTTTAGCTACTACTAATTCTTCACTACGGGTATTAGATACTGACATTGGTTATAACAACTATAATATGTTGCAAGGGTTCAAGATAAGTAGGAGGCTAAAGAAAGGAGAAGTTAGTCTACAAGTTGGAAATGGTGCAAAAGTTGCAGTCGTAGCTGTAGGATCAATTTTTTTAATAATGCCTACGGGCAAAGTACTCATGTTGGATGATTATTATTATGTTCCGAAATTTGTTTCGAACATATTTTGAGCTTCTATGTTAGTCAAACGTGATTTTCGCTTTATTATAGGCAATGGTATTTGCTCTATTAGTTATAGTGATAATTTATATATGAATGGCTATCTCCAACATGATGTCTATGTCTTACCTAATGTGTATTCTAATTCGATTATGCATGTTTCAAGTCTTAAGAGGAAAAGAGATGATCATGTAAATCATACATACATTTGGCATTATAGGCTGGTCATATTGGAGAGAAAAGAATTAACAAGTTGTACAAGGAAGGGTACCTTGACAAATATGATCTTGAATCATATCTAACTTGTGAATCTTGTCTCAAAGGAAAAATGACCAAATCTCCATTTACTGGAAGTGGAAAAAGAGATTTTGAATTATTGGGACTAATTCATACAGATGTTCGTGGGCCCATGAAAATTCAAGCTAGAGGTGGATATTTTTACTTCATCACTTTTACGGATGATATGTCAAGATATGGATTTGTGTATCGTATGAAACACAAATCTGAATCTTTTGAAATGTTCAAAAGATTCAGTAGTGAAGTTGAGAAACAGACTGGTAAAATTATCAAAGTACGAAGGTCTGATAGATGTGGAGAATATCTTAGTAAAGATTTTGCCAGATATCTCAAAGAGAATGGGATTCTCTCACAGTGGACACCTCCAGGAACACCACAATACAATGGTGTGTCTGAAAGGAGAAATCGAACCTTATTAGATATGGTGAGATCTATGATGGGGTTTACTGATCTTTCAATAAATTTATGGGGATATGCTTTGGAAGCAACAACATACTTACTTAATAAAGTTCTCACTAAGTCAGTCTCTACAACACTATATGAGATATGAAAATGATGTAAACCTAACCTTAAACATACTAAAGTTTGGGGTTGTCCCGCTTATGTTAATAGACTACAGTCTGATAAACTTGACTCAAGATCTGATAAGTGTAGGTTCATTCGGTATCCCAAGGAAACAATGGGATATTATTTCTATCACCTTTCTAACCATAAAGTGTTTGTGGCCAGAGGAGCAACCTTTTTGGAAAGGGAATTTCTTTTAGAAGGAAATTATAATGGAGAAATAGAACTTGATGAAGTTCAAGAAACTAATGAATTAACACAATATAAAGATCATGAGACCCAAGTTGAAGAACCTTTATTGGATGTTTTGAAGTTGCCAAGGAAATTGTCATCTTCAACGGTTGAAGTTCAAAAACTAAATGAAGTTCAAGAACAGATTAATGAACCAGTTCCAAACCAAATTGAACAACAACCAACTCCAATACAAGGTGAACAGGTTGTACAAGTACCTCTTAGAATGTCTATACGAGAACGTCATGTACCAGCTAGATTAAATTTAATTATACAAAATGATGTATCAAATGAGATTGATCATAATGATGATGACCCTAAGACCTTTGATAAGGCTATACAAAGTTTTGACTATGAGAAGTGGCAAAAGGCCATGGAATCCATGAAGGAAAATAAAGTATGGACTTTAGTTGAACCTTCAATTGATATAAAACCTATAGGTTGTAAATGGGTTCTTAAGAAAAAGATTGGGGCAGACAGAAAGGTGGAGACCTACAAATCCCGTCTTGTTGCCAAGGAATATCGTCAGAAAGAAGGAGTCGACTACGGCGAGATGTTCCTTCTCGTGGCAATGCTCAAATCTATTCGTATTTTGCTTGCTATAGCAGCATACTATGATTATGAAATATGAAAAATGGATATGAAAACAACTTTCCTTAATGGTGAGCTAAAAGAGGATGTGTACATGACACAACCTGAAGGTTTCACATCTTCGTCTGATCATAATAAAATTTGCAAGCTACAAAGATCCATTTATGGACTAAAGCAAGCTTTTCGAAGTTGGAATACTCGCTTTAACAAGACAATTGAAAAGTTCAATTTTGTTAGATGCGAAGAAGAACCTTGTATGTACAAGAAGGTTAGTGGGAGTACAATTATATTCTTAGTATCGTATGTTGATGATATATTGCTCATATGGAATGACATACCGACATTGCAAAGTACCAAGATTTGGCTATCTGAACAGTTCTCCATGAAAGACTTGGGAGAAACAACTTATATATTAGGAATAAAGATCTATAGAGATAGATCCAGGAGGCTGCTTGGACTTTCCTAGTATTTGTACATTGATACCATCTTAAGGAGGTATAACATGGATAATTCCAAAAGAGGCTATCTACCAATAAGCACTGGAATTACTTTCAGTAGGGAGGATTGTCCTAAAATACCTGAAGAGAGAGAACACATGAGTAGGATCCTATATGCTAGTGCAATGGGAGCTATCATGTATACCATGACATGTACACGTCCTGATATGGCTTATGCACTTGGAATGAATAGGCGATATCATGCAAATCCTGGTGAGGAACATTGGAAGGTAGTGAAGACCATTTTTAAGTATTTAAGAAGGACTAAAGACCAATCCCTCATTTATGGATATTCTGAGTTGAAACTTGAAGGTTAAGGTGATGCAAGTTTCTCTTCAGATAGAGATGATAGTAAATCTATTTCTGGTCATGTATTCACCTTAAATGGTGGTGCAATGAGTTGGAAAAGTTCCAAACAAGCTACAGTACCTGATTCAGTGACTGAAGCAGAATATATAGTAGCTAGTGAAGCTGCTAAGAAAGTTGTATGGATGAAGAGGTTCTTAACTGAACTTGGTGTGGTTCTTTCAATAGAAGGTACAATTCCATTGTTGTGTGACAATACTGGAGCCATTGCTCAAGCAAAAGAACCTAAATCACACCAAAATTCCAAACATGTTCTGCCAAGGCATCACTTGATAAGAGAAATCATTGGTCGTGGAGACGTCTAGATTCAAAAGGTTAATGGAAAGGAAAATGCTCCATACCCATTCATTAAAGCTCTTGGTGCAAAGGAGTTTGACAAGCACAAGTGAAAATTGGGAATGAAGTACAAGAGCGATTGACACTAGTGCAAGTGGGAGATTGTTAGGGATATAGTAGATATGCCCTAGATCCAATATCCTATTTGATGATTTGAACATATTTTTGTGAACGTTATTTGATATAAAATATATATGGCATTTGATATTCTTTTATCATTGTTATTAATTGCTTGATTAATTTGATAATGTCCTTGATTAAATTTTGTGACTTAACATTGTAATGGAGATCATGATAATGAGAGTAAAGTTTCTTATAATTTAATCTAAATTTGTTCTTGATTGTAGGATTATTAGTTTGAACATTAGTAATATGGTTAGATCAATATTTATGTGAAAGTCTTTATTGGATAAAGATTAGTTGATCTCATTAACTAAATTACATAGATAGATGCTCCATATAGAGATATGATCATTGAACCGGCTCATTGGATAATTCCTAATGGTTAGAATTACCATAAGTTTTCAATAGGATATTCTCTTGAAGAATGTGATGTAACCGTTTCCTTTGACCTGAGATCGTCATAGTAATTGATAAGTTATTTATTGTGCTTTCATACTAGACACCTATGGCCTTAGGGCGATAGTTGAAAGGATATTTGGTACGATTAAATACTTGTAGAATTAATGATTGATCAAGATGGAATCTGTCGACTCTAGGTAATGAGTTTAAGCTCCATGTTGTCATGAATTATAAAACGACAAAATTAAGACCTTGGCCAGGGCAATTGAATGAAAAGAAGAAAAAAGTTTCTTAAGTTATTCAATGGTCGATTATATTTGACTTGGACACATAATTGGTCGCCAATTAGGATTTGACAGTTGAACCATATCGTAGGGTGACTCAGAGCTATAAGGGCAGAAGGAATTACTACTGTGAGCACGTGATTTTTGCCCTATATGAATTACTCCAACAAATTCAAAACAAAATAATTTCTTTCAGTGTTTGCATTTTTTTTGGATTTCGTGGCATTTTTTGGTAATTGTTTGCATTTGTCTGTGCATTTTTATTTTATTTAATTAATGAAAATTACAAAACAAATATGTTGCATTTGCATTTAGGATTTAATTTTACATTTTAGGATTAATTAACAAATTAGTTATCTTATAAAAATGGAAAAAATCACAAAAATAGTTTATTTTTGCACTTTTAATTTTAATTTTTTGAGTTTTGGTAGTTTTTCCTTTAAATTGATTTTTAATTATTTGTAATAACAATTATTAGGGTTAATTAATTTAATGTAGTAGGATAATTTGGTTTAAGAGTTAATTTAGGGTTTAATTTTGACTTTTTGAAAAAGAAAAGAATTTTTAAAGAAATAATAAATTGAAAAAAAGAAAGGAAAAAGAAGGAAAAATGGAAAAGGATCAAATTACTGGGCTAAGACCAATTCAATTGTCCCCAGCCCAAACGAAATTACCCAATACTCGGCCCAAACTCACGCCTAATACCCGGTCCAACTCCACCATAACTCAAACGACGCCGCTTCGATCAGAGCCAATCCCATCCGTTGATTCTCTCCTCATCGAACGGATGGGAACTGAAGTTCCCTACGTATAAATTTGTCCAAAGACAGCCCCACCCCCTCAGAACCCCCTTCAGTCCTCTTCGTCTCTAACATCAGGAACCCTAGAGATGCCGCCCTGAAACCCTACCGGCTGACGCCATAACCGGCTGTGATTTCCCCCCAAATTAACACCACGCGATCTCCTCACCCTCCTGTTTCCAAATCTCAACATAGTTCCCCTCGAATCCCTCTCAATCCCCTCGAATCTTAAATCTAAAAGTCGGAGTTCAAACCCTAATTCAGCTAAATTATGTCCAAACACTCACCACTTCTTTCTCTTCCCAAAACCTTTAGTCAATCCCTTCAAATTCCTCTCAAACCTCACAAAGGTCAAATCTGGGAGGGCATCCATGGGTTTCTAAGGCGATTTGAGCCGAAAAAAGGTGTCCCTTGTCTGTTCTCAAGGGGGAACATTCATTTGACACCTCTTTTTGGATTTAAATCAAAGAAGACGGGTCTAGCCGAAACAACCTGACAGTCATGGCAGTAGGTACTCGATTCCTCTTCCTTTCTTCTATCCTCTCACCGTCCTGCTTTTCTTTAGCTTCTTATCATCTTCTTCTACTGTTTCTGTTTTTCTTTTGGCCAGAAAGCGATATGGGTTAATTAGTCTTAGTTTTAGGTCTGTCAGATGTTGTTTTCCTTCCCATGTGTTTAATCTTTATTGTTAGTCAGTTATTTTAAGTTTAAAATCATGAGTTTGAAATTAGGTCATTAGGTTTCCAGTTTTTCAATTAAGGTTTAGTTTACGTTTAATAGTCAGCATATTAGTATGGTTGATTTAATTGCTTCAAAAGTTTAAATAGGTTCATTCATCGACTGTTTCTTTTGATTAATAATAGTCCCAGTTAGTTTAAGTGTATTTTTTTACAAACTATAGTTTCCGAGTGACTCTTTTGAAGTCCATTGTTTTTAATTCAGAGGTTATTTGCTTAAATTTCCGTTTAAGTCCATTCCTTTATGGTTTGAGATTTAATTTGGGCTGTTATTACACAAGCTCATGGGTTGGGTTGGGTCCTGGGTTAATTTGACCCAAGAGTGATGTCTTGAAGGTAAATACAGAGGTATCAAGGGCTATTCTGGTCATTTTAACTCAGGGAAATCTAGCCTAACTAACTAGGAAGCTTCCAGGAAATTGGGGAAGGGACTGACTTATCAAATACATGTTTTAATTTGGGGTCTGAAGTGAATAGAGGAAATTTGGGAAGGGGTAAATGGTAAATTTGGAAACTAACTACTGCTGCCCTAAAACCCCTCTATAAAAGTCCCATTTCCTTGATTTTTAAAGGGGATTAGAACCTAAAAAGTTCAGAAATGGCTGAAGAAATACACATTGAGAGAGTCAAAAATCAAAAACAAAAATACAAAAAAAAGGGTCACAGTTACTGTTCCATTGCAATTGGTGTTTATACTTTTCTTGGACTTTAGAAGCTAGATTGAAATTGCTCCTTCTTCTGAGTCACATGTGATTGAAGCTGTTTGATTGTTGCTGTTTGCTGTTGTTTTAGAGCCTTGCTGACACTTCTATTTCTTTTCCTGAAACTTGTGGCTGTTTGTTGTTTTCAGGTATAAACATGAGCTGAAGAAACTAGAATGGATTTATGACCTATTGACATGGAATGAAATTATTTTATTCACTAGATTAAATGTTTCTTTTCTAGTGATAGTCAACACTGTAAATCTGATCCTGTTTCAGCTTGGATTTAGCACAGTCAACATGATATAGTGTAGGTGTTTGGTTTAAGCATTTGAGCCGTACTAGCTTATTCGGGTGTTTAATAATTAGCTACTATTGATAGTAACTATTTGGGATTTCTTTTCAAAAGATTGTTGGGTGTGGACTCATGAGGTGGTACAATTGAACGTGTTAACATGTTTAGTTACTATTGAACATTTTAGTGGTCTAAATTAGTCTATCCTTTATAAATTGTGCAGATGGTTAAATTTGTAATTGATAGTGTTGTTCCTTTCATATATAAAATTGCTCTGTTGAAACCAGGTTGAGATTGATCATTGAACCTGCATAATTTGGTTTGTTTTAGGTATGCATTCCTATAATATTCTGTTTGTATGAAGTCTTGGTACATTTAATAAAGAATTTCAAATTCAGCTTCATGTCTTGTTTAACTGCAGTAATTGATTAAAATCATGATTAGCCATGATTTTTATAGTTGATGCCACTCATTTCATGTACAATTTTGGGTTTAACATGGGCATCCAACATACAACCTGTTAAAATGGGCCCTTTGGGCCTGTTATGTTTTTGTCGCCCTTGGCCTACTCCTGAGCACCTTCACGTCTGGCTTATCCGATTGGGCTTGGCCTGCTCGAGGCTATAAGGCCTGCTGCTGTCTTTAGCCTCTCCGAATAACCAAGTGATCAGTTTTAATTTAATGCCAGCCGATTAAATATTAAGTTTAGTTGAACTGTAGCTTTGAAATAAAAATGCAAATTCCCTTAGTCTTCTAGTCAATTAATCATCCCCTTTTGAATTTAGACTTGAGGTGTGCCATAAACAAAATTAGATAACCCTTGGCCCTCACTTAATTGATTTTAACTCTTTAGAAATCGAGGTGCGCTATTATGTTAAATTTTTATGGCCCTCGCAAACTTGAAAGTGTGTATTTGCCTCAGGCACGTATTTTAAATAATATTATCTTCCTAAACTCTGGTGCGTATTTCATGTGACCCAAATACAAATCTCAAAACGTTGAATGAAATATGTTTTGGATTGCGGGTTCATTTCATGTGGCACGATCCAAAGATGTGTTTTAAACGACGTTCAATCTTCTTTAAAAAAAATAAGTAAACGCGGTTTAAAAGTTAAAATTAATACATAGGTTCATAATTGTTTAAAATCAGATAATTAAGCAAAATTGTAACAGTTGAGCGACCGTGCTAGAACCACGGAACTCGGGTATGCCTAACACCTTCTCCCGGGTTAACAGAATTCCTTACTCAGATTTCTGGTTCGCGGGCTGTTAAACAGAGTCAACCCTTTCCTCGATTCGGGATTTCAACCGGTAACTTGGGACACCATAAATTTCCCAAGTGGCGACTATGAATCTTTAAATAAATAAATCCCGTTTCGATTTGTCACTTAAATTGAAAAAACTCCTTTATACCCTTTACGGGGGTGTAGGTGAAAAAAGAGGTGTGACAGCTCTGGCGATTTTGCTGGGGATCGAACCCAGAATCTCTGGTTCAGGGTTCAAGAATTCAAGGTTGTAATAGTTGTTATAGTTGGCTTTATCCATTATCTGATTTTGTTACATGATTTGGGCCTAATATGCTAATTGATTGTTTTTACCTCTTTGATATTCCGTGAACTATATATAAACTATTGTGAAATCCCTCCTCTCTCTAAGTCTTCTAAATCATGAAGAACTGTGCACTTCATGTGACTTCTTTTCTATTAGAGTCATATTCCAAATTTAGAACGAGGTTCGGACAAGTTGCAAAGTCGGTGAAGCTTCTGTATTCTCGGTACGCTGCCCCCCTCGGCTTGAGCTTTCCACTCGGGTAAGCCAGGTCTAGAACAAGTAAACCCGAGTTTTAAACCTAGTATAACAAAACCTCATGCCGGATCCCTAGTAGGAACGTTTGTTTGCATCATGTGCATTTTGACTTTGAAGACTCAACACAGGGGTTGGGTCTGTCTAGGACAGGTGCACCCGTAACAAAAGGACCATCCTGATGCATCCAACTTGCTACTTGTGCATTTATTTGCTTTAGACTTGCATGTTGACTGGCTTAGGGATATTGGGAAAAGTTGAGGAAAGAGAAATAACAGTATGAGGGCTAAAGAGAGTTAATCGCCTATTCTGAGAAAAAACCAATGTCTAAATAGTGTCGAAACTCTGCCGAATTTTCGAAAGCATAAAAAGGGTTTTTCAAAATAATTTGTTTTATTTACCAAAAAAGAAGAAAGAAAAGGGAAAAGTTGTTGTCATTTTTCGAAACTAGTTTTATTTGCCAATAAAATGAAAAAAAAAAGTCTTGTTTTCAAAATAGTTTGTTTTGCTTACCCGAACTATGCCAGCTTGATTCTCACAGGGGGTGAGATACATAGGCAACCCCCATCGGGTCCAACTTCCTTTTTGCAAAAATAATCCAAAAGAACAAAAAATTTACTCTTATTTGAAAACAGTTAGGGTAATGTCATTCTTATCAGAAATAGTCGAATGTCCCTAAAAGGGCGCTGGAAGGTTGTTCTTGCAAGAACAGCTGCCTGTGGTCATTTTTCAAGGTTTTAACCGGTTAGTCAACACATCTTTAAAATCTTCGTCTTCGAGGTGCTGAAAGGCCTTATTTGCAAAACCGTATTTTATTTTTGAAAAAGAAGGAAAAAGTGTGTCAATTTTGTCCTTGAGTTAAATGAGTCTTTATTTTAATCACCTTAATAAATGTGCAGGATTAGCACAAATCAAAATGAACCTTTCTCAGTCCGTGAAGAGATCCCTTTGGAGCTACATATGTGGTGGCATGATTTGGGGGATGACAGCAGGAAAGTTGTGACAAAAGCATTAGGCAGTCTTATTGGGCTCTTGAAGGTTAAGCCCAGAAAAGATGTGATTGAGGCCTTGATACCGTTTTGGGACCCAGCACATAATGTGTTCCACTTTGCGGATTTCGAGTTAATTCCTACGCTAGAAGAGATAGCAGGCTATGCCAGTTTAGAAGGGAATCTTAGAAGTCAATACCCAGTAGCACAGAGAGCAGTGACCCCTCACAAATTTTTGGACTTGTTAAACATCAGTCGAGACATCCGAGATGGAAATTTGGCCAAAGGATTTTGTACCTTTTATTTTCTGTACCGACGATACGGGAATCCTCGTGGCTTCGAAACACCGGATACTGGTCTTACTTACGCTGGAAATCAAGATAAGTGGGAGGCTCGGAGAGGATTAGCTTTCATAGTGGCATTTCTGGGTATTTTGGTTTGCCCGAGAAAAGACGAGAACACAGAGATGAGGCTAGTAAGGATAGCTGACTTTATGATGAAAAAGGCAAATGGGACTATAATGCCGTTGATCTTCGCAGAAATTTATTGAGCTCTTACTCATTCTTGAAAAGGAGCCAAGTTCTTTGAAGGGTGCAATATGCTGTTACAAATATGGATGGAGGAACACCTTTGCCACCGTCCTGGATACTTGAATTGCGGTATGACTGGCCTCGAGTGCATTGAAAAACATGAAAAGCGAGTAGAGGGTTATGAGTTTCCAGAGGGTACGGAAGCATGGCATGCTCATTTGAGATCTTTGACCACAAATAAGATTGAACAGACATTTGGTTGGCTCTCAGTCAACGAAGTAATCTACATGTCGGCTGAGGTGTGTTTTTGCTATTGATGGGTCTTCGGAGTATCCAGCCTTATGCTCCATACAGAGTCTTACGTCAGTTAGGCCGATACCAGACCATCTCACACGATGAAGATTTGAGTCGGCATGTCATTGAGTTAATGCCAAAAGCTGCCTTCCCAGAAGAGAAAGTGTGTCGGGTTTGGCATTAGTGCAGATTCTTAGGGCCTAACACTCAAGTACGAGACCTATCCAGAGGCGAGGTGGAGCCCAGTTATGTTGCTTGGTATGGTAAAAGATCATGAGTTCAACATGAGCATGATAGGCCCGCAAGAGACCCCATGTCCAACAATTCACTGACGGAGCTTAGGTGCAATGGGATTGGCTGACCAAAGAAAACGAGTATAGGGCTACCATAAGCAAGTTGGAAAAGAAAGTTAGGGAACTTCAATTTGAGAACAGCTTGCAAGTGGCGGCGGATGAAGGAGAAAAGAAAAAGCTCTCCAAAGAAAATGAGGCCCTTCGGGCTGAAATTCAGAAACTGAAAGTAGCGACAGAAAATCCAGTCCGAAGTGACAGAGATGAAAAGCTCATAGCTAACCTAAGGCAGAAAGTGAGTGACTATAATTTCGATTTGAATAAAGCAGAAAATGAACTAGCCAAGGTTCAAAAACAATTGGATAAAAACGCAGATGAACGGATATGCCTTGTTAAGCTGTTGAGAGAAAGGTACGACGACGAGGTCGCAGGGTTGAAGAAAAAGGTCATCTCCATCGAAAACAAATTGATCAAGCAGGCAAAAGACTTCAAAGTTGAAAGGGAACATTGTTATACGGCATTAGCGCAATTAGAAATCGATTTGCAACAACTTCAGGAACAAAATTGTGCAGTTGAGCAAACTTTGGAGGCCAGGGCCCGGCAGATTGGCCGTTTGTTACAAGAAAAGGGCATCATAAGAGAGAGAATTAGAAACATCGCTGACTACATCATTATGAAGTGCCACATCTGTGAGGATATGACTCGCACCACATTCTTTGCAGCAGTGATGACCTTTGTTAAACAAATAATGACCGACTTGGACCGACTTCAAAGGGATCTTGCACATAGGCTCGTGGCGAGACCGGATGATGTCCCGTGGGCACCAGGAGCATTGATGTACTCGTGATTTTCCGTTTGAATCTGTATTTCCTTTTCTGTCAAAGTCTGTAAGTCATGTTGGGTTTGTATTTTCTTTCTGTTTTTGAGTCTGTACTTCTTTGGAGTATGATAGCTTAATTTCTGAGTCTGTATTTTGTCTTTTCCTCAGAGTCAGTAAGTCTTTCGAAATTTGTTAGTATTGAGTCTTTAAAAACTGAAAATCCCAAAAAATATTTTATTTACCTTCACACTTATCTCTTAGAACTACGCTCGGTCAGATTCATGCTGGATTATGATACGTAGGCAATCTCCCTAAGATTCGACCATAACCAAAAGAAAAAAAAGGAAAAAGAAAAGAGGGGAAAAACAAGAGAGAGGAAGAGAAAGAGAGAAAAATAACAGAACTAATAGGAAAGAAGCAATGGTGATGAGAAGATAAAGAAATAAAAGAGAAACAAAGAAAAACAAAGAAAAAGAAAAAGAAAGAAAGTTGCAAAATGACCAAGCCGGGATGACGTAAGCGGTCGAACAAATGCATGATAGAAACGGTTAACTGTTTAGGTGCATTCATCCCTCAAATGTGCGATTACCAACTTGTTGAAAACCTAACCACTAACAATGTTGTTATTGATGAATTGAGTTCAGGCAGGTGGTTAGCTGGTCGGCATTCTGGCAACTCACTCATACAACACCCGATCGAAAGATAGGTTGAATATGGCCAATCAGGAACCAGAAACGAGTATTGTCGACCCATTGAAAGAAGTAGAACAAATGGATGTTAATGCAATGAGGGAGGAAATGTACAAGCTAAAGCAACAGATGGCTGAAATGTACCAAGCCTGGGCGAAGCGGCATTGATGATAGGCTATAATTGTGTATTTAAGTCACTTATTACACTGAAATTGACTGCACTTTGATTGAGTTTGAGCTTTAATCACTAGTGTCTTGCACTAACTGTGTGTTTTATGCCTTGTAGGAGTGATCCTGAGCTATATAGATGTTATGGAATGAATTCAAGTGTTTTGGAGCTTTGAAATCTATGTAAAAACTCAAAGAATTAAGTCGGTATCGCGTTTGGGGGTCAACGGATGATAGTTAGAGCAAACGAATAATCGAGCAGGCACATTGTGCACTGTCTAGTAAAATACGCATAACCTTTTGCTCAGGAATCCATTTGGGCTTCACAATATATGGTTGGAAATCTAACTCAAAGGGCTACAACTTTCATGTTTTACGTGTTTCCAAATTCGAAACGGAACAGGGTGAAAAACGCGCGAACTACAAAGTTTGCGCAGTAGTTCGCGCGTATAAGGAACAGAGGCAGAATACTGCGCGAACTCTGTAGTTCGCGCACTACCAACCTGGTGAGACTTTATTTAGGGGTAAAATTGGAATTCCGTCTTAATCCCACTCAATTTACATAAAGCAAAAACTCCATTATTGAGGGTAGATCAGATTTTGAGGGGAGTAAGTGCAAAAATACTATTCATCCTTGAGAGAGAAAGTAAAGGAGGAGCTTCATCTTGGAGCTAAGAAAGGAGAAGAAGAACAACATCTTGGAGAAGGATTTAAAGAGTTCTTTCAAACTTTCTTCTTGTTGCTTGTTAATATTATGTTTAAAACTTTTATTGTTGATTTTTGTATGATTATGAGTAGCTAAAAACTCTAGTATTCTTGGGTCATGGATGTTAGATAATTATGTTGTTTGAAGCTTAGATTGAAGATATTGAATTTATTGTTATGGGTTGTTTATTTGATTCTGCTTCTAATTATTTTACTGCGTAGCTAACAGTGAAATATTATTTACGAATCTTGAGTTAAACTTGAAAAAGGAAATTCTTGATTGCATATAGAATCAAATAGAGCAAGATCCGAATCCTGGGCATCGGGTGAAAGATTTGCAATTAAGATAGACATATACTTAATTGCCTTGTTTGGTTGAAAAATAGGAGTTGTAAATGCATTCTTGCTAATATTAATACCATAGACATATAGGTATTAGTTTAACTTGAATAGATGCATAAGAACTCGAAAGATTCTTATGAATATTATTAACCCTATAATCAATAACCCGAATAATTCAATTAATCAATCTTAAGCTAAAATAGTAGCATAATTTCTAGCAAGTCCATGACCCGGGAATATATTTATCCAAATTTTTATAAACATATTGTGAAATTGGTGTAGTAATTTTGTGGTGAATTGTTGTTTAATTATTAAGTAAATTATAAATTGGTTCTTTATATATTTTGTGATAATTTAGCTTGAATTGATAGTTGTTTGAGTCTACATCAGTTGATAAGTTGATCACAATTCCTCGTGGGAACGATACTCTACTTACTACTATATTACTTGTCGATCGCGTGCACTTGCGTGAGTTTTTTGGTCGCAACAAGTTTTTGGCACCGTTGCAGGGGAATTAGACATTAACTATTCTTCTGGGTTAGACTTTTATTATTATCTTTACAAGTTTATTTTCTTTTCTTTTTGTAAATATGTTATTTTTATAACTATTTGATTTTTCTCTTAGTATGTTTCTAGTTCTCTCAGGATGACATCTGAGGATGAAATATACAGAGGTAAGGTTAATGATGAAGACGCTTGGTTAATCAAAGATTTTTATGGCCCGTTGGCTCAGCCTCAGGAACCTCCCACCGTGAACTCATTCCAGCCTTTCCCCTCTACCAACAATGCCAATGCACCACTTCTCATACATCACAAGCTCCTCCACCTAAACAAGTCCCATACCCTCCTCCACCAATTACTCCTATTTTTGTGGCACCTCCACCTGCTACATTACACCGATCCTCCAGTGAACCTCTGTTCCAGACTCACGACAACCAGTATTATCCCCCTGAACCTACCTTCAAAGTTCCAGAACCCTATTCCTACACCCCTCACCTTGATGTCATGGCAGAAATCGAGAAGCCTCCTAAAAACCCTGAGCCGGAGGAGATGATCAGAAAGGTCAAAAGTTTAGAACAATCATTCCGAGACATGAGGGGGTTAGGGGGCCAAGTAAGTGTGGCCTATAAAGATTTATGTTTGTTCCCAGATGTTCAGATACCATCCGGGTTCAAAATGCCTATGTTCGGTCTGTACGACGGCATGGCGACCCAGTAGCACATTTAAGGGGATTCTGTAGCAAGATGAGAGGAGCAGGAGGAAGAGATGAACTGCTGATGGCGTATTTCAGCCAAAGTTTGAGTGGATCGGTGTTAGAATGGTACACTAGACAGGACCACATCAGGTGGTACACATGGGACGATTTGGCCCAAGCCTTCGCTTGTCATTTTCTGTATAATCTCGAACTCATCCCAGACCGTCTGTCATTGACAAAGATCGAGAAGAAGCCCGATGAAAGTTTTCTATAATATGGGTTCCGTTGGGGAGAGCAAGAAGCGAGGGTTGACCTGCCGATGAAAGAGAGTGAGATGGTTGATTATTTCTTGCTGGCTTTAGAGCCCACTTATTTTGGTCATTTGGTGTCAGCGGTGGGCAAATCCTTTAATGAAGTCGTGAGAATGGGAGGCATGGTTGAAGAAGGACTCAAGTCCAACAAGATCATGAGTTATTCAGCGATCAAAGCAACCACCCAGGCCATTCAAAACGGTACTGGAGGTGTACTCGGAAAGAAGAAGTAAGAGGATGTTGCGACGATCGAGTTAGCGGCTTGGGATGGATCCATGAACCTTCCACATTACTACAACCAGCCTTGACGCTATCCCCAAAATTACCCCCACGCTCTATATATCCCACCAAACATTACTACCCACCTCCAGACCCCCATTTTTCTGTCCATCATGCACAAACCTATACCTAACCTCCTGCTCACGCACCATGGCATGCACCGGCTCCCCAAAATCCATACCAAGATCCACAAAATAACTATCCACCCCAAAAGCCTACAGAAATCCTCCTAGAATAGGTTTTCGACCCAATCAAGCCTTTAAGAATGAGAGGTTGCAGAAGCAGAAGACTTTTAATACATTGGGAGAATCCTATACTAGTCTATTCCATAGGCTGAGACAGTTGGGTATGTTGAATCTGATCGAGGCCAAATTGCCGAATCCCCTTCCCAGAAATCTTGACCGCTCGATGAGTTGTGAGTATTGTTTGGGGGCCCCAGGACACAACAAAGAGAAGTGTTGGAAACTTAAAACAGTTGTGCAAGAGCTTATTGATACTCATCGGATCAAGGTTTAAGCCCCAGAAGCACCAAACGTCAACCAGAATCCGTTACCAGCTCACCATGAGACCCATATATTTGAGTTGATACACATGGGAGGGGAGCCTAAGAAACCTTCGCAGACGGTGATGATGATCCGTTCTAATGAAACCAGTTCAAAGGAAAAGGTAACCAGTGGGAAATCAGTGGTTCAGTTGAGAGGGGTAGACAGTAAGCCAGCTGTGATAGCCGAGAAAGGGTCGTCAAGCACTGTTGCAGTGAAACCATAGAAAGCTAAAGTGGTGGTACCAGGGATTACAAGTAAATCTGTCGTGGTCGTGAAGGGTGCTCACACAGAGCCTGTTATTATAAAACCAGTAACTCAGCTCCCAGTGATCAATAGCAAGGCGGTCCCGTGGAATTACGAACGAGTGATAGTAACCTACTAGGGGAAAGAGGTTATAGAAGAAGTATGTGAGACCCATGGTTTGACTCGATCGAGGAGATGCTTTGCCCCCGAAGAGTTGAGGAAAGCTAAGACTTCGAAAGATAACCCAGTGTTGGTGAATAAAGCTGTGACCGAGGAATAAGCAGAGGAATTTTTGAAAAAGATAAAAGTGCAAGACTATTCCATTGCAGAGCATTTGAGGAAAACACCGGCTCAGATTTCGTTATTGTCATTATTGATCTATTCTGACGAGCACCGTCGGGCTTAGATGAAGATCTTGAACGAGGCTCATGTTCCTGACAAAAGATAGCTAACAAGATATTTGAGGTAAACAAAGTCACGTTTTCTAATGATGAGCTACCTATGGAGGGTACTGAGCACAATATAGCCCTCTACCTGACGGTGAAATGCAAAGATTTCGTGGTTACTCGGGTACTGATTGGAAATGGGTCTGGTGCTAACATTTTTCCTCTCTCCACGTTAAACAAGTTGAAAGAATTCACAAGAATAGTATTTGCGTCCGGGGATTCGATGATGGAGGGAAGGATTCAGTCGGAGAAATAGTGTTTGAGCTCACCATAGGGCCAGTTGAATTTATTACGGAATTCCAAGTACTCGATGTAGCTGTTTCTTATAATCTGTTGCTGGGACGACCTTGGATTCATGATGCCAAGGCAGTCCCGTCTACGCTGCATCAAGTTGTCAAGTTTGAATGGGATCGACAGGAAATTGTTATACACGGTGAACATAATTTGTGTGTGCCTAATGATGCCATTGTTTCGTTCATAGAGGTCGACGATGACAAGGGGTCATGGGTTTATCAGGTTTTCGACATAGTATCGGTAGAGAAAGTTCTGGAAGGAAAGTGCGTTCCAACTCCAAAGATGGTTGTGGCATCAGTCATGGTAGCTGTTGAAATGTTGAAAAACGGTTTTGTACCGGGCAAGGGTTTGGGTGCATCTCTCCAAGGTATTGTGATGCCAGTTTCTCTTCCAAAGAATCTGGATACTTTTGGTCTGGGATTCAAGACTACAGTTGCAGATGTGAGACTAGCCCGCAAAATGAAACTGAAAGCGTGGGCATTACCAAAGCCAATCTCTCATCTGTCCGGATCATTCGTCAGGCCGGGTATCAGAAAGCAATTGTTGTCAAAGGTTCTTGGATCATTGATTGGTGCTGATAGAGACTTGGAAAAGGGGTTCGAAAGGTTATTCATTGAGGTTAACATGGTTGAGGCCGGAGAAGGGTCGAGCAAGGCAGATGTGCAATTCGTGGGACCACGTGCAAAAGTCAACAACTGGGAATCTACTCCTCTTCCTATCCGGAGGGAGTCTTGGTAGTGGGTTTTGATTTTCTTTTATTGTCTGGATTATTCCAGGGGATATAATATGTTCCGTCCAATTGGATGTGTTAAAACCCTGTTATCTTTAAATTCAATGAAATGCAATCATCCCTTTCCCTTCATTCCTTCTAATTTTATTTTTGTTTTCTTTTTTTGTACAGTTCTTTTTATGCTGATATCAATGACATGACATGCATGAGGAATCTTCGGCCCAGTTTTAAAAGTCAATCTAACTCTGAAATAATAATACAAGAAATTGAGTGTGATGACGAGTTGGAATTTGATGATGATGAGGCCTATGAGGAAATTAGTAAAGAACTAAGTCATTTTGAGGAAAAGCCCAAACCTAACTTGAATGATACATAAGCAGTTAATCTAGGGGACCAAGATAATGTCAGTGAAACTAAAATAAGTGTTCATCTAGAACCTCAACTCAGGGAGGAGATAATTAAAGCACTGTTCGAATACAAAGATGTTTTTGTATGGTCCTATGACGACATGCCGGGTCTAAGCACTGATTTAGTGGTTCACGAATTGCCCACCGACCCGGCATTCCCCTTGTCAAACAGAAGCTGAGAAAGTTCAAAATAGATATGAGTGTAAAGATCAAAGAAGAGGTCACCAAGCAGTTCGATGCGAAAGTCATTCGGGTTACCCGGTATCCCACCTGGTTAGCCAATGTTGTGCCTGTGCCGAAGAAGGATGGCAAGACTAGGGTGTGTGTTGACTATCGGGATCTTAATAAAGTGAGTCCAAAAGACAATTTCCCATTGCCGAACATCTACATATTGATTGATAATTGTGCCAAACATGAGATTGGTTCTTTTGTGGATTGTTATGCAGGTTATCATCAGATCTTAATGGACGAGGAAGATGCAGAAAAGACAGCATTCATCACGCCATGGGACTGCTATCGGGTCATGCCATTTGGTTTGAAAAATGCTGGAGAAACCTACATGAGGGCAATGACAACAATATTCCATGATATGATACACCGGGAAATCGAGGTGTACGTGGATGATGTGATAGTGAAGTCTAGAAAGTAGTCTGACCATGTCAGGGATCTGAGGAAGTTCTTCCAAAGGCTTCACAGGTACAATCTCAAGCTTAATCCTGCAAAATGCGCGTTCGTGGTTCTATCTGGAAAGTTGTTTGGGTTCGTAGTCAGCTGCCGGGGTATTGAACTAGATCCATCAAAAGTCAAGGCCATCCAGGAATTGCCACCTCCGAGGAACAAGACCGAGGTGATGAGTTTGTTGGGGAGATTGAATTATATCAGCAGGTTCATCCCTCAGCTCACGACAACTTGTGAGCTTATCTTCAAACTATTAAAGAAAGACGTTGTGGTCAAGTGGACGAATGAATGTCAGGAGGCATTTGATAAGATAAAGGGGTATTTGTCAAACCCACCCATGTTGGTCCCGTCAGAACCAGGGCAACCTTTGATTCTATATTTGATGGTTTTGGACAATTTATTCGGTTGTGCATTGGGTCAACATGATATCACTGGTAGGAAGGAGCGGGCCATCTATTACCTTAGCAAGAAGTTCACATCCCACGAGGTTAAGTACACTCATTTTGAGAGGACATGTTGCGCCCTAACTTGGGTGGAACAGAAGCTGAAACACTATTTGTCATCTTATACTACTTACCTCATATCTAGCTTGGATCCATTAAAGTATATCTTTCAGAAGCCTATGCCCACAGGGAGGCTTGCAAAGTGGCAGATCCTGCTCAGAGAGTTTGACATTGTTTACGTGACTCGGACTGCAATGAAAGCACAGACCTTGGCAGACCATTTGGCCGAGAATCCGGTTGATGAAGATTATGAACCTTTGAAAACTTATTTCCCTGACGAAGAGGTGATGCATGTTGATGAGTTGGAACAAGTTGAGAAGCCGGGATGGAATTTTTCTTTGATGGGGCTACAAACATAAAGGGTGTGGGAATAGGAGCGGTACTTATTTCTGAAACAGGGGCAACACTACCCTGTTACGGCTCAGCTTCGTTTTTACTGTACCAACAACATGGCCTAATACGAGGCGTGCATTCTGGGTTTGAGGTTAGCTATGGATATGGGTGTCCAGGAAGTCTTAGTCTTGGGAGACTCGGACCTCCTGGTGCACCAAATTCATGGAGAATGGGAAACACGGGATTTGAAACTCATACCGTGCAGACAATGTTTGCATGATATTTGTCAACGGTTTCAGTCGATAGAATTCAAGCATATCACGATGATCCATAATGAAGTTGCAGACGCTTTGGCTACTCTAGCGTCAATGTTATATCATCTAGATAAGGCTTATGTGAACCCTTTGCAGATTCAGGTCCGTAACCAACATGCTTACTGTAATATGGTGGAAGAAGAACTTGATGGGGAGCCATGGTTCCATGATATCAAAGAATACGTCAGGAGGGAAGTGTATCTGGTACAGGCCAAAGGTGATCAGAAAAGAACAATCCGACGATTGGCGAGTGGATTTTTCTTCAGTGGAGGGGTATTGTACAAAATAACTCCAGATCTGGGATTGCTAAGATGCATAGATGCAAGACAGGCCACAACAATCATGACTGAGGTACATTCCGGAGTTTGTGGACCGCATATGAGTGGGTACGTTCTGGCAAAGAAGATTCTCTAAGCAGGTTACTATTGGCTCACTATGGAGCGAGATTGCATTAGTTTTGTGCACAAGTGTCATCAATGTCAGGTGCACGGGGATTTGATTAATTCTCCGCCATCTAAAATACATACAATGTCTGCACCATGGCCTTTTGTTGCTTGAGGTATGGATGTCATTAGGCCAATCGAGCCCGCAGCATCAAATGGACACAGGTTTATTCTAGTAGCCATTGATTATTTCACCAAGTGGGTTGAAGAGAAAACTTTCAAATCTATGACCAAGAAAGCAGTGGTCGATTTTGTGCATTCAAATATCATCTCTCGGTTTGGGATTCCGAAGGTATTCATCATGGACATTGGCGCTAATCTCATAATTCATCTGATGACTGAGACATGTCAGCAGTTTAAGATTATACATCGCAATTCCACCCCATATCGCCTCAAGGCAAATGGAGCAGTCGAGGCAGCCAACAAGAATATAAAGAAGATACTTCGAAAAATGGTGGAAGGTTCTAGGCAGTGGCACGAAAAGTTGCCATTTGCATTGTTGGGTTACCGCACTACCATCTGTACTTCAGTAGGGGCCACTCCTTATTTATTGGTGTATGGCACGAAAGCAATAATAACTGCAGAAATTGAAATCCAATCCCTTCGGATTGTCGCTGAGGCAGAAATTGATGACGTTGAATGGGTCAAAACCCGTTTGGAATAATTAAGTCTGATTGATGAAAAGAGATTGGCGGTAGTGTGTCACAACCAATTGTACCAACAGAGAATGGCGAGAGCTTATAACAAAAAGGTACACCCACGGAAGTTCGAGGTGGGTCAATTAGTGTTGAGACGTATCTTACATCATCAAGTTGAAGCAAAAGGAAAGTTCGCCCCAAACTGGCAGGGGCCATTTGTTATAACTAGAGTGTTGTCCAATGGCGCATTGTATTTGACAGATATAGAAGGCAAATGTGTAGAAACTGTCATCAATTCCGATGCAGTCAAAAGATACTATGTATGATTTCTTTCTTTGATTGTACTTGTTTGTATTTGGCATATTTTGAAGATTGAAATGATAAATATATATTGTTTTGCTATCTAAACACTTTATCCTTCGTCACCCCCTTTTGAGCCTTATTTATTTTCTTTCATACCCCTCTTTTGGAATCGGTAATGAATATTAGAAACACAGGCGTGAAAGATAAGAAAGGAAGAAAAGAAAAAGAGAAAAGCAAGAAAAAAAAGAGAAGAAAAAAACCAAAAAGAAAAAAGAAAAAAAAGAAACAAAGAGAGAGAAAGAAGAAAAAGAGAGAAGAAGAAAAGCAACGGAAGAAAAAGGCAAAAGAAAAGAAAAGAAAGAGAGAAAAGAAGAATCACAACAACAAAGTAGTTTCTATGACATGAACTACGTTTGACCTGATTCCTTTTATGGATACGTAGGCAGCCTCACGGTTCGGTCCCATCAAAATAAAAATCCAAAAGTCCCCAAGCAATAAACTGGGGCAGAAGTTATGGTTGTTGTGAGAAACCTGATTCCAAAAGTTGTAATTCTAACCCATTTGAATTGTTTTGAGCCTTTTATACCCTTTCTTTCTAGCCCTATCCAAAATCCCACATTACGGTCCAAAGAAAGACCCTCTTATAAGTTTTTGAGAAATGCCAAGTCAATCAGGTAAAGGTAATACATATCAGGGACAACACTTCGGTTCAAGCAAGGAAAAGAAATTTGAATGAGAGAGTCTTACTGGCGAAAACCTTCATAGGCACCGTAAGGCGACGGGAGTTGAGAGAAATAAAAATGAGAGAGTCTTATTGGTGAAAACCTTCATAGGCACCATAAGGCGACGAGAGTTGAGAGAAATCAAAATGAGAGAGTCTTATTGGTGAAAACCCTCACGGGCACCGTAAGGCGAAAGTGAGTTGAGAGATGAACAAATGAAAGAGGTCTGCTGGTGAAAACCTTTCAAGGTGCCGCAGGATGAACAAGGTCAAGATTTGGGCAAAGTAATCAGGTCATGAAAATTCTGGGGCAACGAAGTACGACAACTGAAAGTTGATTGGTTGGACAGATTGGGCCGATTAATCCGAAATGCATGTCATTATTATTGGTACCAGCTGTTCCATTCAGATAAGTTTCCTTTTCTTTTTCCTTGTGTAGCAGTCATCTGGTTTTGGATTCTTCTTATCCTTAACCCGCAAAGTCGTTGCATTTCATTTTCTTTTGGGTATTTATCTAAAGATGTTTCAATGTTAGTCTTGTTCAAATTGAGTGAAAAGGATTTTAAAGCTCACTACCAACTTCCAAAATTGCAAAGCATATCGTGGTCGGAGTACACAAAGGATAACATGATGTAAGAAGGGGATACAAGGAATCACCGAAAATTTCATCGGTGGAATGGTTTGGTAATGTCATGGGAGATGCAAAGGTTTACATAAAGGGGTCAGAGTCAAAACAACAGCATGGGTATAGAACACTCGGTTCGTCAAAGATCATGGGGTGTGAAAATCAGTCAGAAAGTCAAAGTGGTTCAAGGCCAGTTCGGGGAAGCCAGTCAGAACAAAACAATGCAGCGGAAAGATCTCCAGCAAGAATGCCACCAGCTAACCACCATTTTTAAACTAACAAATTTTCTTTGATTGAAACAGGGGCAGAAAGTTAGTTTGTTTCAGAAGAACTCTTTGTGGAGAAAGGCAGTCACCAAACAGGTTTGATTTTTAATTTTCAGGACCCTCCTGGAAAATGGGGCCTGGTTTAAAGTTCAGAAATAGAATAATCTAGCATAAATGTATCCCAAAGGAATATAAGTTGGTTTAGAAGTTTGCATGTTCGAGATAGGACGCAATTAGGAGTTTCCAGGACCCTCCTGAATAATGGGACTTAGCTTTAAGATTTAGATTAGATAACAACATTTAGCGTAAACTCTATTGTAGGGTAGTATAATTCAAACATGAAAGTTGTCACCCTTAAGATAAAATTTGACCTTTGATTTTCAGGACCCTCCTAGATAATGGGGAGTAGTTTAAAGATTCTCTTAGATAGCAAGATATAGTAGAAGTCACACCTGTAGGAGATATAATTTAGATTTAAAATTGTCGTTTAGTTAAGAGCTGTCAGGACCCCCTTGCATAATGGGACATAGCCTTCAAATTCTTAGCAATATTTGGTAATATGATTCAGTTTAACACTCACATATGTGCCCAGTTACCAAACCGGGGCAAAACATTTTCTTCGTTGTTGCCTATTTTGTTGAAATCAGGTACCCGCTTAGAGATCATGGAGAAGACATTCAAGTTAGAAGTCAGGAGCCTGGCTTGAAAGCAGGGAATACTTTCAAATGTAGTAGTCAGGAGCCCACCTGGAGAGCAGGGAATACTTTCAAATGTAGCAGTCAGGAGCCCGCCTGGAGAACAAGGGAGTACCATTTAAGTTTAGTTTTCAAATTCTTTGCTTTGTTTAAATTAAAGTCAGGAGCCCGCCTGGAGAGCATGGAATACATTTCAAAATGAAGTCAGGAGCCCGCCTGGAGAGCATGGAATGCATTTCAAAATGAAGTCAGGAGCCCGCCTGGAGAGCAGGGAATACATTTCAAATTGAAGTCAGGAGCCCGCCTGGAGAACAAGGGAGTACCATTTAAGTTTTAGCTTTCAAATTCTTTACTTTGTTTATTTTGAAGTCAGGAGCCCGCCTGAAGAGCAGGGAATGCATTTCAAGTCAGCAGTCAGGAGCCCGCCTGGAGAGTAGGGAATATATTCACGTTTTGAAGTTGGGAGCCTGCCTGGATATCATGGGAACACATATTAAGGTCAGCAGTTAGGCACCGACCTGAAGAAGGGGAAAACGTCTCAGTTTACAACTCGAGGTGGCAACAAATGGATGTCTCCGGGAGATTGGAGAACAACAAGGCAACAAGAAGCACAAGATCAAGTTTGAAGATATAGATAGGACTTTTATAATCCATAGATCATAGTCTAGTCTAGTTTCTTGTTTTATTTTGACATGGTGTAATAAGGAGGTTCAGCAAGCAGTAGCAGCAGCAGCAACAGTGAAATCCCAGCTTCATGGTAGTCCCAGCTACCAAACATTCCCGAACTACACTGACTTGATTCCTTTTTAGCCAAGGATATGTAGGCAACCTCAGAGGCAGGGTGCGTTCAACTCCTTCAAAAATTCTACCCACGGAGCATTCAAACGGGCAAAAATCATTCGTATCCGCTCACTTGTCTTTGCGTGAAAACTCTTCGTGTTTCCGGGCAAAGCAGGGAAGCTGTGAGCACGTGATTTTTGCCTTATATGAATTACTCCAACAAATTCAAAACAAAATAATTTCTTTCAGTGTTTGCAATTTTGTTAGATTTCGTGGCATTTTCTGGTAATTGTTTGCATTTGTCTGTGCATTTTTATTTTATTTAATTAATGAGAATTACAAAAAAATATGTTGCATTTGCATTTAGGATTTAATTTTACATTTTAGGATTAATTGACAAATTACTTATCTTATAAAAATGGAAAAAATCATAAAAATAGTTTATTTTTGCACTTTTAATTTTAATTTTTTGAGTTTTGGTAGTTTTTCCTTTAAATTGGATTTTAATTATTTGTAATAACAATTATTAGGGTTAATTAATTTAATATGATAGGATAATTTGGTTTTAGAGTTAATTTAGGGTTTAATTTTGATTTTTGGAAAAAGAAAAGAATTTTTAAAGAAATAATAAATTGAAAAAAAAAAAGAAGGAAAGAATGGAAAGGGATCAAATTACTGGGCTAAAATAAATTCAATTCTCCCCAGCCCAAACGAAATTACCCAATACCCGGCCCAAACCTACGCCTAATACCCGGTCCAACTCCACCATAACTCAAACGACGCCGCTTCGATCAGAGCCAATCCCATCCGCTAATTCTCTCCTCGTCGAACGGATGAGAACTGAAGTTCCCTACATATAAAACTGTCTGAAGACAGCCCCACCCCCTCAGAACCCTCCTCAGTCCTCTTCATCTCTAACATCAGGAACCCTAGAGATGCCGCCCTGAAACCCCGGCGGCGACGCCATAACCGGCTATGATTTTCCCCAAACTTAACACCACGCGATCTCCTCACCTCCCTCTTTCAAAATCTCAACATAGTTCCCCTCGAATCCCTCTCAATCTCCTCGAATCTTAAATTTAAAAGTCGGAGTTCAAACCCTAATTCAGCTAAATTATGTCCAAACACTCACCACTTCTTTCTCTTTCCAAAACCTGAAGTCAATCCCTTCAAATTCCTCTCAAACCTCACAAAGGTCAAATCTGGGCGGGCATGCATGGGTTTCTAAGGAGATTTGAGCCGGAAAAAGGTGTCCCTTGTCTGTTCTCAAGGGGGAACATTCATTTGACACCTCTTTTTGGATTTAAATCGAAGAAGACGGGTCTAGCCGAAACAACCGGACAATCATGGCAGTAGGTACTCGATTCCTCTTCCTTTCTTCTATTCTCTCATCGTCCTGCTTTTCTTTAGCTTTTTGTCATCTTCTTCTACTCTTTCTGTTTTTCTTTTGGCCAGAAAGCGAAATGGGTTAATTAGTCTTAGTTTTAGGTCTGTCAGATGTTGTTTTCCCTCCCTTGTGTTTAATTTTCTTTGTTAGTCAGTTATTTTAGGTTTAAAATCATGAGTTTGAAATTAGGTCATTAGGTTTCCAGTTTTTCAATTAAGGTTTAGTTTACGTTTAATAGTCAACATATTAGTATGGTTGATTTAATTGCTTCAAAAGTTGAAATAGGTTCATTCATCGACTGTTTCTTTTGATTAATAATAGTCCCAGTTAGTTTAAGTGTATTTGTTTACAAACTATTATTTTCGAGTGTCTCTTTTGAAGTCCATTGTTTTTAATTCAAAGGTTATTTGTTTAAATTTCCATTTGAGTCCATTCCTTTATGATTTGAGATTCAATTTGGGCTGTTATTACACAAGCCCATGGGTTGGGTTGGGTTGGGTCCTGGGTTAATTTGACCCAGGAGTGATGTCTTGAAGGTAAATATAAAGGTGTCAAGGGCTATTCTGGTCATTTTAACTCAGGGGAATCTTGCCTAACTAACTATGAAGCTACCAGGAAATTGGGGAAGGGACTGACTTCTCAAAACAAGTTTTAATTTGGGGTCTGAAGTATATAGAGGAAATTTTGGGAAGGGGTAAATGGTAAATTTGGAAACTAACGACTGCTGCCCTAAAACTCCTCTATAAAGGTCCCATTTCCTGGATTTTCAAAGGGGATTAGAACCTAAAAAGTTTAGACACGGCTGAAGAAATACACGTTGAGAGAGTCTGAAACCAAAAAAAAAAATACAAAAAAAGGGGTCAGAGTTACTGTTCCATTGCAATTAGTGTTTTCATTTTTTTGGACTTTAGAAGCTAGATTGAAATTGCTCCTTCTTCTGAGTCACATGTGATTGAAGCTGTTTGATTGTTGATGTTTGCTACTGTTTTAGAGCCTTGCTGACACTTCTATTTCCTTTGCTGAAACTTGTGGCTATTTGTTCTTTCCAGGTATGTACATGAGCTGAAGTAATAAGAATGGATTTATGATCTGTTGACATGGAATGAAATTATTTTCTTCACTAGATTAAATGTTTCTTTTCTAGTGATAGTCAATACTATAAATATGATCCTGTTTCAGCTTGGATTTAGCACAGTCAACATGATATAGTGTAGGTGTTTGATTTAAGCATTTGAGTCGTACTAGCTTATTCGGGTGTTTAATAATTAGCTACTATTGATTGTAACTATTTGGGATTGCTTTTCAAACGATTGTTGGGTGTGGACTCATGAGGTGGTACCGTTGAACGTTTAACAGGTTTAGTTACTATTGAACATGTTAGTGGTCTGAATTAGTCTGTCCTTTATAAATTGTGCAGATGGTTAAATTTGTAGTTAATAGTGTTGTTCCTTTCATATGCAAAATTGCTCTGTTGAAACCAGGTTGAGATTGATCATTGAACCTGCATAATTTGGTTTTTTTAGTTATTCATTCCTATAATTATCTGTTTGTATGAGGTCTTGGTACATTTAATAAAGAATTTCAAATTCAGCTTCATGTCTTGTTTAACTGCAGCAATTGATTAAAATCATGATTAGCCATGATGTTTATAGTTGATGCCACTCATTTCATGTACAATTTTGGGTTTAACATGGGCATCCAACATACAACCGGTTAAAATAGGCCCTTTGGGCCTGTTATGTTTTTGTCGCCCTTGGCCTACTCCTGAGCCCCTTCACGTCTGGCTTATCCGATTGGGCCTGGCATGCTTGAGGCTATAAGTCTTGCTGCTGGACTTAGCCTCTCCAAATAACCAAGCGGTCAATTTCAATTTAATGCCAGCCTATTAAGTATTGAGTTTAGTTGAATATTAGCTTTGAAATAAAATGCAAATTCCCATAGTCTTCTAGTCAATTAATCATCCCCTTTTGAATTTAGACTTGAGGTGTGCTATAAAAAAAATTAGATAACATGGCCCTCACTTAATTGATTTTAACTCTTTAGAAATCGAGGTGTGCTATTATGTTAAATTTTCATGGCCCTCGCAAACTTGAAAGTGTGTATTTGCCTCAGGCGCGTATTTTAAATAATATTATCTTCCTAAACTCGGGTGCGCATTTCATGTGACCCAAATCCAAATCTCAAAACGTTGAATAAAATATGTTTAGGGTTGCGGGTGTATTTCATGTGGCGCGATTGTCACGACCCAAATTAGGACCGTGACCGGCGCTCAGGAGCTAGTGCTCCCAAGTAAGCCTCATCGGAAATTTTACAGAAAATCGGATAGAATTTCCCCTATTTTTGGACCATGCCAAAAAAAATTCTGTCTCAAATCAACAACTAAACATCCTAATATCATACCAAACAATTGACAACTTGTCAGTTAACCAATACAAGTCTCCACCATAACTAAATCACCAACTAACCACTAGAAATACTAATTTATCTCCAACTTTGATAAATGAGAACAATACTCAACATAAGACTATAATAATAAAAGAATACTCATGACACTAAAATACTGACTATGGAGCAACTCTAAGAGTTCAATGGAAAGACCATAACAATAAATAAAATCTCTGCCCACGCGAACAAGTGCGAGGCTCACCAAGAATTCTCAACCTGTGCGCTCTAATTAACGAGATCCTCGCCTGCGTAAGCTGTTGTCTCTGTAAAGAAATTAGCGGGGAATGAGTCGCTAGCTCAGTGAGTAATAACACTTAACCACAACCGTTTTAATTTGGGAACAAGTCAGAAAACATGCTAGTATCTCAAACAGATAACATCAAAATGCCCGTTTAGAAACAATAAATAATTTTCAGTCTCATCATACCTTTCTTGTAGTATAATACAATTAACAGTTCAGTAATAAGCTCGGTAACCACTGTATAATATCAGTATTCACATTTTTGGGAGGTTTCAATGAACAGATCATGTATTTGGTATAATTGTGGACTTCTTTGCAAGAAGTCATATATAACGGTAGTCCCTACTCGAGGGAAATCGGTAATGGTATGCTAGTTTTACCTTTCTACTAGCGATGGCTATAACAGTAATCGGTAATTACAAGGTGCACCAGGTCTAACGAACCCGCCGTTAGCTACGGGATCCTTCAATGTGTACTCTCATTTATACTAGTCTCTGTAATCCGTATATACTCATAGAAACTATTCTAAAACAATATAGGGCATTTTGGTTCTTATAAAATCATATAATTTCCTTTCGATAACAGTAAATTCAAGCAACGGTCAAACAGATCTAGTGACAACGAAAATATTTAAAACCACGGTATTTATCTCAAATAACTATTTCGGTATCATATCGAGTAAAAGACTTGTCCCACATGCAACTCAAAATAGTCGGTAACATATTCATATTAAAAATCATGTGTAAATCATGCAAGTTATGAAAACACAAATTGCGGTAAGATTGCTACTCATAATACTCGTGCCGAAATACCAAATGCTTCACCTCGAGCAATTCGTACAAATTCCTCCAATCAATCTATAATTACATAATATCAATCTCATGTTAATTTCCTTGTTTAGGCTAATTCATAGCTAATTTAGAATACCCAATCATTGAGGTTCATGTTTGGATCTTAATTTGTGGATTTCTGTTTACCCTCATATGAGTAATTACTAATTTATCAACTCAAACCTATTCATATAATTTATTACTCCAAATTTCATAAAGTTCTATTGGTTATTTAGGAAGAAAATTCTCAATTGTGTGAATGAACTAGTGTAATTTCTATTACTCTGTAGAATCTTCCAATCAAGAGAATCGAAATTAAAATCCACCAGAAGAAAAAGTTCAAGTAATACCCATAAGAGACAATTTGTGCTTAAGATTCCTCAACAGTTATAGCAATGGATCCAATACCCTGCACCTACTTCTTCCTCCTTCTTTTCTCTTTTCCTTCTTTCTTCCTCTGCTCTTTTTCTTTTCGTTTTTTTTCGCTGTTTAGAAGCTTTTTGCTTCGTTTCCTTCAGAAGCAATTTGCTTCTAACCCTTTTCACCCTTTTATTGGCAGATGTGCCAATGGGCTTTGGCCCTTTGGTTTAAATTCTTTTCTTTTTTTTTCTTTTTTTAGTTGGCCGATTTTCTCTTTCTTTCTTTTTTTTAAAAGAAAACTTAAATTATTTACTAAATACCTCATATGACATCATTTAAAATACTGGGGTATTACACTCTTCCCACCTTATGAAATTCGGTCCCCGAATTTAACTCAAGTACGTACCTCTAGACTGAAACAAATGGGGATACTTCGCTTGCATATTTTTTCTACCTTCCAAGTAGCTTCTTCAACGGTATGATTTCTCCATAAACTTTAAAGAACACAATTTCTTTTGACCGTAGCTTTCTTATTTGCCTATCAACAATTGTCATTGGCTCCTCCTCGTAAGACATCTTTTCATCGAGCGGTATTGTCGGTGCTGCAATCACTTGAGATGAGTCTTATATACATTTTCTTAGCATTGAGACATGAAACACTGGATGAATAAAGGATAAATAAGGAGGAAGTGCTAAACGATAAGCCACCGCTCCCACTCAGTCTAGTATCTCATACGGTCCTATAAACCTGGGGCTCAACTTGCCTCTTTTCCCAAACCGCATTACACCTTTCATAGGGGAGACTCGTAGGAACACTTTGTCTTCAATTGTGAACACTAAATCTCCTTTTCTCTTATTATCATAAGACTTTTGTCTGCTTTGAGCAGCAATCAATCTCTGTCTGATCAACTGGACCTTGTCCATAGCTTCTCGTACTAGGTCGGGTCCCAATAAGTTAGTCTCGCCAGCTTCAAATCATCCGATAGGAGAATGACATCTTCTACTATACAATGCTTCGTACGGTGCCATTTGAATGCTCGACTGGAAGGTATTGTTGTAAGCAAATTCAGCTAATGGTAGATAAGTGTCCCAACTACCTCCAAACTCAAGAATGCAAGCTCTCAACATATCCTCCAAGATCTGAATAGTACGTTTAGACTGCCCGTCTGTCTGTGGATGAAATGCAGTACTAAGATCTACTCGTGTATCTAATGCTTCTTGAAAAGATTTCCAAAAGCGTGAAGTGAACTGTGATCCTCTATCAGAGATGATGGATACTGGAACTCCGTGAAGTTGGACAATTTCGTTCATAAATATCTGTGCATACTTGACTCCACCATATGTAATCTTCACAGGCAAAAAGAGTGTTGATTTCGTCAGTCGATCTACAATCACCCATACCGAATCATAACCTCTAAGGGTTCATGGTAGCCTGGTGACAAAATCCATAGTAATTCTTTCTCATTTCCACTCTGGAATCTCAATTTCTTGTAGTAGTCCTGCAGGTCGCTGATGCTCAGCCTTGACCTGCTGACAAGTCAAACAACTAGAAACAAAGTTAGCAACATCTTTCTTCATACCTTCCCACTAATAAAATTGCTTCAGGTCATGGTACATTTTTGTGGATCCAAGATGTATAGTGTATTTAGTGTTGTGAGCTTCTTTAAGAACAGTATGTCTCAACCCATCTACGTCTGCTACACATAGCCTCTCACCCATTCAAAGAACACCATCATATTCAATAGTCATATCCTTGCTTTTACCCGCTAAGACCTCATTTCTGTATTTACATAACGTTCATCCTCATATTGGGTGGCCTTAATGCGCTCAACTAATGAAAACTTAGCCTGAGCACAAGCCAACAATGCCTCTGAATTTCCGACAATAAATCTGATACCTGTATCTTCCAGTTTCTGAATATCTTTCGCTAAAAGTCTCCTTGCAGGGGCTATATGTGCCAAACTCCCCATATATTTTCTACTCAATGCATCAGCCACCACATTGGCTTTTTCAGGATGATACAAAATAGAACAATCATAGTCTTTGAGTAGTTCCATCCAACGACGCTGCCGAAGATTTGGATCTCTCTGCTGAAAGATATACTTCAGACTTTTATGGTCAGTATAAATCTCACATGTTTCGCCGTATAGATAATGCCTCCAAATTTTTAGAGCAAATACCACTACAGCCATCTCCAAATCATGTGTAGGATAGTTTTGCTCGTGCTTTTTCAATTGTCTCGAAGCATAAGCTATAAACGACCATTTTGCATGAGAACGCATCCTATTCTGTCACGACCCAAACCGAAAGGCCGCCACGGGCACCCGGTGCCTTACTCAACCGAGTACCAATGTAACATATCTTTCTTAACATGTTATCATGAGTAAATGAGCCAGAAAACCCGTCATGAGATAACAAGAATAAAACATAAGGTAATAGTCAACATATGAAGACCCAACATGATATACAAACTAATATATGTGACATACGGGCCTATAAGGCCGACATGACCATTAGTAAACTTGAAACATAGGCCGACAAGGCCATATGATTATCCATACACCTGACATCTACCTACAAGCCTCTAAGAGTATATAAAATCATAAAGGTCGGGACAGGGCCCCGCCATACCAATCAATACATATCCAAAGCATACTGACCAAATAGGCAACTCCGGAGCAAGTGGAGTGAACCAACACCTTCGCTGAGCTGATAGCCTACTAGGCAGACTTTCAACCTATCAATCGGGACCTGCGGGCATGAAATGCAGCGTCCCCAGGCAAAAGGGACGTCAGTACGAATAAAGTACCGAGTATGTTAGGCAGGAAAGCTTAAACAAGAACAGTAATGTAAAGAGAGAGATAGAGGAGATACAACATGTAACATCTGAGTGCCTCTGGGGTTACTGATATGAAATGCATAATACATATATATACATAAACTTTTTAAAACATTCGCCTCTGCGGGCATCATCATCATCATATCATACCCGGCCTCAAAGAGGACTCGGTAAAAGTGTAGCTGACCATCATAAGGTTCGGTAGAATCGTACCCGGCCACGTGGAGCTTGGTAAAACCCAACTGATCAGTGGTTGCACAATATATGTCGTACATGGCCGACTATAACGCGACTCGGTAGAGTAAAATAGATACATATACATAATTCATGCTCAACTCATGGAATCACATTCTAAACCTTTTGGAGTGACTTAAGAATATTATGGACATCCCTACCATCAATATGAACCTTAGTAGGATTTAAGGATCATACACACTTATTTAGAATAATTTTATAAGAAAAGAACAACATGGACAACCTTAGTTGCTAGGAGTAGAGTCATTATGAAATAGCGTATCGTTTATGCTCATTTCATTTTAAATCATGCCAAAAGAAAGAAGAAAGTGCCTTAACATACCTGCATAACCATCTGAAGGCTTTCTTTGCTGATTTGATCTGCCCAAACCAAAATTACCACCCATGTTATTTTCATTTACTATATGATGTCTTATCACTAAATTTGCTTCATTTCCCCATCTGAGATAGCCCGATACACTCCAAAAAGTTGTCTCCTTTCATATTCAAATAGGAATCGGATCATTCCTTTTTTTTGACCTCCTTTACAAAATTAGCCACGGACGATGGAAGGCCAAAGACCTTATTTTAAAGCAGTCTATCTTTGTTACAATGTTTGACATGCAAATTGCACCAAACTCAAGAGCAGGAACACTAATAAAACCATTCTCTTCTTTTTCATACTCCATTGGCAAACTATATCCGGTCACTTCAATTAAAGGAACATAATAGTAAAACAACAACTATGTCTTAGTTAATTTCCTTCAACTTATTCTTCGAGTGGTGCAACATGACCATATTATCACTTCCTCTTCAGATAAAAACTGATACGGTCAGAACAACTATATTATCAAGGAATGCAAAGTTAGGACATCCACTGGGGTGATGACTTGCCACAAAATTCTTTAAATTTTTGCCACCTAATTACATGAAAATAAGAGTCACATTTTAGCTTTGTTCATCTTTTCCAATGCCCTCAAAATCAAGCAACACATCTAAGAAATCTTACCTTTTTGTCTTTCTTCAATACGTTCCTTACGATATCCAAAAGTAATTTCTTTAGCCTTTCCCATGTCACGTTCTAGTTTTCTTTCTTAAACCTTGTATGTCAAACCTTTTAAGGCATGAAAATATGTCTGAACTATTTGGAACACCATACCACTCCCTTTCTATAGATTTTTGGGGAAGAGAAGATGATGAGATGATTGAGTCATTGTTTTTTTTGTTATTTTGTGCACACTTAATGTGGTGTCACTTAATGAATATGACTCACCTAATGTGATTATATGAATCACCTCATGTGGCTGCCACGTTTTTATCAAAAAGGTTTTGGATAATTAGCAATTAGCCACATAATTAAGAATTGTCTCAAATTACTTAAAATTCTACTTATTTTTAATACACTTTATACATCCCACTATCATGGTCACATGGTACCTTGTATGACACTAGTCCATAAATACCGAGTATATTAGCTCGGGCCGTATTTTATCCCAACATGTCAAACTTGGACAAAAATTCATTTTCTTTGACTTGCTTCCCCTTTTACCTTCACGAATTTACTCATCACTTGTTTGAAATAACATAATCCTTATAATCTCCAAATATTATTAACCTTGGACTAATGTCAATTACCTTACGACAAACTCAATGTACAATACTACAAGGTGCAACATCGTCGTAATTTAATACTGCGAAGCGTAACATCATCGTAGTATAATACTGCAGGACGAAATATCGATATAATATTGTGGGGCGTAATATTATTCCCCCCTTTGGAACATTCATCCTTGAATGTTGACTGATGCTCTTATCATTTTCATAACTTATAGTTTTTTTTGAATACCTTAATACTCTCCTTACCATTTAGGCAGTTGTTCTGTTAATAAATCCAAAAATCAAGGCATTCCCCCTTTTTGGCTTCTCTTTCTCGTACCACGACCCGTGTCGGAACCTTTCCAATCTCGTAACTGTTGCTACTTTCTACCATGCAGCCTGTACGACTCTGACCTTGTAAGTGCACCTATGCGACTCTTCTTTCCTTTTTCCTCCAATTTTTTTTTGCCATTATAGAAGTTCTTTGCTCGGTACTTTGTCGAACTTACGAATATTGCTATATCTTATTTCATAGACCTGGTTATCCATCCACATGATTCTACTGCATCTAGGTAGGTCATACTATACCATAACTCTTACTTCAATTTATCTTACTGAGGTCTGTTACCAAACTCCAGGTTACTATCTCCCTACTTATCATATATGTATACATCGAAGTCTTTTAATGCTTCTTCATTACTGTTTAATCTCATCTCATACTTTGTAACTTTTATCCATCCGTTGTTGATTCACCTTAATACCAATAACTTGACCTCTTATGTAACACTGCCGCTAGGACTCACGTCTTATCAGGAACCATCTGAAATGATTAGACTGATCCACTTGGGGGCAATACCATGCTTCCATAACTGTACCTCACAGCATCCCAATGTGATTCACCTTGTGTGGGTACCTTAATTCTGTCTAATTCATAAGATCCATTTCTTTTCTTCGTTGAATAATTACTTAATCGAAGGCCCAAACGTCATCTTTTATCTATCACAATTACACCCTCATTCTACTACCAGGGTGGCATTCTAAATGTTATTAGTCTTAGATTCCTTTGAGTTTATTCAAGCTATAGTGAGCTTTGTATAATTTAGAGAAACCATCTGCTCTTCTTGTGTTCATGGGCGTAATCCTGAGGACTTTTCCATTTTTGTTACCTTCTCACTTGCCCTTTCTTATCCTTACTCTTGTTTCCTTAAAATTTTGTTGCTTTACCGTACTTTAGCTTGCGACCTATACATATCCATTTATACTACTCGCAATTTTCCTTCAACTTGCTTGCACCATAAATTTTCTTATGTTATTTTGAAACGTCAAGCGAGACATCACATCATCTCCAGCTTTTCTCTACTTCCTTAATTAGACCCCTTAGTAATTCGAAACCATAGGCTAGAAAATACATCATTGACGATGCTGCTACCATTCATGGATACTAAATCCCCGTGCTTCTAGTCTTCTATTCGAAGTATGGACTATTCACAGCCTTCTATATTTGAGTATCTCGTACGTTATTCGCCTTTACCTTACTTACCTTAAAATCTTGCATTGTATCTTTTATCTCTTTCATGACCTCCCTTCCACATAGCTATAATTCATGTTCACAACCAGAAGCTCCATTATAATACTTCCACCTCTTGGACCTACACAATTCGGTGGGAGCTTCATATCGTCTTCTTATGAGGCTGATACTTCTTCTAACTGGCTTCTTTGTAGAGCCCTTATATATTATGGTTGTTATGTTATTTCTCTTGAACGTCTGATATTAAGAGCGATTAATTCCGTCATGTTCTCAAGCATAACTTCTATAAAAAAAATTCCTAGGTCCAGTAGTCAGACTCCTGATTCACTTAGGTGATGTAATTCTTTAGTTTCCTCTTCCTTCTGATCAACCTTTACGTAGGCTTAAGCTATCTTCCGATTCATGGCTCATGGTATCAGTTATTACCTTAGCCTTTCATGGGCATTATGGAATATCCCTGATACAATCTTCTAACAATTCAATCCTTTGTCTATGCTCCGGTCTCAATTCTTTCTTTTAACATATATCGGAGTCTTTTATGACTGAATGATTGTCAACAAATATGTTGCCTGGATAATGTTCCAAAATCTTGAGTGTATCCATAACGTTCTAACTCTGTATCTTTGATCAAACAATTCTTTCGTTCCGTCTTAGCTTTCTTTCAACGTAAGCTATTACTTTTCCTGGTCTTCCTGCCCCCTTGTTGTGTCCATACTTAGCTTATCTTGTTCACCAGTCCATATTAATTTCTATTACTCTGGAGTCTAACTTTTCCTCTTGGTAATCGTGTTAAAGTTGTGAACTTATTTCTCCAAATGGGGATATGACCTTATGGCCTATATTCTTTTATTGTCTTAAGGCCCATCACCTTTCGTCTCTTTCTTTATTTGACTATAAGTTTTGTAACACTCTACCACTTTCATCCATGTATCACACCTTATTCATAATGTTTCCTTACCTCTCTTCCCATTATTCTGCTAATATTTCTGCATATCTCTTTTCTTGTGAAAACTTCAATACGACATTCTTTCGCTTTCAGCCTTCCTTTGCTCCATCCAGTGGCTCTTCAAGTTGCTTAATGTTCTCGCTTTACTAGGGACGCGAGCTGCACTAAGGTAATATTTATCCCTTCAACGCTTATAGTGCATGTCTTTGTAGTACTCATATCTGGCTGCACTATTTTAAAGTGTACCATCTGGGTGTCTCACAAGGAGATCTATTAGCACATTTGCCATATCCTTTGAAAATGTCAACTGATACAAACAATTCATCCATCATATCTTCTTATACTATTTTCTATTAACCCCCATAGGGCATATTTGGAATGGATGCGGCCAATTGTATATACCTTTGTTATATTTGAATATAACTCAAAAAGCTTATGTTCCTCTGTCTGAATTATAAACACTGTTAACCTTTGTTAACTGGGCGCCTCATACCCTTCTTCATCTTACTTCTTTTACTTGCTGAAACTTGTACTTGTCTTGTTAATCTCTCATTGTCCTTCACCATAAAGATGGATAGGCATTCTTACCTTAAGGCTTCTTATCAGAAAACTTACACCTTTAAGTACACTCATGATCTGCTAAAAGACCTCATATTTACTTATCATAGGCATCATACAAAAATCGAATTCCTCTGACGGAGCTCTTCCACAACTATCTCTTTTTCCAACCGTCTTTCCGGATGTAGGTATCATCTTATTACGAATAATATAGAATTTCGAAATTTGACTTCTTATAAGTGAGCTCTACCACACAATCTAGAGTAAGAAGAAAGAGTAACAGTCCTAAATGCCCTGTAGCCTCCTGCTTATAAGTGTGGTGCACGACACACCCTTAAACAAGACTCTACTAGACACAGCTTGTAGACTCCCTAGGACAGAACTGCTTTGATACCACTTCTGTCACGACCCAAACCGAAGGGCCGCGACGGGCACCCGGTGCCTTACTCAACCAAGTACCAACGTAACATATCTTTCTTAACATGTTATCATGAGTAAATGAGCCAGAAAACCCGTCATGAGATAACAAGAATAAAACATAAGGGAATACTCAACATATGAATACCCAAAATGAAATACAAACTAATATATGTGACATATGGGCCTATAAGGCCGACATGACCATTAGTAAACTCGAAACATAGGCCGATAAGGCCATATGATTATCCATACACCTGACATCTTCCTACAAGCCTCTAAGAGTATATAAAATCATAAAGGTCGGGACAGGGCCCCGCCATACCAATCAATACATATCCAAAGCATACTGACCAAATAGGCAACTCTGGAGCAAGTGTAGTGCACCAACACCTTCACTGAGCTGATAGCCTACTAGGCGGACTGTCAACCTATCAATCGGGACCTGCGGGCATGAAATGCAGCGTCCACAGGCAAAAGGGACGTCAGTACTAATAAAGTACCGAGTATGTTAGGCAGGAAAGCTTAAACAAGAACAGTAATGTAAAGAGAGAGATAGAGGAGATACAACCTGTAACATCTGAGTGCCTCTAGGGTTACTGAAATGAAATGCATAATACATATATATACATAAACCTTTTAAAACATTTGCCTCTGTGGGCATCATCATCATCATATCGTACCTGGACTCAAAGAGGACTCGGTAAAAGTGTAGCTGACCATCATAAGGTTCGGTAGAATCGTACCCGGCCACGTGGAGCTCGGTAAAACCCAACTGATCAGTGGTTGCACAATATATGCCGTACCTGGCCGACTATAGCGCGGCTCGGTAGAGTAAAATAGATACATATACATAATGCATGCTCGACTCATAGAATCACATTCTAAACCTTTTGGAGTGACGTAAGAATATTATGGACATCCCTGTCATCAATATAAACCTTAGTAGGATTTAAGGATCATACACACTTATTTAAAATAATTTTATAAGGAAAGAACAACATGGACAACCTTAGTTACTAGGAGTAGAGTCATTATGAAATAGCGTATCGTTTATGCTTATTTTACTTTAGATCATGCCAAAAGAAAAAAGAAAGTGCCTTAACATATCTGCATAACCATCTGAAGGCTTTCTTTGCTGATTTGATCTGCCTAGACCAAAATTACCACCCATGTTATTTTCATTTACTATATGATGTCTTATCACTAAATTTGCTTCATTTCTCCATCTGAGATATCCCGATACACTCCAAAAGGTTGTCTCCTTTCATATTCAAATAGGAATCGGATCATTCCTTTTTTTTACCTCCTTTACAAAATTAGCCACGGACGATGGAAGGCCAAAGACCTTATGTTTAAAGCAGTCTCTCTTTGTTACAATGTTTGACAGGCAAATTGCATCAAACTCAAGAGCAGGAACACTAATAAAACCATTCTCTTCTTTTTCATACTTCATTGGCAAACTATATCCTGTCATTTCAATTAAAGGAACATAATAGTAAAACAACAACTATGTCTTAGTTAATTTCCTTCAACTTATTCTTCGAGTGGTGCAATGTGACCATATTATCACTTCCTCTTCAGATAAAAAACTGATACAGTCAGAACAACTATATTATTAAGGAATGCAAAGTTAGGACATCTACTGGGGTGATGACTTGCCACAAAATTCTTTAAATTTTTGCCACCTAATTCCATAAAAATAAGAGTCACATTTTAGCTTTGTTCATCTTTTCCAATGCCCTCAAAATCAAGCAACACATCTAACAAATCTTACCATTTTGTCTTTCTTCAATACGTTCCTTACGATATCCAAAAGTAATTTCTTTAGCCTTTCCCATGTCACGTTCTAGTTTTCTTTCTTAAACCTTGTATGTCAAACCTTTTAAGACATGAAAATATGTCTGAACTATTTGGAACACCATACCACTCCCTTTCTATAGATTTTTGGGGAAGAGAAGATGATGAGATGATTGAGTCTTTGGTTTTTTTGTTATTTTGTGCACACTTAATGTGGTGTCACTTAATGAATATGACTCACCTAATGTGATTATATGAATCACCTCATGTGGCTGCCACGTTTTTATCAAAAAGGTTTTGGATAATTAGCAATTAGTCACATAATTAAGAATTGTCTCAAATTACTTAAAATTCTACTTATTTTTAATACACTTTATACATCCCACTATCATGGTCACATGGTACCTTATATGACACTAGTCCATAAATACTGAGTATATTAGCTCGGGCCGTATTTTATCCCAACATGTCAAACTTGGACAAAAATTCATTTTCTTTGACTTGCTTCACCTCTTACCTTCACGAATTTACTCATCACTTGTTTGAATAACATAATCCTTATAATCTCCAAATATTCTTTACCTTGGACTAATGTCAATTACCTTACGACAAACTCAATGTACAATACTACAGGGTGCAACATCGTCGTAATTTAATATTGCGAAGCATAACATCATCGTAGTATAATACTGCTGGACGAAATATCGACGTAATATTGCGGGACGTAATATTATTCCCCCCTTTGGAACATTCATCCTCGAATGTTGACTGATGCTCTTATCATTTTCATAACTTATAGTTTTTTTTAATACCTTAATACTCTCCTTACCATTTAGGCAGTTGTTCTGTTAATAAATCCAAAAATCAAGGCATTCCTCCTTTTTGGCTTCTCTTTCTCGTACCACGACTCGTGGTCGGAACCTTTCCAATCTCGTAACTGTTGCTACTTTCTATCATGCAGCCTGTACGACTCTGACCTTGTAAGTGCGCCTATGTGACTCTTCTTTCCTTTTTCCTCCAATTTTTTTTTTTTGCCATTACAGAAGTTCTTTGCTCGGTACTTTGTCGAACTTACGAATATTGCTATATCTTATTTCATAGACCTGGTTATCCATCCACATGATTCTACTGCATCTAGGTAGTTCATACTATACCATAACTCTTACTTCAATTTATTGTTACTGAGGTCTGTTACCAAACTCCATGTTACTATCTCGCTACTTATCATATATGTATACATCGAAGTCTTTTAATGCTTCTTCATTACTGTTTAATCTCATCTCATACTTTTTTAACTTTTATCCATCCGTTGTTGATTCACCTTAATACCGATAACTTGACCTCTTATGTAACACTGCCGCTAGGGCTCACGTCTTATCAGGAACCATCTAAAATGATTAGACTGATCCACCTGGGGGCAATACCATGCTTCCATAACCGTACCTCACAGCATCCTAATGTGATTCACCTTGTGTGGGTACCATAATTCTGTCTAATTCATAAGATCCATTTCTTTTCTTCGTTGAATAATTACTTAATCGAAGGCCCAAACGTCATCTTTTATCTATCACAATTACACCCTCATTCTACTACCAGGGTGGCATTCTAAATGTTATTAGTCTTAGATTCCTTTGAGTTTATTCAAGCTATAGTGAGCTTTGTATAATTTAGAGAAACCATCTACTCTTCTTGTGTTCATGGGCGTAATCCTGAGGACTTTTCCATTTTTGTTACCTTCTCACTTGCCCTTTCTTATCCTTACTCTTGTTTCCTTAAAATTTTGTTGCTTTACCGTACTTTAGCTTGCGACCTATACATATCCATTTATAATACTTGCAACTATCCTTCAACTTGCCTGCACCATAGATTTTCTTATGTTATTTTGAAACGTCAAGCGAGACATCACACCGTCTCCAGCTTTTCTCTACTTCCTTAATTAGACCCCTTAGTACTTCGAAACCATAGGCTAGAAAATACATCATTGACGATGCTTCTACCATTCATGGATACTAAATCCCCGTGCTTCTAGCCTTCTATTCGAAGTATGGACTATTCACAGCCTTCTATATTTGAGTATCTCGTACGTTATTCGCATTTACCTTACTTACCTTAAAATCTTGCATCGTATCTTTTATCTCTTTCATGACCTCCCTTCCACATAGCTATAATTCATGTTCACAACCAGAAGCTCCATTATAATACTTCCACCTCTTGGACCTACACAATTCGGTGGGAGCTTCATATCGTCTTCTTATGAGGCTGATACTTCTTCTAACTGGCTTCTTTGTAGAGCCCTTATATATTATGGTTGTTGTGTTATTTCTCTTGAACGTCTAAAATTAAGAGCGATTAATTCCGTCATGTTCTCAAGCATAACTTCTATAAAACAAATTTCCTAGGTCCAATAGTCAGACTCCTGATTCACTTAGGTGATGTAATTCTTTAGTTTCCTCTTCCTTCTGATCAGCCTTTACGTAGGCTTAAGCTATCTTCCGATTCGTGGCTCATGGTATCAGTTATTACCTTAGCCTTTCATGGGCATTATGGAATATCCCTGATACAATCTTCTAACAATTCAATCATTTGTCTATGCTCCGGTCTTAATTCTTTCTTTTAACTTATACCGGAGTCTTTTATGGCTGAATGATTGTCAACAAATATGTTGCCTGGATAATGTTCCAAAATCTTGAGTGTATCCATAACGTTCTAACTCTGGATCTTTGTTCAAATAATTCTTTCGTTCCGTCTTAGCTTTCTTTCAACGTAAGCTATTACTTTTCCTGGTCTTCCTGCCCCCTTGTTGCGTCCATACTTAGCTTATCTTGTTCACCAATTCATATTAATTGCTATTACTCTGGAGTCTAACTTTTCCTCTTGGTTATCGCGTTAGAGTTCTGAACTTATTTCTCCAAATGGGGATATGACCTTATGGCCTATATTCTTTTATTGTCTTAAGGCCCATCACCTTTCGTCTCTTTCTTCATTTGACTATAAGTTTTGTAACACTCTACCGCTTTCATCCATGTATCACACCTTATTCATAATGTTTCCTTACCTCTCTTCCCATTATTCTGCTAATATTTCTGCATATCTCTTTTCTTGTGAAAACTTCAATACGACATTCTTTCGCTTTCAGCCTTCCTTTGCTCCATCCAGTGGCTCTTCAAGTTGCTTAACGTTCTCGCTTTACTAGGGATGCGAGCCGCACTAAGGTAATATTTATCCCTTCAATGCTTATAGTGTATGTCTTTGTAGTACTCATATCTGACTGCACTATTTTAAAGTGTACCATCTGGGTGTCTCACAAGGAGATCTATTAGCACATTTGCCATATCCTTTGAAAATGTCAACTGACACAAACAATTCATCCATCATATCTTCTTATACTATTTTCTATTAACCCCCATAGGGCATATCTGGAACGGGTGCGGCCAATTGTATATACCTTTGTTATATTTGAATATAACTCAAAAAGCTTATGTTCCTCTGTCTGAATTATAAACACTGTTAACCTTTGTTAACTGGGCGCCTCATACCCTTCTTCATCTTACTTCTTTTACTTGCTGAAACTTGTACTTGTCTTGTTAATCTCTCATTGTCCTTCACCATAAAGATGGATAGGCATTATTGCCTTAAGGCTTCTTATCAGAAAGCTTACACCTTTAAGTACACTCATGATCTGCTAAAAGACCTTATATTTACTTATCGTAGGCATCATACAAAAATCGAATTCCTCTGACGGAGCTCTTCCACAACTATCTCTTTTTCCAACCGTCTTTCTGGATGTAGGTATCGTCTTATTACGAATAATATAGAATTTCGAAATTTGACTTCTTATAAGTGAGCTCTGTAAGCACGTGATTTTTTCCCTATATGAGAATTACTCCCAAAGAAATTCAAAATCAAATGAATTTTCCTTGGTGTGCAATTTTGAGTATTTTTGTGATATTTTTGGATAATTATTTTTCTGTGTTTGCTTATTTGCTAAATTAATAAAAAATACAAAAAATATGTTGCATTTTGCATGTAGGATTTGATTCTACAATTGTTAGTAATTAAATTTGTTTTACAAAAATTTAAAAATTACAAAAATAGGCATCGTTTGCATTTTTAGCATTTTATGTCCAAATATACAATTTTATGCTTAATTATTATTTAATTGTGCATTAATTGTTATTGGGAGTTAATTTGCGCTTTTATAACTTAATTTAGTTCTTAATGATAGTTTAAGTATTTTTATAATTTAGTTTTAGAGAAATAAAAGAAGAAAAGAGAGCGGAAATATAAAGAAAGTCGGAATTGGGCCTCTTCTTCAAATTTAAGCCACAAGCCCAAAAAATGGCCCAATCTTCCCTACGACCCAGTCCATTTCGAACTGGGTCGACCCAGTCCATAACCCAAAAGACCCAAACCCCTTTGTCTTACATTTTACAACACAAAACAAAACAAAACAAAAAAAAAAACCAAAAACCCTAAAAATGACCTAAGTCATCCGCCCCCCCCCCCTATCATTCTTCTTCTTCTTTTCTTCTTTCTTCTCCAAACTCTAAAACACACATCCATGGCTGCCATGGCTAAGCTCCAGCAGCTTAATCTCCTTCGACACAAGCGCACACACCACCAAGAAGCCCATCTTCTCCATGTCAAGCTCAAAAGGCTCGTCCATGGCTGCGTCTTCGTCGTCAACCCATCGCCATGTTTGTTGCTTTTTCTTGCTGCCTCTGCGTCGTCCATGGCTTCCCGAACTGCTGCTCCATTTTCTCCATAAGCTGCTGAACGCAGCAGCAGTAGACGACCAGCTGCTGCCCGTGTCCAGCTGCGACGATGCTGCTCGAAACTGCGCAACGCTGCGGCTCCAGCTCCTCGCCATTGTTGCTAGCTGCGAGCTTCTGCTTCATGCTGCCATGGTCGACCAGCTGCTCCTGTTCTGCCGCGTCAACTGCTGCCCGTGTCCAGCTGCGACGAGCAGCCATGGCTGTCCGCGACGCTGCCGCTGCTCCTCCTTCCTCCGCCGCTGCTTCTACTTCTTCTTCGTCTTCGTCGTCCTTCGTTCGAGCTTTGGTCGAGGCTCGGACAGATTTGTTTACAATCAAAGTTCGTCGTTGATTCACCTCCGGTTAGTTGTTTTTGAGTTTTATTTTTGTCCATATTTTTGTTTGATATTTTCCGGATCCAAAATCGTTAAACGATTTAATCTTTGTTTTGTTCGTTGTTCATCATTGAAATAATTTTCTAGTGTGTTCATGTTGTTTGTTAAATTAATTTTCAGATTTCAAAATAGAAGTTTAATTAGTTGTTTTCATGTTTATTTCATGTTTGTATTATTGTTTAAGTAAGTATTTGTTAGTTTGATGTTTGTTAGATTCAAATTGAAATTTAATCAACTATTTCTTCAATTTGTTTCATGTGTTTATGTATTGTTAGAAATTGTTAATATTGTTAAGTTCAAGTTTAAGTTCATAATTGTTTCTTCGTCGATCTTGTTATTTGTTTAAAGAATTTAGTTGTATTAAAGGAATATATTGTTTTAATCGTTTAATCCGTCATGTTTGTTGTCTTAAAATAGATTCATTCATGTTCATACTTTGTTTGGATGATCTTGAATCCGAATTTTGTATAGTTTGATTTCTTGTTTACCATTTATGATTATTGCTTGAATTGTTCTCATAATCTTGTTTAAAGTTTAATATAAGAATTGTTTGTTGTAATGTTGTTAGAGTTGATTTTAAGTTCAATATGATTGAATTTAGAAATCTTCATACTTTGTTTGTTGTTGTTGTTGAATCCGAAAATAGGATTGTTTGTTGCTAAAATATTGTTCAATCAAATTTTAGTTGTTCTTTGTTGTTCAATTCGTGTTCATGTGATTTGTTGTTGAAATGTTGTTAAAATCGTGTTCATGTGATATTGTTGTTATGATGTTCATCCATGTTCATATTGTTATTTGAACATTGTTAGAAATTGATCATATTGTCTATATTTTGGTTAAGTTTGATTAATTGATGTGTTATAGCTGATGGGTAGTTTGGTAAATTTGTAGTACGTTAAGGGGTAGTTTGGTAATTTCAGTAAGGTCGGAGGGGGTAGTTTAGGGATTGTACATTTTGAAATTGTTTATTTGAAGCATGGGGGACAAAATGAAATGGGGTGGGTTGTGATATGATTATTTAATATAAAGGGGGGACAAGATTTAATTTAAAGGGGAATCTTGCATTATTTTAAATGAAGCATGGGGGACAAAATATAATGGGGTGGTGTGATATGTTTATTTAATGTAATGGGGATGAGTGGAAAGATAATGGGTTGGGTAGAGAAAAAGTATTGATTTAATTGATTAAAAGATTTATGGGATGGGATTATATATATGGGAAGTCTTGAAGACAAATGAAAAGAACAAGATAGAGAGAAAAAACGGACAGAGAATAGAAGAGAGAAAAATTCCGAAAAAATATTTAAGCTTTCAAAATAAAAATAAAAGCTAAAAAATCTACTGCTTTCTTTCTTTGTTTGAAATTAGTATTAATGGTTGTTGTTTCATTTAAAGCTTAAAGCTTTTGTTTTTGGGATTACTACTCCACCGGTCTGTTACCGGTTTGTTACTGTTGCTGGGCAGTTGTTGCTGTTGCACTGTTATTATTGTTGCTGATTTTCATCTTCATTTTCTTTTGCTTCCAATATCAGGTACATATCTTTTAAACTCATGTTGTGAAGAGCTTCAACATGGCAAGTAAATGAAGTTTGGAATTATAAGGATGTCTTCTACTCATTTAAATTTTATTAGTTTAAATTTCAGTTTTGTTTTAGTTGGTTAATATAGTATTAAATCAATTAGTAGATTAGTTCTCTTTCTTAATAACTAATGGCTTAGTTATTTTAGGAACGCGATCAACTCATTTCTTTTAATATATGAAATAATGTCAATGATTTTTTTTACAAAATATAGAGTTAAGTGTTTGCAAATAGTCGCATAGGCAGAGAATAAGAATTGGTTTATTTATCTCAAACTCAATCTTTGTAAACAAATTAACCAAACAATTATAACTTTGGACTAAAAACAAGTATATGAGAAGGATATGGGATTTACAAGCACGTCAAGGATATGTAGAAATAGAATTCGCATTAAATATAACAATAAAAATTCTTCAGAAACTATTAATTTGTTTATCAAATTAATTCTTTTTCCAGTTTTATATGCGATTCGATTTTTGGATATGTTAATGTTGTATCCACGATAAAAATGGTAGTATTTTTAGTTACATGTTGTTTGTTTCTTTTTCATATCATTAATTCTTTAAAATTTGAATAGTTTTGAGGTATATAATTCATACGCGTAAAATAAGACTTGTAGCAACGCCTAATAAATTTTGAATTCTTTGTCAAGAAATTTGGTGGCATCCCAATCGGTAATTCTCCATGATTCTTACATTTAAAAATAGATGGATGCAATAAACATTTATGGAAAATCTATACTACTATTAAGAATCTTTTGCGTGATTAGGGATGCGTTCGCGTAACCTGATTATATTTCTAAAAGCAATTCGGATTATGCGTTCGCGCAACTTCGAACGAACATTTAATAAAAAGGGGGCTCTTCGGAGAATATCAATATTAATTTCATATAACTCGAGATGTGCGGTTCAATATTTAATTATACAAGAGCGACGAACGTTCTTAATTTTATTTTTAGCACAATTTCGAACTTAAGTCTTCTTTTTTTATATAATAAAAAATTTCGAAAAAAAATAATAATTATTATTATATTATCATTGTGTATACGTACGCGTGACACGATTTTCACGTTAAAAAATATTAATATATAAAACGAATACACGTACGCGTGATTCGATTCGAAGAAGGGTCTTTAATTATAAACAATCTAAATAGAAGCGGTAACAATAAAATCATGCAATAAAAATGTATTTAACAAATCAAAATAATCAAGCCGAATATAACAGTTGAGCGACCGTGCTAGAACCACGGAACTCGGGAATGCCTAACACCTTCTCCCGGGTTAACAGAATTCCTTATCCGGATTTCTGGTTCGCAGAATAATAAACAGAGTCATATTCTCCTCGATTCAGGGATTAAAATTGGTGACTTGGGACGCCTTAAAATTCCCAGGTGGCGACTCTGAAACAAACAAACAAATCCCGTTTCGACTGTCCTTTAATTGGAGAAAACTCCCTTGCACCCTCGCGGGGGCGGAAAAAGGAGGTGCGACAGCTCTGGCGACTCTGCTGGGGACTTAAACCCAGAACCACTGGTTCAGGGTTCAAGAATTCGAGCTTAAAATAATTGTTATAGTTGGCTTTATTTATTATCTGATTTTTTTATATATGCCCAATGTGCTAAATGACACTTTTACCGCTTTAATATTATTTGAATTATGAATATATACAACTGCTACGAAACCCCCTTCTTTCTGAGTCTTCTAAATTTATGGTGCACACGTGCGCGTGGCCCACCTTTCTGTTAAAGTCATACCAAATAAGACGAAGTTGGGACAAGTAACTAGGCCGGGTAGACTTTCGTGCTCCCGGTACGTTGCCCCCGCTTCGGCTCAAACTGTCCGTTTGGGTAAGCCAGGGCTAGATCAATATGCCTCAGGTTTTTTCACTTAGAATAACTCAGCTTCATGCCGGATCCCTAGTAGGAGCGATTGTTTGCATCACGTGCATTTGACTTTGGAGACTCAACACAGGGGTTGGGTCTGTCTAGGACAGGTGTACCAAAAAAAAATGACCATCCTGATGCATCTTACTTGCTGCTACTTGCGCATTTATTTGATCCGGATTTGTGTGTTGACTAACTTTTGAATATCAGGAATGATATTTTGAATTTGAAAAAAAAAATTAGCGGTTAGGGAATTGATTGTTTATTTTTGAAAAAAAAAAAACAATGCCCAAATATTGTCAAAACTCTGCCGAAATTTTGAGAAAATGAAAAAAAAAATTCTTATTAGTTTGTTTTATTAAAAGCAAAAGAGAAAAAAAAATCGTTGTTCTGTCTTATTTTTAAAAAAAAATAAAAAAATATATATATATAAAAAGGAAAATAGTTTGTCTTCCCCTGAAAATGACAATGAAAAAGAGTCTTACTTTTAAAATAGTTTTTTTTATTCGTTTCTGAAAAATTCAAAATAATAAAATAAAAAGAGTCGCGTTGAAAGTGGTTTTATTATTTGTTGCAAATATATATATATATATATATATATATATATATATATATATATATATATATAAAAAGTTTTTCTTTATTTCCAAAAAAATGTATATATATCTTTATTTGTTGCAAAAATATTTGTCCTGCCAAAAAGTCTAGAAAATTTTTTTTAGACTCCCAATTTTCAAAACAAAAAATCCAAAAATATTTTCCATTATTGACTTCTTTAGAAAGTCTTTTTAATTATAAAATATATATATATATATATATATATATATAATAAAATAAAACAAATTCGAAAATATTTTCCTTCTTCTTTAAAAATTGAAAAGAAAATTCAAAATTCAAAAAAATATTTTTTTTAGAAAGCATTTCTTTTATTAAAGGTAAAATTCCAAAAAAATATTTTCTTTCTTCTTAGAATAAGAAAAAAACAAAAAAAAATATCTTCCTTTTACTTTTGATATTCTCAAAGTTCAAATCAAAAGAAAAGGAATTCTTAGAAGTCTTTCTTTCAAAAAGAAAATCAATCAAAAATCCAAAAAAAATATATATATATATATATATATATATATATAAAAAAAAAAATATATACTTCCTTTCTTCTTTTAAAGCAGTTCTTTTACAAATTCAAAAAAAAAATAATTTAAAATTAGTTTATTTACTTTATTCATGACCTGCCCGAACTACGCCGGTTTGATTCTCATCGGATGTGAGATACGTAGGCAACCCTCATCGGGTCCAACCCCCTTTTTGTTAAAATAGCCAAAAATCAAAAAAATAAATAAAAAACGTGTCAAAATTTTTATTTTGTCATAAATAAGTCGAGTGGTGTCTAACCTCTCCTTTTGCTAAAAAATAGCCAATAAAAAACATGTCAAATTTTAGTTTTGTCATAAAGAAGTCGGGTGACGCTGTTTTATCAAGACATAGCCGAATGTTCCCGAAAGGGACGTCGGAAGGCTGACTTTGCATAAACAGCCACCTTTGGATAATTTTTTAAAATTTGGTTCAGTTGACCCACACAGCCTTAAAAAAATCTTCGTCCCCGAGGCGCTGAAGGGCCGTGTTTGCAACACCACGATTTCATTGTAATTTGAACAAAAAAAAAACAAAGAGTCAACGGTCAGGTGAATACCGTTTGGATTTTTGGTCAAAATAAGCCGAGCCAGCTTTGACCGCGTCTTAAACTGTTCTTGCCGAAATAGCCCTAGAGTATCTTTCAATTGTCGAAAGGCTATTTTCGTAAAAGAATGAACAAGTTTGTAAAGTGTCGTAAAATAATCCTCTCCGGCCTCAAAATTTGGAAGGGGCCACATTTGCAAAAATAACCGTTCGGTTGCATTTGTCAAACGGAGAAAGGAAGCTGGTCATTTGTTTTAAGGTTATAAATCTTTTGATTAAAATATGTGGGTTGTTTGATTTTCGAGTTTGTAGGTCATCTTCAAACCATTGAAACCCAATTTGTTTTAATATGAAAATTGATAAAAAAATGTTTATTGTTTATATTTTATTGGTCCGAACTACGCAAGGTCTGATTCATGCGGGGTCATGATACGTAGGCAATCTCCATAAGATTCGACCACAACAAATAATGAAAAAAAATCAAAAAAAAATCAAAAAAAGGGGAAAAAGATGTTGCTAGTAATAAGAACCGACTGAGTCCATTCTAACATGTTTTATTTTGAATTGTGAAGAAAGTTGAGTTGGTCGGTTTGTTCAGAGGGTTCAACAAGAGTCTACTGTGCCGGGAAAAAATAGAATACTGAAACAGCAAATGACCGGAGTGTGTCAAGCATGGGCCAGTGGGCAAGGACAGCCTCGTCATGAGTCACAATTTGCGACACAACAAGAGCAGTACCACTCTCCTAAGTACCACCCGTACTCGTTAGATCTTCCTTCAAAGATTGAAGAGCCTGCCCGAAAAATGGTACAAGAAGAAATGACCCAAAGGGTGAAAAACTTAGAACAATGGTTGAAAAACAGGCAAGGGTTGTCTGGCCAAAAGAGTGTTGCCTTCAAAGATCTATGTATGTTCCCCGATGTCCACTTGCCGCCTGGTTTCAAAACTCCCAAATTTGAAAAGTACGATGGACATGGAGATCCCATTGCCCACCTGAAAAGGTATTGCAATCAACTGAGAGGTGCGGGAAGAAATGAAGAATTATTGATGGCTTATTTTGTGGAAAGCCTTACGGGAGTAGCTTCCGAATGGTTTATGGATCAAGACACGTCTCGCTGGTATGTCTGGGACGACATGGCACAAGCATTTGTCAAACAGTTCCAATACAGCATCGACATTGCCCCAGACCGCATTTCCCTTTCAAACCTGAAGAAGAAACCAAGTGAAAGTTTCAGGGAATATGCCATTAAATGGAGAGAGCAAGCAGCTCGAGTTAAGCCACCCATGGATGACCACGAGCTAATAACTGTCTTCCTTCAAGCGCAAGAGCCAGATTACTTTCAGAACATGATGTCCGCAGTTGGCAAATCCTTTTCAGAAGCAATCAAAATGGGAGAAATAATAGAGAATGGTCTTAAGACAGGAAAAATTATAAGTCAAGCAGTTTTTAAAGCTGCAACTCACGCTGTCCGGGTTGAGTCTGATAATTTTTGCGACACAAATGAGAAGATTGAAGAAATCATGATGACATCAGGGTCAAGAAGAGGTCCTAGGAGAACATCTCGAAGGTATGAGCAGCCTCCTAAAGTTATCTATGAATCCCCTGAGCAATATTATCCCCCTCAGAACCCACAACACTCTATTGTTCCACCTCAGTATGTTGCCCGGCCACCAAAACGCCCCAGAAGGCGAGCAACGAGCGTCACAAAATCTCCAGAAGCCTCCACATAACTTTCAGGTGCCCTATAACCCACATCCAAGCCAGAAGTATAAAGGGGAACGAAGGTTGAAAGATAATTTTACACCAATAGGAGAGTCCTATGAAAGCTTATTTGAGAGGTTAAAGCATCACGACATGATTGCATCTATTCCTCCAAATCATCTGGACACACGTGCAAGAAGCTTTGACCCTTCTAAAAGGTGTGAATACCATTCCAATGCCCAGGGGCACAATGTTGAAAGTTGTCGGGATTTGAAAAAAGAAATAGAAAGGATGATCCAGGAAAATCTGATTGTGATCCAAGGTAATGACACCCAGAATATCGCACAGAATCCTTTACCTGCACATCATGATGCACACTTTATGGGGAGGATGCCTGGTAACATGGGATTTTAGAGTCATCCCGGAAAGCCGCTAACTGATGATAATGATATCGAAGTTGGAAATGGTCTGGACAATACTGCAAAGCCCAGTGGCTAAAGATGCCAACTTTGATAAAATGGGAGGACGCTCCGTTCCTTGGTTAGCAAGAGAGAAGCTTGTGGTGGCTTATTTTGTTGTCATTTCTGTTGTCCGGATTATTCTTAGGGTTGTAATCCGAATATTGTCTTGTGTCAAACCTTCTTATCTTTCCATTTTGTCATATCAGTTTGTTTAAGTTTTGTCAAGGCTGTGTTAGGATTTTATTCTGCTTGTTTTGTTTGTTTTATTATTCAAACCATTTCGCCAGTAGTCTAATACAAAAGCCGGTCTTTTATTATTTCCAGTTTTCTTTTGATTAGTCCTTTTATCATTTTTATTCAAGCGCCGATTCTAGTGACATAACATGCGCACACAGTTTGGGCCTAGTCTATAAAGTTAATCATAAAACCCTAGGAAGGTGATCAAAGCATTTAAAGGAAATAAGAACGGTTTGAGATTATTTGAAGCCCGAGTCATGTAGAACTGGGGCAAGTAAAACATAAAGAAAACCGTTAAATGCAAGATTCGCCAAATTGGCATGAGGGTCGTGCATGAGAGTGAGAGTGTCGCCCAGCAGTGCTTTAGAAATGACAAAATGAAAAAGCAAGTGGTTAACATAATTGTCAAGACCAGCACCGTCGGAAGAGACTATAAATCTATGTTCAATTATGTTGTTTGCACTTGGCATGTTTTGAAGACTGGAATGACGAAGGCATTTTGTTCTGCTACCTAAACACTTTATCCTTCGTTACCCCTTTTGAGCCTTATTTTATTTTCTTTCATACCCCTCGTTCGGAATCAATAGCAATGACTAGGAAATACAAGCCTAGAAGGTAAAGAAAAAAAAAAAGAAAAAAAAAGAAAAAAAACAACAAAAAATGAGAGAAAAATGATAACAAAAAAAACAAAAGAAAGTCAGAAGAAAATAGAGGAATTGGGAACTACGTTTGACCTAATTCCTCAAAGAGGATACGTAGGCGCCTCACGGCTCGGTCATAGGGTGCATAGTGTGCATAATGTGCATGGTGTGCATAGTGTAACAAAAAATTTAAAAAAAATATATAAATAATTTAAATAAATAATCCCCAAGCAAGAAACTGGGGCAAGGGTTGCGCTCGTGGTAAGCAAAAATTGGTTCCGAATGAACCCTAAATTGATTTGTTGTTTGAGCCTTTAATACCCTTTCTTTCTAGCCTGTCCAAAAACCCACATTACGGTCCAAAGAAAGACCTTCTGACCAGTCTGCAAAAGATGCCAAGTCAGACAAATGAGAGTCTTACCGGCGAACATAACATTCTGTTCCACAGCAGAAAGGACTCTAATCTCCAGCAGAGAGAGTCATACCGGCAACACTCAAAATCCCCAGCTGGAAAGTGATATAAATGAGAGAGTCTTATCGGTGAAAATCTTCACGGACACCATAAGGCGATGAAAGATGAGAGAAAAACCAAAATGAGAGAGACTTGATGGTGAAAACCTTTTGGGCACTACAAGTCGAATAAGATTGGGAATCAGATGGAGGATAGTCAAGGGAAGATCTTGAAAGACGATTGACGACGGAGGATAGGCCACATATGCATGTCATGACCATTAGAGTCGGTGTCTGCGTTTGATAGGTTTTTATTTATAATTTCTTTTGTTAAAGAGTCATCTTTTTCCTTTGTCTTTTATTCTGTTCCTTTTTATCTTTCTCCTTTCATAGAAAATTCCCCAGTAGAGTCTGTTTGGTCAGAACCAGTGGGAAATGACTTCAAAATAGGCCATCAGCTTTCCAATTATGCAAGATGAGATATGGCTAGTACATCCAAGTGGTATAGTCAGCAAGGAACGAGCACAAGGCCAGTGTCAAGAAAGATATCCCCAGCAAAAGGGAATTGACAAAAGGATTGACGAGTGTCAAGAGGGATATCCTTGCCAAAATCAGAGGTTATTAAAACCTCAAGGCCAAGGCCCGTGGACAAACAAGGAGAGCAATAAGCATGACTTGGAAAATTCATGCGAGACTAAAAGGTCGGAAAAATGCAAGTCTCCGAGCCATGCCACGAAAGAAGAGGGATATCCCTAGCAGAAAAGGATTATCCCCAGCAAATAATATCGTCCCTGGTGGAATGCAGAGCAAGGAAGGAGAAAGGAAAAAGTCATCCCAGTGGAGTATCACAACCAACTACCACGCTTTAAGCTAACAAATTTTGTTTGAGTTAAAACAGGTAAAGGAAATGGCATTGATGTCGGAAATGCATGCCGCAAGAAAGATTGTCAAACTGGGGCAGAAAATTTTCTTTTCAGTTAGAAAATTTTCTGGAAAATCAGGTACCCATTTGGGGAAGAATAAAGATAGCACCAAGGAAGTGGTCTTTGAACCAGGGTTTCCCCCAACATAATAAGTTTCCAATGGAGGAAATTGATCCCCAGCAGACAAAACCAAAGAGATGAAATTGGTGTATAGAAAAAGCAAAAGTCATTGTCATCCCCAACAGCTTCCAGAAGAATGAAGCATCGATTTGAAGGGATAAAATTCCCCAGCAGTGTTATCCTCAACAACGTTATCCCAAAAAGATAACACTTATATCCCCAACAGTGTTAAAAAAAAATTGAATTTGAAGGAGGGGAAGAAAGAAGACTCCCACAGTGGTATTATCCCCAGCAAGCAAGAACAAAGCAGCGCAAAGGAAAAAGAAAAGAAAAGAAGAGATTGCAAAGGTAAGTTTCTCAAATCATTGATCTTTACATTTTTCTCCTAGGATAAAAAGTCCTAGTATGATGAATTTCCCTCCCAAGTCAAAATCTTGGTCTGATGAAATTGTTCTCCCAAGATAAAATCTTAGTCGGATGAATCTTTCTCCTAAGATCACAACAAAATGGACCTAGTCTGACGATTTATCTCCTAGAGTCAAAATCTTGGTCTGGTGAAATTTTTCTCCCAAGATAAAATCTTAGTCGGATGAATCTTTCTCCTAAGATCACAACAAATGGACCTAGTTTGACGATTTATCTCCTATAGTCAAAATCTTGGTCTGATGAAATTGTTCTCCCAAGATAAAATCTTAGTCGGATGAATCTTTCTCCTAAGATCACAACAAAATGGACCTAGTCTGACGATTTATCTCCTAGAGTCAAAATCTTGGTCTGATGAAATTGTTCTCCCAAGATAAAATCTTAGTCGGATGAATCTTTCTCCTAAGATCACAACAAATGGACCTAGTCTGACGATTTATCTCCTAGAGTCAAAATCTTGGTCTGATGAAATTGTTCTCCCAAGATAAAATCTTAGTCGGATGAATCTTTCTCCTAAGATCACAACAAAATGGACCTAGTCTGACGATTTATCTCCTAGAGTCAAAATCTTGGTCTGATGAAATTGTTCTCCCAAGATAAAATCTTAGTCGGATGAATCTTTCTCCTAAGATCACAACAAAATGGACCTAGTCTGACGATTTATCTCCTAGAGTCAAAATCTTGGTCTGATGAAATTGTTCTCCCAAGATAAAATCTTAGTCGGATGAATCTTTCTCCTAAGATCACAACAAATGGACCTAGTCTGACGATTTATCTCCTAGAGTCAAAATCTTGGTCTGATGAAATTGTTCTCCCAAGATAAAATCTTAGTTGGATGAATCTTTCTCCTAAGATCACAACAAAATGGACCTAGTCTGACGATTTATCTCCTAGAGTCAAAATCTTGGTCTGATGAAATTGTTCTCCCAAGATAAAATCTTAGTCGGATGAATCTTTCTCCTAAGATCACAACAAAATGGACCTAGTCTGACGATTTATCTCCTAGAGTCACAATCTTGGTCTGATGAAATTTTTCTCCCAAGATAAGATATCAAATCTTAGTCCGATGAATCTTTCTCCTAAGATAAGATATCAAATCCTAGTTTGATGAATTTTCTCCTAGGATAATTTGAAAAAAAAAAGTTTGAATTTGAAAAAAAAAAGAGAAGAAGTTGTTGAAGTCAGGAGCCCCCTGAAGAATAGAATGGCGATTTAGTGTTTGAAATCTTGCCAACCTAAAGAAAGGAATGGCGATATATTGATTGAAGTCAGGAGCCCGCCTGAAGAGAGGAATGGCGATTTATTTTCAAAATTGTTGTTGAAGTCAGGAGCCCGCCTGAAGAAAGGAAAGGCATTTATTTTAAAAGTTATGTATTTGAAGTCAGGAGCCCGCCTGAAGAGAGGAATGGCGCTTATTTTTAAAAGTTGTTGTTGATGTTGGGAGCCCGCCCAGATAACAGAGGCATACATTTTAGTCTTTACATTTCAGTTGATGAAGTTGGGAGCCCGCCCATAAAACAGAGGCATACATTCAGTCTTTACATTTCAAGCATTGAAGTTGGGAGCCCGCCCAGATAACAGAGGCATACATTTTAGTCTTTATATTTCAAGCGTCGAAGTTGGGAGCCCGCCCAGAAAACAGAGGCATACATTTCAAGTCTTTAATTGTCAAGCATTGAAGTTGGGAGCCCGCCCAAATAACAGAGGCATACATTTCTAGTCTTTAATTTTCAAGTATTGAAGTTGGGAGCCCGCCCAGATAACAGAGGCATACATTTCAAAATCAAGTCAGAGGACAATAAAACAGAGGGTTACAATAGGAATCCCCAGCAGGAAATAATAAAATTCCCCTGCACCGGGAAACAGAAGGTTGCAACAAGAGGTCACAGCACAAACTCAAGTGCATCTGTCAAAAAGAAGAAAAGCACCGGAAAAAATGCAAGCAGACAAGAAAGCAAGGCAACAAGAAAAATTGCAGTATAACTTAGCTTCTTGTTTTCTTTTAAGCACGGTGTAACAAGGAGATCGGTAAGCAGTAGTAATAGCATGCAACAACAGTAACATTGCAGTCCAACGGTAGTCCCAGCTACCCAAAATTTCCCGAACTACATTGACCTGATTCCTGTTTAGCCCAGGATATGTAGGAAACCTTTGAAGCAAAGGTTCGGTCAAATCTTTTTCAAAAAATGCTTCACACGGAGTACTCGGATGGGCAAAAATCGCTCGCTTTATCTTTGCACGAAAACCCTTCGTGTCTTCGGGCAAAGAGGGGCAGCTGTAAGCACGTGATTTTTGCCCTATATGAGAATTACTCCCAAAAAATTCAAAATCAAATGATTTTTCCTTGGTGTGCAATTTTGAGTATTTTTGTGATATTTTTGGATAATTATTTTTCTGTGTTTGCTTATTTGCTAAATTAATAAAAAATACAAAAAATATGTTGCATTTTGCATGTAGGATTTGATTCTACAATTGTTAGTAATTAAATTTGTTTTACAAAAATTTAAAAATTACAAAAATAGGCATCGTTTGCATTTTTAGCATTTTATGTCCAAATATACAATTTTATGCTTAATTATTATTTAATTGTGCATTAATTGTTATTGGGAGTTAATTTGCGCTTTTATAACTTAATTTAGTTCTTAATGATAGTTTAAGTATTTTTATAATTTAGTTTTAGAGAAATAAAAGAAGAAAAGAGAGCGGAAATATAAAGAAAGTCGGAATTGGGCCTCTTCTTCAAATTTAAGCCACAAGCCCAAAAAATGGCTCAATCTTCCCTACGACCCAGTCCATTTCGAACTGGGTCGACCCAGTCCATAACCCAAAAGACCCAATACCCCTATCTTGCATTTCAAAGACACAAAACAAAACAAAAAAAAACAAAACCCAAAAACCCTAAAAATGACCTAAGTCATCTGCCCCCCTATCATTCTTCTTCTTCTTTTCTTCTTTCTTCTCCAAACTCTAAAACACACATCCATGGCTGCCATGGCTAAGCTCCAGCAGCTTAATCTCCTTCGACACAAGCGCACACACCACCAAGAAGCCCATCTTCTCCATGTCAAGCTCAAAAGGCTCGTCCATGGCTGCGTCTTCGTCGTCAACCCATCGCCATGTTTGTTGCTTTTTCTTGCTGCCTCTGCGTCGTCCATGGCTTCCCGAACTGCTGCTCCATTTTCTCCATAAGCTGCTGAACGCAGCAGCAGTAGACGACCAGCTGCTGCCCGTAGTTGTCGTTGTTGCTGCTCGAAACTGCGCAAGGCTGCGGCTCCAGCTCCTCGCCATTGTTGCTAGCTGCGAGCTTCTGCTTCATGCTGCCATGGTCGACCAGCTGCTCCTGTTCTGCCGCGTCAACTGCTGCCCGTGTCCAGCTGTGACGAGCAGCCATGGCTGTCCGCGACGCTGCCGCTGCTCCTCCTTCCTCCGCCGCTGCTTCTACTTCTTCTTCGTCTTCGTCGTCCTTCGTTCGAGCTTTGGTCGAGGCTCGGACAGATTTGTTTACAATCAAAGTTCGTCGTTGATTCACCTCCGGTTAGTTGTTTTTGAGTTTTATTTTTGTCCATATTTTTGTTTGATATTTTCCGGATCCAAAATCGTTAAACGATTTAATCCTTGTTTTGTTCGTTGTTCATCATTGAAATAATTTTCTAGTGTGTTCATGTTGTTTGTTAAATTAATTTTCAGATTTCAAAATAGAAGTTTAATTAGTTGTTTTCATGTTTATTTCATGTTTGTATTATTGTTTAAGTAAGTATTTGTTAGTTTGATGTTTGTTAGATTCAAATTGAAATTTAATCAACTATTTCTTCAATTTGTTTCATGTGTTTATGTATTGTTAGAAATTGTTAATATTGTTAAGTTCAAGTTTAAGTTCATAATTGTTTCTTCGTCGATCTTGTTATTTGTTTAAAGAATTTAGTTGTATTAAAGGAATATATTGTTTTAATCGTTTAATCCGTCATGTTTGTTGTCTTAAAATAGATTCATTCATGTTCATACTTTGTTTGGATGATCTTGAATCCGAATTTTGTATAGTTTGATTTCTTGTTTACCATTTATGATTATTGCTTGAATTGTTCTCATAATCTTGTTTAAAGTTTAATATAAGAATTGTTTGTTGTAATGTTGTTAGAGTTGATTTTAAGTTCAATATGATTGAATTTAGAAATCTTCATACTTTGTTTGTTGTTGTTGTTGAATCCGAAAATAGGATTGTTTGTTGCTAAAATATTGTTCAATCAAATTTTAGTTGTTCTTTGTTGTTCAATTCGTGTTCATGTGATTTGTTGTTGAAATGTTGTTAAAATCGTGTTCATGTGATATTGTTGTTATGATGTTCATCCATGTTCATATTGTTGTTTGAACATTGTTAGAAATTGATCATATTGTCTATATTTTGGTTAAGTTTGATTAATTGATGTGTTATAGCTGATGGGTAGTTTGGTAAATTTGTAGTACGTTAAGGGGTAGTTTGGTAATTTCAGTAAGGTCGGAGGGGGTAGTTTAGGGATTGTACATTTTGAAATTGTTTATTTGAAGCATGGGGGACAAAATGAAATGGGGTGGGTTGTGATATGATTATTTAATATAAAGGGGGGACAAGATTTAATTTAAAGGGGGAATCTTGCATTATTTTAAATGAAGCATGGGGGACAAAATATAATGGGGTGGTGTGATATGTTTATTTAATGTAATGAGGATGAGTGGAAAGATAATGGATTGGGTAGAGAAAAAGTATTGATTTAATTGATTAAAAGATTTATGGGATGGGATTATATATATGTGAAGTCTTGAACACAAGACATAACAGAAACACAGATAAAGAGAAAAAACGGACAGAGAATAGAAGAGAGAAAAATTCCGAAAAAATATTTAAGCTTTCAAAATAAAAATAAAAGCTAAAAAATCTACTGCTTTCTTTCTTTGTTTGAAATTAGTATTAATGGTTGTTGTTTCATTTAAAGCTTAAAGCTTTTGTTTTTGGGATTACTACTCCACCGGTCTGTTACCGGTTTGTTACTGTTGCTGGGCAGTTGTTGCTGTTGCACTGTTATTACTGTTGCTGATTTTCATCTTCATTTTCTTTTGCTTCCAATATCAGGTACATATCTTTTAAACTCATGTTGTGAAGAGCTTCAACATGGCAAGTAAATGAAGTTTGGAATTATAAGGATGTCTTCTACTCATTTAAATTTTATTAGTTTAAATTTCAGTTTTGTTTTAGTTGGTTAATATAGTATTAAATCAATTAGTAGATTAGTTCTCTTTCTTAATAACTAATGGCTTAGTTATTTTAGGAACGCGATCAACTCATTTCTTTTAATATATGAAATAATGTCAATGATTTTTTTTACAAAATATAGAGTTAAGTGTTTGCAAATAGTCGCATAGGCAGAGAATAAGAATTGGTTTATTTATCTCAAACTCAATCTTTGTAAACAAATTAACCAAACAATTATAACTTTGGACTAAAAACAAGTATATGAGAAGGATATGGGATTTACAAGCACGTCAAGGATATGTAGAAATAGAATTCGCATTAAATATAACAATAAAAATTCTTCAGAAACTATTAATTTGTTTATCAAATTAATTCTTTTTCCAGTTTTATATGCGATTCGATTTTTGGATATGTTAATGTTGTATCCACGATAAAAATGGTAGTATTTTTAGTTACATGTTGTTTGTTTCTTTTTCATATCATTAATTCTTTAAAATTTGAATAGTTTTGAGGTATATAATTCATACGCGTAAAATAAGACTTGTAGCAACGCCTAATAAATTTTGAATTCTTTGTCAAGAAATTTGGTGGCATCCCAATCGGTAATTCTCCATGATTCTTACATTTAAAAATAGATGGATGCAATAAACATTTATGGAAAATCTATACTACTATTAAGAATCTTTTGCGTGATTAGGGATGCGTTCGCGTAACCTGATTATATTTCTAAAAGCAATTCGGATTATGCGTTCGCGCAACTTCGAACGAACATTTAATAAAAAGGGGGCTCTTCGGAGAATATCAATATTAATTTCATATAACTCGAGATGTGCGGTTCAATATTTAATTATACAAGAGCGACGAACGTTCTTAATTTTATTTTTAGCACAATTTCGAACTTAAGTCTTCTTTTTTTTATATAATAAAAAATTTCGAAAAAAAATAATTATTATTATATTATCATTGTGTATACGTACGCGTGACACGATTTTCACGTTAAAAAATATTAATATATAAAACGAATACACGTACGCGTGATTCGATTCGAAGAAGGGTCTTTAATTATAAACAATCTAAATAGAAGCGGTAACAATAAAATCATGCAATAAAAATGTATTTAACAAATCAAAATAATCAAGCCGAATATAACAGTTGAGCGACCGTGCTAGAACCACGGAACTCGGGAATGCCTAACACCTTCTCCCGGGTTAACAGAATTCATTATCCGGATTTTTGGTTCGCAGAATAATAAACAGAGTCATATTCTCCTCGATTCAGGGATTAAAATTAGTGACTTGGGACGCCTTAAAATTCCCAGGTGGCGACTCTGAAACAAACAAACAAATCCCGTTTCAACTGTCCTTTAATTGGAGAAAACTCCCTTGCACCCTCGCGGGGGCGGAAAAAGGAGGTGCGATAAGCTCTACCACACAATCTAGAGTAAGAAGAAAGAGTAACAGTCCTAAATGCCCTGTAGCCTCCTACTTATAAGTGTGGTGCACGACACACCCTTAAACAAGACTCTACTAGACACAGCTTGTAGACTCCCTAGGACAGAACTGCTCTGATACCACTTTTGTCACGACCCAAACCGAAGGGCCGCGACGGGCACCCGGTGCCTTACTCAACCGAGTACCAACGTAACATATCTTTTTTAACATGTTATCATGAGTAAATGAGCCAGAAAACCCGTCATGAGATAACAAGAATAAAACATAAGGGAATACTCAACATATGAAGACCCGACATGATATACAAACTAATATATGTGACATATGGGCCTATAAGGCCGACATGACCATTAGTAAACTCGAAACATAGGCCGACAAGGCCATATGATTATCCATACACCTGACATCTGTCTACAAGCCTCTAAGAGTATATAAAATCATAAAGGTCGGGACAGGGCCTCGCCATACCAATCAATACATATCCAAAGCATACTGACCAAATAGGTAACTCTGGAGCAAGTGGAGTGCACTAACGCCTTCGCTGAGCTGATAGCCTACAAGGCGGACTGTCAGCCTATCAATCGGGATCTGCGGACATGAAATGCAGCGTCCCCAGGCAAAAGGGACGTCAATAATAATAAAGTACCGGGTATGTTAGGCAGGAAAGCTTAAACAAGAATAGTAATGTAAAGAGAGAGATAGAGGAGATACAACCTGTAACATCTGAGTGTCTCTGGGGGTTACTGATATGAAATGCATAATACATATATATACATAAACTTTTTAAAACATTCGCCTCTGCGGGCATCATCATCATCATATCATACCCGGCCTCAAAGCGGACTCGGTAAAAGCGTAGCTGACCATCATAAGGTTCGGTAGAATCGTACCCGGCCACGTGGAGCTCGGTAAAACCCAACTGATCAGTGGTTGCACAATATATGTCGTACCTGGCCGACTATAGCGCGGCTCGGTAGAGTAAAATAGATACATATACATAATGCATACTCGACTCATGGAATCACATTCTAAACCTTTTGGAGTGACTTAAGAACATTATGGACATCCCTACCATCAATATGAATCTTAGTTGGATTTAAGGATCATACACACTTATTTAGAATAATTTTATAAGGAAAGAACAACATGGACAACCTTAGTTGCTAGGAGTAGAGTCATTATGAAATAGCATATCGTTTATGCTCATTTCATTTTAGATCATGCCAAAAGAAAGAAGAAAGTGTCTTAACATACCTGCATAACCATCTGAAGGCTTTCTTTGCTGATTTGATCTGCCCAGACCAAAATTACCACCCATGTTATTTTCATTTACTATATGATGTCTTATCACTAAATTTGCTTCATTTCCCCATCTGAGATAGCCCCGATACACTCCAAAAAGTTGTCTCCTTTCATATTCAAATAGGAATCGGATCATTCCTTTTTTTTTACCTCCTTTACAAAATTAGCCACATACGATGGAAGGCCAAAGACCTTATGTTTAAAGCAGTATCTCTTTGTTACAATGTTTGACATGCAAATTGCACCAAACTCAAGAGCAGGAACACTAATAAAACCATTCTCTTCTTTTTCATACTCCACTGGGAAACTATATCCTGTCATTTCAATTAAAGGAACATAATAGTAAAACAACAACTATGTCTTAGTTAATTTCCTTCAACTTATTCTTCGAGTGGTGCAACATAACCATATTATCACTTCCTCTTCAGATAAAAAACTGATACGGTCAAAACAACTATATTATCAAGGAATGCAAAGTTAGGACATCTACTGGGGTGATGACTTGCCACAAAATTCTTTAAATTTTTGCCACCTAATTCCATGAAAATAAGAGTCACATTTTAGCTTTGTTCATCTTTTCCAATGCCCTCAAAATCAAGCAACACATCTAACAAATCTTACCATTTTGTCTTTCTTCAATACGTTCCTTACGATATCCAAAAGTAATTTCTTTAGCCTTTCCCATGTCACGTTCTAGTTTTCTTTCTTAAACCTTGAATGTCAAACCTTTTAAGACATGAAAATATGTCTGAACTATTTGGAACACCATACCACTCCCTTTCTATAGATTTTTGGGGAAGAGAAGATGATGACATGATTGAATCTTTAGTTTTTTGTTATTTTGTGCACACTTAATGTGGTGTCACGTAATGAATATGACTCACCTAATGTGATTATATGAATCACCTCATGTGGCTGCCACGTTTTTATCAAAAAGGTTTTGGATAATTAGCAATTAGCCACATAATTAAGAATTGTCTCAAATTACTTAAAATTCTACTTATTTTTAATACACTTTATACATCCCACTATCATGGTCACATGGTACCTTGTATGACACTAGTCCATAAATACCGAGTATATTAGCTCTGGCCGTATTTTATCCCAACATGTCAAACTTGGACAAAAATTCATTTTCTTTGACTAGCTTCCCCTCTTACCTTCACGAATTTACTCATCACTTGTTTGAAATAACATAATCCTTATAATCTCCAAATATTCTTTACTTTGGACTAATGTCAATTACCTTACGACAAACTCAATGTACAATACTACAGGGTGCAACATCGTCGTAATTTAATACTGCGAAGCGTAACATCATTTTAGTATAATACTGCAGGACGAAATATCGATGTAATATTGTGGGGCGTAATATTATTCCCCCCTTTGAAATATTCATCCTCGAATGTTGACTGATGCTCTTATCATTTTCATAACTTATAGTTTTTTTTAATACCTTAATACTCTCCTTACCATTTAGGCAGTTGTTCTGCAGTTGTCAGACACGTTTTGAGTTTCTGAAAGCTTTGCTCATATTCCTCCGTCCACTGAAACTTTGCATTTTTCTGTGTTAGCTTGGTCAGCGGCAATGCTATTCTAGAGAAATCCTGCACAAACGCCTGTAATAGCCTGATAAGCCTAAAAAGCTGCGAATCTCTGTAGGAGAAGTAGGTCTGGGCCATTTCTGCACAGCTTCGGTCTTCTTAGGATCTACCATAATTCCATCTTTGGATACAACATGCCCCAAAAATGCTACCGAGTCTAGCCAGAATTCACACTTCGAGAATTTAGCATAAAGCTGATGTTCTCGCAATGTCTGCAACACAGTCCTGAGATGATTCTCGTGTTCTCCTTGGCTACGAGAATATATTAGGATATCATCAATAAATACTATTACAAATCTATCCAAAAACGGCTTGAACACTCTATTCATTAAATCCATGAATGCAGCTGGAGCATTTGTCAGTCCGAAAGGCATCACAAGAAACTCATAGTGCCCGTATCGAGTTCTGAAAGCAGTCTTAGAAATATCTTCATTTTTTATTCTAAGTTGATGATAACCAGAACGGAGGTCAATCTTTGAAAAGTGGACAACTCATCTTCACTGATCAAACATGTAATCTATACGAGGCAAAGGATATTTATTGCGTATTGTTATCTTGTTCAACTGCTTGTAGTCAATGCATATTCTCATGGATCCGTCTTTCTTCTTTACAAACAGTACTGGTGCACCCCATGGTGATACACTAGGTCTAATAAAACCCTTATCTAACAAATATTGTAATTGTCGCTTTAGCTCCCTCAACTCTGCTGGTGCCATTCGATATGGGGGTATCGATATGGGTTGTGTGTCAGGTAGCAAATCAATACCAAAGTCTATTTCTCATACTGGAGGCAATCCTGGTAATTCCTCAGGAAATACATCAGAAAATTCTCTCACTACGGGTACATTTTCTATACTAACTGTTTCCTTTCTTGTGTCATCTACAATAGCTAAGAGACCCAAGCAACCTTTCTTCAAAAGTTGTTGAGCCTTCATAAAAGATACAATTTTGCAAGTCTCTGGAACCTAACTCCCTCTTAGAATAAAACTGGGTTCATTTGGTATCTAAAACTTAACTATCTTTGCATGACAATCGACTATAGCATAGCAAGAAGACAACCAATCCATTCCCATCAGCATGTCAAAGTCAATCATATCAAGTACAATAAGGTCAGCTAGAGTATCTCTACCCTCAACCCGAATCTGACAAGCACGATACATGTATTCAGCTAACAAACACTCTCCAACAGGAGTAGCAACTAGAAAAGACTCATTCAATAGCTCGGGCTGTCTATTAAATCTCAAAGCAAAGTATGAGGATACATAGGAGTGGGTAGATCCCGGATCAATCAACGCAAGTGCATCAAATGAACAGACAGAAAGAATACTTGTAACCACTGCATTCGAGGCCTAAGCATCCTATCTAGTAAATGCAAAAACTCTCGCCTGACCTCTACCAACATTGCCTTGTCCTTAATTCACAATGGCACGGTCTCCAGCACCTCGACCTCTATTTCCTGTACCTGTAGCACCTAAAGTATTACGAGTAATCTGAGTCGGTGCAGTTGACTGAATAGAAGCCTGGTTGAAATTTCTCGGAGGCTGAGGGCAATCCCTCAAGTGATGTCCCAACTGGACACACCGAAAGCACTCTCCATTTAGAACACGACATTGGCCCAAATGTGATCTACCACAAGTCTGGCAGACTGGAGTAATGGCATATATCTGCCAGAATTTTGATGTCCAGAAGATGATGGTCCCCTATTACCTTGTCTGTAATGTGGTCTGTATGTGGACTGTGAAGACATGTGTGTCCCTGACTGAGAACCCTGTTGTTGTTGTCCCTGATTTCCTGCTCTTCTATTTTCACTAAAACCACCATTGAAAGCCTCTCCTGTCTTGGCCTTCTTACGTAAATCATTAGCTTCACGTTCCTCACGTCCTTTGTTTTCAATCATTCTAGCAAGGTCGACTACATCAAAGTAGGATAAAGTCTTCATCTGTGGGGCTACTGCAGTGTATAGATGGCTAACCAATCCATCAACAAACCTCTGAACTCGAGCTTCTTCGGTAGGCACTAAGTGAGGAGCATACATAGCCAGCTTACAGAACTTAGTGTTATATGTTGACACATCCATATCTAGAGTCTGAACCAATCTCTCAAAGTCTCTAGCATATTGTTGCATCAGACTGTCTGGAAGAAAATGATTCTTGAACAACTTAGTGAACTCACTTAGTGGTGGTGGTGCTCCTGCTGGCCTTCTTAGCAATACCGTTTCATACCATGTGTTGGCCATATCCTCTAGTTTGTATGTTGCGATCTCCATGGTTCTCTCACTAGAACATCCAAGAGCACGTAATTCCTTGAGTGCCCCATCCAAGAAACTTTGAGGATCTGCTGAATTATCGGAACCTGTGAATTTTGGTGATTTCAATTTCAAAAACTCGTGTAGGATACTTCCTTATTCACGAAAGGCTGAGCCTGTGTAGGTGCTTGTGTCTGTAAAGTAGCCTGAGGAGCTGAACTTCCGCCCTGAGTAGGCATCAATGCCTCTAACACATTCAATAACCTTGCCACTGCATCTGCAGGTAAGGTAACAGTAGGTACAACAGTTGGCATTGGTGGTGGAGCATTCTGAACTCCCTGCCCTTGGACTTGATCTGGCATAACAGCTTAGGTTTGACCCATGTTCCCATTTTGGGGTTGAGGAGCAGTCTGTCTTCTATTTTGATGAACCCCAACTTGACCGCCACCCCGGGTAGCACCACATCCAGCACCACGTCCAGTAGATGAGGGTGTGCGTGTCCTAGCCATCTGTGAAGGAAATATTCGAAAGTCAATCTCAAGTTATCTCAACGCACAATCAAAGAATGAAAGAAAGGAAACATTCCTAAATGTTCAGTAGCCTCGAGATTGTAAGTATGGGCGCCTACTTACCCATGAACAAGACTCTACTAAACATTGCTCCATGTCTCGAGACTTAAAGACTAAGCTCTGATACCAACTTTGTCATGACCCAAATTAGGACCGTGACTGGCGCTCAGGAGCTAGTGCTCCCAAGTAAGCCTCGTCGGAAATTTTACAGAAAATCGGACAGAGTTTTTCCAGTTTTTGGACCATCCCAAAAATTTCTGTTGTCTCAAATCAACAACCAAACATCCTAATATCATACCAAACAATTGACAACTTGTCAACTAACCAATACAAGTCTCCACCATAACTAAATCACCAACTAACCACTAGAAATACTAATTTATCTCCAACTTTGATAAATGAGAACAATACTCAACATAAGACTATAATAACAAAAGAATACTCATTACACTAAAATACTGACTATGGAGCAACTCTAAAAGTTCAATGGAAAGACCATAACAATAAATAAAATCTATGCCCACACGAACAAGTGGGAGGCTCACCAAGAATTCTCAACCCGTTCGCTCTAATTAACGAGATCCTCGCCTGCGTCAGCTGTTGTTAAAGATTTTAAAACCAATTTATTTCCTTATTTCATTCATAAAAACCAATAATAATTACCAAATTATCATTTTTTGGTGATTCATTTATTGGATTCTCATATTTGTACTAAAATATAACTGAGATAATTTTTTTATATTTTTTACAAATTCATTTGGAATTTTTAAGCTAAAATTGCATACAATAGCAATATTAGCCCCCGTTTAGATTTAACTATGTTTTATATTCACAAAATTAGGTCATGTATTTTTAATAACTAATTATATACTATAAATTATTTTAGCACCTTTAATTTATTTATAGAAGTTATTTTACTATTTTTTATAAATCAAAAGGGGAAAATGGATATTTAAAATCTAGCCGGATTTCACTTCAATTGTAGCCTAATTTTACCCCAATTTGAATCCCAATTCCCTTACCCAATTCCTATTAAACCCCGACCAAAACCCAATTAAACTAACCCATACCTGGATCCCCCACCTAACCTTTTAAATCTCGGTCGTTGATCATTTAGATCAACGGCCATCGGCTGCCCCTACCTAATTAAGCCCAAACGACCCCCTAAACCCTACCATTCCTCACAACACGCCACCTCTGAATTCCCTCGTCTCTCAAATCCTCTCTACATCACTGTCAAACCCTAACCGCCGCCACCCCACTCCGCCCTAACCTATGGCTTTCCAAGGTCAGCGGAGACTCATGACGACCTTACATGGCTCCTTTGTGTTTGTTCTTATGGTTTCAAGGCCAGACCATGAAAAACTTTGGTCCATCCTTTGTTCGATGTTAGTTCATGGCTATTCTCCGGTCATCTGTGGCATTTCTCCGGCCAGCTATGACCATTCGAGTTAGATCTTTGACTCTTTTGGTTGGATTGATAGCTTTCAACGCCTTCTCGTTGTTTTTGGGTTCTTCTGAAACCCTAAGCTCTAAGGTTCTTTCGATTTTCTTTAGATCTGCTTTAGGTCTATATTTGCTTTAAACTCCTAAGCATGTTTCTCGAAGTTTCTTTTAAAACCCTACTTTCAAAACTTTCTCTGATTTTGAAACTTTCTCTGATTTTTGACATGTTTTGCTATGTTTGCTCGTGGTGTTCCCCTCTTTGAGTTTGCATGATAAAAACCCTAATATTTTTAAGAGAAAGAACCAATGAAAAACAAGAAAACTCCAAACCGCCCTAGAACCCATGACCTGCATGCTCGTTTTTCCCCTCTTAATTTTTTTCCAAATTTCTCTTAAATAAAAACTTTTAATCCGTATATGAGATTATCTTAGTGTGACAAAGAAATGAGGTTCAAACACATCGTTCTGTCATCTCTTTGCTTGTTGCCACTATTTTTTTCTTTACTTCTATTTTCTTACTCTTCACTCCCTTACATTATTTCCTCTTGTCATCTCTTTGCTTGAGGGATATATCAGGCCCTTTTCCGTTTTTAGAATTAAGCTACTTGTATTTGCGAAATTTAGTTGTTGTTTTTCCAATTCTAAAACTAGCATACGATTCAATAGTCTTAAAGTACCATCTTTCAAAACAAGCTTGTGTCTAATAAAATAGAGATCTTGTAGTTATTGTTAGATATTCTATCTTTATCTTTCAATTATTATTAACTTTCGTGCCGTAACAATCGGAAAAAAAATTAACTTAGTGATATAATCTTATCATGAGTTTAGCTAGATGAAAAAAATGGGATCACTTCTTACGGGCTCGTTGGGAGTGGTTTTGATTAGAGCAGTCAAAAAAGGTCCAGCCCAACCCAACTCAAGCCTCGTGGTCTTTTAAATTTTGTGGGCTAGGGTGGTACGGCCCGCCATCTTAATGGGCCTTAAAATGGCTATTACAACCCAACCTAAGCGGGCCGTGGGCTTGGGCGGACTGCCCCTTTAATTTTTTTAGAAAAAAAATTTCTTCAAATCTTTAAATGTTTCATCGTGATATATTGTCTTAATCATATGAACGACTTCTCTTTGTTTAGAGCGTACAAAAATCTAAAATGCGAATTTTCTATATCTCTAGCTCTTCTAATTTAACGTTATATGAATATTTTTTTATTACTTTTCTTTCACTTTTCTGGGGTTGATGGATTGCTTCAATAAGTTTATATGTTTGAGCTTTTTAATTTAGATTTAATATCATTTGCTGAATTCATCATTATAGTTCATAAACTTTTTAAGATTTATGAAATTTGCTAGTATCGTCAATTTTCTTTGGGTAATAAAACTTGACCTTTTCCCTAGTTCGTTGTTAATCAAGCAAAAAAAAAACTTGTCATACTATGTGCGTATCAAAAATCCAAATTCTAGTTGATATGGAAGGATAAATGAGAGATCTAAGGTTGTGAATGAGGATTACAGTTAATAGTTTTTTTAGTTTTTACCTTTTTAAATATTAAATATTTAAATTTTAATTTAATTAATTTTTGGCCCACGAGCCGGTCAGACCCAGTCTCAAGGGCCACCGGATTGACTTGGGCCAGGATTATAAGACTCAGTTTTAAATGGACTAAAAAAATTCTAACCCAACCCTAAACTAGTAGTGGGCTGGGTAGGGCTGGCATCGCGGGCCAACTCCATTTTGACGGCTATAATTTTGATCTAGTTCATAGCGTATCAGAAGTATAAGGCGCTTTGATGGATCTTCACATATAGACTTACAATTGTAAATATTTTCTTCAATTAGTTCAAAACTTTTTAATAAAAGTTATTTTTATTTGAATCCACTGCTCCGCCCAAAATTCTTCACTTCTTGTTGCTCCTTTGGTGGGCCTGACTTCTCTTTTTTCATGTTCCTTTCTAATATTATTTCGAGCAAATCCTCACCTTGAAAAAAAGAACTGAAGTCCCCTCAGCTATATGATTTTTCCCTCTTCTCCTATTGCTCTCCTTTCTCCGCCAACCATTGCCGAAAGATATTTTATTGTTGTATGATTCTATCCAATAATAACTAATATAGTACAACATGACACTATTCTAGAATCTACATAAGCTTACAACAGAACAAAGTTTGCTATAGATCATCCAATATGCTGAAATCACTTTGTGTATAACACTAAAATTATAAATAACTCGAACATCCCACTTTCAAAGAAACTTTAACTATTTTACCATATGCAAAATGGTCTCATTGCCCCATCCACAAGCTTAAATCTAGTCTATAAGTCTTCTTATGACAAGTGATTTTCTATACTGTGTTGAATCTATTAAAAAGTTCTAGCATACCCATTCACAAACCCTTGAATATACCATTGCTCTTAAGCCCAACTTATGAGTAAAGATCAGCCCATTATGATATTGCAATGGTAAAAATTTCTAATCATCTAATTTTGAATTAAATTAGTTCTTAATATAAATAATATAGGTAGGAATTGTTCCTTTAAGCTACAGCTGAAGAATAAACAATGAATAATTCATGGCAATTAGTATATAAGACTAGGCAAGCAATGTTAGGTGAAAGAGAGAGGTGGGGGAGGTTAACCACATCTTTATTATCAAATAAATAGTTATATCTTTATTACGAGCGTGCGAATTGTTTATCTATTTATTCCGCACCTACTTCTCTTTCTTTTCTTACTATATCTAACTATATCTAATAAAAGTTTGGAGTTTGGACACAATCATGTTATTTTATGTATACAATACAACTTCCATGAATATAATTCTATAAAACTTCCTTGAATGATAATTTCATGTTGGATAAGATTGTCTTGTAAAAACTTTTACCAAATATTTAGGACTTTAAAGTTAACAAAAATAATTATTTAACAACTTATGAAAGTAATATCCGAATACTAAATATACTAAACTTTCCTCTAGGTAAACGTGGAATAAATATATCCGAACTAAACAGAAGTTAGATCAATTGTATATGGTCAGATCTTTTCAAACTTTTGAAACGAAAATAATTAATTTGCAGAATTGTTAAAATATTAACCTTATTAGTTACATTCGATAAGTGATTTACTACTCTTAACATAACTCTTAGAATATTTAGTTTTATTTTATCCTTAAAATATTATTAAAGTCTTATTAATGAGTTGATTCAAATTATATATTCTATATATATATATTTTTTTTTATGTTCATACATATTTTACGCACTTGAAAGTTTATTACTTTTAGTTGATATTTAACAGTATTATATTTTGTGTATTGCACAATATAGAGACTAATCGTAAATAAATGTAGAGGATTTCTTTGGGTAAAATAATAGACAAAGATTTTGTCTACGTGAAGGTTAATGTGCAAAGTCCAATAAAATAGGGATTAAAATCGCAAAAAGCCAATAACTCAAGGATTAAAAATGACATCTTCCCTTTTCGTAGCTTGTTTTTATTTTTATTGTTAAGATAGGGCGAGGGTTAGGGTTAGGGTTACCCCCAATCGCTTCAACCTAATTTTGCAGGAGATAGAAAAGGGAGGTTTTCTCAAAATCAAACGAGGAGAATGGCCGAATCGAAGTGGAATAACCTTCTAGGAGGAGGATCTGCGCTACGGCCGTTATCAGGAGAGGAGGAGAAGTGGCAAAAACGTTGCTGGGAGCCACCGTTACGCGGAGGAGGATCTGGGACACGGCCGTTACGAGAGGAGGAGGAGAAGTGGCTAAAACGTTGATGATGATTGCGATAGAGAGGGCGAGGCGAGAAAAACTTGCAGGAGGATGCGTGACTACTGTGGTACTGGTTGATGGGAAAAAGATTGATTTGGAAAAGTTGATCTCGAATCATGGGACAGAAATGTTGAATCGAGAAAACCTTGCAGTTGAAGGATGGCCGAGTGTCACACGGGGTAAGAGGCAAAAAATTTGTCCGGAATCGGTGACCCGAAAAAATCCTGTTGACGGAGGAGGATTAGAATCTCTGTTTGTGCCCCTGGATATGAAGAAAAAGCTTGAACTGGAATCGCAAATGCAGAAGCATAGGGAAGAACAAATTGCACAAGGTGGATGCCTCTTGGAGTGGCCTCTAAACCCCTATTGCACTTGTGATCCGTCAAGTTCATGCCATGAAGACAAAAGCCCAATTTTCAGTTTGCCCTATGGCGCTCTGGAGGAGCATTGCCCTGATTTCGAGCCAATTTGGCTCACATACTTCTGCCAGATTCGTCAAACCCATGTTTGCTTCCTTTCACTTCTCCTGCAGCTTTTTTTTTTGTTCTCCCTTAGCTTATAGTTTATATTTGGGTACTTTTATGCTTTGATGGCTTCAATTCATATTGCTAACTGTATGTAAATTTCATCTAATCTCATGTCCTTGGGTCAGTTTTCTTATCAAAGTTAAACCAACCCATTGTTACTTGTTTCACTAATTTTGTTCCTAAATTTCAATCTCAAGTACTAACAGACCTGTTACTTGTATATTAAATTATGTATACTGGAGGCTGAGATATTGATCCTGCGTCCCTAGGAATTGTTTCGGTTCCCCTTTGGCATCAAATCTCCGATCCCCGTATCGTGACCGCTTTTCACTTTAAACTAATTGACTGCTCTGTCATGAGCTCGAATCTGATGTTTCATTATGAGCCCTCTTCTTTATCCCATTTTGGATAATTTTCATCCCTGTTTTGCTTGCTTGTTTGACAGAGTTTTGACTTGGATGTCCATCCCGGTCCGTCTTTATGTGCTGGAATAGCACCATATAATTTCAAGAAGGATGTTGGGTTACTGATGGAACTAGCTGACCGTGCTATCCAAGAATATAATGAGAAAGAGCGCAATGTATGTAAACTGACTTTATTTTCTTCTGTGGCTTGGTTTCTTCGGTAAGTGATACCTAATGACTCTCCTTGTAGGTTTTCAAGTACAAAGCTTTGAAGATTGAGAAGGTGAATCGTTCGGTGACCATGTACTTTGAATATTGGATGACTGTGAAAGTCTTAAATCTCACTCTTGGTACTCCTATCGAAACTTTTCAAATCCATGCTGCTAAAAATCGCCGCAATGCTGATGATCCAATTATCTATTTTTGCCGGCCTAAAGAAGAGGTAAACACCTAACGAGGTTTACTATTTGCCTCTTTGTTTTCCTTTTATTTTTTTGTCTGTGTGTGTTGGGTGAAATAGGTCATTTATAAACGAATCTTTTATTTGTTATTGTGTTTCAATGGCAACTAGTCTTTTAGTTGCTCAATCTTTGTTGGTTTTGGTATTTTGAGATGATTGACTTGTGGATAGGCTGTCCATTGGGATAACTATATGCAAACACTGTATGTTTCGAGAATCCCACAGAAAACATGCTTTACATGGCCCATGGGCGTGTATGTTATAACATAGGAAATCGTTTTCTAGTGTTACCTTGAATAGGGGAGCATGTTACCATGAAAATATTTTCCACCTAAAAAGTGTGAAAAATGACTTCCCTCAGTTGCGAGCACAAGTCATTTTTCTTTACTAATCTGTTTTTTTCCTTATTACTTGTACTCAAAACACTGCCATGTGATTTGACAGGAGTGTCCGAAATTTCTTCTTGACATATTTCATGTTTGATATTGTTGATAGCCCACGTCTGGATAGAAGTATTAAATGATAACTGAAAGATATTTGAATTCTCGTATTCCGCTTATGTTCTTGGTGGCATGGAGTAGCTTAAGTGGAAATTCGAATGACGTTAATGCAAAGCTGTGGTCTGGATCAGGATTTCGTGATAAGTTGGTCACCGTGTATACAATAGACAGAAAAAAATTTACACGTAGTCATATTTTCTTGATTGGATATGATCCGTGGCAGATCCACCTTAAGTTTAGGGGTGTCAAAATTTATTCTTATGAATATATACTATATGTAGACTCCCCTTAGCTTCTTCGTGTGTTTACTTCTTTATATTTTGACACTCCATATTGAAATTCCTAGCTCCGTCACCGGATATGAAGGCATATGAATAGGGGGGAAGTCGAAGATAGGAGAATAAATTGACTCCCCTTAGCTTCTTCGTGTGTTTACTTCTTTATATTTTGACACTCCATATTGAAATTCCTAGCTCCGTCACCGGATATGAAGGCATATGAATAGGGGGGAAGTCGAAGATAGGAGAATAAGTATGTTAATAAAATTGCAATATTCCTTTGCCGAAATTTATAAGCGGTAAATTTCAACTACAGAGTATGTGAATTCATCAGATGTTTTTACATCTACGGAACAATCTTTATCAACCTGCAGACGCTTCATTTCCTTTTGCTTCATATATATAATATTTACATTTAAGAAGCTGACACTCTCGGCATTCATATTGGCATCTAATTAGGTTTTCACATTTGACATTGTTCTTTTCTTCTTACATATACATGCATGCCTAGATTGTTCGGAGCGGGTTCGGTTGAATCCATCATTTTCACCATAAACCATAACCATGTGTTAAAACCCTGAACAGTAGCATAATACTAAGTCTTGAACAAATACTTTAGAAGGACTCAGAACCTTGAATCCACTAAATATAAATGTTAGATTTTGCCTATATTTTTTCTTCTTTTTTTCCCCTTGTTCTGTTGTGCTACTTTTGGATTTGTTGCCGTCGTCCTATAACTTTGTTAACTCTGGTTCATCACCTTTGGTGTTGATGGTGGTAAGGCCGCCCGGGGTTTTGGATTGCCACTTTCCTTTTTGGTGGCTATTAATACCCAATTTTGTTATGCTGACTTTATGACGTGGTTCGTAAGTACAAGAAATATCATAAATAGTCATTAATTGTTTCTTAAACAACTAAGCCCGAGAAAACTAAGACTGTTCCAAAAGATAAAATATAAGAAAGAACAAGTTTTGTTTTTTTAAAATAGAAAGTTTTTGTATAAATGGTATGTCAAGTGGCACATCGCATTAGGGTTTTGCTTTTTATGGTTTGCCTAAGGGAATATCAAACATAAGTAACTTTTAGAAGGCCAACAATGCGCAACAGGTGTTTGGTTTTTAGTAATGTGGCTGTGCTATCTATTTCTTTAAACATAACATTTTATATTCATTTGGTGAAAGGGCAAATGCCACTACAGCAACTTATGAATGCTTGACTATACACCTATTAAAAGTAGTAATGTGCAGTAGAATAACTTAGTTTTGTTTTTTAATGGCTAGAGCCTATTTGTTTGGAGTGCTATAAATGATGAACATTAGCCCTATCTTTGCTAAATCCTGGTTGTTTTTGACGAAATATATTTTTCTCTTAAAAATTCTTTTTCTTTATCTTTTTTTATAGTGTTTAATGAAAAAGATTCCACAGTTGCGAAGTACTTACTAGTTCCAGAATTTGGAATGGTCAAAAGCGGGCTTAAAGGAGGAGATTGTCTCTTTATTCCAGTGACAGCTAGAGAAACTTTTTCTGCTGTGAACTCTTTTAGGGTCATTCTTTTCCTAGTCCTACTTGAGTTTTTGCCCTATTAACTTTTAACTTTCACTATCCTGCCTTGAATATTCCCACAAGAAGTCCTACTTGAGTTTTAGCACTTAACATTTAACTTTCACTATCGTGCCTGAATATTCCCACAAGAAAATTGAAAGTGCAACTAAGGTGAAGTTCAAGATGTCAAAGTTCTAAATTATAAACCGTAGAGGCATGGCGACATGGACTAACTTAAGTGGAAATCCCAATGTCGTTAATGCTTGCATAAAATACAAAGTTGTGGAGTAGAAGTGTCTGGGAAATGGTAATCATTGGCATTTGCATTCTGTGGACAATGCAGTTGTACTAACTTTACTTTGGTTTGTTTCTCCGAACAAATTTACAGGCAACTGATGGTTTGGCGCCATACTGCGATGCTTGCTTTTGCAAGCTGCGCGGGGAGGCGTGTCAGGGAGGAAGGGATAAGGCAGTTGAACTATAACTATTTAAACGTGGATTGTTTGGGATTTCATCAATATATAATTGAAGTTATGTAAGTTTGGTCTTGGTTGAGATTTTATCATTTGTATTGTAAATCTGACCTCTTTGTTGAAGTATTCGATGTATTATATCTATAGGTTTCTGAATTTAGTAGTTTTTGAGAACATCTTAATCTGTAGTTATAAGCCTTCTACTTTGAGGTGTGACCTGACATTTTTGTTAATATAAGTATCTGATAATATTTAGTCGTTGCCGAACAGTCTTGAACGATCTTGTATTAAAAGCTATAGTTGTAACTATTACTGCTATACGTTTGGTTAATTTAAATAATTCATTTTTGGTTCTCTTTTGTTTTATGTTCTAAAGAGGCTGATATTATTGTGGTTTTTAGAATTAAGATACTTGTATTTGCGAAATTTAGTTGTTCTTTTTCCAATTCTAAAACCAGCATATGATTCAATAGTCTTAAAGTACCATCTTTCGAAACAAGCTTGTGTCCAATAAAATAGAGGTCTTGTAGGTATCGTTAGAAACTCTATCTTTATCTTTTAATTATTATTAACTTTCGTGCCGTAACGACCGGAAAAAAAATTAACTTATGACATAATCTTATCATGAATTTAGCTGGATGAAAAAAATGGGATCACTTCTTGTGGGCTCGTTGGGAGTGATTTTGATTAGAGCAATCAAAAAGGTCCAGCGAAATCCAACTCAAGCCTCGTGGGCTTTTAAATTTTGTGGGCTTTTAAATTTTGTACGACCCGCCATCTTAATGGGTCTTAAAATGGCTATTACAGCCCAGCCTACGAGGGCCGTGGGCTTCGGCTTTTTAGAAAAAAAAATTCTTCAAATCTTTAAATGTTTCATCGTGATATAGTGTCTTAATCATATGAACGACTTCTCTTTGTTTAGAGCGTACAAAAATCTTGATATTTGACAAAAAATCTTGCAATTGAAATGCAAATTTTCTATATCTCCAGCTCTTCTAATTTAACGTTATATGAATATTTTGTATTACTTTTCTTTTACTTTCCTCGGGTTGATAGATTGCTTCAATAAGTTTATATGTTTGAGCTTTTTAATTTAGGTTGTGAATAATCCTTACTTCGGATAAAAGGCTAGAAGCACGGGGATTCAGTATCTAGGAATAATAGCGGCATCGTCAGTAGCATATCTTCCAGCTTATGGTCTAGGTATCGAAAAGCCTGACTAAGAGAGTGAAGAAGAGTTGGAGACGATGTGATGTCTCGCTTGATGTTCCAAAATGACATAAGAAAATATATGATGCAAGGAAGTTGAAAGGTTGCAAGTAATATAAATAGATATGTGTAGGTCGCAAGCTATTGTATGGTGAAGCGACAAGGTTCTAGAAGACAAGAGTAAGGATAAGAACAGGCGAGTGAGAAGGTAACGAAAATGGAGAAGTCCTCAGGATTAAGCAAATAAAAACAAGAAGAACAGATAGTTTCTGTAAGTTATAAAAGCTCACTATAGCCTGAATGAACTCAAAGGAGTCTAAGACTAATAGCATTTAAAAGGGATGGAATGCTGCCTTGTAATAGAATAAGGGTGTAATTGTGATATATAAAGGATGACTTTGGGCCTTTGATTGAGTAATGATCTGACGAAGAAAAGAAAGGGGTCTCATGAATTGGACATAATTAAAATACCCACGCAAGGTGAATCGTATGGGATGCTGTGAGTTACGGTTATGAAAGCATGATATCGCCCTGGATCAATCTAATCATTTCACATATTCCCCGATGGAACGTGAACCCTAGCGACAATGTTACATAAAAGGTTAAGTTATCAGAGGTAGATTATAGATCAATATTGAGGTGAATCAACAATGGAGGGATAAAAGTTATAAAGTATAAAATGAGATTAGACTGTCATTCTTAAGATGAACAGTAATGTGGAAGCATTAAAGGACATATATTTATGCATATTGGATACACAATGAAAGTAACCTGGAATTTGCTGGCTAACAGGAAAAATGCTCAACTCAGGGATTGGAGCCCTACTGTCGGCTAAAGGCAAAACGCTCAACTCAGGGATTGGAGCCCTAATGCTGGCTAACAGGAAAAATGCTCAACTCAGGGATTGGAATCCTAATGTCGGCTAAAGGAAAAACGCTCAACTCAGGGATTGGAGCCCTAATGTCGGCTAAAAGCAAATCGCTCAACTCAGGGATTGGAGCCCTAATGCTGGCTTAAAGAAAAAACGCTCAACTCAGGGATTGGATCCCTAATGTTGGCTAAAGGAAAAACGCTCAACTCAGGGATTGGAGCCCTAATGCTGGCTAAAAGCAAAACGCTCAACTCAGGGATTGGAGCCCTAATGTTGGCTCAAAGAAAACTGCTCAACTCAGGGATTGGAGCCCTAATGTCGGCTAAAGGAAAAACGCTCAACTCAGGGATTGGAGCCCTAATGTCGGCTAAAAGCAAAACGCTCAACTCAGGGATTGGAGCCATAATGCTGGCTACTAGGAAAAACGCTCAACTCAGGGATTGGGGCCTTAATGTCGGCTAAAGAAAACTGCTCAACTCAGGGATTTGAGCCCTAATGTCGGCTAACAGGAAAACTTGCTCAACTCAGGGATTGAAGCCCTAATGCTGGCTAAAGGAAAAACGCTCAACTCAGGGATTGGAGCCCTAATGTCGGCTAAAGATAACTGCTCAACTCAGGGATTGGAGCCCCAATGTCGGCTAAAGCAAATCGCTCAACTCAGGGATTGGAGCCCTAATGCTGGCTAAAGGAAAAACGCGCAACTCAGGGATTGGAGTCCTAACGTCGGCTAAAAGCAAATGCTCAACTCAGAGATTGGAGCCCTAATGCTGGCTAACAGGAAAAACGCGCAACTCAGGGATTAGAGCCCTAATGTCGGCTAAAAGCAAATGCTCAACTCAGGGATTGGAGCCCTAATGCTGGCTAAAGGAAAAACGCTCAACTCAGGGATTGGAGTCCTAATGTTGGCTAAAGAAAACTGCTCAACTCAGGGATTGGAGCCCTAATGTCGGCTAAAGGGAAATTCGCTCAACTCAGGGATTGGAGCCCTAATGTTGGCTAAAGGAAAACGCTCAACTCAGGGATTGGAGCCCTAATGTTGGCTAAAGGAAAAACGCTCAACTCAGGGATTGGAGCCCTAATGTCGGCTAAAGGGAAATTCGCTCAACTCAGGGATTGGAGCCCTAATGTTGGCTAAAGGAAAAATGTTCAACTCAGGGATTGGAGCCCTAGTGTCGGCTAAAAGAAAAATCGCTCAACTTAGGGATTGGAGCCCTAATGTCGGCTAAAAGAAAATCGCTCAACTCAGGGATTGGAGCCCTAATGCTGGCTAAAGAAAAATCGCCCAACTCAGGGATTGGATCCCTAATGTTGTCTAAAGGAAAAAAACGCTCAACTCAGGGATTGGAGCCCTAATGCTGGCTAAAGAAAACTGCTCAACTCAGGGATTGGAGCCCTAATGTCGGCTAAAAGAAAATTGCTCAACTCAGGGATTGGAGCCCTAATGCTGGCTAAAGGAAAAACGCTCAACTCAGGGATTGGAGCCCTAATGTTGGCTAAAGGAAAGTTGCTCAACTCAGGGATTGGAGCCCTAATGCTGGCTTACAGAAAATTGCTCAACTCAGGGATTAGAGCCCTAATGCTGGCTTAAGGGAAATTCACTCAACTCAGGGATTGGAGCCCTAATGCTGGCTAAAGGAAAAACGCTCAACTCAGGGATTGGAGCCCTAATGTCGGCTTAAGGGAAATTCGCTCAACTCAGGGATTGGAGCCCTAATGTTGGCTAAAGGAAAAACGCTCAACTCAGGGATTGGAGCCCTAATGTCGGCTAACAGGAAAAATGCTCAACTCAGGGATTGGAGCTCTAATGCTGGCTAAATGGAAATTTCTCAACTCAGGGATTGGAGCCCTAATGTCGGCTAAAAGAAAAATGCTCAACTCAGGGATTGGAGCCCTAATGCTGGCTAAAGGAAAAACGCTCAACTTAGGGATTGGATCCCTAATGTCGACTTAAGGGAAATTCGCTCAACTCAGGGATTGGAGCCCTAATGTTGGCTAAAGGAAAAACGCTCAACTCAGGGATTGGAGCCCTAATGTCGGCTAAAAGCAAATGTTGGGGATTCTAACTAACCCTCTTTTTTGAGTTTTCTTCTTACTTCCTTTTTTGTTTTGTTTTTATTTTTTCATTTTTGTTTAGTAAAATGCAGGAGAGAATTTTGGGGAAACTTTCCTTTTGGGTTGATTCCTTATTGCAAAGCTGTTTCTTGCATTCACGTATTTCTTTTCCTTTTGGGCGGCACCTGCTTCTTGCACGGTTGCTTTGGATCGCACCTATTTCAATTTTCTAAACAAAGAACAATTGTCAGTTTGAAAACGGTGGTTGGTTCGGTGGTCTTGATTGTTCCAATTGCTCGGTCCCGTCCTTATTCCTGTTGAGAAACTCTGCCGTTGATTGGTTTCACAAGCGATCCCCTTTAAAACTGAACAGACTCGCATTTCTGGATTTTGCGATGATTCGCCCGTGTAAGGCTTTGATTCTTCCATCCCATTCTGTTTGGGGATTTTTACCGAGGCAAACTTAGTGGGGATTTTTATTGGGGAGACTCTGTGGGGATTTTCACAAGGCAGACTCTTTGGAGATTTGCTGGGGCAGACTCTTTGGGGGATTTTTACAAGGGGAGACCCTGTGGGGATTTGTACAAAGGGAGACTCTGTGGGGATTTTTACAAGGGGAGAATCTGTGGGGATTTGGCGGATATTATTTTTTTTTCTTTTTTTTCTTTTTTTACTTCGAAAGCAATCAACATCATGATCAGTCGGGATTGAACTGACGTATCGCTGAAGCGGGGTATTTTCTTCACTTCTTACTAAACGGAACTCCGTGAAACAGGTCCTGCCACCTTTTCTTTCCAACACATTTGGAATTTAGGGTTAAAACGAAAAGGATTTAAGGAAAGGGTAAACAAAGAGAGGAGAAAACGAATTTAAAAAGAGAAGTGTCCCTTTCGGGACAAGAAAAACTTATCTGAGGCAAACATGCTGTCTTTAAATTGACATGACATGTTTTTTGGACTGGATGCCTGATCTTCATGAACTTGCATTTCCTCATGAACCAAAACGGATCTATGTTTCCGAACCAGGGAACCTTGCCAGAACTTTCTGAGGTGGCATCATCTTTTCGGCCGACCGCGCCCTTAGCAGGTTTTCGCTAGTCGACCTCTCTCATTTCTCTTCTCACTGTCGCCTGATAGCACTTTTTGCGAGTTTTTTTACTAAACAAGCTCTCTCATTTTCGATTTCTCTCAATTTTAGAATGTATCGGCTTCCAAACATGACATCTCTTGGTTTCCCCTGCCTTTGGCAATTGATCCAAAGGACTTGTACTTTGTAAAAGAATTGTGGATGAAATTACAACTTCTGAACCATTTGGTGTGCCCCAGTTTCAACTTCAGGGTAAATTGGATTTTATTTTTGGTGTGACTGAACCCCAGAGAGAGGCTGCCTACGTATCCTTTCGGAATCAAGTCAGACATAGTTCAGGCTCAATCAGTGTTGGTTTTTTTTTCTTCTTTTTTTTTCCGGAGCATCAGGAATTTTTTGATCCTCAAACCTAACTGCAATGGCTAATCGCGTGGGACTTAACCTTTCCAACTTTATTTTTTTCTTTGTAGGCCTTTCTTTTCTGTCTTCTTTCTTCCAACTTCAATTTTAGAGCATTTGGGGGTACCTTGGTTTCTTCGACTTTGCTGAGGCGATTAGCCATGTGAAACTCAACCCTTTCAACTTCAATTGCCTTTATAGGTGCTTTAATTTTATCTTCTCCTTCCAAGAGTGTTGATTCCTGAGCATCGGCCGCCATGGCCAGTCGAGGTCGACTTGATGCACCTGCTGAGGCTGGGTGCCTTTTGCACATTAGCGTGTATCAAATGAAAGCCCTATAAATCAGTCTTGCCATCCTTTCTTTGTATTGGTTTTGGAAGAGTGTTAGACTAAAAGGATCCAAAGAGAAACAAATAATTGAATGGAGAATGAGTTTAAAAACTAGAAGTGTCCCTTTCGGGGAAAGTAGAGAAGGACTTATCTGGAGTACATGCGGACTTCAATGAACATGACATGCCTTTTGGACTAGATGTCTGATCTGTGTAAACTGTCCGACTCTCAAAAATTCATCACAACTTTGCCTTGAATACCGAGGAACCTTGCCAGGACTTTGTTGATGCTGAAGGCTGTGAGGATCTTATTTTCGATCATGGGCGCCCTTTGTGGGTTTTCACGAGCGGGCATTTTTCATCTCATTTCTTACCATCTCCTTATAGTGCCCGTGTGGGTGTTCACTAACAAGACTTCTCATTTTGATTTTCTCTGCTTACCGTCGCCTTACGGTGCCCGTGTGGGTTTTCACCAATAAGACTCTCTCATTTTATTCTTCTCATTTTGTTGTATCATATCCAAATAATTCCATCCTCCCATTTTGAACCACTTTGCCGATTGATCAGAAGGACTTGAACAAGGTTTGGGGTGAAAAGAATTTGGATTGAACTACAACTTTGGAACCTTTTGGGCGGGATCATTGCCGAACCATTATAACTTCTGCCCCAGTTTCACTTTTGGGGGACTTCTTGGATTTTTGTTTTTGGATTTTTTTGTTTTTCTGATTTGCTTTGTTTTTCACTTCCCTTCCCTTTTTTTTCATTTTCATTGTCTTTTCTTTTTTTTGTATATATATTTTCTCATTTTTCCAATTCTTTCTTCTTCTTTTTTCTTTATTTTTCATTTCGATTCTTTTTTTTTCCATTTTATTTTCAATAATACTTTCAAGTTCCAAAGAGGGTAATCAAAGAAGAGTAACCAGCTCAAATAGGTTTGCAAAGGGTTGATAGTGTTTTGGGTAGCGAGAATGAAAGTTTTCGTCATCTCAACCGGAAAAGATTTTATTATATAAAGGATCCAACATAGTACCTTTTGACTGCATTTGCATTGACAGTTATTTCAAGGACGTTTCCTTTGATGTATCCCAAGTACAACGCACTCTTTTTGGCAGTACTCTTGTTGTAATGTATGGACCTTTCCAATTTCGAGAACCAATTTTCCTTCAGTTGTTCCAACTCTTTGTATTGTTTCCTTAAGCTATTCTTCATTGCGACCCAATTCTTGATTCATTATTTCGAGGTCTGATAGAGTTTTAAGATCCGGGCATGAAGTCCGCAAGCATGTCATATTATTGAAATCTGCATTTAATAGAACTAAAAGAGAATGAGAAAATTGACAAGATTTAAGAAAAGAGACATTCCGGGAAAATGAAATATCAATTTCATTTGATTTTTTTTTGATTTTTTTTTTAATTTTTGAAGGTAGAATGGTTTACATCGGAAAGTAAGACAATAAAGTAAAACATCTGGACTACACCCTGGGTCAATCCAGATGCAGAAAGGATAGCAAGTCTGGCTACCGAGACTCCCGTCTGATGGGAAACTTTCAGGCTTGACAATCGTTTTTTGGCTTTTCGTCTGTCTCGGCAATGGCTGCAATAGCCTTCAGTGCCAGATCAAATTCCTCAACTTCACAGATCATTCCGTCTATTGGCCCGTTTGTGAGAGTAGGCAGGGGAATGTTCATCATATTAGGAACCTTTTCGTCCTGGAGAACGATTCTTTCAGCATCAATCAAGTCTTCAACTGCCATTTTGAGGGTCCAATGACCAACAGTCCTTTGTACCGTGTCCCACTGCTCCAGAGTGGTATTCACATCTAGTATTAGCTCGATGCGGGGAGGGGGGACTCGGTGTTTGCCGATTTGGGGCCACTGGCTGCAGCAGACTTCGCCTGATTAGCTTTTGGAACAAGCTTTAGTATGATTCACCAATAGGGGTGAACTGATTCCTTTTGAAAGACTCTTTTGGGTGAGGATTGTATTGAGGAACATTTGATTGGGGACTATATGGAGCTTGGTAAGGATGGGCATTTCTGGGAGGTGGAGCTCAGTTTTGTGTATAATGTTGTGGCCGCGTGCAAGGCTGCTCATCACCGCATACCAACAAAACCAATCACCTAAACAGAACCTGGCTAATTTACTCACACACACAACCTTGTTAGTTTTGAGGCATTTAACATATAGGAAATCGCACGATGGGATGCAATGCACCTAAACAGTTAAACGTTTTTACCATGTGTTTGAACGAGTTGCATGTTTTATCCCGGCCTTAAACTAGCCCTCTTCACTATGTACCTTTTTTCTTTTATTCCTACCTCTCTTTAACCACTCTTGATCTTGTTTTTGCCGCTCTTTTTTTTTGCACTCTTTTTTTTATTTATTTTGTCACTCTTTTTCCCTTTTTTTCACTATTTTTTCTTTTCTCTTTTTCACTCAATTTTCTTTCTCCTTTTCTTTCAGTTTTTTTTTACTCAATTTATTTTATAGCTATGATTGAATCCGATGGGGATTGCCTACGTATCATGACCCCGCATGAATCAGATCGCGTAGTTCTCAACTAACAAGTGCAAAAATAAAGAAACAAATGTTCATTTTGCATTGTACTCATCCTGCACATTTATTAAGGTGGTTTAAGCAAAAATGATTTGACTCAAAAATGATTTGACTATATTTTAGAAAGAAAGATCCGATTTTCGAACACGGCCATTCAGCACTTCGGGGATGAAGATTTTAAGGCTGTGAGGGTCAACCGATCAAAACTCTAAAAGATGATCGAAAGTGGCCGTTTATGCAAAGTCAGCCTTCCGTCGTCCCTTTCGGGAACATTTGGCTGTTTTTGACAAAACAGCATCACTTGATTTATTTATGACTCTTTCTTCAGAATGGTGACCCGACATTGGGAACATGGCCTCGCAGAGCCTCGCGGACGAGGATCCTAAGGCCATTGGGCAATTTGGTCAAAATTTTAAAAAATGACCAAAAATGGCTGTTTATGCAAAGTCAGCCTTCCGGCGTCCCTTTCGGGAACATTCGGCTATTCTTGACAAAACGGCATCACCTGACTCATAAATTAAAATTCTGACATTTTGGCTATTTCTGAAAAAGGGGAGATTGGACCCGATGAGGGTTGCCTACGTATCTCACACCCTGCGAGAATCAAACCGGCGTAGTTCGGGCGATCGTGAATAGAGTAAGTAAACTAACTCTTTTTTTTTCTTTTTGGAATAATTTTTTAAAAAAAAATGCTTTAAAAGAATAAAGGTTTTTTTTTTTTTTGGATTTTTGTTTCTAAAAAAAAATGCTTTAAAAGAAGAAAAGGATATATTTTTTTTTGGATTTTTGAATTTGACTCTATTTTTATTTTTGAAAGAAAGACCTTTTCTTTTGATTGGAACTTTGAGAATTTTAGAAGTTAAAAAAAAATTGTTTGAATTTTCATTTGTTCTCTCTTTTTCTAAAATAAGAAAGAAAATATTTTCTTTGGATTTTGGTTGTCGCCTCTGAATTTTCGAAAGAGGCACTTTTAAGAAAATATTTTATATTTTCGAGTTTTTTTTTTTGTTTTTAAATTTACAAAAGTACTTCTAAAGAAAAAATGAAAATATTTTTAGACTTTTAATTTTTAATTCTATGGCATTTATGAAAGAAAGACTTTTAAAGAAGGAAAGTCTTTAAAAGAACGAATATATATATATATATATATATATATATATATATATATATATATATATATATATATATATATATATATATATATATAGATTCTCTTTTTTTCTGATTTCTTTTTTGATTTTTTGGGAAAAATACTTCAAAATAAAGGAAACCCGTATTTTGGATTTTGATTTTTTTTTTTAGATTTTATTATTATTTTTTTTATTTCTTTTTCAGTATGAAATACTTCAGAAAGAAGGAAACTACCTTTTTTTGAGTTTTGAAAACTTCTTCTTTTTTTGAATTTTCTAAGGAAAGATTTCTAAAGAAGGAACTAATAAAAAATATTTTTGGATTTTTTGAAAATTGGGGTCGGAACCGATGAGGTTTGCCTACGTATCTCACATCCGGTGAGAATCAAACCCGCGTAGTTCGGTCCGAATAGGGAAATAAACTAGACCCCCTTTTTAAACACAATTTTTTAAAGAAAAGGAGAAAAAATATTTTTTTTTTCTGGATTTCTATATATTTTTTATTTTTTTATTTTTTTAAAAGAGACGAAGACTAAGGAAATTTTTTTTTCTTTGAATTTTAAACTTCTTTTCATTTTTTTTTTGAAATTTCGAAAATCTTTTAAGGAAGTGCTTGGACTATTAGTCTGAACTATAAAAGAGATACTACAAAAGAAACAATATTTTTTGAATTTTGAATTTTCCCTTCTTTTTTTTTTTACTTTTAAATAAATACTTTTTTTTTGAATTTTGAAAGTGATTAAAAGGAATTTTTTATATATATATATATATGTTTTTTTTAATAAATCAAACTAAAAGACAAATTTTGTTTTCATTTTTTTTTCTTTTTTTTTTTTAGAAAATTCCGGTGAGGTTTTGACACTACTTGGATATTGGTTTTATTTTCCAAAAATAAGTAATTATCTCCCTACGCAGCTATTTTTTTTTTTTAAAGTTTTTTTTTAGAAACCGGTCAGCATGCAGAACTGAAGCAAATAAATGCGTCAAACAAACGGGATGCAGCAGGATGGTCTTTTCATTTCAGGTTGCCTGTCCTAGACGGACCCAACCCCTATGTTGAGTCCCCTATGTCAAATGCAACATGATGCAAATAAGTGTTCCTACTAGGGATCCGACATGAGGTTTTGTTATACTAGGTTTATAACCTAGGTATATGTTCTATACTGTGTACCCGAGCGGACAACTCGAGTCGAGGAGGGGGCTACGTACCGGGGACCCGCGAGATCGTTCGGCTTTGTAACTTGTCCGACCTCTTTCTTATTTCAGGTATTGACACTAACAGAATAGGGAGTCTCGACCAGCGAGCTTCTCCCCGGAGGTAAGAAGAGAAGGGTTTCGACACAGTTTATATACAGTTCAGATAATATCAAAGCGTTAAAAGACAACATTTAGCACGTTATGCCAAAACATGTAATAAAGATCAGATAATAAAGCCAAATATAACAATTATTTTAAGCTCGAATTCTTGAACCCTGAACCAGAGGTTCTGGGTTGAATCCCCAGCAGAGTCGCCAGAGCTATCACACCTCCTTTTTGCGCGCCCGCCCCGAGGGGTAAAATGCGTGAGGGAGTTTTTCCAATTTAAGTGACAATATTCGAAAATGGGATTATTTATTTATTTCAGAGTCGCCACTTGGGAAAGGTTTGGCTTTTGGTGTCCCAAGTCACCGGTTTATCTTGAATCCCAAATCGAGGAAATTTTCGACTTTCCAAATGAAGTCTGCGAACCAGAAATTCTAAGTAAGGAATTCTGTTGACCCGAGGGAAGGTGTTAGGCACCCTCGAATCCCGTGGTTCTAGCACGGTCGCTTAAATTGTTATAATGGCTAAATATCTGATTTAAATACATGTTATGACTTATGTGCTTTTATTAAGTTTAAACCGCTTTTATTATTATCATTTATTTTTTATAGAATTGCAACGTCGTGAAAATGCATCTCGAACCACGTCACAATCAATGCACCCGTAGTTGTTAACACATTTCGACTCCGTTGAGATTTGAATTTGGGTCACATAAATGCGCACCCGAATTTAAGAATGTAATTTAATTAAGTCGCGCCTAAAGAGTCTAACGCGTTATTATCTTTGGGGAAGGCAGTGACATTCACTAAACAGTCCATCCCAAATTCTAAGTATTTATTATGACCAATTTTTGAGGGCCCCGCAATTTGCATTTTTTATTTGGCGAGACTCGTCTCATTATTTCTAAAAGGATAATCTTAGCATGACTACATTTTCTATTTTTCGTTTTCTAAAATAAATGAAGATAAGGTCCTACTTTATTTACATACTTTCGAGTTATTATAGTTAAGTTTCGAAGGTGAGTTGTTTAAAGAGTTTACATGGCAATGCATAGAACATTCTACATACAGACAGTAAAAGAAAGAAAAGACTACATTAAATTACAACTTCAAATCTTTCTCATTTTTTGCATTCATGCCTCGAGTGGCTTACAAGATGAACCAGTGTATCAGTTTGTGTACCTGGTATTTGGGAAAGCAAGGAAAGAAGATGAAGATCAGTAGAAGCAGCAGTAGTGTAAATACACAGCAACAACAGCAACCCAACAACAACAAATTCGAATCAGATTCAAGGCCCAGAAAACTTTGAGGAAAAACCGAACAACTCAATAGAATAAACCCAAAAGTTTGTAAGCAAACTAAACAGCAACAAACCACGCGTGTATTAAACCCGAAACTAAACTCGCTTCTCCCTTTGTTTTTGTTTTCTTTTTATAAACTCTCTGACACTCTTGAGATTTTCGGAATGTCTTTCTCTCAAAATAATCCTCAAAAATCTTTCAAGTTCAGTCTCAGTTTTTCTCTCAAGTTTGAGTCTTTAATGTTCAAGTCTAATATTCAAGTCCAGTCCTTTTAAAATGTGTCAAATGACTCTATTTATAACAAGACTCTTGTCTTGAATCCCCAACCCGAAATATTCTTCCAATTGCATGCTTTGTCCCCACTATTTAATATTTTCTTTATTTTAAACTCTTGTCCCCCATGCTTAACATAAATAATTACATTATTCTCAACCCACTACATTATGTATTGTCCCCCACTATATTAAACAATTATATCAACCCCAACCCATTACATCTTGTCCCCATGCTTAACATAAATAATTACATTATTCCCACCCCACTACATTATGTCTTGTCCCCCATTATATTAAATAATTATATCAACCCCATCCCATTACATCTTGTCCTCCATGCTTAACTTAAATAATGGTTCAAATGTTTAATTCTAAAAATACCCCTCCGACCTTACTGCAATTACCATTTTACCCCTGAACGTACTGCAATTTACCAAACTACCCCATCAGCTATAACCAATCACCTAATCAATCTCAACCAAAATACAGCAAATATGACCAATTTCTAAACAAATTTCAACAACAAATCTCATGAACACAGATGAATCATACAGCTTCAAATTAACGGGAATAAGTTAACCATATTGGGAACCAATCCGGGTTAACTTAGACAAAAAATGAATGAGCAAAGAGACAACAATATCAACAACAAAAATAAACTGAAACAATATGAATCACAATTAACGGAAATGATGCAAACTGAAATCATACCATGAACAACAAAAAGCAGGAATTATTTTGACAAAACAAATTTTTAACAATAATCCTACTTTCAGATTTAACAAAAATAAGAAATTGATCATAACAAACAAATAGATTCAAACTAAACTAAACACTCACTTGAAAAATTCAAAAAGCAGCAAACTTTAAAAAAAATGCATGAACACAAATTTTCTCCAATACAAACAAAGAACCTGGGTTCGAATGGCAACCTCGACGCGCTGTAACTCGACGAACTCGATCTGTGTATGAACTGTTTCGACAAACCCCGACCAAAGCTCGAACAAACGAGATGGTTGAGTCTCGTTGTTGGACTGGACTGAAAGCAGATGGTTGAGTCTCATTTTTTTTGGACTGGGGGCGCCGGAAAAAGGGTGAAGCAACAGCAACGATCTTGAAGAAGAAGCAACCAACGTGATCTTGGAGAAGAAGAAGCAACCAACGTGATCTTGGAGAAGAAGAAGCACAGGCAGCAGCAACGGACAGAGAAGAACGCAGCAACAGCAGTGACGAATGGAGAAGAAGAAGCAAGAACGATCAGCCATGGCCGAACTTTGAGCTCGCCAGGGAGAAACGAAGACGCAGCGATCGTGACGGACTGAATGTTGCTGCGTTTGGAGCGTCGAAACTGAACGTAGCAGCAGCTCACGTCCATGGCTGGAGCTCGACGGGGCAGCAGGAGTTTGGTTGTTCGTGGCTTGGGTGGTGCGATGACGATGGCGGATCTGCTGGTCGCCATTGACGAGCTCCATTGACGAGCTCCGATGACGAAGATGAGGCAGCAGTCATGGCTGCTTGGAGGTGTGTGTGTGTGGTGTTTGTTGGAGGTGTGAGAAACGGGGGACGGGGGGGAAGGGCAGCAGCCATGGTTGGCTAGGGTTTGGGGTGAAGGTTTTTTTTGGAGAAGAAAAGAGGGGGTGGCGGATGGGTTTAGTTTTAGGTTTAGGTTTTTTTTTTCTCTTTTTTTTTTTTTGTTTTGTTTTGTGAAGTGTAAGGTAGGAAGATAAGGGTGTTGGGTATTTGGGTTATGGGGCAGACCGGGTCGACCCGTGTTGAAATGGACCGGGTCATGGGGAAGGTTGGGTATTTTTTGGGCTTGTGGCTTGAATTTGAAGAAGAGCCCAATTCCGGTTTCTTTATATTTTTGCTCTCTTTTCTTCTTTTATTTTTCTAAAACTAAATTCTAAAAATCCTCAAATTATTAATAAGTTATAAAAGCGCAAATTAACTCCCGATAACAATTAACGCACAATTAAGTAATAATTAAGCATAAAATTGTACATATGAACATTAAATGCTAAAAATGCAAAAGATGCCTATTTTTTGTAATTTTCAATTTTTGTAAAACAAACTTAATTACCAACAATTGTAGAATTAAATACTACATGCAAAATGCGACATATTTTTGTATTTTTTATTAATTTAACAAATAAATATGCACAGACAAATACAAATAATTATCCAAAAATGTCACAAAAATTCTCAAAATTACACAGCAAGGAAAATCGTTTTATTTTGAATTTTTGGGAGTAATTCTTTCATAGAGAAAAAATCACGTGCTTACACTTACTATCGCACCCATTACTCTTTTGAAATTATAAGTTCAAACCAAATTTTTTAAAAATAGTAATTTTCTTATATATATTACTCAATATCGAAAATGGTGAGATTAATTAAGCCTTGATTTATATGCTACATTATCATCTACTACTAATTTTAATATGCACATCTATTTAATTATACACTCCTTCCGTCCTAACTTATGTGACACTATTTGACTCGATATAGAGTTTAAGTTATAAATATTTGTATGGATGTAACTCAATTTATTAAGGGTAATTAGGTATTTTAAAGTTAAATTATTTTTAAATAAAAAAGTATAATAGTCGTATTTGGACGAACTAAAAACGCATGACACATAAATTAGGACTAGAGGGAGTAATATTTTAAGATGAAAAAAGAAGAATAAGAATTTTAATGTGTTAGTCTTGAAAATTTGGAAAGAAAAAATTAAACCAAAAAAATACTTAATTAATACACAATAAGTGAAACCATACGTGCCCATTTTCCGTGGAGGTGCCTAATTCTAGCAAAAAAAGAAAGGTAAAAAATAATAAGATTGACATAAGATTTGAACTCTCAACCTCTCTTAGAGAGGTGTGCCCAATAACTAATGCATCGTAATATAATTTGAGCTTGAGCACACACAATTATAATTTTTTTAAGAAAAAATATAACACTATTATAAATATAGGGAAGGGAGCATGCGTTCACATGCCCCTGAAAGCCCTGGATACGCCCCTAGGTATTAGGATACTAATTCTGATATTAAATTTAGGGTTACATTTATTCATCTTTTTGTCATTGCTAATAGTTAATATCAATATAAATTTTATACGAAAATTTTGGTTTTAATTAACTATTCCGTGTAGAAAGCGGGAATAGTCATGACTATAACCAGTGTTTTAAAAAACGTTTTCGAGGCGAGCCCCGAGACGAGCCATGGGGCGAAAGTCTCAAGAGATGTACACCCAGCAATTCGGGGCGTATGTCCGGAAGTTTGAGGCGCACTTTTATAGTGAGGCGTAAATCCCAGAAACTTTTTCAAATTAAAATAAAATTTGTTGAATAAGTCCTCATATAATACCCAAAATTCTCAAAAGTTTTAAAAAGAAATTGAAATGTATTAAATTTAAAAATCAAGACCTTTTTCATTGATTGGAGCCTTAATTTATGGTCTTTTCTAATTCTTTATCTTGTCCGTTAGTCTGCTAATATCTTCCAAAAGCAACGAATATTCAATTTTTTTGTACAAATACAAAGAGAACTTCATTATCCTTCATAATAGCAAGTTCAAAGTTTAAATTGCAGCTTAGTCATTATTTTTTTTCTTCCATATAGAAAACTTTACTCTTTTCGACTCAAGTTATTTGTGCTTGTAAGTAGCGTATAATAAATTGTTTTGACTAGTTTTTTGTGGGGATGAAGCGCGCGCGCGCGCGCACACACACACACATATATTTATATATTTTTTAAATTTTTATACCATTTTACCTATTTATAAATATTTAATGTAATTATATTACTTTATAAAATATTAAAAATTAAATATCTATGGAGCTTACGCCGCGTATCTGAGGTTTACGCCTCGCTGAGGCATATGTAAAATGTCTCGCCTTACACCCACACTTTTGAAAACATTGGCTATAACCAAAATAACAAAATACTAGTAACCGAATTAAATTCTTAAGAAGTAGCTAGCCTGTATGATTAATAGCCCGATTGGCCAAGCTGCAAAAATCAACTTATTTTGAGAAATGTTTTTTTTTAAAAGTGTTTTTCTCAAAAGTACTTTTGGTGAGAAACAGTTTGTGTTTGACTAATTAGTTTGAAAAGCACTTATGAGCAGTAATTAGTGTTTGGCCAAGTTTTAAAAAACTGCTTATAGTTGTATTTTTCTCAAAAGTGCTTCTCAAAAAAGTGCTTTTAGAGAGAAACTACTTTTTTCTACTTCTCTAAAACTGCTTATACTTCTCCTCAAAAACACTTTTTTTCCTTCCAAAATCTTGGCCAAACACCTCAATTTTTGGCCAAAAGTGCTTTTTGGCAAAAAAAAAAAAAAAAAAAAAAACCCTTTTCCAGCCTATCTTCTCTTTTTATACACAAATCTACCGATTAAGCATTTTCTTGAAGAAGCTGCCTTTTCAATTCCCTCTGCCAAGTAGGATCCCCCTTTCTTTCTTGCTGGTCAATCAAACCCAACCCCCTACGGCTACAAATTGCAAAAACAAGTTCATTTTTAAAATCTTGGTATTCAAAGCTTATATATAAGCACCATCTATTAACTTCCAAGGTCATTTCCTTAGATTTATGCGACATGGGTAATTCTAAAATTAAGCAGAACTCGTCAGTTTCTGATTATCTTCTCTTTGTGTTCCTCTTCTCATGTCTATTAGTAGTAATAATTCCCAAAGCAGCGGCACAGCCACAAAATAATCAAAGTGAGTTTCAATATGCAAAGCTCAATCCACCTCTGGCAATTATCATAATTGTTTTAATTGCAGCGCTCTTTTTCATGGCCGCTTTCTCTGTTTACATCCGACACTGTACTCAGTCCTCTACTAGCGGCAGCGTTCGGCGAGCTCTGTCTATGCGCCGCCGTGCTGCAGCGGCGCGTGGACTTGATGCAGCCGTTATTGAGACTTTTCCGACCTTTACATATGCTGAAGTGAAGGATCACCATATTGGTAAAGGAGCTTTGGAGTGTGCTGTTTGCTTAAACGAGTTTGAAGATGATGAAACGCTGCGTTTAATTCCTAAGTGCGATCACGTTTTTCACCCTGAATGTATTGATGCTTGGCTTCAATCTCATGATACTTGCCCGGTTTGCCGAGCTAACCTCGCCCCTCAACCCGGTGAACCGCCGGCCCAAGTTTCCGAGTTGAACCAAGAGGGTCAACAACAACCGGGGACTGAGCTTCAACAGCAAAACGAAGAAGTTTCGATACGCATAGAGGGCGACGAAGAACAACGAGAACCGGTTCAGCAGCAACAACAAGAAGGTTCAGTTAGATCGAGAGTGAAGCGGAATTTGAGCTTCAACGTGCCGAACCGGGTTCAGAAGCAAGAAGAAGGGGGTTCAACTAAACCGGGAGTAAAGAGAAACTTGAGTTTCAACATGCCGATTCTTTCACCAAGATCATTTTCCATGAAGCCAAGGATATTTAGCAAGTTCAGGTCACATTCAACCGGCCACTCACTAGTACTACCGGGTGAGAATTTGGACCGGTACACCCTAAGGTTACCAGAGGGAATTCGTAAGGAGGTAATGAACCGGGCATTATTTAACCGGGCTAAGAGCTTTGGAGTTGCCTTACCAAGAGACGGAAGCTCAAGAAAAGGGTACAGAACCGGTACTGGGGAGGGAAACAGCAGGGGTGCTAGATCAAACAGACGGATCGATCGGTCCGAACCGGAGGGATATTCTGACCGGTGGGTTTTCACTATTGCACCACCATTCATTTCTAGAGGTTCATCAATGAAATCACCAAAAGTTGGAGCTGAAACCGGTGAGGGTTCCACCTCTGGAAGTGTGAAAAACGCCGTCAAATTACCGTCGTTTAAATGCTTGGAACCAAAAGGTGATGAAACCTCTTTGATGTCTGCTGACTCGGCTCGACCTCCGGTTTAGTAAATCTTCAATCCGGTTCGAGATAACCGTTTTTGGAGACGCGTCTGGCGACTTTTCGTGTGCTATAAAAGAGGACCGTCTTTCTCATGATAGGTTGGGCCCCACCTTGAAAATTAAGGCAAGTCAAGGTATAAATGTATATTAGCCCAAAGTTGACTTTCAATATTACAGGTTTAGTAGAAAACATTTTTGTTACTATTTTTTTTATAAAATAAAAAATCTTCAAATTTTTTCTATATTTATTTTAAGTTTTGTGCATATCTATAGTTGCTGTAATAAAAAAAAGTCTCATGTATTTTATTTTATTTTTTTCCTGATTGGACGATGTCCTCTAGTGATGTAAGTACGTGTATTTCTTTTTCTTAATTTCATTGTCCAATCCAAAAAAAAAAAAATCAAAACGGAAAAGAGTACGAAATTGCTTTCGTTATTCTTTATCTTTGTTAGTCAAGATGATGGGGGTTTGATATTGATTTTTTGTGATAAGTAAAGAATGGTTCGATTTCAAAGAAGGATGATGGTTCGATTACAAATTTAATAAATTTTCTAATATAAATATAAGATCTACACAAAATCTAATGGGTTCGGCAAAACCCGTAAAGGACACCTACCTCAGCCCTTGATTACTGGTCTTAAGCTAATTTAGTACTATTTAGAATGAACCTTTCCGTAACTCTAACGGTGGTCTAACAAAGCTCTGTGGCCACAGATCTGGGAGAATTAGGCGTAGGACATTGATTTCGTACGTAACTGATCTCGACAACTAAGTTTAGTTTATCAGTTAATGTATCAAAAGACTTTTTTTTCTCTTTATTCTCGAGTTAATGGTCAGTTAGTGAGTTTATTGCGATGTAGGCATGTTATCATAGTTAGGTGGTTAAATTGAATTTGAGAACATTCTTTTTAAATGTTAAGTATATAATTTTAATGTAGTTCCAGTATTTTCCATATTTAATAGTATAGTTTTAGTGGGATACATGCAACGTCAATCTATAACGAATAAATACACTTTTCAATCAAAACAATCTTTTAATACCATTTTCTCTTGCCCATACTGTCTCTGCAACAAAAGAAATTCTATTTTTTACTTAACCATTGATGTAAGACAAGATTTCTTCCAAAATAAGATCTATATGCCTATCATCACTGGTTTTCACTAAAGTTAAAAGCCAATTCACCACCAAACTTTAATGTTCATATTGTTTTAATAATCTTTTTGTTCAAACAAAGTTGGAACAGAAAAGAACGTGCAAAGATTTCCTTTTGCCACTTCGATTTTACCGGTGAGCTACCAAAATATCCTTATTTGTCAAACTTCATAGCAAAGTCACAGTCCAAAATAATAATTCATGTATTTGTGGTCCTAAAAGCTACTCTAGAGGTTTTGCATAAGACAAGTGTTCACCTTGAAGTATCGTTATCAGCTAATTAGTTACCAAACAAGGTTAGTGCTTCCTAACCTTGTATTCTTTTCTACTTCCGTGTACTTTAATTTATTAGTTTATCATGTCATAATAATTTGCGGCGATAGGTGAGAATTGCAACTATATCTTATATTACATGTATAATCTATATTAATAAATTGGTAGGAGCCTACTAAATGTCACCCGTGAAGCTGGAATATAAACATATATAATGTGAGTATTAATATGTTAATCTAGTAGTCAACAGAGTGCAACCCATAAAAATTTAACTGCACTCAATATTTATATATAATCAGTGACTCATAATATGTGTTTGTATATAGACTTATATTATATCTCCATAGTTAAGTAACATGTATATATCTTCACCTTATTAGATTATTTAACAATGATAAATTGATATAGTTTAATACGAAATGCAGGGAAATATTTACCGGGTGCAATCCTACTACGTGCTCCTATTTATGGATTGGCGATAACTAAGTTTTGTAAAGTTGACAAAGTTAAGAATAATTCCTGGATATTTTCATAAATAAAATAAGTAACTAAATTAGCCTTTTTTAATCAAAAGTGATTATTTTTAAAAATTAATTGTTGGGATATATACTATTAACCATGCGGTTTCGATATAATATTGTGTTTTATTCTTTATTGAGCAATTGTTTATTTGATTTATTCAAATCAATAAAGTACTATTTTAAATAGATCATTTGTTACGTGTATGTCCTTTAGTTACGTAGTAGAAAATTTAGTGTATGGAGTCTTAGCTCATGCACAGAAGATTAAATTGTAGGTTCTCATGATAATTAATAAACTATATTCACAATCGAAGATATTATTGGGCAAAATATCTTGATGATTGTAGCACAAGATTTTAAAGTATAATTTATCTTGATTATGGGAGTGGTTTTATTCCGACTTCTTGTACTAGTATACTTAGTGTATATTGAACAGATCAAGTAGAGAAAAGATGTTTTTGTACTGAATATATATAAAATATTTTCTCTAATTCATTAAATGAGCTTATACTCCTAATCTTGATATAATCATTATGATCAATGTGATTTGTTTATTGTTTTGATTTATCAAAAGGTACAACTCTATTCAAAGTTAGTGTATGCCTAATAGATTGGACAATAACGAATAACATTTGTCAAATAATAATTAGATGATAGAATCCATGACTTGGGTTTGAGTTTGATGATACCCCTTTATGTTAGTTTATAAGTTTTCATGTGAAAACCTGGCCGATAAATTTTCTATCTGTCACATAAAATAGTTTAAGCAGAATTATAAAGGATTTAATTAGTTGATCATATCAAATTGTTAGCAATTTAATTTAATTAACTGGTATTTGTAATCTTAACATGGGGAGTTAAAATAAGTATTAGCGAATTTTCGAAATTCATATTGAGGAGTTCAATTGCAGTTTTTTGGTAGAATAAACTGTAATTAATTATAGTAGGAATTAATTCATCCAAATTTTTGAATTAATGATATAATTGATAGTCACTTATTGTTTTTATGGTCCCTGCTATACTTAGTAAAAACCTAGACAGACTTGGATAAAAAGTGAGTTGGGAGAAAAGTCATCCTTTTGAGTTTACTTGCACAAGTGGAATCCTGCACGTTTTTTAGCCCCTTTTGGCTGAATTTCATGTCTACATAAGGAAGACGTTTTTCACCCAATAACTCACTCTTCATAATTGTATTATTTTTGCCCACTCAAAACAATTTCATCCAAGGTCTTACTAGGAGCATAGCAGAAGACTGCAGCCCTGGATTCTTGCTCTATTGAGGACCTGTGCAACGTTTTCAAGAGGTTAGTGCTTCTAATCTCCGAATTATATCATTATCTAGTTTACATGTTTGCGATGCGTGAATTTTATGCTTGCTTTCGCTATGCATATTCTAACAATTGGTATCAGACGCCGTCTTATATCTAACTAGATAATGTAATACAACATGAATAGAGTAATATTAAAACATGTTGTTAAATGATACATATTTGGTATGATTATTCTATGAAAGCAGTATATATATACATACTTTATATATATATATATATATATATATATATATATATATATATATATATATATTATAATAATATTATTTTAATTTCTAAAATTATGGATTAACAAACATAAGTATGTTATGTGATATGAACGAGTGAAAATAATCAAAACCCTAAAAAAATGCTAAAAATAGAATTTGCAAATAGGTCATGAATTTGGAATTCTGAAATTCTGCAGAACTCTGATTGACCTCAAATTTGGTAGGTTCATCGGAAACGACCCAAAAATGAGCAATACATATCAGCTTCGCTCATGACGTACGTCATTTTTTGGGTATTCGGGATCGTTTAGATGGGTTTTTGGCCATTTTTCTATTTTTTGGAATTTTTAATAATTTTTTAAAGAAAATTGTGATGGTAGGGTTCAATTTTCATGGTTTCCAATCATGTTTTACAATAATATAATGAATTTATATGTTGACATTGGTCTTCTTCCATATCGGATAAGTTCATTATAGTTCATTACTTTAGTTTTGCCTTTAGTTATTTGATTACTTGTATTAACTCTCCAACTGAGTTACATGTTGACTCAATGAAACTAGAGTTTATAAAAGTGACATTTACCTATCTTGAATCAATAGTTTACTCTCCATCTAAGTTGGTCTTGTTTTAATTTATGGGGGTAAATATTTTACATAACTCATATATATTGCATGAATAGTTAAGTTTCCCTAACGAATCTAACTGTTCAATAAGCATGGTTATATGTGTAATGTGCTATTTTGAATTCAATTATTCTAATTACATAACTAATGATCTATTTAATGTGAATATCTCTCAGATTAACCATGTCTTCATTCAACCCGCTTACCTTAATTTTGAACCAAAATAAGTTAGAAGGACCGAATTATGTTGACTGGAAAAAGAACCTTGATATTGTCCTAACTGCTAAAGGTTACAAATTTGTAATCACTGAGGAATTTCCAGAAAAACCTGATGAAGATGCTACTGATGATCAGGTTAAGGCATATGACAAATGGGTCAAGACTTATGAGATGGTGCGATATTACATTCTTGCCTCTATGGCGAATGTTTTGCAACATCAGCATAAGTCTATGGGGTGTGCTTATGACATGCTCGAAAGTCTCAAAGAGATGTTTGGTGAGCAAAATCGTGCGGCTAAGCAGACAGCCATTGTCACACCTCCTTTTTCCGCCACCGCGAGGGGCGTAGGAGTTTTTTCCAATTAAAGGACAATCGAAACGGAATTTGTTTATTTATTTCAGAGTCGCTACTTGGGAGATTCAGGGTGTCCCAAGTCACCGATTTAATCCCGAATCGAGGAAAAGAATGACTCCATATTACAGTCTGCGTACCAGAAATCCGGATAAGGAATTCTGTTGACCCGGGAGAAGGTGTTAGGCATTACCGAGTTCCGTGGTTCTAGCACGATCGCTCAACTGTCATATTCGGCTTGTTTATCTGATTTTAACAATTATGAACCGATGTGCCAATTTTAACTTTTTACCACTTTATTATTATTATTTTTAAAAGAATGTGAACATCGCTTAAAACACATCTTTGGACTGCATCACATGAAATGCACCCACAATTCGGAACACATTTTATTTGATGTTTTGGGATTTGGATTTGGGTCGCATGAAATGCACACCCAAGCTTAAGAAAGTAAACTATTAAACACGTGCCTAAAGAGACAATCGCGCTATCATTTTGGGAAGGTCATAAAATTCGCTAAACGGCTCGTCCCACAAACTAAGTATTTTAATATATACATTTAACGAGGGCCCCGCAGCTTGTGCGCTTTATTTGGCGAGGCTCGTCTCATTTTTATTTTAAAAGGATATCCTATAGTGGCTACGTTTCCTGTTACGTTTGTCTCTACTAATGAAAGCAGAAAATGATCCTACTTAGTTACATGCTTACAAGTTATTTATAGTGGGGTTCCGAATGTTTTCGCAAAATCCGAAGCATGAACGCGTATATGGGCAGCCGTTTGGATATTATGGGCCCAAGCCCAGCACACATAGTATTGGCTGGACCTGGGCCACTGCTTTTCCGATGGAGGCTTGGTTAGTCCCTTCGACTTGGGCTCGACATTCATAAGGCTGAAATGTAAACTTGTGCTATTTGCTCTAAAGGTATGGTTTGCAAGTTATAACGAGGCAGCTCACTAAAGGAAATGAGATTAACTAACAATGGATAGTTTAATACTTAACATGCGTTAGAGGATATGCTAACCACAAACATAGCTAAAGTCCAAGATATAGCTTACTATACTGTCAACCCTTTTTATCTACCAGCCTATATACACAATATGATATTAAGTTGCCATACATTGACGTTCAACTATGCATGAGGGCTAACTTCACTATCCAAGTAGAAGATGTGAACTATTATACACCACCTAATGTTCAATATACAGGCTACGTATTAAAATAAACATAGCTAAACATACAAGCTACGTATGAAAATAAACAACTTCAACTCTTCTCTTTTGTATTCATGTTTCAACTTTCAACTCACATTGACAGTGTATCAGTGGTGTACCTAGTATTGAGAAAAGCAAAAGAAGAAAAGGAATGATCAGTGGAGGCAGTAGCATACACAGCAGCAGCAGCAGCAAACAGAAACCAGCAAACAACATCAACAAAACCCAGCAACAGATCTTTATAACCCAAGCAAAAAAGTCCAGTTTGCAACCCAATGATACCAAAATAAGTGCAGGCAAAGCAAGGAAGGAAACAGATGCAAGAAAACAGTATCCTCTGATTGTTATGCTCCAATTCCAGTACAATCCTAGCTCTATCTTACTCTGAAACTAGACTGTCCTCCTAAAGTTGAAAGACCAGCCCCCCCTTTTTTTTAAGACTAAAAAATGTCCAGCCCCTTAATTGTTCTGAAGCAGCTTATTTATAAGCCAATCCAGGTCAGTCAAGCTGCCCGGATCCCTCCAGGCTTTAACCTGCCCATACCCCTTAATTCCCCATGCCTGAGTATCTTCTTGATGCAAGTCATTTGGTTCCCCATGCCTGGCCTATTGCTCTAATCAAGAGTCATGGGTTTATTAAAGTATTCATTTTAAACTCCCATGCTCTTATGTTTTGTCCACACTAATACTAAATTAATAGTATTTTTGACTAACCATTTGACAGCTCATTAATCTTTAACCTTAGTCAGTCTTTGTCAAACCAAAATTACCCAACAAACCCCTGATCATTACTGTCTTGCCCCACCTTTTCATTATGTTGAATCTGCCAGTTATAACTATGTGAAACCTAGTTCGAACCCCCACAACTAACAAACAATAACCTATAATTAGTTCACCACAACCATTCAACAAAAGTCAGACAGTAAGAGTTAAGTTGATTCTAGTTGATTAGCGACTAATTAGTATACGATGACGTTACTCGGGTCGACTATACAAACTATTATGTGAACAATCAATCGACAAACAACATAGACTAAACAGGCCACCAAATTATTTCAATACTCGGGGCATTTAACAGGGAGTTCACGAAACTTAACTATTTGACGACACTAGTCGAAGCGAATAGATATCTCATAACATACCCCTAACACTGAAAAATAGAAAAGAAATCGACCAAATAAAATGGTTTTTGAAGATGGGGGGGGGGGGTTGATAGGAAAATAATCAAAAGTCTAAAACAAATCTACTGACATACGAATAACACATAAACAGAAGGAAAGAAAAGGGAATTACCTCGGAAGCTTACATCAAAACGAACCAGGCCTGACTTTTAGGGTTCTTGAACTCAGATTTGGGGTTCGAATAATTCTACCGAGATTCGACCGGAACCCAAAGCATCTGGGGTATGAGGGAGGCCAGGGGGTGTTGTGGTGTAAGTTTGGAGTCAGTTGGGTCAGATTTGTGTTTGGCTCGAACCTTTGAATGATTATTTGAGACGTTCTAGGAAGATTCGAGCCAAACCATCACCATATCGGGGTTGAGGGTGGTCTTGTGTCTTAAGGGTGTTAGTCCGGTGGTCATCGGCGTTGTTGCCGCCATGTTTACATGAAAGGGGAGTTACGGCGGCTGCTAGGGTTTGGGGTGTTTGGGATGGTCTCTGGGAGATGATGAAACTGGGGGGGGGGTGTTTGGATGGGGGCGGGGTAACAGGGTTGAGTTTATATATGACTTAGGGTTTTAGATCCTGGCCGTTGGATCAGGTGAGATCGATGGCCAGGATCTATTCATTAAAGAGGGACGACGTCGTTTGGGTGTGATGGTGGGTGAGACCGGATAGGGGAATGGACCGGGTCAGGTTAACGGATCTGGGGGTGTGATCCTGGCTGTTGATCCATTTGAGATCAACGGCCCTGCTCAAACTGGGACAAAACGGTGTCGCTTGGGCACCTCTGAGGAGGCGGACCATTTTAACTCATTGGGCCAGCTCGTTTGGGCCTATTTTTATTTTAATTTCTTGGCCCAAACCGAGTATTCTTATATTTTTTCCTTTTCTTTTCTACTTTAATTGACTAAATTAAACAAAACTCCTAAAAAAACAAAAAATAAAATAAAATTATACACATGTTATTTAACACCTATAATAATTAACACACAAATTAACATTAAATAAAATCACACAATGATAACAGATAGCATAAAATGCATATTTTTGCGATTTTCCTTTTAAAACCAAATTAAGGTTTAATTAATCCCTAAATGCATAGTCAAATCATAAATGCTCATGTGACACATATTTTTGTATTTTTCTTAATTAAAGTAGAAATAAACATGCACAGACAAATACAAGCAATACAAGAAAAATAACACAAAATTCACAACAAATGCAAACTATCAAAAATTGTTTTATTTTTGGAATTTTTTGGGAGTAATTCTCATATAGGGCAAAAATCATGTGCTTACAGCCATGAAAGCCCTTTTAAACACCAAGATGGCTGAATGATCATCGGCCAGGGACCATGTTCTGAAGATGATGGGTCTTTTGATGAACTGGAGGTCCTTGGAGCTGTGATTGATAAGGAATCTCAAGTTGAGATGGTCCTTCAGACTCTGCCTGACAGTTTTCAACAATTTTATTTGAACAATAATATGAACAAAATGAATTTGTCACTAGTGAAACTGTTGAATGTGCTGCAAGCGGTAGAATCTATTATCAAACAACAAGCTCCAGTTGTGACACTAAATTTTGAGAAAGCTTAGGTTTCTAAGTCGAAAGGCGGTAAGAAAAAGAAGAAGGCTCAAAAGGTTTTGAAAGTAATGGATGCTAGTTATAATATTTATTTTGCTAATAACTCTGCTGTTATTAAGTTTAATAAACATTTTATCTACACTACTACTAGAGCATATGACCTTTTTATTCTTGATATATCTCCCCATGTGCTACAACCAAAAGAATTAAATAATATTAATCTGCCACATAAAAGAAAACGTATTTTTGAATTGAGCCAAACTTATTTGTGGCACTTACGTCTAGGTCATATAAATCTAAATAGGATTTCAAGATTGGTTTCTGATTGACCTTTTAGTTCATTGAAAGTGGAGGCACTACCAACATGCGAATCCCGTTTAAAAGGTAAAATGACCAAGAGACATTTTTCCTCAAAAAGAAATAGAGCCAGTGATAAGTTGGAATTAATACTCTGATTTGTGTGGTCCTATGAATACACAAGCAAGAGGTAGTTTTGAGTATTTTGTGACTTTCACAGATGATTACAAAATATGGATACATTTATCTATGGCAGAATAGCCTAATTGTCATACCTCCTTTTTCACCCGCGCCACCCGCAAAAGGGACGCGGAAGGGAGCTTATTCCAATTAAAGGACAATCGAAACGGGATTTATTTCTTTATTTCAGAGTCGCCACTTGGGAGATTTATGGTGTCCCAAGTCACCGGTTGAATCCCTAATCGAGGAAAAGAATGACTCTGTTTAACAGTTTGCGCACCAGAAATCCGGATAAGGAATTCTGTTAACCCGGGAGAAAGTGTTAGGCATTCCCGAGTTCCGTGGTTCTAGCACGGTCGCTCAACTGTCATATTCGGATTGATTATCTGATAGAATTCATGTTGAACATATATGCAAATTTTAACTTTTAACCGCTTTTATTATTATTATTATTATTATTATTATTATTATTATTATTATTATTATTATTATTATTATTATTATTATTATTATTATTATTATTATTATTATTATTTTATCGAGAATTGCAACCTCGTGAAATATATCTCGAACCACGTCACAGTCAATGTACCCGTGGTCGTCGACACACTTCGACTCCGTTGAGATTTGGATTTGGGTCACATAAATGTGCACCCGAGTATAGGAAAATAACATTATTAAATACGCGCCTAAAGACCAACGCGTTGTTATTATTTTTGGTAGGGCCGTGAAATTTGTTAAACGACCCATCCCGGAATCTAAGTATTTTAAAACAAATAATTATTGAGGGCCCCACAATTTTTGTATTTATTTTTGGCGAAGCACGCCTCCTTTATTTTATGGATATCTTAAAATGACTATATTTCTATTAAATTCGTCTCTAAAATAAAAGAGAAAAAATCCTAATTAATTACATGCTTTAAAAAACGTAACATATTAAATGCTAGGTTAAGACAAATGTTAACGGAAAGGAATATTACTAAAAATTAAAATTATAAATACAATACGGAATCGTCAAATAATATATTCAAAAGAAACTAATTATCCCATAACCAGATTAAACTCGCATTGTTAGATGACTTGAACCGTTGAAATTAATTATTTACAACTATTGGAAATTAGAATCAATCTTAATTACTAATGCGTATTTCGAAAATTTATTAAATTTAACATTAACTTGTCTTGTTTGAACTCAAATCATGCCATAATGCATAATTCGCAAAATTAATTTAAATTCATGCTTTAACTAAATTTAGCTACATGTTTACGATTAACTTAATGTTGACAATATTAAAACCTTCATAGCTAGTGAACTTAATCAGTTTTGCCAAGCCGATTCAATAAAGACCATCTTATGTTATTTTCCTCTTATTCCAATTATTAAACAGTTTGACAGTAATGAGCATGCTTAAATATATACTACCTAATAATCAAGTTAAAGCAAAGTATTATCTAATACATCACTACAAGATGCCTAGTTATGCAAAGCGATAGAAATTTACAGAATAATAATACATGAAATAGCCTAAATACAATTAGTAAAAGAAACAAAGAAAAAGCTAAATTAGAATTTCAAAGTTCCATTTTTCATATGTATTCATGCTTTCACATTTCAGCTTACAATATGCCAAAGTTACAGTTGTGTACCTGGTATTGCCAATACGAGAAGAAGAAGGTCAGCAAAGTAGTATGTAACACAGCAACAACAACAATAACCAGCAACAATCAACCAACGGAACACCCGGTGACAGATTTGAAAACCAAATAAAATCCAGCAATAACCAGTGAAGTAGTAGCAAATAACCAATCAAACTCAAGAAACAAACCACATGAAAATCCAGAAACACCAACAAAAATCAACGGGCAAAAACAAAGTGAACTTCTTTTTTTTTTTAAAAATAAAAAATAAAATTGAAAGACCAGTCAATGTTTAACCCTTAATTCTCTCTTAACGTTCAGAAAATTCTTTCTTTTAAACTCTCTTCAAATTCGAATCCCCAAAAATCTTTTAATATTTTTCGAATTTTTTCTCTTAATATTCAATTAATTCCCCTCCTAATTCTGTCCAAGTCTGCTCTGTTTATGTCTCATAACAGACCCCTTAATCAATTAACCAAATAATAAAACCATCCACTTTCTGTTACAGAACCCACTACCACATAAAAAATGCAATTATTTAGTCAACTTTTCTTGAGCCCCGTAATCCTACTATGTCTTGTTCCCCATGATTGATTAAACAAATGCATTATTCCCCACCATTATGTCTTGTCCCCCACTACATATTATTTTATACATTATTTTAATATTATTAGCTTAGTGGACAGAGCACTCAAAATAAATAATTGTTCAGATTTTCAATTCCAAAAATACCCCTCTGAAATTACTGAAATTACCATTCTACCCCTGAAAATACTGCAATTTACCATTCTACCCACATCAGCTATAACCAATTCACCTGATCAATTCTAACCAAAATACAACAGCTATAACCAATTCCTAATCAAATTTCATGAACAAATTTAGGCTAGAAACTCAATATTTTTGACTGAACACTATTTTTAACAACAAACATACTTTCAGATTCAATAACAGTAACAAATTGAACATAACAAACAAGTAGATTCAAATCACTAAACTCAATAATCAATTGAACTTCAAATTAAATCTAACAACATTACAACCAACAATTTCTATATTAAACTAAACAAGAACATAAAACAAACTGAAGAAATAATCAAAAAATGATAAACAACGAACAAGAAAAGAATCAAACATATACTGATTTCAGATCCGAGAATATCAAACAAAATATGGACAGAAATGAAACTTAAACCCACTAACCGGATCGGAACGACGACGAACTCGAACGGAAACAAATCTGCCCGGAAACAATTATCGCACCAAAATAACTCGACGATGAAGACGACCACGAAGAAACAGCTAAACGTAGCAGAAGGCAGTAGTAGCGACGGGAAAACAGCAGTTGGCTGTTGTTGCGTCGCCGAGCTGGAGCTCGTCCATGATGCTTGGAGACGATGCAGTGGCTGTTTGGCGATGGGGGTGAAGACGAAGCAGTGGCAACAGGTGGCTGCTGCTCGCTGGACAATGAAGAAGATGAAGCTGTGGTCGTTCATGGCTGGTTTGATGGCGATGAAGAAGACGAAAATCGAAACAGTGGGGTTATGGGTGACGATGGTCGTGACGATAACAGGGCTGTTTTGGTCAGCGAGGTTATGGGCGACGGGGACGAGAGTTGTTGACGGAGCTGCTGGTCGTTTGGAGACGGACTAGAGCTGGAGCAACAGTGGCTGGGCAACGTTGCTGCTCGCTGCTGCTCGATGGAAAAAGGGTGGTCGATGAGGCTACGAAGACGATGAAGCAACGAGGGGGGGGCAGCCATGGCAGCTGGAGTTATCGTGGTCGATGAGGGTGGTGGAGGGGTGGTCGTGGTGGTCGTCAATGGTCTGGTCCATGTCGTTGCTGGTGGAGATGAGGAGGTGGGAGGCGGGCAGCCATGGAAGGGCAGCCATGTGAGCTTGGTTGGAGAGGAGAAGAAGTGTGTGTGGGGGGGGGATGGTTAGGGTTTTTAGGTTAGGGAAATGAAAAAATGAAAAATGAAGAAAGGGGTTGGGTCTTTGGGGTTATGGACTAGGTCGACCCGGTTTGAAATGGACCGGGTCGTAGGGGAAGGTTGGGTATCTTTGGGCCTGTGGTTTAAAATCGAAGAAAAGGTCCAATCCGGTCTTCTTCTATTTTTGTGTTCTTTTCTATTTATTCAATTTCCTAAATAATAAAGCTAAAAATGCTAAGATTAAATTAGAAAACCCAAAATTATCTGAAAATACTAATTAACTCTTAATAACAATTAACACACAATTAAATAGCGATTAACGATAAAATCACACAATTTGGACATTAAATGCTAAAAATGCAACGTACATTATTTTTATGATTTTTTCATTTTGTAAAACAAACTTAATTAAATATCAAATGCAAACGCGATATATTTTATATTTTTTATTAATTTAACACATTAACATGCACAGGCAAAAATACAAATAATTATCCAAAAATATCACGAAAATTCAAAAAATTGCACACAAAGGAAAATTGTTTTATTTTGAATTTTTTTTTGGGAGTAATTCTCATACAGGGCAAAAATCACGTGCTCACAGCTGCCCCTCTTTGTCCGAAAACACGAAGAGTTTTCGTGCAAAGATAAAGTGAGCGGATACGAGCGATTTTTTGCCTATTGGAATACTCCGTGTGAAGCATTTTTTGAAAGATTTGACCGAACCTTTTATTCAAAGGTTTCCTACATATCCTGGGCTAAACAGGAATCAGGTCAATGTAGTTCGGGAAGTTTTGGTAGCTGGAACTACCATGGGACTGTAATTTTGCTGCTACTGCTGTTACATGCTGCTGCTACTGCTTACCGACCTCCTTATTACACCGTTGATAAAAATAAAGAAGTTATACTAAGCTATGATCTATGCATGCCGATCTCGAACTGCTTATTTCCTTCTTGTGAGCTTCTCATTATTTTTTCTTCGAATCTTGAACTGCCTTCCTCTGCTGGGGATTTTTGTTGTATTCCTCTGGGGATTTTGTTGTATTCCTCTGGGGATTTTGTTGTATTCCTCTGGGGATTTTGTTGTATTCCTCTGCTTTACTGATTTTAACAACAATTTAAAGATAATTCAGCCTCCATTCTCCAGGCGGGCTCCTGACTTCAACAACAATTTAAAGGTAATTCAGCCTCCATTCTCCAGGCGGGCTCCTGACTTCTTTAACAACTTAAAAACATAACAGCCTCCATTCTCCAGGCGGGCTCCTGACTTCATCAACCACAACTTTTAAAATAAACACCTCCATTCTCCAGGCGGGCTCCTGACTTCCTCAACTTGAAATTTAACAACCTTCGTTCTACAGGCGGGCTCCTGACTTCTTCAACTTAAAATAACAACCTCCGTTCTACAGGCGGGCTCCTGACTTCATCAACTCAAAATTTAACAACCTCCGTGATACAGGTGGGCTCCTGACTTCCTCAACTTGAAATTTAACAACCTCCGTTCTACAGGCGGGCTCCTGACTTCTTCAACTTAAAATAACAACCTCCGTTCTACAGACGGGCTCCTGACTTCCTCAACCTGAAATTTAACAACCTCCGTTCTACAGGCAGGCTCCTGACTTCTATAACTTAAAATTTAACAACCTTCATTCTACAGGCGGGCTCCTGATTTCAATAACTTCTTAAAAATGTCAGCCTCCATTCTCCAGGCGGGCTCCTGATTTCAACAACTTTGAAAATAATTCAGCCTTCATTCTCCAGGCGGGCTCCTGACTTCTCTAACTTTTTGAAATAAACAACCTCCGTTCTATAGGCGGGCTCCTGATTTCAACAATATTCTTAAAAATGTCAGCCTCCATTCTCTAGGCGGGCTCCTGATTTCTTCAACTGCTTCCTTCAAAACTGGTATTTTATTCCTCTGAAAACTGCTGGGGATAACACCGATATTTTATTTCACCAATATGTCATTTCCTTCTTCAAAGACTATTTCCTTTAAAGCTGGTGCTTTCACTTCCCTGAAACCTGCCGGGAATAACACTGCTGGGGAATTATCTTCCTCCTTTTAACAATGGTGGGGATGATATTGATTCAAAGGTCATTGCTTTTACACCTTTGGGTTATCTTGCTTCTTCCAAGATTGCTTTTCTTTTAAAACTTGTATCTCCCTTGTCGTATACTGCTGGGGATTTTACTTCCTTCAAAACTTGTGTTATCTTCTCTCTTTCCCAAATGGCTATCTGATTTCAAGAAAATTTTCGTAATAAGAGAAAATTTTCTGCCCCAGTTTAATAATCTTCTTTGTGACCCTATCTTCCTGCTGTCAATAATAATTTCTTTCCCTGCTTAAAATCAAAGAGAAATTTGTTAGTTTAAAACGTGGTGAGTGGTCGTGCCACTTCTGCTGGGGATGGTTTTCCCTGCTTTGCTACAAAACTTGTTGGGGATGATATTATTTGCTGAGGATGGTTTTTCTTTTCTCTTCCTTCCCCGCTCTGTGTTGTCCGACCATGTGGAGCTTGGTCGAGAATCTGTCAGAGTTGTTCCTGTATCTCGCAAATCTGCTGGGGATCCTCTTGGAATTTGATCCATAACTTTTTAACTGTCGTTTTTCCGTTTTTCTCCGACTTCCCCTGGAAATTTGGTCCTCTTGGGATCTAGACCCATTCGTCATTTGGTCTTGCGACAAACTTCTTTTCACTTTGTCTCCTTATCTTTGGCCGGTCCTATTCGCATTTTGCTTTGCACCATTTTGGCCATTGGTAGTAAGCTCTGAAAATCCTTTTCAAAAACAAACTGCTATGGAAGTAAAGTCTTTAAACCAAGAAATAATAAAGTGATGATTTCAAAAATAGAAAAAAGAAGAAGTCTCTCTGAACAAATGCTGGGGAAAAGAAAGAAAAGAACTTATCTGAGATATAACCGATCCCAACGATCATGTCGTGCATTCCGGATTGATCAACCCAGTCTATTCGTGCCAATCAATCTTTCGGATGGCCTCATCTTGCTGGGGATAAACGGGCCCTCAACTCTTTGCCAAAAGTGGATCCTTTCCGCCCATCTTGTCTTGTCACCTCATAGTGCCCTTCGAAGGGTTTTCACTAATAAGAGTCTCTCATTTCTCTCAACTCCCGTCGCCTTATGGTGCATGTGAAGGTTTTCACCGATAAAACTCTCTCATTTTATTTCTCTCGACTTTCGTCGCCTTATGGTGCCTGTGAAGATTTTCACCGATAAGACTCTCTCATTTTATTTTATTTTTCCGCTGGGGATTGGAGTGTTGCCGATATGACTCTCTCTACTGGGTGTTCTTTCGGCTATCAATTCATTTTCAGCTTATGATCCTCTTCTCTGCTAGGGATCAGAGTGTTATTCTCGACTTGCATTTGCATGCCTTGGCATTTCTCGGATACTGATCGGGTGGTATTTTTAGACATCAATATGGGTTTTTGTTTCAAAAATAATTTTGATGGGTAAAACATTACAACTCTTGGAATCAAACTTCCTTCACAAAATTTATAAACACAACTTCTGCCCCAGTTTCTTGCTTGGGGATTTTTATTTTTGTTACGCTATGACCGAGCCGTGAGGCGCCTACGTATCCTCTTTGAGGAATCAGGTCAAATGTAGTTTCCAATTCATTTGTTTTTTCTTGTGACTTTTCTTTTGTCTTTATTATCATTATTTTTCTCTTTTTTTCTTTTTATTTCATTTTAATTACTGATTCCAAAAGAGGGATATGAAAGAATAAATAAGGCTCAAAAGGGGAAGCAAAGGATAAAATGTTTGGATAGAAGAAAGAATTGCCTCCGTCATTTCCTTCTTCGATAAATGCCAACCACAAACAAACAACAATTACAATCAAAAGAAATCATACATAATATCTCTTAACTGCGTCAGAATTAATAGTCATGTTGACACATTTCCCGTCGATATCTGTTAAACATAAAGTGCCATTGGACAACACTCGGGTTATAATGAACGGTCCTTGCTAATTCGGGGCGAACTTGCCTTTTGCTTCGGCCTGATGTGGCAGGATTCGTTTCAACACCTGCTGGCCCACCTCAAATTTTTTGGGGCGCACCTTCTTGTTGTAGGCTCTTGCCATTCTCTTTTGATATAACTGGCCATGACACATAGCCGCCAATCTCTTTTCATCAATCAAGTTCAACTGCTCCAAACGGGTTTTGACCCACTCGTCATCATCAATCTCAGCCTCAGCGACAATCCGAAGGGATGGAATTTCAACTTCTGCCAGTATTACTGCTTCAGTTCCATATACCAACAAATAAGGGGTTGCACCTACTGAAGTCCGGACAGTGGTGCGATAACCCAACAATGCAAATGGTAATTTTTCATGCCATTGTCTGGATCCTTCTACCATCTTCCTCAGTATCTTCTTGATGTTCTTGTTGGTTGCTTCAACTGCTCCATTCGGCTTGGGACGATATGGGGTGGAATTGCGGTGTGCAATCTTAAACTGTTGACATACCTCTTTCATCAAATTGCTGTTAAGATTAGCACCATTATCCGTGACGATCACTTTTGGGATCCCAAATCTACAGATGATATGGGAGTGAACAAAATCCACTACTGCCTTCTTGGTTACCGATTTGAAAGTTTTAGCTTCAACCCACTTAGTGAAATAGTCGATGGTCACCAGAATGAATTTATGACCATTGGTAGCTGCCAGTTCAATAGGTCCAATGACATCCATGCCCCAGGCAACAAATGGCCATGGCGCTGACATTGTATGCAACTCTGTCGGCGGAGAATGAATCAAATCTCTGTGTATCTGACATTGATGGCATTTCCTGTTACAACCCATATCCACATGTGTTAGTTCATGCCATATATTAGTTAACATAAATCCAAGAAGGAATTATCTTTGAGATGATAAGAAGTCAATCCTATTGGTCTTAAGTGATACAAGAGTGTATAAGGGTGATTAACCAATATTAGAAGTTAAACGAATCAAGGATGTTGTAACTCGTATTTTCAGGTAATCTAGCGGTGCTTAATACACTCAAGAGGTCATTTATTAAGGTATTTTAATCATATAATATCCGTATCATAAGTCTTGAAGTCAAACGAGTTATGAAACAAAAGTCGACAAAAGTTGTCGCAACTTAGGTTCATAATTTTACTTAAACATTAGGTCAAATGTTTCTAATCTTTTCTCATAATTTACAAGGAATTACGGGGTGATCTACCCACCAAATTAAAGATCTATGAGTCTAGTTTCCAACGCATTAAACCGTTCATCGATACGATCTCGGAGTAGAGAGATATTCGCGTTTTCGCGAGACTGCGCCAAGCACCTCTCTATGGGGCCCACTAAGTCGGTTTAAGATATTTGGACCTATATAGGATGACTACAACCCGTTTTAAGTCATTTCTTTTCACTATTTTCAGACCTTAGAACCCTAGGAACATCCTCTCAAGGTTCTCTCAAGATTCAAGACCCAAAAAAGGGCAAACAACACAAATCAAGTGTCGGGAATTCCGTGGCGCTAGTAAGTCTCTTGTTCTTCTTGTTGTTGCTCATTTTTGTGTCGTTCCAACTCGTGTGGGAGGTTGTTTTAAAGGGTATATGTTCTGTAAATACTCCCTAATGTTCTTAATATTAATCCTAGGTGATTTCAAGCCTTCTAAAGTGATTCTAGTGCCGAAAAACACTAATTGATCGCTAGTTTCATTTTTTTGTTGTTGTGGCAGCATTGGAGGGATATTTCTTGGAAATTTAAGGTCAAATTGGAGTTGTTCTTTCTGTATAAAGGTAAGGAACCTCTTACTCTATATGTATTTAAGATTATCCAAGTTGCGGCTAAGCCATTGAAGCTAGAACTTGTGAGATATATATCGAAAGGTTTGGTAGTAGTGTTATTGTTTTGTGGACTGTTTTGCGTTGTTGTTGGGCTGCGTATTTTACTACTATCTTGTGGAGTTTTGGAGGAGGAAGGGTGTGGAGAAACACCATATATATGTAGGTTTATGGGCTGATAGTTATTCGTAACATTTCCAGGTTGTTTGACACGACTACGGTGGTCGTCGTATGTATGGAGTGATTAGGCTGTGTGTGGACTATTTTGGGAGGCTCAATATGTTTATTATTGATGATGTTTGGGCTGTTTGGTGATTGTTTTGAATGGTGTGAGGTCATATATATAGGGGAGGTGCTGTTCGTTTCATCATAAAATAGGTTGTGGTCGATACATAATAGTTATGACGCTTAAATGATAACGATAGTATCGTTTCTCTTATTGTAGACTAAGGAGTTTTGACAATTGCATAGCTTGAGATTGGGGCAGTATATACAAGGTATGTGAGGCTATCCCTTTCCTTCTTTTGCACGACTCCGATTGTACATAATGTAATGAACGAGCTTCCAAAGATACTCTACTCTTAGAAGCTAGCAGTACTTACATTGTTTTCCCTCTTATGGAACGATTGATGTTAATGTTGCTTCTCTTATTCTTATGTTATCAATGTTATTGGTACTTCCTGATTCTTATAAGGTTCATAGTGAAGAGTTAGTCCTAATAACGTGTACAGAGGATACCGACCTTACGTCACTCCGAAAGGTTTAGAATGTGATTCCATGAGTCGAGCATGCATTATATATATGTATCTATTTTACTCTACCGAGCCACGCTATAGTTGGCCGGGTACGGCACCTATTGTGCAACCACTGATCAGTTGGGTTTTACCGAGCTCCACGTGGCCGGGTACGATTCTACCGAGCCTATTATGGCCGGGTACGATATGATGATGATGATGCCCACAGAGGCGAATGCTTTAAAGGTTTATGTATTTATACATATGTATCATGCATTTCATGTAAGTAGCCCTCAGAGGTACTAAGATGTTACAGGTTGTATATTCTCTATCCTTGCTTACATTACTGATCGTATTTATGGTTCCTTGCCTTACATACTCAGTACTTTATTCGTACTGACGTCCTTTTATTTGTGGACACTGCATGTCGTGCTGCAGGTCCTGATAGACAGACAGGTGCAGCTCCCCCACCACAGTAGACTGTCCAGTTCAGCGGTGATTGGCGAGATCCCTTCTCCGGACTTGCCTTGGTCTTGGTATGCAATTTTTGTTATAGACATTATGGGTATGTCGGGGCCCTGTTCCGGCTATGTTGCAACACTTATGTTCTTTTAGAGGCTCATAGACAAGTGTCGGCTCATGTATAGTTTGGTATGCCTTGTCGGCTAGTTTTTGTTGTATAGTCTTTCATAGTAGCGTGGTAGCTCATACCTTATATGTAGTTTCTTGATTGTCTGGTCATCCCCTGCTATGTATGTTCATGCCGTCATATTTTATTGCTGGTTGTCCATGATCTAGGTCTACCATTTATATTGATCTCTTTAGCCTTAAAAGATAATAATGAAGGTTAGATGAAATGTACGTTGGTGCTCGGCAAGTGTGGTCGGGTGCTAGTCATGGCCCTTCAGTTTGGGTCGTGACAAACTTGGTATCAGAGCAAGTCTGTCCTAGGGGTTGTCTATGAGCCGTGTCTAGTAGAGTCTTGATTATGGATGTGTAGCGCGCCACATTTATAATCAGGAGGCTACATGACATCTAGGGTTGTTACCTTCTTCCTGAATCTAGATCGTGCGTAGAGTTGAGTCGTAAGTGTTTGTCTCTAATATTTCACCTTGTTTTTTTCAGTGATGCCTTCGACTAGGAAGCAAACGATTAGTAGACGGCTTGATACAACAGCGGGAGAGGGTACCAGTCAGGTGCCCCAAGTCAGAGCAGGACAAAGTGAGGCTCAAAGTGAGATGCCCTCTCATACCTCATCTACTCCATCTCCTCCAGAGGATATTAGAAGGCACCCAGCGCCTCCAGTTCCTCCGTCTGGCACTCCAGACCAGGATATGCAGAGTGCTTTGCAGTTATTGACTAGCTTGGTAGCTGCTCAGGCTCAGAGGCAGAATACAGGTGCTGCTGAGAAACCAGTTAGTACAAGAGTTCGTGATTTTATTAATTTAGACCCTCCAGTGTTTACCGGATCAGACCCCAAGGAGGACCCACAGACTTTTATTGACCAGGTTCATCGTACACTTCGGGTTATGCATGTTAGTGATACAGAGGCAGTAGAGTTGGCTTCTTATCGGCTACGGGATTTAGCAGTTCTCTGGTATGATAGTTGGGAGAGATCCAGGGGTCCGAACCCTCCTCCAGCTGTGTGGAAGGAATTTTCTGAGGCCTTTCTTCGTCACTACTTGCCAGTTGAGATACGACGAGCTAGAGCTGATAAGTTCTTGAACCTTAGACAAGGTAATATGAGTGTGCGAGAGTACAATATGCAGTTTGATTCTTTGGCAAGGTATGCTCCCCATATGGTGGCCGAGATGAGTGATAGGGTGCATATGTTCGTGAATGGGTTGGGACCACATCTAATAAATGAGTGTACGACAGCCTCCTTGGTGGAGGGCATGGATATTTCCCGTATTCAAGCTTATGCCCAGACCCTAGAGGATCGTAAGCGCCAGCAGAGGGCAGTTAGGGAGCAGGATAGAGGCCAGCATAAGAGGGCGAGATTTGCAGGGTATTCTGATGACTTCAGAGGCCGCATCAGGCCACAGTTTTCGAGGAGTTCGGCGCCACCTGTAGCTAGTGCTCCTCCACAGTTTCAGAGGCCTCGATATGATCGATCCTATTCTGGTCCAGGTCAGAGTTCGCGGGCATCTGGCTCGCAACATCACAGGGATACTAGTCAGATGAGACCCCCAACACCACATTGTGATCAGTGCGGCAAGGCCCACTTTGGACTGTGTCGTCGAGGTTCTGATGCATGCTATTCGTGCGGGCAGCCTGGCCATATGATGCGGGATTGTCCTAATAGAGGAGGTGATGGTATGGCTCAGCCGACTGGATCTGTGTCTGGTTCTTCCTCATCAGTTCGACCTCCAGCACGGGGTTTTCAGCAGTCGACAGGTCGTGGTAGGGGTAGAGGTGCAGTGCCGAGTTCGAGTGGTGCTCAAAATCGAACCTATGCTCTAGTAGGTCGACAGGATCTCGAGTCGTCTCCAGATGTTGTTACAGGTATTATATCTGTATTTTCTTATGATGTATATGCGCTGATTGATCCGGGATCTACATTATCATATGTTACACCCTTTGTGGCTAATAAGTTTGGCATTGAACCTGAATTGATAAGTAAACCCCTCGCGGTATCTACTCCGATAGGAGATTCTGTGATTGCTAGAAGGGTATATAGAGGTTGCACTGTGATGATTTGTAGTCGTCAAACCTCGGCAAATTTATTTGAGTTAGAAATGGTTGATTTTGATGTGATAATGGGAATGGACTGGTTGGCCTCATGCTATGCAAATGTTGACTGTCGTACGAAGATGGTTAGGTTCCAATTTCCGGGTGAACCCGTCATTGAATGGAAAGGGAACATTGCTACACCGAAAGGTAGGTTTATTTCCTATCTTAAGGCAAGGAAAATGATCTCAAAAGGTTACATTTATCATCTCGTTCGCGTTAGGGATGCGGAGGCGAAACCGCCTACTTTACAATCAATCCCTGTGGTTAACGAATTCCCAGATGTTTTCCCAGATGAACTCCCAGGCCTTCCTCCTGAAAGGGAGATTGAGTTTAGCATTGATGTGTTGCCTGACACTCAACCGATCTCTATTCCTCCATACAGAATGGCCCCGACAGAGTTGCGAGAGTTGAAGGTGCAGTTGAAGGACTTGCTGGATAAGGGCTTTATTAGGCCTAGCACTTCACCTTGGGGTGCACCAGTCCTATTCGTGCGGAAGAAAGACGGGTCGTTACGGATGTGTATCGACTATCGACAGTTGAATAAGTCTACTATAAAGAACAAGTATCCACTTCCAAGAATTGATGACCTGTTTGACCAACTCCAGGGTGCCAAGTATTTCTCTAAGATTGATTTACGTTCAGGGTATCATCAAGTGAGGGTTAGGGAGAAGGATATTCCAAAGACGGCCTTCCGGACAAGATATGGGCACTTTGAGTTCTTGGTGATGTCGTTCGGGCTAACAAATGCCCCAGCAGCTTTTATGGATCTCATGAATACTATATTCAGGCCCTATCTTGATGTGTTCGTGATTGTATTCATTGATGACATTCTAGTGTATTCTCGTTCGGAGGTGGAACATGCGGGCCACTTGCGGATAGTATTACAGACGCTTCAGGATCGTAAGTTATATGCTAAGCTCTCCAAATGTGAATTCTGGCTGAACTCAGTAGCATTCCTTGGCCATGTGATATCTGATGAGGGTATTAGTGTCGACACTCAGAAGATCGATGCAGTAAAGAATTGGCCGAGACCTACAACACCATCAGAAGTCCGCAGCTTCCTAGGGCTAGCAGGATATTATAGGCGGTTTGTAGAAGGATTTTCCTCTATATCATCACCATTGACTAAGTTAACACAAAAAGCTACCAAATTCCAGTGGTCTGACACTTGTGAACGTAGTTTTCAGGAGCTGAAGAATCGATTGACATCTGCACCAGTGCTCACTCTTCCTGAAGGAACAGAAGGTTATGTGGTATATTGTGATGCCTCAGGTATAGGTTTAGGGTGCGTATTGATGCAGCGTGGGAATGTGATTGCTTATGCATCAAGACAATTGAAGAAGCATGAAAAGAATTATCCAACCCATGATTTGGAATTGGCTGCAGTAATATATGCTTTGAAGATATGGCGGCACTACTTATACGGCGTCCATGTTGACATCTACACAGATCACAAGAGTTTACAATACATCTTCAAGCAGAAAGAGTTGAATTTGAGGCAGCGTAGGTGGCTTGAATTATTGAAAGACTACGACGTTGAGATATTGTATCATCCCGGTAAAGCCAATGTTGTGGCAGATGCTCTCAGCCGTAAATCAATGGGAAGCTTAGTACATATTGAGGCAGGTAGATGGGGGTTGATTAAAGAGCTTCATCAGCTAGCCAATATGAGAATCAGATTGTTAGACTCTGATGACGGAGGTGTTACTATACAGAATACATCAGAATCATCTTTGGTAGCCGAGGTAAAAGCACGACAATATGAAGATCCTATCTTAGTACGATTAAGAGAAAGCATTCAACAGTGTAAAAGTATGGCTTTTAGGATCGGAAAAGATGGGGCACTGAGATACCAGAGCCGATTGTGTGTGCCTAATGTGGCAGGGTTGCGAGAGAAGATTATGAATGAGATTCATCAATCCCGATATTCCATCCATCCCGGCTCGACAAAGATGTATCATGATGTCAAGGAGCAGTATTGGTGGGATAATATGAAGAAGTCTATTGCTGAATTTGTAGCCCAGTGTCCCAATTGTCAACAAGTAAAGATAGAACATCAGAAACCCGGTGGATTGCTTCAAAATATAGAGATTCCGACCTGGAAGTGGGAGGTGATTAATATGGACTTCATTATTGGATTACCTCGCTCTTATCATAAGTTTGACTCCATCTGGGTGATAATTGATCGACTTACAAAATGTGCCCATTTTCTGCCAGTGAAGACAACTTACGCGGCTGAAGATTATGCAAAGTTGTATATCAAGGAGATTGTTAGGCTTCATGGTGTGCCCATATCTATTATATCAGATCGAGGAGCTCAATTTATGGCTAACTTTTGGAGGTCTTTCCAGAAGGGTTTAGGCACACAGGTAAATCTCAGCACTGCATTTCATCCGCAGACTGACGGACAGGCTGAACGTACCATTCAGACACTGGAAGATATGCTACGAGCATGTGTTCTAGATTTTAAGGGGAATTGGGATGATCATCTTCCACTCATAGAATTCGCCTATAACAATAGCTACCATTCCAGTATTAAAATGGCCCCATACGAGGCACTATACGGGAGGAGATGTAGATCACCAGTTGGATGGTTCGAAGTCGGTGAAACAGAATTATATGGGCCAGATTTGATTCACCAAGCTATTGAGAAGGTGAAAGTGATACAGGAGCGATTGAGGACGGCACAAAGCAGGCAAAAATCTTATTCTGATGTCCGACGTCGTGATCTAGAGTTTGAGGTTGGTGATTGGGTTTTCCTGAGGATCTCACCAATGAAGGGTATTATGCGTTTTGGGAAGAAAGGTAAGCTGAGTCCAAGGTATATCGGGCCGTATAAAATTCTTCGACGGATTGGACAGGTTGCTTATGAGTTAGAATTGCCATCCGAATTGGAATTTGTCCACCCGGTATTCCATGTATCTATGTTGAGAAAATGTATTGGAGACCCTTCTCGAGTCGTCCCTATCAAAGATGTACAAGTTACAGAGGACCTATCATATGAAGAAGTGCCAGTGGCGATATTAGATCGGCAAGTCCGCAAGCTGAGAACAAAAGATGTAGCTTCCGTCAAAGTATTGTGGAGGAACAAAAATATGGAAGAAATGACATGGGAAGTAGAAGAGGAGATGAAGTCTAAATACCCTTACTTATTCCAGAATGAAGATAACAAGGATGCTGGTGGAAGACAGGATACATTGGAAGAAGAAACGGCTTTATGAGGTAAGCAATAATTTGAGAATACTCCTCCTTAATACAAAATGGTGATATGTAGATAATGTAAATACGCATAATGCTTTGTGTAGCCTTGTGAAGCCATATGTTGGGCTTAATTACATGCAAGTTTTGCTAGTGACCATTTTATAGGGGAAAATTGATCGGAAATTTCCATTGGAATCCACGGTGATTTAAACTCCCCATAAACCCTTACATTCGAGGACGAATGTTCCTAAGGGGGGAGGGTGTTACAACCCATATCCACATGTGTTAGTTCATGCCATATATTAGTTAACATAAATCCAAGAAGGAATTATCTTTGAGATGATAAGAAGTCAATCCTATTGGTCTTAAGTGATACAAGAGTGTATAAGGGTGATTAACCAATATTAGAAGTTAAACGAATCAAGGATGTTGTAACTCGTATTTTCAGGTAATCTAGCGGTGCTTAATACACTCAAGAGGTCATTTATTAAGGTATTTTAATCATATAATATCCGTATCATAAGTCTTGAAGTCAAACGAGTTATGAAACAAAAGTCGACAAAAGTTGTCGCAACTTAGGTTCATAATTTTACTTAAACATTAGGTCAAATGTTTCTAATATTTTCTCATAATTTACAAGGAATTACGGGGTGATCTACCCACAAATTAAAGATCTATGAGTCTAGTTTCCAACGCATTAAACCGTTCATCGATACGATCTCGGAGTAGAGAGATATTCGCGTTTTCGCGAGACTGCGCCAAGCACCTCTCTATGGGGCCCACTAAGTCGGTTTAAGATATTTGGACCTATATAGGATGACTACAACCCGTTTTAAGTCATTTCTTTTCACTATTTTCAGACCTTAGAACCCTAGGAACATCCTCTCAAGGTTCTCTCAAGATTCAAGACCCAAAAAAGGGCAAACAACACAAATCAAGTGTCGGGAATTCCGTGGCGCTAGTAAGTCTCTTGTTCTTCTTGTTGTTGCTCATTTTTGTGTCGTTCCAGCTCGTGTGGGAGGTTGTTTTAAAGGGTATATGTTCTGTAAATACTCCCTAATGTTCTTAATATCAATCCTAGGTGATTTCAAGCCTTCTAAAGTGATTCTAGTGCCGAAAAACACTAATTGATCGCTAGTTTCATTTTTTTGTTGTTGTGGCAGCATTGGAGGGATATTTCTTGGAAATTTAAGGTCAAATTGGAGTTGTTCTTTCTGTATAAAGGTAAGGAACCTCTTACTCTATATGTATTTAAGATTATCCAAGTTGCGGCTAAGCCATTGAAGCTAGAACTTGTGAGATATATATCGAAAGGTTTGGTAGTAGTGTTATTGTTTTGTGGACTGTTTTGCGTTGTTGTTGGGCTGCGTATTTTACTACTATCTTGTGGAGTTTTGGAGGAGGAAGGGTGTGGAGAAACACCATATATATGTAGGTTTATGGGCTGATAGTTATTCGTAACATTTCCAGGTTGTTTGACACGACTACGGTGGTCGTCGTATGTATGGAGTGATTAGGCTGTGTGTGGACTATTTTGGGAGGCTCAATATGTTTATTATTGATGATGTTTGGGCTGTTTGGTGATTGTTTTGAATGGTGTGAGGTCATATATATAGGGGAGGTGCTGTCCGTTTCATCATAAAATAGGTTGTGGTCGATACATAATAGTTATGACGCTTAAATGATAACGATAGTATCGTTTCTCTTATTGTAGACTAAGGAGTTTTGACAATTGCATAGCTTGAGATTGGGGCAGTATATACAAGGTATGTGAGGCTATCCCTTTCCTTCTTTTGCACGACTCCGATTGTACATAATGTAATGAACGAGCTTCCAAAGATACTCTACTCTTAGAAGCTAGCAGTACTTACATTGTTTTCCCTCTTATGGAACGATTGATGTTAATGTTGCTTCTCTTATTCTTATGTTATCAATGTTATTGGTACTTCCTGATTCTTATAAGGTTCATAGTGAAGAGTTAGTCCTAATAACGTGTACAGAGGATACCGACCTTACGTCACTCCGAAAGGTTTAGAATGTGATTCCATGAGTCGAGCATGCATTATATATATGTATCTATTTTACTCTACCGAGCCACGCTATAGTTGGCCGGGTACGACACCTATTGTGCAACCACTGATCAGTTGGGTTTTACCGAGCTCCACGTGGCCGGGTACGATTCTACCGAGCCTATTATGGCCGGGTACGATATGATGATGATGATGCCCACAGAGGCGAATGCTTTAAAGGTTTATGTATTTATACATATGTATCATGCATTTCATGTAAGTAGCCCTCAGAGGTACTAAGATGTTACAGGTTGTATATTCTCTATCCTTGCTTACATTACTGATCGTATTTATGGTTCCTTGCCTTACATACTCAGTACTTTATTCGTACTGACGTCCTTTTATTTGTGGAACGCTGCATGTCGTGCTGCAGGTCCTGATAGACAGACAGGTGCAGCTCCCCCACCACAGTAGACTGTCCAGTTCAGCGGTGATTGGCGAGATCCCTTCTCCGGACTTGCCTTGGTCTTGGTATGCAATTTTTGTTATAGACATTATGGGTATGTCGGGGCCCTGTTCCGGCTATGTTGCAACACTTATGTTCTTTTAGAGGCTCATAGACAAGTGTCGACTCATGTATAGTTTGGTATGCCTTGTCGGCTAGTTTTTGTTGTATAGTCTTTCATAGTAGCGTGGTAGCTCATACCTTATATGTAGTTTCTTGATTGTCTGGTCATCCCCTGCTATGTATGTTCATGCCGTCATATTTTATTGCTGGTTGTCCATGATCTAGGTCTACCATTTATATTGATCTCTTTAGCCTTAAAAGATAATAATGAAGGTTAGATGAAATGTACGTTGGTGCTCGGCAAGTGTGGTCGGGTGCTAGTCATGGCCCTTCAGTTTGGGTCGTGACATTTCCGCACGAAATTGATACAATCACGCTCCATAGTGAGCCAATAATACCCTGCTTGAAAAATCTTCTTTGCCAATACATATCCACTCATATGTGGCCCACAAACTCCAGCATGTACCTATGTCATAACTGTCGTGGCTTGACTGGCATCTATACATCTCAGCAATCCCAAATCTGGGGTTCTTTTGTACAATACTCCTCCACTGAGGAAGAATCCATTTGACAATCGCCGAATGGCTCTTTTTTGATCTCCGGTGGCCTGCTCCGGGTATATCCCCATCCTGAGGTACTCCTTGACGTCATAAAACCATGGCTCACCATCCACTTCTTCCTCTACCATGTTGCAATAAGCATGCTGATCACGAACCTGAATGTGCAACGGGTCAGCATGAATTTTATCTGGGTGGTGTAACATCGATGCTAAAGTGGCCAATACATCGGCAACCTCATTATGAACTATTGGGATGTGTCTGAATTCCACCGACCGAAATCGCTTGCTCAGATCATGCAAACATTATGGTATGAGTTTCAAATCCCGTGTTTCCCATTCACCCTGAATCTGATGCACCAGGAGGTCCGAGTCCCCCAAGACCAAAACGTCCTGGACATCCATGTCTGCAGCTAGTCGCAGACCCAAAATGCATGCCTCATACTCAGCCATGTTATTGGTATAATAGAAACGCAGCTGAGCTGTAACAGGATAATGTTGTACTGTTTCAGAAATAAGTACCGCTCCTATTCTAACTCTCTTCGCATTTGCGGCTCCATCAAAGAAAAGCTTCCAACCTGGTTCCTCAGGTAATTCCAACTCATCTATATGCATCACTTCCTCGTCAGGAAAATACATACTCAACGACTTGTATTCTTCATCAACAGCCAAGTGATCGGCCAATGCTTGGGCTTTCATGGCCGTCCTCGTCATATAGATGATGTCAAATTCTGTGAGTAATATTTGCCATTTTGCTAGCCTCCCTGTGGGCATAGGCTTCTGGAAAATATACTTTAGTGGATCCAAGCGTGACATGAGATAAGTAGTATATGAGGACAAATAATGCTTCAATTTCTGGGCCACCCAAGTTAGGGCGTAACATGTCTTCTTGAGTTGACTGTACTTAACCTCATATACCGTAAACTTCTTGCTGAGATAATAGATGGATTGCTCCTTCCTTCCTGTAATGTCGTGTTGCCCCAACACGCAGCCAAACGAATTCTCCAGGACCATTAGATAAAGAATTAACGGTCTCCACGGCTCAGGTGGAACCAACACAGGTGGATTTGATAAATATCCTTTGATCTGGTCAAATGCCTCCTGACTTTCCGCCGTCCATTCTATCGCATCATCTTTCTTCATTAGTCGAAAGATGGGTTCACAAATTGCTGTGAGTTGAGCAATAAGTCTGCTGATGTAGTTCAACCTTCCCAACAGACTCATTACTTCTGTCTTGTTCTTCGGCGGTGGCAAATCTTGGATAGATTTGATCTTTGACGGGTCCAACTCAATACCTCGCCGACTGACGATTAATCCCAAAAGCTTCCCAGATGGAACACCAAATACACATTTGGCCGGGTTGATCTGAATATCATACCTTCGAAGTCTTTGAAAAAACTTCCTTAAGTCTGCTACGTGGTTTTCCTAATGCTTGGATTTTATGATCACATCGTCCCCGTACACCTCAATTTCTTTGTGGATCATGCCATGAAACACAGTGGTCATCGCTCTCATGTACATTGCTCCAGCATTTTTCAAACCAAATGGCATTACCCTGTAGTAATAATTCCCCCATGGCATAATGAATGTCGTCTTTTCCGCATCTTCTTCATCCATCAAAATCTGATGATACCCAGTATAGCAATCTACAAAAGATTCGATCTCACGTCCGGCACAATTGTCGATCAAGATATGGATGTTGGGTAAAGGAAAGTTGTCGTTTGGACTCGCCCTGTTCAGATTGCGGTAATCGACACACACCCTGATCTTCCCATCTTTCTTCGGCACTGGCACCACATTAGCCAACCAATCAGGATATCGAGTGACCCGAATAACCTTTGCTTGTAGCTGCTTGGTTACTTCTTCTTTAATCTTCACACTCATGTCTGTTTTGAACTTCCTCAATTTCTGCTTGACGGGAGGGCATGCCGGGTCAGTGGGCAATTTATGAACCACTAAATCTGTGCTTAACCCCGGCATGTCGTCATACGACCATGCAAAAATATCTTTGAACTCAATAAGTGTTTTGATTAATTCTTCCCTGATATTTGGTGCAATGCGGATGCTTATTTTAGTTTCCCTGATATCGCCTGCATCCCCTAAATTGATGGCTTCTGTGTCATTTAAGTTGGGCCTGGATTTTTCTTCAAACTGGCTTAACTCTCTGTTTATCTCCTCGAAGGCTTCATCCTCATCGTATTCCGATTCATTATCAAAATCGACCTCTTGTATAGTTAGTTCAGAATCAGATTGATCTTTTAGACTAGGTTGAAGATCCGTTGTGCATGCCATGTCGTTAAGACCAGTATGAAAAGAACTGTTCAGAAAAAGAAAAGAAAGAAACAAAAATTAAATAAAATAAAATAAGGAATGAAGAAGAAACTTTTCATTTTATTGAATTATGGAATAACAAGGTTTCACACTTTGTTGAGCAATAATAAAAATAAAAAGGAATCTGGATTACAACCCTGGAATAATCCAGAAAACAAAAGGAAAATCAAAGCCAACTACCAGGACTCCCTCCAAGTAGGAAGAGGAGGAGTAGTCCAATTGTTGACATTGGCCCTAGGCCCCACAAATTGTATGTCTGCCTTACTGGAACCCTTTCCAGCTTCTATTGTGTTGACATCAGCGAACATTCTTTCAAAGCCCTCATTCAAATCTCCATCTGGCCCAATTAAGGGTCCAAGAACTTCCGGGACTGGCAACTTTCTGCACCCTGCTTTGACAAATGATCTGGACAGGCGTGGGATTGGCTTAGGAAGAACCCAGACTCTTTTTTTCAATTTTCGGGACCGCTTTACATCCTCTTCAGTAGGCTTGAATCCCAACCCAAAAGTATCCAGGTTCTTGGGCAAAGAAACTGGTTGGACCATTCACTGCAGATCAATCCCCAGACCTTTTCCTGGTACGAATCCGCTGTTCAACATCTCTAAGGCTATCATGAAGGTTGCAGCTGTGATTCTGGGAATTGGAAGGCCCCCACCTTCATGAATTTTGTTTACTGAGATTGTGTTAAAAACCTGACAAACTCATGGGCCTTTGTCATCGTCAATTTCTATGAAGGGCACAATAGCATCACTGACGGCATGTGTGCCGTCATCCCCGTGTACCACAATCTCTTGCCTTTCCCATTCAAATTTGACCATCTGATGCAGTGTGGAAGGCACTGCTTTAGCTGCGTGGATCCAGGGTCGTCCCAACAAAATATTGTACGACACCGCCACATCTATCACTTGAAATTCCATGGTGAACTTGACTGGACCAATGGTTAATTCCAGTACGATATCACTCACTGTGTCAGTACCGCCCCCATCAAAACCTCAGATGCAGACACTATTCTTGTGGATCGTATCATCAGCAACTTTTAGTTTGTTCAGAGTGTCCAAAGGACAGATATTGTCACTTAACCCATTATCAATTAGTACTCGAGTGACCACCGAGTCTTCGCATTTCACAGTCAGGTAGAGTGCTCTGTTGTGTTCTATACCCTCTACCGGTAACTCATCGTCAGAGAATGTCACTCAGTTTACCTCGAATATCTTGTGCACTATTTTCTCCAAATGGTTCACTGAGAGCTTGTCCGGGACATGGGCTTCGTTCAGAATCTTCATTAAGGCCTGGCAATGATCGTTTGAATGGATCAGCAAGGATAACAACGAAATCTGGGCTGGGGTCTTCCTCAACTGCTCTATAATTGAGTAGTCCTGAGCCTTCATCTTCTTCAAAAACTCTTCTGCTTCTTCCTCCGTCACTGGCTTCTTTATTGTTACAGGATTGGTCCTTCTCAATTTTGCGGGAACAAAACACCTTCCCGAACAAGTTAACCCCTGAGCCTCGCATACCTCTTCCACAATCTCCTTTCCCTTATGCATCACTGTCACTTGACTGTAGCTCCACGGCACAACTTTCTCACTTGTTATCGACAACTGCATGACTGGCCTGATAACAACTGGTTCTACGTGGGCCCTCTTTACCACCAACACTGGTGTGCTTGATACTTCCTGCAGCACTGCCTTGGCTGACTCTGGCTTCTTTGCAGCAACAGACGAACCTTTCCCCACTACCACAAATGGCTTGTCATCTACCTTTCCCGATTGTACCACTGCCTTTCCACTGGTCGACTTTTCGTTAGGACTGGCGCGAATCATCATTACCATTTGTGAGGGTGTTTTAGGTTTCCTTCCTTCGTGCACTAGTTCGATCATGTGGGCCTCATGGTGCACCGGTAACGGGTTTTCATTGATGTTGGGTGCCTCTGGTGCCTGAACCTCGATCCTATTTGTGTCAATAAGATCTTGTATGGAAGTCTTCAACTTCCAACACTTCTTAGTATCATGCCCGGGAGCCCCCGAACAATATTCACAGCTTACTGAATGGTCCAGATTTCTGGGAAGGGGATTTGGCAATTTGGGTTCAACAGGACTTAATAAGCCTATCTGCCTCAACTTGTGAAACAGAGTAGTATAGGTTTCTCCCAACGGAGTGAATGTTCTCGGCTTCTGCATCCTTTCATTTCTGAAAGCCTGATTTCCGCGGAAGCTTGGCCCTAAAGGATTCCTGTAGGCCCTTGGTGGTGGATATGTGTTTTGTAGAGGGGGATATGTGTTTTGTGGAGGTGGATATGTATGTTGGGGAGCCGACGCACGCCATTGCGGACGAGCCGGAGGCTGGGTGTAAGTTTGGGCGTGATGGACGGAGAAATGGGGCTCTTGTGGTGGATAATAGGGTTGTGGAGGGTTGTATGGATTGTGTGGATAATTTGGGTAATGGGGTATGGTTTGGTAGCGAGGGGCTGGACCTCTTGATCTGGACTAAGTACCTGCTTCGACTATTGCGACCTCCTCTCTCTTCTTTTTCCCGAGCGCACCTCCCATGCCACTTTGGATAGAGTGATTTGTGGCCTTGATCGCCGAATAACTCATTATTTTGTTGGATCTGAGTCCCTCTTCAACCATGCCGCCCATTTTTACTACTTCATTGAAAGATTTACCAACTGACGTCACCAGGTGACCAAAGTAAGTTGGCTCCAACATTTGTAAGAAGTAGTCCACTATTTCGCCTTCCCTCATTGGCGGATCGACTCTTGCCGCTTGTTCTCTCCAACGGAATCCGAATTCCCTGAAGCTCTCTCCAGGCTTTTTCTCAAGTTTTAACAGTGTGAGGCGGTCGGGGACGATCTCAAGGTTGTATTGGAAGTGTCCTGCGAAAGCCTGTGCCAGATCATCCCAGGTGTACCATCTGCTCGGATCTTGTCTTGTATACCACTCCAGTGCCGACCCGCTCAAACTCTGGCCAAAGTAAGCTATCAGTAGCTCATCTTTGCCCCCCGCTCCTCTCATATTGCTACAAAAGCCCCGTAGATGTGCTATAGGATCGCCATGCCCTTCGTATAAATCGAACTTGGGCATCTTGAACCCTGCTGGTAATTAGACGTCAGGGAAAGGGCATAGATCCTTGTAGGCCACGCTGACCTGGTTGCCTAACCCGTGCATGTTCCTGAAGGACTGCTCCAGGCTTTTAAATTTTCGCATCACCTCGTCCTGCTCTGGGCTCTTAGCCTGCTTTTCAATCTCCATCGGGACCTCAAAGTGGGGATTATAGTTATGGGGCTCGGGTGGTTTGAATGTGAGTTCAGGGGGGTAATATTGTGCATTGTGAGCTTGAAACAATGGCTCACTAGACGATCTGTGCAATGGAGCTGGGGGAGGCACCACAAAGATGGGAACATTTTGTGGAGGAAGATTCTGATTGGGTGGTGGAGCTTGGGGATCATAGGCCTCTCCTCCCTGATAGTAGTGATGGCTTGGGAAACTCGTTGAAGGGCCGGGAGAAGGGTATTCCGGCGTGTGTCCTGGGGGGAGAATAGAAGTAACAGGTGGTTCAGGCCCCTTTTGGGCTCTAGCTAAGGCTAGCTGCATTTCATTCATTTCCAGCCTCATCTTTTCCATTTTCTCCATGGCCTCCTTCAGCATCTGATTTGTCGTCTTTTCCGACTCAACACTGTTGTCTGAGCCAGTCATGCTTTCTGGTATGGGCCCTTTTGATCTTGTTTGATAATGGTACGGTGCCAGTACGCTCTAACAAACTAACTGTTTTGAAATCTCTTTCTCTAATAATAGAACAACAAACTTGTTAGTGTTAGAGTTTAACACATATTGCAATTTCATATTGGGGAATGCAATGTTCCTAGGTAGTTAACCATTTCTATCATGTTTTTGCTTCGACTGCATGCGTCATTCCAGCTTATGTTCTTTCTTTTATTCATATTGCCTTTTCCCCCCTTTTATTTTTATTGATGGTCGAATCTTATGTGGATTGCCTACGTATCATGTCCCCGCATGAATCAGACCGAGCGTAGTTCTGCCATAAGTAAAAGACACAATTTTGCATTTTATTACCAAAATATGCTATTACAAGTTATCATTTGAAAAAAAAAACGAAATACAGACTCCACACTATTAACATTGTTTGATATGAAAAGAGAACAGAGGGGTAGACAACAGACTCTTAAAAACACACAAGTGCAGACTTGAACTAGGGATACATTAAAGCCTTGAATTTTGGTGCCCGCGAGGCATCGTTCGGCCTTTCCGCGGGCTTTGGTGCCAGGCCTCTTTGCAAGCTTTTTAGTTCCTCCATGATCCGGTGGACATAACCCATGACTGAGGCAAAAAGGGTATCACGGGGCATTTCCTCACATGTTAGGCACTTCGTGGTGATGTAGCGCCCAATCTCATCGATCCTACCCCTGATTCTGTCCCTTTCCATACACAGTTGTTCTATTCGTTGATTCTTTAATCCCAATACTCGAGTGTTGTCAACGAGCTGATCTTGGAACCTCTCCATTTGTTTTTCCATTTGGGCTATTGAATCATAGCAGCACTCCCTGTCCGTTCTAGCATCTCATGCTTGTTTAAAGACCCTATCTCTGAGAGTGGTATTTGTTTCTCTTAATATTGCAATGCTCCCTTCATAATCCCTTCTCACTTGACATAGGTGCTTTTTCTGTGCTGCTGCACCTTTTGCCCATCTGACCCGCATTCTTGCTATGCTAGCCTCGGATTTTTCCAAGTCTTTTCGGCTTTCAATGACCTGATTCCTTAATCCTACTATCAGCCTTTTATCGGACCGGCTTCTCCGTTGGTCATCGGCATGAATTTTCATTTTCCGGATTTGAGTTCTGAGGATCTCGCTTTCCCGGGCTAATTTGTTCTTTTCTCCTTCATCGGCAGCAACCTGCACCTTGTTCTCAAATTTCAGATCCTTAATCTGTTGTTTCAGCTTGCCTATTTCGGCCTGATATTCCCATTCTTTGGCCAACCAGTCCCACGGTTCTTGCGACGCCTCAATGAACTCTTGAATGTGGGCTTTTTTGGCTAGTCGTTCTGGCTCATCTCTTACAATATCTCTCTTCCTGTACCAGGCGATATAAGCCGGTGAGACTTCACCTCGGGATAGGTCACGCACTCGAGTGTTTACCGTTAAATATTGGCATTCATTCCATATAGAACGAATGACTTCTTCATGAAATTGGCCGTGGATACCAACCTCGACTGCATAAATACTGAGATCTTCATCTGGGTGTACCACCTCGCACCTCCCTAACTGTCTCATCACCCGGTAAGGCGCATAAGGCTGAATTCCTCGGAGTCCCATTAAGAGGAAGTAAGGACCCGTGACGGGCATGTATACAATTTCTTCAACAGGAAGCCAACCCAATGTCCACCCTATTTGTGCTGTTGTGATGGTGCGAACGCAAGATACCCAGTCTTCAGACCCTTCTGGCAATTTGAGCCCTGAAACCCTCGTGTTATATCCTTCAATGCAACCTTCGTTTGTAGATCTACATCTCATATACTGAGGATGAAGACACAAGTGCTCGATCATCCACATTTGCAATAACAAGTTGCATCCTTCGAAAAAATCTGCCCCGGCTTTACAGGCTATGAGAGCTCGGTATATCTCAGACACTATCATACGGGCCAACGTGCTTTTGTTGTTGGTAATTAGGACCTTGACGACTCCTGTGAGCACGTGATTTTTGCTTTACGAAAAATTACTCCAAAATAAATCAAAATAAATTTCTTTTGCTGTGTAATTTCTGAATTTGCGTGGTGTTAAATATTTGTTTATGTCCGTAAAATGTTTGCTTTGTTATAATTAAACAAAATTAAAATAAAAATACATGTTTCATGTATATCTAGGATTTAAGTATGCATTTAATTAAGTTAATTTAAATAAAATCATAAAAATATGCATTTTGTTCTATTTTTTCCACTGTGTGATTAATGTTGTCTATGTGTTAATAGTTGTTAAAAAGGTAATTAATATCTTTGTAAGGGTAATTTTGTTTTTATAATTTTAATTAAGATTTTTTTTTAAAATGAAATTAGAAAATAAAAAAAAAAAAAAGTTATACAAAAATCGGACCTGGATTAAAATCCAGGCCCAAAACATTAATCCCCCCATCACAGCCCAATCCAAACAGCCAAGTCTGACCCAGTCCCAAGCTAATACCAAACGACGTCGTTTGGTCACCTCTCATCAAGGGCCGTTGATTTAAATACAACCAACGGCCAAGATCTCATCACCCTTACCCGCAACCCATAACCCGATCCATTAACCCGATTCAGTCTGACCCCAACTTTAAATCAAACGACGTCGTTTGGTTTAATGAATTAATCCTGGCCTTTCATCTTGCTTGATCGGACGGACGATATCGATCCACCCCACCCCTATATAAATCCCAAACCCTTACCCCGGCCCCTAACTAAACACCCCCCCATCCTCTCCTGTTCATCATCTTCTCAAACAGACCCCTAACCCTAGCCGCCCCTATTCCCCTTCGCCTGAAACCCGGCGGCATCAACGCCGCCGGTCACCAAAGTAACACCCCAGAACCCCCTGAGCCTCCTCTATCCGAATATGTTACCTGCTTGGTTCGAATCTCCCTGGAGGTTCTCGAATCTTTATTTGAAGATTCGAGCCAAGTTCAGATCTAAACCAAACAACATCCAGTTAACACCATAGCTTCCCCTAGTCATCCCAAGTATGGATCTGTTGGTTGTTTGGCTCGAATCAGTTTGGAACTTCTCGAATCTTCTTTTGAAGATTCGGACCAAACAAGGACGAACTCAGATCCGTTTCAAACTAACACCAAATGACCCCTAGGCTACCCTCACCATTGTGTCATGTTTGGTTCTTCTCGAATCTGACCAGAAATGGTTAAATCCCAAATCGAGTTTTTAAGAACCCTAAAAATACCAAACTTCCGGATTCTGTTCAGATTATGATGAAGATTGAGGTTTAATCGACCTTAGTCGAAGTATTTTCAGTGGAAAATACTTCGACTAAGGTCAGTTTGATTTCAAACAAAAAATCCGAAATCCAAGTTGAGTTCGAGTCGGAATAAAATTAAAGTTCAGAGGTATTTTTTTATTTATTTTGTGTATTCTACGTGTATTGTTGTTCGTATTAATAGCTTGTTAATTTTTCATATTTGTTTTGATCAATTCTGTCATTTCTGTCTACTTAATCCGAATGTGAATTGTTTCTGTTGGTTGTGATTGTTTACAATGTGTGTAATCGACTCGATTAAGTTCGTCGATTAGTTATATTACGAATTTTTCATTTCTGAAAATGTTGACTAAAACAGTCTGCTTCTATTATTTTAGACTAATTATTGACAAATGTTGTAAATAGTCAATTGATTAATGCTCGTCAATTAAATCATGATTGTCTGTGAATCAGTGAATTCAAATGTATGTTGTATATGTTATTGTCTGAACATTAAAGTTTCAGGGCATTGTCAGTATTGACAATGATCCTGTGTGTGTTTGATTTTGGTTTAATGTTAAGTCCAGTCTGAATTGTTATGATAATTTCAGAAATATGCTGTTATGATGTTAGTTCTGAATTCAGTGTAATATTGCTGTAATGTCCAGTTTGAATTCAAGCTTACAAAAGTTGGTCAAATACAATTGTGTTAGGAGGTTAATAGGATTGGTTTTAGCTGTAAATCAGAAAGATAACTAAGTTTGTACAGATTTTAGAATCTGTTTTGCTGTAGGTTCTGATTTTTTCAGTAATAACATTAGGATTTCAGGGGCACTTCTGGGAATGAAACAGTAAAAAACAGGGTATTAATGCTAGTGTATTATAATGTAATGTTAGTTGCTATTAGTTAATAATACTAATGGGGAACAAGGGATAATGGGCTGCTGAAAATCAGGGAAAAGTTAGCTTAATGGGATTTAAAGTAGTAAAAGCAGTTTTAATAGAATTTTTCTGTTTTTAAAAGACATAAGGGGTCCAAGAAGCACTTAAATTGCCTAGGACCAGACCTGTATAAATACAGGGAGCTGGACTGATTTAGCTGGACAGACTTTAGGAGAGTTTGAAAGGGTTTTCAGAGAGAATTTTTAAGAAAGAATTTTTAAGAGATTTTGAGGGCTGAGATTTTAAAGGAAGGAAACAGAACATAGAACACTCACATACACACTCACACACAGATACAACAGCAGAAGCAGAAAATCAGAAATAAACTGAATTTGAAACTGAAGAAAAACTGAAATCTGAAATGTTGTTTTTTTGTTGAATCTGTTCAACTTTATGTGATTCCACTGTTCAGTTAAAATTCGAAGTGTTTCTTAAAAGTACTTTACTGTGCATCTGGGCTCTTCGAATCCTATTCTTGTTCAGATTTTACTGTGTTATCAGTATATTCTACTGAATTTGTTACTGCTGCTACTGCTGAAATTTACTCCTCCTACCTTCATTTTCAGGTACATGTCTTTTAAATTTTATGTTGGAAAGAGATTCAACATGATGGATAAATAGAGTTTGAATTGTAATACTGTCATCTACTCATTTGAGTTCTTTAGTTGAAAATTTCAGCTTTAGTTTCATATTGGTTAACCAGTAGTAAGTTCGACTCGATGGCTACAAGTTAATTGTCTTATTTCGAAATTCATATAAACTTTGTAATAATGATATCCATGTCAAATTTCATTAGTTTAGTTATCTATGAGTTGTGTAAATAGGAAATATGACAGAAAGTTGGTTTTTATTTACACTTCATGGTATTGTTAGAAAGGTATGGCATAATATAGCATTATCAAAGAAAATATGCTATTAGTTTATCTTGTTAGTTAATTATTGGTTGTGTAAAGCTAGATGATGATTAGCTGCAATTTGCCATCTTTTAGCATAACATTGGTTGTGTTCATAATTTATAGTTGAAAGATGCGTTAGTATAATCCGTATGTTTAAAAATGTCAAATATAGTAAGCAATATTGTATGCAATATCATTTTATTAAGTCAACAAGACTTGTTCTCTTTCTTAGTAATAAAGGGCTTAGGAACTTATACAATGTGAAAATTAATAGTTAGTAATAATTCACATAGATTGAGAATCAAATTGGTTTGATTATATCTATATCTATCCTAACTCAATCATAGGCATAACTAAGTAGATTAATTTCATCTATTAAGATTAAAACGAGTATATGAGAATAAGTTGAGTTGTATATACACAAATGGCAACACTTTAAATCATTGGTAATTAAAAAATAGAATTTGCATCAAGTAATAATGAAAATTCTTGGAAAATATTTCCTTTCCTTTATGAATCATTCATTTTTAGTTTCATATGTAATTTATTCCTTGGCATATATATATATATATGTCATATGTTTTAAAGATAGTATTAATCATATTTTTATTCTGTCCTTTGAATTTGAATAATTAGAATGAATATAATTTATATTCGGAAATTATAATCAATGGTCAACATTTAATAAATTGTGGATTCTTTTCCAAAAAATTAAAGAGTATCTTAAAACGAGATTTCTCGTGATATAACAAATATTTTTGTGGAAATTCCATAATATCATTACAAATATGTCACGCGATTAGGGATACGTTCGCGTACCCTGATTATATTTTTAAAAGCAAAAAATTCGGATTATGCGTACGCGCATTTCGAACGAATATAAAAGGATTTTTTTTTAAAGACGTTAAATCAATTTCATAAAAAAACCGAGATGTACGGTTCATTATTCAGAAAAACAAATATTCTGGATTCGACATAATTTCGAAAAATGATTACTCAATAAATATTATCAAAAGTTATTGTGTACACGTACGCGTGACACAATTCCGCATTTTTTAAAATTTATAACACGAATATACGTACGCGTAATTCGATTCAAAGAAGGGTCCTTAATCACAATAAGTAAAAGCGGTAGAAAAATCACGTAACAAAAAGTATTTAATAAAAATCAAGATAATTAAGCCAATAATAAAAACAGTTAAGCGACCGTGCTAGAACCACGGAATTCGGAAATGCCTAACACCTTCTTCCGGATTAACAGAATTCCTTACTCAGGATTTCTGGTTCGCAGAATAATAAACAGAGTCATATTCTCCTCGATTCAGGGATTAAAATTGGTGACTTGGGACGCCTTAAAATTCCCAGGTGGCGACTCTGAAATAATTAAATAAATCCCGTTTCGACTGTCCTTCAATTGGAGAAAACTCCCCACGCACCCCCGAGGGCGCGGCAAAAAGGAGGTGCGACAGCTCTGGCGACTCTGCTGGGGATAAAAGTGTTGCCGTAACCCAGAACCATTGGTTCAGGGTTTAAAGAATTCGAGCTTAAAATATCTGTTTTTATTGGCTTTACTTACTATATAATTTTCAACTGTTTATATGCTAATATGCTAAATTTTTTTTACCGCTTTAATATTATTTGAATTGTGAATATATACAACTGCTACGAAACCCCCTTCTTTCTGAGTCTTCTGAATTTATGGTGTACACGTGCGCGTGACCCACCTTTCTGTTAAAGTCATACCAAATAAGACGGAGTTGGGACAAGTAACTAGGCCGGGCAGACTTTCGTGCTCCCGGTACGTTGCCCCCGCTTCGGCTCAAACTGTCCGTTTGGGTAAGCCAGGTTTAGAACAATCAACCTAAGGTTTTACACTTAGAATAACTCAGCCATGTACCGGATCCCTAGTAGGAACGAATATTTGCATCATATGCATTTGGCCTTGGAGACTCAACACAGGGGTTGGGTCTGTCTAGGACAGGTGAACCAAAAAATTAAAAGACCATCATGATGCATCCTACTTGTTACTTGTGCATTCATTTGCCTCGAACATGCTTGTTGACCAGCTTAAATAAAATCTTGGTAAGAAGCAAGGAATAAAATGGGTTGCTTTAAAATTTTCGAAAAAATATAGTTTTAAATTTTGAAATAAAAATATTTAATAAAAAAAAATTCGAAAATGATTTTTAGTATAAATTTTTACAAAATAAATTTTGACTTTATTAAAATTAAATTTCAGATACAAAATGAGCACTACACAAAGCCCCTCATCCACAAGTACGGAGGAATTTCTATGTCAGCTTCAAATGTGGTGGTATGATTTAGGCGAAGACGGTCAAAAATGGGTCGTCAAGCATTTGGGAAATCTCACGGACATTATGAAAGTTGAGCCTCGGGATGATCTGATTAAGGCATTAGTAACTTTCTGGGACCCTGTTCACAATGTTTTTCGTTTCTCTGACTTCGAGCTTACTCCTACATTAGAGGAGGTAGCTGGCTATGTTGGTTTTGACGGAAGTTTAAGAAATCAAAGCTTGATATTCACAAAGGCTCCTTCAATACATCGATTCTTCGGTCTTCTGAACATCAGCAGTCAAATCAGGAAAAGCAATGTCATCAATGGATGTTGTTCCTTCAACTTTTTGTATTCCAGGTTTGGAAAGTCAGATGGGTTCGAAATTCATGAGAAAGGCCTTACTAATAAGCAAAACAAAGACACTTGGCAGATGCACCGTCGATTTGCTTTCATGGTGGCTTTTCTAGGAGTCATGGTCTTCCCAAATAAAGAGCGAACAATTGATATTCGCACCGCAAAAATTGTGCAAATCCTCACCACTAAAGAAAATCACACCCTTGTCCCCATCATTCTATCAGATATTTATCGGGCTTTGACTTTATGCAAATCAGGAGCGAAAGTTTTCGAAGGATGCAAAATTTTGTTGCAAATGTGGGTGATTGAACATCTCCAACAACAACCCAAGATCATACAGTATGGGTCGAACAAAGCTAATTGCATCGAGAGCTATGAGGAAAGAACAAAAAATTATCAAGCTCCAGAAGGGATAGAAGCATGGGTATCTCATCTAAAGGCTTTAACGGCAAATCAAATTGAATGGACTCTGGGATGGCTCCCGATGAGAGAAGTAATACATATGTCAACCTCAAATAGTTATCTACTACTATTGGGATTGAGAAGCATTCAGCCGTATGCACCACTAAGAGTCCTAAGGCAACTAGGGAGATATCAAATAGTTCCTGATGAGGAAGATTTGAGTATGCAAGTAATCGAGTTACACCCAGAAGCCACTATTCCCGAAGCTTCACTTCAGCAAATGTGGAATGGGTGCCGATACTTGAAAAGTGATACTCAAGTCCTAGACACTACCAAGGGTGAGATAAATCCTGGATATGCGAGGTGGTTCGAAAAGCGGTCTCGCGTGGATGATGTACCAGAACCTGAGCTAAAAAGGCCAACAAAAAGACCCCATGTTCAAAACTTCAATGATAAAATCCAAGAACGGTTAATCTGGGGAGAAAAAGAAAAAGGGTACAAAGCCACTATCCATGCCCTAAAAGAAAATCTAAGAAGCCTCAGTTTGGAGAAAGATTTGCAAGAACAAGAAGCCAAAGGCGAGAAAAAGAGTCTAGCTTGTGAGAATGAAAATCTTCATGCTCGATTCCTAAAAATGAAAAGAGTCTCTGAAACGCCAAAGAGAAGCTGGAAGGATCAAAAAATCATCGCCAATCTCTTCGAAAAAATGCAAGATTATGATTCCATTCTTGCGGAAAACGAAAGGGCATTGAGCAAAGCAAAAGAAAGGATCCAACAATTAAACGAAGAAGCCAGATCTAACAAGGAACGCCAAGATAGGCAATCCGAAAAAGACAAGGCTCAATTCAAGAAGGAAAAAGACTATTGGATGCGATCAGAAGACCAGCTTCGTGCACAACTAGAAGAGGCAAGAAGATGCAACAGAGAATACCAACAAGCAGACCTCGACAGGGAAAGATCGCAAGCAAGATTAGAGCAGGCCAGACTCCGAGCTCTATTAGAATCAGCTTTAGATCGTGAAAACCGTGTCAGAGACATAGCCACCACTCGTCAGCAGCAATTGCAAGACCAAGACCAACGTCTCCAAGGTTTCAGGGCACAAATCCACGACTTGGCAGTCTTCACATCTCAAAGTTATGTAAACTGCCAAGGAATGGATTATGAAAGGTTTACAGAGCATGCGCCCACTTTTGCTCGTCATCTAGCAATGGAGTTGGAAAGGATGTATCGTACGCTGGGAGGCCATCCAGGTCAAGCCCCACATTGAGCAGATAATCCAATATTAGAGAACAAAAGTGGAAAGTGGGGCATTTTGTGAGATGTTATGAATTGTATCTTTTATTTTGATTTAAGTGTGTGTGTTTCAAGCTATTTTCTTAAAGTTTTCAAATGTAATTCCATCTTTGTGTAATAAATAAACATGTTTGACTTTGGTCCGAACTACGCAAGGTCTAATTCATATTTGACATGATACGATTCGACCACCACGATAAAGATATATATAGTAAATAAAAGCGAATGACAATTTTTTTCAATAAAGCTGGGACGATACAAGCAACCGAGCAAATGCATAATAGAAAGGGATTATTTGTCTAGGAGCATTGCATCTCAACGTGTGATTATATATGTGTTAAACTCTCAAAACTAATAAGTTTGTTTATTTTCAGAATTCAACCAGTTAGTTTCTCTAAAGAGTATACTGGCATATTATCACTATCACACAAGATCAAAAGGACCAATACCCGAAAGTATGTCTATCCCAGATGTTGACACAGGTATGGAGATAGAAGAGATGGATGTCGGGAAAATGAAAGAAGAAATGCTTAAGCTCAAGCAGCAAATGGCTGAAATGTACCAAGCTTGGTCTACAGGACAGTTACCCCCATCTTACCCAAATAACCCTGCTCCATCAATGATCCAAACTCAGGATAATATCACCACTGAATTATCCCCAAGTTTCCCCATTTATCAGCACTACCGAGGCACCACCTCTCAGACACCGCAGTCTCCACCTCCAAAACCAGTTCCGTACCTTCCTCCACCTATGACTCCTGTTTTTGTAGCACCTCCCCCTGCTACATTTCACAAATCTCCTAGTGAGCCTACATTTCAGGCCCAAGACAACCAATATTACCCCCCGGAGCCCACCTTCAAAGCCTCCGAAATCAATTCACCTGCTCCTCGGTTTGATCTCCCAACCGAAATTGACAAGCCAGCCAAAAATGCTGAACAAGAAGAGATGTTCAGGAAGGTCAAAAGTCTAGAACAGTCGTTCCGAGACATGCGGGGATTAGGTGGGCAAGTCAGTGTAGCATACAAAGATTTATGCTTATTCCCTAATGTACAATTGCCATTTGGCTTCAAGATGCCCAAATTTGACCTATACAGCGGGCACGGCGACCCAGTAGCCCACTTAAGGGGTTTCTGTAGCAAGATGCGAGGAGCTGGGGGAAAGGATGAATTATTGATGGCTTACTTCAGTCAAAGTCTAAGCGGATCAGCTTTGGAGTGGTATACACGCCAAGACCATGGAAGATGGTACACCTGGGATGACCTGGCACAGGCATTCGCATACCATTTCCAATACAATCTGGAAATCATCCCAGATCGATTATCTTTGACCAAATTTGAGAAGAAACACAATGAAAGTTTCAGAGAGTATGGTTTTCGGTGGAGAGAACAGGCAGCAAGAGTGGATCCTCCTATGAAGGAGAGCGAAATGGTAGACTACTTCCTCCAAGCCTTGGAACCAACTTACTACGCCCACTTGGTTTCAGCGGTTGGAAAATCATTCAACGAGGTAGTGAAGATGGGAGGTATGGTGGAAGAAGGCCTCAAGACAAATAAAATTATGAGCTATTCAGCAATTAAGGCAACTACTCAAGCTATTCAAGGCGGGGTAGGAGGAATCGGAAGAAAGAAAAGGGAGGAAGCAACCGTAGTTGATTCAGGAATTTGGCCGGGACCCAGGGGTTCACCGCTTTACTATAATCAGCAACGACCTCGCCAATCAGCTTACCACCATGATTCATCCCAACATTACTATCACCCTTCAGAGCCTCATTTCGCCATTAACCACGCTCAAGCATACAATCAGCCACCTGTTCACACCAATTGGCGTGCTCCTGTCACACCAAATACCTACCCCCGAGCTTATCCCGGACCAGGTTTCAGGCCTAGGCCAGCATTCAGGGGAGAAAGGGAACAGAAAAAGAAAACTTACACTCCATTGGGAGAGTCTTACACTAGTCTGTTCCACAGGCTGAGACAGTTAGACATGTTGAGACCAATACAATCCAAGCTACCCAATCCTCCACCAAAGAATCTGGATTACACCATTAGCTGTGAATATTGCTCCGGTGCACCAGGCCATGATACGGAGAAATGTTGGCATTTGAAAAATGCAATACAAGAGCTGATTGATACTAATAAAATCGAGGTTCAAACCCCCGAAGCTCCAAATATCAATAGAAATCCAATGCCAGCCCATCAAGAGGCTAATATGATAGAAATCATACAAGCTGATGGGGAGACAAAGAAGCCGTCACAAACTGTCATGATGATCAAGTCTCATGAAACCAAGCCAGATAAGCAGTTAATGGAGGAGAAGCCGGTGTCTAAGCATAACAAGAATGGTGGTGAACCGTCTATGATAGTCGATGAGGGATCATCAAACAAAGTTGCCACAAAACAAGAGAGGCCGAAGGTGATAGTACCAGGGGTTGCTAACAAACCCGTTGTATTCGTGGAAGGAGCACGTACAGATCGGGTTATTATTGCACCTGTAATCCAGCTGCCAATCATCAACAACAAAGCCATCCCATGGAACTATGAACGGGTGACCGTAATGTACAAGGGCAAAGAAATCAAGGAAGAAGTGTGTGAGGTGCAAGGCTTGACTCGTTCGGGAAGATGTTTTACTCCCGAAGAGCTGAGAAAAACTAAAAACAATCCAATGCCAACAAAGAAAGCTGTGACGGAAGAAGAGGCGGAGGAGTTTTTAAGAAAAATGAAGCTCCATGATTATTCTGTTGTGGATCAATTAAAGAAGACCCCCGCTCAAATTTCATTGTTGTCATTACTGATCCATTCAGAGGAACACCGTCTGGCGTTGATGAAAATCCTGAATGAAGCTCATGTTCCTGAAAAGATCTCTGTAAATCATTTGGGCAAAATAGCCAACAGAATCTTTGAGACAAACAGGATTACATTTGCTGATGATGAATTACCTGTGGAAGGTACCGAGCACAACAGAGCTCTTTACCTCACCGTGAAATGTGAAAACTCCGTAGTAACCCGGGTATTGGTAGACAATGGGTCCAGTGCAAACATATGCCCTCTCTCCACTTTAAACAAATTAAAAATTAAAGAGGAGAGGATCCAGAAAAATAGCATCTGCGTACGAGGATTTGACGGGGGAAGCAGAGATTCATTTGGCGACATAGTGTTGGAGCTAACTATAGGGCCAGTTGAATTCACAATGGAATTCCAAGTGTTGGACATATCTGTTTCTTACAACTTGTTATTGGGTCGACCATGGATCCATGCTGCTAAAGCAGTCCCGTCAACACTACATCAGGCTGTCAAGTTTGAATGGGATCATCAAGAAGTAGTCGTGTATGGAGAAGAAAGTTTAAATGCTCACAGCAGTACCATTGTACCGGTCGAGGGAACAGAAAATGACCAGGGACCATGGGTGTACCAAGTGTCCGACACGGTGTCAGTAGAGAAAATTCCAGAAGGGAAATACCTTCCGAATCCAATAATTGGAAAGCCACTCCTCTCCCAATTCGAAAGGAGTCTTGGTAGTTTATTTTGATTTTTCTTTCAGTTTGTTTGGGTTATTTCAAGGTTGTAATCCCAAAGTTTATCTTACAGTTGGTTTGAAGTGTGCAAAACCTTGTTATCTTTCATCATCCAATAAAAAGCAGTTTCCTTTTTATTATCATTCCTAATAGCTTTCTTTTCTTTTTCTTCTTTTCTGTACAGTTCCTTTTACGCTGGCTCTAGTGATATGGCATGCATGAGGAATCTTCAGCCTAGTCTTAAAAATCAATCTGGTTCTAAAGTAATAATTCAAGAAATATATTGTGATTATGAATCAGAATATGATGAAGATGAGGTTTTTGAAGAGATTAGTAAAGAGTTAATTCACTTTGAGGAAAAAATCAAACCTAACTTGAGTGATACCGAGGACATCAATATAGGGGACACGAGTAATATCCGAGAAACTAAAATAAGTGTCCATCTGGAGCCAAAGATCCGAGAGGAGTTAATTAAAGCACTCATAGAATTCAAAGATATTTTTGCATGGTCGTATGACGACATGCCGGGCTTGAGCACTGATTTAGTGGTCCACAAATTGCCCACCGATCCAACAGTGCCTCCTGTCAAGCAGAGGTTGAGAAAATTCAAGCCTGATATGAGTGTGAGAATTAAGGAAGAAATCACCAAACAATTGGAAGCAAAGGTCATTCGAGTCACTCGATATCCTGTTTGGTTAGCTAATGTCGTTCCTGTGCCAAAGAAAGACGGCAAAATTAGAGTATGCGTCGACTATCACAATCTCAACAAAGCAAGTCCAAAGGATAATTTCCCATTACCCAATATCCATATTTTGATCGACAATTGTGCCAAGCATGATATAGGGTCTTTCGTGGATTGTTATGCCGGATATCATCAAATTCTAATGGATGAAGAAGATGCAGAAAAGACGGCATTCATCACACCATGGGGAACTTATTGCTACCGGGTAATGCCATTCGGTCTAAAGAACGCCGGAGCAACCTATATGAGAGCAATGACCACAGTGTTTCATGATATGATACACAAGGAGATTGAGGTATACGTGGACGATGTGATCATAAAATCAAAACATCAGGCCAACCACGTTGGGGATTTGAGGAAGTTCTTCTTAAGACTTCGCAGGTACAACCTCAAGCTTAACCCTGCCAAGTGTGCATTTGGAGTTCCATCCGGAAAAATTGCTGGGATTCATAGTCAGTCGACGAGGCATCGAGCTAGACCCATCAAAGATCAAAGCCATCCAAGAACTGCCACCCCCAAGAAACAAAACTGAAGTAATGAGTTTGTTGGGAAGGTTAAATTACATCAGCAGGTTTATTGCTCAGCTCACAACAACCTGTGAGCCAATTTTCAAATTGTTGAAAAAGGATGCTGCAGTCAAATGGACTGATGAGTGTCAAGAAGCGTTCGATAAGATAAAACAGTACTTATCAAACCCACCCGTGTTGGTCCCGCCAGAGCCAGGAAGACCTTTGATTCTTTACTTGACGGTTTTGGAAAATTCATTTGGTTGTGTATTGGGGCAGCATGACCTCACTGGCAGAAAAGAACAGGCCATCTACTACCTTAGCAAGAAGTTCACAGCTTATGAGGTTAAGTATACTCATCTGGAAAAGACATGTTGCGCCCTAACATGGGTAGCTCAAAAATTGAAACACTATTTATCATCCTACACTACTTACCTCATTTCTCGGTTGGATCCATTGAAATACATTTTTCAAAAGCCTATGCCAACGGGAAGACTTGCAAAGTGGCAGATATTGCTCACGGAATTCGACATCATCTATGTGACTCGAACTGCAATGAAGGCTCAAGCACTGGCCGATCATTTAGCCGAAAACCCGGTCGATGAGGAATATGAGCCGTTGAAGACTTATTTTCCTGATGAAGAAACAATGCATATCGACGAGGTGGAACAAATTGAAAAACCTGGCTGGAAACTTTTCTTTGATGGAGCCGCCAACATGAAAGGAGTCGGAATAGGAGCTGTAATCATTTCTGAAACAGGGCATCACTATCCTGTTACGGCTCAATTGCGATTTTATTGCACCAATAATATGGCTGAATATGAAGCTTGCATTTTGGGGTTAAGGCTAGCTGCAGACATGGGTATCCGAGAAATCTTAGTCATGGGAGATTCGGATCTTTTGGTACATCAAATTCAAGGAGAATGGGAAACCCGAGACTTGAAGCTCATACCATACCGACAATGTCTACATGATCTTTGTCAGCGGTTTCAATCAGTGGAATTCCAACATATTCCAAGAATCCATAATGAGGTGGCCGATGCATTGGCTACCCTGGCATCAATGTTGCACCATCCGGACAAAGCTTATGTAGATCCAATACATATTCAAGTCCACGATCAACACGCTTATTGCAATATGGTTGAAGAAGAATTTGATGGTAAACCATGGTTCCACGACATCAAGGAGTATATCAGAATGAGGATATATCCCGCACAAGCCACAGGAGATCAAAAGAGGACCATTAGGCGATTAGCAAATGGATTCTTCTTAAGCGGAGGAGTTTTGTATAAAAGAACACCAGATCTTGGATTATTAAGATGCATAGATGCCAGACAAGCTACAGCTGTCATGTCTGAAGTACATTCAGGAGTTTGCGGACCCCACATGAGTGGATATGTGTTGGCAAAGAAAATCCTCCGAGCTGGTTACTATTGGCTTACCATGGAGCGAGATTGTATCAGTTTTGTGCGCAAGTGCCATCAATGCCAAATACACGGAGATTTGATTCATTCTCCACCATCCGAATTGCACACAATGTCGGCACCATGGCCATTCGTTGCCTGGGGCATGGATGTGATTAGACCAATTGAGCCGGCAGCATCCAATGGGCACAGGTTCATTCTGGTAGCTATTGATTATTTTACCAAATGGGTTGAGGCCAAGACATTCAAATCAGTGACCAGGAAAGCTGTGGTCGATTTTGTCCACTCAAATATCATATGTCGATTCGGAATCCCGAAGGTGATCATCACAGATAACGGTGCTAATCTTAACAGCAACTTAATGAAAGAAGTATGTCAACAGTTTAAGATTACACATCGTAACTCTACCCCATATCGGCCCAAGGCGAATGGAGCAGTAGAAGCAGCCAACAAAAACATAAAGAAGATACTTCGGAAAATGGTAGAAGGTTCAAAACAATGGCATGAAAAATTACCATTTGCATTATTGGGATACCGCACTACTGTTCGCACTTCAGTAGGAGCAACTCCTTATTTGTTGGTATACGGCACTGAAGCAGTAATTCCTGCAGAAATTGAGATTCCTTCCCTTCGGATCATCGCCGAAGCAAAGATTGATGATGATGAATGGGTCAAAACCCGTCTAGAACAGTTAAACTTGATTGACGAAAAACGATTGACCGCAGTATGCCATGGTCAATTATATCAAAGAAGAATAGAAAGAGCATACAACAAAAAGGTGCGTCCCCGGAAGTTTGAAGTAGGTCAGCATGTGCTGAAACGCATTCTTCCACATTAGGTCGAAGCAAAAGGCAAATTTGCTCCGAATTGGCAAGGACCATTCATTGTGACCAGAGTATTATCGAATGGTGCACTATGTTTAACAGATATTGAAGGCAAATGCATAGATATGGCGATCAATTCTGACGCGGTAAAGAGATATTATGCATAACTTTTTGAATGTTTGTATTTAGCACTATTTCGAAGATTGAAATGACAAAGGCAATTTATTCTGCTATCCAAACACTATACCATTTGCTTCCCCTTTGAGCCATACTTGTTTCTTTCCTACCCTCTCTTGGAATCAATAAAATAAAATTAAAAAAAAATCAAAATCTTCACTATTATGTAGTGAACTACGTTTGACCTGATTCCTCAAAGAAGGATACGTAGGTGCCTCACGGCTCGGTCATAGGGTGCACCACATGCACAATGTGCGCAGAAAAGAATTTAAGAGACCCCAATCAAGAAACTGGGGCAGGAATTGTGTCAGAAATAAGAAAAGATTCCAAGAGTTGTAATCTTAAACCCATACCAAAGCTATTTATCTTTTAATACCTCTTTCATTTCTAACCCTATACCCAAAAAAGACCTTTCGATCAATCTTAGAAAAATGCTGAGGCAAGCAAATAAAGTGGTTCATAACACTCTGGTACAAACAAGGAAAGGAAGTAAAAATAAGAGAGTCTTATAGGTGAAAACCCACGCGGGCACCATAAGGCGACGAAAGTTGAGAGAAAAGTAAAATGAGAGAGTCTTATAGGTGAAAACCCACACGGGCACCATAAGGCGAAAAGGAAGTGAAGAAGTGAAAAACGAGAAAATTTATCGATGAAAACTCCTTGAGACAATTGAGAGGAGATTGATTAAAAGACTGGGTTGATTAATCCGAAATGCATACCCTGATCATTGGTGCCAGTAATTCCAATCAGATAAGTCCTTTATTCCTTTTCCAACAGTCATCCAAAAATTGGATTTTTCTTTTTATTCTATAATTGTCGAAATCAGCGTATTTCGTTACTAATAATCTTACTTTCTCCAAGCTTTGAGATAAGTTTTATTCCAAACAAATAAGAAGGAATGTCAAGGTATACTACCAAGATTCAAGGTTACAAAATACAGCCACGAAAGGTGGGAGATAAAATACGGGTGTAAGAAAGATGAAATCAAAAGTGGATCAGCAAAGTCAGAAGAGGCACATGATTACAGTTGAAAGGTTTTGAAGGAAAACACACAGAGGGGAATCCTATAGTCAAGGATCAATTACAAAGACAAAACAGTCTTTTCAATCATTCCAAGGCAATAAAGAGAGACGAAGAGAAACATCACCATCTGCAAGAATACCACAGCCAACCACCCTGCTTTAAACTAACGAAGTTTTCTTTGATTTAAAACAGGGGCAAAAACAATATTTGTGTTAGGAAATACCTGGCAAAAGAAAAGAAGAAGTCAGGCGTCCACCTGGAGAATGAGGATGAGAAAAGAAGAAGTCAGGCGTCCACCTGGAGAATGAGGATAAGAAAAGAAGAAGTCAGGCGTCCACCTGGAGAATGAGGATGAGAAAAGAAGAAGTCAGGCGTCCACCTGGAGAATGAGGATAAGAAAAGAAGAAGTCAGGCATCCACCTAGAGAATGAGGACAAAGAAAAGAAGAAATCAGGCGTCCACCTGGAGAATGAGGATGAGAATTAAAGAAGTCAGGCGTTCACCTGGAGAATGAGGATGAGAAAAGAAGAAGTCAGGCGTCCACCTGGAGAATGAGGACAAAGAAAAGAAGAAATCAGGCGTCCACCTGGAGAATGAGGATGAGAATTAAAGAAGTCAGGCGTCCACCTGGAGAATGAGGATGAGAATTAGAAGAAGTCAGGCGTCCACCTGGAGAATAAGGATGAAGAAAAGAAGAAGTCAGGCGTCCACCTGGAGAATGAGGACAAAGAAAAGAAGAAGTCAGGTGTCCACCTGGAGAATAAGGATGAAGAAAAAAAGAAGTCAGGCGTCCACCTGGAGAATGAGGATGAGAAAAGAAGAAGTCAGGCGTCCACCTGGAGAATGAGGATAAGAAAAGAAGAAGTCAGGCATCCACCTGGAGAATGAGGACAAAGAAAAGAAGAAATCAGGCGTCCACCTGGAGAATGAGGATGAGAATTAAAGAAGTCAGGCGTCCACCTGGAGAATGAGGATGAGAATTAAAGAAGTCAGGCGTCCACCTGGAGAATGAGGACAAAGAAAAGAAGAAATCAGGCGTCCACCTGGAGAATGAGGATGAGAATTAAAGAAGTCAGGCGTCCACCTGGAGAATGAGGATGAGAATTAGAAGAAGTCAGGCGTCCACTTGGAGAATAAGGATGAAGAAAAGAAGAAGTCAGGCGTCCACCTGGAGAATGAGGACAAAGAAAAGAAGAAGTCAGGTGTCCACCTGGAAAATAAGGATGAAGAAAAGAAGAAGTCAGGCGTCCACCTGGAGAATGAGGACAAAGAAAAGAAGAAATCAGGCGTCCACCTGGAGAATGAGGATGAGAATTAAAGAAGTCAGGCGTCCACCTGGAGAATGAGGATGAGAATTAGAAGAAGTCAGGCGTCCACCTGGAGAATAAGGATGAGAATTAGAAGAAGTCAGGCGTCCACCTGGAGAATAAGGATGAAGAAAAGAAGAAGTCAGGCGTCCACCTGGAGAATGAGGACAAAGAAAAGAAGAAATCAGGCGTCCACCTGGAGAATAAGGATGAGAATTAGAAGAAGTCAGGTGTCCACCTGGAGAATAAGGATGAAGAAAAGAAGAAGTCAGGCGTCCACCTGGAGAATGAGGACAAAGAAAAGAAGAAATCAGGCGTCCACCTGGAGAATGAGGATGAGAATTAAAGAAGTCAGGCGTCCACCTGGAGAATGAGGATGAGAAAAGAAGAAGTCAGGCGTCCACCTGGAGAATGAGGACAAAGAAAAGAAGAAGTCAGGCGTCCACCTGGAGAATGAGGATGAGAAAAGAAGAAGTCAGGCGTCCACCTGGAGAATGAGGATGAGAAAAAGAAGAAGTCAGGCGTCCACCTGGAGAATGAGGATGAGAAAAAGAAGAAGTCAGGCGTCCACCTGGAGAATGAGGATGAGAAATTGAAAAGTCAGGCGTCCACCTGGAGAATGAGGATGACAAAAGAAAAGAAGCAGTCAAGGCACCCACCTGAAGAACGAGGGAATGAAATTGAAGTGTTGAAATCAAAAAGCCCGCTCATATGAGAAAGGAGCACACTTAAAATCAATAAAGCAGAGGAGTCCAATAGAATCCCCAGCAAGAAACAACAAGAGCTTCAAGAAAAATACGAAATATGCCAAATGCCCAAGATTCACCAAGATATCAAAACAACAAGAAACGCAAGGGCATGATCTACATAAGATTTTATAATTCATGTACCATAGTCTAGTTTAATTTTGTATTTCCTTTAAAGTAAGGTGTAATAAGGAGGTCAGCGAGCAGTAAAAACAGCACGAAGCAGCAGTAACATCACAGTCCCATGGTAGTCCCAGCTACCAAAAAATTCCCGAACTACATTGACCTGATTCCTTTATAGCCAAGGATATGTAGGAAACCTTCGAAGCAGAGGTTCGGTCAAATCTTTCAAAAAATGCTTCCCACGGAGTATTCGAACGGGCAAAAATCGCTCGTGTCCGCTCACTTTATCTTTGTACGAAAACTCTTCGAGTTTCCGCACAAAGAGGGGCAGCTGTGAGCACGTGATTTTTGCTTTACGAAAAATTACTCCAAAATAAATCAAAATAAATTTCTTTTGCTGTGTAATTTCTGAATTTGCGTGGTGTTAAATATTTGTTTATGTCCGTAAAATGTTTGCTTTGTTATAATTAAACAAAATAAAAATAAAAATACATGTTTCATGTATATCTAGGATTTAAGTATGCATTTAATTAAGTTAATTTAAATAAAATCATAAAAATATGCATTTTGTTCTATTTTTCTTTCCACTGTGTGATTAATGTTGTCTATGTGTTAATAGTTGTTAAAAAGGTAATTAATATCTTTGTAATAGTAATTTTGTTTTTATAATTTTAATTAAGATTTTTTTTAAAATGAAATTAGAAAATAATAATAAAAAAAAAAGTTATACAAAAATCGGACCTGGATTAAATTCCAGGCCCAAAACATTAATCCCCCCATCACAGCCCAATCCAAACAGCCAAGTCTGACCCAGTCCCAAGCTAATACCAAACGACGTCGTTTGGTCACCTCTCATCAAGGGCCGTTGGATTAAATACAACTAACGACCAAGATCTCATCACCCTTACCCGCAACCCATAACCCGATCCATTAACCCGATTCAGTCCGATCCCAACTTTAAATCAAACGACGTCGTTTGGTTTAATGATCCTGGCCTTTCATCTTGCTTGATCGGACGGACGATATCGATCCACCCCACCCCTATATAAATCCCAAACCCTTACCCCGGCCCCTAACTAAACACCCCCCCATCCTCTCCTGTTCATCATCTTCTCAAACAGACCCCTAACCCTAGCCGCCCCTATTCCCCTTCGCCTGAAACCCGGCGGCATCAACGCCGCCGGTCACCAAAGTAACACCCCAGAACCCCCTGAGCCTCCTCTATCCGAATATGTTACCTGCTTGGTTCGAATCTCCCTGGAGGTTCTCGAATCTTCATTTGAAGATTCGAGCCAAGTTCAGATCTAAACCAAACAACATCCAGTTAACACCATAGCTTCCCCTAGTCATCCCAAGTATGGATCTGTTGGTTGTTTGGCTCGAATCAGTTTGGAACTTCTCGAATCTTCTTTTGAAGATTCGGACCAAACAAGGACGAACTCAGATCCGTTTCAAACTAACACCAAATGACCCCTAGGCTACCCTCACCATTGTGTCATGTTTGGTTCTTCTCGAATCTGACCAGAAATGGTTAAATCCCAAATCGAGTTTTTAAGAACCCTAAAAATACCAAACTTCCGGATTCGGTTCAGATTATGATGAAGATTGAGGTTTAATCGACCTTAGTCGAAGTATTTTCAGTGGAAAATACTTCGACTAAGGTCAGTTTGATTTCAAACAAAAAATCCGAAATCCAAGTTGAGTTCGAGTCGGAATAAAATTGAAGATTCAAAGGTATTTTTTCTATTTATTTTGTGTATTATACATGTATTGTTGTCCGTATTAATAGCTTGTTAATTTTTCATATTTGTTTTGATCAATTCTGTCATTTCTGTCTATTTAATCCGAATGTGAATTGTTTCTGTTGGTTGTGGTTATTTACAATGTGTGTAATCGACTCGATTAAGTTCGTCGATTAATTATATTACGAATTTTTTCATTTCTGAAAATGTTGACTAAAACAGTCTGCTTCTATTATTTTAGACTAATTATTGACAAATGTTGTAAATAGTCAATTGATTAATGCTCGTCAATTAAATCATGATTGTCTGTGAATCAGTGAATTCAAATGTATGTTGTATATGTTATTGTCTGAACATTAAAGTTTCAGGGCATTGTCAGTATTGACAATGATCCTGTGTGTGTTTGATTTTGGTTTAATGTTAAGTCCAGTCTGAATTGTTATGATAATTTCAGAAATATGCTGTTATGATGTTAGTTCTGAATTCAGTGTAATATTGCTGTAATGTCCAGTTTGAATTCAAGCTTACAAAAGTTGGTCAAATACAATTGTGTTAGGAGGTTAATAGGATTGGTTTTAGCTGTAAATCAGAAAGATAACTAAGTTTGTACAGATTTTAGAATCTGTTTTGCTGTAGGTTCTGATTTTTTCAGTAATAACATTAGGATTTCAGGGGCACTTCTGGGAATGAAACAGTAAAAAACAGGGTATTAATGCTAGTGTATTATAATATAATGTTAGTTGTTATTAGTTAATAATACTAATGGGGAACAAGGGATAATGGGCTGCTGAAAATCAGGGAAAAGTTAGCTTAATGGGATTTAAAGTAGTAAAAGCAGTTTTAATAGAATTTTTCTGTTTTTAAAAGACATAAGGGGTCCAAGAAGCACTTAAATTGCCTAGGACCAGATCTGTATAAATACAGGGAGCTAGACTGATTTAGCTGGACAGACTTTAGGAGAGTTTGAAAGGGTTTTCAGAGAGAATTTTTAAGAAAGAATTTTTAAGAGATTTTGAGGGCTGAGATTTTAAAGGAAGGAAACAGAACATAGAACACTCACATACACACTCACACACAGATACAGCAGCAGAAGCAGAAAATCAGAAATAAACTGAATTTGAAACTGAAGAAAAACTGAAATCTGAAATGTTGTTTTTTTGTTGAATCTGTTCAACTTTATGTGATTCCACTGTTCAGTTAAAATTCGAAGTGTTTCTTAAAAGTACTTTATTGTGCATCTGGGCTCTTCGAATCCTATTCTTGTTCAGATTTTACTGTGTTATCAGTATATTCTACTGAATTTATTACTGCTGCTACTGCTGAAATTTACTCCTCCTACCTTCATTTTCAGGTACATGTCTTTTAAATTTTATGTTGGAAAGAGATTCAACATGATGGATAAATAGAGTTTGAATTGTAATACTGTCATCTACTCATTTGAGTTCTTTAGTTGAAAATTTCAGCTTTAGTTTCATATTGGTTAACCAGTAGTAAGTTCGACTCGATGGCTACAAGTTAATTGTCTTATTTCGAAATTCATATAAACTTTGTAATAATGATATCCATGTCAAATTTCATTAGTTTAGTTATCTATGAGTTGTGTAAATAGGAAATATGGCAGAAAGTTGGTTTTTATTTACACTTCATGGTATTGTTAGAAAGGTATGGCATAATATAGCATTATCAAAGAAAATATGCTATTAGTTTATCTTGTTAGTTAATTATTGGTTGTGTAAAGCTAGATGATGATTAGCTGCAATTTGCCATCTTTTAGCATAACATTGGTTGTGTTCATAATTTATAGTTGAAAGATGCGTTAGTATAATCCGTATGTTTAAAAATGTCAAATATAGTAAGCAATATTGTATGCAATATCATTTTATTAAGTCAACAAGACTTGTTCTCTTTCTTAGTAATAAAGGGCTTAGGAACTTATACAATGTGAAAATTAATAGTTAGTAATAATTCACATAGATTGAGAATCAAATTGGTTTGATTATATCTATATCTATCCTAACTCAATCATAGGCATAACTAAGTAGATTAATTTCATCTATTAAGATTAAAACGAGTATATGAGAATAAGTTGAGTTGTATATACACAAATGGCAACACTTTAAATCATTGGTAATTAAAAAATAGAATTTGCATCAAGTAATAATGAAAATTCTTGGAAAATATTTCCTTTCCTTTATGAATCATTCATTTTTAGTTTCATATGTAATTTATTCCTTGGCATATATATATATATATATGTCATATGTTTTAAAGATAGTATTAATCATATTTTTATTCTGTCCTTTGAATTTGAATAATTAGAATGAATATAATTTATATTCGGAAATTATAATCAATGGTCAACATTTAATAAATTGTGGATTCTTTTCCAAAAAATTAAAGAGTATCTTAAAACGAGATTTCTCGTGATATAACAAATATTTTTGTGGAAATTCCATAATATCATTACAAATATGTCACGCGATTAGGGATACGTTCGCGTACCCTGATTATATTTTTAAAAGCAAAAAATTCGGATTATGCGTACGCGCAATTTCGAACGAATATAAAAGGATTTTTTTTTAAAGACGTTAAATCAATTTCATAAAAAAACCGAGATGTACGGTTCATTATTCAGAAAAACAAATATTCTGGATTCGACATAATTTCGAAAAATGATTACTCAATAAATATTATCAAAAGTAATTGTGTACACATACGCGTGACACAATTCCGCATTTTTTAAAATTTATAACACGAATATACGTACGCGTAATTCGATTCAAAGAAGGGTTCTTAACCACAATAAGTAAAAACGGTAGAAAAAATCACGTAATTGTGAGCATGTGATTTTTGTTTCGCACGACAATCGCTTCAAAGAGAAATAAAAAAAATAATAATTGGCCCTGCTGTACAATTTTGAATTTCTGTGCGGCACCTTGTTGATTTATTTGTGACTTCGGCCCATTTTTATTTATTTACTTTATTAAAAAAATAAAATTCGAAAATATATGTGTCCTGCATAATTCAAACCGTAATCCGGTCGTTAAATAGAAAATCATAAATAGGCATCTTCGTCCGTGATTTTATTTTTTGTTTAATTTTACCCATTTTTGAATTATTTTAACGTGTGTGTGAATAATTGTATTGGGTGTTTGATTTTATTTAGTTTTGTATTTCTTTTTATATAATAATAATTAAAAAAAAAAGGGGCCTTGCCTTTCCAGATTTGGGCCAATTTATTAAAATTGGCCCAAACAAATAATGCCCAAACGGACAGCCCAAGCCACCAGTCCAAACAGCCCACCCCCAGGCCATAAAACGACGTAGTTTAACACCAAAACTACGTCGTTTCGATGCCAACCCATCACAACCGTTTAAACCAAGCCGATCCAACGGTCCGGATCTTTCACCCGTAACCCCACTACCCGACCCGTTACCCGAACCAATTCTGACCCCTACTAAGCCAAACGACGACGTTTCGTTTAAACCTTCAGATCCAAGCCGTCCATCTCGTCTCATCCAACGGTTGAAATCAATCCCCCCATTCCATATATAAGCCTCCTACCACACCCTGCCCCCCTATCCAATACCCCAGCTTCCGTCTTCACCTCCTTCCCCACGAAACCCTAGCCGCCCCCTTATCCCTCGCCATTAATCCCGGCGGCATGAACGCCGATGACCTCCGCCTGAACACCATAGAACCCCCTCACCGCCCTGAACATCGATCTGTTGGCCGTTTAGTTCGAATCCCTTCCCACCTTCTCGAATCTTCATTTGAAGATTCGAGTCGGAACCCGAGTTACACCAATCGACCTCAACTTCGCACCAGACAGTCCCCAGACCCCCCTCGTGACCAAACCATGCTTGGTTTGGTCCGAATCTGACCAGGGAAGCACGAATCCCGGATCTAATTTTTGGAACTTTGAAAGGTCTTCGTCGATGGTCCGTGTTTTGTTCAAACTAAAAGATTAAGGTCTAATGGACCTTAATCGAAGTGTTTCTCATCTGAGAAACACTTCGATTAAAGCCCGTTCAGCCTTAAGAAAGGTCTGTCCGAATCCGAGTTAAGGCTTTTGATTTTTCAAGATTTGAGGTGAGTTTTGATTCTCTTTGCTTATTTATGTTAGTCCATGTTCGTTTAAAAGATTTGTTCTGGTTTTGTTTTTAATCTGTGTTTTGAGTTTTATCAACTGTTCCTGTCCATCTCGCCTGAACCTTTGTTGTTTGATTGAGTCTTTCTTCTAATTGTTCTGATAATTTGTATGTATGTATTTGTTGTGCAATTAATTGGGTTTCAAATGTGAACTGACCAACTGATTCTTCCCATGTAATTTTGCGTAGTCAGTACAATTCGAATCATGTGTTCGATACTGTTAAATGTCTGACTTTGGTCTCGATTGTACGAGTTATAACTAGTATAGTCGAGTCGACATATGTCGTCAATTAGTTTCAGATGTTTGAACAATATACAAATTGATTTGCTCCTGTTTAGCATTGTATGAATCAGTTGGGAATTGAATTTAGCTACTTATAGTTGTTAATCTGAATCAGAAGTGTAAAGGGTTTGATTTTGTTTAAGTTGCAGTCAGAATTGGAGGGCATGTGCACTTGTGCACAACATGTGCATTTGTGCACTTGTGCACAACATGTGCATAAAGGCTTTTGTTTGATTTAAAAATGTTTTGACAGCATATGCTGTCAGATACATCCTGCTGCCCACACCCTACTTTAGTTTCAGAAATAATAAACATTACAAAAGTAAGCCTGCCAAGGGAATATGATGGGGTTTTGGTTAATACTTAAATGACTAAGTGGAACTGAAAAGAGGGCAGCACATGAGGGGGTTTCTGTTGGTCTAAACAGGCTGTAAAAGGGGTAATGTGAAAGCTTATAAAAGGGAGGACATACAGAGATAGAAAAAGGAGAGGATACCATCGGATAATAGAGGTCAGAGAGAGCATAGATAGAGGAGAGTTGAAGTTCTGGAGATACAGACAGAATTAGAGACAGGATTGAGAGATAGAAATACATACACACACACACAAAAGGATAGACATTGAACCTTAAGAGCTGAATAGGAAAAACACAAACAGAGATAGAGAGAGGTTAAGGGATAGAAGCTATACAACCAACAATCAGAAACCTTCTTCCTCCTATTGTTATTGGGCTTTCAGTTGTTTCAATTTGTTCAAGCCAATTCTGATCCTTTGAAATCTCAGTTGTGTCTATTAGTTGAGTGCTTTCATTGGTCTACTACTATCTGGAGTTTCTGATTCTACTCCACTGGGTGTTGCTGTTATTTGGCTATTGCTTTCTATTGGCTATATTTGCATCTCTGCACTCGAGCTGGGTTCTTGCTGTATTGCTTTGTCTGCTGCTATTTCTGCCCTGCTGCTACTGATAGTGCTGTGATTGCTGCTGCATTTTGTTGTCATTATATTCTGCTGACTCCCCCTTTCCTTCAATTGTCAAATATTTCCAGGTACACAACCTCTGAAACTTTGTATTGTTGAAAGTTTGAAGTTGAAATAAAGAAAAGAACAGCTGTTCATGTTATAACATTGGTGTTAAAAATAGGTCGAATGTTAGTGGGATTGTATTTTACTGCAAACTGCAAACACTTTGTATAAAACTAGCATACATTCTGCTGAGATGGACTGTTAGATAGCGCTGTTCAATAGCAATAACAATATGATAGACAGCATGTTTGATTTGGGATACGTTCAGTTCAGTATAATACTGTTTGGTTTAGTTACGACTGTATAACATAGAGTCAGGGCAAACACTTGTATGTATTTCTGCCCAGACCACTGAATCGACAAATCTGTGGTATTAGGTCTGGGATAGATGTATCCCAAACAAACTCTCATGCAGTCATATTAAAAGTCTGGCTATGAATGCCAGTTTCGCTTGTCAGTTTATTTGTTCCAATGCCGGTTTGATATCAGGTTTCGGTACAGATTCTTCGTTTCGAAATGATGTAATGATTGTTGAGAAAAACTAATAATCATTTTTGAGTTCAATTAGTAGTAATTTTTCCTAATAATACAGCCGATTTCTTTATCAATTTCAAATAGGTTAGAGTGTTAAGAATAGAACTTGGAGGTCGT